>NC_080684.1:43612408-44862408 GCF_030445035.2 Dasypus novemcinctus
TGATGCAATTAAAAATAGGAAACTAAAGCTTGCAGAGTAATGAGAACCTCAGATGTAGTCATATTCCTAGAAGTGAGAATTATAGACAGACACATTATTTCATCAAAAAATGTAGAGAGGGAAGCAGACTTGACCCAGTGGATAGGGCATCCATCTACCACATGGGAGGTCCATGGTTCAAACCCCAGGGCTCCTTGACCCGTGTGGAGCTGGCCCACACGCAGTGCTGATGCGGGCAAGGAGTCCCGTGCCACGCACAGGTGTCCCCGCATAGGGGAGCCCCATGCGCAAGGAGTGCACCCCATAAGGAGAGCCGCCCAGCACGAAAGAAAGTGCAGCCTGCCCAAGAATGGCACCGCACACACAGAGAGCTGACATACAAGATGACGCAACAAAAAGAAACACAGAGTCCCATGCCGCTGGCAACAACAGAAGCGGACAAAGAAGAACACGCAGCAAATGGACACAGAGAGCAGACAACAGGGGGGCGGGGGAAAGGGGGTTGGAGTGGAAGGGGAGAGAAATAAAAAAAAAAATGTAGAGAACCACCTGCTAAGCTTTAAAGGTGGTCTCTAAGTAATGAAGTAGAACAGAAAGATCAAGCAGGATAATCATGAAGATTTGGGAAAATTTCAATTCTATTTTGTCACAGAGGTCAAGGGAAAAGAGTTTCTAGAAGAAAGAATGTTCAGTGCTAAATGTTGCAGTAAAGTGGAGGGAGAGAAGAACAGAAGTCCAAGGTATTTGACAGTTGGAGACTATTGTTTAAACTAGTCAACACCATGGTGGAAATGAAAAATAAATAATAGGAAGTGGAGATAAATAGTTAGAAAACTGGAACAATTTTATATAAACCACTTATGAAATACACTGAAAGAAAGATAAAGTGATACTTGGAGAAGGAGAGAAACCACTTTATAAGTCTTTTTGTTATTTAAACAAACATACCTCTTAGGTATTTTTTCACCTAATTACAAAGCCATCATAATAGCATTAGAATAAAGTTCATATGTACTGCTAATTACCAGTAAACTTTTTATTTTTTTTGTTCTTTTATTTTAGTTGTCTGAATTCCAAATCTTTTTTGAAAATACGTGTGCATGCACATAAACACACTCCCTATAACTCTGTACTTGGAGGTTCCTTGATTTAATTTTCATCAAGATTGTGTATGTAGCTATTCCTTATAAAAGTTGAAAATGCACATAGATTAGACAAATCTTTTCTACATCTTTAACTTTCCTTACTTTCTTTTGTGGAAAGGTAATGTGAATCTAATATCATTTCTCCCAAGTGTTACCAAACATCATGGTCAAGATCATTAAGCAGTTTTAAATTCAATATTGAAAAACCACTTCCAAATTTTATTGAAATAACATAATTTAGGCAGTATATTACATGTGTAAATGTGTACGTGAATGTAATTTAAGTTTTGAATTCTCCTATAGATGGTCACTATTTGGAGGTATTCACAAATAATTATCAGATATTTCCTCTCTCCCTTTCTCTCCTGGTTTGTTCCCAAAGAAGATTTGCGCATTTTACATAAACAGCTGTAAGTCATTGTTAACTATATAAATAGATACAGAAATAGGGCAAAGGGAAAATAAATGTAGTCATGGTAAGATGAAACCAGAGGAAAGGTTAGTTGATAGCAATAGTTAGGGCCTTTGCAATGATTAAAATTTGACTTTGGATGTTGATTTAAACTAACCAATTTGTGGGTGGGGGAGATTTCTGAGATAACTGGGGGAGTGAGATTGAACCTGAGCTGACTATTAGATTGGAGTGAATAATGGCATGGTGATTAAGCAAAAAAGATACCTTATCTTTTAGAGATGCATACTATAGTACAGGTAAAAGTATAGAGGTCTGGTATTTGCTTTAAAATAATCCAGTTGGAAAATGTGGGAAATGGTGAAAGGACTATAGATGAAATAAGGATTTTTGAACCTTAGTGACTCATTCTGTTCATGGGGGCTTGTGTATGTTTGAAAATAAAAATAGTTCACAAGTTTGGTGTAGAGAATCATACAGCTAAAAAAAATGAGACTGCAATTTCATTTTTTAAGGTGGATTTTTTTTGTATTTTAAATACTGTATATTAAGCAGTCAAAATAAGGAGCAAAAATAAAGCTGTGAGAAGCAATTTATATATAAATTCCTTTTAACTCTCCTTTGTTTATCTTAAGTACCTAACACTTTGTCGTGCAGGAGACACACAGGAAATGCTTAACTGAACTCATCCATCTCTCATAACAGTAAAAGTGTTTAATTTTTCAAGAGATTTAAAATTTTCTTTAAGAACTTGCCTTAGGATTATTATCAGAAATGGGGAGAATATAAGATTGGTCCTGCTCTTGTTTTCATTAATAAGAAAATTTTTGTTTTGTAATGTTAATTTTATAAAGTTAAGTTGGATTATAGTATCAGCCTTGAAAATATCTATAAAAATCCTTAAATAATTGTTTTACTCTCAGCTTTCAGATTTAGCTACTTTATATTTTATTCACTCAAGTTGGTATTAAATTTCCATGTGTGTTAAATATTCAGTTAACTACCAAGAGCAAGCTGTATTTTTCTATTTAAGCCAGAAGCTCAGAGTATTAACTAGCCTTTAAAAGTATGCCTTTAGTTGAAACATTGGGCAGGGGAATTTAGATACTACAGATATTGGATTGCTGTGAGTAAGGTTTAATTTTTTTCTGTATGAAACCATCTTAACTAAATTGATGTGTTTTACCTTTTTCTGTCTTAAGAATTCTACCACTGCCATGTATTACACCTAGCTCAAACTAGCCAAAATTAGTTTAATACTTGGTGAATGACATAATACCTAGTCTGTGTATACTCTTCTAAACATTCTTTTTCTTTAGAAAGCCATTAGAGCAGAGTTGTTAATGAACTGTGTAATTTCCAAATTACATCAGAGAAAGAGTTCAGGCCATAATCCATAAACTGTTGAGCCCCTAAATAACCTGAAATTAAGTCCATGTAAATTAGCTAGATTGGACTGTGTGTAAACTTGTTCAGGAGTTAATCAGAATAAGTAAATGATCCAACTGGTATCCAAGACCTATATTTGTTTTATCAGTAATGCCTGTATCAACATCATAATTAATTCTAATTAACTTGTGACCACATGCATTCTTTTCTCTGTTTAAGGGCACTCTCTCAACCTGTGATATTTATCCTAATGTTACCAAGAACTTGTTTTTCCTTTCTCTCTTTTTTAATCTCTCTCCTACGTATGCTTGGCATATTGGCACACATACACTAGATACTCAGTTAACACTAGTTTATTCGTTTGTCTCTTTTCCAGTGTCATTTTCTCCCTTGGCCTATAAACATAAACATACCTCTTTCATCTTTCAACAAAAAACCATAAACTTCCTTCAAATGCCATTCTTTAGCTTTTCTTCCTTCAGTAGCCAACTTCTTTTTAAAAGGCTGTACTTGCTGTTATTAATACTTATCAACAATTCAGAATTTAACATTGTACAACTTATCTGGTTATATGCAGCAGCTCTGCTCAGACCTTAAATAAATTGATATTTCTATAAATTTCTGTTTGAAGACCTTCTTTCCTATCATAGTAGGAGCTCAAAATTAGTAGATGTTCTCTGCTAATCTTCTTCAACTGACACAAATGTGCCATTCTATTTCTGACCTAGAACCGTCCTCTGAATTCCAGACCCACGTATGCAGGTGCCTATTAGATACTTTTTCCTAAATGCCATGTAGGATTCCCCATGTCAAAATGAAACTCAAATATTTTTATCTCAGTTTTTCTCCTTCCCTCAACTTCAGCTGTGCCCATATCCTGTATTACCTATGTAAGGTACCATCTCAGAACTGTCTTATCTTCCTCCTTCAACCTCACTTCTCTCATTTAATTATTCAGCAAGTCCTAACCCTGAAGTGTCAGGCATTTTTATATCAGTCAGTACCCCCTTTACAGTCTTAAAACTTAGCGAGGATCTAAAGAACATCTGCTTCTTTGGATTATATTAATATCTATCATATTAGAAGTTAAAACTAAGAATTTTTGAAGTATTGGCTTATAACAACACTGTGTCATTATGCTTTGACACAGTAACATATTTTATGAAAAATAACTACTTTCTAAATTAAAAGTATAGTGAAAAGAATAGCACTGTTTTATACTTTTGCAAATTTCTTTAACATCTGGTTGATAGAAGAGACCTTCTACATTCAGTCTTTTGTAATACATTATTTGGGTTGAAGTAAGAAAATCCAGCCTCACCAAAGACATGTAGTTAGAATATGAGGAATATTTTCAGATAATTGATACCATATCAAAACTTGACCTGTGGTAGTTTGTCTTCAAGGTAGGGGCAATGTGGAATCTGAAATCATATCAATGGACGTTTTTATACTATTACATTACAATCTATCATGATTTTGTAACTTCATGCATTTCATCATTTGGAAAATATTGGTTCACTGAATTATGCAGATCTTCTGAATGTTGACACATTTAATTATAGAATTTTTTAAAATTGCATTTGTTAAAACATCACCAGTCTCTTCAGAAATTACTAGAATAATAGAATTCAAGTTAAGTTTTCCAGTATTCTAATTTTTGCTTAAAAGCTCAAAGTTTCTCAGTGGTAACAAATGCCTTCTGTTTTCCTTGAAGTGACAGGCTCCCTCCATCATCAATTTTTTTTTTTTTTTTTTAAGTACTGGTGCCAGGGATTGAACCCCGGCCCAGGACCTCATATGTGGGAAGCTGGAGCCCAACCACTGAGCCACACTGCACCACACTGCTTCCCCTGAATTGGCCTCATCATCTGCTTGCTCATTGTTTGTTTTTTGTTGTTTTTAGGAGGCACCTGGACCAAACCCAGGACCTCCCATGTTGGGAAGCAGGCACTCAACTGCTTGAGCCACATTCATTCCCCACTTCAACTATTTTTGAGAAAATATCTGCGAGATATCCAGATCTGAACTACATGCCATTCGTTCTTTTATGTAAAAGAGTGGCATGAATGGTTAGCTCTGCTTGGAATTCAAACAATCACAGAAGTGCTTTGTTTGAACATCTAGTTTGCCACACAATAGTAAAAAGAAGTGTACTTAAGGGTCAAGATTTAATAAAACCCACAATTTTTATTGTTTTAGCATGGACATTCTTAAATGAAACTTTTTTTTCCTTCTGTGGGGCATTGGTGAATGCATTGACACAACTATAATTTGGTACTACTGCTTTGGTTTATACTAAGACACCAGCCGTTTTGCATATCATTGTTTTTGCACTATCGGTGCAAATATCTACCCAGTAAAATAGGTCAAGATATAAATAATAAATTGTATTTATTATGAAAGTAGTTTTGACCTCTTATGAAGGGGTCTCAGGGATCCTCAGGGGTCTATGGGCAGCATTTTGAGAACCATTTCCTAAACATCCAAGACATGCTGCCTTTTTCCCCTCCACTGTCCTAGCATCAACCCGTATTCGCTCCTTTGTAATTTATTAATAAAAAAAATAATCCTAACTGATCTCCCAATCTTCAGTCTCTTTCTCATCCTCAAGAATTATCTTTCTGGAACACAAATCGGATTATGTTGATAACCCTATTAAAATCTTTCAGCACGCTCCAGTACTGTAGAATAAAATCCAAATTCCTTAATAGACTAGCACCAAAAGACCTTTATGCCATGTCTATCTTACCAACTTGTTTGTTACTACATATTTCTTCCTCTTTCAGCCTAGCTGAATTTATTTGTAGTTCCCAAAACACATCATAGTTTCTAGTGGCCCATGTATACCCATATGCTTTTCTTTCCACCTAGAATACTCTTACTTCCAGTTCCAACCTAACCCTCCAACTCCACATCATTTAAAAATCACCTCCTGCCACTGCTCAGGTTCTTCCTTTGGGCTCCCACAGGATGTTATGTTAAACTTTGTTAAAAGCACTTATATTATAGTTCCTTGGTTTATGTGTCAATTAGATTGTGAGCGGACTGAAATCAGGAACTGAGTTTTTGTATTCCCATTACTTAGCAAGGGCACGGCATATGGTAATCATTTAATAAATGTTTGCGTGTTTGAATGAATTTCATAGAAATTACTACAAAAATATAAATTAGCTTCATACTTCATTTTTGCCTTCTAATACTATCCTTAGATGAAACTGCTAAAGAATAGTAAAAATACCAAAGATGGGCAGAAAAAGACAAAAACAAAAAACAAATATGCCTCTGACACTTTGTTGGATAAGGTAGTGAAACTTTATGTGCATAATTTTTATTACAAGTAAGATTCAAGGGAATACTTCAGTTGCTATATCCTTGTGTTCCTGAATACTCATGATCTAAATTTGGAAAATTAACCTCCTTAATTCATTATGACTCAGTCTCTAGTAAATTTAGATTGTTTCCTAATTTAGAATTCATAACATGGAAGTAAAAATACCAGGATATATTGTTTTAGATCCCTAAAAACTGGTTGGTTGTGTTTTATATTGAGCATAGTACTTTAAAATCAAATCTTCTGTAGTCTTGTGAGGCACCTAAATAGAAGCCACCCTTTTCTTAGAGTAATCCTACGGCCTACATCAGCAAAAACAACATCTACTGAAATGGAATAACAATTTTTGTCAAGGAACTTCAGAAGTTCAATAAAGCGTTTCCTATGTGTAAGAAGTTTAATTTTCTACCATTTTATTCTGCATAATGCATTACAAATATGTATATTTAGCAAAATCAAAATGACCTAAAAGCAGATTTTTCATTTTGTAGGTTATTCTTTCTTGCCCATGTGCCATTTCCTTGTTCATTAATACTTGAGTAGAAGAAATAAAATAATTTTTTAAAATTTAATCCTTTTGGGCCTCATAGTATAGAATTTATGATGACTGAAATAGTGGGCTGAAATGTAATTTTTTATAGCCTTTGGGCTAGATTGTTGCCTAGTAAATTAAAATTGTTTACAAAATTACAAGGGAAAAAGTTAAATCTCCCAGAGTCTTTTAAGTATATTAATCATTTCTATATCATGAATTTGTTGATTATGAACCATCCTTTGACCTATGTTGATTAAAAGCCTTTAGTAATTGATATTTCTCAAAAAAAACAACTCTGAATTAGATTTTTGTGTCTTTTTAGTTTCCATAGATAATTTTTGACCAAAAATTACTTCTTGGGATTATGTTTGGAATTCTCTTATGCTATTTTATCTCCCATTACCTTAAATTTTAAAGAATGAGTGACATTCTCTGATCTCTATGTCAATGTTTTGTGTAATTAGAGTGATGTTGTACCTGGTGAGAAATAAAGTGGATGGATTCTTTTTACATTTTTCCTGGAAAAATTAATAGTTTAATTCCATTGCTTTATGGAAATTATTGATTAAAAATATTAGTAGTGGTTATCTGAATTCATAAATGGGTGTATTGGGTTAATCTATTTAAAGGAATATTAAATTTCATATTTAATATGATAAATTTCATTTGAAAAGAGTTCCCTTTTGTACTATTTTTATATGAACGATTGCATTGGAAATGGAAAACCAAGAGATATAGTAATTTCGCTCATAAATCTGTTTTCCAGCATTCATTTACTACATACATTGTCATCTGTTCTTTTCTTTATTTCATAATTAATTTCAGAATTCAGCATTTTTATCTAATTTAACATTTTCATATTTTTAAAGGTCCCCAGGTGCATCCAATTTTTCAACTTTACCAAAGATCTCTCCTTCATCTCTATCAAATAATTATAACAACATCAACAACAGAAAGTAAGCACTGTGTCTTAAAAACTCTTTGTTTAATTGATCACCCTATTGTGGTTGCAAAAAAATTCTCTTGTACCTAAAATTTAGAATAAAAGTCTTAATGCATTAAAATTGGGTTCTTTTAAATTTCCTGCCACTTCTTTCATGAGTAATTTCACAACAAAGAAAGCACAGTATTAATTTCTTCTTGACTTAATACATATGCTACAAATAGTTTACTGAAAGAAATAAAGCATCTTCAGAATTCAATTTTGTAAAAAAAATAAACCTCAGGTGTCATTTTAGAACTGAATGTGCAATCACCTATAATAAAAAGTGTACATCAGTCATTCTCAACTGGAAAGCACACGCAAAAACAATTACTTTCTTAAAAAGTTCAGAGAAAGAATTCCATAGTCCCATCATGAAGAACTTGCAGAATCTTGTAATTTATCAAAGTTATGTGAAAGCATGTGCTGTGTTGTTATTTTTTTGAAAGTTGTGAATCACTTGAGCATTACCATAATACCTGAGTACGGAAATTGGCATGATTTTCGTATTATTGAGACAGGTAATGAGGAAGCTTTATTATTCTTAAATAGCCCAGTGAAATTATGGAAGAACTTTGATCCAAAAATGATTATCTTCTTTTTCCTTCCTTGATATATGCATTGTGGTACATATAGTAGGTTAACAGTGTTTATGAAGTCAGGTATTTGCACTGCCTTTCCAGTTCATAAATGGCATCTGATTCTCCCAAAGAGTAAATTGAAAAAGACTAAAGCTAATTATGAAATAATCTTTTTTAAAAAACCCATAATTAAATTTATAGGTTTAATTAATTTTTTGCTTAAAATTCATATTTTGGGGGAAACGTGACAGAATGATCCTAATGTATATTCATGGACAAATAGATTCAAAAAGAATGATTTTGGACAGGAAAATTAATAAGGCTTAGTCCTACTAAATATCACAGCCTTGAATTCAAACAGTATAGTACTGATCCAAGGATACACCTACAGAACAGTGGACTAAAACTGACAACCCCAAAACAGACCTTTGTATATAAAAGAATTTAATGTGATCAGAAAGCAATCTATGCTAGAAAATAGACAATAGTGTTAGAATTTTAAGCCCACAATAATTGATGGGCATATAAAAATTTAAAGGCAAATAAATGGGAAAAACATTAGTTAAAAATAACAAAGGGTAAATATTCTTATGTATCAAGTTCATAAAAATCAGTGGAAAATTTTCTAAGGCAATTAGAAAAATGGGCAAATGGCATGGGCACAACTAGAAAATAAAAATAAGAGGATGAAAAGTTTAAATGTTCAAGGTCACTACTAAGTAACTGTAAATTAAAACCGTTAAAAACTCAGTCCACTTTCCCTTACCTCAACCACAATGGGAAAAATTAAATGCTATCTATTCTTCTAAGTTTTCTGTTTGAGTGGTTGGAGTATTAATACAATTTTTCTAGAGAAAGTTTAGTAGATCTATCACAAAAGTTTAAAACATTCAAACTTTTTATAAAGATATGTGTACCATAGTGTAATAATCATTACATTGCAGTATAATCATCAAATATTGAAGACACTTTGAATATACAAAGTATCAGTGTCATAAAAATAAAGTATAAGGGGTATCCCCCTAAATTCAATTTGTATTTTATATGATATCTTTAAATTCATCAAAAGTAATTTTTTCATAGGAGATATAAAACATCTCTTGTGTTTCTACCAATTGCAGATGTCTTCTTCATTTACTATAAAAGAATTTAGATCCAGATATAACATGTATTTATAGTCATTCTTTGGAAATATTTTTAACTTTGAATATAGACTATATTTTGGCCAGTCTCCATATTAGTATATGTAGTCTGATATGTTTATATTTTTGTCTTATTTCCCTCTCAGAGTGAAAATGTGACAGTGCAGTTTTATCTCAAAATCTCTGACTACAGAAAATATTAAGAAAGGAATTAGAGTCTTAAGGTTAGGGCCTGATAAATGATTCTTCTCCTATAACCAGGTATATTTTTACCAATTTATAGCTAAAACTTTGTACCTAATTTAGGTACAAAAATAGTTCTTTCATATTAGGGATTTCATTAGCAAACAGCTACTGAAGTATATCACCATGCTATGAGTATTTTGAGTTTAAAGTAAATTTTGTATATTGAGTACCTTATTAAGGAACACAAGTTTTAAACATTCATAAAATGGAAAGGTTTTTTTTTTACTTTAAAAAACTTGAATTAAAAATATCATTATAATTAAACTGTTTCACAAAGTAATTTTTAACTTTCCATTCAACTAGTGGAAATAAGTAGCAGCTTAAGATTTCAGATGGAAATAAGCATGGATTCTCTAATTTAAAATTTGTAAAATAGGTAATGACTGTTTAGAGATATTCTACACATATAAATTGTATATTAATAAAATCAGTGGTTGTATACTCAGGTTTACATGAAATTTATCTACAAATTCAACAGCAAACAATCCTACACTGATATATTGCTAAGATATAAAATTTTAATTTCCAGAAATAAGATAAGAATATTACATTATAAAGGTTATAACAAAATATACTTGGAATTATTCCATGTAAGTTTAATGAAGTTTTTATTAAGGACTAATATTATGAAAAATCAGTTGCCAGAGTATTGTTTATTTTCCCCATTTTAATTTTTCTTGCCTGTATTACCAGTGTTTGCTCTTGTGTATTATGTGCCCCAATTAAAATTTAAGTACATTTTAATATTAAAATTAAGTACATTAATATTAAAATTAAGTACATTTTTAATATGTGTTTCTATTGCCTGGAGTTATCTGCCCTTCTATATCTGTTTTGGTATATTATTAATACTGTCCTTTTAAAAATCTAATGCATTTGTCAAAAACTCTTGGCATTCTACTTTAGAGCACATGACCTATTTTCTCTTAATTCATTTTAATCTCTTATTTGAAATGGGAGTGACTCCCTATATGAGATTAAGCCTTGTGTAGGAACTGTGGATGTTGGAGATTGCCAGAGTTCGGTTCAGCTGTATCTTACTTAGCCATCTGGCTCTCGACAATTTACCTAACTGCAAGCATCATTTCATTAACTGTAAAATGAACATAGTTATAGTTATAAGGATTAAATTATATATATTTGTAATATTAAATGTCATTGTAATTGAAAAGTCAATGTGTAATTGACTATAATACTTGAAATTTTATAGAACGAGTTCAGCTTTACAAAATAACAACTTGGATTTTAATGTATCTTTTTATTAAAGACGATAGATTTATAATACAAAATTAATCTAGTATAGTATTATAGTTCTCATTAATTTCATGTGTAAATTCATTTATTTTCTCAAAGTAGCAAATTGTTTAAGATGACTGGCTTAAGATCTTTAGGGAAAAAGTTAGAAATAGTCATAAAAGATAATAGAGGCTATCTATAAGGCCTAGATTTTCATGTACTTTGTTGAAGTGTTTAAAGAACCTACTGGTTTTGGTATTTTGCATGACAGGTTTTAATATTTGATTTAGAAAACACATGTGCATTATCAAGACTATTATAATGACCAATTAAGCTAGTATTAAATATTTTTAATTCATTAGTTTGCATTGTTATCATTAAGCCTATAGACTATCTCTGTCTTTGGACAAGACTTATACTTACACACTTACACTAAAACGTAGGCGCCTTTTTTAAAAACAACAAAAATGCTTTTGCAATTAAGTTTTTGTTCATTTCTCAGTAAATAGGAATCCTTATCCCAGTAAATTCCAACATGTTGCCACAAAGAATAATAGAACTTCCAGTAACCGTTTGCGTTACATGTGGGGAAAGACAGATATATGAATCTATGCTTACGGAATGAGCCTGTAAATGAGCTTTTAGTCTTTTCACTTTGTGTGTGTGTAGGTGTTGGCATGAGCATGCGTTTGGGCATACTTCCCTGTGTACTCTGGCTGCTTAAGTCTTACTATGATTTTATAGCCGAAGTATACATATTTTTCTTTTCTTTAATGTATAGAAAATGCAGGCCTTGTATTTTTATATTATATAGCAGATTTTGATTTATAGCACAACTTACGAGCAGTGAAAGAAAAATAGGATATTTTTATATTTCACCTTTTTGTTAAGTGCCCTTAAAGTTAGTCTTCAGTAATCCAATAATTCAAATGACATTTTTTAAAATTCTAATAGGTACCTTCCACTTTATTAATAGAAATTTAAACTAAAATATAAATCATAAGGCCTGTAATCTGCAGAAAAAATAAAAGATGCTTAAATTCTATTGTTTGTTTTATACTTTTTTTAAAGTTAAATAGTTACAAGTCTGGAAATTACAAATTTGAATTGATCAAGGTTGCATTTCTTTGAGCCCTGCTATTTTTTTTAAATCTAAGGGTAGTTTGTGTTTTGAGAGTCTAGGACTTAGTCTTTTTGTTTGTGGTGGAAGTGTTATTTTTTTATGCAAAAATATTAGTGGGCTAACATTGTGCATGTAATTTTTAGGTTGATATGGTTTTATATGTTTTATATGTTTGGTTTGTTATCCATCTCTGTATGTTTATGTATGTATTTAATAAAGGTTTTGTTAGAGCAAGAGGTACAGTTCATTTAAGCTTTATTATTATAAGTGAGAGGATAGAAGACACAATTGAAAGTATTTGGAATTAGAAGTTAAGAACTTTTAAATATGTAATAAGAGGAATAAAATTTAGCCAATTAAAATTATTGTAGTTAATAATTCATCATGTTTATTTGTAACAGTTTTATTTGTATCATCATTTGCTTTTAACTTTTAGCAAATGACCTTGATTCTTATTCAGGTTTGTTCTAATGAATGAAAAAAATAGATTAAAAGTATGCTTTTGAGTAACATCCAAAGTATTCATCATAAATCATCATAAGATAACCCATAAAAAATTAAGGGCAAATCCATCCTTTTCCAAAAAACTATTTTTCAATGTGTGTATGTGTGTGTGTATATAATTTATATATGTATATAGGTATATATACCATTTAACGTATTGATTAGACTTTACCTAGTTCTCACTAAAATTACTCTGATGTTTAAGTTTTCAAAGATTGCATACATAGTTTTTAAGATTGACATTTTTCATCCTAATAGTGCAAATTATCCTCAGTAGTATTTATCTTGTTAAATATACTGCTTATTCTAACAAAATAGAAGAAACAAAAGCCAAATAATACTGGGATGTACTTGCTTTAGAATCATTTTGCATTTCTGATCACGCCAGGCTTTTTCCACATTTGAATATTAGATTTTGCTGGTGTAGCATCAAAACTATAAATAGAATCTTCAGTGCATCAGAACAGTGATGTCACAGTGCCCTTAGAAATCTCTGCACTCACCTGTAACTAAAGCATAAATCTTCCTGTTTCTACTGTTCTCTATTACAGTAGCAGGATGCAAAAGAGATATATATGAGATGATTTATTGCTGCGGGTGGTGTTTAAAATCTGAATGTTTTAAATTTGATGGAGCGATGAAGAATAGAGCTAGCTGTGAAGCTGCTCCAGTTAATCAAGGGTAGAAAGATATAATAGTGGTTTGTATTGGTTGGTGTGGTATATAATACAATTATTTTTGTTGATTGGATTAGAAACAAAAGAATTAAAGGTGTTATTTTGGTTGAGGTTCATATCTTAAAAAGAACCAGCGTAAAGTGCTTCAAAAAAAAAATTTACTGATTGACCACCTATCTCATAAATAGTTATAATTCTCTGTTCATTTTAACTATATTGTAATTACTGGCTGCATTGTGAGAAATATTTTTCATTTTCTTCCAGTGTGAAAAACTCAAATTATTGTCTCCCATCATATACTGCTTATAAGAACTATGATTATTCAGAACCTGGAAGAAACAATGAACAACCAGGCCTCTGTGGCCTAAGTAACTTGGGAAATACGTGTTTCATGAACTCAGCTATTCAGGTAGGTGTTTCTAAACATAGTGAAACTCATGTGTTTCCTGACAATCAGTAATAACAAGATGAATAGAGTTTGGTATTTCATGTGAAAACATGAGTATTCTATGTGTTTTGAAAGTTTCTGTTTTCATGGAAGATTTAAGGATGTATTTTTTAGTCATTCATTCTAGTACTGATAATAGAATATCATTTTTATGTCCCTTAAATGACACATGATTAAATACCACATCGTAAAAGATTAAAATATCACTTCATGCAAAAATTCTAGACAGACAACTTAGGCTTTCTACAAAGAAAAGCTAATTAGATCTGTCCTTTGTATATTCAGTACAAGTCTATTGCTTTTATTTGGACATTGGTGGGGATGTTAGAGAAAGGCTTACGGTTACCAGTCCTCTAATTCTAAATAAAGTATTTCTTTTTACTCTTAATAGGAAAATTTTGTGAACTCCTTCTGTACAGAAGTTTTTACAAGTCGCTTTCCTTTAAAGGTGTTTTAATTGGAATAAAGAGATCGTTATCCTTCCCTCTTCCCCATTCCTCCTTATCCCCTACCATTCCCCATTCCCTTTTTCTCTACATGGAACCTTTTTCCTCTGTTCTGGTCTTATACCCTCTTCCAACCTAATTTATTAAATCTTTGTCTTTAAATGATTCTGAAGTAATGAGACATAAATAGTTTTTAATATCACCATCACTATATATAAAACTAGTAATATTACTCCACCTTTACAAGTAGAATTGTGCTTTAAAAGCCCAAAAACTTTTAGTTTTAAATCTGCAGTTTTCTTGCTCTATTTATATTTTAACATTGGATCTCCTATATCAAGGAGACAGCCTCCAAAGATATAGATTAAATGCAGAAAATTGCACCAGTTTGGGTTGATATGGACATTATTGCAAATCTTATGACTATCTGAAAAATATAGGACTCTTCACCATCCAAAATTCTAAGTAAATCCTTTTTTACTTTGTCATTACTCCAGTCAATTAGCCAATGTCTACATAACATTCTTGGAAAGTTAGAATTTGGCTATCATAACTCTAGGCCATGAGTTGGCAATCTTTCAGAAATGAAAGGTGGAGGCATAAAATAGTTAATTTCTTATTTCTTGGTTTAGAGTTAAGTTATTCAGGAAGTAGGCTGGCTGTCTGCCCAGGCAGATACTGGTTAGGTTAATAAACTCTTCTTTTAAGTCATCCTTGAATGAGAAATTATTGTTCATATTTTAATGTGAATTACTTTATTCAAGATTCTTTTCCTGATACCCTAGAGTTAAGCATGAGGTAATTAAAATTATCTTATTTTTCTGGAAGGGGAGAAAAAGAACTCATCTAAGAAGAGCAAGCTAAAATGTATTATTTTCCTTGTAGTTCATTAGATAAAGTACTTTGGGTGCTGAGCTTTCAGAGATAGGGACAAGGGCAAAATAAGTTGTAATTTTTATATATATATATGTTGAACTACCCTACCTACTCAATAAAATTCATCTTTTGTGTACCATCTCTGAAAAATGTTTTATGTAGATGGTGTTTACCCCAGTACCAGAAAACTCTATTCTCAGATCACCAAGTCATGCTAATTTTTATATAAATCCTTCTGCCACTGCCAAAATTACTTTGGTTCTAGAGGCTTGATGTAGCTTGAGTTTTCTAAAATATTCTAGTATAGAAAACCAGTCTTACTACTTTTTCATAAGAATTCAGAAAATATTTTAACAGCATAGGCACTTGAATCTATCAAAAGAGAACAGGAGTTAATGTTCATGCTAATCATTCATGGAAGGTTCTGGCTGACATTCATTCTTATTCCTTCTAAAGCTATATTACATTCTAATTTCATGTGCCTTTAATATATATTCTATTACAGTTTTGTCTCTGTATGATTATCTTCTAGTCAGCTCTGTTGAGCTAGGGCTGGCATTTTATATAGCTTTCTTGTATGTTATGTTTAAGGTGTGAGAAACTTCATTTTACTTTTTTTTTCTCCTATTGAAAACTATTTCATCATCACCGATTCTCTCTCATATATATTTATCACATTCATGTGTTCTATTTCAACTGAGACATAGCTGTGAGAGTGATGGTTTATTATTTTATCTTAAGAGTCATAAAGTAGGAAGAAATTTTGTTGAAAATTTCAGCAAGGAGTATTTTAAGGAATGGGATAATATTTCACATATGCCTCTTAACTTGACTGGGAACTATATTTTCCCTAAAATATAACTCTTGAAACAAGTTGCTTTTTTTGATATTTTAGCCTTTAGTCCCAATACGGTTTTAGAAAACCTGGGCCTTTAGTTTTATGTTCTTAAAGCTTCTTTGGTTTTTAATTAATTTCAACAAGAACGTCAAGCTGAAAAGTCACTCTAGGAGGGAAAACAGAATGAGGGCATTAGCCTTTACTCCTCTGTTTTCCTAACTCTCATATAAATTTATAGTTCCACGGATGAAAAGGCTCACGTAATAATAGGGTACAGTTTTTTTTTTAATAATTTTTTTCAAATATTGTTTCTCCGGGTTCTGCCTCTTTCAGTTTTCCGTATAACTTCTGTGAAATCAGACAATTTATTAACTTAAGAATATTGTGAATTAGTATTTCTACTGATATTTGCTTTTTAATTTTAACATAACCTCTTATATTAATTCAGTAATCCTAAAAAGTGTGAGTGAGCATTTTAGTATATCAAGCAGCGTAATTGATATATGTAATAAAATAAATGTGAGTGTGAAAAGCATATCTGTTTTTTCCATGTGAGAATGAGTTATACTTAAGCCCATTAAAACCTTTTGATTGCTTATGATTTCAATCTAAGCAGCACCAACCTTATGTTAGCGTGCAAGATTTTCTCTGATGTAGTGGTATGCATAAATTTAAGTTTCTCTGGTTAGTGCTATCATATGGTTCAAATTTGTTATTTATTGAATGATAAATATGTAAGATACTTTTGGGCATAGATCCTACCTTATGTAGATCATAATCTAGATATTGTGATTTCTAAACTTATTGCTTTTTTGCATTAAAACATTATTTATTATGGAGAGTTTTAATTGTAATCCCATTATTTAAACAAATATAGTGAAGTTGCTTTGGTTGGGTGAAGTGCCCAGAGCCCCATCTGTTTATCTTTACTTTCCTTAATGGCCCCAGAAGCTTCTTATAGAAAATCAAGATTCTGGGGAGTGGGGGGTTTGTGGGGACCTCTTATATTTTTTTAATGTACCATAAAAAAAAAAAAAAAAACAGGCTTCTGAGGAACAGTTTGAAACCAAAAATCTGGTAAGAAGGAAAACACCGCTTAAAAGACTAATAATAAAAGATAAGAGCACAGTCTATGGAGTTACACTACTGGGTTGAAATCATGACTCTCCTGCTTAATAGCTGTTATCTAGACAAGTTATTTCTATAACTCATTTTTCTCATCAGCTGAGTAAAATAATAGTACCTTTATCTTACGGGTTTTACGGGAATTAAATGAATTAATGAGCATAACGCTTCAGGATAATGACTGGCACATCATAAATACTGAATCAGTATTAGATTGATATTAGTCTTTTTTTAATTCAAAGAATTAAGGAGAGTGACTCTGTACAGATTCTACATTCTGTAGCCCTGTATTCTCCTTTCCTACAAATCTTCTACTTTGACTGGAGTTAGTGGAATGAAGAAGAAAGAATTGAACGTGCTTTTAATTCTTTTTCACTTAGTATTATTGTAAGAGTTGTGTTTATCATCTGTTCCATTTCTGAACTATGCTAGTTTAATTTACCTCTCCTTAAGCAAATTCTTAATCAAGGGATATAATAATGTAGAACTTTTTATGGATATTCAATCTGCAGGGCACTCTGAAATTCAAGTCTTGAGTTCAAGTATCCCTGGCCTCAGCCTTATGAGTATAGGCAAATACTGCTATGTCCCTGTGGTACCAAGAATTTAACACAATAGTTCTCTAGTGTCCTAAATCTATTAGTCCATCTGGAGGGTTACCAGTTTTCAAAATTTTCATTATTGAAGGTAATTTTAATTAGCATTAGTTGATTAGATTCAGGAGCACTCCAACCCTTGTCTTTTTCCTTGTCAAGGCCTAGGGGGCTCATGATTGGCTTCCTGGAAGAAGCATCTCTTCAGATGGATCTGAAGCAGTAGAATGCTGTGGTCTTTTCCACTGGAAGGCAGCATGGCGTAAGATGGTTGTTTTCAAACTCTTTACTTGGACATAATAGGGTTTCTTAAATAGTCTCTACGAAGCCATGAAAAAACTTGTTGTAATCAAGAACCTGTTATTTCTGATACAATGTAAAATGAGTTGGAATTCCAGACATTTAAAGGCAATTTTTTTTGTGTTTTTTGGAGTGAGGAAAAAAATTTTTCAGTAAACTGGACAGAAGAATGTTAAATAGCAAGTTTAAAGTTTATTTTTTTAGACAATTTACAGGAATGATTAAAACTATACAGAAATATCACTCTGAAAAATCTAGATCCTCATTACATTTTTAAATAGTGAAAATTCACCACTGGAGGTTTTTTCTGTTAACTTACGTCCTAGCTTTGCATTTATTTATCTAATATAATATTTTTGTAGTCTCAGCTTTAGATCGGTTTACATTTATTGGAATGCAAATTCTCAGAAGCCCAATTTGACTTGAAACTACCAAGCTTATAGAGTATAGCCTTCCTCAAAAATAGGTAAAATCTAACCCCTGAGACATAAGACAATTAAAATAGTTTAGCACTTTGAAGAAAATGACCTACTTGTTCTGATAAACTGAGAATATGGATGACTAAAAAATTTTGAGAAATTTAAACTCAAATTATTTGCATTCTTTCTGTGCCAGAAATTATAGTAAACTGTCAGCAAAAATGTTTAATGATCTATCAGAAGACAGCACAGAGGGTGGGAAAAGAGAACCTGCATACTTAGGCAACTCATTTTAGGAAAGAGTATATCTTGTATATATTGTAAAAATTTTGTTTTACACAATTGGAGGACAGATAGTAGCTCTAAAAGAATGCCTTGTACCTTTGTAACTTGATTAATAGTGATTTCACATAATTAAAACATGCCTTTCTTAACGTCAGATATTGGGAGGAATCTTATTTGTTGTCTTTTCAAATTCTTCTAAATTATTATAAAAATTTCTCTAGGGTTTAATGTTTCTATTTCTGAATTAATACAGGCTTTTAAATATTTTATCTGTCCCTAATTCTATAATTGGAATATGACATCATGAATGTAGGTCATGGGGAGATAGAGGAAATAGAGTGGTTATTTTAAGTCACTGTAAATAATAATATCTGATTCCAAAATACAGAATAGCTTTACATTACTCTGACTATAAAACATCAACACCAGTATAATACTGTATTCATTAAATTACTTACAGTGATCATGTTTCATAACAGCTGTTATTAGTGTAGTTAAACTGAAGTACCTTGTGTTGATTTTGATAATTATTCCAAGGATCTTTATTTGTAATTGAAAGGAAAACTAAAGAAATGTCAATCAGTAGTATATAATGAGAACTACAAATTTACTTCTATTACCTGAAATCAAACAGCTCATTTTCTTGAAAACAAAATCTTTTCTACAATATGTTTATCTTCTTTACTAAATGTTTACTAACATCATTAAACACTTTTTGTGATTGGAAGACCCTAGAGCGTTGCAGGCTTATATTCCACATTATAAATAGATATTATTGAGTAGTGTCACTAGCAAATACAGGATTTTAAACTGATAGAACCTTGAAAAGAGGAGAACCATGCTAAATTAATCTCAGGGCTTGTTTTGTTTTTTGCTCATGCTTTTAAATGTATACATTTAAATTCTGGTCAATTGAGGCTATATTACATTTATTACTAAAAGGGCCTCATCTATTAGATTTTTTCTCTTTAATATCTCTGATCTTCAGGACCATCTTTCAATTTTAGTTTGTAAGTAGAGATAGTCTATGATGATTTTTGTTGTACACAACTTCATTATTGTAATTGTCTCTTTGTCGATAATGGATGTTCAGTACAATATTTTACTACTGTATATAGAAACCAATTGCTAAATATTATCAATCACTTCTTTACTGTGATTTGTAAATTTTACTGCACTGGGAAGGAAAGGGTCAGTGTGTTGGTCACTGAAAACTATTGTTCAGGTATTATTTAAATAAATTACTGTTTTCATATAAACCTATATTAAAATATAAACTGCCCAGTAATGAACCTGCAGCTCTTATAATAACAGTACCCGCCATTGCCTATTGCAGGTGGTTTTTTAATATCATTGGCACCCTTAATTTCATCTGCACAGAGGTTAGGTGTGACATACCTATGAGTTTGGTATCCCTATTTCACTGATAGGGAAATTGAGGCAAGGAAAGTTTAAGTAATTTATCAGTCACTTTGACAAATTAATGAGTTAAAGCTGGGTGTTTATTCAGACCATACTAAGATAATGTATTCCTTCAAAATTATACTATTTGAAGAAATGCTTCTAAAATGTTTTTATGTTGATGCCAAATGTATGTACTCCATAATACAAGATTCTCTTATAAAATAGCATTACTCTTAAACCCTTCAAAACAATTTCCCTAGGAGGTGTACATACACTTAAGCATTTGATAGTAAGAATATTCAAAACAGTCCAAGAACGTCTTTTAGAATGACTTTAATTCTTCTGAATATCACTGGTGGATATTTTCTTTTTTGCTAATGAAGTTGATTTTCACAGACCAGAAGTTATTCAGAACATTATCTTAAGACTATAATAGGTGATCAAGCTGGGTAATTTATTTTTCAAATAAGATATATTTATGAAGTTATTAATTTACTCAGCAGATATTTGTTGAAGGCCTCCTAAGTGTCTTTCATTCTGATAAGCACTAATTAGAAGTTTCTGTTTCCATGGAGCTTACAATCTAATAGGGGAGTTAAATATTAAATAAACCATGAGTCGTGAGAAGAATCATGAAAACAAGAAAATGGGGTGCTATGAGTAAATAACAAGAGCTCAGAGAGCACCTAATTTATACTGTGTGTCAGGGAAACTCCCTCTCCAGAAGTAACATTTGAAATATGACCAAAGAAAATAGGTATGATTTAGACAGGTGAGACTTGAAAGATAGAACAACAACATATACATAGCCCCTAAGACACGAAAGTTTGAGAAACTAAAAAGTAAGCAAGCTGTGGAATGATGTATAAAGAAGAATGGTACAAAATGAGTTTGAAGAAGTAGGCAAAAGCCAGGTCACAGGAGAATTTATGTATTACGAAGACATTGAAGGTTCCAGGCTACCATCATCTTATTTGATTTATCACAGTTATCTCCTTGCTGTTTGCTCTGCTTCTATCCTTACCCCCTACAGTCTGCCCTCATAAGAGCAGCCAGAGCAGTCCTTTCCATACCTAAGCCATTTCTTGTTACCCTATGTCTTTAACACTAAATACCTTCTCTTTTCACTCAACAAAAATCAAAGTCCTTAAAACAAACTAAGTCTTATATGATCCCCTGCTATTTCCTACCACATTCCTCCATGCTCACTTCACTCCATCCTCGCTAGCCATCTCACCCTTGCCAAAAATATTCCTCCCTCAGGGCCCCTCTACTTGTAGTTTCCTATACCTAGAATGTTCTTCCTCCAAAGTATTTGTACACCTGCTCTCTTATTTTCTTTGGGTCTCTGTTATCAATTTCTTCCCCAGTCACCCTACATAAAGTACCAACCACCCTCCCCACATTCTGTTCAGCACTTGTGACTGACATGCTCTGTGTTTATTTGGATTTTTTCTTTGTCTCCCCCTACACCCAACACAGACACACACATATACAAATATAAGCTACATGGGAGCAGGAACTTTGTTTTAGTCATGGCTACATCCCCATTACCTGAAACTGTGCCTGGCATGTAGAAGGCACTCAAATTAATGAAAGATGAAGAGAGTCATAGGTGGCTCTCTAATTTCTGGCATGGCTGTCATGATGGCTAAAACCATGTAATGAAATTGGGATATTGGGAGGAACAGGTTTGGGGTGGAAAGATGATTATGAGTTCAGCGATAGGCTTGTTCAGTCTGTGATGTCCATGAAACATCCAAATGGATTGATCATAGGCAGTTGTGTATTCTAGTATGGAATGCCGACAAGAGTCCAAGGGTAGAAATAGAAATATGGTATTAATAAATGGTATTTAAAATAATAGAAGTGGGTGAGGGCATCTAGAACTTTTTTTTCTAAGTATTACATATTTTACCCATGAAAAAAAAAGCCTAGGACTAAGCCTTACAATATAACATTTGATAGAGAAAATTTACTTCTGTTTTAACAGGAGAAAAGAAGAGGATTATGGATACAAATAGTTTATAGATTTTGTGATGACTTCCATTACCCAGACAGAAGAGACTAAGATCATTAGTCAAGAATGAAAGGCTAAAATTGCTTGGCAGTATTGAGATCTCATTTGAGGTTGAGGATCATCAGTTTAGCCTGGTATAAATTTATTCAGTTGAGACTTCCTCCAGTAATGTTCAGCTACGTGGTGCATTAACTATGACTTAGTTCATCCAGGGTTGGAGAAAGAAAGAGGCCAAAGAATTAAGCACAACTAAATACATTTGGCTTTTGTTTTATTTTTATTGAGCTAATTTATTAGCTAATTCATTCAGCGTATCCATTGATTCTCTAGAATATGCCAAGTATTGTTCTAGACACTGGTTTTACAGAGTTAAAAGTGACAGTGCCTGTCCTCTAGAAGTTTGTAGGGTAGTGAGTGAGATAGATGTATAAGTAATTATAAAAGATATAATATGTTATGTAATAGAAAGCTGGAAATATGATCAGCCAAATGTTATGGAAGTGAAAGTAGAGAGCCATTGGGAAATAAGTGAGGCCTCACCACGTTGATAACATTTAAGTTGGGTCTTGATTTCATTTGGTAGAGTATGATACTATCCATTATGACTTATTTTCATTTGGTTATAAAACAGCAGAGAATTATCAGAGTTACAAACTATTTTATTGTATAGCTTATGCTCCTGCATCTTTCCACCACAGAAATTCCTACGTCAGATATCTATTTTGACACAGCAAAACACATTGTTGATACACTCTATAAAGACATAGGGACACGTCCAATGTGCCAAATAGTAATGCTTTTTCACATGTGTGTCAGCTCTAAAAAGAGGAATATCTAAAATACTTTGAGCAATGGCAAATCAATGGAACAAACATACAGCCTCCTAAAGTAATTACATCAAAGATGATGGTTTATTGGAAACTCAGTTTCTTTGCTATATAATAATATCTCATGTATATAATAAGCATCAATGTCTGACCTTCATCTAGAGAAGGATTGCTTTTTTTTTTTTTTTTTTTTTTAAAGCTAAGAATTTAATAAAAATTCCTTTAAAGGATTGCTTTTTTAACCTGAGTCAAAAATCTGAAACTTATCCCAAATCCTAGCCATTCTAACTTTTACATATCATTTGCATTTTTCCACTACTGCCAATGCATTATTTCAATATTTCAGCATCTTTTATGTGAAACTATCAAATTCCTTACAGATTTTACAGATTTGGTATGTAACTGAGGAGTTATGAATAATTCTTCATTAATTGCCTAGGCTTTTCTAAGCATTATATATTTTACCAAGAGAAAGCTTTCAGTGTTTGTAAAATAAAACAAAACAATAGACCAAAAAATGTTATAATTATTTATAAGGAAATTCTAAAAAGGAAACTGTAACATACTTTAAGATTCCTCTTAAATTTTCAGTGATCTCATTGAATACCATACCAAATAGTAATTCTTATCATGATTATACCACCATCTTTCTGAGATCTCTTCACCTTCCCTGATACTTGTTCCATTAATCATCCATCTCAACTTTGTTCTGTATCTTTTACCTCACTCTTTACTGTCTTCTTTCCTTTCACCAGATATGCATGGTCAAGCCTTTTTTTTAAAAAAGGATAGGGATGGAGGGAGGGAACCCTTGACCTTAAGAAGGATGAACCATGCTTTGTTCCTACTTTCACATCTCCCACTCAGAAGTCCTTATCTCAGTTGCATAGCATCGTGGTTAGAAGCATGGATCTGCAACCAGACTACCTGGATTCAGTCCCTGATTCTGCGACTTCTAAGTTGTATGACTTTAGATAAGAAACTTTTTTGTTTCTACATCAGTAAAATGAAAATGAAATACTTAAGAGGTGCTTGGCACATAGTAAACAGTATATAAATATTGCCTGCTGTTATCATCACTCTGACCATCATACCACCTCACAGAAATTTTGCTAAGGTCATTCTTGACCTCCTATTTCCTTGATTCTTTGTAACCCCTTTACCTTTGGGAAGTCCATTTATATACTGACAAATTCCAAATCTGTCTCAACTGTAATTCTCACTCCTGATCTTCACTCCAATATGTAACTGTTAAGTGGGCATCTGCCTAGATATACAATTAATTCAACATACTTACTAAGACTAAACTTAAATTTCCAGAAACACCTGACCCCTTATTTCTTCTTCGTATAGAAATAATCATCCACCCAGTAACCCAATCAAAATTCCAAGATTTATTCAAAGTCCTAGCCATTCTAACTTTTAATATCACGGGCATCCTTCCTCCCGTCTCCTGCCAGTGCATTATTTCAGTATTTTATGTGAAATAAAATTATTTCAATCTTTTATGTGAAACTATCACATAGAATCTTGGTCATCTCTCTGTTCTAATTTTGTTTTCTCCCAGACCATTTAGTACACTGCTTTCAAATTCATTGTTTTAAAGTATAAATATAATTATCTCCTTGCTTAAAACCTTTTTCCCATCACCTATAGGATAAAATCCAAACTGAACTCTGCCTACTTCTTTAGCCAAAACTACTTTCTTTTCTTGGAATGCATCATGAAGTTTCAAACCTCTTTATGTAGTCTATCACCTTTTCACTAGATCTCTTTCCTTCACTTTCTGCCTTTTCTCCCATTCCTCTGGACAAATACCTATTTTACTATGGGAATCATGAAAGTAGAGACTATCTTTGGTGTTCCTTTATATCCCAATGTTTAGTATAATGCCATAAAGTAGTATGTACAGTAGAACAGTGTATCCCACTTTGTATCTGTAAATGAGACAGTGCTAGTCCATGATGAAATAAGAAATTAAGAGTAAGTGCCTCTGAAACTTTTATGGCAATTTGACAGGGAAATTTAGTATCTGTTCAATCTAATAATTTTTTTATATGGGGCTTCTTTCTTTTTTTGTTTTTAAATTTTCATATTTCTATTCTAGTAATGCATTTTTATTGTATTTTACAAAAGTATCTGCCTGTGACAATTTGGAAATTAAAAAAACAAAACACAAAAAGACCCTCCTACACAGATGGTTGTAGAAACACTGCAGAAGTGTCTGCAACTTGACCTGTACCAGATTAATGATATTTCTGGAGCTATCTGAACTCCACATTAATTTTTCAAAAAATTATAGCTTATAATATATATTTACTGCTTGCCTGAAGGATAAAAGACCTATCAATATATAGAGAGAGCCAAGAAACATTATAACTTTTGTTACACCACTGTACCAAATCTCGTAACTCTTGAATTAGACTGCCACGTTAGTCAGTTTGGCAGATCATATCATCATTACCATGCAAATAGTTCCTTGAATGTTTTCACAGTGAATAATTGTAAAATATCCTTGTAGAACACTTCCATCATTTGTATACTTTTAGGAACTCTTGAAATCATGATCTCCTATTCTTAGTAAATATTTGTTGAATAATTGAGATAAATTTAAAGTTCTTTTTGATTATGAAAATAATCAGAAACCTTCTTATTTCATGCTATATATTCATAAAAGCATTTAAATTTCTGTTTCAACTCAGCTTAAATATTTTTCGGTTAGGAGCCTAGTTTAGTGAAATGATGCAGAGACGTGTGGCTTGGTACTTTCTCTTAAAGAAGCCATTTAACTTTTTTTTTTTTTTTTCCCTGTCCCTTCCTGTTTACCTTTGCAGGATAACTGAAAGATCAAACCACATAATTCTGAATACTCATTTATTTTAAAATGCATCTTTACTGAAAGGTGCTGCAAGGCACTGAAAATAAACAAATTAAAAGAACCATTGTTTTTTTGTTAAATCCTTTGACTGTCTACTGGCCTAAGAAGTTTATGGACATTTGTTTCATTGTGAGCCAGCTTTGAATTGTTAAGGATAAAAATGGTATAGAAGATAAGATACTAGGCATTAAAATTATTTTACATAAATATGACATATTAATGTCTTTTAATGTTGTTAGAACTATTAGTTTTAGCATGCTTTCCATAAAGTGAATACCTAAACATTAAAAGCACTTATTTAATAGCCTATTATTTTTTAAAAAAAGACAATTGCTGTCATAATCTAATGGTTTTAAAATCTTAATTAAATACACTTTAAGCTGAAGCCTATAGCATTGTTGTTGGTGTAATAATCATTATCACAGTTTTCAAATTTCTTTATATCACAGTAGATCTTCTGTCCAAATTCTTTTACCTTTCAATATAAAAATCAATGGTCTTTACATAGCCATTGGTTTTTTGATAACTCTAGTTACTGCAAGTAATGGTGTAGTCTTTTGACAACTTAGAATTCTCCTTCCTCAGTCTTATAGAGGAGGAAAATAAGCATTAACATTTTTTGCTAGCCAACAGAATGTTTCCCCACAGTTTCATACTTTCCAGAGCTTTAACTAAAGTATGCCAGTTCTGTCTCACTAACTAGTTGGGAAGGGAAAAACCATATTTGAAATAAAAGGAAATTAATGCTCAATCCACTTACAGTTTATTTACATATTTTGTTCTTTTAAGAAAGCTTGAAGAGAAAATGGAAATGTAAAGCACACTGTAGAGTTGTATAAAAGAGAAACTTCAGAATTGATCTCTCAAATCTAGAGATTGCCTTTCCTAGGAGAAAACTTAACAAAACTAAAATTAAAATGTCAAGAAGCTTAAAAATATCTCATTTTTATGGGGAGCAGGTATAGCTCAGTGGTTGAGTGCCTGCTTCCCATGTACAAAGTCCAAAGTTCAACTCCTGTTTCCTCTTTTTAAAAAAGTGTTTTGTTTTTTTTTATCTCATTTTTATCTGTTTGACAAGGGGCAGGCTTATATTTGTAGTTCTTCATTTTAAAGTTTACATCACAATTTCATATCTCATTCACTGTTTCATTATAGAATTAGAGCCAATACCTTAGTATTAATAGAATGCTTCAGATTTATGCAGTATCTTCTTTTCACAATGCTTATACTATTGTCAAAACAAATTGAAAAACAACTAATAGCCTTGCAAATCTGAAAATTCTTTATCCATCTAACCTTAAAATTAAGAAAAAATATTTGAAGGTATTCTAAGATGGTTTTAACCATGGATTTCTTCAGGTTTTATTTTTTTTAATCTAAGAAAATAAGAATGGTTCCCTTATTTATATTGTTTTTATTTTTAGCATCGGTCAGTTTGAAGGGGTAGCTGCTTTTTTAAAGGGTTGTGAGTGGCATTACATTTTTATCAGTTACAGAATGAGTTACACAACTCAAAGGCTTTAGGTAATCAAAAATTAAGTTTGTTTTCTTTCCTGTTCTAGTTACCGGTTTACTAAAATAGTGAGCATACATGATCACTTGAGAATTGGGCTTCTGGAGCACCTGAACAGAAAGGGAGTGGTTCATATTCAGCATTACAAAAGACAACTTTCTCTTTTTGAAGGGGATTACTTTGGCTATTTTCCAGGTACTGGGGAAATTCCAGATTCATTACAAGTTATGGGGATGGCTATTAATTATTCATTTCCTAAAATATGTTGGTTACAGACTTGAGATTTGGTTATATAGAACTTTATTTGACTTCATCAATTAAAAAAAAACTTGAGTAGACATATATAGTGAAATATAAAATTGAGATTGTTCCATGAGTCACACATTTTTTCAGAGCATACTTTGTAGAAGAATTTCTTGAAAGTAACATAAGAGCCATAGGATTTTTGCATGTGTATATAAGGAAAAGTTATGTGCAATGCATTGTAGTCTTCCCAAGTAATTAAATAGGGAAAGAAAACCATATAATATTCCAGTTTTAGGATGTTGGATTAAGTAGGGAAATTTATAACTAGAGACATTTTAATAAAGAATATTTCATAAAATAGCTGAATGGTATATGCTTTCTTTTTTAAAAATACTCATTCAGGGTGGCAGTAGATATAAAGATCCATAAACATTGACCCATATTACAGAATAACCTTTGGACAAGAATGGGTTACTTAGAAGAACTCTTTAGAATATAGATGTTTATGTCTAGTCCCGGGCTGAAGGTTTGGGAAAAACAGTCTTCATGAAAATATTTTCCCTGTTATTTTTCCTTTCATACATCTTTTGCTTTTTCTGTTTTATTTTGGTAGATAATTGTTTGGGCATTCACAATAGTCATTTTCCGTCACTCGGAAAACCCCTTTGGTCATTAGTTGGGCTTTTTTATTTTTGAACTTGTAGAACTTTTGGATAGGTTTTGACTACACAATTCAAATGTCTTTTTAGTCAGTAGTTTTCCCACTGCTCTGGGTCTCTATAAAGACTGCTTCCAGTCTTTCTATCATAGAAGTTTTCCACTCATTCAGCAGACCTTTATTGAGCAATGTATCAGGCATTGTGCTAGATCCTGTAATACAAAGCTAAATAAGATGTGAACTGTGATCTCAAGATAAGTGCATTATAAGCGAGTTCAAGGTATAGACTTACCCAGAGGAAAGAGTATTAGTTTTTCCTTGAGGTGCTGAGGTGAGTTGAGTGTTAAAGAATAAGTAGGAACTTCTTACAGGGGAAGAACATTCCAAGAGGTTTTAGGTAAAGGCTTAATCTTAAAAAATTAAATTAAGGAATATTTTGTCAGACTCTTAAGCTCCAATTCAGGATTACTCTTATTAGTTGCTGTTTCTCATATAAAATGCATACGCAAGCACAAGTAGAGAGCCACAAAGCTACTTAAAACTCATACTGCTCACTAAATGATTGGCTTGCGCGTACATCAGACATTCTCATCACTCCTCATGGATTAATAACTTTTCTTGATAGCTTATATCCTCAATCTTTTAATTAGCCAACCAGTTGTATCACAAAGGTTAAATTAGTAAATTACAGAAGAATCTACCATATACTAAATGTGAAATGTAGTTTTTTTAATCCTTAAATCTTCAACTTGTTCTTGTCAGTTTTGCATACAACTTGTCTATGGATCTTAAAAAAATATTTAGGTATTAAAAATATTCTGAATACTTAGCCTAGTTAATAAGTGCATTTACCTGTCCATTAATGTAATATAAAAGTTTTTACTTCTGTTCTTATACATTGAGATTTGAAACTATTGGTAAAGAATCTTTTTCTTCAGTCTCTTTATTGCTTTTTTTTTTTTAAACGTATTTGACAAAACTTTACCCAATTTTAAGATTTGGGCACAATTCTCTAGGCACAATTATGATATAAATAATGTGTTTTATGGTCAAAGTATATGTGTTTTATGGTCAGTCACATTGCTTCATATTTAAATGAGCTTATTTTATTTATGAAGAATTGTAAGATCTAGTTCTCCTGAAACACTGAAATGTTGGAATTAGTCATTATCAATTAGGTAAACTCCAGTGAATTCCTTTTTTAGAATACCTCAAAATGGCATGTGACTATTATAAGGCATCACAAAACTCATAAGTAGCCACAATAGTAACATACTTATTACTGTTTTTATGATCTCTTTTGTTTTTCATGATACATTCACATATATTCTCCATTTTCGCTAAGAACAACCATGTATGTTAAGAAAGGTATTCTGTTTTATAATCTAGACAGCATTGAGTGCAAGAGATGTATCCACATAGTCACAACATGTCATACAATTTCTAGTCCATATTATATATTCTATATATCTTTAAGAAGGGGATTGCTTTGGGTCTGTTCAATCCAATAGGAAAGTGACATTTTAATAGAAGATCCCTTGAGACTCTTCAGAACTCTGGTTATGATTTTTATTATTCAACTAACAAATTATCTTTATTCTTCAAAACATTTTATTTAATGGCAGCCAGTTCAAGTATCCAATTTTCTTTTAATTGTTAAAGACATTCATGTTTCTAAGATAGCCTTATGTAAAAAGGTTGAATAATGAGTTGAATGAAGTAATTACAAATTAGACTGCATTATTACCAACTTTTAGAAACTAGCTTCTTCTGCCAAAATGATGGCATTGAATACTGCTATAAGAAGTAGGCCATGGAACATGGAGATACTTTAGTTGTTTGACACCTGATCCAATTATGCCTTGAAATTCTCAAAAATTATGAGAGGTTTTAGCATTTTAACTGGTCTTTATACTATTTCAATAACATATTGACTCCTAGAATAATGGTATTTTCAAGGTGAGGAAGAAGAGTATGTTATTTTCAAGATGAGAAAGAAATGTCTGATATTAGCCTAGTTTTTAAAATATTATGATTTGTATATTAGTAGAACAATTAAACTGGCTATTGAATTTCTGTATTTATATGTGTTTATACAAATTTTTAGAAAAATATATATCGTGTGTCTTTTAAAACATGTTCAATAAATAGAATGCGCTTTTTTTGGCCCATTTAGATCTTAATATTTTAAATTTAAGGTTTATATCAAAATATATTGGTTATGATATCTTTACAGATAATATGGCCAATTACCTATCATTAAAACCATTTGTGTTTTGTTGTTAATTCAATTAACATTGAATTAAACTCAGATTAAAATAGGCAAGTGTCATGATACTTGTGTCACTATGACAAAGACTGGTCTCTATAGCAAGGACTTTTTAAAAATCCAGGGGAGTGGATATGGCTCAAGCAGTTGAGCACTTGCTTCCCACATGAGAGGTCCCAGGTTTGGTTCCCAGTGCCTCCTAAAAAAACAAACAGCAACAAGCAAAACAAATGGAAAAACCAACTGAGGGGAGCCACTGTGGCTCAGTGGTGGAGCACTGACTTCTCATATACGAGGTCCTGGGTTCAATCCCCAGCTCCGCGTACCTAAAAAAAAAAAAAATCTAGACAGATCCAATGCACAGAAGATAGTGGAACAAATGAGAACCAAACAAAAGTGTCAGAGGGGGGGAGATTTTCATAGATACTGCCTTTCTTTTGGTTTAGTATTCAGATTGAAGTGTTTAAAGAAACTTCTGAGATTATTCAATACAAGCAAATATATTTTTCCTCACTTAGTGATATGTCATTCAACAAAAATATACTGATCACTCTGCCTGACATTGAAGGAAAAGAGTAAAAAAAACAAGAGAATAAATAATTACTAAATATAGGTTAAAAACAGTTATATTAAGCATACATTTATTGTACCCATGCTTAGTGCCAGGTGGCACGGTGCTTGGTGCTGGGCATATAAACGCAAAGGATATCGTGGTACCTGCACTCATGGAGATCTCAGTCAAGACAGATAAACTAAAAGTTAAGAAGAGTTACAGTGTATTCTAAAATAACTGCTGTAATAAAAGTGAGCACTAAGCAATATGACTTTTCTGGGAGGAAATCTGAATCTTGATGGATTAGGAGTTAGTTGTAAACGGAGTAATGTTACAAATTTACAGAGTAAGGATGCATATAGGTCAAAGAACCGCAAGTAATTAAATAAGGCTGCAGTAGAATGAAAAAGGGTTTTGGCAAAGGAGGAGGCTACGTTGGTAGGCAGAAGACTGACCTTTCTAAGGATTTAGGATTTTATTCAAAAAGCAGGGAGAACCATTAAAAGATTTATAGCTCAGAAGTGATATGATTAGATATACAATTTAGAAAGATCAAGGGGATGCTACTGAAAAACTATAAAAGAATTTTCAATTATATTTGGAAGCTCTTTGCAAGATAAGGATAACGTGAATAATTAAGGAAAAACAAAGTTCAAGACTTATTCATGTTGGCACAGCTTGGTTCTTTCTGGTATTCGGTAAAGCCATAAATTAACTTTGTATAACTGTGTTACAGACATTAGTGGGATGTTATATTCTTAGCATAAACCTGAACTGAGGGGAGTTGAGCGCCTGCTTCCCAGACCGGAGGTCCCAGGTTCAGTCCCCGGTGCCTCCTATAAACAAAAACAAAAACAAAACACAAGCAAGCAAATGAAAAAAACAACTCGGGGAGCCAGTGTGGCTCAGTGGTTGAGTGCCGGCTTCCCACATACAAGGTCTAGGGTTCAATTCCCAGCCCCAGCACTTCCACACACAAAAAAAAAACAATAAAAAAACCTGAGGTGATCCTAATGTAAGGATTCATAAAATAATCTAATTGGAAATTGATGTTAGACCACTCTTTGACTCTCTGTCTGATTAGTGTTGATCCTATTTATACTAAATCAGATGATGCTACTAAGTGATGGCATTTATGCCTTGTAGTCATAGTGTGTGTTCTAGATTGGCAGGCTCTACCTCTAGTGCTGGACCTGTAATTAAAAAGAGAAGCTAAAATGAAACTCAAAAGGGCTGTAAGATTATGAGAAGTATTGAGATATAAAAGAAGAAGAGAAATATCCTTTCCCTTGATTGCCTCCTACGCTGTAACCTCTATCTTCCTCTTGCTCACATAAATAAAAAAATTCACTGCAATCACATGTAAGTGGCTCTGACATTTTTAACTGTTTGTATTTTTTCATTGCAAAAAAATATACAATAACAAATCCATAATATTATAGTTATCCCTTTTGCTGTGATGTAAGGATAGACTACCAATTTTGACAGCGTTATTTTTATATATAGAAAATCCTGAATATATTATGGTGGTTAAATATAAGTTGATTTATAATTGAAACCACAAAGTAGTGTACCATAACTTTTTCAAGATATTAAGTGAAAGTTGAATATGCTTATTTTGAAGTTACAGCTAAGCAGTACATGTTATGTAGTCATAGTTTATAGTGCCCAAGTTATCTGCATAAACCCAGTTAGCTTTACCTTTGATAGCTACCAATCCTGTTTCACTTAATCAAAGAGAGTGATAAAAGCTTTGAAAATTTTCACTTTGCATTAGTGTAAATCAGGGCTCTCAGAACAGTGGGTTTCTACTGCTTTACATGAAACAACTAGATTTTCTTATAGCACTTTGCCACTTGACTGCAAGACATATGTCTTCTCTGCAGCCAAAAACAGAGAAAGAAATGTTATCTGTGTAACCATAGGTCTGTGTCAGTCATTGCATATTCTACTTAATGACTCTAGATTTAATTGATAAAGTAATGTTGGATCCATATTGAGGTCAAATTATGTGGTATCATCAGTTATTCAAACTTTTCATTCTTGAGATAAAATACCATGGAAAAATTATTTCTGCTATCTGAAACCCTAAAATGATTTAATTCAGAATGAAAAAAAGAGTTGGAGAATTTGTTTGTAGTTTAAGTCTTACCATAAAGGAATTATGATATTAAAGAAGAGCGGGAAGAAATGAAAACATATCCAAAATACATATAACTAAACTTTATTTTCTCAAGCTAATATCCCTTCTAAAAGTAACTGACCAAAAGGAAGGTTAAAGGCTCGTTTTGGAAGTAGTAAATACCTCTTTTAAGTTAACTTCTTGCTTGCACTGTCTCAGTTTTTACCTACTCAGGCTGAGTAGACAATCCATAATTTCTGCTAATCAAGTAAAAGAAGGAAAGAAAACTCTCCCAGTTAACAGGTCGTTTGCTATGGTTAAAATTAACACACATTTTACAGCAGCAAATATTTACATTTTTTATAAGTAATTGATTGAAATTTGGGAAATGAATAGTTGAGTATATCCTTTGAGTGTCTGACCAGTTATTTATTAGCCCAAGAGACTATCATTTAAAATTTTCTCTATATAGATATTATGGCAAATCTTCGTTTGAACATGTTTTAAGGAATGTGTATGGTTACTGTTACTCGAAAATACATTTTATTCTTTGCAGTGTTTGAGCAACACACCTCCACTTACTGAATATTTCCTCAATGATAAGTATCAAGAAGAACTGAATTTTGACAATCCCTTAGGAATGAGAGGTGAAATAGCCAAATCTTATGCTGAGCTGATCAAGCAAATGTGGTCTGGAAAATTTAGCTATGTCACACCAAGAGCCTTCAAGGTTAGTATGGTGCACACATTCTGAAGAGGGGCAATATCACCCCCAAGGTTATGAAAATTGTTTCTTAGATTGAGGGTAAAAAAAAAGTCTTAGCTTTTACAGTGGTATATGCCCTTCTAAAGGGGTAAATACATTAGTAAATATAGGCAAATACATTTTTATTAAGCATACACAATCTGTATAAACAGATTTACTTATACCTGTGATATTAAAATTACATGGGGAGAGAGAAGCAGGTGATTAAGAAAAAAGGTCTAAAAAACCCCTAGGGAGGGCAGTAATGGAAAAAAAGGTTGAGAAACACTAATATTGTACAAGAATAACCAGGGAAAGAGATCATTGTACCTTAGAATAAGTTACATTTCTGAAAAACCTACGTGAATATTTCATACAAATGTAGAGGACTAAATTCAGGGTTATTGTTGAACTCTAAGAAATCTGTTTATTTTGAAAGTCATTGTAAGATCCAGAAATCATTAAAATGAAATGTCTGCAAAACAAGCACTAATTATTAAATATATTTTCAATATAGTTCTTAAAGATTTTATTTAAGTTTAAGCGTGTTTGTGAATTGGTTAAAGTCTCAAGTAATTTCATTTGTCATTCAAATAAGGATTTAGCTGAAATCTAGCCTTATATTGTCTGTTAACAAAAAACTTTTCCAAATAAACTTATTCTATAGTTGAGATATATGAGAAATTTTAAACTCATGAAAGCCAGATTTAAGCTATTATTTATACAAATAACTTATTTTCTGCCAAAATATCTACTAGGCAACATAATAGTCTCTACTATTTCCCAACTCTTTGTCCAAAACTACCATATTTTCTCCTTGTTATTTCATCAGGTCAATTTTTTTTGCATGTTTTATAGAGTAGTTATTTTAAAATATTTTTAGATAGGTAATTAACTATATGTGAAAATGTAACTAAGCTGAGAACTTATCTTTTAATGTCTGTTCATTAAGCATTTACAGGAAGAGACAATAGACAGTGCTAAGAATAATAGCATCAGTAAAATCCTTTGACAAACAGTAAAATAACAATGACAAGGAAATCTTAAGACTGAGCAATGATTATACAACTATGTATTATTTTAGCAATTCCACGTGTCAGCCGTTTTGTCTTAGATAAACTTCATTGAGTGCTTCTTAGGAATGCAAAACAAATATAAATCATGGATATTCCTTTTACATCTGTCATATATACATACACACACATGTATGTCCATACATATATGCTTCTTTTTTTTTTCAATCCTGTCACTACAATTGATATTATAGTTTTGCTTTTCTTACAGACACAAGTAGGACGTTTTGCACCTCAATTCTCTGGTTATCAACAGCAGGACTGTCAGGAACTATTAGCTTTCTTATTAGATGGACTACATGAGGATTTGAACAGAATTAGGAAAAAACCATATATACAATTAAAAGATGCTGATGGACGACCAGATAAGGTAAGTTTCATGATATTGTTGTTACCATTGCTATAATTCTTGATACCTCTTTGTAATATGTATCTGTTTTCCTTATAGGTAGTTGCTGAAGAAGCCTGGGAAAACCACTTGAAAAGAAATGATTCTATCATAGTGGATATATTTCATGGCCTTTTCAAATCAACTTTAGTTTGTCCTGAGTGTGCTAAGATTTCAGTAACATTTGATCCTTTTTGTTACTTGACACTTCCATTACCCATGAAAAAAGAACGTACCTTGGAAGTTTATTTAGTTAGAATGGATCCACTTACCAAACCCATGCAGGTAAGTAATGTGATTATTTTCTTCCTTTTTTTTTTCAAGTGGCTGTTGAAAATAATACTATGAATTTTAATTCATGATATGATCAGATGGTAGTATATTTAAATTCCTGTAATTTTTAGGCATGTGAAAACTTAGAAGAAAAATAGAAATTTAGTTAGATTATAAGTACTTGGTTTGTGAAATTGTAGCATTAATGTTGAGAAAGTGGCTACGGTAGCTGCTGAGGGTAGGGAGAGAGAAGAAGAGATATGATGTGGGGGCATTTTCAGGACTTGGAGTTGTCCTGGGTGGTACTTCAGGGACAGATGCTGGACATTGTATGTCCTGCCACAGCCCACTGGGTGGACTCGGGGAGAGTGTAAACTACAATGTAAACCATTATCCAGGTGGTGCAACAGTGCTGCAAATGTATTCACCAAATGCAGTGAATGTGCCACAATGATGAAGGAGGTTGTTGATGTGGGAGGAGTGGGGTGAGGGAGTGTGTTGGACTCATACTGTGCAAGGTGCTGGAAATATATGGGTGTTCCTAGTCCTTATTATCAAAAAACTTGTCATACAGCATGAGAAGTGCTATGACAGGTTGCTTTAGGAGTACCCAGAATGAGTAACCTACCCAAACTGATGCCCGAAATGAATCCTAAGTATGATTAGGTATTAACAAATTTAAGGCTGGAAATGAAAACATTATAGGCCATTATAGACAGAGGTGAAAGTGTATAAACATATTGAAAGATAATTCAAGTTTAATTGGATTGGGAAACTGAGGAGATAGTTGTACCATTAATTTTAGTGAGATATATGGAAAGAAGAGGGTTGAGAAGAAAGATTGTTTGAGTATTGGACAAGTTGACTTTGAGATGAATGAGGAACATTTAGATGTAGATATCCAATAGGCAATTGAGTTTATGTATCTAGACTATAGGAAATAAGTCTGTGCAACAAGTATACATTGTGTGATGGTCTCTACAAAGATGGTAGTTGAAGTTTTAGAAGAGCATGATCAACTAAGGCTAGGGTGGCCCTGAACCTTATCATCTAAACCAGAACTCTTGAAAGTAAAAAGGGCCATTATAAATAATTAAACTGGAGTGCAGGCTAATACAACTGGTCAAAGCAAATCAGGATATATTGGTTTTAACCAATATAAAGAGAGCAGATAGGCTTGAAAAGAGGGCTAATGACAGAAATCTATAGAACACTGTACAGAAGAGCCTCAAAAGAAGGAATGACCAGGGCAATAGAAAAGAATAAGAAGTAGAAGTAGTTGTAGTAGTATTATAGGGAAATGAACATTTTAAAGGAGGTAGGAGTCAGCTATCTCCTACAGAGAAGGCAATGGAATAAGGACTGATAAAGATTTAGTGGTAACAGTTCAGTTTTAACCTTGGTAAAAGGTTAGAGAGGTAAAGAAAGAAGCCAGGAATGGATTGAGAAGTAAATAGAAGGTGAGGAAGGTTTGACAGTATTTATGTTATATATGAAGAGGAAGAGAGAAGGAGATAGAGGGGAAGCAATGTGGGACTATTTTGGTTTTGTTTTATTTTATTTTTAATGAAAGATTTGTATATATCCCAATGCTTATGCAAAAGAGTCAGGGTAAAAAAGAAATAATAATTAATTGCTGGAGGAAGCAAGAGAAGGGATGATTCAGAGCATAGATGCTTGGGTTAGTTAGCCTTAGATAGGAAGAAAGAAATCTGGTTCTCTTTCTGTGTAATGCAAGAGAAAAAGAAAGGACTAAAATATGAATTCAGGTAAATTTATAAAGGGACAGGAAGGTAAAGATTTTGCTACCCAGTAGTCTCTATTTTCTCAGTGAAACAGGTTTCTGCTTATAGTGCAGGGAGAAGTGGTGAAATAGGAAGCCTAAGGAATGGTGAAGATTTTAAATAGTTGTTGGAGAAAATAGAGAATAATTAAATACGGGATATACAGAAGAATTTCCAAGTGATGTTGAAGGATCAGTAGAGATTGGGCCCTCTGAATTTGTAGCGCACCAATCTCTTAAAGTTGGGCATCTTTCTCCAGCACACCTGGACAACTAAGAGAAAGTTCACTGTGAATAGAACTGAGTAACAAAGAGTTAAAGGTTTTGCAGGGAAATAGTTGGAGTGATAGAGTATGTAGATTCTGGAGAGAATGTCATGAAGATAATAAGGAGCTAGTTAAAATGGGAGAAAATTGAGAGCTAAAAGGACAAGAGATCTCAATGCAAGGGAAGAATAGGTAAGAAGGTGTGTTTGAAGAAAAAAATATGTATATATATAGTCATAGAATAACCAGTTAGAGTTTAAGATTTCAGAATGGAATAATTTCAGATGACTACAACATTTAGGAAGGAGACTATAGTTGAAAGGACGTTTAGGTATTTAAGTTGAGGAGCCAAAGAGTAATAAGGCTAGGATAAACCATCCACAAGGACCTTGCCACCCAGGATGATGGCAAGATTGGAGAAAGACACTTTGAGCCAAATGCCAGGTGGATGTGAGGAAGCAACCATGATCTTAGTCTCATCTGTTGGGTATTTTTTCCAAAGTAATAAATTCGTTACACTTTTCTGTTCTTTTTTTAGTACAAAGTGGTTGTCCCCAAAATTGGAAACATACTAGATCTTTGTACAGCATTGTCTGCTTTGTCAGGAATAACAGCAGATAAGGTAAGATTTCTCTGGGATTGAAGTATATAACTTGGTGTTTAATTTTTCAGTGTTGTAAAGCCAGTTTAATAGAAGTTTCTTTCCTTTTAGATGATAGTTACTGATATATACAATCATAGATTTCACAGAATATTCGCTATGGATGAAAACCTTAGTAGTATTATGGAACGAGATGATATTTATGTGTAAGTATAAAATTCATTATACAAAATATTACTTGTGAAAAAATTTCAGAAGAAATAACTTTTTGAAAGTTTATGGTCAGTTTTGTCCTTGTAGGTTTGAAATTAACATTAATAGGACAGAGGATACAGAGCATGTGATTATTCCTGTTTGCCTAAGAGAAAAGTTTAGACACTCAAGTTACACCCACCATACTGGCTCTTCACTTTTTGGTCAGCCTTTTCTTATGGCTGTCCCACGAAACAATACTGAAGATAAACTCTATAATCTTCTGCTTTTGAGAATGTGGTAAGTATCAGATAATTTCTACATTGACAAAATAAATATGGAAATAAAATGCAAAATAGCTAATAGAAGTAACATGCAAGTTACTATCAGAAGCTAATTAGGTATGTGTGTATTATCATTTAGAAAGGTAGCAATTTTAAAAACCAGATTGTAGTCTAGTCCAGTTTTCTCATCAGGTAAAACACATTACTGAGCTAATTCCAAACCCAGGAAACTTTACACCAAAAATTTACAAATGGAAAGAAAGAAGAAGTAACAATATTGTAATGCATCTATGCACTCTGAAATCATAACATATGCCAGATACTTCATTTCTGTATAGATACTGCTAATTCAAGAACTTATGCTAATAGTTTTATTTTAGAAGGATAAACTTTCATAATTGAGAGTATCATAAGGCTGTCCCTTTTTTGCCCTCCTAAATCCTTGATTTGAATTATAAGATAAGAATACCATTTAATCCCTCTCCTTTATCCTTTAAAGCTGATATATTTAATATTCTTTTTTATATACCTGATTTAATCATTATAATTCCATAACACATATGCAACTTAGCGATTATATTTATCTTGTAAATGAGGATCTTTTTATATATTTAAGTTGAGAAATTGTTAACCACAAACATGTAAATATTAAAATTAAGATGTAAAACTAAAAGTAACAAATTGATTTCCATTTTTTGTAAAACAACCAAGCCACAAATATATTATTTAACTGCACTTATGGTACTTTATCTTGAGCTTGAGTTTATCTTTGACTCTACTAAATGACCAGTATTGCATTAAAAGTTTTGTTCTATTGCAAGAGTGGAAATTTTGTCTTAAATTTAAAGTGTTTACCTTTACAGAACTGAGGTGGGTTTGTTTTTTTTTTGATTTCTGATTTTATTTAAGCCGATATGTCAAAATATCTACTGAAACTGAGGAAACGGAAGGATCCCTACACTGCTGTAAGGACCAAAATATTAATGGGAATGGCCCAAATGGCATACATGAAGAAGGCTCACCAAGTAAGACATTCCCATTTAATTCTTTTTTTTTATTTTTAATTTTTGTAAAGATTTTTTTTTCTCCCCCACCTCCCCCCCCACTCCATTGTCTGCTCTCTGTGTCCATTCACTGTGTGTTCTTCTGTGTCCACTTGAATTTTTGTCAGCAGCACTGGGACTCTGTGTCTGTTTTTGTCGCGTCATCTTGCTGTGTCAGCTCTCCATGTGTGCAGCGCCACTCCTGGGCTGGCTGCGCTTTTTTTTTTCACATGGGGTGGCTCTCCATGCAGGGTGCACTCCTTGCACGTGCAGCTCCCCTATGTGGGACACCCCTGCGTGGCATGGCACTCCTTGGGCACATCAGCACAGCACATGGGCCAGCTCACCGCACGGGTCAGGAGGTGCTGGGTTTGAACCCTGGACTTCCCATGTGGTAGGCAGACACTCTTATCAGTTGAGCCAAATCTGCTTCCCAGTTTAATTCTAAAAACGTTTTACCTGGAATAGTCTCTTAGAGAAATTAAGGTGGTGATTAAGGAACTAGAAAATATCTGCAAGCCTGGAAAAAATAATGTTAATATTAAAATGGATTTTTAAATGTAACTTTGAATTTTTTTAAAGATCTCTAATATCTACAATTAGGTGAAATGGAAACAGATGAACCAGATGATGAATCCAGCCAGGATCAAGAACTTCCTTCAGAGAATGAAAACAGTCAGTCTGAAGATTCAGTTGGTGGAGATAATGATTCTGAAAATGGATTATGTACTGAAGAAACTTGCAAAGGTCAACTCACAGGACACAAAAAACGATTGTTTACATTCCAGTTCAACAACTTAGGCAACACTGATATTAACTATATCAAAGATGATACCAGGCACATAAGATTTGATGATAGGCAGCTTAGGCTAGATGGTAAGTATTTGTGAAAAATAACTTGAACACTGAATTTGAGAAAAGTATATTATTTTCTTAGGTGAAATCAGTGAAATTCAGCCTTGTTAAAAAGTGCCATTCATTTATATCTACAATTTTAAATGAAAGGCCTTAATTTCTAAGGATACTAAATTCTGTTTCAGTGTTTATTAAATTAAAGTTGAACTCATACTTAAGTTTTGTATCTTTTTTTTGTAAATCCTGAATTATTTGAACTCCTTATAAATAGCTATTTGCCCTAATCACCTAGTACAATTAGAAGAGATTGCTATTTGTTTATTCTGGTATATATCTTTATAAACATTAATTTTAACATTAAGGGAAGTTAAATTTTAAAGAAAAAAAAAATATGTTTTCTATCTTAGAAAGATCTTTTCTTGCTTTGGATTGGGATCCTGAATCGAAAAAAAGATATTTTGATGAAAATGCTGCTGAGGTAAGTCATTGCTTACTCACCCCTTCCTTGGCTTTCCCAAGTTAATCACATAGTTTTATTACACTTTTTTACTTCTACCAGATATGCTTACTTTGCCAGTAGAAAATTGGTCATGAACTAGAAGAGAAAAGACTTCGCAAAAAGAACTTTTTTTTTGAAAGGTACAGAGTTGGTTTTCAACATGCTTTATGTTTACATTTTTCAGTTATTCATGTAAGTGTATGTATGAGTTATTTAAAAGTGCAGTATAAATCTCAGCTGAAATAAGCTTTATGATTCTTTTGAGAAAGCTTAGGAGTTTTTCGTTATTATTCGTAGATGGAATCACTAAAATAAGTTTTGTTTCATTTGTTCTCTTAACTCAAGAAATACTTCTCTTTAGGATTTTGAAAAACATGAAAGTGTGGAATATAAACCTCCTAAAAAACCCTTTGTGAAATTAAAAGATTGCATTGAGCTTTTTACAACAAAAGAAAAGCTAGGTGCTGAAGATCCCTGGTAAGAGACAAAATTAAATAATTGTTTCTGTTATTTTCTTTAGGGATTTATGATCAGGTATGTGCTACATCACATTTTTAAAATGATTACTAAATTCCATTTGATCTTCTAAATAATAAGTAAGCATTTCTTATTAAAAAGGATGAGAAAGTCTTCAAAAGGATTAATATGTTTAGCATTAATCCCATGACAATAAATTCCATACTAGCCATTTTACTATTAATAATTAATTTTAGTAAGTTTTTCCCAAAAATTTTTAGCCACAAAGCCAGTTTTCAAGAAGCATTTTTAGGGAAGTTAGGGTGTGGTTTTATTCTGTTAGAGCACAGAAGTTTTGAAGTTTTCAAACTCCACTCTCTCAGCAGTTTTGTGATACATCCATGTCCTTTTAGCATACCAAAATGTAAATAACCTATCCTTCATCATTTCTTTATATACTTATTTGTATATTAATTTATTATGGTTAAAGCTATTTAGGAAATAGTAAATAAAAATAATAAGAGGAATTCTTTTCAACCTGGTAATTATTAATCATAATTACTTTTATGAGTTTGCTCACTGTATATAAAACTTTACAAAAAAATGTTTTTCTTTTGGTTTCTTTACTGGGGGAATGTTAGCTTGTTTCTTGGCACGTCTATGAAACTTTAAATATATCTCTTTAATTTTAGGTATTGTCCAAATTGTAAAGAACATCAGCAAGCCACAAAGAAATTGGATTTATGGTCTCTGCCTCCAGTACTTGTGGTACATCTCAAGCGTTTTTCTTATAGTCGATACATGAGAGACAAATTGGATACCCTAGTTGATTTCCCTGTCAAGTAAGTTTTAATTGTATTTCGTAAACATTGGACAGCTTTTTTTTCTGAACTTACTTGATTTTTCAAAGAACAAAGAGAAAATATGTTTAAAAAAAGAAAGAATAAAACTCATCCTATGTTACATTTCTAGTGGGTTCTTTGATCCCATTTAATAAATCTAAGATACTTTGTAGGATCTTAATGATTTTGTTCTTCCATAGGAATTATTTCATCATTTTTCTTCAGTTATTATAATTATGCTTTTTAAAAAAGACTAAATATAGAAACAAAATAATGGAATCATTTATAAGGATGGTACAGTAGTGAAATAAATCCCTGTTGCATCATCCTTTAGTTTTCTTATTGCATTGTCTGGAATATTGCATCATATTTCAAAAAAAGGTATAAAGAAGTCTAGAGAAAACATCTTTAGTCCCCTTTTTTAAAAAACCATGTATTGAATGCAGTTGATAATTCAGAAGTAAAATAGGAATTTATTTTACCATTCATTTAGTCATTCAACAGGAGGACTTCATAATATTTTGCACCAAGAATTTGTGACTATCCCATTTTGCTAAGCAGGCGTGTGACAGTATTCTTTCATATGTCATGATTTTGTGCACCAGAATTTACTTGATATAGTTAAGAGGAAAATTGCTAAAGGTAGATGTGTATACAAAGGTGATTAGAAAGAAATAGTTGGTGTAAAATTGAAAATATTTGTTGTATTGATCATTCTAATTGGTGTTTATAAATTGAAAATGGAAAATGTTTTGTAATTATGGAGCGAAGAAGATGATCTTGTTAGCAAACTAATGAGCCATCAGTGTTTTCAAGAATATAGCAATTTGATGATGTAAGTACAAGAAGAACCAAAGGTGATGATGAGCTAGAACCTATTAAAGATATAAGAAGAAACAAATAATGATAAGCTCTTTTCACAAGATGGTTATGTTCCAGATCTCTTAATGATAGATTATGAACAGTAGATTGCATTCATTTGAATGTATGTAGCTTCAAAACCATAAAATTTTAGATTTGAAATTGGGGTTTGATATGTTTAAAGTCTCATGAACTTTTTAAGAAAATCACTTTTCACCATCTATTTTTTCTTGCTTATATAAATCATTTGTAAAAATAATTTAGAAAAATAAAAATGTCCATCAACAAAATGTGATAAATGTATAAATGGAATATTATTCAGGTGTAAAAAGGAATGAAGTTCTGATACATGCTACAGTGTGGATGAACTTTGAATACATCTTATTAAGTGAGATAAGCCAGGCACAAGAGGACAAATATTGTATGCTCTCACTGGTTTGAAATAATTAGAATAAGGAAATTCATTGTATTTGAAACTGAAATACAGGCTGCCAGAGACAGGGTGGGGATTGGGGAGTTAATCCTTAATTGCTACAAAATTTCAGTTTGGGATGATGGAAAAGTTTTGTTAACCAGTGGTGGTGATGGTAGCCCAACATGGTAAAACATTGCTGAATTATGTGTTTGAAAGTGGTTAAAAGAGAAGATTTTACATTATATGTATGTTACTAAAATAAGAATTTTTTAAAAACCATAGAACTGTACAACACAAACTGCGAAGCTTAATGTAAAATATCAACTGTAATTAACAGCATAATTATCTTCATCATTTGTAACAAAGTTCCATCCTAATGCGAAGTGTTAGCAATAGGGAAATCTTTGTGGGTATAGGTGTATATGGGAACTCTATTTTCTACATGAGTTTCTATAAACCTACAGCTTCTCTAATAAAGTTTTTTAAATTAAAAAATAAAAAGGATCCACCGGACTTAGATGGTAATGACTAATTTTCCTGTTATACTGAGAGTTAAATGTACTTTTTTAATTCTCTATCCCTACGCAAATTTTTCCCAAAACATTTACATCTCTAGGCTACACTTATGATTTGTTTTACACAATTTATTTGGTTTTTGGTGAGATGAAGAGTCAAACAACACTGAGAGAAGGAAGTAGAAATCATTGTATTTTTGGAAAAACATAAAAACTATTTGATGTCTTTTTTAAACAGTGATTTGGATATGTCAGAATTCCTGATTAATCCAAATGCAGGTCCTTGCCGCTATAATTTGATTGCTGTTTCCAACCACTATGGAGGAATGGGAGGAGGACACTGTAAGTTGACGTTTTACCTTTTAACTTAAATCCTGATGTTTGATAACTCCATTACTTTAAGAAGTAATAAATTTTAAAATATTTATTACCTCTTAAAATGCACAATGTTTCTTACATGAAGTAGTTCAGTAAATATTGATGAGCTTTTTTTTAGCTCTTTTTTTAATAGCAGATGTAGAAGATTAAGTTAAACATTTTCTTCAGATCAAGGCACAGGAACGACATTGGTCATTCAGGGCCTCTTTCATCTGTATATGCTTTTGTAAATCGTGCATTATTAATTTACATAATTGATGTGTAGGTCTCAATGTGTCTTTTTTTCCTTGACACTTTCGGACTCATGTTGTTTTGTGTGCATTTAGTCCATTGCTTCTAACCACTCATAATTTATATCTGCCATATTTTTCTCTCTCCACTCTCCTCATGGCGGACATGCAAACTGCTCTTTATACCATCATGTGACATGAGAAACATTATTGTTTAAATTAGAATCCCAGAAGTGTGATTGCTAGGTTATAGAGTGTTTTAGGTACTGCCTGTGACTCCCCAGATTTGCTACTCTCTCTAGTTGGTTGATATTTCTGTTAAGCTATCTTTGCATTCCTGGCATAAATCTTTATGTATATCTTTATATATATTTTGATACACAGTTGGGTTTGGTTAATTTTATTTAGGACTGTTTCAAATTAATTCATAAGTGAAATGAGCTTTTAATTTTTTTCATGTTCTTATCTTACTTTGGAATCAGGTTTACACTCTAGCCTAATAAAATACTGTGGCATGGTTTTCCTCTTTTTCTATTTCTTAAAATAACTAGAACAGTGTAAAAATTAACTAGTATATAAGAATTTAGTAGAATTTACTTGTAAAACCATCTGGGCCTTAGACCCATAAATTTTTCTGTTTATTTCATGCATGTTTGTCTACTCAAGTTTTCTTTTTTTGTGTGCACATTTTGTCATTCTTATTTTTCTAAAAATATATCCATCTAAATTTTCAAATTTAGGAATACTTATTTATAATATCTCATGCTCTATTTATTGTCCCTTTTTCATTCATGTCTCTCTTTTTTATCAGTCTTGCCAGAGGTCTATCTGAATCATCTTTTCGAAGAATTAGCTTTCTATTTTATTAATTTTTCTTTTGATATTTGTGCTCTATCTCAGTGATTTCTTCCATTCCTTTAGTACATTTTTTCTTGTTGCTTTGGGTTTGTTCTGTGGTTCCTTTTCCAGTTTTTTTGAGTTGAATTCTTAGCTCTTTGTTTTCTCTCTTTTTTAAGCTATAAATTTCCCTCTGACCCCTGCTTTAATTCTATCTCACAAATTGTGAAACATGTATTTTCATTATCTTTTCAATTTCATGTATTTCTTAATTTCCTTATGATTTCCAAGGTTATTTACTAATATGCTTAATTTTCTAAAATACGGTTTTTTTTAAGATGTCCTTTATTCTTAATTTTATTGCGTGTGGTAACAGTTGGGGACATTGTCTATATTAATCCCTATGAGTTTATTGAGGTTTCCTTTTTGGTTTAATACATGGTCTATTTCTTACATGTTTGTATGTTTAGGAAAAAACATATTCCCTATTCAGAAATACAATTCTGTGTATCTCTAATATTTTAAACTTATCAATTGTATTCAAATTATCCTTGTTTATTTTGATCGTCATACTGTTTCTGAAGGGATTTATCTGTTTTTTTCCAATAATATTCTGCATTATTATATGCATTTATGTTTAGAATGAGTAGTTGTTCTTTGTGTTTTTCCTTTTACCATGTTTTGACCTTCTTTCTCCCTTTTCTCTTTTTCTCAGTTATTACAAGTGTTAACCTAGCTATCTTTTGATTCCATGATTTAATTTGCAATTTCTATGTGCCTTTTTTTGGATTTTCTCTTGTATACCACATTACGGTTACATCTTGGCTTATAGTCAGTCTGAGAGTACTTTTTTTTTTTTAATTTATGACTATTGTATCCACTCTGCAGCTGTCTTGAGTTTGTATTGTTAAACTCTCAGCAGAAAATAGGATTCACCAGCACCAAGTTTACTTACTTTTAAGAAGGATACAAGACAAGAAACAACACTGTATGCACAGCAAAAGCTTATCAGAGGTCTTATAACTTTAGCCCTTCATCTATAAGCTACAGCCTCCAACATCCTAATCATTCTGCACTTTCAATATGCTGGTGATGAGCACAAGACAATTTGTTGGGACAATCTAATCTCAGGGTCGCCATCAGCTCTGAAGTACCTTCAGTTTACAAAATTTCCATTTTCTACTGCAGCTGCATCTTATTACCAGTTAGTCAAATCAATAGTCATTAGTCAATAAATGGTTTGTAGTCCTTGGACAGATTCTTATTTATCTTGGATCTTGTTGAGATAAATACTTAATACTTTCTTGAGTTGAATATTTCAACTGAGGTATATGTGAGGCTATCAGGAAAAGAGGCAGAATCAATTAACCCTTTACTTACAGTGAGTTTAACCCGTTTACATTGATTGTGATTACTATATTAGGGCTTTTTTATTTTCTATTGACTGAACTTTATTTTTCCTTCTTTCCTGCTTTCTATTTGATAGATCAGTTTTTATCTTCCATTTAAAAGTTATGGATTCATTGTTTTACCTCAGTAAAAAATTATTTTAAAAAGATATGCCTTCTATTTTTGTTTTTATGATAGGTGCCCTTAAATTAAGACAGTCAACATAGTCATTTACCCACACTGATTTCTTAAAGTGTGTCTTCATCTCAAACACTAAAAATAAAATTTAGTTAAGCTCTGTTATGTCCCTTTGGTCTTACCACCACTACACTCCCACCTCCATCCCACCGCCTGCTATGTTATCATTATCTAAATTTTAGTTTAGGCTATTATCTAGTTTCTCTCCTTTCTTTGTTCTTATCCATTTTTAGAAATAATGAATGATCCCTATCTCTCATATCTTTTACAGCATCCTATATATTTTTTCTGTTTTACAGCTTCTTCAAACAGTATTTTCTATATGAATCTTTGGGTAACAGTTTTCAGTTTGTTTTTTGTTTGTTTGTTTTGAGGTACTGGGTCTGGGAATTGAACCTAGGACCTTATGTGGGAAGCCGGTGCTCAACCACTGAGCCACATGGGCTCGCCAGAGATGATTATTCTTTACATATAAGTGTTAGTTTAAAAATCTGACATCAGTCCGATTCTCATTCCTTTGCTTTTTACTTCTGAAAGTTTTTTAAATTCCTCTTTATCTTTGATATTTTTAAATTTTACCAAAATATATCTAGGTGTGGGAGTTTGTGTATATACACACTTTTTTTTTCCTTTTAGGCATACTATGAATCTTTTTATCCTGTCTTGCATCTTTTGTTAATTTTGAAGATTTTATCTTCATTATTCCATCAAATACTTTCTCTTTTCTCTTTATGAATAAAAACTAAATCTTCATAAATCTCTACTCCATTTCACTTAGCTCTTCCTTTGTAATTTTTGTAGTTTTATCCTTTCCTGATGCCTCCTGAGAAAGTTCCTCTGATCTTCCAGGTCATTAATTTATCAGCTAGCTATACTAGTTGTCAAATACTTTGTTATCCCCACCAGACTTTTTAAAACACTTTACCTCTGTTTCAGGTGGAGTGAGTTTTGTGCTTTCTCTAATGAAGAACAAAGCAGGGATTGTTATATGCATGAAACTTGAAAGCCCTCCTCCAACCTGTCTTCTCATTGCTGCCTCTAGCTGTGCACACATTCTGTTTGCACGACCGTATACCTATATCATTTCACACTGATGCACCACAATTTAGTCTTCTCAAAGAGGTTCTCACAATTTTGTTGTCTTGTTGTTAATTCCTTGGATCCAGTTTCCTCCGCTCTTAGTTTTTCTCTGGGGTTGATTTTTGGGGAGAGGGAACCAACAGCAAGTAGAATATAAGACCTTTCTTCCACATAGTAAATGGTCACTGAACTATTCTTAAATAAATGAATTAGATTTTGAACCATTGTACTCTTTTGGTTGGTTGGTTGGGTTTTTTTTCTTTTAAAGATTTTTTATTTTTTATTTTTCTACCCTTCCCTCCCCACCCACCCCCTCATTTTCTGCTGTTTCCATTCGCTGTGTGTTCTTCTTTGTCCATTTGAATTCTTGTCAGTGATACTGGGAATCTGTGTCTCTTTTTGTTGTGTCATCTTGCTGCATCAGCTCTCTGCATATGCGGTACCACTCCTGGGCAGGCTGCACTTTTTTCACGCGGGGCGGCTCTACTGGAGAGGCACACTCCTTGCGCGTGGGGCTCCTCTACGCAGGAGGATATCCCTGCATGGCACTGCACTCCTTTCATGCATCAGCGCTGCGCATGGGTCAGCTCACCACACAGATCAGGAGGCCCTGGGTTTGAACCCTGGACCTCCCGTGTGGTAGGCAGAGGCTCTATCCGTTGAGCCAAATCCACTTCCTGGTTGGTTGGTTTTTAAACAGTCTATCTACCAGTAAAGCTTCACCAAAGGTAGAAGGGCTAACTATTAAATTCATGTTTGCTTTACTTTCAGAGTGATTATATTCCCTTTTGAACATCTCCCAGTCAAACAATTCAGTAGAAAGAGTATGTTCCTCTTTGGTTTTGATAGTATCAAGGATAACTTCCTCAATTTCTTTTGTATATGTGGAACAGAAGAATAATAACTTTCCTTATTTGAGGGGTAAAAAGGTCACTTTTTAGAAGCCATGACAACAGATAATTTTGAAAATTTGTTTCTTCAGTTATTGGGTAGTTCACACAACATATGGGATGGAAAGGGAGGCTTTTTTAACTTAAATGTAAAGCAAATGTAAAAAGTTACAGATAATTCACTTGTATGCTTTTTTATTGGTTTATACTTTTGTTAAAGAATGAAGATAGGGAAGCGGATGTGGCTCAAGTGATTGTGCTCCGCCTACCACCTGGGAGGTCCCGGGTTCAGTTCCCAATGCCTCCTTAGGGAAGATGAGCAGATACAGAGAGCACACAGCGAAAGGACATAGAGAGCAGACAGCAAGTGCAAACAACAGAGGGGGTGGAATCATAGTTGAAATGTCATACTTTAGAGTCAGAGGTAGACCTGGGTTTATATCCTATCTGCTTCTTAAGAGCTATACTATATTGGGCAAATTAACCTTATCTTGATGCCTCAATTTCCCCCTCTCTAAAATGGGAATAATAACGTAGTATCTTCTTTTGAGGTATTAGAGATAAAGTTCATAGCACTGTACCCAGTATATAGTAAGAACTACATAAATATTAGTTGCCATTTATTGTCATTATTGTTGTTCTGTAATAAAAAATAATAAATATGTTCTGTTTGTCCCTGGGATAAAAAAAGTCACAGTTTGAATTTATATGAAAAGTATCTTAGTCATCTAGAGTGTAGGAAATTATCCCCAAAACCTTTAATCAGTTTAATTAGTTGAATATGTAATAGATAGGCCTCATGTAGATGTATAGAGGTTTGAGGAAACTATAAATCATTTTAGTCACAGTATTGATTATATTTTTCTTTAGATACTGCTTTTGCAAAAAATAAAGATGATGGAAAATGGTACTATTTTGATGACAGTAGTGTGTCAACTGCATCTGAAGACCAAATTGTGGTAAGTGTCTTATATTTCTCGAAAATCATGGAATCCACTTTTTTAAAGAGCGAATATAGATTAATTAAAGGGGGCTTGTGGACCACTGTAGTTTATACTCTAGCAGTTCTAATAGCCAAGAGAAACTTGCTCTGACTTAAAAATCTGTAAAATTGTCTCATACTAGAATTGTCTTTTAAATTTGCCCACTAACAAGAAGCATAAATTACAATATGAAAATTTTTCTAGTAGTTTTCAAAATGAAGGATTTTCTAATGAAAAAATTTAACTTCCCACTGGAAACTAGGATCAGCTCTTACCTTTCTGGAGTGACTATTTAAAGGGGAAAAAAAATTCTTTAGGTCCTTACCATACCTGTGATCTTCAAAATAGTCTTATCCTGCTTATCCTGCTTTCTGACAGTTAATCTTTTAAACTCAGAATGAGTTAATTAAATGAATTATAGATTTTAAAAATTAACCCTAGTATACTTGTTACTTTGGTATTTTCTGAATCATGGAAAAATTAAGAAGTTAAATCTGCTCACACTTGCATCCGTTTATCAGCCACAGCTGGAGCCAAAATATTGGCATGTGTTGTGCCTCACTTTCAGATACTGATTGATGACTATAGAATGTTTTAAGAAGAAAGCTAAGAATTGCTGATAAGAGTTTATTTTTCTATAAATGTTGCCTTTCACTAAATTTCACTATTGATTACAATATTACAAAGAGTAAGAGTATAGTATTTGCTCATATGGTGCTCTTTGCCATATAGAAGGCTTTCTGTTCATATGGGGAGCACTGACTGCTTTATTTGTTTTCTTGTTTAGATTATATATTGTTTGAGAAAAGAGACTTTTTCATTTATAGTGCTTTAAAGTCTTCATCTTAAATTGTTCAACTTATTTAAGCAAATTAATAAACTTCCGTGCCAAATCAGTAGCATGGTTTTCATCTGTCATTGCATCAACAGGTCTGAAATAATTTTTTATTGTTTTTTGTACATTTATTTAATTATACTATTGATGTTGCTTATGCATCTTAACAAGGACTATTATTCAGTAAACAAGTATTTGAGTACTTTTTATATATAGGGCATTATACTAAGCAGGGTTAAAAGACAACTTTCTGTTTTCAAATGTTCCGTACCATGGCAAGGTGTGGGTAGTGGGTGGTGTATGAGAATCCTGTGTTTTATGCATGATTGTTCTATAAACCCACAACTTCTCTAATAAAGGAAAAAAAAGAAGATTGACAATATAAGGAATATAGCCAAGTATATTGTACTGTGATATTTATTGTTAAATATTACACAGAAAGGGGATAGCCTTCTCAATTCAGACCTGGGATTTCAATCGGCAGGACAAGGATGGGAAGTTCCCATAGTGAAGGTAATGTTTGACCTATATGCAGATACAAATAGTAGTAAATTAGACAAAAGAAGAAAAGATATTCTGAACAGAAAGAATAATACCTTCAAAGGCATGACAAAAAATGGCATTTTAGAGGAAAAGCAAATAATTGGGTATAACCAAAAGGGAAAGCTGTTTTTGGGATTTGGGGCCGAAATTAGGCTAGAGATAGGCACTTAGATTAAGGCACTATGCCTTGAGAGTTTAGACATTTTCTTCAAGGCCGTGGGAAGCCATTGGATGATTGTTAACCAATAGAATAACATTATTAAATTTACATCTTAACATCTCTCTTAGAACACTGTAGAAGAAAGATTGGAAAGCTGTCTGAGTAATTTAAGCAATGAGGGCTTCTACATTAAAGTAATGGTAGTGAGAGTATAGCCAAGGGGAGAATGGATTTATGAGATATTTACTAGGTAGAGATATTAGAATTTGGTTAAGATTAGATATAACATTTTGAATGTGAATAATTCCACTGAATGGTATGCATGGTAGCGGTTGTGATGAAAAAGTTTATTCTTTATATATGCTTCCACAGTTAAAAAAGAAATGCAATACATGATCCTTGACTGGATCTAATAATGGAGGAGAAAAGCTCTAAAGTATGTTATTGTTACATATGGGAAAGAAATGGAGTTAGAATGTTAGCTTTATATCAATATTAAATCTCTTGATTTAATAAATATACTTAAGTGGGCGCGTGAGTGAATATCCTTGTTCTTACGAAATGTTCATGGAAGTATTAAGTGTTCAAGGAGCATGACATATACAACATATTCTCAAATGTTTAGAAAATGGATGGATGGTGAGATGGATGAGCAGGCAGGCAGAATGATAGGGCAAATGTGGCAGAGTGTTAAAATTGGTGGGTCTAGATACTTGGGTAGGCAGTATGTTGGAGTTCTTTATACGAGTTTTATCTTTATAGCTGTACTACAAGTTTGAAATTATTTGAAAATTAAAAGCTTAAGAAAAAAGGTTAAATAAAAATATAAAGATGTGGAGAAGAAGGAGTTGACGATGACTTACTTGACCATTCACCAAGATATGGAATATGGGAAGAAAATTTGCTTTTGAAGTTTGAGTTGCATGTATAATAGTATTATGGATTTTTCACTTGACAGTTGGACTGAATTTGAGTTGTTAGTTCTTAGGTGACAGTTGAAGCCATGGGTTTGCATGAGTCATCCAGCGAAAGAATACAGATTGAGAAGATTGGTAGGCTGAGGTCAGAACATGAATTTTAAAGGTCAGGATTTAATGAGCCCACAAAAGAGTCTTATGAAATAGAAGACATAATGAAAAGTATTATCATGGAAGCCAAAATAGTTTGAGGAAGGATAGAGTAGTAGTGAAGCAGTAAATGCTACAGAGAAACTAACTAAAAGAACTAAAAAGCACCCATTTCATTTGTTTATTAGTAGTTTATTGACCCTAGTGAAAGCCATTTTATTAGAATGGTTGGGGGTGTAAGTTAGATTACATTGGATTGAGGAATGTACATGAGAAGAGATGATGAATATATAGATTTCTCTGTATATAAATTTGGTTGTAAGGAAGATAGAGACACATGACAGCTGGAAGGGGAGGTGTTATGAGGAGGAATTTATGATGGGAAAAGATTTAAATATTTTTTATGCCAAAGAGAAAAGGTCAATAGAGAAGGACTCATTAAAGATACACAAGTGATGATTCAAAGAGCAGGATCCTTAAGACAGTTGGAACACTTGGGCTGTAGAGCAAACATGTTATCAAATGACTAGTATTAGATAGAAAAGACACCTTTTCTTTAGAAACAAGAGGGAAGAAGATGTAGAATTCTTTATCAAGTTCAAGTACTAGGTTCATCTGTGATATAGTTACATTTATTTATTGGTCCAAATAACTTAGAAGAATATATAAATACTTAATTTGAATATATAAATACTTAATTCTAGTCACTATTCTTCCTTTATATAATTGAAATCCTCTTACAATCAGCTTTAGTAATTGCCATTTGACCATGTGTGGTTTTTCTATTTGATTCATGCCCTGTCACTAATACTGGTTACCAACTAAGAAGTTATAGTGTTTTAATGTGATCTTTGAGAATCATTACCATTTTAACATCTTTTTTGTTTTGACAGTCCAAAGCAGCATATGTACTCTTCTACCAGAGACAAGACACTTTCAGTGGAACTGGCTTTTTTCCTCTTGACCGAGAAACTAAAGGTGCTTCAGCTGCCACAGGCATCCCGTTAGAAAGTGATGAAGACAGCAATGATAATGACAATGATATAGAAAATGAAAACTGTATGCATACTAACTAATGAAAGTCCTAGAAGCCATAAAAGAGAGACTTTCCTGCTGGTGGTATCTGTTGAAATGATGAAGTTACCCACCACATTAAAACAAAAGTCTGAGATGGGGAGTTTCAGATAACCGAATGTAAATCCTTTATCAGATTTTAACTTGTGCAGTACTTGAAGTGAAACACAATGAAAACTTTAACAGAAATTGTCTCTTAATACATTTACAGTCTTGTATTTACAAGCTAAATATATATAGGAAATCACAAATAAACCCCTTTTAAGTTTGCTGCTGTTTTGATGAATTATGTTTTCTTTAATTTTTTGGATGTGAGTTAATTGATGACAGATGTTAAATTTGTGGATGTTGGTCATTTATTTTGCTCTAGTAATACTGCAAGAAAATTATGGCTGAACTTAGTTTTTGGATAATCTAATTCATGTGCATTAGGCTGCCATATATACTACTATAATATTTAGCTGCAGTATCAATGTAGCATAAATACTGCAGTAGTATTCTTGGAAAACCAAATTCTCAAGTCTTTCCCTAGTAATCAGTGTAGGCCTATTAAAGAAACTGAATCATGGTATAAGAAACAATCTTGAAAAAGTTATTTCCTTTTGTAGTATCATTAAAAGTCCAGAATATATTCATCTTACTGCTACTGTGGAAACAGGTTCTAGATTTCACACTCCATCTAAAGTCATTTTTCAGTTAAATGTAAGTATTTTTATGGCTATCGGGATCTATTGCTTAGACAAATTCTTCTTAACTTGCTTTTTAAAAAATGCATATCTTTTATCTGCTGTTGGTCCAAAATTAAAATTTTTGCTGTCTGTTTTTCTCTACCCCATTTTCTGGTAATTTGGCAACTTTTAGTTCTCCCAATTATTGTAATATAAGAACAGACTTAATAGTATTCTGTATCCATAGTAATAATTGCATCAAGCTTAGATGAAAGATTTTTTCATATATGGCCTTTAACTCATTAATGGACAGTTGGCTTTAAAGGTAGGTCTGTTAACTTTCTTGTGTGTTCCTGATGGAATTCACCATAGCCTTACAGCTTTTCTCAGAAGGTAACTTGTTATAAGAGAATTGGCATTTGCATGTTCCGGAGTCAGAACCTGTACAGTATATGAAGCATACAAACCTTGAATTTGATTTTAGTTCAACACATTCAAGGATCCAGGATGCCAAAAATATGTGTAATCATTTGAAACATTTTTCATTTGCTGCTTTTTCCCTTTAATCTAGTTGAAAGAATGTATTGTCAATTGGCATACAATACTGCCTTTAATAGAAAATCTAAATGCTGGGGCACATTTCACATATCGACTACCTGAGAAATTGCTTTGTGTCCCAATGTTATTAAAGCAAAAAGTATAATGTTCTTCACTTGAACTAATCAAATACAATAGATTATAAAATTGTGTATTGTATATAAAAGTTCACTCTGTGAGTGCACATTTTGGTAAATTATTTATTTATGTTAGCATTTAAAAGTAAAAAGAAAAAAAATGCATTTAACCAGGATAATTGAGGTATGTTGATCATGGCTTTGCTTTAAACCTTGATATTAAAGCTAGTTTTCATCCTGGTATTTTAAAAGCTGCTTTGGGTTTTTCCTTTTTTTTTTTTTCTTTTTCTTCTTTTTTTTTTTTTTTTAATGTAAACTAACCTCCTGCATGACAGAGGTTAAAATTTTGTCTGCACTTGAGTTCACTTGAGTTTACATTTGAAATGTGCATGTTTATTTATACAGATTTCAATAAAGCTGTTCAAGGCCTTATTTAAGTCTTTTATTTCGTACTCTGAATCTTTTGATAAAAATCCCCTATTTTATGGATAGATAAAATATGCTAGACTCTGTAGTTCTATAGGTAATTCCAGAATGGAAAGCATGTCAAAGCAAAGTGATTCCTACTGTTCAGGGTGTGTTTTACAGATTTTTTTTTTAATCTAAATATTTGTTCATTGAACAAATGTTTGTTTGTGTACCTACCAATCATTGTTTTAGGGGCCAGAGATATAGCAATAAACAGATACCTCTGCCCTCACAGAGCTTTACCCTCTTTCTACCACCTACTGTTTCCATTTTTTAAAAGTTTAAAGAAAAATCAAAGTTAACTTTTTCTAGCCTTAGATTGAAGTCTCTGCCCTTATCCTACATAGAGACTATTTCCTTTCTTTTAATGCCTGTCATTAGGTTCTACTTCCACTAAAAGAAGTTTGTTTGTTTTTAAAGTATGAGATATATTAATGATGCCACAATCTGTTTTACTCCGATGACATTTTCAGCTACTAAAAATCAGCTTTAAAAATAGTGCAAAAAATGCTAATTGAAAATAGATATATTCATAGGTAATCCAGGGAAGTAGTAATATATCCAGACTGAATTGTACATCTAGCTTTGCCATTTAGTGATCATATGATAACTTTGAACTTAATCTTTACTAGTCTGTTTCTTTACCTGTAAAATAATGATAATGGCTCGGATTTATTGAGTATATACTATGATCTGAGTACTAGATATTAAGAGAATTTGTATGCACTATCTCATTTAATCCCATAACAGCTCTGAGGTGTAGGTACAGTTTTCATCCCCATTTTTCATAGGAGAAACTGAGGTACAAATTACTTAAGTATAAGGTCTCACAATTAATATGTGGTAGAGCCAGTATTCTGTCCCACATCATTGGTTCCCATTTTGTTATAATGTCTGCCTCAGGATTGTCAAGAGCTCAAATGAAATAATGTATTTTATGAGAAAGTGCTCTGTAAACTATATGGTATGCTCATTACTGATTTCTTCAATCATCTTGAAGTCTATTGACTATGCTTCCAGAACTATCTTCAACTCAGTATATGATTATCAAATAAAAGAAAAATACCAGCTGGAATATTAACTAACTTTTTCCTTTTAAAGTTAACTTCATTCAACTTATGTATTATATGTTTATTATAATTTTAATTAAATTTTAAGTGTAATTTGACATTTTTCTTTATCTTATTCACCTAACTGAAGATGTGCCCTTTTCTATTTCCACAAATGCAAGCCTGAATTTCAGGACATTTTTTTCCTTCACCTGCAACTTAGTGTTAATTAATCTTGATGGAAAACCTGCAGCTTAATGCTTATTTAAATATCTTGCTTTTCCTTACAATCTGTGTTCTTTTCATAGTCCTCTATTTATTCTTGATTTTCTGGCAACTGGATATAAAACTATATAAAGCATTGATGACATCAGTAAGTACTAAAGCCGTCAAAAGACAGTGCTTTTTCACCAAATAATTTTAATGAGGTGAGGACATCTTATAAAAATTAAGCCAGGAAACTGTAAGAGAAAATGTGTTTGGAGTCTCCTTCAGTGACATGCCAAAGGCAGATGAAGGGATGGGTGGGAGTGGGGAACAGGCATCAGTAGGAGCCTTCCACACCAAAGACAGAGACAAGGAGTATATTATCACTGGCACTGTTTATTATTGGTGCAAAGTGATAATAAAAAGCAGACCAACTTTTAGTCCGTTTTATTACTGTTTTTAAGTTCTCTGCAGATAATTTCATTACTGCCTGCTTACCTAGCAGATCACCCTGACCTGATCCTACTCTCTTCTTTGTATGTTTCTGGTGTCCTTTCCTTGTACAATGTAGATGAGCACATTCTTTTTAGTTTAGTATTTAAGATAAAGATTTGGGGAATTCTAGGGAAAGGAACCAGAGGTCCACTAAATTTCAGAGGAGTGAGAAAGAAGGAAAATAAATTTTATTTCTGGAACCAAAGAGTTGAGAACTTATGTAAGAGAAGAATAGTGGAGATCTTTGTTGATATTTTTTATTTTACAATAAAATAAAATTTTTATTTTACTTTTAATAGTAACTTAACCTGAGGAATTTTAAAACAGCTTCTCTTGAAAATATAGCTATATTGACCCTCCCAAATAATTCTCTTTAAGTACCACTTAACCAGAGGATAGGGAAGGAAAGGAAAAAGGTGAGTGTATTTACAACCTTACTAACTTTTCTTATATATTAAGTTGCTGAGGTATATTATTTTTGTTTGTTTTCAGATATTTCTACTGAGAAATATTCATTATAGTTTTTCTTGAAGCATTCTCGAATTGAAGGAGACACTTCAATTTTACATGTATGTTTTTTCATATATTTAATTCATATGCACTATATATTAAACAACGGAATTTCAAATAACTTAAATAACAAAACTTTCATTCAAAACTGGGTAACAAATATTCAAATTTTTGTAAACTACCTAGAATGAGTTTTTAAATATAGAATCAAGATGATAAAACGTAAATGGTGAAAATTCAAATATAATATTATCAAAGCTTTATTTGCCTAGTATGGGGCAAAGATAATTTTTAAATGAGTAATATAGAACAGACAGTGCAAAAATTATTTTTGGCAAATATATGCATTGGGAAACATATCCCACGTTATACCAGGGATCTAATTCCCCAACTCTGGAACTTTCCAGGATAATGAAAGGAAAAGACCCCAGGTTATTATGGGAATCCAGAAAGTGGATAATCAATTCAAGGAAAATCAAGAGTCGGGGCGTAGTATTGTGGACTAGAATCTCAAAGGGCAGGGAGAAAATGGGTTTTCTAGAAATGTCTAGTATGTCTAGTAAATGTGACTGTACACAGCTAAAAATAGTTATCTTTGACAAACGTTCTTTTAAATAGAAATGCTATGAAAATCTGCACATTTTCAATATGCATAAAATCAAATAATTTAAATGTTTAAATTGTCATAATTGACTATATTTTGCTGTAGAAAATCATGGTTGAAATTGGTGCTCATTTTGCTAAAAATAATTCTCTCATAACAGGAACTTGTAGCTTGTTTTATATAGTTTGGTGAAACAAAAAATAGTTTTGTTTATTGTGACCTTCAAGTCCATTGCTAGCTAGAGTTAAATTTGCATACATAAAGTAGTAAATATGGATACATCCCGACAGTCTTTATATTGTGTATTTTTACATTTTTCACAGTAATGACATTCTTAACATTGCCCAAACTGTTGTTGAAAACCTTAAATATCACCTTGTTTTTTAATTCTTAGAATCGTTTAGAATTCTTAAGCTTTGTAATGTTTCAAACACAACTCTCATTAAAACTTTTTTTTACAGTATTTGCTTTTTTTTAAAAAAACAAACTATAAAATATTCTAGGTTTAACAGACTTTGTAACTCGTTCCTCTGTTCATTGATTTTTAGGTATGATAAGTTTTAAATAACTTAGACTCATGTATTAAAGTGTTCTGTTTATGTCTGACCTTTTATGTATGCCTTCACTCTTCATCTGGCCTGCTTTCTTCTTGAATTATCCTGATAAGTAATGAAAGTACTTAATTTTTCTTTATAGTGAAAATTATCTTTCCATTATATCAAGCATGATGGGAAAATTTAAGTTCTCTAATGAGATATCAGAATTTATGCCTATTTAACTCATTTCCTACAAAAAGCCCAAGACCTCCAGGTCGTCATTCATTCCTAAATTCTCTAGTGAAAACACCAGTAATTCTCTTCTTCTAATCACATTTCAGTAAATTTACCAGTGTCCTGAAAATTACTTAAGACAAAGCAACATACCAGAAAATATGAATTATATTAGAATTGCCCTCATTTTAACAAACCAGAAAATAAATTATAAAGATGGGAAAATTACTTGTAGTAATTTTATGTTTTAATTTCAGAAAAAATTCCTATAAGGCTCCCTTAAATAATCAAGTGAATTTGGTAAGGCAAAACAGTTCAAATTATAAAATTCAGAATTACATTTTAAGCCATGTATCTATTGTGTGACTTGAGGTAATATTGCAGATTGAAACAGTAATGGTTATTAATGATAGATATTTGGGTAATAATGTCAGAGGAGACTGTGATATGGCAGGAAGCATTCTAGAGTTATTTAGAACCATTTTCACCACAGCCACCTCCAAACAAGTTAACCTCTGAGTTTCACTTTTCCCGACCATAATATGGGAACACTACCAGTTTCTCAGGAGGGTTTAAATGAGGTGATAAATGTGGAGATGTAAATTATCAAGTTTTGCAAAATAAGCCAGTATTTTCTATTACGGACAATTGAAGTACTCATTGCTCATAAAAGACTTCTTAAAATGAAATCTCAAATTCAATTTTAAAAACTATTAATAAAGTATATGTATATATTTTTAGCAAAGAAAATTGAGTCAGATTATTTGTTGCTTTTATTTTTATTTAGCTCCTATTAAAGGCTTGGAGCAGGAGTGTTAGTGTGATGATAAGCTTGAAAATTCTCATTTCATAATGAATATTAGAATGCAGTTATATACTAAAAATTTACTTTAAAGCAGCATAGCTTCACAACTTGTACATTTAGAACTTTTTATGTCTTTAGCAAACATGGATTATTGGTTTTTCCCCCCAATTTCATTAATCATTATCTAAAATGATTTAAGTTAAATGTAATAATCCAGACTACATTTTGTTTGGATGCCATTAGTAACAATTATTGGTATTTTTATTTAACTAGTATTAACTCTGTCCTGGGCAGCTAAGATTTCTTTTTTGAAAGTATCAATTTCAGGTAAACTCACCTGGATTATGTCAGCCACATTAACCAGTCTCCTGGCCACCAGATTCTTCCTATTACTGTCCATTCTCTATTCTGCTGCCAGAATAAGCTCCCTAAAAAAATTAATATAAGATCCTTTTCCTCTCCTCCTTAAAGTCTTTCTTTAAGCCTCCCAGTTATAAAAGAGTGGTTTAGAGGATGGGCTCTGGAGTTAACCTTCCTGAATTCAGGACCTGCTACATGTCTGTTAATTAATTCTTTTACCTGACTCCCACTTGCCAAATTTATAAACTAGAGCAGCTCTAGAATTTCAATTTAGGAAGGCTTTGGACAGCAATCTAATTAGCATGGAGTGATAAGACTGTGTTAAAGCTGCATATTTGCTTATAAGTGCATGATTTTCCTCAGAAGGTATAATTTACTTTTGGTGGGGAGCTATTAATAGTCGTGCATGAGGAAACCAAATTCACTCCAGCCATCCACCACTGGCACTGTTACTGAGCATTATATAACCTCTCAAAATGATTGTAAGGATTAAACTGTGTCTTAATCAGTATGAGGAATACAGCAGAGAGAAGTGGATATGACTCAAGCATGTGGGTGCCCGCCTACCACATGGGAGGTCTAGGATCAGTTCCTGGTGCCTCCTAGAGAAGATGAGCAAGACAGCAAGCTGTGCGACGGGCTGGTATAGCAAGCTAATGCAACTAGATGACACAAAAAGACACAGAAGAAACACAACGAGAGACACAACAAAACAGGAAGTGGAGGTGACTCAAGCAATGGAGCACCTCTGTCCCATATGGGATATCCCAGGTTTGGTTCCCAGTGCTTCCTAAAGAGAAGACAAGCAGACGCAACACACAACGAATAGACACCGAGAGCAGACAGTAATCACAAACAACGAGGTCGGGGGGAGGGGAGGGGATAAATAAAATACATCTTTAAAAAAAATACAGAAAGTATTATTACTAATGAAGATATTAGGGGAGTGGGTATGGCTCAAGTGTTGAGCACCTGCTTCCCACATGGGAGATCCTGGGTTCAGTCCCTGGTGCCTCTTAAAAAAAAACAGTTCAGGGGAGCCAATGTGACTCAGTGGTTGAGCGTCAGCTTCCCACATACAAGTTCCAGGATTCAATCCCCAGCCCCAGCACCAGTACCTCAAAGATATATATATGATATTAGTATATTATCCAAATATGGAAGTGACTGTACTCTATACAGATGAGAGCAGTTATCACTATTAAGTATTATTCATACTCAAGTTCCAATAAACTTTCTTTAGCAAAAGAGGAAAGAGTAGGGTAGCAATTAGTACCAGCTTTCCAGTTAATGTGGTACCTGGGGGGAAAGATTGGGAATTTGCCCTCATTCAACTATTTACCTCATCTCAAACATGTCACACACAGTTTGACAGTTCTGGGTTTTCTCCCATATTCTATTTACATGGCCTGCCTTACCTCCTACCTGGCAAGCTCCTGTGCTAATTCTTCAAGACCTATCCCTTGCTCGATCCTCCTGACAAATCACTTGCCACCTTTGGCTCTACCTCATATCTCTCTCTTCCTCAACTAGGCTGTACTATCTGATAGACTCTTGTTCTTAACTTTAGTTGCTAAGGTGGTGTGGGGCATAGTATGTGTTCCCTACATGTGAATAAATACTAAATTACTAAAATGAAGAAATTTGTTCAATGTCTGAAGCACATCACTGCATTTATTATGACTTGATTTTATCCTGACATATTATTGAGTACTTATTTTACGAGCCTTAAAAGTAAAAGTGCTTATGAACTTACAAAAAAGATATGTTTGTAGTAACAAATTCAGGTCATTTATAAAATATGAAATATCAAATGTAAAGAACAGCAACATTTCATTTATATTTTCTAAAGGAATTTTTATTGTGAGGAATTCTGCATTCCAATCTAGATTTTATCTGGTTTCCATTGCTAAGTAAACTTTCTGTGCATAGGATAATAGCCTCCTATTGCCCATATCACACCTACAACATTCCGAAGTCTGCTTTCCCCAGACTTTGCCCATTTTACTTGAAAAGAGTCCAGGGTTTCCAAGGAGAATTAACAGCCAAAAGTAAGATCTAGATTCCTTTTTGCCTCTGCATCGGCTGATAATGTAGTTTCCAAACACCACCTTGAGGCTCCATCCCCTGACAGCACACAATTTATAGAATATGAAGCAGATAGATGGTTTCAGTCAGCCCAGATGGGATCTTACTGCTCTCCCTACAGAGAAACTCCTAAATCCCCCCAAGCAGGTTGAAATAGGAAAAATCTTGACCTTTTGTTTGGAATATACAAAGACAGCAGTACAAATTACTAATTTGTTGAGTGAAACAGTCCATAATTGCTCATACTTTAGTTCTCATTTTTAAAACGGCCACACTTTTGAGGCAAAAAGTCTTGTTGACTGGACAAAGGCAAGAATCAGTTTCCTACAGGTTGAGCTAATTTTGAAAATAAATTGAGCCAAATTTTGATAAAGGAGTAAATAGTCAAGGTTGGATGAAAAGGAGTGGTTTTCTCTGTGATTTTCTTTTTTTAGTGTGTTGGGGCAGGTTGTACATTAAACTATACAGAAGGTATTTTTATGAACAGATCTCCTAACAATTCCCTTTACACAACTAATTAGACCTGCAACATTCTGAACATTATTTTCATAAAAAGGCACATGAAAAATGAGCTATTTAATGACAACAAAAGTAGTTGTGTAGAAATAAAATAGCCCATTCAGAATTGAACACAATTGTTACCAAGATTTTTAAACTTGTAATAATTAAGAAGTAAAACTAAAATTGTTTAATTTGCTCATAATGTGCTTTTTTAAGCACATGGCAGATAGTCTGATTTATATTTTACAAAAGTATATTTTATTATTTTACTATATATGAGGCTCACTGAGAGGAGAGGTGTCTAGACCAGAAGTTTTCTTTGGTACTAGTGAAATTGACTCTCTGGAAGATGCTTCCATATTATAATTATTATTGAGAGAATTTTGTTTCAGGGTGCAAAGTAGAGCTACCAGCCTTTTTTACCTTCAAAGTGAGAAAACCCAAAACCAGGACAGAGGGAAAACAGATCCCTAAGATAATAGTCATATTTTTCCTCTCCTCTCAGTGGACCCACATGTTCCTTCAAGATTCAGGGATACTTTGATTCATTTAAAATTTTTATGCCTATCTGCCTGCCCCCTTCAGTTTGGCTGATGATCTGGGAACTGACTTCCAATTTTAATTTCACCTGAGCGCATCTCATGGACACTTGAATTTTGGCCTAGTCATCTAGTCCCTCCCTCTTGTCTGTTTCTCCAACTACATTGGATCTCCATGGCTATGGTTTATCTGTCCACATTTTGATGCTTTTTAATTTGTGCAGTTCGATCTTGTTAAATTATGATGTTGGACTTTACTCTTAAGACTCAATTGTTTCATTTTCTCTGTAGTGAATATTTTCTTGGACTCTCTTGATCTCCCTTCTAAAGCCAACTTAATAGCTCAGAGAAAAACTAATAGTCTACGCTGCTTCTAACCCTACACCATGTTATAGTCAGGGATCAGTTACATTTTGACAGTAAATCATTTATGGCTGTTTCCACAACTGTCACAGTGTTGGATGGTTTTGTTGTTGTTTCCTGTGCTGCTTCTAATACAGAAAAAAGCCAAGGTTATGGAAAAGGTCAGGGTTAAAAAAATAATACCATAAAAATTAAAATCGCAAGAAGACAAGAAGATATACATGAAAATGTTCATTTCAGTTCCCTTGATGAGCCATTGACATTACTACATTGCCTTTAATCTTATAAAATAGAAATCCTTGTTTTTCTGGCAGAGTTATGTGAGGTTTGGCTGAGCAAGAAAGGTATAGATAGGGGTAAGCTGCTAGGGGAGAGGAAGTTTTTTTTTTTCTTCACTGCTTGGAAAACTTACCAAAGTAAAATTCAGAGGCTTTAGCCTCTGCAGAGTTCACCTCTCTCCTTCATTCCCTTGCTCCTAATCTTTCCTAATTCTTTACATCAGGTGTTTCCTGTCATTCTTCTTTCTGGAGCAATTATGGGAATAAGGTAGATATTGCTATCACTTGCTCCATTTGGAGAGCATTCTAAATTCCCATTTGGCCAGTGGCATCTCATAACTTGGAGCCTCTGGAAGAATAAAATACACTCTTTCGACTTAAGGCCAAGAGTACCTTTTTAGTTGGAACTTTCCCAAATATTTGTCTGCTTAGGACAGTTGTCAGTAGATTTTTGCTCAAGGGTTTACTCTCGAATTGTTTATTTTGTCACCTCAGAGATCTAGACTTTCTAATGGGCTTTTGGATAAGGGAAGAAATTGTCATTAAAAGTCCCTTCTAGCTTTCAAATTCAGATATACTTATTTTCCCTGTCAAATTCCGCTGTAATAGACAGTTAACCACACAATAGCCATTCTCCCTTTCTAGCTGGCAGAGCCAGTTATCCCCCTTGCCACTGTTTAGTTTAAGGTTAGTCTTGTGACCCATTTCAAACCAAAGAGTCCAGAATAGAGGTCTTCCAGGGTCCTTGTGGGGAACTTTTCTGTGCTTTTAAAAGACAACTGGGAAGAAATGGTCTTAACAGAGTTCTGTCTTCATGTGATTCCTGTAATTGCAGAAGGACTGGGTTGCAGAGCCGAGGGGCCTCATTTTGACCTTGATCATATTTTATTTTATTCTTTGTACTTGTTAATCAAAATTATATTCCGCTGAGGCGGGAAAATATCCCTCATTCTACCTCCTTCCAAATCTGAAGCCTTCAAGATTTGTCTCATGGTATTTGAACATAAACAACAAAAAATAAAGGTTTTCTCTCCATCTCATGGCTCTTGTGGTTGAAATCCAGGGCACTGTTATATTTGCTATGAGTTTCCAAAAAGTCTTAAGAGCTCCAAAGTCATGAATTTTACTTTCTTCTTTATCTGCCTGAAAATAACACATTTAGAAAGTTGATATTAACCCTTTGAATCAAAGATTTGTGATTTGTGTGGAAAACAGTACCTCTTGATATGTACTATACTTGAATACTTTTTAAATTTTTTTTCAAGCTCTTAAAACTGGATTAGCCATTAAAAGGGTAGTAATTTAATTGCCAACCCCCTCAAACCATCATTATAAAGAAAGTATTTTAACTTTAATTTGATCAAGTTCATGTCATAAAAGTGAATTCATAGTGTATGAGCAGCTACTTTATCTAGAATAAAGTGACAACCCTTTCTCTTATGTAAGTAAATGTAATAAACATATGGCTCCACAGTGATCTATGCGTTTTGTCTGTCAGACACCATCTAATATCTATCTCGTGAAGAAGCATGTTTCACCACTTCTGTAACCTTTAAATCATCCCTAACCGATATTTTATCACGGTGCTCTTCATCCTTAGCTACACTACGAAGATAGTGGTGTTCCATAAGAAATGGCTTAGAAATGGGTAAGGCCATTTTGATTACTACTTGGTAACTTTAAAAACTGAACATTAAAAAGATTTATTTTAATATGAAGGAGAAAAAAACTAGTGTTAAAATGCATATGGCAAGGAAGCGAACTTGGCCCAGTGGATAGGGCATCTGTGTACCACATGGGAGGTCCGTGGTTCAAACCCCAGCCCTCCTTGACCCGTGTAGAGCTGGCCCATGTGCAGTGCTGATGTGTGCAAGGAGTGCTGTGCCACGCAGGGTTGTTCCCCGTGTAGGGGAGCCCCATATGCAAGGAGTACACCCTGTAAGGAGAGCCGCCCAGCATGAAGAAAGTGCAGCCTGCCCAGGAGTGGCACTGCACACAGGGAGAGCTGATGCAACAAGATGACACAACAAAAGAAACACAGATTCCCATGCCACTGACAACAACAGAAGCAGACCAAAAAAAAAAAAAAAAAAAACACACACACAGCAAAATGGACACAGAGAACAGACAACTGGGATGGGGTGAGGGGGGAGGAGAAAGAAAGACAGAAAAATAAATCTTTAAAAAAAATTGCATATAGCAAATGTCCAAATCATATTTCCAGCTTCTGGTAATGGCAGAGTGACTGTCTAACCCTCTTACCAATAATATTAAGAAACTCAAGAAATAATATAAATAATTAAAAGGCACTAAGGTGTGACCATACAGTCCATGCTCTTCATAGTTGATATTGATTAAGTGGAAGATGTCAGTATAATTGTGCCAAGGAGTCTCATGAGCTTGGAGCATATCCCAAAAAATGTACCTACAAACTCCCCTCAGATATTTAGCTGGCTCCTGAACTGTACATGCACAGAGCAAGACCCCAAGAAGCCCAAGGAAAAACAACTAAAGAGCTTAAAAAGATTTCAGCAGCTGCACACAACAAAGAAAGGGCAATTTAGGGATCAAGTCCTACCAAAAGAGAAAGACTTTGTAAACAACTCAGGTTTTTCATTGAAACCTCAGAAGCACCATGCCTTAGGAGTAAAGACTGGAACAGGACTAAAAATCACATACTGGGACTAATGACACCAAACAACAACAACAAAAAAGCCTCTATACATTCAAGGTGATCTTGATGTAGCTCAGTGGTTGAGAGCCTGCTTCCCATGCACAAGGTCCTGGTTTGAATCTCTGGGACTTCCCAAAACAAAGGGAGGGTGGGGGATTATTGACATTAAGCAGGAAATGCCTATATTAAAGAACTAAATCCAACCATGTAATTAAAAAAGTCACTATAATGAATTTATCCCAAGATACAAGCATAAGTATCTTGGGATAAGTATAAGTAAAGTCCACCAATATAATTCCTCCCTAATATTTAAGGCAGAAAAATCAAATATCTTTACTAGATTTTTTTAAATTGTTATCATTAATGATAAGATTTTTTAAACTTTTAACAAAATTGAACTAAAAAAAGAAACTCCTTTAACTTGATGAAGATTTAATTCCAAACACTTAGAATAAATTTTATACTTACTAGAAAAAATTTTAGAATCATTCCCTTTAAGATCAGGAAAAGATTGGTCACATTCACTATTACTATTTTACATGGTTCTGGAGTACAGGGTAAGCTTTTATTATACTTAATTTTCATTGTGAAATATATGCATAGTGTAAATTTCCCATTCCAATAACTTTGAAGGATCACCCCAATTTTATTTGGGTGAAATGGATAGGCTTAAGCACACAATGGCAGAAACAGTTGGGATAGAAGAAGGCCAGCCTGAAGGGGTTGTTTGCAGTTGACATCTGTGGGACAGTGTTCAGTAGGATTGAAATGGACTCAGATTGAGTCACAGCAAAAGTGGAGCCTGGTGGTAGTAGTATAGAGAGGGTTGCTAAATCACTGGGATGTATGGTTTGGGCCATAATTGGCCAGGGTTTATGTTCTGAGAGAGGATGGTCAGGTGAGGAGACACAGTCCAGAGACAAAATGAGGTCTGGTAGGGGAAGGGACTCAGAATCTGAGTGAGTTTTGTGGGACTGGGGAAAATGACAAGCTGTGGTGGTGAAAGAAAGAACATTACAAAAAAAGGAACAGCAACAATCCCCCAAGTGCAAAGGCAAAGACCAAAAAAAAAGGAAGGTCCAACAATGAGCCCTTGATACTAATGACTATGCTTGTGAGCCTGTGCACCTGAAATAAGAACAAGGCCTAGAGCTGCAGGGTGCCTAAGAGTTACCTCCTGAGAGCCTCCGTGTTGCTCAAATGTGGCCAGTCTCAAAGCCAAACTCAGCATGTAAATGTGTTGCCTTCCCCCCAGCACGGGACATGACTCCCAGGGATGAGACTCCCTGGCACCAAGGGATTACTACCAAGTACCAGCTGATGATATAACTGGAAAATGGCCTTGAATAAAAGGGTCAGCTCAGACCAGCAGAATATCTCAATCTACATATAATACCAGGAGTTAAAAATGCTTTTTGACCTGAATAAAAGGGGGAAATGGAAAGGACAAATGAGTTTATATGGCTATGAGTCTCCAAAAAGAGCCGGGAGGCTATCAGAAGGGTTGCCCTTATGCACATCTGAGCAGAGTCCCAGAGACAGATAAAGTAGATACAACCCCAGGTATTAGTTCTTCTGAGGGCTACAGAGACCCACAGGTTCTATGGTCATGGCAGATGGAGTTCAGTGCCATGTCAGTTGGCCCTACTTTGGAGTTTGTGTTTCTGTGTGATGGAGCTGGACTCAGATGTGATCTTTGTTCACAAGCCTCTCCTGTTACTTTTACCAGATCTGTAGTTGGCCCTGGGGTTTAGTGTATACCCAGGGGATCTGAATCTCTGGACTGACCATGTGATAACCAGACCCTGAGCCTCAACAGACTTGCAACACCTATACTCTGGTTTATTGGACTTACCCCACTCAGCTAACATGGAGGTGAAGAAGGTCAACCATCACACCAGGGAACCAAGAGTGCCTACAACTAAAAGCAGGAGAATTGCATCCAGAATCCATGTGGAATCTAAGCCCCTTCTTGATATAGATGTAGAGTGGACACAACCATTCTAAGGTCCACAGGATGGAGGAATAGAGTATGGATTAGAGTGGACTTACTGATATTCTATTCATGAAGTACTGTGATTAGTAATCGAAAAAAATGTGGCATTGGTGTGGAGAAAGTGGCCATGGTGGCTGCTGGCGGTAGAGAATGGGAGGAAGAGATGTGATGTGGGAGCATTTTCGGGGGTTGGAGTTGTCCTGGGTGGTGCTGCAGGGACAGTTACCGGACATTGTATGTCCTCCCATGGGCCACTGGGTGGACTGTGGGAGAGTGTGGGCTATGGTGTGGACCATTGACCATGTGGTGCAGCAGTGCTCAGAGATGTCTTCACCAAGTGCAATGAATGTCTCATGATGATGGAGGAGGTTGTTGTTATGGGAGGAGGGGGAGGGTGCAGAGGTTGGGAGGTATATGGTGACCTCATATTTTTTTAATGTAACATTAAAAAAATAAAGACAAGAAAAAAAGAGGAGAAAAAGTGCTCTGGGAAGAGAAATGCCCAGCCTTAAGGGCGAAAGCAAGGAAACAGAGGGGGTGGTCACATCCAGAGGCTACAAACACTGAGGTGACAGAGCTGGGCCCAGATTTAAGGATGGAATATAGGAACACAGAGTGAATCAGGATCTAGTGCAGTCCAAGCTATACTGTGTATAATTTAATAACTATATCATACCCACACCAACATGTCCTCCCAAGAATAATGTTTTTTTGAATTTCATTTCAAGGTCACAGACCCCTTGTTAAGAACCCCTGGTCTAGTGGCAGAGAGAACCCTAGTGGCAAAGATGAGACAGTTGGTGAGGGGATAAAAAGCGAAAACTGAAAATGGGTGCATGGCAAGGGTACACTCAAGGTAGACGAGATAAGGCCATCAGTGTAAGAAAAATGGGAGTGAGAATGTGGGGGCCAATGTCAGAAAGCTCTCTGGTGGTAGCATTAAGGCCAGTGATGGATGTGAGAGTCAAGAGTTAGGGGTGGATGTCTATGTGAAATAAGGGTAGAATGAGAAAAAGGGAGAAATGAGAAAGAAGAGGCCAGAGCCAACATGGAGTGCAGTGAGGACAGCAGGACTCCACAAGCACCTCTTGCCATGAGGCTATCAAATAAAGTCATTTTAGAAGGGAGTCCCACACAGGACTGGTATTTGGGCCTCTACAGAAAACAGTGAGAAGGAAGAGATTTCTAGGGAGGTCTCAGACTTCTAATTGGTCTCCCTGAGGGGCTGGATATAACCTGGAGGCCAGGTTTTGATATGAAACAGTCACAGTAGTTCTGGAAGACAAAGGAGACCCAGACAAAGCAACATTTTCCATAGGCTCCCCAGGCAATAGAGATGGTAATCTTTGGAAGTTGCAAATGCCTACAGCTCACAGCATCCTGACAACATTGGGGTTCTCCAGAGTGCTTGCTCAGATGGTTGCAAGAAACAGAAGCAGAAGCTGTAGCCAGGAGTAGAATGGGGACAGAAAAGTCTGGTAGACCTAGAGGGGGTAGAGGCATCTGAAACATGCTGACTCAACATATTCTCCTGCATCCCTGACTTCACAGTAGACATTTCACCCTCATCCCAATGGCTTTCTTATACATTCTTTCCCTATGCAGTCTCCTCTCTTACCCATTCTAGGCCTCTTTGGGACCCTGCTTGGGAGGATAAACAAGAAGTGGAAGAGATGAATCACCTTTTCTGAAGAGAAAGCTCCTCTCTGGCAAGCTCTCCTAGCTGTGCATCCAAGAGATTGGGTTATATGTGCTGAATGTAGGACTCAAAGTTTCTTCTAAACAGCCGTGTATAATAGCCATTTGGGAGAGACTTGGGTGATCAGACTCTAAGAGCTCCAAGAGTGAGTACACATTGTCAAATGGTCAATGGAAATAAAAGCAAGTCTCATACAAGTAAATAGTATTTTATGATTTACCAAGAACTCTCTCTCTCTCTCTCTCTCTCTCTCACACACACACACACACAGACACACACACACACACACCTCATATGATCTCCATAAATATTATATGAATTAAGCTGAACAAGTGTAGTTTTAAAGGTGGAACTTCAGGTTTTGTGCAGTTAAACTACTTGTCCATAGTAAGGCCCACAATTCCTATCTCCAAAAAACAGCTGTAGCAGTTTGATATCGTTATGAATTCAAAAAATAGATATTGGATTATGTTTGCAATCTGGTCTGTACCTGGGCGTGATTAAGTTATGATTAGGGCTTTGACTGGGCCACATCATTAGGGTGTTGAGTCCCTGCCCCTTGGTGGGTGGGGACTTGCAGATAAAAGGCATGGCAAAGGACAGAGTTGGGGGTTCTTAATGTTGGAGTTTTGATGATGGAGTTTGATGCTGAAGTCTTAAGCTGGGGCCCCAAGAAGTAAGCACACAGAGGAAAGAGAAGCAAGCCCTGGGAAAAAAGGAAGCTTGAATCCAGAGAGAAGCAAGACCCTGGAAGGGAGGAACCCAAGAAGCCTGAACCCTCACAGATGTCAGCAGCCATCTTGCTTCAACACATGAAAACAGACTTTGGTGAGGGAAGTAACTTATGCTTTATGGCCTGGTACGTGTAAGCTCCTACCCCAAATAAATACTCTTTATAAAAATCAACCAATTTCTGGTATTTTGCATCAGTACCCCTTTGGCTGACTAATACACCAGCCAAGGCTTATTCCACTGCCTCTTGCATATGCATGAGCCCCCATTTCCTTCATTCTTTCATTCCCAAGAATTCCCAAGACTGAAGCAGGAATATGAGAAGCCTCTAGGTTCTGATGGATGGTTTTCCTATGATCCCTTCTGGGGTCTCTACTCACTAAGGGAGACTTAATCAAACATAAGACATCCCTAGAGACTGTACAGGAGGCATGAGCTTTCAGGCATCGGTGAGACTGTGGTTTACCCATTGAGTGGATGTGCTGGAAAAACTGAACCTTACCTGTCAATGCACCCTTTTCCCCTATCTTGTCTGCATTGATGCTGAAAACCAAGAAAAGAAGGGGTGTGTGTGGAACATTTCTCAATCTCCCTTTCCAAAGCCATCTTCAGGACTTCACCTATGAATAATGTATTCTTTGTACATTGCCTGTTATTCATATTTTTCTAATTTTTATTGTGGGAACACGTATACTTCATAAAATTTCCCATTTAACCACTTTTTGTGTACAATTCAGTGATATTAATTACATTCACAATGTTGTGCTACAGTTACCACCATCTACTACCAAAACTTTTCTTCACCCCAATCAGAAACTCTGTCCCCATTAAGCATTAACTCCTCATCCCACCCCCAGCTACTTTCTATTTCTATGTATTTACTTATTCTAGGTATTTTCGTAAAAGTGAAATCATACAATATTTGTTCTTTTGTGCCTGGCTTACTTCACTCAACCTGATGTTTTCAAGGCTCACCCATATTCAGCATGTCTCAGTACTTAATTTCTTTTTATGGCTTAATAATATTCCATTGTATGTATATACCACACTTGGTTTATCCATTTATCTGTTGATGGACACTTGGATTGTTTCTACATTTCGGCTATTGTGGATAATACTATTATGAATATTAGTGTAAAATATCTGTTTGAGTCCCTGTTTCCAATTATTTCTACACCTAAAAGTGGAATTGCCACGTTATATGGTAATTTTGTATTTAACTTTCTGAGGAACTGCCAAACTGTTTTCCATGGTAGCTGTACTATTATACATTATGACTACAATTTATGAGGGTTCCTGTTTCTTCTCATCTTTTCCAACACTTCTTAGTTTCTATTTTTAAAATAATAACCATTTTAGTAGGTGTAAAGTGGTATCTCATTACGTTTTTTATTTGCATTTCCCTAATGGCTGATGATGTTGAACATCTTTTCATGTGTTTATTGGCCATTTGTATATCTATCGAGAAATTTGCAAACATTTTCTCCCATTCTCTAAGTGTCTTTTCACTTTTTTGATAATGTTCTTTCATGTACAAAAGCTTTTAATTTTGATGAAGCCCAATTTATCTATTTTTTCTTTTGTTTCTCAAGGTTTTGGTGTCATATCTGAGAATTCATTGCCTAATACAAAGTCCTGAAAATTTTCTTCAATGTTCTCTTCTAAGAGTTTTATAGTTTTAGCTCTTATATTTAGGTCATCGATCCATTTTGAGTTAATTTTTGGATATAGTATTGATGTGGGCTATGGGTGGAAGGCTCTTTGTCTCTTCAGAAATAACTAAGCTGTTTGACTTGTGTCTCTTCAGAAATAACTAAGCTGTTTGACTTGTGAGTGTGGAAAGATAAGAGGCTGCAGTCCTGCCCTTAGGGAAAATGGCAAACAGGCTCCAGTCCCAGGAAATGTTTAACAATGCAAGAGCTGTAAACTTTAAGTATTTAGGGGAAATGCAAAAACCAAAGCTTATCTAGAATGTCTGGAGTCCTTGCTAAAAGCTTACCTAAGATGTAGAAGAGATATATGCTAATTGAAGCCTATTGAGAACTGAAACAAAGGGACCATTTGGCCTTTCCTCTCTGTATAAAAGACGTTTGAAAATCTTGTTCGGGGCTCGGGATTCAAACTGAAAGTTCCCGAGTCCGGCCGGCCGTCAATAAACCATTTTTTCCTTCTCAAAATCATTCCTGAGTCCTGGCCTCTCTATACTCAATTAATTGAACTTCTCTTAAATTCCACAACATTTTTGGCGACCACGAAGGGACAAAAATGAAGGCCAGAGACGGTAGCATTTTGCTGCCCCTTCCAAATCCCCGAAGAAGCCGGGAGGACTCGGGTGAACCCCAAATCTGGGCACCCCTGGATTAAATTTAATCCAGAAAAGATGTGGGCTCCACCAGAATCTTCCCGACAAAATCGAGGGGCAATGGAAGGTCTGAAGAGAAAGATTCTGGGAACGAAAAAGAACTCCGAACATGGAAGAAGGTAAGACTCCCCAGGTGAGCACAGTCTGGAAGGCCCTAGTTTAATTGCTAGGAAGGGGAGGCTGATCACCTTCCGAGAGAACCCTAGTAGCCCCAGAAGGCTGGGGGGAAGCCGTTCTCTCTAGGCTTGGGAAAAGGAGGAAAACCGGGGAAAAGCCCTGGTGTTTTGGGTTTGTCTAACTGCATGTTAGAATCTGGTACTGGTCTTATATCCACTAAAGGAGTGCAGTCTCGATTTTAATAGGAAGGGCTATTTATAGGTTCAAGTCCTAATGTCCTGGAAATTGGTCTAGATTAAGGAAAACAAAACTTGGTTACAGGAAAATGGATCGGCTTTTCTGGTGGAGCTTGGTCTGGGTGTAAAGTTTAAACAGTGGAAAAGTCTAGCTGAAATCTTTTGTTATGGTGCTAATTTGTGAATGAATTTGCTTTATACCAAATGTTAAGTGTTCTGAGGTTTGTGATGGCTGTGGGGGCAGCCATGGTGAAAATAAATATATAAACTTGTGAGTCAGATTAGTGACCTTTGTGCTTCTGTCTGTGTCAGCTCAAGGCTAGTGTTGGAGTTGTGTCCTTATGTAGAGTGGAATTACAGCTGAGCTGGAGCCCTCCCTTGCCATTGGCAAGGGGGTGAAATGATTCTGGGGCAAAAGCTGAGGAGTCTGGATGTTTGCGGAGTCTAGATGTTTGTGCATGCTCTGCTGTCTTGTCTCTGGTCTGGCCCTTTGCCGGGGCTTGGAGGCCATCTGTGTCCGCGCCACGCACCCAAGTTTGTTGGAGATGTCCCAGTCAGGGTGGCTGGGTCCCTGGGAGAGTTGCCAAATTTGAGTAGGTTCTGTCTGCCCATTTTAGCTGAAAGCTGGAAAGGGGGGAGCGGCTTGCCCCTTTCCAGTGAGTCCACCCTTATATTCATAAGCCGCATTCCTGTTTGTTGTGCACCCGACTGCCTGGAAGGGGGGGAAGTGAAGGGGGTGAAAAGCAGAATCAGAATAAATGCAGTAAAGTTCCCTCCTTAGGGTGTCAAAGCCAAAATACGTTTGCATTCTGCTCAGGTTCTTAGAAGGTATTGTAGTAACCTTAAGTAAGAGAATGTGTTCTGTGAAGGTAAAATTTGTCTTAAAGGTATAAATATAAAAGTTTTACAAAGCATTGTTTAAGGTATTTAAGTGGCTAATTGCAGAAAGTCATTATTTAACAAAACTGAATTGATAATAATAATAATAAAAGGCAATTTTATAACAAACTTATTCGGCAGCCAATCTCCCCTGCCAACTTACTTCCAAAAAAAACTGTTTCTGGTATTACATGCTACTAAGTATTTAAAGTGAAGAAAAGTTCATTATTTTAACAAACTTGTTTAGTATTAATGGCAATATATGTTGTAAGAAGTTTGCCTGGTAACTCAGTATGTGGGATATATAGAGTGAGTTTTTATTGTTAAGGAAACAGAAGATGATTTTGTCCTAAAATAAAATAATTGATTATTAGAAAGAGTAGAGTGTAAGACAGAACCTGAATGAATACTGAAAGTGTAGAAGGTTTGTGAAAGAGAAATTTTTATGATTAAATTAAGTAAGATCAATATATAAAGAAAATCTTTTATCAATAGCTTCTTGTGCTTTAACCTCATCATATCCTCAATGTTTGAAGAAGAGTCTTACCTCTTTTAAAAGAACATTTTATGTTCTAGAAATCAAATCCTAAAAAGTAGCCTTTTATTTCAAACTAACTGCAAGAGATTTATTCTTTTACTTTAAAAGAAAATTAAAGTAATAGTTAAGTTCATTTAATATGTTATAAGTTGAATGAAAAGTATTTAAAGGTGTTATAAAATTAATAAGTTTTTAAAAAAATTAATAAAAACTGTAACTAAGAGTTAAAATCATTTATAAATGCATTTATATTATAAAACAGTGGAAAGACAATAACTGAGATTATAGCTAAGTGAATTTAGCCTGAAACTATTATTTAAGTGTAAATTCTACACTAACCTTTCCTTTGTTTATAGTTACTTCAAGCCTAACCTCACCCTTTGCCTTTGCCTATGGTTATTTCATAATTGAGAAGAGCTGGGACATCACTGTCTCCTCTCCTGGTATTAGTAACCCTTTCTCTCATGAATTCAAGTGTAAACTAAATAAATTGCTGCCTGATAAAATAAAGTTAAATGGCCACTGGAGTTTTATTATCTCCAAAATCAAAAAGGGGGGTAGAGGGGGAGAAGTCTCCTGCCTTGACGGTCAGTGTTCCTAAGAGTAGCAATTCATGAGAGAAAGCAGTCTGTCTCCCTGAGGCTTCAAATAGCCTCAGTAAATATATATAAAGTTAATCTTGTTGCTTATCCAAAATTCTGCTAATTTCAAAGTAAAATATAAAGTTCTAAAACAAAATGGTGCTAAGGCATTGAGAACAATTTAGTTATTACAATCCATTAAGTAAAAAAGAAAATTCTTGTAGTAAACTGCATGGTCATAGTGCAAATTAAGAAGAGTTTCAAAAGTCTTTGAAAAGTTTAAAGTAACTAAAGTCATGTTGTTGTGTCAAACTATTCATGTCTGCCTATTTGCTCAAATTGTTAAAGTTAAATATGCAGTTATATAAGTAATATGTATTTCTGGACCCCTAATTAATTAAGTTAAACAGTATATAAAATAATGCAAATTACAAGTAATATCAATGAGTTGTGTTTGTGTCTAACTCTTTGTGTCTGCCCATTTTTAAAAAAAAGCTCAATGTATGTCTTCATACATCAAGATAATATCAAATTAACAAATAAAAATTCTTAAAAGAGGTCTATTCAAATTGTTAAAAATTAAATATGCAGTTATATTTATAAATATTCTTAAAGCCCAAATTGAACTAAGCAAAATGAAAAAGTCATAGAAATCTGATTATAAAAACAATTGGGAAAAGGCCTCCTCTTTGCAAGAGCTTTTAAGGCAAGACTAAGTATAGCAGATTAAACCTATCTTACTAGGCTAAGGAATTGAGAATCAGTTTGCCTGGTAATTTCCCAGTTTAAACCTTTGTCAGCCATAAATTGCAAAAAAAAAAAAAAAACAACACACAAAAATTAAGTTAATTTTCACATAAGAAAAATGTTAATGTAACCTGGAGGCCTGCTGCCTCAGTCTCCCACTCCCGGGTTAGACAGCAGTGGAAGAGACCAGTTTAGGCCAGTCCTATGGGCAGTAGAAAGATGCCCAAGAAGGAGCTAACTAAGTCGGTGCCATTTCAGCACTAAATTCTATTCCTTATTTGAAAAAGGGGGGAGCAGGTAAAAACTAAAATAGTTAGAATGTGATAAAAGAAGCAGTTAAATCAAACTTTTGCGTGGGAAAGTTAAATCTCAGATAAGCTGTAACTTCTGAAGTATCCAATCTATAGAAAAACAGGAAGAGCTTGCATGCTAGGCTTAAAGGTATAAATTGTGTCATTTTTCTTTGTTAAATTGTGTCATTTTTCTTTGTTCGTGGCACCAGCCATATCTGGCTCTGCACCCCTTCTTGCAAGATTGAGAATAAATTATTTTCTTCTCCACAATCTAGTGAGCCTTAATTCTTCCAGAAGATTTCTTTCCAATGAAATAAAAGTAATTAGTGGCTCTATTAACAAATTTCAGTAAGTAAAAAAAAGTCCATAAAAACTATAGAAAGATCTTTCCTGAGTTATGATTTTTAAAAAATTAAGTAATTTTGTAATGCGTTTTAAAACCTAGTAGTCAGTATGCATGTGTTTTAAAACCTGGTAGTCAGTATGCTTTTAATTTAATAATTTTGATAACTTAAAGAAAAAAAGTTTTTAGCTTCCTGTAAAGAAAAAAGAGAACATTCCTTGCATAAACTATTATAGTTTCAATTTTATTTAACTTGAGTGTAATCTCCCATAGTTAATTTATAAACTAAATTAACATTATATGTACAAAATCTTTAGAGTAATAAAAATTGTAAGTTCACATTAGTAAAATTAAGCTAAAAAAAAAAGATTGTAGATATGCTCTCTTAAATAAAGAGTAAATTTCTTTCATTAGTAATTGTAATTTAGTAAGTTTATTTAAACATGAGGTGTCTAGTCAATGCGGTTATAGTCAATTATAAAAAGTTTGTAAAACATCTTCCAAACTGAAAATGTTTAAATAATTCTAGTTGTAGAAGTCATTGTTAACTAAAAAAACTTAAATTAGTATTAGTAGCAGAAATAACTTCATAATAATAAACCTGTCTGAAGGCCACTGCAAAATACACATTTAAGTAAATAGTAATAAAAAGTTGTCTTGATTCTATTAGAAATATTCTGTTTTCATTCTAACAATGAAAAGTATTTTTCCTCTATTACTAAAGTAAAGTACCTACTGTTATCTTCATAGTAAAATTGTGTAAGTAAATAGTCATTTAATATATGTATTGCGTTAAGTTGTTTAGAATATATATAAAACAAGGAATAAACTTTAACATTGTCAAACTCTTGTGCATTCGAACCAGGCCTTGTATACATTACAAGTGGCCTCTCCATGTGAGTTATTGGCTAAGCTGGTCACTGACCCCTCAATTAAAAATATGTGCTATATCAGTCTCTAGTTCTGCTCCTGAAGTTGATAGAAACTATATTGCAGTTTCAAGCTCCTGCAGCCAATAATGACTCGGTACAGCCAAGTGTACAATAGATATCGCCTCCAGACTGGCACTGTTCCATGGTGCCAGAGAGCACTATGCACCAGGCTAGTAGAATACTAGAAAATCTCTAGAATACTAGAAAGATGCTGCAACTTGCTCACTGCGTTGAAGAACATGCTAAGTGGAGCCATGATACCAAGAGACTGTAAGTAAAACTTAAACACAATTGGCATTATGGCCTGCTCTCATAGAGAGATAACATGTAAAGTATTACAAACCTAAAACTCAAAACTAATAATTGCAACTCTGAATCCTTATGCATTAAGTAATACATTAGTTAATATTAAGTGCTGCACTTTTATCCTGTACTAAATATATGCCTAATAATTGTAATGTTATCTTTTCTATTTTAGATCAAGTGCAAAAGTATATTAGACATGTTAAATTCCTAGTAAAATCATTTTCTAAACAGTTAATAACATGTCTATAAAATAAGGTGGCAGTCTCAGCCAGTCTCAGTCAACTTCTATATTCTGCTGTACTCTGCTGTGTAGCAAAAGTGAAGCTTGCTTGCTGATGGTGAGTCACCTATTAAACAAGTCAAAATTGCTAGAAATTGTACAATGAAAACCAAAGTGTAAAAATCTTTATTCTGTAGTTCTGATCACTCCCACAAGTAAAAACTAAGAGTATTTCCAAATTAGTGTTCTAATCCTGAGTGAAGCCAGTTGCCCAAAGAGTGCCAGTTCACCAAGAGCATCTGACAGAGCGAATGAGTGTCAATCATTGAACAGCTTGGAATGTGTCTTCAGACAAAGCTAAGTGTCTGTTGCAATTTCTCTCTAAAGATAGATAACTTAAAAAAATATATATATGCTGTTCCCACCAGCTTTTAAGAAATGCCATCTTTATAAGCATCTAATCTTGTCTATCTCTGTAATCCAATGTGTCCTCTTTTAAAAACAAGTATTCCAAATTTTTAATTAAGTTTGTTTCTTTCAAAGTGAACATCTTATTAACCATATGAAAACTTCATCCAACTTCGTACAAAATTACAAAATGCCAGATCCATCTTCCTCCAGTTAAAATAAATTAAAGAGTTTTTACACCTTATCAGGCAATGAATACAGCCCATGGCCAGCAAAAAGCAGTTACAGAAAAGAGATCGTCTCCCTTCAGCACCCCTTTTAAATTAAAGGTGTAAACTCTTTAAAAATAAAATAAAAGTAATAGATGGATCTGGAACCTAACTAAAAATCCACGTAAGTGCCAGTGGCAGCAGAATAACTGCAAGAGGCCCCTGCCCAAGATTCTGCTGTCCAGAATAAAAAGCTCTAAACTTCTAAAAACAGTCCTAGATGCTGTACTAAAGACTGATAAATAATCAATCAAAACAACAAACAGCCATCCACCTCATAGCTCCAACAATAATTATGCCAAAGCTTAGCAAGTTAATCTTTGGCAGAAAGGGGGGAATGATGTGGGCTATGGGTGGAAGGCTCTTTGTCTCTTCAGAAATAACTAAGCTGTTTGACTTGTGTCTCTTCAGAAATAACTAAGCTGTTTGACTTGTGAGTGTGGAAAGATAAGAGGCTGCAGTCCTGCCCTTAGGGAAAATGGCAAACAGGCTCCAGTCCCAGGAAATGTTTAACAATGCAAGAGCTGTAAACTTTAAGTATTTAGGGGAAATGCAAAAACCAAAGCTTATCTAGAATGTCTGGAGTCCTTGCTAAAAGCTTACCTAAGATGTAGAAGAGATATATGCTAATTGAAGCCTATTGAGAACTGAAACAAAGGGACCATTTGGCCTTTCCTCTCTGTATAAAAGACGTTTGAAAATCTTGTTCGGGGCTCGGGATTCAAACTGAAATCTCCCGAGTCCGACCGGCCGTCAATAAACCATTTTTTCCTTCTCAAAATCATTCCTGAGTCCTGGCCTCTCTATACTCAATTAATTGAACTTCTCTTAAATTCCACAACAGTATGAGGTAGGCGTCCAATTCCATTCTTTTGCATGTGGCTATCTAGCCTCCCCAGCACCATTTGTTGAAGAGACTATTCTTTCTCCATGGAGTGGACTTGGCACCACTATTGGCAAGATATATGCTTGTTGCTCATTTTTAAAGTGGAAAAGTAGTTTGTATTTTTTCATCTTTGAATAATAAAACAATGATTTTCTGGAGGTGATCCTCATTTGAATTTTAGTCAAAAGTCCTCAGTTGAAAAGGGCACAGAATTTCATTCCTACAAGGACATTGTTGCTCCATCTGATAAGATGCTGTTCTCTAAAGATAGAACTTGTATTGTAGCACCTAATTTAAAAAAAAAAAGCCTTATAGAAGCTCAGCATTGCTCTCTATATCAGCCCTAACAAAGGAAAAGCCTCGCCCAGGACAACTCATAAGTGAAGGGGACTAGTAAGCAAGTATTGAGGGACTCTCCTTCCCTCTGAGTATCCCAAATACCAAAATATTACCATCTGTACCACTAAATTACTGTGCTTAGGACTTTATTCCCCAGCCCTGTGTTAGACCTAGATGGATGGTCTGTGAGTTTGGGTTAAAACACTAGTGCCCGCTCTATTATCTTTCCCATCCACCCTGTTCCCCTAGATGATAACCTCTTCTTTACTAAGAGTTCTGTTCTAAGATATCCCTTTGGGCCAACATACTTGAGTTAGAAAAGTGGGAATACAAACTTTTGTATTTATTTAATTGTGTGTGTTTTTTGTAGTGTACTGTTCTTTTCCTCATCTCAATTCCTTTTCTGTTTTTTGTTTTTGTTTTTTGGTTTTTGGTTTTTTTTTTTTTTTTTTTTTTTTTTGGTTACTATCTTAGTGGCTACCCTGGGGATTAATAAATTCATAAATTTGTAAACAGTCTAGGTGGAATTAATACCAGTTTGGCTTCAACAGTACAAAATTCTCTGCTCCTATATAGCTCCATCCCTCCCCCTTAATGTTATTGTCACAACTTAGATCCTAATATATTATGCACATAGATTTAGAATTATTGTTTTATGAAATTTTCTTTTAAATCATATAGGAAAAAAAGAGGGATTACAAACAAATACAATAATGTTGTCCTTTATATTTACCAAAGAAGTGACCTTTGCTAGTGTTCTTTATTTCTTTTTATAATTGAGTTACCGTCTAATGTCCTTTCATTTCAGCCTGAGGAATCCCCTTTAGCATTTCCTGTAGGGTAGTTCTACTAGTGATGAACTCTTCCAGCTTTTATCTTGGAATGTCCTAATACAGCCTTCATTTTTGAAGGATAATTTTGCCACATAAAGAAATCTTGGGGAAACGGACTTGGCCCAGTGGTTAGGGCGTCAGTCTACCACATGGAAGGTCCACAGTTCAAAGCCTGGGCCTCCTTGACCCATGTGCAGCTGGCCCATGCGCAGCGCTGATGCGCCCAAGGAGTGCCGTGCCACGCAGGGGTGTCCCCCGCATAGGGGAGACCACGCGCAAGGAGTGCGCCCCATAAGGAGAGCCACCCAGCGCGAAAGAAAAGTGCAGCCTGCCCAGGAATGGTGCTGCCCACACTTCCCGTGCCTCTGACGACAACAGAAGCGGACAAAGAAACAAGACGCAGCAAACAGACACAGAGAACAGACAGCCGGGGGAGGGGGGAAATTAAATAAATAAATAAATCTTAAAAAAAAAAAGAAATCTTGGTTGACAGTTATTTTTTTTCCCAACATTTTAAATATGCCATCCCACTGCTTTCGGTCTCCATGGTTTGTTTTTTATTTTTCCTCTTTTACATCATTTTATTAAGATCTGTATATTTATAGTATTTTGCAAATATAAACAGTCATCCAATAAACACATCCAGAATAAAAAATGTTTTGTGGGCACCTCACACTTCATTGTAAAAGGAAGGACAACTTATTCTCCTCTAACAGAGTGCCCATTCTCTGATGGATGTAAATTAAAAGAAGAACTGGGAGGCACTGGTCTGACCCCAGGCCTCTCCTGCTGTAGGAGTGTGGTACCTCCTGCTCACCAGACTGTGGAACCGCGAAGACCAGGCCACGGGTGGGCACCCGTACACTTCATGACTTCTGATGTTAAAGAAGCAGGACCCACCCCACATGATCTGCGCATCCTGTGCCACTCGGACGGGCTTGGAGAGGGTAGGCCACACCAGTGAGGACACCTGTGCCAGCAGACAACAAGGTGCTCAAGGCAGACACACATGGACCTATGATTTCACCACTTGAGATTCAAAAGGCCATACACAAATATACTGAACGTGGCGTGCTGCCAACAGGAGAGCATGGAGATAACTTGCCTCCCTCCAAAGGGATAAAATGAAAGTCTGTCTCCTGAGAAACACTCTGCACATGTAAATCAAATCTCAGAAAAAGAACAAACCCAAGACCACACATAAGCTAGTTGCTGCCTGAGGCCGCAGGCGCTGGAGGCTGCAGGAACTCGCACCGGCCAAGGATGGCATCCTGCTGCTTGCCAAAGCTGAGACAGGAAGGTTGTTCAGGGGTCGTTGGTCCTGCTTGGAGGTGTTGTACAGAAAGCTGAGGCTGGACCACAGCTGGAAGCCCCCACGCTCGGCTTGAGCTTCATGCAGGTTCTGCAAGAGCTTCATCATCTCGCCCAAGTTCAGGTGTCCATGGTCATGGTCCATCTTCTTCTTCACTTTCCCCAGGGCTCCGAGTGTGGAAATGCAGAGAGATGTCTGAGTACGGTTTCATTACCATAAAACCCAGAACAGAGCCACTGCCATCTCCAAGTGAATCCCCAACTTTTACTTCATCTGGAGATTTCACTGTAACATTTCTCCTGGGCTTCAGTTGAGTCAGCATCCTGGAGTGGTCCCTGCTCATGATCTGCTCAAAGAGGTTGTCCACCACTCTCTTACCATGCCTCCCAGCATCCTTGACAAACTCCTGTAGGCTCAGCGCACCTTGTACACTTGTCTCTTCTCTGTAGGCAGAGTAGAGCAGCTCCATCTCAACTGACTTCATTTCACCAAATATGGAATAATTTTGTATTAAAAATGCAGTACTTGCACTAGAGAGAAAAGTAACTTTATTTCTTCTTTCATCTTTGAAGCCTTGTGTGGTAAAACCTGGAAGGAGCAACTTACTGGAGAGGGAACTCAAGTTCACTGGGTAGTTCTCTTCCTCTTCTGCCTCTGACTTGGCCACAGTTGACCACTGGGTAGAGCAGACTGCCGTCCCATTCTTCTGAGGTAGCTATTCTTGCTGCCTTGGAGGAACTGGTTAATCTGGTCCCTAAACTCATCTGTTGGGTGCTTCAGCAGGGCCAGCTCATGCTCTTCTGCAGTCCGTCAGGCCACACATACAGCTAATAAATTCTTTACTTTGTTTTCTGGATTTCTTGACAGTTTCTACTTGTAGAGGTACATAGGTTCCTCAATAGCTGTATCTTCATTGCCCAAAAGAGCTCCTATTTCCTCATCACCTCAAAGCCCCATAAACAGGATCCTCTTGGCCAAGTTGTAGCAAACAGTGTTGGGTCTGTTGTAAGTCATGGTGTTGTCACACACGAGCTTGAAATCTGCCTTGGATTCTGTGACTGACTTGTATTCCTTAGCTACAATTTTGTCTCTCATTGTGCCAAAATCCATCAGATGTTTTATTATCATTGAATATGCAGGAGTAATTGCATCCACGGCAGGCAAAGCAAAATGCTATGAGGAGATTTTCTCTGGAGCTGGTGCAGGAAATGCTCTAGTAGTTGCTGAATAAGAAATGCTCAACTATTTTTAGCTGGTTGAGTCCAGTATGTTGATTGGCCAGTCTGGGGGAGGCTCCACCTCACTTTCTTAATAGGATCAAAGTCCTCAGTCTCTCCCTCAGAGTTACAATGCTCTTTTTCTCCTTCCCTTTCTTCTCTTCCTTTTGCTTCCTCTTCTCCTCATCATCCTTCTCCTTCCCCTTTTTTTCTTCTTCTTCTCTTTGTGTCTCTCTCACTTGTCGTCTGACCCATCATTGTAGTAGCTGGAGTTGTGGCCAGAGCCCAAGAGTTATCTGTATCTCAAGCTGGATAATTTCAATTGACCTGTACTGAAGTTCAACGATCTTTCTTCTTCCTGCTCAAATTTATTGTTAAAACCTATTTGTGAATTTTTCATTTCAGCTATTGTACTTTTCAGTTCCATAATTTCTAGTTGGTTCCTTTTTATAATTTCTATCTCTTATAGATATTCTTAATTTTTTTAGTTAGGGAAAGAAGGAGGAGATGGAAAGAGGGAAATTAAACTGTGGAAAATTACACATGGTCAACTGAGACAAATAGCTTCCTAAATCTTATGGATTTAGGAACTGTTGAATTACCTTATGTCCTTTTCCTCATCCCCCTCTATTTTTCCCCCTCCTGTTGCTCTTCATTCTTTTTCTCCTTTTCCTTTTCCTTCTCTGCCTTCATATTTTTTTCAGTAGCCTGAATTTAAATGAAAATAGATGAGTGAGAAAATGAATAAAATACCTACAGGATAAGTATAAAAAGAGTGAGTCAATAACTCCAAAAACAAACAATATGATTTTCAGATACTGGTCTATGCAAAAGCAATTCTCTCAACAACAAGATAAATTTTGCTGTCATCAATGCACAGAAAGTTCTATGAATATGTAAGAATAAGAATTTATATATCATGGGAAACAGACTTTGGCCCAGTGGTTAGGGCATCCGTCTACCACATGGGAGGTCCGCGGTTCAAGCCCCGGGCCTCCTTGACCCATGTGGAGCTGGCCCATGCGCAGTGCTGATGCGCGCAAGGAGTGCCGTGCCACACAGAGGTGTCCCCCGCGTAGGGGAGCCCCACGCGCAAGGAGTGCACCTGTAAGGAGAGCCGCCCAGTGCGAAGGAGGGAGCAGCCTGCCCAGGAATGGCGCCGCCCACACTTCCCGTGCTGCTGAGGACAACAGAAGCGGACAAAGAAACAAGACGCAGCAAAAAGACACAGAAAACAGACAACCGGGGGAGGGGAGGGGAATTAAAGAAATAAAAAAATAAATCTTTAAAAAAACAAAAGAATTTATATATCATTAACTGAAACAGAGAAGTTAAGAGGAGATTTGTTTTGTGAAAAAGATAACTGAAGTTATTTTGGCAATTTTTAAAATATAAAGAGTAAATGTAAACTGGGAAAAAAAAGAGTAAATGTAATATCCAAGTAAAAATGTTCAATAGATAGTTAAAAGTGTTCTTGAGTCTCACCCTCAAAAAGAAATTAAAAACCAGAGAATTTGGAGTCTCCTGCATAATGGAGACTATAGAGTTGATGAAATTCCTTAAGGGGAGTGTGGGAAAATAGAAGAGACTCTTGAGGATTTGTACCTTTTATATGGCAGAAAGAAGAGAAGCAGAAAAAAGCAGTCACAAAAGTGGGGAAATAAGAAGAATTAGATATTGGAGAAAAGTTTCGAAGAAAGAATAGAATTTCATAAAGGAAGGGGTCACAAATATTATATAATGGAGAAAAATCAAGCAGAACAAACAATGAATAGATGAGGAGGGAACCACTGAATTAGGCAATTAGAAGGTCATTATCCCCTTTAAAGGAGGCGGATCCAGTAGAATGGTGAGCCCTAAAGTCACTGTGTAAGGTATGAAGTGAAGTAGTAGTGAGGGAGTGTTTGGTAAAGTTGAGCTACTCATAGTTTGAAGTCTTGAAATATCTAATCACATTAGTGCTAATGCTGAGACAGTATGGTGTACTGAAAGATTCAAATGGTTGCTAATGCAATAACATACAAAGACTAGGCATGAACATGGGCAGAACTGTAAGTAAACAAGAAAAAAATGAAGATAAGCAATTTAATTTAATATAAAGTGAAAATATGATGTTTTGGTTTGCTTGGGTATTTCTGCCATTGCTATAATTTTATTTTTGTAACACTAATTTTTAAAAAACCAATTAATTTTGCAATACATGAATTTGATTATATAAAAGATTCAACAAATGTCAGACATGTCACCATTGGTTATGAATGTCATCTATGACTGAATGCAATGTAACTAAGTCTTGGTTAATAATCTGTATTGATTTTACTGCTCTGAAGAAGAATTCTTGGTTGTGACTCAAGTTTTATCTTAAAAGTTTGAGAAATTTGCTTCTGCTAAATATCATCTGCCAAATATGATTTTTTTTTTCACAATGGCTAGGCATTTTCACAATTGAAAATCTTGAAATATGATGATCAAAATCTCATCTGAGTTGCAACATTTATTCACTCAGTCATTCTTTACCACTCACACAACCAACATTTCTTGAGGGAAGGAAGGAAGCATTTGGGACAGATGTATGGTAGCAGGTACATGGCAGTCCTTATTTCCACAAGGTTTATACCAGGCCTCTCTGTGGGAGCAGGTGCCCAGTCTGAATATACCAGTCCCTTATTTTGTTACCCTTTGCTTGAATTTTTCCTTGGTAATTTTCTCAGTACTTTAGTGCCTCTATGATTGCAGATAAGAATCCATGTGAATAAAACAAATGTTTGTGGGAACTTCATATATGCCAGTTGTCAGGAATATAACTACAAATAACACAAGGCTTTTCTACTGAAGAACTTGTAGTGTAGTGAGGGAGACAGACAACCTTACAATTAAACGTGATTTGTGTTATCATATGGGTAAATGTATTGAGTGTATGACAAACCTAAAGCTCTTTCTTTGTGAACAAATAATATAAAAGGAAGTTTTGATCAATAAAGATGTTCAGAAATGGATTAAGAAATCAAATAAGGGAAGAGACAATCCTCAAACTTTAAACAGATTTTTAATGGAACAAATACAGATGAAGTACAAATAAGGTTTTAGAGTCAATAAGACATGTGTTGGAATCCTAACTCAATACTTGCTAGCTAGAGGACCTTTAGCAAATTAAAATCTCTGTGGGAAAGTGGTGTGGCTCAATCAGTTGGGCTCCTGTCTACCATGTGGGAGGCCGTGGGTTCGCATCCTTGTGAAGGCAGGCTGTGGAGCACTGCCCAGCCCGCAAGCACCACAGAGAGCTGACTCGGCAAGGTGATGCAACAAAAAAAGGAGACAAGCAAAAACACAGAAGAGCACGCAGCGAATGGACACAGAGAGCAGGTAGCAAGTAAGTCACAAGGTGTTGCGGTGCCATCCAGCGGCTCTGCTCCCGAAGAGGTAAGGATGAACAGAGCAAGACAACACACAGTAACCGCTCCGGAGACGCAGGCTGGTGGCGCAGGTCTGATTTATTGAGGAAGTGTAGTAGCTTTTATAGAGCGTGAGGCAACATGCAAGCAGCTTACTGGCTATGCTAATTTAGCGAGGCTGATTGGTTCATGCACTCTAGTTGCTAGGGGGAAGGCAGATTTCTGAGGGACATGTCTCGGCGCCATCTTTTGGGTGGAACCCCAAGGGCCTTATAGTTAGAGGGTTTTCCTATGTCTAACAAGGCATCGGCCGCTTGCCTACAACAAGGAGGGAGGGGAAATAAAATAAGTAAAAATACAGACACAGAAGAATGCACGGTGAATAGACACAAAGAGCAGACAGCACACAAAAAGCCATGGGGGGGAGGGTAAAAAAAAACTCTTTGAGCTCCAGTTTCCTTCTCTTATTTCCTAATTCTTAATTCACAGAATTTTTTTTGTGTGTGATGATTAAATTACATGAGATCGTAAATGGGCTTTGCACAGAGCCTGACATATAGTTCCTCTATAAATGATAGGTATTATCCTACTAGCATCACTCTTTAGACAAAGAGGAGGTATTGTAAGACAAAACACTGTCTGAATGCTAATTTGTCTGGGCCACCTCTTTTCTTGTTCTTGCCCTTAGGAAATATTGAGTTAAACAGTATGATTTCCTACTGTCACAATTGATCATGAGACATTTCTTATATTTCTAAAGCATATTTTGAGGTGTCTACTCAAGAAGCCGGGCATAGAGGTATTGACTGCAGTAGGATAGGGCTAAGTGAAGCAATAAGAATATAAAACTATTTGTGCCCATTTGATGCAAGAGCAGTGGGTTGAGAAGTGGGAAGAACAGGTCAGAGGAGAGCAGATTAAACTAGGGCCATAGGAAGAAGTCTAGACAGGCAGGCGGCACTTGATAACAAAAAGCAGTAACAACAGATGACATTAATATTCAGGGTAGAAACTGACTTCAAGAGGATCCTGCTGGAGGAACTGGTTGTTCAGCCATGTACGCAGACAAAGATCTAGCTAGGAGCGGGAAATATTCTGTTACCAAGATAGCTGGGTATGACATGGGGCTGAGACTCAGAAGTTCAGGGGCTTAAGGGCTGAGGAGGGGTCTGGGATTGATAAAAATAACCCCAGAGATTTAGGATATCAGGTCTGAAACAAGTCAGAGTTTCAAACATAGAAGAACAAAATATTGATTTAACTACTGAAACCGGTGCAGCCATTAGGCTAGAAAGAGTTTCTCAACCCTGGCACTATCGATATTTTGGATTGAATAATTATTTGTTGTCAGAGGCTGTCCTGTACATTGTAGTATGTTTAGCATCACCCCTGGTCTCTACTCATGAGTGCCAGTAGCATCCTCCCTCCAAATTGTGACAATCAAAAATGTATCTAGGGAGCTGGCATAGTTCAGTGGTTGAGTGCTGCCTTTCCACATATGAGTCCTCGGTTCAATCCCCAGCTCCAGTACTTCAAAAAAAAAAAATGTATCTAGAGAAGACAAGATGGCAGCAGAGTAGGGAGTTCCAAGAGTTAGTTCATCCTACAGTGCAACTGGTAATCAGCCAGAGGCTATACAAATCACCTGTTTGGGGGGCACAGGAGACCAGAAGAGCACCCTGCAAAAACCTTGGAAGAATGGTCATCTGTGGTGAAGATTCATGAGTACAGCTCTTCATGCTGCAGAGGCCGGTGCACAGTCCCCACTGGTGGGGCAGGATACCTCGGGAGCTACTCCTTAGCTGGAGTTGGGAGCTCCATTTCTCAAAAACAGGGGAGCCCATCTGGAGTCTGTAATAAATTTCTGTAAACCTATTTTAAAAAATAAAAGAAATGGGAAGAACAGACAGACAGGTACTGACTTTGGCTATTGATTAGTAAATTCAGCTGCTTAAAGTTCGGTCCTAAATGCAGCTGAAGTTTGAACCTGTCCAAATCAGACAGAAGCTAGTAGCCTCCTTTTTAACCCTTTCCCTGGCATGAAGGGAAATAAGGCTAATTGAAAATCACAGTGATTTCTTCGAAAGTAGGGACCAGCTTCTTTCCACCAAGGTCAGATTGCTGCCCCAGCCTGGGCTCCAGTCTTGCCACCAACCAGGGGGAAGGTAGATGGAGCTGTACCAGTCTCTCCAAACAATTGCAGTCAGTTTTGGCCCACAGTGCTTGGTCTATTACCCACACTTGCAGCTCCATCCTTGCCTCTGACAGGGAAGGAAGGGGACAGAGCTGCATCAGTCTCTCTTGACAACAGCAGTCACTTTTAGCCCATTTTTAGCCCACAGATTCAATGAGACTGCTAAAGAAATTAAGGATTTTAAGAAGGGAGAAGTGGGGTGATGGGGGTGGGGAGTATATGGGGGCCTCATATTTTTTTAATGTAACATTAAAAAAATAAAGACAAAAAATGGCAAAAAAAAAAAGGATTTTAAGAAGACACTGAGTGAACACAAGAAGAATTTGGAAGTGTACACAGAAAAATAACAGATTTTATAGGAATGAATGAAAGGTATAATAAATGAAATAAAAAATACACTGGAGGAATCAGATGATACTATCTTATCTATAACAAATGTTCCACACACTGGCATGTTGATGGAGAGGTGTTGTTTGGGAATTCTGCACATGTGCATGATTGTTTTATAAGATTACAACTTCTGTCATAAAATATATATTTAAAAAACAATAATAGGTGGATTGAGGAAAAAATACACCAAATGTAAGATAAAGACTATAATTAGTCATAAGATTTTGACAATAAACTTTCATAATTTATAACAAACATCTCAAAACAATGCAAGGTATTGGTGGAGGGCTGATGTATGGGACCCCTGTATGATGTTATGCATGTTTGCTTGGTAAGTTCACAACTTTTACTATACACTTACTGTTTATGTATGTTCATATATAAATGATATAAAGATAATAATAATAATAGGGTGAGTAGAAGGAAAAATACTTTGGTTAGTGGTAATATTTTAATAATGCTCTTTAATCATTAGTTAAAAATGTTTAACAGCAATGCAAAGTATTGGTGGTAGGATGAGTTATGAGAGTCCTGTATGATGTTATATATGTTTGTTTTGTAAGTGCACAACTATTACTATACACTCATTGTTTATGAATGTTTATGTATGAGTGATATACTCCAATAATTTTTTTTTTAAACCTAAAAAAAAATACATTAGAGGGAAGTGGATGTGGCTCAAGCAATTGGGCTCCCATCTACCATATGGGAGGTCCAGGGTTTGATACCTGGGGTCTCCTGGTGAAGACAAGCTGGCCCGTGTGGCAAGTTGGCCCACATAGGAGTGCTGGCCCACATGGTAAGCTGGCACAGCAAGATGACACAACAAAAAGAGACACAGAGGAAAGACAATAAGAGACACAGCAGACCAGGGAGTTGAGGTGGCACAAGAGATTGAACGCCTCTCTCCCACTCTGGAAGGTCCCAGAATTGGTTCCTGGTGCCTTCTAAAGAGAAGACAAGCAGACACACACACAAAAAAGAACAAGCAGTGAATGGACACAGAAAGCAGAGAGCAAGCGCAAAATAATGAGAGGGGAAGTGAGAAATAAACATATCTTTAAAAAAATATACTAGAGGCACATACTAACAGATTCAAAGAAGCAGAAGAAAGGATTAGTGAGCTTGGTGACAGAACCCATGAAAGCAAACACACAAAAGAAGAGATAAAGAAAAGAATGGAAAAAATTGAACAGGGTCTCAGGGAACTGACTAATGACAAGTGGTGTGCAAACGTATGTGTCATGGATGTCCCAGAAAAGTGTATCTAGACATAGTTAATGTCCTAGTGGGGTGGGGGCAAAATTGCTGCCAGCTGAGAACCACAGGGCTAGATTATTCCTGATGAGAATACTGCTCCCGTGGTGGGGACTGGGTTAGATCTCAGGGATGCGTTGATCTAGAAGGGGTGATGACTGAAGGTGGACCAGTAAGGCCAGTGTAGTGAGCATTCTGCTCAGATTTCCATCACCTTTATCATTTCTGTGTACCCTGCCTGCCTCCTTTTCCACCCTTCTCTTTCAGCATGCTTTTGCCTCCAAAGGTCTGCACCCGCCATGCAACTTCGAAGAGTTCCCTTAGGCTTCTATTTCTGCTTTGCTCCACATACATAGAAAGCCAGTAGTGCCTGGGGGAACTCTTGATCAAATGGCTGATGGGTGTAAGACAACTCCCTTGCCTCCAGGATTCCCTAAAGTTCCTCTGCCCTCTATGACTTTTCCTGACAGGCCCGTTCCCCTTCCTTGTTCTTCTCCTCCACTTTCTTACTGGTTTCTCCTGGGAACAAATCTCTCTGTAGTGTCTGCTTCCAGGGAGCCCACTTTAATACAGCCAATATAATTGGAATCAAAGGACAAAGTCAGGTGTGGGAAACAGATCCAGGAGAGCAGAATGAAGACTATGATAAGTCTGGCTTGAAGCCACATCAATGTGGTCTCCAGTGTGAGACACGGCAATGGGAGAGATGATTTAAGGTTGCTGAAGATGACTGGACAGTGTGTTCTTGGTTTCAGGAACAAGGCTAAAGCAATAAAACGCAAGGTCTTAAGGTGGTACAAACATAACAGAACTATTAGAAGAGATACCTCCAGAATAGTTTGTCATTAATATTATATATCTCCAGAGAATGCATCACAACACAGAACAAAGGAGTCCATAATCCTCTGGACTCTGAAAATGTTGCAGGGGAATATTTCAATACCTACTTCTGTAACAAGGAATCTTGTAAATCTGCCCACTGTCCCTTCCCCCTTTTGCAGTTTTAAACATTCTGTGAGTTGCTGGGAGTGGAGGACATTGATCAGGGGTGACTGTTGCTTATGCTTTCTCATAGCACAACTATTTGGGGACCATGTGTGCTCCAATTGCTGACTGATACAATGATTTAGGAAAGACCAATGAAGAGAAGTTTTCTAATAATAAATGGCTATATTGTTGAAAACCTATTCCTTCATTGTTACTTCACTGTTACTGCCATTCCACAATAGGGACTAAACATTTATGAACCACATATAAGAATCATTTTGATGTTCTTAAAGCAGTTATAATAAAGACAGAAAACAAAATGCTTAAAAAATAATTTTGGAGAGTAATCATAATAAACATATAGGCAACTTTTTCTTACATCTAGAAAACAGTGTTTGAAGGGGTAAATTATAGGTTCTCAGCTCATAACTCGTCTTTTGTAATCATTTCTTTATCCTCTAAAGAAAAAATGTGCAGGGAAGCGGCTGTGGCTCAAGCAATTGATGATAAAGGAAAAAATAGTGTGAGACTGATTAAATATAAATCTAAAACTCAATTTAAAATTATGAGTTCAACACAGTTTTCATCTCTAAACACAGAAATTATGTTAATTTAAAATGATTACCAACAAAAATGAGTAAGAAAGCATTTACAAACACAGCTGCAAATAAAATTTCTTATTTTTCCATTCAGCAAACAGACCTCTAATGTACTTTCTTCATACAGAAGCACATGTTCTGTACCACGTGAGCCCTTGTCACTCTGACAACATGTTTCAACCTGCTCCAACTGATGTGCCCTGTTCCAAGGGCAGTTGTTCTTATTCTTTTCAGTGACCTGGGAGCGATCAGGAACAAAAAAAATTCAGAATACTACTTTTCTATTTTATATGTTGAACTGTTTAGATTCTCTTTTGAAATGTCAATGTGAGTCTATAAAGAGAAAGTATGTAGTTGGTAGCACATGAGACAGAAGCTAATAGACACAAAGAAGAAAAGTAGAAAGGCCATGAGGTATCAGAAAACATGAGTAAGCTGAAGTCACAAGGAAGCAGAAGTTATGAGAAAGCAAAATCTAAATGACATATAGGGAAGTGAATTTGGCTCACTTGATAGAGCATCTGCCTACCACATGGAAGCTCTAGGGTTCAAACCCAGGGCCTCCTAACCATGTTGTGAACTGGACCATGTGCAGTGTTGATGCGTGCAAGGAGTGCCGTGCCACACAGTGGTGTCCCCCGCATAGGGGAGCCCCACACGCAAGAAGTGCACCCTGTAAGGAGAGCCACCCTGTGTGAAAAAAAGTGCAGCCTGCCCAGGACTGGCGCTGCACACATGGAGAGCTGACACAACAAGATGACACAACAAAAAAGAGATGCAGTTTTCTGGTGTCATTAACAAGAATACAAGTGGACACAGAAGAAAATACAGCCAATGGACATAGAGAGCAGACGGGGGGGCAGAGAGGGGAAAGGGTAGAGGAAAAAAAAATTCTATAAATGACATACAGAACTGGGAGTGAGGTAATTGATTGGTAGAGTAGGAGAAATATGAGCAGAGACATAGAGAAGATCTATCCTGGTAATAGTTCAGCAATGAAGAAAGAAGAAGGAACCAAAACACTTCTGTTGTTTTGCTAACAGAGCTAATCGAGCTACTAATAAAACAATTTTGGATGCCAAAATGGCTCTCTGAAGGCTAGTTCTCCCTACACTCCCGTAAGGCCTGGTTTTGTGATTGAAATTGCATTCTCTCTTATTTTCACATGCATTGCTCCTTTAAATCTCCACTGACTGAGGCATTTGAACGACTCTACCGCACCCCATGAAAGAGTTAGGTTTTATTTTGAAAACAACACAAAACCTAATGGACCTCATAATTACACTTTGGAATGAGGACTCTGGAATTTTGTAGAAAATAAATTGGAATTCCACATTGGAAACTGTTGTCTTAAATTAGGTGAGAAATGATAGTGGACTGAACTGAGCTAGAGAGGATGGAGAGAAGTAGACACACTTTTGGAAAGTTTTGAAGGTGGATAAATCAACAGTACTTGATTCAGCTTAGATGTCCTAGATGAGGGAGCATGAAAACTTAAATCTGATTCCTAGTTTCCTGATTTTGACAACCAAATGGATGGCAGTAACTTTCATTGAGAAAGGTAATGCATGAAGAGGACCAACTCCTTTTTGGTGAGGAGTGTGAGGGGCCAACGGGACTTCCAGGTAAATTATGACCAGTAGGCAGTGAATACCCAAGTCTAGATGTTGGTGCAGAGCTCTGGAGTTACAAGTTGATATCTAAGGGCTTGATATCATGACTTTAAGAGCTATTTGGGTAACAGTTTCTTGTTTTATTCCTATAGGACAAAGCTAAGGAATGTATTTGGAGTAGACTGTGTTAGACTATGCTTACTGAGAATAAACGGTTTTTTAATGTCTGAACATCTTTTGTACATACCCTAGCAATCACATAAATCATTGTATGACTCTGAGTTTGATGAGGGACCCTGTCCAGGTGAGGTAGTCTCTAGAGAAGGCTGTGTATAGACCAGTCCAGGATTATGGATATAAGGCTAAGACTGGAGGGAGCAGTTAAATTTCTAGGAGGTCTGATGTTCTATATTCCAGAAGGGATGTGTGAAAGGTTTGGAAACCTGCACTTTAATCTGTCAGCTGATATTGCAACTACATTTCTTTCTTCTTTTTTTCTTTCTCTTTCTTTCCTTCTTTCTTTCTTTTCTTCTATTTTTTTAAATCTATCTATTCTCCCTCCTCCCCTCATTGTTTGTGCTCACTGTCTGCTCTCCATTCGCTGTGTGCTCTCTATGTCTGCTCATCTTCCCTTTTGGAGGCACCGGGAACGGAACCTGGGACTGCCCATATAGGAGAGAGACGCTCCGTCACTTGAGCCACCTCAGCTCCCTGCTTTGTTGTGTCTCTCATTGTCTTTTCTCTTTGTGTCTCCTTATTGTGTCAGCTCATTTCGCCTGCCCATTGCACCAGCTTGCTGTCTTGCTTGTCTTCTCCAGGAGGCACCGTGAATCAAAACCAAGACCTCCCATGTGGTATGTGGGAGCTCAACTGCTTGAGCCACATCCACTTCTCTACATTACTTCCTGTATCATTTATATATGTAAACCCAAGTGATACTTGTGTTGTGGGATTTCAGTTAATCTGGTCCTCATTGATATTTGCCAAAATGGAGGTTATACAAGATGATATGACTAGATTGGTAGTAATTGAAGCCATTGGTGTACATGAGATCACTCAGGGAGAATAATTTGAGAAGAGAGCAGATGACAGAATTCTGGGAAGGAACAATATTTAAGGAGTAGGTAGAGAAAGCTTAGAGGATAAGAATAAATGAATGACAGTGAAATCTGAGGAACTGAACAACTACAGAGGTATAGTAACATTTGTGTTTCACCACTAAACTGAATAGATAATTCAGAATGATAACATTTGTTGTTGTTTGTTGTTGTTTTTAGAGGAGGCACCAGGGATAGAACCCAGGTTCAACTGCCTGCTTCCCATGCACTCAAACAACTGAGCTACACCTTCTCCCTCAGAATGATGTTTGACAAGTTTTCTTGTTATAGATGAATATATTGCTCATTGTTAGATAAATTTTCTAAAAGATTCAAAACAAGGATTCATACAAAGACAGGGATTTCCTCATTTTCAACTGGTAGATTAACAACAGGTAAAAAAAAAATGCTGATAATTAAGTCTTTTTAGAGCTTAATAAAATAACTAGCATGTAATGACACAAGAGTATCTTTTTCTGTCACCTCTTTAAAACATTAACTCAACACTTAATGTGTGCCAGGTAGTGCACTTTACCTGTAATTTCTCATTTAACCTCACAACTACTTTCTGAGGAAGGCACTTCTATTTTTTTTTAAGGTGGGGAAACTGAATATAAAAAAAGGTTAAGTAATTTTCTAGGGTAACTGTCTTGGTTTTCCAGAGCTGCTAGGACGAATACCACACAACGGAAATTTATTGGCTATGCTTTATTCTAGAGTTTGTAGCATTCTGGTGCTGGTTTACATCTCTGCTTCTGTCACATGGCTGATCTGTCTACTTGGCCTCCTCTTTCTCCAACTGATTGCGGTAGAATTTCCTATTCCTTATAAGGACTTCAGCCATATGGATTAAGGCCCATCCTCATTCAATCTGGCCTCAGCTAAATGTGATCTTCAAAAGTCCTATTTACAAATGAGTTCACACCTTAACTAATAATAACGTTTTCAAAAGTCCTTTTGACAAATGGGTTCACACCCACAGGAATGTAGATTAAGATTTGAACATGTCTTTTTTGGGTTGTATGATTCAATCCCTAACACTTACCCAGGTAGTAAGCAGCAGAATAGAGAGTGATATTTAAGGCTTTTTTACTTCAGAATCTGAGGCTTAATTGCTATGTGATAAATGCTCTGAAAACATTATTTATGGTAATAAAAGCTTAAATTGATCAGGATTTAATCTTCAAAAGCAGACAGATTTTATAGTCACAGAAACCAGTTTAAACCCATATTGACATTTATAGGTATGCTACAAATTTGAAAGTACTTCTTGAGGTACTTGAGAACATTAATATGTATTTGAATAATTTGTTTTTGCTACTAAAAGAGAAATGATTCTGTTTTGTTTGAATGCTACCTCCTGATTTCTTTTTTTTTTAAGATTTATTTATTTGTTTATTTCTCTCCCTTTCCCCCTCCCACCCCGGTTGTCTGTTCTCTGTGTCTATTTGCTGCATCTTCTTTGTCTGCTTCTGTTGTTGTCAGCAGCACAGGAAGCTGTGTTTCTTTTTGTTGGGTCATCTTCTTGTGTCAGCTCTTGTGTGTGCAGCACCATTCCTGAGCGGGCTGCACTTTCTTTCACGCTGGGCGGCTCTCCTTAAGGGGTGCACTCCTTGCAGGTGGGGCTCCCCTATGCGGGGACACCCGTGTGGCAAGGCACTCCTTGCGTGCATCAGCACTGCACATGGGCCAGCTCCACACGGGTCCAGGAGGCCCTGGGTTTGAACCGCGGACCTCCCATGTGGTAGACAGAGGCCCTAACCACTGGGCCAAAGCCACTGCCTGACTCCTGATTTCTTAAAATTAAAAAATTCTTTTTAGGGAAGCAAATGCGGCTCAAAGCAGTTGGGTGCCTGCCTATCACACGGGAGGTCCTGGGTTTGGTTCTTGGTGCCTCCTAAAGAAGACAAGCAAGATGGTGAGATGACTCAATGAGATGATGTAACCAGATGAGGGAAAGAGCAGGAAGTAGAGATGGATCAATCAAGAGGTCCCTCCCAGGTTCAGTACACAAAACACAAAGGGGGTGGGGGGGCTATAAAAAACTTAAAAAAAAAATTCTCTTTACCCTCTGGTAACTTGTTTGGTTATGGCATAGAACCACTGTTTCTGGGCCAGTACAATCTCGCGGAGCCTAAGTATATAGAAAGCTGTCAGAACACTGGAAAAATTTTTTCAAATAGTCATAAATATTGTTTTAACTAAGAATTTTCTAGGGAAAATGATTTTTTAGTCGGTCATGCAAACATTAATACTAATAATAATTAAATTATAAAAGAAAAGTTGGCTATACAGGGAAAGGGACTGGATAAGAGCTTAAGTCTAGGTTACTGGGTCAATTATTAGAGGATCATTTTGAAAAGCTCCCTGGGACCTCAAATATAATGCCACCTGTTCCATCTGAGCTTTTTTCTCCCCCCTAAATTCACAGGTCCTACTATATAAAGCTTCATACCATAGGAGCTGTCAAGCTATCAAGCTTCCCATAATTACGTAATAGGCACCAGTGATCCAAACTGCTGCTCTAGCAGCTCCCTCCCTAATCTGCTACCTTTATCAATTCTTGCTTTGTTTCTTATCAGAAGGAAAAAACCCACACAATTTGTTTAGTTTACAAAGTACTTGTGTTTTGTTCAACTACGTGGAGGTATTGCAATTTAGGTCTTCAGGAAAAAAAAATTTAACAGGAAGTGGGCGGTGTTTGGGATCTTCAGCCCAGGAACGTGAGGGTGCAGAAATGAAGGTGGACAAGGCCATCTAAGATTAACCCAAGAGGAAGCAAACTGTTTATACCGAAATACAATTTAACACATACGCAAAGAGATAAACCAAGGAGTAGCCGAGGGGTCCGGGCAGACCCTTGCGATCCGAAAAGAAAGCAAATCGTGAAGCCGTGCACGATACCCTCCGCCAACTCAGAAATCCGCGGTGAGGTGGCAGGCGGCGATCCCCTCCCGGCTCCGGGCTCCCGGCCTGCCCCGAGCGCCGGCCCGCCCCCGGCCCTGCCCAGCCACGCGCGGCTCCCAGCCCGGGTTGGCCGAGGCGGGGGCGGCGGCCGAGGTGCCCGGAAGTGTGGCTGACGTGTCCCGGCCGCGCTCGGAATTGTGGTTCGACTCGGCTAATGGCGTCGGCAAGTCTGGGGTCGCGGGGAGCCGGCGCCGAAGCATCCTGCCAGGTTGGCCAGTGACGCCGGGTGTGGCTGGGCCCCTCGATATCCAGAGGGACCTCCCCGCCTTGTGGGCTCCTCGGCCAGGGCCGGCGGAGCCTAGCGGGGCGGGGCGTCTGCGGGGAGCGCCTCGGAGAGGAGCTGGGGGAGTTGCGAGGAGGTTTCGGGGGGCTCTCGGGCGCGCTCGATGCCCGCAGCCGAGGCCCATTAGAGCCCCGGCGAAGACCAGGAGGCGGGCCGGGAAAGGGCCGAAGGAGACGGGAAAGAACTACTTGTCTCCCCGAGGAGCTGACGGTGTCAGCTCGTTTGCGCTGTGAAGGAATTGGCTGTGAGTTCCGGGGATCATGTCCAGCACCAACAGCCCCGAGGCCGTGAAGAAGCTGCTGGAGAATATGCAGAGCGACTTGCGGGCCTTGTCACTGGAGTGCAAGAAGAAATTCCCACCTGTCAAGGAGGTAAGCTTCGGGCGACGTCTGAACACGGCGTCGAGAGCGTGACTGGTGCTGTTAGACTCAGTCCTTCACCCCACATCCTCTAGTCCTAATTTTCATTTGGCTGTCACTCTCCCAGATTTCGTGGTCGGTGGGTAACTCCGCAAGCGCTTTTTATATTTCCCCTCGGAAAGGTCTAAGAAGCTTTGATTACCTCAACCCTCCTGTGCTCCCGGTTTAGGAATGAAGTTCTTAGAGTGAGCCGTTACAGCCCTTTTCTGACCTTTTTCGTATTTGAAACTTGCCAAGCCAGAATTGAATAACTTAATGGCTGTCGCTCCTAAAGCTAATATTGCTTGTTGTGGCGAAATCGATGTTCCTCGTGTCTATAGTATATAACTTAATTGGAAACAGCTTGCTTTCTTGTTATGTGCTAATATTCAGCTTAACTTTTTATTATCTCGTGCAGTTGTAATAAAATATCCAGAGCCACCTAATATAAGACAAATATTGAAGACCACAGTAATCCTTTAAAGCTTTGTTGTTAGGCGCAACGCTGTAGTGGGAAGTTTGGCCTTGAGTCAAAGTAAATACACCAGTTTAAGTTCTAGCAATGTATCTTTAACTTTTTGAGTTTCAGTTTTCTTTCACTTATAAAATAGGGCTAAAGGGTGGTTTTATAAAATTATGTATGGGAAAGTCTTCAGAGCAGAAAGGATATTTATTATTAGAGAGGCTCAAATTAATAGTGTATACAAATTAAATTCCCCAAATATTTCCTAAATTGAAATTAGCCTTTAGTCACTATTTTTTTCTCCTAAGATTAATATTAAAGTAATGTTTAATTGTCTTAAATATCTTAAAAACTCCAGTGAGTTTTTCTCAATTCTGAAATATACGTGATATTTTTGTAAAAGCAATAATTTTATTATTTTTATTATTTAATGTAGTTTGGTATACCTGCAGTTTCATATACTACTTGCCTTAATTTAGCAAGGAATTTTATATTTTCATACTTATTTAAATGTTTTACTTTTATTATTTAAAATTCTGTAATTAAAACTTAACTAGTAAATTTTGGATTTTAGACTTCCAAGGAACCTTATCACTCATTAAGCGCTTTGGTCTCGTCGTTCTGTAACAAACTTCCATGTAATATTTCTTTAATAAATCAAGCAAATAGTACCAACAATTCAAACCAGATGTGCCACTTTGGGAAAGATGGCTATTATGATATGTTTTATTTTAAATGTTCAATAATTTTAAAAATGATCAGTTCTCATAATTTTCTATATCATTTCTGTTGAAAGAAAGTTTTAACAAGCAATTTTAAAGCATTAGGCTGTCTTAAAAAATTAGGCTATTCTAATTGTAAGAGAAATGCTTTCATTTATGAAATGTTAAATCCTATTTTATAATTTCAACAGTAATTTACAGAACTGACTCCTCTCAGTTCTTAGAACTCATTAAAAATTGTGACTCCCTTGTACCTTAGGTCTTTATGGGCTACCATGGGAACTGAATTGCCATTGATTACATTATTTCTATTGGAAAATGGGTTCAGAGTTCCAAACAAGAAACTTGGAAACTTCTGGAACTCAACCCATTTCTAATTTGGGGATTTTCATGAAGCTAATTAGCATTTACTTGAACATTGGCAAAAGCGCATTTTGTACTTACTACACCTAGTTTTTGAGATAATGGCGTGACATAATTGGTATGATTGTCTCTGATATATGATTTTGTATGTAGGAGGTAAGCAGTTAGAGTTTGTTGAATGAAAGAACCTTGGAATTTTAACCCATGACACTTCTAATATGTCTAATACCTGAATGTGACCCTGACCTGTGGCACAGGTTTAAAACAAGGATGAAGTAATTATCCTAAAGGTGATGACTTTTTAGGAGAAAGCTTTGACTTTAAAGAAAAATTTTGGTTGAATTAAAGTTTTTCAGGTAATTAAATAGCAGTGCCAAATTTTGGGAACTGTTAAATTTGAGTGTGTGTTGAGTGGGTGGGGTGCTAGGCACGCCTTAAAGCAAAGCATTACAATAAGTATAAGACATTTTTCCAACTGTGGACTGGTTTGCTAGTTAACACTCTTTCAGTGTCTTTACAGGTATTATCTGAAAACTGGTCATGCAGAACTCTTTATTATAAGACTACTCAAGAGCTTATACAATAAAGTTATAATTGCAAATGTGCTTTGGATGGGATGTCTCCTTCCACAGTTACTTTTAAATAAGGAGAATGAAGCGAAACATATTTTGTCTTTATTTCGAGGTTTTAAGTCATTTCTGCTTTTCTCGCTAAGGGACTTGGCGATAATCTTTTTTAAAAAAAATTAATAATCAACTGGATTTTCAAGATTTCAGGTCTGTTAGAAAAACAGCAGAAAAGAACCGTGATAAAGGATAGTGCCTTTTTTACTGATATTTACGTCCTTATGTTTGGATTTTCTACATACTATTTTCCACCTTATTTTTTTCTTTATAAATCACATTTTTAAAATTTTACAGTGGCTCGAATTTCATTGTATCATTTTATAATAAATGATAATGATTAGTTAGGGCAGTTAATTCATTTCTCCTTTTTTTCTGCTTGTTTTTCTTAGTCCTTAAATTTAAGTCTCCATGCTTTAGCAGCATAAGATTATTAGTACATTTGTGGTAGAATATTTGGATGAAAAAGTTTTCTTTGAATTAAAAACTACTTTGGAGCCTCGTAAAATCACTTGTAAATAATTGACATTCAGGAGCCTTCAGAGTTAGTGACCCCTGAAGCTTTACATGTATCTATTTAATGAACAAGAACTTTTTGATCAACTCCTATTTGCAGGCACTATGCTATGTAACAGCTTGGAGGCGTGGTCAGAGTAAACTTGCAATTCTTGAGCTAGACGACAAAAGGTGAGGGGGTTGGTGGAAAGGGGGGAACATCATAGGCAGAGCACACATTGTTTGTATTCCATGCACAAGAAATTTCATACTGAGATGATTGAGAATCACTAAAGCTTTTTGAGAGAAGGGAGTAATAGGATCATATTCATTTTTAGTAACATTACCTTGACATCATTGATAGGAAGAATTAGAAGGGATCGAGATTTGAGGCAAAAAGAGCAAATTTTAGGAAATAATGATTTCTTGCATTAAGGCAGCAGTAGAGATAGGAGATTGCTTGCTTTGAGGTATATGAGAAAGGAGAAGGTATAGATCAAAAAGATATTTAACAGGTAAAATTACTAGGGCTGGGTGACTTTTTATATAATGGAGAGGGGAAAATCTTTGATACCGTCCAGGTTTCTAGCTTGGGAAACTGGATGGATCTCTAAGGGAAGGAATATAGGAGAAGGAAATTTTGAGGGAGGAAATGAGTATCGGCATCCAATGTGTGACATCCAAGTGGAATTGACCTGAAGGTGTTTGAAAATGATGGTTTGGCACTTAAAAGAGAGTTTTAGAGTTCAGAGTTAGAAGTAGCAGTTTATGCATGATAGTAGAAAACACAAGAGGGAATAAATTGGGCCAGGTAGAGAGACAGAGTGAGAATATCAGGGCTGAAGAAGGAGCTTTGGGAACCAGACTTATAGGGAAAGGGGGCAGCTGGGCAAACTAAGGTTAAAGATAGTAGGAGAGAAAGGAATTACTTTCTACAACAATGGTTCTTAACCAGGGATCTGTGAGCTTGAATTGAAATTCGAAAAAAAACATTCTTTTGGGGATGCGTTGTTATGGGTGTGATATATTTTTTAATATGTTTATTAAATAATACACAGGCTTAATAAGAGGTCTCTGGTTTTCACCTAACTGGTAAAGGGGTCACTGGAACAAAAGTGGTTAAGAACCCCTGTTCTAGAGCAAGGTCCCAAGGAAAGCTGAGTTTCAGGGGTAAGATAGGAAACAAGCTTGTTGCTGGGTGAGATTATTGATGAAAGATGTAGTCGATAGGGAGTTTGAGTAGATCAGTGAATCCGTTTGAAATGGAGATGAAACTGACTTGGAACACTGGAGAGTCTTGGCGGGGGATAGTGGCTGAAATGATGATGGATTGTAGACATCTAGGTTGTATTCTGAAAGAAGGAAAGCTAATAGAGCTTTTTAAATTTTTTTATTTATTTCTCTCCCCTTCCCTCCCCCCCCTCCAGTTGTCTGCTCTCTGTGTCCATTTGCCTTGTGCTCCTCTGTGACTGCTCCTACCCTTATCACCAGGAATGCTAATAGAGCTTTGACTGAAAGAAGGTGGAAGGGTTAAGGGATTAGCAGCACTAATTTAATCAAAGAGCCGTGGGGTTGGTGGCCAGAGGGGCAAGAACCAGGGTTCAAACAGTAGTGAAGATATTGGGTTTCTTTCTGATTGTCTGGATAGAGCTGTACTAGACAACAATTGAAAGAGTGGGTGATAGAAGAGGAGGGAAGTGAAGGTTGTTAAAATTGAGGCAGTCAGAATTATGGGAAAGCGTCTGTGGCTCAAGTATTTGAGCTCCCATTTATCATATGGAGGACCTGGGTTCAATACCTGGGACCTCCTGGTAAAAAATTTAAAAAGGCACCGCAGACCTGCGCAGAGAAGTGACGCACCAAAAAGATGATGGCACTAACCTGGGTAAGTCCAACGAATTGGAGAGTAGGTGTTGCCACTTTGCTAAGGCTCAGGGCTCAGCTGGCACCAAGGTAAGGATGGTCAACCACCACACCAAGGAACCGAGAGTCTATGACTGAAAGCAGGAGAATCCCATCCATCAGCCAGTGGGATCTAAGCCCCCTCTCAATTTAGAGGTGGAGTGGACATTGCCATCCCAGGGTCCTCAGGATGGAGGAATAAAATATGGAATAGAGTGGACTTACTGGTACTCTACTGTAGAATTATTGTGACTTTAGCAATGGAAGAAATTATATCATCGATGTGGAGACAGTGACCACTGGAGATGCTGAAGGCAGGGAGAGGAACAAAGAGGTGTGATATTGGGGCATTTTTGGGACTTGGAGTTGTCCTCAATAATATTGCAGGGACAGTTGCAGGACATTATATATCCTGCCTTAATCCACTAAATGGACTGGGGGAGAATGTAAACTACAACGTAAACTGTAATCCATGCTGTGTAGCAGTGCTCCAAAGGGTACTCATCAAAAGCAATGAATGTACCACACTAATGAAAGAAGTTGCTGATGTGGGAGGAGTGGGGAGTGGGGTGTATGGGAACCTCTTATATTTTTTTAATGTAACATTTTTTGTGACATATGTATTTAAAAAAAAAAAAGACACAACCAGACAGAAAAAAAAAAGAATTAGGGATTTTATTCCTTCCTTTTCTTAATGAAGCTGAATGAGTAAGGGTATAAAGAACACAAAAGTACAAGTAGTCTTCCCAGGCTGTGTACTTAAGTTTCCTGTTACCTATTCAGATATGCTAGAAGTTGGATGACAAGTATTTTTGCCTAAAAAAGCAGTGGTCCTTTCAGGACCTTGTAACAATGAAGAATGAGAACTGGATTGTGCATGGATAGCAACAAATATAGATGATTTTTACGTAATTATGTGCTGCTTTGGTTTAATATTTTATAATTTACTATAGTTATTTTCCTTTTGACATTAGTAAAAGAAAGAAATTTGTTCCTAATATACACACCTGTGTTCTTCCTCTCATAAACATAAAAGAATAAATGCATATTTTATTTACTAACATAAATTAGCTATCAATATATTTTTAAAGCTTGCCAGCATTAGCCAGAGCAATATGAGTGTGGTAAGGAGTTATATGTTATTTTGGTCAAGACTTGCTTTCCAATATAATGGAATTTTAAATGATTGTGTAGACAGGCCTTTTTTTTTTTACTCTGCTCTCTCTTTTTATGCTGTTGTCACTTCTCTCCCAGAAAAGTTTCCTTTAAATTTTAGATTCCTAAGGTCTCATTTAATTCATTTTTTCCCTAGTAAGTATTTTGCTGTTAACTTCAATAATGATATAAATTGTTACTTTTCAACTTAGGACTTCAAGGAAAATTTTGCCAGCATATTTAAAGAGCATTTTATAATGAGAGTTTTTAAAAACAGCTTTTGACTTGTCTATAATATGTTATATATTTTTTATTTGTGAAATTTATTAAATAAGTTGAAATTTATTGCTAAAAAGTAAAACATAGCTTAAAATTTTTACTAAGTTTTTTGACTTAGTAAAATTTTACTTTCAGAAAAATTGAAGTAGAGAGCAAAGAAAAATGAAATTATATTTTAGTCAGTACTGAAAGAATATATTTGACTACTTTCTTAGCACTTTGCATTAGTAACAGATAAAATAAAAAACATTGTCCCTGACTTATAAACCAATAAGACACACTTCAAAAATTGAATTATTTTTCCTTTTTTTCTTTTATAGAAGTTAACTTATTTCAACCATGTACAAAGCAGAGGATTTTACCAATACTCTTATAATTTAATAGATATTTGTTAAATGTCTCCTAAGTAGAAAGCATGGCAGGAAATACAAAACTGAATGAGAAACTACTTTATCCTCATGAAGTTTATTCAAAGTTACGTAAAATATTCTTTTCACTAGACCAGGAACTTTGCTTGCACTGACTGTAATACAGCATGCCGTTTTAAATATTTCAGTTTTACAGATGAAGAAACTAGGGTTTAGAGAGATTCAGTGACTTGCATAAGGTAGTAAAGCTAGAAAGTGGAGGAATTGGGATGTGAATCCTTGTGCCACAAACTCTTAATCCCCCTCCTTGTTTCCATTATATCATGTTGCAAATACCTTTAAAGCGTGTTTAAGCTATTTTTATCATTGTTCCAGTTCTTCTACTTTGCTTTATTTGTTCTGTCTGTTGTACTTTCCATCTTGGAATTTTTCCCTTTTGACTTTTTTTTTTAAAAGATTTATTTATTCATTTCCTGCCCCCCCACCCCTCCAATTGTTTGCGCTCACTGCCTGCTGTCTGTGTCTGCTTGTCTTTTTTTTAAAGATTTTTTTTAAAATTTCTCTCCCCTTCCCTGCCCACCCCCCTTTCCTACCCCTGCCAGCGGTCTCCTCTCTGTGTCCATTCATTGTGTGTTCTTCTCTGTCCACTTGTATTCTTATCAGCAGCGCTGGGAATCTGTGTCTCTTTTTATTGTGTCATCTTGCTGCGTCAGCTCTCCGTGTGTGTGGCGCCACTCTTGGGCACGCTGGGTGGCTCTCCTTACGGGGTGCACTTCTTTTTTTTTTTTTTTTTAATTTTTTAATTTTTTATTGACTTTGTAATAATATTACATTAAAAATATATATGTGAGGTCCCATTCAACCCCACCCCCCCACCCCCCCTCTCCCCCCCCCCCCAACAACACTCGTTCCCATCATCATGACACATCCATTGGATTTGGTAAGTACATCTTTGGGCACCTCTGCACCTCATATACATTGGTTCACATCATGGCCCATACTCTCCTCTTTTCCATCATGTAGGCCCTGTGAGGATTTACAATGTCCGGTGATTACCTCTGAAGCACCATCCAGGGCAGCTCCATGTCCCGAAGACGCCTCCACCTCTCATCTCTTCCTGCCTTTCCCCATACCCTTTGTCCATTATGTCCACTTTTCCCAATCCAATGCCACCTCTTCTATGTGGACACTGGATTGGTTGTGTCCATTGCACCTTTATGTCAAGAGGAGGCTCAGATTCCACCTGGATGCTGGATGCAATCCTCCCATTTTCAGTTGTAATCACTCTAGGCTCCATGGTGTGGTGGTTGTCCTTCTTCACCTCCATCTTAGCTGAGTGTGGTAAGTCCAATAAATCAGATTGTAGGTGCTGGAGTCTGTTGAGGCTCAGGATCTGGCTATCACATTGTCAGTCCAGAGATTCAAATCCCCTAAATATATCTTAAACCCCAACATTAACTGCACCTCCAGCACATTAGCATGAAAGTCTTATGAAGGGAGATCCCATCTGAGTCCAGATTTATCACACATAAACACCATTTCCAAAGAGGGGCCATCTGCCCTGGTAGTTAACCCCATTGGCCATGACCATAACTCCCATGGGTCTCTTTAGCCCTCAAAGGAACCAATATCTGGGGGTTGTATCTGCTTTATCTGTCTCTCTGACTCTGCTCAGTTGTGCATGAGGGCAAACCTTCTGCCAGCCTCCAGACTCTTTTTTAGAAACTCGTAGCCATATAAACTCATTTCTCCTTTCCATTTCCCCCTTACTTTAGGTCAAACAGCATTTTAAAGTCATGGTATTTTATGTAGACATGGATATTCTGCTGATCCGCATTGAACCTTCCGTATAAGGTCATTTTCCAGTTGCATCATCAGTTGGTAGTTGATAGTGGTCCCTCGTTGCCAGGGAGGCTCATCACGGGGTGCACTTCTTGTGCGTGGGGCTCCCCTATGCAGGGGACACCCCAAGTGGCCGGGTACTCCTTGCGTGCATGAGCACTGTGCATGGGCCAGCTCATCACACGGGTGAGGACGCCCTGGGTTTGAACCCTGAACCTGTCATGTGGTAGGTGGATGCTCTATCTGTTGAGCCAGATCTGCTTCCCTGTCTTCTTTTTAGCAGGTACCAGGAACCAAACCCAGGACCTCCCATGTTGGAGGGAGGTGCCCTATCACTTGAGCCATCTCTGTTCTCTGCTTGTTGTGTCTGTAATTGTGTTTCCTCATGTGTCATCTTGTTGAGTCAACTCGCCATCTTGCTCATCTTCTTTAGGAGGAACCAGAAACCAAACCTGGGACTTCCCGTGTGGTAGGTGGGTGCCCAACTGCCTGAGCCACATTGCTTTCCCCCTTTGACTTTTGTAACACTATTCTTCTCTATTTCTCCTGTCTCTTGCAACATTCCTCCTCCTCTTCTGTGCATGGAAGTATATCCCAAATTCTGTTTTCAGACCTCTTCTCTCTCCGTGCTTACCCCCTTGGCATTGACATTGTCATCCACTGTTAATGCTTTGGCCTTACCACAATCCTGATAACTCTCAAATCTATTTTATCAGCACTGTTTTGTTTTTTTTTTTAAACTGAGTTTAGACCCATTTCCAACTGCCTCTTGAATACATGTAGCAAAATATCTTTCACATACTTAAGTTAGAACTTCTTGTAATTGAACTTACCTTTTCTTAAAAACTTTCCCTTCCACCTATTTTACTTGTTCTGTTAATGCTATCTATCACAGTTGCTACCTTAGTCATATTTGACTGTCTTCTTTCTCTAAGCTTTTTTTTTTTTTCACTGTTAGCTATTCCTTCCAGTTCTATAATCTCTAACATAGCTCTCCTTTTTTCAATATTCTCAGCTATTCTCCTAGTTCCATACTTCAATCTTATGCCTGGTCTTTTGATTTGCATTACTGGCATACATGATTCCAAACCATGCTATATGTTACCACCAGATTAATAAACTTTAAAATAGCTCAGAAAGCCTTATCAGCAATTTTTTACTTTTTTTTTTTTTTTTAAGATTTATTTATTTATCTCCCCTTCCCACCCCCCACCTCCTACCTCCCACCCTCATTGTCTGTTCTCTGTGTCTATTTGCTGCATCTTCTTCTTTGTTCGCTTCTGTTGTTGTCAGTGGCACGGGAATCTGTGTTTCTTTTTGTTGCGTCATCTTGTTGTGTCAGTTCTCCATGTGTGCGGCACCATTCCTGGGCAGGCTGCACTTTCTTTTGCGCTGGGTGGCTTTCCTTACGGGGCGCACTCCTTGCATGTAGGGCTCCCCTACGCAGGGGACACCCCTGCGTGGCACGGCACTCCTGCACGCATCAGCACTCCTGCACGCATCAGCACTCCTACACGCATCAGCACTGCACATGGGCCAGCTCCACACGGGTCAAGGAGGCCCAGGATTTGAACCACGGACCTCCCATGTGGTAGACGGACGCCTTAACCACTGGGCCAATTCCACCGCCAATTCTTTACTTGTTAAACTCCTTAGCATAACATTTAACACCTCTTGATCTCTCCAGCCTTCCTTTCTAACTTCATTATCCTCAACTTTTCCTCATACACTTTTCTTATAAGCTTATTTAAAAAAAATTTTTATTTGCCCTCCCTCCCCCTGTTGTTCCATTGTTTGCATTTGCTGTCAGTGTCCATTTGGCTGTGTGCTCATCTTCTATTAGAAGGCAGGAGGAACCGAACCTGGGACCTCCCATGTGGGAGAGACCTCCCATTTGGGAGAGAGGCGCTCAGTTGTTTGAGCCACCTCAGCTCCCTGCTTTGTTGTAGCTCTCATTGTCTTTCCTCTTTGTGTCTCCTTGTTGTGTTATCTCATTGCATCAGCTCACCACACCTACCCATTGCACCAGCTCGCTGTCTTGTTCATCTTCTCCAGGAGGCACTGGGAACCGAACCAGGGACTTCCTGTGTGGTAGGTGGGAACTCAATCGCTTGGGGCACATCTGCTCATATGCTTTCATACTTCAGCCAGACTGGATTGCCTCCTCTTCCCCAAATATGTCCTACAGCTTCCCTTTCCATGCTGTGGCTTCTGAGGTTCTTTTTGGACTAGAATTGCCTCTCTCTCCAACCTTTTTTTAAAAATTAAAATCCTACCTTTCATTTTGTCCCACTTTACATGTTACTCATTCATTTGCATGCATGAACCAACTATACTGATTATTTTCTAATTTCTTCCCTTATTCATTCATTCATTCATTCACTCACCCATGAAATATTCTTGAACACCTACTGTGTTCTGGGAATTCGCTGGTTGCTGGAGCACAGACATTCACAACTCCTGCCCAGTCTTTTCAGTTTAATATGTTTTCTTCTACTTTCTTAACATTCACGTAAGGTTATTTTTTACACTCTTAATTCTTTTTGTAGTTCCTATATTTACCTTCTGTTATAGTTAAGTATTTTTTCCTTTTCTGATTCATTCTTTAAGGACCAGCACTGCATCTTGTTTATCTATCTACCACAGTGCAAAACATTCGTATATCTAGGAGGTGCCAGTTGACTAATTGATGAAATTTTATTAAACAAAATAAAGTGGGGGAGGGGGAGGAAAGGCAGAGGAAAAGGGCTATTGCATATATACTTACAAATATTTATTTTAGCTATCCTATTTGTAATCTGCATTTCAGACTTAAATTTGATATGTATGGTAAAGAAAATTTTGTTTTGCTTATTTCCAGAAGACATATAATATAAGTATATATTTCTCAAAGTTTTGGGGTTGTAGAATAATTGAATATTGTAGAAGAAAATCTTAATGGTTTCACTGTAATTGTTTTATGAGCATATTGTCCTCTAGGAAGTGTTCTGACTATTAAGTTCTCCCAAGTGTGAACTTACCTTTATATCTTTTGATTTTATCTGACATCTAAAATCACATCTCTTTAGACATCTTCATACCTCCGTGCACTCTGATGAGTACATTATTCTATGTAAGTTGTCATTAACTTGAATTTTTTTCTTCCTTAGCTCGCTTCATATTGTGTCCTGTGAATAATTAATTTTGGATCTTTGGTAAATTTGTTCTAATTTTGAGACCTTATCCTCATAGATGCTATGGGAAATACATGTTTTTAAAGAACAAACATAGGAGCTTTTGTGAGGGAAAGCAGCATCTAATTAAAAAAAAAAAATTTGTACATAGTTGCATCAGTGGACACTTGTTAATTTATCCTTAGCATCAATTTCCTCGTGCTTCATTTAATTGTATGCTGTACTCCTCCTTCATTTTCAGTCCTGTAGATTTATATGAGTTTAATTTCATTCATTGTTCCAGGATACCTTGATTAGCCTAAGCTAGTTTAAATCCTTCCATCATCACCACTCCACTTGCATTTCTGCCCAAGTCACATAATGCCAGTGAATGCTCCTGGGAAAAGAAAGCTACCACTTTTTCCCTCAAGAGCTACTGGAAAAGACTCTTTCTCTTCCTTTAGTGTCATATGAAGTTGTTAGGTATAGAATGGCTACAACCATTTTTGTTGCCAGCATTGGAGGCACCCTAAAGATAAACCTACCTCTGGAAGAGGGGAGAGCCAAGAGAATGGCAGAGAAGTGAAACTGCAATTCTAGTGGCATGTGAATTTCTGAATCAAACTTTCTTTGGACTTTTCAGTTAGTGAAGTAATTGTTAGTGGTAGTTTAATTACAGTAAAGCATTACTTGTCACATAGAATTAGTGTTAATTTGTGTTTGTATTTAATTTCTATTTGTATTTAATTTTTAATTTGAGCTATGAACATAAGGAATTTATTCCTAATTTTACTTATACCTACTTAAATTTTTCAGTGACTGGGTTGGTCCATGAGATTTTTATCCCCTTTTAAAAAGATGACTTTACATTACTCAATTTTGAGAAACACTAAAAAGAGTGGGCACTGGGTAACCAATGAAGAGTTGAAACAGTGGATGGAGAACAAGATTGTTGGCAGAGAAATCTCTTAGAAGACATTACAATAGTTTGGTAGATAATGAGAGTTTGAACTAAAATGTAGAAGAAAACATGTACAAAATATGTTAACTAAATAAGACTTTATGGCTGATTAAATCTGTGGGCTGACGGAGAAAGCTCAGATGTCTAGCTGCATATCTGAATAGATAATGCTACAGGGTTCAAAAAAGTAGAAATTAGAGGAAGAAGAAATTGTTTTTTCTGGGGCTGAAGTGGGAGTTAAAGAGCACAATGAGGGAAGCGGACTTGGCCCAATGGATAGGGCGTCCGCCTACCACATAGGAGGTCTGCGGTTCAAACCCCGGGCCTCCCTGACCCGTGTGGAGCTGGCCCACGCACAGTGCTGATGCGCGCAAGGAGTGCCCTGCCACTCAGGGGTGTCCCCCACGTAGGGGAGCCCCTCGCACAAGGAGTGCGCCCTGTAAGGAGAGCCGCCCAGCGTGAAAGCAAGTGCAGCCTGCCCAGGAATGGCGCTGCACACACGGAGAGCTGACACAGCAAGATGACGCAACAAAAAGAAATGCAGATTCCCGGTGCCGCTGATAAGGATAGAAGCAGTCACAGAAGAACTCACAGCGAATGGACACAGAGCAGACTAGGGGGTGGGGGTGGGGGATAAATTTTAAAAATTAAAAAAAAAGCACAATGATAACATCTGTTTTGAACATCTTGAATTTAAGGTATCTTAAACTTTTAGGTTCATAAATCCAATTGTTTAGGAAACAGTTTAGGAATAGATATATAATTTAGGAATCTTCAGCATTTATAAAGTAATATAAACCTTGGAATTATGAAATTACTCAGGCAGAGTTTGAGAAGAAAAGTGAGGCCAAAGATTTTCTAGTTAGGTTTTAGAAGAGGGAACAGCAAAAAGTACTGAGAAAGGTTAACTTTAAGGGTAAGAAACATTAAATGCTACAGTGGATTAAGACTTTTGGCTTTCCTTCCCGACTTATAGACTACCCTTAGGAATAGAGATAGTGGGAACCAATAGTGGGAACATACTGATTCATCCTTATCCAAGTGTGCAAATCTGGAAACTTTTTTTTTCTCATAAGGGCTAATTTTGGAAAAATGATTGTTTATAACTAAGTAGATGGGTATACAAGGTTCTGTTCAGATACTCAGATGCCTCAGTAATGTGAACTGAATTAGGTTACTTGCCCCCCTCAGGTATGATGATCCCATGAAAGTTGAGCTAGCCTCAGACATGTCTATGACCGAAGGCTTTAAGCTTCTTGGAGACCATTTTAAAACGGAGGAAAGGAGAGAGGAAGATGTACAGGCATTCCTGCTATCACATGACATGCATTTCTAGAAAACCTAGCATTTTGCAAAATAGCACACAAAAATAACAGCCATTAAGAGAAAAATTAATTTGAGGATTCCACTCAGAATATTTGTAACTTTGTAATCAGAGAAAGGTCTAATAATAACTGGACCCTCTGGCCATAATATGGACAACCCAGGTAGACAAGTGAATGTGCCTCGAGGCAGCCTAGAAAGATACTAAGAATGCATAGAAGCAGTAGAGTGCCTGAATTGCCAGAGTTGAGACAGTGCAGGTAAGGGGAACTGACATTAAGGTGGGTACACTGTGGAAAAAAAGTACAACCTCTGTTAGTAAGAAGAGGGTGCATCTCTCTGGGGAGGGAACCATGGGTGTAGGTGTTCCTTTTTAGTTCTCTTAAAATAGAGCTGAAAAATGAGTTTTTGCCTGTTCAGCAACTAAGCTGAGGACTTTTTTTCTTTCTGCTGATAGTAGTAATTCTATTCAGTATTCTAGTTACTCTTACCTAGAGAAAAAAATCACCTGTGAACTAATGTGATTTCCTCTTTTGTAGACATTATTACTCTGTTACTAGCTATAGATGACATACCATGGAGCAAGTTTCTGTATGGTATGTCATAGGAACAAAAGCTCAGGCAAAACAAACTTTCAGCAAATGACCGTTTTAGTGCTGACACAGTAGAGTGCCTGCAACTGCAAGTAGGAGAATTGCATCCATCAACCATGTGGGATCTAAGGCTCCTCTCAATATAGAGGTGGAATGGACATCACCATTCCAGGGTCCACAGGACAGAGGAATAAAATATGGATTAGAGTGAACTTACTAGTTTTCTATAGAACTATTGAGACTAATAATGGAAGAAACTGTAGCTTTGATCTGGAGAAAGTGACCACGGTAGTTGCTGAGGGCAGGGAGAGGGAAGAAGAGATGAGATATGGGGGCATTTTCGGGACTCGGAGTTGTTCTAAATGATATTGCAGGGACAGATGCTGGGCATTATATATCCTGCCATACCCCACTGAATGTACTGGGGGAGAGTGTAAACTACAATGTAAACTGTAATCCATGCAGTACAGCAGTGCTCCAAAATGTATTTACTAAATGCAGTGAATATGCCACAATGATGAAAGAGGTTGATGTGGGAGGAGTGGGGGTGGGGGGTGGGGGGGGGGTATGTGGGAACCTCTTATATTTTTTACACTTCAGGGAGATCAGGCCCTGCCACTGAGAGTTACTGTCCTCCTAAGCAGCTGGGGCTGCTTGTTCTTGCTTTTAAGTTCAAGGTACCATCTAACATCTCCCCCCGTTGTGGAATGGAAGCCTATCGAAACATCTGTACAAAGAAAAGGAGGGTACATAACTTGCAACCTCTGCCTTTGACTGAGAGTGGGAGGGCTAGAGTTGCCAGATAAAATACAGGACATATAATATTTGAGACATACTTATACTAAGAAATTATTCATTGTTTATCTGAAATTCAGATTTAGCTGCATGTCCTGTTTGGGTTTAGTTTAGTTTAGTTTTGCTAAAGCTGACAACTCTAGTTAGGGCACTTGTTCTCAGCAAGGAAACCAATAAAAGCCTTCTAGTGAGTATCTTGTCACATTGATGAGAAAGACCTGGTCTTTTCTTTCTAGATCAGTAGTGCCTCCATGGTGTTGCTTGGACTTATCTTTGATTGAATTATTCAAAGGAAAGGTAATTGGGAGCATAATACATAAAAACATGGGTCACGCAAAAGTGCAAGTTTTTGACAAAAGTCAGAAGTGAAGTTAAGCCTTATATGTATTAAAAAGGGTAAGCAGTGGCAATATATTAGGCTTCCTTTTTAAAGAAATTTTGGGCTACAGAGAGGTTCAACTATGGCAGGGAGGAACACTGGTGTGGGGTGTTATTGATAGGGGGCACATGGTTGGGATGGAGTTCTCCAGGGCATGTTTACAGGGTACATAAAAATGTTGGATATTTTCATAGTGGTTTCAGTTAAAACCGACAACTGAAAGAGTGCTGAGTTCCTAGCCAGGGGAGTTCTATCACATTCCCCAGTGAAACAGCAACAATCCCCCCAATTAAAATGGCAAAGACCAATAAAGATGAATGGTCCAACAATGAGCCCTTGATACTGATGGCTCCGATTATGAGCATGTGTGCCTGAAATATGAACTAGGCCTAGAGCTGCAGGGTGCCTAAGAGTTACCTCCTGAGGGCCCCCATGTTGCTCAAATGTGACCACTTTCTAAGCCAAACTCAGCATGTAAATGTATTACCTTCCCTGCAGTGTGGGACATGACTCCCAGGGATGAGCCTCCCTGGCACCAAGGAATTACTACCAAGCACCAGTTGATGATGTAACTAGAAAAAGACCTTGAATAAAAGGGTCAATTCAGACCAGCAGAATATCTCAACCTACATGTAATATCAGGTGTTAGAAACTGCTTTTCAACCTTTGATAACAGGGGGAAATGGAAAGGACAAATGAGTTTATTTGGCTGTGAGTCTCCAAAAAAGAGTCGGGGTAATCCTCATCAGAGGGGTAATCCTTATGCATGCCTCAGCAGGGTACCAGAGACAGCCAAAGTAGATAGAAACCCAGGTACTGGTTCTCCTGAGGGCTATGGAGACCCATAGGTTCTGTGGTCATGGCAGATGGCTCTGGAGTTCAGGGCCATGTCAGTTGGCCCTAATTTGGAATTTGTGTTCCTGAGTGTGATGGAGTTGAACTCAGATATGACCTTTCTACACATGCCTCTTTTTTTACTGGACCTGTGGTTGGTGTTTGGGTTGGTGTATACTCAGGAGACCTGAATCTCTGGACTGTCCATGTGACAGCCAGGCCCTGAGCCTCAGCAGACGTGCAGCTCCTACCCTCTGATTTATTGGACTTACCCTGACCAGCTAACAGGGAGGTGAAGAAAATCAGCCACCACACCAGGGAGCCAAGAGTGCCTACAACTGCAAGCAGGAGAATTGCATCCATCATCCATGTAGAATCTAAGCCCCCTCTTGATGTAGAGGGGCACTGGACTTAACCATCCCAGGGTCCACATGATGGAGGAATATAGATTAGAGTGGACTTATACTGGTGTTTTGCTTTGGAACTATTGTGATTAGTAAGGGAAGAAACTGTAGTATTGATGTGGAGAAAGTGGTGACGGTAGGGAGAGGGAAGAAGTGATGTGATGTGGGGGCATTTTCAGGATTTGGAGTTGTCCTGGGTGGTGCTGCAGGGACAGATGCTGGACATTGTGTGTCCTGCCATGGCCCACTGGGTGGGCTGGGGAGAGTGTAGACCGTTGTCCATATGGTACAGCAGTGCTCCAAAATGTATTCACCAGGTGCAGTGAATGTGCCATGATGACGGAAGAAGTTGTTGATGTGGGAGGAGTGAGGTGGGGGGGTGAAGGGTATATGAGGACCTCATATTTTTTTTAATGTAACATTTAAATGAAAATGAAGAAAAATCTTAAAAAAAGGTAAGGTGGGAAGCTGCTGTGGCTCAAGCAGTTGAGCTCCCATTTACCATATGGAGGACCTGAGTTCAATCCCCAGGACTTCCTGGTAAAAAAAGAAAAAAGGCATCCCAGACCTGTGCTGTGTGGAGAGGTGCGCGCCCCCCCGCCCCCCCCCCCCATGGCAAAACGATGCACCAAAAAGACTTCGTAACCAGATAAAACAAAAGGGAATGAGCAATGAAATTTGAGTATGGAATGTTGTTTTGAAAAATTTGTTGATATTTGAGTTAAGCCTTGAAGAATTAATAGGCATTTCCTGGATATTCTGGGCAGAAGAAACTGCCAGTACACAGGCATAAAAAGAAGGAATTTTGTGCACTTAGGCAACACATTTGTAGATAGAGAGTATACATTGGATGTTGAGGAGAGTGACTGAAAGTATGAGATAACACTGTAACTTTGGACCTAGGCAGTGGAGAATTGTTGAAGGTTTTTTAGAAAGAGTAGCTTTCTGGTGAGTAGGGTTATACGTGTTGCTGAGTATATTGTTTGTAGTGGTGACCAGTAGTTATATTTTTCCTGCCACACTGCAGTTCATGGCCTCTTGGGGAAGAAAGAAATTGAAGAGTAAACTAGAGGGAAACTTGTAAGGAAAAAAGTAGTCAGGATGCTGTGGGAATATATAGCAGAGGGTACTTAACCTGGAATGGAGCATGAGTAAGTTACCTTTTAAAAGAGACCTGAAGAATGAGTGGGAGTTGGCCAGAAAAAAAGAGGGAAGGATGTGGAAGAAAGGGTATTAAGCAGTTAAAATAGCCTTACAAAGACCCAGAGTTGGGAGACTTGACCCACTGGAGGAACTGACAGCAGCAGTCTGGTATTACTGATGTAAAAAAAAGAAAGAGTTAAAAAAAAAACAAAAAACACAATTACCTTTCAGTCTTCCTCGGAAAGACTTGTTCTCGAGTATTTGATTTTATTATTAATTAATTTTAATTTTAGTCTTTCAAATTTTATTATTAAAGTTATGTAGCAAGATCTTGCCCAGGATAATAAATGATACCAACCTCAAAAAAAAAAAAAAAAAAAAAAAGGAAGGAAGGAAGGAAGAGAATGGATCCCTTGAAATTATATTTAAAATTTAGTGTGCAAGGGGATTTTTTGGGTAGGGTCCAGAACTTTGAGCTCATTCTCAAAGAAACCCAGGTCCCTAAAAAGATTAACTTCAATATCAGAATTATGGTGAAGCATAGGAAATAGCTTAGAATCCAGTAATTCATTAGATTTAATCATAAATAATGCCTGAAAACAGTGGGGAAATTTTCATGTCTCAGAATAGATTCATGTCTCCTGACTTCTTAGCTATTGCTCTTGATTCAGGAATGGTTTTGTTGTTGTTTTGAGGATTTTAAAAAAATTTTTTTTAATTTTTTTTTTTTTCCGGCTCCCTCATTTGTTTGCTCATTGTCTGCTGTCTCTTTGGGTTCTTTTTTCTTTAGGAGCACCAGGAACTGAACCCGGCACTTCCCATATCGGAGATGGGCATGTAACTCTTTGAGCCACATCTGCTCCCTGTTCATTTTTGCTCCTTGTCTGCTCCTTGTCTGTTTATTTTCCTTAGGAGGCACCAGAAACTGAACCTAGGACCTGGGAGGCGTGCACTCAATTGTTTGAACTACATCCGCTTCCTCAGGAATGGTTTTAAAAGTTAAACCTCAATTTAGCTGTGAAGCTGATGGAATAATAATGGTGATTTTAACCTTAGAGATACATTCAGATCTATTGAACACTGTGCTAATTTTAACCTAAGTGTAATTCCACATAAGGAAAAACAAAAAAAATAGCTCTTCTTTTTTATGAATAAATAATTTATCAAATGAGTAGTGAAAAGATGTTACAAAATAAGGTCACACTTCTAGTGTGCCTTTTTTGTGTTCATAGACCATTAGCTAACACTTAAGCTAATGTTGTCCGTTAGCTGATTTTTGAGCATTCACTGAAAAATTTTAAGATATTAATAAGTTCTTGTTTTTTAAACAAATCAATTTTATTGCTATGTATTAATAAAATATACAATTCATCCAAAATGTACAATCTGTTGTATTTGGTATAATCACATAGTTGTGCGTTCATCACTTCAATCCTTGCATTTTCGTTATTTCAATAATAATAAAAAACAAAATTCCTCATCTCTCAATCTGTTTCTCCTGCTGTACATTGCTGCTATTTCTGGCTATTCTTGCACAACTATTTATTTGTGTTTTTTTTTAAGATTTGTTTTTTGTTTCTCCCCCCTTCCTTCATTGTCTGTTCTCTGTGTCCATTTGCTGTGTGTTCTTCTGTGTCTGCTTGTATTCTCATTAGGCAGCTCTGGGAACCAATCCTGGGATCTTCTGGAATGGGGGAGAGGCAGTCATTCTCTTGTACCATCCCAGCTCCCTGGTGTGCTGCGTCTCTTATTGTCTCTCCTCTGCTGTGTCATCTTGCTGTGCTAGCTCTCTGGATGGGCCAGCACTTCTGCACGGGGCAGTACTCCGTGCAGGCCAGCAGCGTGTGGGCCAGCTTGCCACACAGGCCAGCATGCCTTCACCCAGGAGGTCCTGGGCATCAAACCCTGGACCACCTCTATGGTAGATGGGAGCCCAGTTGCTTGAGCCATATCCACGTCCCTTTATTTGTTTATTAAGTAGTTTTATTGAGATATATTCACATACCATAAGATCTATCCAAAGTGTATAATCAGTGGCTTTTATTAATAATTACAATGTTGTACATTCATCATCTCAAAAATTTTAGAACAATTTTATTACTCCAAAAAGAAAGATTCCATGCACCTTAAGCATTACTTCCTCAGCCCTATATAACCACTAATCTAATTTCATCTTTATAAATTGATTTATATTTATATTTTATATAAATGAAATCATACAGTATGTAGTACTCTGTGCCTGGTCTCCTTCACTTAGTGTAATGTGGTTTTTTTGGTCTGATATTAAAATTTTTTAAAAATTTATTTCCCCCCCCACCTTGTTTGTGCTTGCTGTCTGCTCTCTCTGTCCATTTGCTGTGTGCTCTCTGTATCTGCTCATCTTTCTAGGAGGCACTGGGAACTGAATCTGGGACCTCCCATGTGGAAGATTGCTTGAGCCTCCTCCTCTCTGTGATATTAACATTTTGTAGTATTAACCTACATTCGCTCAGCTTAAAAAAAAATAGGTCTCATATATGTGATTCTATCCATATTCATATTTCACATAATGTATTTATATTTCATGGCATATGTTTAGTTCAAAATAGGGCAGTCATACAGTATTTGTCCTTATGTGTCTGGCTTGCTTCATGCAACATAATGTTCTCCAGGTTCATTCAAGTTGTCATTTGTTTCATGACTTCATTTCTTCTCTCTGCTGCATAATATTCCACTGTGTGTATTCTCCACAATTTGTTTATCCATTCATCATTTGTTGGATACTTGGGTTGTTTACAGCTTTTGGCTATCATGAATAATGCTGCTGTGACCATCGGTGTGTGAATGTCTATTCGTGTCACTGCTCTCGGTACCTCTGGGTATATACCTAGCAGTGGTATTGCCAGGTCCTATATCAAGTCTGTATTCATCTTCTAAGGAACTGCCAAACAGTATTCCACATTGGCTGTACCATTCTATATTTCTACCAACAGTGAATAAGTGTTTCTATTTCTTCACATTCTCTCCAACATTTAAAGTTTTCTCACTTTTTATGGCCAGTCTCATTGTAGTTTTGGGTTGTATTTCCCTAATTGCTAGAGATGTTGAACATTTTTTCATGTGTTGCTTTGCCATTTGTATTTCATCTTTGGACAGTTGTCTTTCCAATTCTTTTACCCATTTCTTAATCAAATAGTTTGTCTTTTTATTGTTGAGTTGTATGATCTCATGGATTTTAAACCCTTATCAGGTATGTGGTTGCCAAATATTTTCTCCCATGAGTTGGCTACCTCTTCACCCTTTTGACAAAGTCCTTTGAGGTGCAAAAGTGTTAAGTTTTGAGGAAGTCCCAACATTTTCTTTTGTTGTTTGTGCTTTGGCTGTAAAGTTTAAGAAAATGCTTCCCACCACAAGATCTTGAGGATGTTTTCCTACATTTTCTTCTAGGAGTTTTATAGTTATCACTCTTATATTTAGGTCTTTGATCCATTTTGAGTTAATTTTTGTATAAGGTGTGAGATAGGGGTCTTTCTTTCTTTTGGATATGGCTATCTAGTTCTCCCAGTACCATCTGTTGAATAGACTGTTCTGGCCTAGCTGGGTGGGCTTAACAGCCTCGTCAAAAATCATTTGTGTAATTTTTGTGTGAGGGTCAATTTCTGAGTTCTCAGTTTGGTTCCATTGGTCAGTCTGTCTGTATGCCAGTACCATGCTGATTTTACCACTGTAACTAAGTAATATTCTTTAAAGTCAGGAAGTGAGAGTCCTCCAACTTTGTTCTTCTTTTTAAAGACATTTTTGGCTATTTGGGACCCTCTGCCCGTCCACATGAATTTGATTATTGGTTTTTTGATTTCTGCAAAAAAGACTGTTGGGATTTTTATTGAGATTGCATTGAATCTGTAAATTACTTTGGGCAGAATTGACATCTTAATGATATTTAGTCTTGCAATCCATGAGCATAGAATGTCCTTCCATTTAAGTCTTCTTCAGTTTCTTTTAACAATGTTTTGTAGTTTTCTGAATACATGTCCTTTATGTCCTTGGTTCAACTTATTCCTATATATTTGACTGTTTTAGTTACTATTATAAATGGAATTTTTTTTCTGATTTCCTCTGCAGAATGCACATCAGTAGTGTATAGAAAAATGCTATTTTCTTAAAACATTTTTTTAATTTCTCCTCCCTCCCTCCACTGTCTGCTCTCTGTGTCCATTGGCTGTGTGTTCTTCTGTGTCTGCTTGTGTTCTCATTAGGTGGCTCCGGGAACAAATCCTGGGACCTTCTGGAGTGGGAGAGAGGCAGTTATTCTCTTGCACCACCTCAGCTGCCTGGTCTACTAAGCCTCTTATTGTCTCTCCTTCTGTGTCTCTGGTTTTTTTTTAAAGATTTATTTATTTTTCCCCCTTCCCCTCCTCTGCCATGCTGTTTTTGCTGTCTGTGTTGTCTTCTCTTCTCATTTTCTCTCTTCTAGGATTCACTGAGATTTGATCCTGGAGTCCCCTGATGTGGAGAGAGGTTCTCTGTCAATTGCGCCTCCCCAGTTCCTGGTTTCTGCTGCACTTCACCTTTACTCTCCCCTTGTCTCTCTCTTGATGCATCATCATCTTGCTGCGTGACTCACGTGCGTGGGCATTGGCTCACCATGCAGGCACTTGCACAGGTACTGGCTCGTTGTGCAGGCATGCTTTCTCTTCTTTTTCACCAGGAGGCCCCAGGGATTGAACCCAGGACCTCCCATATGGTAGGTAGAAGCTCTGTCATTGAGCCACATCTGTTTGTCCTGTGTCTCTTTTTGTTGCATCATCTTGCTGCATCAGCTCTCCACATTGGCCGGCACTCTTGTGTGGGGTGGCACTCCAGCAGAGGCCGGCACTCCCACGCAGGGCAGCACTCTGCATAGGCCAGCACTCCGCATAGGCGAGCACTCTGCATGGGCCAGCATTCAGCACGGGCCAGCTCGTTGTGCAGGCTAGCTTGCGTTCACCAGGAGGCGCTGGGTATGGAACTCTGGACCTCCTATATGGTAGACAGAGCCCACATCCACTTCCCTGTGCTATTGATTTTTGTGTATTAATCTTGTATCCCCCACTTTGCTGAACTTGTCTGTTAATTCTAGTGGCTTTGTTGTTGATTTTTCAGGATTTTCTAGATATAGGATCATGTCATTGGTGAATAGTGAAAGCTTTACTGCTTTCTTTCCTCTTAGGGTGCCTTTTATTTATCTGTCTAGCCTAATCACTCTAGCTAGAACTTCTAGCACAATATTGAATAAGAATGGTGATAATGGGCATCCTTGTCTCCTGATCTCAGCAGGAAAGCTTTCAGTTTTTCACCATTGAGTACCATGCTAGCTGTAGGTTTTTCTTATATACATTTTACCATATTGAGAAAGCTTCCTTCTATTCCTATCATTTGGATTGTTTTTATTAAGAAAGGGTGCTGTGTTTTATCAAATTCCTTTTCTGCATTTGTCCAGAGAATCATGTGATTTTCTTCTTCTGTTTATCAATGTGTTTTATTATGCTAATTGATTGTCTTGTGTTGAACCACCTTTGCATACCTGGGGGTAAAACCCACTTTGTTGTGGTGTATAATTCTTTTAATGTGCTTTTGGATTTTGTTTGCAATTATTTTGTTGAGAATTTTTGCATATATACTCGCTGGAGATATTGGTTTGTAATTTTTTCTTTTCATAGTGTCTTTATCTGGTTTTGGTATTAGAATGATGTTGGCTTCATAGAATAAGTTTGATAGCATTCTTTCCTATTCAGTTCTTTGGAAAAGCTTGATCGAGATTGTGAACCTAAGTGGTCCTGGCCTTTTCATTTTTGGGAGGTTATTTTTTGTTTCTTTTTTTAATCCTTCCCTCCCATTGATGGTTCTTTTGTCAGTCCACTCCTTTTTTGCTCGCCTTCTCCAGGAGGCACCGGGAATTGAACCTGGGACCTCCCATATGGGAGGCAAGTGGCCAACTGGCCTGAGCTACATCTGTTCCCTGAGGACTGCAATATCTGCTGGTTTGTGGCATATGCTTGTTTAGGTATCTAGCTCGTGCTGGTGCAGCATGAAGCTCATTGCTGTGGGTGGGGCATATCCTTGTCTTCTTTAGGAGGCACTGGCACCCGATCCCAGGACCTCCCATTCTCTCTAATCTCTGTGGGGTCACTGGTAATGCCCCCCCTGTCTTGTCTGATTTTATTTGTTTCTTCTCGCTTTTTTTCTTTGTCAGTCTATCTATGGGTTTGTTGATCTTCTCAAAGTACCAACTTTTGGTTTTGTTGATTCTATTGTTTTTTCTTTTTCTTCTCTATTTCATTTATTTCTGCTCTGATCTTTACTATTTCTTTCCTTCAGCTTGATTCGGGATTAGTTTGCTGTTCTTTTTCTAGTTCCTGCAGGTGTGCAATTAGGTCTTCAGTTTTAGCTCTTCTTTTTTTTTTTTTTTTAATATTCTTTCAAGTAATGTATTTTTAAAAGATTTGTTTGTTTATTTCTCTCCCCTTACCTCCCATCCCAATGTCTGCTCTCTTATGTCCATTTGCTGTGTGTTCTGTGTCTGCTTGCATTCTCGTGGCACCAGGAATCTGTTTCTCTTTTTCTTGCATCATCTTGCTGCGTCAGCTCTCCGTGTGTGTGGCGCCACTCCTGGAAAGGCTGCGCTTTTTTCTGTGGGGCAGCTCTCCTTGTGCATGGGGCTCCCCTACACGGGGGACACCTCTGCATGGGATGGCACTCCTTGCGCGCAGCAGCACTGTGCATGGGCCAGCTCACCACACGGGCCAGGGTTCAAACCCAGGGCCTCCTATATGGTAGGCAGATGCTCTATCAGTTGAGCCACATCTGCTTCCCAGCTCTTCTTTTTCAATATAAGCTTGAGGGCTATAAATTTCTTCCCTCTCAGGACTGCCTTTGTGGTGTCACATAGGTATTGATACGTTGTGTTCTCATTTTCATTATCAAGATATTTGCTGAATTCTCCTTCAATTTCTTCTTTGACCCACTAATTATTTAAGAGTGTGTTGTTTAATCTCCATATATTTATGAAGTTTCCCTTTTTCTATTCATATTGATTTCTAGTTTCATTTTGTTATGATCAGAGAATGTGTTTTATATAATTCCAATCTTTTAAAATTTATTGAGACTTGTCTTGTGATCCAACATATGGTCTATACTGGAGAAGGGCACTTCAAAAGAATGCATGTCCTACTGTTTTGGGGTACAATGCTCTATAGATGTCTGTTAGGTCTAGTTGATTTATCATATTATTTTAGCTTTCTGTTTCTTTATTTTCCTCTGTCCGGATGTGCTATTCAATACTGAGAGTGGTGTATTGAAGTCTCCAACTCTTACTGTAGAGACATCTATTTCTTCTTTCAACTTTGCCAGTGTGCGCCTTATATATCTTGGGGCACTGAGGTTAGGTGAATAAATATTTAGTATAGTTATTTCTTCTTGTTTAATTGCCCCTTTTATTAATATATAATGATCTTCATCCCTTATAACAGTTTTGCATTTAAAATCTATTTTGCCTGATATTAATATCGCTATTCCTGCTCCTTTTTGGTTACTATTTGCATGGAATATCTTTTTCCAGCCTTTCACTTTTAACCTGGTTGTGTCCTTATGTCTGAGGTGAGTCTCTTGTAGACAGCATATAGGTGGCTTATGTTTTTTAATCCATTCTGTCAGTCTATGTCTTTTGATTGGAGGATTCAAGCCATTAATATTCAGTGTTGTTATTGTGAAGGCATTACTTCATCCATTTTGATTTTGTCTTTTTGTTGTCATATCGTACTATCGTTTGTCATTTAACCCATTAATTTGCCCTTTCTAATAATCTTCCTTTCTACACTCTTCTCCAAGTCTCACCGTTTTTTCCTTTCAGGCTGCATCAGTCCCTTTAACATCTCTTGTAATTCTGGTCTTTTGGTAACGTCTTCTATGAGTTTTTGTTTGTCTGTGAAGACTTTGAACTCCCCTTCATTTTTGAAGGACAGCTTTGTCAGATACAGAATTCTTGGCTGGCAGTTTTTCTCTTTCAGTACCTTAAATACATCATACCACTTTTTTTTTATCCTCCAGGGTTTCTAATGAAAAGTCAGTACTTAATATTATTGAGGGTCCTTTGTTTTGCTTTGCTTTGCTTTTGCTGCTTTCAAATTCTTCTCTGAATCTCTTGATATTTGTCTTCTGAATAGTAGGTATCTCAGGGTAGGTCTATTTGGATTTATTCTCTTTGGGGTGTGTTGTCCTTCAATATTGATATTTATGTCTTTCATAAGGGTAAGGAAGTTTTCAGTCACTATTTCCTCAAATATTCTTTCTGTTCTTTTTCCATTCTTTTCTCCTTTTGGGACACCGATAATGCTTATGATTTTGAGTTTCTTATTATTTAATTCCCTGAGACCCTGTTCCATTTTTTTCCCATTCTCTTCTCTTTCTCTTCTCCTGTCTTTTCCAGTTCAGATGTTGTGTCTTTGAAATCACTAATTCTGTCTTCAGGCAATTCAAATCTGCCCTTATGTGCCTCTAATGTATTTTTAATCTCATCCATTGGGTCTTTCATTCCCATATGGTCTGTTAGTTTACTTTGCAGACTTTCAAACTGTTCTTTATGCTCACCCAGTGTCTTCTTAATATCCTTTATCTCTTTAGTCATATTTTCTTTCAGTTCTTTAAATTGATTTACAAGAGTTGTGTGATTATCATTGATTAATTGTCCTAAATCCTGTATCTCTTCAGGATATTTGGTTTGTTCTTGTTTCCCAGTATGGCTTGTAATTTTTTGCTGATGTCTAGGCATCTGAATATGTTGGTAAATTTACTCTGATAGCCAATTTCTCTCTCTTGTCTATTATTATTATTTTCACAGTTCTTTGATATTTGGTTCAACTTATCCCAAGTCTTTAAAATAGCCAGCTTAAGTTATCAAAATTATGCCAAGGATTCCCTAATGTGGCTCCTATTTTCTCCCTGAAGTTAGAGAACAGAGAGAACCCATTGCAGTTTTTGTCCATGCAATTTCCAGACAGGCCAGCAGATGGTGCTCCTTGGCACACCTTTCCACAGAGGTTTATCTCTCTCTTTTCCTTCATTTTGGTCTGGCCTGAAGCCAAGATTCAAAACAGACTTCCATGGCCAAATTCACTGAAAAAAAGGCCCCCCACCCCAACTCCCCTTTCCTTTTCCCTTCTAACGGCTAACAAGGAGGAAGGTGTCTGTTCCCTTCTCAGTCAGCTGCAAAAATCCAGGTATTTTACACCCCCCTCCCCATACACACACTTAATATGCCCAGGAAGGGGAGCTCTTCCCAACAGTGGGGATGTTTGGTAACTCACAGTTTGTTGTTTTGGGTTCTTGGTCTCTCTGTCCCTCATCCTCCTGGAAGTTGTGAACCAGTGTACTGTTCTGCTGATCACCGAAGCAGGTCCCTCAGGCAGTTTTTGGCTCTTTCTCCTTTGTTTTTGTGAGAGAGCTGAGCCTTGTCTGCCTGACTAGATGCCATCTTCCCATAATCTCCTCTTATTTTTTTAAGTTCTTAAAAATCTAGAAATAATGGACTATTTTCTTGGTTAAATGTATTTATATTTACTCTTTGCAAAAGAATATCCTCCTGTAAAATAGACCTTACAGTAGAAGGTTGCTGGTAACTATCACAGCTTGTACATGAAGATATGTTTTTTTGTTCTTGTTGTTTTTGGCATATTTCTTGTCTTTAAAAATAGGTTAAAGAAATACAAGATTAGTAGAAAGGTTGTGTTGGTTCTTCTGAGTAGTATTGTCTTGGTGAGCAACAAGTATCTGTGTAAAAGGATGCTGGTGAATGTCTAACATCAAATACATTGCATGCCAATATCCTTACAGGGCATATATGTGATTTCCCTGCTGCAGCTGTTTCCCTGCTGCAACAAATTTTATATGTTCTTCGTATTTTTATACTGAACTATTAAGAAGTGAGACATTGTCATCTCTGAATAATTCAGTAAAAAGAAAAAATTAAGTGCTTCAGTGATGGGATTCTTCCTCTTTGATGCATTTGTTCTCTTTAAGTTTTTAGCATTGAATATGTATTTCTTTGTAGCCAGGAAAGTTACTTTCTTTTAGAAAGGAAAAGAAAGTTTCTAATGGTCAATGATTATAATACCATTGATATGGTAGTAAAAAGAGAAGTTCCTGGAAGCAGCTGTGGCTCAACTAGTTGGGCTTCCATGTACCATACGGGAGGCCCTGGGTTTGCATGCCAGGGCCTCCTTATGAAGGCAGGCTGGTCCATGTGCCGCAGGGAGCTGGCACAGCTAGATGACGCAGCAAAGGGAGACAAGCAGATTCAAAAAAAGAAAAAGGAAAAAAAAAAAAAGCACAGCAAATAGACACAGAGGAGAGACAGCAAAGAATGGAACAAGCCACAAAGGGGGGGGGGGGGGGAATAAATAAACAAATCTTAAAAAAAAAAAAAGTACCCCCAAAAGGAATTATCTTCTTTCCTTTTGTATTCTTTCCTTTTAAAGAAAAACACATAATTTGAACTCTAATAGAAAGGTACAATATGTTATAATTCGCAGAAAATATTTTTAAATGATAGAGAATCATAATGTGTATATTTTCCTGTGATTGATAACTTATGGGATACTATTTAAAGCAAGAAGTTAAAGACTTTTCTTGAACAGACAATATTTGATAAATAGAAGGAGACCGGTGACTGAAGACCTCTGTTCATAGAGGACACTCTTAAAGATGTAGGTTTTACCTGCATATGCTGAAGTAAGTAATAATGCAGTGGTTAGCTGGTTAGCAGGACCCTATACACAATTACTTTCAATAAACATTGATACTGAAACTTTCCAACAACACAGGGTGCCTATAAGAATAAGATGATAATAGGCGGCGGACTTGGCCCAGTGGTTAGGGCGCCCGTCTACCACATGGGAGGTCCGCAGTTCAAACCTCGGGCCTCCTTGACCCGTGTGGAGCTGGCCCATGCGCTGATGCGCGCAAGGAGTGCTGTGCCACGCAGGGGTGTCCCCTGCATAGGGGAGCCCCACACGCAAGGAGCGCACCCTGTAAGGAGAGCTGCCCAGCGTGAAAGAAAGTGCAGCCTGCCCAGGAATGGCGCCACACACACGGAGAACTGACACAGCAAGATGACGCAACAAAAAGAAACACAGATTCCCGTGCCGCTGATAACAACAGAAGCGGACAAAGACGAAGACGCAGCAAAATAGACACAGAGAACAGACAACCGGGGTGGGAGGGGAAGGGGAGAGAAATAAATAAATCTTAAAAAAAAAAAAAAAGGAATAAGGTGATATAATTTTTAAGTATTTTGGCAATAGAAACTTTTGTGTAAAATATTGAGGAACTATGGGATAGGTCTAATTATATCTAAGGAAACAGTCTTTCAGGGGATTCTTTGAAATTAAGAATGATAATATTGGTTATATATACATTTTAAAAATATGGCTTTGGATCTACTTTGAAACTGCTTCTATTCCTTATTTTGTATGTATGTAAAAGTATTTTGTTAAACATATATATAAATACATGAATAATTTCTTATTTATCTAAGGAAAGGAAAGTAGTGTTGGCATATTTGCAGTCCTTTACTGACATTTCACATCTAGCAAGCTAGAAGACTGATTTTTGGCAACTATTAAGAAGGTTTGACTGACTAGAATAAAGAAAGTCAGCCCAAACTACATTGATATTTATTACAGTTGAGTTTGATCAATCTTCATTGACATTGAGGCAAAATAAAATATTGAATATTGGATATATGTAAAGTATATAGGGCCATCGTGAAGAGGAGAGGGGTTAAACCTTTGAAAATGTTGATGAAAGATGTCAGTGACCACAGATAATTTCAACTGTCCCACTAAGTTTAACCAAGCGAGTTTTAGATGGGGTGTGTGAGTATGCATAATTTTATAGTAGTGTATTTGCTATGGTTTTTACATCTTCATGCTATATCCAGAATCTTTCTACCTCAGTCACTACTACTTCAGTCACTACCACCTTGAGCTTACCATTATCTCTTGCTTAATTATTGCAATAGCCTCTGCTTATTATTGTAATCACCTGAAGAGGTTTTTTTTTTTAGATTTCTATAATTTTTCATTTCTATTTTATTATGCCTGACAAATGTCTAAATTATTATTATTTTTTAGCAAAGTTCAGAGCTTACAAAAGAGTCATGCATAATTTGCAGAATTCCTATACACCCTTCCACATTGTTGTGAAACATTTGTTATAGATTATGAAAGAGTATTAATGTACTATTACTACCAACTATGGTCCATAGCATACACTTGGTATTTTTTTCCCATACACCCCTCATTATTAACACTATGTGTCAGTATTGTACATTTGTTATAGCACTCTAATATTTGTACTGTTAACCACAGTCTATCTTCCGCCACATGGTTCACTGTGTTATACATTCCCAGACTGTATTAGTCATCCAAAGGGGTGCTGATGGAAAATACCAGAAATTGATTGGTTTTTATAAAAGGTATTTATTTGGGATAGACTCTTACAGTTACCAGGCCATAAAGCATAAATTACTTCCCTCACCACTCTAGTGCCCTATGTTGGAGCAAGATGGCTGCCAATATCTGCATGGGTTCAGGCTTCCTGGGCTCCTTTCTTCTCAGGGCATGCCTCTCTCTGGGCTCAGCTGCGCATTCTCTGGTCTCTGCAGCTCTTCCCCAGGCCTTCTCTTTCCTCACAACCAAACTCCTGTGTGCTTACTTCCTGGAGCTCCAGCTCAAAACTCCAACATCAAAACTGCAACTCTGTCCTTTGCCATGTCTTTTATCTGTGAGTCCCTACCCACCAAGTGGCAGGGACTCAACACCCTACTGACATGGCCCAGTCAAAGCACTGGTCATAATTTAATCATGCCCAGATACAGACCAGTTTACAAACATAATCCAATATCTATTTTTGAAATTCATGAACCTTATCAAACTGCTACACATGCCTTGTACATTCTCTCCAAAGTGTACACCTGGTAGCTCTCGCTTTCATCACAGAGTTGTGCAGTCATTGGCCCAGTAAACCTGTGAACGTTTTCATGAGTCCAAAAGAAAAAGTCCCATACCCCCCTATTGTTGATCCTTAGCTTTAATATATTACCTTCTTTTACTTTAATGCAGGAATATTACAATATTGCTGTTAACTGTAGTCCATAAGTTATATTAATTGTATTTTTCCCATGTATTGCTGTATTCTTACAACCTTGTAATAGTGATGTAGCACCTGAAGAGTTTAAAAAATACTTATGCCTAGTTTCTGTCAGCAATCATTCTGATTTAATTGGAATAGACTGAAACCTGGGCATCAGGATTTTTAAAAAGATATTGTGTTTCTAATATGCACTGCCTTCCCAAATAAGAAAACTAATAATCTTCCCCTGAATTATTTGCTTTGGATTGTGCTTATGTGCTAGTACCCATGCTAATTAATTTGGGGTATTTCCATTTCTTAAAGTTTTACAAGTAAGTTTTAGCGTATTCATCAGCTTCTTAGTTGCTAGCAGTGAAAGCTGATCTAACTGATTTAAACAGAAATGAAATTTATTGAGAATATTGAATGGCTCACAAAGTTGATAAAAGGCTGGAGGAAACCAGCCCTAGAAAAAGTACAGGAAGGTTAAACAGCTAGAAACACAGCAAAACTCATGCCAGTGAGAACATTATTACTATCTTTGCTGACTATTGATGGGATGCCACAGATTGCACTGTTGGTTGCACTGGCCACTCTAGTCTACCACTGGCCTTGAAAACTGGATGTTGCCTCCCCTATTGCTGCTATCAGATATAATTCCCTCTTCTCTCCTTTTCTGGGTGCCACTAGATGTCATATTCAAAATCCCTGGTAGTGCATCTGCTTGGGCAGCCCAGAGAATGTGAGAAAGCAAGACTTTTGCATTTTCAATTTTAATAGTGGAAGGCAGGCTCTACCTTAAACCAAAACATTGGGAATTTTCCAAACAGAGGCTGGGAGAGAACTTTATATGCTTGGAAGTAATTAAAATGACAGAGAACCACTACACATGGTTTAGCCTAGAATCTGTTCTGTATTTATGCATTCATCCACTGACCCTCAAACTATATAACCATATAACACTGGTATGCTCCCATAATTATGTTTAAACCTTCAGAGCCTGTAACCGGTTGTCCCTTGGCAAGTGGCAAGAGATAACTAAGTATGTATCAAGCGAATTAATAGGAAAACTTGGACATATAATTTCTTATGAATACTTATGTATTGGTGATATAGAGACTGGTATAAATAATAAATAGCCATGTTTCTTGACAGTAAAGATGTTTTGAGTTTATATGGTTGAAGTACACAACAATTTTGTATTTCAGCACTTTCCAATATAAATATAATGTGGACCACAAATGTAATCTGTATATGTAATTTTAAATTGCACAAAAAAGTAAAAAAGAAATGGGAATTAATTTTAATAATATATTTAACCCAATATATTAAAAATATTATTTTAACATATAGTCAGTATAAATATTCAAGAGATTCCACCTACTGTTTTTCTTATTAGGTCCTCAAAATCTAGTATGTATTTTACTCAGTGCACAGCTCAGTTTGGACTAGCCGCATATCAAGTACTTAATAGCCACATATAGCCAGTATTGTACAGCACAGTTCTGCAGCATCTTGAAAAAAGCTAAATGACTTCCAAGTACTGCCACTAAATATAATTATGATGAAGTATTTTAGACACATGATCAGAACCGAAGTACTTGTTTAAATATACATATAACCTAAACGCAATAAAGTTCTTGGTTATCCATTCTAAAGAAAGAAAACTAACTCTTCTAATGTAAAGCAGTTTTACTTGATCTTATAGTGTTTTGCAAATTTTTTGAGTGTGTTGGGGGAAGGGAATGTGCCAGGTGGGGAGGAAAAAAACTACATTTTTCATTGTTTTGTTGTTCATTATTTTTTATTTTCCTAACATTTAAATTGGTGGGGCTTGAGGTATTCCAGATATGCCTTAAGACGGAGGAAGGCAACATGGGATAGTGCATAATTTGTGAAATTAATCATAGTTGATTACATTTAATATATATGTCATTACTAGGCTTAGTAGCTGATGTTTTGAAAATAAGAAAGGGATATTGACTGACTCTATGCTTGAGATTTTAATCTATCATATTTCTTTTCCCTAGACAAGATTTTTGTTCTAATTATTTTTATTCTTGCAGGCTGCTGAATCAGGAATAATAAAAGTTAAAACAATAGCTGCACGAAACACCGAAATTTTGGCAGGTAATATTTTGCATTAAAAATTCAACAAGTGAAAAATTAATAGTAAAAATAGAATCTTAAAAAGTGCTGTCAGTTTTCTGAGCATCTTCTTCCTTATGCCCTAATATGTTATTCATAATGATTTAGAAAAGGTAAAAGCCCTTAACTTATGAACTGATTGGGTATCCCAGAGATGACTGTAATAGAATTCTCTGAAATCAGAAAACTTAAAACTACTAACTCCTTAAAGGCAAGGATTTCTTTTTAATCATCTTTGCACCCTACTCTACCTTTTGCTAATCACTGAGGACACACCTTACCCATAAAAGGCATTCAGTTAATATTTGTTGATTTGAATGGAAAATTGGTTCCATGTCCACCTTTCAAGATCTATTTTATCTTAATAGAATATGAATAGTTCCATAATGTAATATTATAAATTTAGTAGTACTGTTTGAGTCCTGGGACTAAAGCAGTATAGTTAGAAAGAAAGAATGGAAGTTGGTGGACAAATGAAAGTAAAAGTATTTTCTTGCCTTCTCTTGATGGAGAAGTTGGAATTCAGGTTGGGATTTTGAGGAGGTTCTCTTTGAGACCTTTCACTGCTCAGTCTACTCCTTTCTCTTCTTTGATGCCTTCTGTTCTTTCCCCAGTAATGAACATGAAAGAGAGAGAAACTGTTTTTGAGAACCGGTTTTATGTGAGGCATTTGTGCCACTATCCTAGACTCTACCTCGTATAAAACAACCTTGAGGAAAAATATTGTTATTCTTATAGTAGGGAAATTGAGGTACAAAGATTAAGTTACTATCCCAACATCACAGATTCAAATCCAAGACTGTTGTGAGGCTATATTCTTTCTGCTTCAGTGTGCTGCCATGGCACTAATACTGCAGTTTCCAAATTAGTCACTCACTCCCTATTTCATACTTAGCATTTGCTTACTTCATTGGACCTTCAGTCTCCATTTCCAGTTTCAGTAATGCTTTTGATCTCAGCCATTTGGTTATAGGAGAAAAGCTGTCTTACCAGATTAATTTCCACAAAACCTAACTGCTAAAAAACTTCTTTAACTCTCATAAACCTCTTTACATTTAAAAATAAAAGGATACCAATAAATCTTTAACTGGTAGAATTTCAAAGAGTATTACAAAATGAAAAAAAAAATTGAGGGGATGCAATTTAGGAGTGGGGTTGAGAGTGGAGAGTGGATTTCAGTTAGGCTAGATAGCCTTGCTGGAAATTTGCCCCTAGGTTAGCTGTGCTAACCTGTATCTGTTAGTCACAGCTTCTTACCTGATTTTGAATAGTCTCTGAAGACACCAAATAGATCTGTAACATTGTTCACAGTATTGCTAAGGCTCTGTTTGCCCCTTGAAGAAGGATGGTAAAAATAATTGGGAAAGGCAAATGTGTGTGTGCTTGGGTTGGGGAGGGTGGACAAGTGGGTTGTGGCAGATGCATGTTGAGTGGATTAACTGCTTTGAGGAAATTTAGAGTGTAAATATAAATTATGATTGAATATTTTAAAATTGATGACTGTAGCCAGTCATATTAGAATACCATTGTAAATGTTCTCTGTGCTGCTCTCAATGTTGGTATCATGTTAAGTCCTTAATTATTGTCCAATAATAGAATTTTTTATTGGCTCTGTAGTTGATGGGTGATTGTAAAAGATAGATTTCTTCAGAGGATCGCTGTCTGTTATAGTGTTCTATATCAAGTAAAATGTCTAATAAGTTTAATCTTAAGGACAAGTAAGAAAAATTTTGACTCAGTTGAATTTATATATAGAAGGACTGCTAATTCTTCTTTTTAAAATTTTTATTGTAACATATACAACATTTTAAATTTCATTTTACCCGTTAACTTGAGATCAACATCTACATAAAGATCAACTTCTTCCTGCCATTTTTTCACCAAGTATTTATATCAGTTGATACCTACAGATTTATAGACATGTCCTCTTGAACATCAAAGGCTGTAAAAACAAGGAAATTGTTGGTTAGTCAGTGTATAGTATCTAACATAACAGAATACAGTTAATACTGAGGGAAAAAAATGATTTTTTTTTCCTTGAGAAACATTTACTTCTCTATATTACTGTAGGAGCCAATAGGTTACTACTTTTGTGTGGTAATATACCAAGATATTAAACATTTGAGTTTCAAAATGAGATGGGATGTAGAATTCTCAAGTGCCCATACATATTCAGAAAATACAAAGTGTTGCTATAAAAGTCAAAACCCTTGATTAGGATCAATTAGTCTGATAAATGATGTTCAGCATAGATTTCTAGCCACTTTTGTGTTCTTACATTTATTTTGCAAGGAAAGATTACTCACATTGCAGACTACATCTTTGTTTTATTCTTCCCCTCTTTTAAGCCTCCCCCTTTAATGTTTATTTTTCTTTGTTTTCACTGCTGTCATGAATGCTGACATAAGTAAGTGCTATGTCAGGTAATGTCAGCAGTGATTCAAATATACAGATTATTTTAAACTTTCTCATTTCTTTAAAGATAAGACTTCAGATTGAAGATAGCAACACAGTTTTTCATTCATAAGGCCAAATTCCTTAATTTTACAATTGACTACCTCATATTACAAATTGTTTTTATTATCCCAGCTTACTGTATACTATAAATTATGAAGGCTTATGTTACACAGAATTTACATGAACAGAATCTGCTTTTTGTATAAATATTTGTAACAAGGAAATAGATGAAATTATGGTTAACTTCTACCCAAAACCATAACAGTTAATCTGCTTATGGCTGCTTTCAGCAACTGTCAGTATACATATAAAATTTTTATATAGATAATCATTATGTATGATTTTTGTTCTTTTTTTCTCACACAGTTCCCTGCCCCCATCTTTTTTGTATTGACATGATCTTATTACTAAAATGGATCTAATTTAAGTAGCAATGAGTAATATACTTTGGATTTTTTTCCCTGATGTTAAAAAGGTAATTTATGAATAATTATAAAACAGTTCAGTAACTGACTCATAAGAAATAAAACAGTATCAGTAACTTTCGTGCATTCTACATGCACCACACTCGCATCCTCTTTGCTCACATCCAGACATAATTAATACCCTTACTTTCATGATTATCAATCATTTGCTTTTTTTAAAAGGAGATATAAGAGATTAAACCCAGGACCTTGTACATGGGAAGCAGGTGCTCAACCACTTGAGCTTCATTCACTCCCCAATCATTTGCTTTTTATTAAAGGTTAGTCACATTTTAAAGTCCCCAAACAATATACTGAAATTTTGTTTAAAAACAAACAAACCCCCTCCAAAACAAAAGTAATTTATCTGTTTATTTAGTAATTCTCTTATCTGTACATGTACTGATATTTTACAACATCTATAGACTGTATTATGTAACATTCTTAATAAGGAAATCATTATGTGAGAATATCTGGGGAAGATATAAAGATAGGTAATATAATTCATTTCCAATTTATATAGAAATACAAGAAATATATTTGAAATATATGTTTGTGCTGTTTATTCTGTTCAGTTTCCCTGCTTCTCTGTATGCCTTCTGAAGATCTTAAAACTCAAAATATATTTCCCATTGCCTGAAACTTTCCTTTCTGATATACTGATAAACTCCCTGAGATCAGGGTAAGCATCTTTTTCTTCCTTATATTCCCAGTATTCAGTACATTACATGGAAAATAGTAAGCACTCATTAAATGCAGGCTAGTAAATGAACTACACCAAGATACAAGTCTCTTCATGCTAGCTCTAGTTGTTTTTCTACCTTTCTTTAATTTTAAGCTTTAAAATTATTTGAGTACATAAATTTTATGATCTTGAATTCATGCCAACTGGATTACAGAGTAATGAAGGAGACGCATCCTTATACAGAGAATTTTAATACTGTGTGGTAAATGCCAAGATGGAGGTATAAACAGTTGCTGTGAGAGTGTAAGGAAGGCACCTAATCCAGCCTGGAAATTAGAAGCTGAGTCTTGAAGCCTGAAAAAGAGTTAGCCAGGGTTTTAAATAAGGTATAGAAGTAGAAAGTAAAGGGGACTACCTAAACAAATACATGGGGTATAAAATAAAACAGGTTGGTGTGTTTGGGTACATTATTCAAGTATTGTTTGACAAAAAGTATGAAAGAGGCATAGGTATCAGGAAGATCATAAGGTGCATTTTGTGACACCAAGCAACTTGATGGAAAGCCACCGAAGACTTTTGAAGCAGGGAAGAGACACATCCATATTTTTGTTTTTATTTTCATTTTTTTAAAAACACATTTTATTCTAATTTCTTTATAGGAGGTACTAGGGATTGAACCTGGGACCTCCTACATGGGAAGCAGGCATTTAACCACTGAGCCACACCCCACTCTATATTTTTATATTTAAGTAACTTATTCTGATAGGAGGGTGGAGAATGTCTTTCAATGTAACATCGCTGAGGCAGAGATGAGTTAATAGGTTATTCCTATAATCCAGGCTAGAAGAGATGGGGGCTGTAACTAAAGCCATGTTCAAGGAATCACAAGTTGACCTTTGGGTCAATGATTACATAGTTTGTGTACAGTACGTGTTCTCATTCATTCTTTTTTCCTGGGATTTTTTTTTCTTCTAAAAATTTTAATTTTGTGTACTGCCTCTTATTCTGAGTATTCTGATGACTTAAAGTTTTTAAATTGCTGTATGATATTTCATCAAGTGGATTGCAGTTTATCCATTCTTTTATGTTAAGCACATTTTAGTATTTAGAATTATTTGTACAAGGTAGATTTCCAAAAATGAAATTACTACATTAATAGATGTGAACATGTTTAAAGTTCTTGGAATGTTACCACACTGCTTTTCTAAAAGTTTTTACCTTTATCATCATTATGCGTTGTTGCCAAGATTATAATTTAAAAAAATATTTTTGGTAATTGAACAAATGACTTTTTATTTTAATTGACATTTCTTGATGTTGAATATATTTCTTTGTATGCATTGTTATTTATTTTTTCATTTTATGTTCTTTGTGTTTTTGTTTTCCTTATAAAATTGAGTTGTTTGTATAGGAAATATTAATTTCCCATCATATTTATATATTTTCTCATTTACCTTTTAATTTTTTATCTAGATCTTTTTCATTTTTACAAAATCCAACTAATTTTCTATTGATTCTTTTGTTGCTCTAATCTTAAAAAGCCAGTATCCTTCCAAAAAGTTGAAAAAGACTCATCTTTATTTTCTTCTCATTTTTCTGTGGTTTGATTTCCTATGTGCTTTTAAAAAATATTTTAATAATTTTTATATTAGAGAAGTTGTAGGTTATAGAAAAATAGTACAGAAAGTAGAGTTCCCATTGACACTCCCCCGTTTTCCCTATTGTTATCATTTTACATTAGTGTGATACCTTTGTTAAAATTGATGACACTTTATTATTCTAATTATTAACTGTGATCCATAGTTTACATTGGGGTTTACTCTTTGTGTTACACCATTCTATTCTGGTAACAGATATACAACCTAAAATTAATCATAATGAATACTGTATGGGGTTATGTGAGGATTTAGATTTTCCCCCAAAATTATTAATCAGTTGTTCCAACACCATTTGTTGAGTAATTTTTCCATTTCCTAGTATGTACTTTAATATGAAAATGCCTGTACTTTTATTTGTCCTCATATTCTTGAATCATTTAAATGTATTTCCAGACCTTTTGAATCCACTAAAAAATATTTTTTAATGTTAAAAATAAGTTTCGGGAAGCGGACTTTGGCCCAGTGGTTGGGGCGTCCGTCTACCATATGGGAGGTCCGCGGTTCAAACCCCGGGCCTCCTTGACCCGTGTGGAGCTGGCCATGCGCAGTGCTGATGCGCGCAAGGAGTGCCGTGCCACGCAAGGGTGTCCCCCGCGTGGGGGAGCCCCTACGCGCAAGGAGTGCGCCCGTGAGGAAAGCCGCCCAGCGTGAAGGGAGAGTGCAGCCTGCCCGGGAATGGCGCCACCCACACTTCCTGTGCCGCTGACGACAACAGAAGCGGACAAAGAAACAAAAAAGCAGACAAAGAAACAAGACGCAGCAGGTGGACACCAAGAGCAGACAACCAGGGGAGGGGGGGAAATTAAATAAATAAATAAATCTTTAAAAAAAAAATAAATAAATAAGTTTCCCCACCACTAGATTTTAAGCAGTTTGAGCATAGAAATCATGTCGAAATCTCATTTTATTTCTTCCACAAGAATTAAAGTTTGCTGCTTAGTAACTACTAAAATTTAGCATAGTACATTTTTTATTTAGCCCCTGCTAATATGATTCATAGTGGGGTATCCTATTTTAATTTTTTTTCCAGGATAAAAATTATAAATATGCGATGCAACTGCTAAGAGAAAGGAAATCTCTAGGATATAGGGACCTGCTGGACCTCTTTCAGGTGTGTGAAAGTGCCTCATGTCACTGTTATATAATTTGGAATACATTATTTGTCAGGTATACAGTGTTACCCTATTAAAAGAATTATGCTTTTTAAGGAACTTAGGTAGAAGATAAACTTTTTCTTTTTTTCTCCTCAAAAGCTATTATGATATTTTAATGGAAAATTGAAATAGATTTGACTCAAGAGTCAATCTTTTTTTTTTTTCCTAGAATGATAATAAAATGATTAAAGAAGATGACTGTGTTTTGATGTACAGCTGTTACTTTTCCCCCATGTGATTTCTGAAAACAACCCATAGGAAGGTTTTCATATAAAGCTACCTTTAAATAACATATCACTAAAATTATTGTATGTGAGAAGAAAGAAGATATTGCTCCATTAGAAGAAAAAGATTAATTTCTGCCTCTGAGGACTGCTATCTTTTTTAAGAAAAGATTTTTTTCACTGAGTTGTGGTCCAGGTATGGTGGATATGTTTTTGTTTTTCAGCCTATGCTTCATAAAAACAAAGAAGAGCTAAAAAATTTATTCTTTTGTTTATCATTCTAGATGACATTGCAACATCTTTTTGACCATTATATTCTCATAAAAACTGGAAGAAAAAGAAAAAAGAATGAAAAGAGGAATAGGTGTTTGATTACTTTGTTACAATAAAATTAAGTTTTGGGGAGCAGATGTGACTCAAGCAGTTGAGCACACAGGAGGTCCCACTTTCGGTTACCAGTGCCTCCTAAACAAACAAACAAACAACAAGCAAAAACAAGTGAAAGAGCAAACTCAGGAGCACAGGTGGCTCAGTGGTTGAATGCTGGTTTCCTACATACGAGGTTCCAGGTTCAATTTCCACCCCCTGTACCTCACAAAAATAAAGTTTAAAAAAATAATGTTTATTACTTTATTTCAGCTTGATAGTTCTGAATAACTGTAACTGACATGTATACAGCATTATACTATGATTCACCTTATTGATTCTAAGATGCACAGTTTCTTCATATTTTGACATCCCTGGAATTGATACTCATCTTATAATTGATGGTATCTTAGAAGCACTATGGTCCAAGTAGTGTTGTAGTTGTCTTTGCCAATATGTGCATGTACTTGGTTATAGCTGTTCATATCATTATCACATTGGTTGTGTTGCATGCATTGTTGATACCTTCACATGTTAAGTTGCTTTTTAAAATGTCACTCTAGTTGTCTAAAATCTTTTTGTTAGCATTTTATGGTAAAATTAAGAAAGTATCAGTATCATATGTGCAGAATGGGTGTCAGGGGCTTAGAAGAAAATTCCAGAGACAATCAAGAAGCAAGGCATCCCTAATGCTCTTGATGACCCAGAGAGTAAAATTATAAGGAAAATTCCCAGTGTTTAGAAAGCATTGTGTCATAGCTTAATTGAAACTGATTTTCTTTCTTTGTGGTATTTCTGGTGTGTCTTAAAGTCATGGACATCTTATACTTTGAAAGTACATGGTTTCTTCTTTTATGAAAATAGAATATTTTTTTTTATTTGTCCGAAAGTTTTAGACAGGCAACTTTAAAGTGCAGATCTTTGGTTCCTCTTGACTGCTTTTAACTACTTTAACTTCCATTAACTTCCTTTAACTTCCGTGCCGTTTGTCCTAAAGAGTGACAGATCATGTTGTAGGAAGAATACTGAAATAGGACTTGGAAAACCTGTTTTTAAATTCTGGCCTTACCACCTACTAACTGTGTCAGTTGGCCCAACTCATACCCTATAAATCCTATAAGATGATTGTGATGCTCAAGTGAGAAACATGTTAAATTATAATTATAAAAATTATAAATTCAACTTGTTACAATTGAAAACTTTTAATTTGCAGAAATAGTGATTCTGGCAGAATTCAATATGATAGGATATTTACTCGTTGCTTTAGAGTAGTATTTCTTTTTTTAACTTTGTGGTCTTTTAATCATTCATATCAGTGGTTTGAGATCGTTATATACAAGAAAGCAAGGAAATAAGGAGAGGGAGCCCTTTTGGAAACACTGTTTTTAGCAGTCATATTTACCATCTCTTAGATCTGCTAAATCAGTAATTTATGTTGGCATGCTGAGGAACTTTGTAAAACATCCTTTAAAAAGACATAGTCTTTATTTACCATATCATATAGGGAACTTTGGGAGAAGAAAGGTTATGATTTAAATGATAAAATTAATGGTAATGTTGATTTTATAGTTTTATGGTAATTCTGGCTGACTTTCTCTAAATATCTTTAGAAAAACATTTCAAAACTCAGATTTGTATGTCTTTTTAATATTTTGCCTGAAAAAATAAAAAAAAAAACACACCAAACACATAAGTTTAAGGTTCTCTTGACTTGAAATTTATGTTATTTATTCAAATTTCACAGGGATGACAAATCTGTTTTATTTATCTTTGTGTAGCCATTCAGTAATTGCATATGATTTAATTTCATTTTGTACATTTACTTATGTATAATTCAGTTTTTGCACTTCCTAAAACTCATTTTTATTGCCACATGAAACCTTCTGAAAGAGTTGGCTTAGGAGAAGTTAAATTAAGATTAGGAATTATAGCATGTGCGTCCAATTTAAAGTGATGCTTCAGTAAAAGAGGAGTAAAGCTATTGTTTTTAATGAGGTGTGTTTATTTCTTGAAGAAAAAATTATATTTATGTAAATTCAAGGCATATAGTAAGATTCTAGGGGAGTTACTGACTACTGTTCATTTATAAGTATGGTAGGGAGGATATATGTACTATTTTTAATTATTTTCTTCTCTAGAGTATGATTCTTATTCATAGTTTCTTTCCTGCACAATATGGAGTAATAGAGTGCTTCTCTGAGGCAGGCTTGAATGTTTGAGAGAACCCATATACTAAAGTGCCTTTGAAGAGTTCATAGCAAAAGATGGAGGAAAACCGAAGGACAGAGTATTAGGAGAAAAACATGGGAAAGCAGTAGTTAAGGGGATCGTTTAGATATAGAATCTCCAGTTCCTATCTGAAGTATTTTAACTCTTACTACAGGATTTGTATTTTGGTGTTTATTTTACATGAAGTAGCTTTAATTAACATGGTCATTACGGTTATAAATATATAAAATATGTATTCCTAATTACAATTAGATTAATAATTTATTTTCATTGTATTCTAAAGCATTGAAAGAGAACAGCTCAGAGGTTGTTCAGCCTTTTCTAATGGGTTGTGGAACCAAGGAACCGAAGATCACTCAGCTATGTTTGGCAGCCATTCAGAGACTTATGTCACATGAAGTTGTATCTGAGGTAATACGATTTTATCTGAAATGGGCACTTAAGAATCAAATCAGTAATTATAGTAAGGGGAGGAGAAAACATACCTGATATTTAATGTAAAACAAATTTATTAATAGCAATGTACTTGAAGAAACTGCTTAATTTTAAACTATTGCCAAATTGCTTAATTATTAAACACATAAATAATGAATTAAATTTCACTTTTGTCAATTCATTTGTAATTTAAGAAGTCACAGTTTGGTAATATGGATGATAATCTGGAGAATCAAACAAGTTACCAATATCATTGCATAGTTTTTTAACATAATTCATAAATTTTGAAAAATGGTAGGAGGTAAAGTCACGATTCTGTTATTCTGTTTACTAGATCATCTGAAGTGAGAAATTGTTGTTCATTGACTTTAATGTATTTTTTAATGTATTGGCGATATCTAATCTTATGATGGCAAAGCAAGAAGAAAATATTTCTCATTATGGATATACATCCTGCTTTCAAATTTAGTGGTGTATACTGGAATTCTGTACTCCATGAGGCACTATAATAGAAATGATAAATACTTTTGCCCTTAATATTACCCGCCAAACAGTGTCAGATGTAATTGAGTTTATAAATATTATCAATTTGGATTTCATTTTGTTTTTTCTATAATGTTTTAGGTGGAATAATACATAAGAAACAGTAGCACACTCATACGTAATTTGGCCATGTCCGTATTACTCATAAATGCATAAATGAAATACACCCATATTATTGTAGAAATGAGCTTTGCTTTTGACTAGGTATTTGAGAACTCCATGCTTCTATTGGTATTTATTCAAATGGAATATTATATTTTTAAAAATTTACTTGTTTGAGAAGAAAATTAATCGGTTGCATGTACCATATTAGTTGAGAGATATGTTTGAATCATTTGATCTAAAAACATGATTTTTGTTGTGATGAAGAAATTCTCTCCAGGAGAGAGAAGGGTTTGTACGCCTTTTCTTATTTTATTTGTTGGTGATGGTTAAAATAATTATTTTACAGACTGCAGCTGGAAATATAATTAACATGCTTTGGCAGCTGATGGAAAATAGTCTTGAAGAACTTAAGCTACTTCAAACAGTTCTTGTTCTTTTAACAACCAATACAGTAGTTCATGACGAGGCACTATCTAAGGTAGGAAACCGTTTGCCAAAGGTAATAAATGTTTTGAGATAATATTTGTAAGCTGATCAAAGGAATGTTGTTTGAACCAAAAGCAGCTTCATTTAGCTATTGTAATGATTGACAAATATCCATTGGTACCTTATCTTCTCCATATTAAATTGGAAGCAAGTTGGAGTTAAGCAAAGCCTGTTGGATATAGATGACAGACTTGATTATGAATAGGAAAATGAAAAAAGAAGGGAAAAGTAGCTGAGGAATAGGAATGCAGGAAAAAGGAAATGATAGGAAAACACTGTTGAAAGGTATGTGTTCTCCACAACTGCCCTGAAAATTTCAAATTTATTGTGATAGCTACCCTGCCCCCTACTTAAAAGTAATTTTCACTTGTGAAAAGTATATAAGCCAGATGTTTGAATTTACTTGTGTCCCTTAAATGCCTGGGAAAGTCTCCTTTTGGCATTTACACTAGGTAAGGCTACATGTATGATAGCTATTTCTCATTTTCTCTCTACTAACACCTTCTTGGTAATATATAATAGCTGTTTTATTATTTATTTCACTCTTTGAAAAGTTTTTTAAAAGTGACTAAATATTTTTGAAGAACAGAAGGTACAGAGAGTAATGTAAAGAATAGTCTTCAATTAATTATTTTTTTAAATTTTTGGGCTTTTAATAATTCTATTATAGTTTGTATGCCTTTAAAGATGCATGTCCTATAAAATAGAGATGTATACTGTCACACTAAGCTTATATATACAATCTGTAGAGAGTTTATCTTTTCTAATTTTCACTTCATGTTCATAGGTCCTAAAGAGATTAAATACTTAATTGGAAGTGCTTTTTTTCTTTTAAGTTCAAATCTGAACTCATATAAATTGTGAAAACACTTTGGAAAACTTGCAGTTTCTTAAAAAGTTAAACCTATACTTAACTCTTTGACCCTACCATTTCACTGCTAGGTAATTTACCCAAGGTAAATGAAAACATATGTCCTCATAGAGAATTTTTTATGACTGTTCATAGCAGCTTTATTCACAATAGCCAAAGACTGGAAACAATCCAAAAGTCCATAAGCAGGTAAATAGATAAACAAAATGTGATATACCCATACCATGGAATACTATTGAGGAATAAAAAGGCAAAACTGCTATTAGTATAATACATGCAACAACATGGATGAATTTCATAAAAATTTTTCTAAGCAAAAGAAGCCAGGCACAAAAAGAGCACCTATTGAATGATTCTATTTATATAAAATTCTGGAAGATGCCAAGTATTGAATGGTGAAAAAAGCAGATGGGTGGTTGACTGGGCCTGGTTGCTGAAGATGAAGGGGATGAACTGCAAAGGAGCACAGGAAGCATTTGGGCGATGGAAATATTCTGTATCTTGATATATATGCTTGAAAGGCATGTATATGTGTTAGAATTCATCAGATTATATACTTTAGGGAAGCAGATGTGGCTCAACTGATAGAGCATCCACCTACCATATAGGAGGTCCAGGGTTCGAACCCAGGGCCTCCTGGCCTGTGTGGTGAGCTGGCCCACGTGCAGTGCTGCTGCACGCAAGGAGTACTGTGCCACTCAGGGGTGTCCTCTACGTAGGGGAGCCCTACGCACAAGGTGTGCGCCCTGCAAGCAGAGCTGTCCCGTGCTAAAAAAGTGCAGCTTGCCTAGGAGTGGCGCCACACACGCAGAGACCTGACACAGCAAGATGATGCAATAAAAAAGAGACACAGATTCCTGCTGTTGCTGAGAATGCAAGTGGACACAGAAGAACACACAGCAAATGGACATGAGAGCAGATGACAAGGCAGGGGAAGGGGTGAGAAATAAATAAAATCTTTACAGAAGCAGATTTGGCCCAACAGATAGGGCATCCACCCGCCTCCTGCATGGGAGGTCCAAGGTTCAAACCCAGGGCCTCCTGACCCATGTGATGAGCTCTGGCCCACATGCAGTGCTGATGCTTGCAAGGACTACCGAGCCATGCAGGGGTGTCCTCTGTGTAGGGGAGTCCCACGCGCAAGGAGTGCCCCCTACAAGGAGAGCCACCCCATGCGAAAAAGTGCAGCCTGCCCAGGAATGGCGCCGCACACACAGTTGACGCAGCAAGATACGGCAACAAAAAGAGACACAGATTCTGGGTGCTGCTGACAAGAATACAAGTGGGCACAGAAGAACACACAGCAAATGGACACAGAGAGCAGACAACTGGGGGGGGGCGGGGAAGGAGAGAGAACTAAGTAAAAAATAAATCTTAAAATTATATGCTTTAAGGAGATGAAGTGTATTACATATACCTTAGGAAAAAAAGAATGATTCATTTGGAAAATATTACCGTTTTATTCATTTATATGCTTGGTAAATTTCCATAGTACTTCTCCAAATGATTTAGCATTATAACAAACTTTGAGTACTTTTATTTGCAAAGCAAGCTATTTCCAGGAAACAAAAACATGGCTCATTATTATATACATGTTAAAATAACCAAATTTTAAAAGGGATATTTCACTTTAGCTAATATTATATGGCTATATATTTACTGGAATTAGAATTATTTCAAAATATGAGGATTATTTTTGTAATTGTGTAAAATGTTTGGACTTTTAATATTTGTGATTGAAACATGCAAACATAGCTTATTCAATTTTTGGTTGCATCAGATAAAATAAAGATTATAGCCATATGCTTCAATATTATTTCACACTAAATGAAATTTGTTCTTAGGCAATTGTTCTTTGTTTTCGACTACACTTCACAAAAGATAATATTACAAATAATACAGCTGCTGCTACAGTCCGACAAGTTGTTACTGTTGTTTTTGAAAGGATGGTTGCTGAAGATGAAGGACACAGAGGTACAGTGATAAATGTTATTTCCATGTGATTGTGGGTGGGTCTTACATGCATGATTTCACTTTTATAGATTTTCAGTCTTTGCTCTGTGAATATAAAAAGAAATCCCCCCCACACTGTTATGTTGTTTGTTTTTTAGGTGGTACCAGGGAATGAACCCCAGGACCTCATGCATGGGAAGCAGGCACTCAATCACTGTGCTACATCCACTCCCTAATAAGAGTTATTTTTATTTCATTTGTTTTTGTTTGTTTTTAGGAGGTACCAGGGAATGAAGAAGTGTGATTTTTTATGGCATTTTAAAATAAAAAGAGATCCTCCAATTTTATTTTCTTTTCGGGGCATAATTATTAAATTATAATTTAAGTTTATGGTTCTTTAAACAAGTATTTATTTTAAATTAAATTTAAAATAGTATATATGATTTATTAAATGTTATGTGCTCCTAAAACCTGTCCTATTTTGATTGCAGATATTATAGAACAGCCAGTTCTGGTCCAGGGAAATAGTAATAGAAGATCTGTCAGTACCCTCAAACCTTGTGCCAAAGATGCATATATGCTTTTCCAGGTATTTTAGTTAAGAAAAGTATTTTTTATTATAGACTAAAATTTTATGTGAATCTGATTTAACTTTTCTTATTAAAATGTGTCCAGTAGGATTAAAAGAAATAAAGATCTGCTACATTAAAGAGCAAATTCTGCATTTACTATATTGTGACTAATTACCATGGTAAATTATCATTCACTTAAATGAAATGGAATGAATGAAACACAGAATTATAAAATAGGTATATTAAAGATGACTAGTTGTACAAAATAATTCCTTTAACAACATTTAAATGATTCAATACACAAATGCCTGATTTTACATTATTTGTCATGAATAAGTCTTTTAAGTAAAATAAGATTAATCTACACTGAAATTTTATTATTTTGACTTAAAGGGTTATTTTAAGTAGTAAAGGATTATTTTAAGTAGTTTTTCATTAGAAGAATGTTAAAATAACCAATAACCTGTGCATTGTATAGATTGTCAGTAGATTTATGAATCTTTAGAAATTCACTTATCAGTTACAAATTTGGCAAAGTCTGACAATGCTTAGTTTCGGAAGTACCCCAACAACTATTATATAAGGGAAGGGAATTGTTTTTTTAATTTTGCGAACAAGAGTTTTGAGAAACATATTTTACTCAAGCACTTAAAATTGGTTTATTTTCCTAGGACCTTTGTCAGTTGGTTAATGCTGATGCTCCATACTGGCTGGTAGGCATGACAGAAATGACTAGGACATTTGGCCTCGAATTACTTGAGTCAGTCCTAAACGATTTTCCACAAGTCTTTTTACAAGTGAGTACTTTGTACAAGTGGTACCTTGCTACAAAATTAATCTTCAGTTTTTTCACAGACGTGTTTTTTACCACATTGAAAGATGCAAAGAACTAAAGCCTCAGACTTGAGACATACAATAATTGTGTTATCTTACATTTTTTTTTAGTGCCCTAGCTTTGTGAAACTTTAACATTAGAAAGAATCATAGAGATTATTTAGCCATGTGTTTTTCAACCTCTGGGTTTATGAAAGGAGTGTCGTATATAAGCTGTTTTCTCTAATATTTAAAAGCCTTATAGAAATTGCTATTGATTTTTGCTTGTTTATATGTAAGTATATGCTTCTGGATAATTTAAATGCTTAACAAATACAATATGAAATACAAAATATTTCAGAATAGAAAGTTAATGGGGGAAAAGTAAGAAAGAATTGAAACTTTTTGTTTTATTTCTAAGAAACTGAAGTCCAGAAATGGTTCAATGACTTACACAGTGTTCCTTACATATTAGTAGATATCTTGAACTAAAACTTAATATTTAATTATCTAATCTGCACCCATTATGCCTTAAGTCCCCATTCCCCCTGCCCTTTGCCCCAGCCAACTTTTACTCTAATATCTGTTTCTGTGAGTTTGTATACTCTCCAGTATTTTCTTCTATGCTTACACGGGCTTAAATTTAACATCCTAAATCTATAACAATCTTACTTGCTTTGATCCTAACTGAACTTCAGTAGTGTACACAAACCATTTTCTTGTCCCCCTCTGTTTCCCCACCTTTAAATAGCTCTTGTCACAAATTGCATGTTCATACATTGAGTCCAAAACCATTGCTTTCTCATTACATTTTATGTATTTGCCTTTTAGATCCTGTAGGAAGTAAAAAGTGGAGCTGCACACCAAAAGTACAATTAGTACCGGCATTTATCTTTACCTCTATCAGTATCTTTATTGGTGATCTTTATTTCTTCATCTGACTTCCATCTATTGTCTTTTGTCCTGTCCTTTCAACCCACAAAACTTGCTTTAGCATCTCTTGTAGGGTAATCTATTGGTGAACACAGGCCTTTAACTGTTTTCTGGCACCCTGGCTGGCCCTCTGTCACCCCTCGTGGCTTTGTGTGGAGCTGGCCCACGTTCCCAGAGTGCAGATGCCTGGTCCCAGTTCTAGAGGAAGCCTCAAGTACATGCTGGGAGCATGTATGTCTGGCCCAATCTGTCTGGTGGTGGCTTTTGTTTATCTGGGAATGTTTTAATCTCATGCTCATTTTTGAAAGACAGTTTTGCCAGATAGAGAATTATTGGTGGGCAGGTTTTACTTTCAGCACTTTAAATATGTCTTCCTTCGTCCTACTTGCCTCCATGGTTTCTGATAAGAAATTGCCACTTAATCATATTCATGTTCCCTTGAATGTGACACGTTGCTTCTCTCATGTGTCTTTCAGAATTCTCTTTATCCTTGTCATTCAACAGTGTTCTTATAACATGATGTGTCATGGGTCTGTTTGAATTTATCCTACATTGAGCTTTTTGGATGTGTATGTTCATGTCTGATTAAATTTGGGAAGTTTTCAGTCATTATTTCTTCGAATAGTCTCTTCTCTTTTCTTTCTTTCTTTCTTCTTTCTGACTCCCACACTACATAATATGTATCCCAAACATTTTCAGAAATTGTTTACTTTTCTGTGTTCTTTTCTCTGAAAAGGTCTCCCTCATCCTTTCAGTGAATATGTCTTATTTTGGCCATGCATGTGTGGCCTTAGGAATTCCTCCATTTGCACAGTTATAAATATCCCTTCTTCCCTAAACTGTATTGTAATAAGAATGTGCTACAGCCAGCAATCCCTTGCCCTAGACGGTATGACTTGACTGCTTTCCCACAGCGTTCTCTTGGAGAGTTCTGTGAGCCACTTTCTAAATGCAGGGCAACTTCTAGGACAGCAAATCCCTCAGGCTTTCACCACACTGATTGGGCCAGCCATACTTGAATGTTCACGAGGCTTACTCTGCTTCTTCTGGAACCGGGACCAGGGATCTACAAACTGGGAATGCAGGCTGGCTCCAGGTGTTGCTGATGAGGTGTGGCAAAAGGGCCAGCCAGGGCACCAGGAGATTCCACTGCTTTTAAGTATGCTTTTTCTTGATTTGGCATCCTTCCTTTCCTGAAATTTTAAGAAAGATGTTTCTTCCAGTTCTTGCTGGTTGTTTAAAGCTTCTACGGGGAGATGGAGCCTTGAAGCATCACAGTTTGCTATCTTGAACAGGCTTTCACTTTTTGAGAGGCTACTATATGCTATGACTGTGTCAAATTTCTTACCTATCACTTCCATTTAGTCCTCAGGATTTCTTAGGAGTATTGGTTATTTCTGTTTTATACTCAAGTAGACTGAGACTTGCGGAAGGTTAAGTAATTTATATTGGTCCAAGGTTTTGTGATTTATAAGTGCCAGAGTTGGTATTTAAACCTTGGTTGATTTGGATTCCAAGTTAGTTTCTCTTACCCCTTCTGTTTCTTTCCCACCCATCTCCTAATTATCATCTTAAAAATTTCTCAGAATCCAGTCACTTTATACTGCTTTCACCACTGTTATCCTAGGCCAAGCTACCATCACCTCTTACCTGAAATATTGCATTAGTTTCCTAAGTGGTGTTCTTGTATCTAACTTGCATCATACTATTGTAGTTGCTTGTCACACCACATTCAGAATGGTCTTTTAAAACAAGATAGGTCTTTTTAGTCTTTTGTAAAACTGCTTCAAAAGATGTTATCTTTACCAGAGTAAAAGGTGAAGTGATCTAGTCCTCAGTGTTGTTTGATCTTACCTCTTCCCACTCTTCCCCTTACTTTCACTCTTTAGCCATTCTGTCCTTCTTGCTAGTTCTTTTTTTTTTTTTAAGATTTATTTATTTATCTCCCCTTCCCGCCCACCTCCTCCCCCCGCCCCAGTTGTCTGTTCTCTGTGTCTATTTGCTGCGTCTTCTTTGTCTGCTTCTGTTGTTGTCAGCAGCACAGGAATCTGTGTTTCTTTTTGTTGCGTCATCTTGTTGTGTCAGCTCTCCGTATGGGTGGCACCATTCTTAGGCAGGCTGCACTTTCTTTCGTGCTGGGCGGCTCTCCCTACGGGGCACACTCCTTGCGTGTGGGGCTCCCCTACTCAGGGGACACCCCTGCATGGCATGGCACTCCTTGTGCGCATCAGCACTGCACATGGGCCAGCTCCACACGGGTCAAGGAGGCCTGGGGTTTGAACCGTGGACCTCCCATGTGGTAGGCGGACGTACTAACCACTGGGCCAAGTCTGCTTCCCTCTTGCTAGTTCTTAAATGCCTAAGCAGTGTCCTGCCTAAAGACCTTTGTACTTACTGTTTCCTTGGCCTGGAATGCCTTTTTCCCACATGACTTATTCCCTGACTTCTTTGAAGAAATTGCTCAGATGCCAGCTTATCAGACCACCCTTTCCCAACCATTCTGTGGCAACCTTTTTTTCATGTCAGCACCCTTATCTTTCTTACCCCTCTTTATTTTTCTTTATACTACTTAACTCTTCCTGACATAAATGTATTAGTATATTATTTCATTTTCTCTCCTCCCCTATAAGAAGGTAAGTTCTGTGCAACAAGAGTATTGTTCATTTGTGCACAGGTACAAGAATAGTAGTGCTTGCCATATGATAGGTTGTTTGATAAATATTTGTGTATGAATGAATTGGTAAATGAATTTGAGTTAGAAATTTCTATGCCTTGGAATGTATTTTCTGACTTTATAGGGAAAGATTTGAATTTTTTCCCCAGATATATTGTACCTGTAAAATTCCTATTCTATTTTTCCTGCTATATAGAGCAGGAAAAAAGAATCATTCTGTGTAAGATCTAGAAATTCAGTCCTGAAAATTTTATTCTAAAGAGGTAAATATTTGTTTTCATTTACTTATTCAACCAATATTTACCATTTACTTACAATGTGCTGGTCTCTGTGTTCATTGCCAAGGATATAAAAGTAAAATATATAAGGCTGATAAAATCTCTGTCCTTCTGGTGCTTGCCTGTCTAATGGGGAAAAAGATAGTACATGAATGATAAGATATATGGTAAGTGCTATGAAGGAAAACTATAAAAAGTGCTATGAAAATGAATAACATGGGTACCAAACCTGGTGGGAACGGGGTATGGACGAACCAAGGATCTGATACTCAAGTTTGTACCTGAAGGATGGAGAGTAGTTACTTAGGAGATAGCTAGAATAGAAAAATAACACTTCAAGTAGAGGAGATTGCAAGAGCAGTGACCCTAAGAAGGGATCTTTCTTCTCTTCTAGAAAATAAACTCCATAATGTCATAGGCATTGAAAATTGTCTAGTGCAGTTCTTGGCACATATTAGGCACTGGGCAAGTAGTTACTGAATGAATCAATGAATTGCAGTGAGTGAGGAAAGAGATAGTTACAAAGATGACTTCTAGCTTTCTGACTTGAATAGTGAAGATGGAAGAATCTGGAAAGAATTTTATTACAAAGGATAGATTATTCAATTTTGTGCATACTCATTTTGAGATATCTATAAGAAATACAAAATGTTAGTTGGATATATAAATTTTGAGTTCAGAAGTAAAGTTTAGGGCTGAAGTTTTCAGCATGAATGTCATTGGTATATAGTTGCTAATTGAAGATATGGGGAGAGAATGAGATCACCTTTGGTGAGAGCATAGAGTAGGAAGAGAAGGCTGGTATTCTGCTACTCTGAGGAACTTCCAAATAAAATGGTTATTTGTGAGAGGACAAGCATGCAAGAGACTGAGACCATGAGGCCAGAAAAGTAGGAACTAATCCTAATCTGAGAAAGCATGACATTATGGAAGACCAAAAGCAAAGGAAGTTTCAAGTCGGACCAAGTAATCAGTTTTGCCAGGTGCTTCCAAAGGATCTGGTAAGATGAAGACTGAAATACCAATATTTGGGAGACCCACTTCAGTGTTCCCCACAGAGCCTACCTGCTTTGGGAAACAAGAGACACCTTGGAGTCATTGCTGTTTTCTGACCAAGAGAATTGCTTAGCTTGGATTCATATCTACTGAACTTCCAAGGGCTGGAAGGGTAGTTAATAGACTAATCTGTGATTGGCTGCAGGTTATAAGCAGAGTCCCCTTTGGCATCTACCTCAGTGGGTAGGCGACAGTGTCTGCTTCTCACTGGAGGGAACCTGCAAGGCTTAATCCTCCTGACGAAAACTCACCTCAGTCCAGACCTTCATTCATGGCACAGTGGCTGTCGCAGTAGCCCTGGCAGGACTCCAGGCAGAAGCCAGCTCCTCCATCCGTCTGGATTACTTGGGAAATTCTGTTACCATTGAATGTGGGCACTACTGCTGTTGCTCCTGTATCCAGCAGTCCTGGGAGAATGTGAAGGGCAGGTTCCCCTCCCTTGCCTGCCACTACCGAAGTCAAGAGTGGCACTGCAGGAACAATATCCAGCTGGGAAAGATGAGTGAAATTGCTATTCCTCCACTTCACCATGAGGAAAAGGCAAGAACCTATGTGCCTATACAAGAGGCACAATCAGGTCTTGACCCTATTCTATGAGAAGGACCTTGAAGTGTTGTGTCCTCAGTCTACTTAGACCAGGATCACCATGTGAGGCCCATAGAGGAGGCTCTTCACATCACAGGGAAAGGCTCAGCAGTTACATTGAGTCCCAGAAGAAGCAAGAGGCAGACAAAAACTAATAGCTACCCAAGGGAGAAAACCATTAGAACTGAAAGAAAAGATGGAAAATCAGAGGCAGAAATTATTCTCAGAATGTGAGCACCTTACCCAGTTTTTAGAACATGAGCAAGAGGCAGTTCTGTCAAGACTAGCTGATGAAGAGAAGAAAATTTAGCAGAAACAATGCAAACATAATAGCACACCAAAAAATTTGCTAAAGGAGGTGGCAAAGAAGAGTGAAAGCAGAAGTGAGATTGCTGACAAATATCGAGTGTCCATGACAGGTGTGAAAGCCTGGAAAGCTCCAGTTCTCTAATCTCTCCAATTAAGAAAAGAAGGATACAGTCTTCGTCCATAGTATTCAGCTCTGCAGAAAATTATACATGCATTCATAGAACATCATAATCAGCTTGTCTCTGAGGATAAAAAATCTGTGACATTTGTTAAATCAAGACTTCATTCTAGGGAAGCAGATGTGGCTCAACTGATAGTGCATCCGCCTACCGTATAGGAGGTCCAGGGTTCAAACCCAGAGCATCCTGACCCATATGGCGAGCTGGCCCACATGCAGTGCTGCCACGTGCAAGGAGTGCCATGCCACGCAGGGGAGTCCCCCACATAGGGGAGCCCCACGCTCAAGGAGTACGCCCCACAAGGAGGGCTCCCCGCATAAAAAAAGTGCAGCCTACCCAGGAGTGTGGCACCACACACGTAGAGAGCTGGCGCAGCAAGATAATGCAACAGAAGGAGACACAGATTCCTGGGGCTGCCAAGAATGCAAGCAGACACAGAAGAACACAGTGAATGGACACGAGAGCAGACAACGGTGGGGGGGGGTGGTCTTTAAAAAAAAAAAAAAGACTTCATTCTAATCCAAAGAGACTTACAGTTTATCCAATTGTCCTGGGTTCTGGAGGACTCGATTCTGGCGGACATTATTGGGAGGTCAAAGTGGGTGACAAGCCTGAATGGACTGTAGAGGTTTGTAAAGACTCCCTTTCCAGGAAGTGAAAGTGACAGAACTGATGCTGGACAATTCAACTGGGGAATGGAGACAGTGTTGCAGAAAGTGCTGTTCCAGTCACTCTTCTGTTATAGGGAAAACCCAGATGGATTGGCATTTATCTGGACTATGAGTTGGGTGAAATTCATTTTGCAGTTTGAATGACAAGTCTCATATCCATACCTTTCACTGATGGATTTTCTGAAATACTCAAACCTTACCTTTATTGGATATGATTCAAAACCATCACAGCTCCAGTGAATGCATTTTGTGTATATTTACATATTTTCTATATTATCTCTTTACCTGTTTCATAATACCTTAAAAATTCCAGGTGGAAGAGATGTCAGAATTTTAGACAGGTAATTCTCTATGAGAGTCATGCTTTTGCATGTCTTTTGAGCAGAAGCACTATCTGATCTGTACCACCTTTTCAAGGAAGTTTGTATTGAGAACTGCCTTGGAAGAGAGAAATAGTGTCTCTATCCAGAGCAAAGGGCAGGCTTGATTACCGTCCAGGATAAAAAAAATAATGTCTCTATCCAAAGTAATTATACATATATATAATCATGCCCATTATAAGAATTTGGATTTTGATCACCAGTAATGTGTCCTAATTTACTTTCCTTTGAACTACAGAAATAATGTCCCTCATGCCAAGTTACTACAAAACTCTAGTGATACAGTTTATATGTAGGCCTGACACATACTGAGCTCAATAAAATATCTTTTATCTGTTTTAAATATGACTTTTATTTGAGTTTTGTTTTTTGGCCCCCATAGAGTTTTATAGTTTTCATGTAGAACAAAGCAAGTAACAGATTGCTCCCATTTCCCCCCACTGGTTGAAAGCTTTCTGTCTCCATGCCTCCAAAGAGTTAAATTGCTTGCAACTTTTCTCTCTCTAGTTCCAGAGTTAAGTGTATTTCTGTGCCATTTCTGGTTCAAATAGAAATGTGTTTCAGTTTTTAGTGTAGCTACATATTACTTCTGTGTTCATTATGAAACACGTACAAACAAGAGTAGATAAAACTATGGGTATAATTTAAAGAAAAATAATAAAGCGAAAACCCACATATAAAATACACCTATTAAGAAATAAAACATTACACAATGGCTGAGAGGCCCCTGTGGATGCCTCCACACTTCATCACCCTCCTTTCCCTCACCCTGAGGCATCCTCTGTCTTGATTTGGTATTTAATAATTCCTTTCTTTTCTTCCTGAGTTTGCCAATTGTATATATATTCAAAACTAAGATTCTGTATACTTTTAAGTGTTAAGACCAAGAACAAACCTAACTGTATTATAAACGTTACTCACCACATTAATATAATAAAGGAAACCAAATTACATGATCATCTCAATAGATGATGAAAAAGCATTTGATATATTTCAACATGAGTCATGTTTTAAAAACATGAAAATCCTACCAAATTAGAAACAAGAAATTTATGTAATCTACTAAAGAATATCTCTAAAAACCTGTAACAATGTTAAATTTTGATAATTTTCCTTCTGTGATTGGAAATGAGAGAAAGTTACTTGCTATAATACTATATTGCTATAATACTAAACAATGTGCGGGAGTTCCTTATCAGTGCAATAAGGAAAGAAAAAGATAAATGATTCAATGTTGTGCTTTCCAACACTTATGTTATTAACACCACTAAATTGGGTACTTGAATGTGAGTAAAATGGGAAGTATTATGTTGTATTTGTGTTCCCATAATTACAATGGTTTTGTTTTTTTAAGTCAGTGTTTGTTATGTCCACAGACGCTGTGATGACTAGTGAGAATAGTTTCACTGCGGTGGGGGTGGTTACTGTGCTGTGCTGTGCTGTGCTGTTGAAGAGAACACGGTTGTTAGTGAGTTGAGTACTGAGGAGAAAACCGGGAATGAGAAAAAACTTTACAGAGTTGTTTATAATATTTATATATTAACCAATACATAAAATATTTACTTTTGTGATGTTTGAAAACGGACTTAACTGTTTTTCATTTTGGTAGTTAAGGAAACTATCTGTAGATATAAGAGTAGAATTTCAGATCACTTAACTCAAGGTACCATTTTTGTGGGGTAAAATTAAGTATATTAAAATGCATATGAAAGTCTAGAAAAGCTATACATGTGGAAGTTAGCAATGACTAACTTATCTCTAGGAGGTAACATTAGGAAAAGTTCTTATTTTTATCTTTTTACTTATCTGGATTTTCCAATTCTTTTTATTTCATGGACCTCATGTTTTTATAGATACAGTTTAAAAAGTTTGTGATTTTGAGCAAATAAACTTCTCCAGGCCTCATTTTCCTTTTATGTAAGGATAGATTGGATCATTTTTCTGATTCTTTGTATTGAGTGCCAGTGAAATTTATTTTTTAATTTTGTAAAGATTTATTTTTTATTTATTTCGACCCCCCCCCCCCAGTTGTCTGCTCTCTGTGTCCATTCACTGTGTGTTCTTCTGTGACCGCTTCTATCCTTATCAGCGGCGGGAATCTGTGTTTCTTTTTGCTGCGTCATCTTGCTGTGTCAGCTCTCCATGTGTGCGGCGCCATTCCTGGGCAGGCTGCACTTGCTTTCGCGCTGGGCGGCTCGCCTTACAGGGCGCACTCCTTGCACAAGGGGCTCCCCTACGCGGGGAACACCCCTGCGTGGCACAGCACTCCTTGCACGCATCAGCATTGCGTGTGGGCCAGCTCCACACGGGTCAAGGAGGCCCGGGGTTTGAACTGTGGACCTCCCATGTGGTAGATGGATGCCCTATCCATTGGGCCAATTTAGATGATTAAAACAAAAAATGAAACATATTTTGAGGTTAGTCATTAAATGCAGACTAGACCTTATAGTAAAGTGCATATTAGCACTTAGATAGGAAATTGGAAGGTTAAACAAATTTTTCTATATTTTATGCCATGCCCATAAGTAAAATTTAAGAACTCTTTGCAAGCTTCTCCAGATTTGTAAAATAATTGTTTATTGTTGTCTTTTTTATTAGTTCATTGTATTCTGTTTGAACAATCCACATAGAACAAAAATTTTAGTTAACTATTATGTGTTCTCTGCTTGAGTAGAATTGTCTTTGCAAAATAAAATCAGTGAGTTATGTAATTTATAGTGCTTTTCATAATTGTTTTTCTCTCATTTATTTTAAATGTTTTTTCTGTTTGAATTGTGTAATGTTTTTCTTCTGTTTTACGTTTTTAATTGCCAGAGTTCAAATGAAATTAGTTTCTAGTGATAAGTACCAATTACAAGATCATTTAATGTTTCTTTTAAATTTAGATCCTTTTTAAAATTTCTTGAAATTTTGATTATCATTTGATCTTGCATTATCAGAGTGCTTTTTTCAGACTTGTGCATAAGTTGTAAAATAGTATGTAAGCTATGTAAACTTATGTAATAAAATTAAATTATTACTAATCAATAAGTTTTATTTGCTAAGACTGTTTTAAGTACAGACTATGGACTAATTTAACTCATTTTTTTTCTTTATTATTTTTTTTCTTTGCAATTAGCACCAGGAATTTAGTTTCCTTCTCAAAGAAAGGGTATGTCCTCTTGTGATAAAGCTCTTTTCTCCAAATATAAAGTTCAGACAAGGGTCCAGCACTTCATCTTCCCCAGCACCAGTTGAAAAGCCATATTTTCCTATCTGCATGCGTTTGCTGAGAGTAGTGTCTGTCCTGATTAAGCAGTTTTACAGCCTTTTGGTAAGTGCTAATATCTATATGTGTTAGTGTGTCTTAATTGCATGCAGTGCTCTTTTTTTAGAAGGTGATCTATTATTGTATGTTTAGTTTTTTCAGTGGTTCAGCACAATTTTTTATGTACCCCCAGGAACTCTAAGGGTTCATTAATATATATATAAATTTTTTATTAGTGAAGTTGTGAACTTACAAAACAGTCATGTATAATGTGCAGAATTCTCATGTAACACCCCTCCCCCAACACTTTTCATTGTTGCAAAACATTTGTTACAGATTATGAAAGAACATCATGAGTCTATTACCACCAATTATAATCCATTATTGACCCTCGATACAGTACCTTCTTTGACATTGATGCAAGAATATTACAATATTGCTATTAACAATAGTCCATAAGTTAAATTAATTGTATTTTTCCCATGGGTAACCATATTCTTACCACCTTGTAATATAGTGACATACATTTGTTCTAGTTCGTGGAAGAACATTGTTATATTTGTATGGTTAACCACAATTCTCATCCACCTCTGGGTTCAATATGTTATTCAGTCCCTAGATTATTCTCTAGCTTTCTTTCCATTGACATTTACATCCCTAGACTACCCATTTCAGCCACAATTCCTTAAATGGTATTTTTATTATTAATAATGTCAAAGAGCATATTGTCTGAAGAAAACATAAGTATTTGTATTTCAGGGAATTTAGCTTCTTAACTAATTGCCTGTATCTCTTTTGATGGATAATAAAAATTATAGTATCTTCAATTTATTTTGCTTTCTTTTGTGCTTTTTCATGTATCTTAACAGATTAAAGCAAAGTTTAGCATTAGGTAAAAGCTGGGATTTCTTGTATTTATTGTTTTACGTAAATTTATGGATGCAGAATATGTTGTGACTGATTATAATCCTATTAGTGTTATGAAAAATGCATGATAATCCTTAAACATTATAATTACAAAACTTTATGGCCATATAGGATATGTCTTATATATTATAGTACACATTGATTTACTGTACTATTTAGAAATGGCTGTAGGAAATCAAATCATCTAAAAATGTGTTGCTCTTTAATGACAATGGAAATTAGCAAATTTTGGTGCTAAGGTTTTAAGTCTTTTCATATGCTCATTTTTATTTCCTAGCTGCTAAAACAAATAGCATACAGTGTATTGGCTTAAACAATGGAAATTTATTGGCCAGTGGCTTTAAGGCTAGCAGAAGTTCCAAATCAAGGTGTCAGCAAGGCTGTTTTCTCCCTGAAGATTGTGGCATTCTTGGACTGGTTCCTGGTGAGCCTTGGTCCTTGGCTTCTCTGTCAAATGGCAATGTACATGGCAGTGTCTTCTCCTTTTTCTTCCAGGTTCCATTCACTTCCATTTTATGACTGCTCTCCATGGTTTTTCTTTGTCCAATTTCCTTTGCTCATAAGGACTTCAGCCATATTGGATTAAGGCCAATACTCTTATTCAGCTTAGGTAGTCTTTAACTAATTACATCTTCAAAGGTCCTATTTACAAATGGGTTCACATCCACAGGACCAGAATTTGGGACCTGAACATACCTTTTGTGTGGAACATGAGTCACTTCCCCGCAGCTCATAATAGTTGGCCTTTTTGTTCTAACAAAATTTATAATATAAAAGTGAATATTTTAAGTATATAAATTCATGAACTTACTTTAGTTCATAAATCCATCTTTCTTGGTAATGATTGGAATTTTTGAAAATTAGAACCACTGTTTCCTTCAACATATGATATTCAATATAATTTCCAATAATTATGTTTAATTGAAAAACAAGACTATATTGTCTAATTATATACAATATAATTCTCTATGTCTTCACATGGATAAACTTTTAAAAGTTTTGAAGGGTCATTTGGCATTTGCTGAAAATAAGTGAAAAGTTAGCTGCATTTCTCCAAAGATGGAAAGCTTTTACCTGTTAGTTGTTACTTTTCCTCTATTGTACTTTTTATAGTCTAATCAATCTACAAACAAGTTTTCAATTTAAAAAATGGAAAAATTAAAATAATTAGGATATAGAAATATCAGTCAGTGTGGAAAAGTCAAGAAGATAGGGACATTTGAAAAAGAGAGAGAAAGAAATAATAGGACAAATGTAGTTCACATAGCCACTTAATGTGTTAGGCCATGTGGTGGTGTTTCGAAAGTTTTTATTCCAGTGATTAGGCTAAATATATCCTACTCCCCCTACTAGTCCCTTCTGGGTTGTCTTAAGAGGACTTCTGTCTCTTCTCTCTAGCATGCTGGCTTGACAACAGTAAATTAAGATAATGGTATTGGAAGAGAAGACGTTCCTCCTTTTCCTATTCTTATCCGCCAGTCATGGGGAACCTTCTGTTCTCCCCAGTTATTTTTTTTTTTTTTTTTTTTTTTTTTTTTAAGATTTATCTTTATTTATTTAATTCCCCTCTCTTCCCCTGGTTGTCTGTTTTCTGTGTCTTTTTGCTGCGTCTTGTTTTCTTTTGTCCGCTTCTGTTGTCGTCAGCGGCACGGGAAGTGTGGGCGGCGCCATTCCTCGGCAGGCTGCTCCCTCCTTTGCGCTGGGCGGCTCTCCTTATGGGTGCACTCCTTGCGCGTGGGGCTCCCCTACGCGGGGGACACCCCTGTGTAGCACAGCACTCCTTGCGCGCATCAGCACTGCGCATGGGCCAGCTCCACACGGGTCAAGGAGGCCCGGGGCTTGAACCACGGACCTCCCATGTGGTAGACGGACGCCCTAACCACTGGGCCAAAGTCCGTTTTCCCTGTTCTCCCCAGTTATGCAGCACGTTACAGTGCCATCTTCATAATAAATGCAGAGTCCATATATGGTTTCTGGTCCTAAATCAGGAACTACCAACTTGTTTTTTTATCTTTTATTTTTGTAGAACTTGGTTTTTGTCTACCTGATCTATTACCTACCAGTTCATCCAATGATTTCTTTAGACAAACAGATACCTTATTCCTTAGTAATTTTAGGATGAAATTGCTGTTGTTGAACACATATTATATTCTGGACACTGTACAGCTTGCTTTACAGACATTAATTTATTTCACCTTTATGACAAACCTATGAAGCAGGCATTCATATTTCCATTTTACAACTCAAAAGATGAGGTTCAGGACATTAACATAATTTCCCTGAAGCCATGTGGTTTATAAAGTGTAGAGCTGGAATGTTCACTAATTGTTAGACCCTGAAGCCTATGCTGTTAACCTCCATTATATTCTTCTTCTTCACTATTTCATTCATTCTCATTTCTTTTGCACCCCATGTCCTCTTTTTTACCATTCTCCATATTTGTACCTTACGCCCCTTGATTATGTATGGTGGTAGGGAGTGAGAAGGGATGATGTAGGGTTAACAGCACAGCCAACTATAGACTTTTTGAGAACATGTCTGCAATACTAAGACTAAATAATCATAGTTTGTCATTTGTTCTTTCAGTTAAAAATGGTGCTCCATAGGGCAGCTAGTTCAGTTCACAATTCAAACAGTTGTAAAAATTCCTTTCCTGGAAAGCGGATATGAGCCAGGCAACTGGGCTCCCACCTACGACAAGGGAGGTTGTTGGTTTGGATCCTGGTGCCTCCTAAAGAAGACAACGAGCTGGAGCAACAGGCAGGCACAGCAAGCTAACACAAGAGACACAAGTAGAAAAATCATAATAAGAGGCTCAACAAAGCAGGGAGCAGAGGTTCTTGGTGCCTCCTAAAGAAGACAGCTGACGCGACAGCAGGCATGACAAGATGATGCAACAAGAGATGCAGGGAGGAAAATCATAATGAGATATACAACAAAGACCAGAGTGGAGGTGGCTTAAGCGATTAGGCACCTCCCTCCATATCAGAGGTCCTGGGTTCAGTGCCCGCTGCCTCCTAAAGAAATAAGAGAGCAGATACAGCAAGGGAAAAACAAAAAGGGTGGGAAGAAATAAATGAATAAAATTTAATCTTAAAAAAAAAAAAAAATGTACCTTTTCTCCAGACAGCCATCATACTTTGATAACAACAAAAGTATACAGCAGAAGTGCTTTACATTTAATATTTTTGTCACAAAATATTAAAATAGATATGTTTTTATGGGTCTATATTTAATAAAAATCAGTACTTCTAATTTAATTCTTTATTTTCTTTTTATTCATCATGGTTCTTTAAGTAAAACTGACTTCAAAAATTGTATCCCCCCCCATGACTCCCACATCTGTTTGCTTTTTTGATTTTTTCTGCTCGTTTGCCTGCTTGTTGTTTTTGCTTGTTGTCTGCTCATCTGTTTGTTTGTTTTTTAGGAGGCACTGGGAACCAAACCCGGGACCGCCCATGTGGGAGGCAGGGGCCCAACTGCCCGAGCCACATCTGCTCCCCAACTTTTTAAAACAAACAAACAAACAAACAAACGTGTGGCAATGAAGAATTCAGTGCACTAAACCAGTTTGTTGTCACTTCCTTGGTTTATGTTAAGACATCAACTGTTATACTTATCACTGCTTTTGCATCCATCAGTGCAAATGCCAATAGATTGAAAAAGGCAAATACTGTCTTAATATTATTATTAAAATAATTTTGACATTGCAGACCCCCTTACAGGGTCTTGGGGACTCCTAAGGGCCAAGAACCTCACTTTGGGAACCACTGCACTAGACAATCTGTGTTTTACTCTAGTATTTACCAGCTTATCTCATTCTATCAAATAATTTCAGGAAGTGAAGGTAACTAATCATCAAAGGTTAGTTTCATTAGTATATCTCAAATAGAGATAAATCTACTATACTGTATTTTTTCCCCATTCTGTCATCTGAACTGAGTGCTTCTTTGTTCTCCAAATCACTTAGGATACCTTTTCTTAGGAAGATGCCCTTAAGGAATTTATGAAACTAATTATAAGTTGCTAGCATCTCTCTCTCCTGTCTTTGATATAATGCTTTTAGAAAGGAATGAATGGTGCTAAATTGATTTTTTCAATCTAATTTGCTACTTCTTAACAGACTTCTCTAATCAAAGGATATTAATGTCTATTAGCTATATGGTTGTTAACTCTTAGCCAGCCCCCGATAAAATAGAATCCTGCATTTGAATAGTCTATCAGACTTTTGCAGTTATCTTATTTACTTAGTTCTTTATCAACTTCCTGATATTGTGATTATAAATTCCACCAGGACAGCTTTGATTCATCTTAAGCCATCTGATAACTCTTGACTATTATCTAGTACCAAAGAACTATATGAATTCAGACCCATTTATGGCATCTCATACTAGCGTAATGAAGTTCATGAAGTGTCTTCCTGTTACAAGAACTGGACATAGGCCATATATATTAATCTTAATTATGAGTATAGCCTCTTGGGAGAAAGGCTTTAACTTAATAGATTTACAGTAGGAGCCATCCATTGAAGCCCTTGAGAACAGTTCAGTGTCCTCAACTAGTTTTCTGGTTAGACTTTCACAGTTGGCAAAGGTGGGGAAGGGAGAGCAAAGTTTCCCAATGTTGGGAGAGAAGCCCTAGTTTTCATCTAGATCACACAGTTTTAATGTCTAGAGTATAAATTAAGTGATTGATTGATTTGTACTGTAGCTACTCTATCATAGGAGAGGAAGTGATATGTTCTGCATGGCAGGTTTTACATTAATTCCTTTGGCCATGATATATTTAATGTTTCTAAGAACCTTTATTATCTGACTTCAAAACCTACCTGAGAAACCTTAAATTCTACCACCATGTTTATATTCCATTTTCACCCTAAAGCAGATATTGCACATTTTGAAGAACTTAATAATATTAAAACTCTTCAGTAGACACCACTGTTGGCTAGTGAGTCACTAGTGTGATTCATTCTTTTTCAGTTCTTTCACTATAGTCATTTTGTTTACAAAAATAATTATAGTCTCTGCATTTGTATGACACTTCACTATGTTTAGGGGATGTTTTTATTCTTATGTTTTTCTCATTTAATTTCTTAGAAAGGTGTAGGCACGTTTATCCTTTATAAGATTATATAGCTTGTTACCCACAAGGTTGGAGGATAAAGAAACTGAGTCATCTGATTTCTAATCTAGTGCTTTTCAATTATTTCATGTTTAGGTTATTGACAGCTGTCTGCTTTATGATTTCCCCAGTCATAAGCAGTCTAAAATAAAGTTGGATTTACTTCTACCTCCTACTTTATCTTCACGGTTATATCCTATTTTTAAGTACCAGTTAAAGATACCAAAAGGCATTGGAATGTACTGATGCTCTAAGACTTCGAACTCAAATCCTGAGGGCCATTGTATTTCCCAAATGCCTGGCCCCAAGTTATCGTTCACTTATTCTGAGGCACCCAAAGCTGAAATATCCAATAACTTTCTTGCAACTAGTATAGAAACAAAAATCAATCTGGCTTAGTAATCACATAGTCAGCTTAATTCTCACCTGCCGGAAGTCCATGCTGCATCTTCTAATATGTATCAGACAGAAGTAATCCATTAACCTTTGAATAAATGTGTTGCTTTCCATTCCTTTCATTCAGTCATGAGACTCTTAAAAGAGTAATGCCTAGAATGTGCTCTAAACTTTATTATTATTTATTCACAAAGAATTTGCTGAGGAGGTTGTCTATATTAATAACAACAGTAATGGTAACACAAAACTATGTAACAGGCCTTGTTCTGAGTATTTCGTATATTTTATACCTGGAAACTGCTCCAGCTTCCTTGTTTTCCCACTGGAAAATACATACAGTAATCACTCTTTGGCTACTGCCTCTTTAGCTTCTTTGGCACCAGGAGGAATTACGGAAAAATTTCTATGGTATGATATGAAGCGTATAGCAGACAGCCTATCATATCATGCTACCTGACAGTTTGCAGGAATAGGGATGGTATGATGGTGCACAGTGCTTTTAAAGGATATTAACTACTAGGGTCAGTTTTCAGGAATATGTTTAGAGAAACACTGTGATGATTTTCACTGTTAACTTTACCATATAAAAATACTTTACTACCTTCTCTTTTTTTCTCCACTCTCCATTAAGAATTTTAATTTGTTTCAAATTTAAAAGGCAGTTTAAAAGTTTAACTTAAGATCAAGTGTGCAATTTATAATTCTCTTTAATTCAAAGAAATGTTATCAAAAGAGCTTATACTTTTTAGGTAACTGAATGTGAGATATTTCTTTCACTTCTGGTGAAATTTCTGGATGCAGATAAACCACAGTGGTTACGAGCAGTTGCAGTGGAATCAATACACAGACTGTGTGTGCAACCTCAGTTGTTAAGGTAAAACCTCAGCAGTATTTTGCTTAAAGGGATAGATTAATGTTTATGTTAGTAGGAAGAATTTATGTGCTTATTCTTAAATTTTTAGTGATTTCTAAATAAAGCAGATTGTGTTTTGTATGTATACAGAGGGGCAGGGTTGTGGGTATGGAAAAGTACAGGGAGGAGGGCAAAAAGTGTGATTTAGTGATTGCCATCAGTCCAAATTTACTGACTTAATATAGCCAAGGCAATTTTTTTTAGAACCTTGATTTCAAGCTGAACCTTTTTCCTAAATCACACTGAAGTATGATAAAGAAGCTTTAACTATATCATTGATACTGATCTGTCAACATAATTTGCTATAAAAATGTTTAAGATTTTTTAAATATTCAAATGTTTTCCCCAAATATATTTAAAATTATTTTGCAGGTCATTTTGTCAATCCTATGATATGAAACAGCATTCTACCAAGGTTTTTCGTGATATTGTAAATGCACTGGGATCTTTCATCCAGTCATTGTTTCTTGTCCCTACTGCTGGAAATCCATCTACTACAACAAACCAAGCTGGTAAAGGCTCTTTTTTTTTTTTAATATTCCACCATGATTTGCAATATTCACTATTCCAAGAGGATATATTATAGAATACTGCAACTAGAGAAATATGAATTATCTAAATAAACTGATGGTACTGACTTAGAATAATTTGATCTCTCTAAGGCAACTGTGTTTATTTCCTGCAGAATACATTTTTCTCTGATAAACTTCCAGTTCTTCCAGTTAAATAACAACAGAAGTTTAGCTGCTAACATTTGTTTTAGAAGAATCTTCATTTGGTACCTCTTGGAAAAAACCTGGTTACTATCTTAGGAGTTCTCTAAATCTTTTTTTCATGAAAGGGCTGAACTTGGTTTAAATTAGTTTGGGACTTTATAATACTTGCATTTGCTGTCTCTCCCACTTTATTTTATCTGCTAGTGAACTCTTTATTCTTTATTCCTACATCTGATAAAAAGTGTCCTAATCAAAGTTATATTATAAATTTTGTCCATATTTTTACTTATTAGTAGCTTTTATGCAAAAAAAAAAAAAAGAGGTTTTGGAAATAGGGAGACTTTCCAATAGCCAAAATAGGATTGACAAGTTTCATTTATTTGTGTGTTACCCATTCTTTCCTATAGTACCAAAAAAAAGTAAATAAAATTTGACCAGGTATTTGAAATGAAATTTTTATTTCATTAATAAATCAGAATCTTTGCCTTTTTTCCCCTTACTAACAGGAAATAATAACTCAGGTGGCCCAGTCTCAGCACCAGCTAACTCAGGAATGTTGGGGATCGGTGGCGGTATTACTTTGCTACCAGCATTTGAATATAGAGGAACTTGGATACCTATTTTGACTATAACAGTTCAAGGCAATGCTAAAGCCACCTAGTAAGTAATAGTGGCATTATCTTATAAGGTATGATAGTTTCAGGGATGATATTTAATCCGTGCTTTTCTCTGTATTATAATTTTAAACTTAGACTCATAATCCTTAAGGCATTTAAAAATTCATTTTCTTTTGTCATATTTTGAGAATGCAAGACTGTGATATTTTTTTGTTTATATTTTCTTTTGTACTACTTGTTGACTGTTAAGAGCATTATAAAACATGATATGCTTTCTTTACTTAAAGGCCTGTTCAGCTGACCAAATATAACTTTTTGGTTAAGGATATAGTTTGGCCTCAGACAGTTTGGCCTTAAACCTTGATCTTTTAATGCTATTACCTTGAGCAAATTAGTTAAACTTTTTTTCATCACGGTTTCCTCATTTTAAAATGGGAGCAATGATATATCTATCAGGATTCCATATATGAAAAAATTTAGGTGTTTAGCTAGACATGTTGGAGTTCCACATACGGAAATTTTATTTTTTTTTCATACAGTTAAAAATTAGAGAAGGTGTAGGTTTACAGAACAATCATGCGTAAAATATAGGATTCCTGTATACCACCCCACCAACAACTACTTGCAGTTGTGTGGAATATTTGCTACAGTTGATAATAGCACATTTTTATAATTGTACTATTGGTTAAAGTCCATGGTTTAACTTAGAGTTCACTATTTGTGTAGTGTAGTTCCATGGATTAAAGGATAAAAGGGAAATCTGACATTTCCCCTTTAATAATATTCAGCTATATTTCTCAGTGCTGTTAATTGCTTTCACAATGTTGTGCTAACGAGCACTACCATCCATTACCAAAACGTTTCCATCATTCTAAATAGGAGCCTTGTGCATTTTAAATTTCAACTTCCATTCCCTATTCTACCTCATCCATATAATAATGAAATGGCTCCCTCGAGGGGTATCTGAGCATGTTTTAGGTAGGTTTTTTTTTTTTTTTTTTTAATCCAGTGTTCCTATATACCCACTATTGCTGACACTTTGCATTAGTGTGGTACCTTTGTTATAATTGATGAAAGAATATTAAAATAGTACTTATTAACCGTAGTCCATTGTTTACATTAGGTTTATTTTTTCCCATATACTACCCTATTATTAACATCTTGTATTAAATTTGTTGTACATTTTTATAATTGATGAAAGAACATTCTTATACTTGTGCTATTAACCCCAGTCCACTGTCCACAACAGTGTTCACTGTGTTACACAGTCCCATGTTTTCATTCTAGTAACATGCATGACCCAAAACTTCCCGTTTCAAGTACATTCACATACATAATTCATCACTATTACTTACCCTAATAATAATGTGCTACCATTACCACCATCCATTTCCAAACCTTTATAATCAACTTAAATAGAAATTCTATACATAAATGAAAATTTAAAGTTTCAATTAATTACTAATGTTAAATGGATTTGAGTGTTGTTTTTGAATTGTCCATAATTAACTATTAATACTTTAACAATATATTCAGTATTGATTTTTTTTCTTAAGTATTAGTAAAATATAATACTTGTAGAGATAAACTACATGCATTCAACATGACTACAGTTACTGTAGGACAGTTAGTAGTATCTTTTGCATAATTAATATGTATAATTAAGATATTGTTTTTACACTAGTAAATCGTAACCTAAAATGTGAACCTGAATCTCTATTTTAATTCATAAATGTATGTCTTCATAGTGATACTTTACTATGAAACTTTACCTTGACTAAAATTGTAAAAGCTTAGTCATAGAGAATCAAACTCTTTTAACTAAAATTCATTGCTATTCTTAGTCATTCATCATATTTTAAAGTGACATAGTCATATTACAGGTTTTACCTTACTATAGAGTCTAATGGTACAAGTATACTGGAATATCAAAAAGTAAAAGAATCAGATTTCTAAAAAGAAAAAAAGAGATACAAGAACAAAAACAAAAATAATCAGATTTCTAGCACTAAAGAGAACATTAGTGATTATGTAGTTGACATCTCCACCTCATTTTATAAACTGAAAAGCCCCAATTCTGAAAACAAAAAATTGCTGCCCTCATGAAGCTTACTTTTTTTTTTTAAGCAAGTTTAAAAATGTATTGAGAAACAAAGGAGAAGAAAAAAGTTAGTGAAGTGCTCTGGGCTATAGGTACTAGGTTGTTGGCAATGTCACATAAAGGAATTTAGGACATGCCATACGGTAGGCAGGGGAGTAAAGAGTTTGTAGAGAAATGAGGGAGAAGAAAATAGAAATACCCCAGACACAGGTGGAGACATGCTATAGGGCAAAACACCGGGCTTACATTTTAATGAGTGAGATAGCACAAATAAACATGTACTATGACCTTTGGTAGGGGTTAATTCTTTGAAGAAGTATAAAATGAGGCTAGAGTGTGACCAGGATAAGGATGGAGAGAGAAAGGACCTCTCTGAAGAGAAATTGAGTGGACAAATAATTGAAGGGAGAATTGAAGATGTATGCTTGAGGAAGAAAAAAATAGAAAAAACAAACACTGTAAGAGAGAAACCTTGTCCAGACAGAGAATTCCTTTTTTGTTAGTAAAAGTTTGAAAACAGTTGTTTATTGATAATTTAATTCTTAATCACTTGAGAGACTTGGATTTTAAGTAGTTCTGTAATTAAATAGTTTGATTTTGACTATAGCACTTTATTTCACTTGATCTTAATTTTTTCATCTTTCAGAAGGTTAGGGCTAAATCTCTAAACTAACCTATCAGCAGATTTTTTTTTCTTTTTTTGGTGTGGTACCAGAACCAGGGATTAATTCCTTGACCTATGTATGAAGCCAGCACTCAGTCACTGAGCCACATCAGCTCCTGAGTTGGTTTTATTGTTTGTTTGCTTGTTGGTTTTTTTGTTTTTCTAGGAGGCTCCTGGGACAGAACCTGGGACAGAACTTGGGACCTCCTGTGTGGGAAGCAGGCGCTAGAATGCTTAAGCCACCTCCACTCCCCCAGATTTCTTTTTTAGCGCTATGCATACTGAGGTTATTCCTCTCTGAAATCATAAATGCCAGAAAAAATTGGGTGCTGTTCTGTATATGGATTGATATGTTCACATTGGAATTGGCATCATTCATTCACTCACTCATTGTGAGGTTCAATATAAAATAATTTTCATGGTTCTCTTGGAAGGCATACATATAAATCTTCGTGGTGCATTATTTTTTTTAATTGATTTTTAAGTATGTAGTAATTTTTAAAACTTAAGTGGTACACATACACAGAAGAAGTTTTGATAAAAGTATCATGGCGTTATACTCTTTCAGATTTATTTCACTGTGGCTTCCTTCAAAGGGGCTTGTGATAGTTTTTGGAATTTGGCCTTAAGTTTAAAATATTTAAATAAAAGAGGTATATTTTATCTAAAAATGGAAAATTTGTGTTAGTAATTCTAATAAATGCACCAAAGCATAAGGGTGGTGTATGGAGATTCTATTTTATGCCTAGTTTTCCTATAAATCTACAGCTTCTCTAATAAAAAAAAATCGCATGATTTAAAATGTGAACAAAAGCACTGAAGCATTGAGGTAAGAAAGTGTGTGCTGTTTAGGTTCATGATATAAATATAAATTTCCTTTTCCTTTTTACTGTTTTAGCACTTATTTTCTATACCATGGAATATGGGAATTAGAGTTTCTGATGTTTAGGATTATTTTTTCTGCTTTAGATGCATTTTCCCAGAAGATGGCATGTTCTTTGAAAACACGGATATGTCTTATACTTGTACCACTGGCTTATCAATTAAGAAGATATTAGCACTGGTTGGTTTAGTATTGTGGTTTTATAAGGTTAATTGATCCAGCAACAACCAAACCCATAAACTTTATTTTACTCTTCTCTTCGTTTGAACTTAGAGTACTTGATCAATAATATAATCGTATTTTTATTGATTACCTAAATTTTAAAAAGCTCAGTTGGCACATATTAATGATTAAATTGATAGGCTTGAGAGGCAGACAAGCGTGGGTTAAGAATTCTTGACTAATAGCTGTGTCACCCTAGTCCTCAGTTTCATCATCTGTATCTCTTAGGGTTTTTATGAGGAGTTAACATGAGATAATATGCATTAAAAACTTTAGAGTCCTAGGCTGAAATTATTTTGAGCTTTACATTTCTTTATAAATGAGTGCTTTTAGCATTTGAGGTAGGATATGACTTTTAATAGTTTTTCTTATTGTAATCTTACGTGATTTCAAATTTTGGGGGGAGGTACTGGGGCTGGGGATTGAACTCGGGACCTAGTACATGGGAAACTGAAGCTCAACCACTGAGCTACACCCACTCCAAATTTGTTTTTTGTGATAGAATTTTTATTCCATAAATTCACCATTCATGGTTTTAGTACATTCAAAAGTTGTGTACAATTATCACCACCATCTAATTTCAGAACATTTTCATCACCCCTCCTAAAGAACCCTTTTTTATTAACAGTCCTTCCCCAATCTTCTTTCCTCCATACTGTGGCAACTATTAATGTGATTCTTGTTTCTATGCATTAGTGGATTCTGGAAATTTCATATCAATGAAATTGATATGAACCTTTTGTGTCTGACTTTTTCCACTCAGCATAATATTTCAAGGTTCATTCATGTCATCATGTGTCAGACTGTCAATCCTTTCTATGGCTGAATAATATTCCATTAAATGGATAAGCCACATTTTGTTTATCCATTCATCAATTGATAGGCATTTGGGTTGTTTCCACTTTTTGGCTATTACAAATAATGCTGCTATGAAAATTTGTGTACAAGCTTTTATGTAATCATATGTAATTTCATTCCACACGTGAGTGGAATTGCTGGGCCATGTGATCACTCTGTTTAACTTTTTAAGGAGCTGTGAAACTATTTTCCACAGCAATGCCACCATTTTACGTTCACATCAACAATGTATGCGGGTTCTAACTTCACATCCTGAGCAACACTTGTTATTTTCCATATTTTGATTACGGCCATTCTAGTGGGTGTGAAGTGGTATCTTATTGTGGTTCTTTTTTTTAAAGATTTATTTATTTTGTTTATTTCTCTCCCCTTCCCCCCAGTTGTCTGCCCTCTGGGTCCATTCGCCGCATGTTCCTCTGTGTCTGCTTCCATTCTTGTCAGAGGCCCGGGAATCTGTGTCTCTTTTTGTTGTGTTTGCTATATCAGCCCTCCATGTGTGCGGCGCCACTCCAGGGCAGGCTGGACTTTCTTTCACACTGGGCGGCTCTTCTTATGGGGTGCACTCCTTGCGCATGGGGCTCCGCTACGCGGGGGACACCCCTGCGTGGCATGGCACTCCTTGCGCACATCAGCACTACGCATGGGCCAGCTCCACACGGGTCAAGGAGGTCCTGGGTTTGAACTGCGGACCTCCCATGTGGTAGGCGGACGCCCTATCCGTTGAGCCAAGTCTGCTTCCTTTATTGTGGTTTTGATTTGTATTTCCTAAATGAGTAATGATGTTCAGCATCTTTTTTATGTGCGTATTGGCCATTTGTGTAAATTTTCTTTGGAGCTTTGTCTCTTCATATCCTTTGCCTATTTTTAATTGGGCTATTTGTCTATTTATTGTTGAATCTTGATATATTCTGGATACCAGTTTCTAATCAGATACAGGATTTGCAAAAATTTTCTTGATAGTGTCCTTTGTGCCAAATTTTTTATTTTGATGAGCCCAATTTATTTATTTTTCTTTTGATGCTTGTGCTTTTGGTATCATATCTAACAAACTATTTTCTAATCAGAGGTAATGAAGATGTATGCCTCTGTTTGCATTTAACACTTTTGTCATTTGAGCCCTTAGATTTAGGTCTTTGATCATTGTGAATTAATTTTTATATGTGGTGTGAAGTAGGGGCCCAACTTCACTCTTTTGCATGTGGATATCCAGTTGTTCCATCAACATTTGTTCCTTCCCCATTAAATTATTCTTTTTCCATTAAATTATCTTGGCAGATTTTAATTTAAACATATTTAAAACCATGATTCCCTTTCAGTCTTGCTTGACACACTAATGCAGTATTATTCTTACCCTCTTGGCAGATTGGATGTGAGATACTTTACCCCAGTGTGAAAGCATCTCCCTCTTAATAGAATTGACTTGATTATGTAGCACCTTATTTTCAAAGCACCTATGTCAGAATTTGAGAAGTTTTCTAAGTAGACTAGGTCTTATTCTGTTCTGTATGTCAGTCCTTTTCTGCTATCAAAAATTAATAAAAATATTGGATGATGGAGGGCAGGTAGCATCAAAAAGAAAATTATTAAAATTAGTTATGGGGAGTGATCAGGTAGGCCTTAATTTACTAATCAGTTCCTTAGACTACCATGAGGGGATCCCTCCTACAAATGAAACACACTCGGTATCCATTTACTTTTGCTGTTCTGTTCATCTTAATTTCTGTAGTCCACAAATTGGGGAAATAATTTTATATATTTTCATCTTTGTAGTTTCTCATCAGTGTTCTAATTTTTTCATAATTTAAGCCTAGAGATGTTGGACAAAGTTGAACCCCCGACTATACCAGAAGGCTATGCTATGTCTGTGGCATTCCATTGTTTGCTAGACCTTGTACGTGGAATCACTAGTATGATTGAAGGAGAGTTAGGAGAGGTTGAAACACAATGTCAGACTACTGCGGAAGTGGCTTCTTCATCAACACAGTCATCAGAACTTCAAGATTTACAGTCGACATCAGACAAAATGGATAAAGAAATAGGTATAATCTTATAATTCTGTATTTTTTTAATTTAATTTTGAAAAAATTTGAAATTTACAGAGACGTTGCAAAATAATGAAGTTCTCTTATATCCTGCCATGATTTTCTATGTTTGCTCTTTGCCATTTTGCCATCCTTCTCTCTCTGGTTACATCTCCCTTGCTATATATATATGTCACTATGTGTTATTCTGAACTGTTTGAAAATAAGTTTCAGACCTGGCGTACTATTAGCCCTTAAAACTTATGTGTGTATTTTCCAAAAATAGAGGTACTCTCCCACATAACCAGAATATAATCACCATCAGAAATTTAAAATTAATTCAATATTGTCATCTAATTACAAACCCCATTCAAATTTTGCCAGTTGTCCCAGTAATGTTCACTACGGTCCAGGATCAAATACTGAAGTTAGTTGCAATTCTCTATACTCTTCTTTATTTTTATTTTTTATTTTTATTTATTTATTTATTTTTTAATGTTACAGTCAAAAAATAGAAGAGGTCCTCAAACCCCCCCCCCCTCACCCCACTCTTCCCACATCAACAACCTCTTTCATCATTGTGGCACATTCATTGCATTTGGTGGATATGTTTTAGAGCACTGCTGCACCACATGTATAATGGTTTACATTGTAGTTTCTATACTCTCCTTTAATCAGGAACAGTTCCTTCGCTTTTCCTTATTTTATATAATAAAGCCTTGACATTTTTAAAGTGTGTGTGCCAGTCAATTTGCATTTGACTGATGTTTCCTCATAATTGGCTTCAATTTATACATTTTCATTGGAGCTACCACAGAAATGTTGTGCTGTACTTAGTATATCAGCACATCTAGAGGCATTCAATACCAATTTTTATTATTACTTGTGATGTTAACTTTTATCACTTGGCAAATATGGTATCTGCCAAATTTCTCCCCTGTAAAGTTAATTATTTAGCTTTTTGTGGAGAAATACTCTGAGACCTCTACTGTTAATCTTTCCCATTGTCCCCCATTTTTTCCCCATTTATTTATATTAGTATGGATTCATGGATTTTAATTTTATTCAAAGGGTTACAGTCTATAACTATCATTATTTAATTTGATCTCAGATTGCCCCCAACATGGTCAATGGCATCCCCTTCTGGCCCCTGTGTTTTTTTTTTTTTTCAGGTATCTGAAACTGGGGATTGAACCTAGAACCTTGTATATGGGAAGCCGACGCTTAGCCACTGGGCCACAATGGCTTTCCTTCCTGTGTCCTTTTGACCTGTACCAGTCATTCCTTGAGCACTTCCTTACTATCTGATTTAATAAGGTGTTCCAAAGCTTGTCTTGGATTTTTCTTGCCCAGCCTTGGAGTCATCCATTTTCCCAAGGAGCCCTGGTTCCTTTTAGTGGAGAATAGTCCCTAGAAACTAATATGTAGCTACTAGGTATGCCTTTTTCTGCTTGGATAGGAAATATATGTTACACACACTCATTTACTCATAAACACACACAGCACACATCAGTATATATTTTATCAGTCATACCATGAAGTCACTGATTCCTCCAATTCTGATTGAGTACCACAAAGTTTATTTTCACTTATCATATTTGTAACTCCCTTCTCCAACAGTGAGAAACCTGACTCCCACTTTATTCAATGAATTTACTTATTTGCTCAGTTCCCAGTGTATTTACCCAACCTCCAGGTTGAGCCAGCTGAATTGTGGCATCACTCCCAGCTGGTCACACAGGCCAAAAGTTTGGTCTGATGAAGGGAAAGAGAAGAAATGATATTATATATATATTTTTAAAAGGTATCAATTAAGTTGGGTACAGAAAGGTCTTACCATACATATTTAAAAACAACTTTAAAACTTCTAGAAGTCTCAAATTATTGTGTGGTTTTCAAGTTTTCATTTTTTCAGATAATATTTATATTATTAAGGCTTTAATATTGAGTTGTTGATGGAATATTTAACATGTTGTCAAATGAACAGGGATATTTTAGAATTTGAGATGACATCCATAGTTATTGTTAAGGCTTGTACTTTTTTTTTCCTTTTAAGTTAGCAGAGCTGTTTGGGAAGAAATGGTGAATGCCTGTTGGTGTGGTCTTCTTGCTGCACTTTCACTCCTTCTTGATGCCAGGTATTACGTCTTCGTAAGTTTTATAGTACATGGGACAGATATTTTTAAAACAACAACACTGCAGTAATTTATTTAAATTTGGCCTAAGAATTGTTGCCTCCTACTCTTTTTAATGTGTAGAACGTTATTCTTTTTTTTTTTTTAAGATTTATTTATTTATTTCTCTTCCCTTTCCCACCACCCCTCCACCCCGGTTGTCTGTTCTCTGTGTCCATGCGCTGTGTCGTCTTCTTTGTCCACTTCTGTTGTTGTCAGCAGCATGGGAATCTGTGTTTCTTTTGTTGTGTCTTCTTGTGTCAGCTCTCCATGTGGGCGGCACCATTCTTAGGCAGGCTGCACTTTCTTTCACGCTAGGCAGCTCTCCTTATGGGGTGCACTCCCTGCACGTGGGCTCCCCTATGCGGGGGACACCCCTGTGTGGCAGGGCACTCCTTGCGCGCATCAGCACTGGGCATGGGCCAGCTCCACATGGGTCAAGGAGGCCCGGGGTTTGAACTGCAGACCTCCCATGTGGTAGGTGGACGCCCTAACGACTGGGCCAAGTCCGCTTCCCTAGAACATTATTCTTTTTCCACCGTTCTGTCTTACCCTTCCTTGCTCCTACCAGAATTCTTGTCACAATGTTTGAATGGCAAATACAGTCCTAAAAAATTAAAGGAAAGCATATTTGTTTTGACACTTTACTTGCCACATTTGCAATGAATTATTTATTCAGTTTCTTTGATTTTTTTAATTCAGAATTGCAAAATTTATACTCACTTTTAAATGCTTGATATTTTAAGTTAAATCTTTGAGTTCTTAACTGTTTTCCTAAAGAATATATGTATTGTACATGCTTTTTTACCCAGTTCAGATTTTCAAATATTATGTTAATTATTTAAAATTCCTTTTAGGGTATATCTATTCAAACAATACTTTATATAGATTCTCTTAAAACTTCATCTAGTACCCAGTTTCATATCATGTTCTGCAGTCTAATTAAAAATGATTTATTTAATCTAAATAAATACCTTATCTTTCCAGCACAGATGAAGCTGCCACAGAAAATATATTAAAAGCTGAACTGACTATGGCTGCTCTTTGTGGACGACTGGGCCTTGTAACTTCAAGAGATGCCTTTATAACTGCAATATGCAAAGGTTCCCTGCCTCCCCATTATGCTCTGACTGTACTGAATGCTACCACTGCAGCTACACTTTCCAACAAATGTAAGACTTGAACAAATTCAAAGTTCTTTTCATCCAGTGTGGTACAGAGAAAGGATTATAGAAATTCTATGTTCAAACCTCAGTTCTTTCACGCACTGCTTCTGTGACCTTGGGGTGGTTAATATCCCTGAGCCTCAGTTTTATCCATCTCACTAAAAACAATGGGAGTAGTAGTTGTGAGGATAATATAAGATAAATCTGAAAGTCTTTTTGTAAACTATAACATGTTGAAATGATGGTGGTGGTGATTTTTTTTAAGTGAAACTAACAGAACAGTGTTGTTTGCAACCACTTCAATTAAGCTGACATCCAAAAAAATTTTTTTCTTGTTGAATACTTTGAAAATCTCAGTTTTTTTTGGCCCTGGGACCTGGGAAAAATACTCAATTTTGATAGAAATAATATATATTTCAATATAATTTTTTTCAGCCTAAAAATGTGAATATTGGTCTCTAACTTTAACTAGAGAAGTTTACTTGGAATACATGTTTAAAAAGCTTAATGTTTCCCAATTCTATGTTGCTTATGAAGAAATGTGTTGAAGTTTTATAGTTTTTTTAAAGTTCTATGTTGGAAATAACTTAATATTCGATTAGCTTGTTTTGGTTTTATACCTTAAGCATTTTTCAAATATTTGCCCATTATATGGGCATTTTTGGGACTTGGAATTGTCCTGAATGACATTGTAATGGCAGATACAGAACATTATATATCCTGCTATAACATCCAGAATTGAATAAGAGAGAGTGTAAACTACAGTTTAAACTATAATCCATGCTTAGTGGCAATGCTCCAAATGTGTTAATCAATTGCAATGAGTGTACCACACTAATAAAAGAAGTTGTTAATGTGGGAAAGGGTGGGAGGTGTGAGAAGTGGGGCATATAGGAATCCCTTGTATTTTTTGGGTAACCTTTTGTAATCTAAGTATCTTTTTTAAAAAATAAAAAATATATTTAAAAATTTAAAATTAAAACAATAAAATACTTGCCCATAGATAATAGGTAATACTTATATTTAAGTAAATGTAGTTGAACTTAGTTTGATCAAATTGATAATATTTCAGAATAAAATGTAACTTTGAATGCAACATGAAAAGTATATTTTAATTATTTAGGATTTCCTTTGTGGTCTAGCATACTCCATTCAGGGTCAAAGTGTTATGATGATAAGTCCATCAAGTGAATCTCACCAGCAAGTTGTGGCTGTTGGTCAACCTCTAGCAGTACAACCTCAAGGGACAGTAATGGTAAAGTACTGTTTTTTTCTTGACTCCCAATTACCTATCAAGTGAACCCATTGTACTCTTTTTTTGGTGTTCACCAAACTTGATCATCATACTTTATACACTTTATTTTATCTGGATGGTACTATAGAAGAAACTAGTTAACTGTGCAATTGACACTGTAGCCAACTATGATAACACAGTCTTTACTCAAATGAATTTGTTCTCTACAAAAATCAATGAAAGTAAGTATCCAAAACTATTAATGTTTTCTTAATATTTTTGTTTTTTATTTAAAAATCTTTGAATAGGATAATGCTCTTTTATCAGCATTTTAATTTTCAAAATGCATAACAATTCCTGCAAATATGTCCTTTTTTATATAGCTAACTTCCAAAAATATCCAGTGTATGAGGACTTTACTTAACCTGGCCCACTGCCATGGGGCTGTTCTTGGAACATCATGGCAGCTTGTCCTGGCAACTCTACAGGTATGTTGTAGTGCCTGGGTCAGAGGTCAGTGTTGTTTTAAATCTAAATACTAACAATTTAAGTAATGCCTGCTGCTGCTTTGGGCAGGCCTAACAAATAGTGTAAGTAAGTAAAAAGAAGTTGAAAAGGAAAAAGGACATGGATCCTATTGTAGGAAGTGATGGAATACTTCTCATAACTGCCTAAGTTCCATTGCCTAGACTTGGTGTAGTAAGTATTTTATATGAATGTTAACTACTGATTTTCATTTTACTTATTAGAAAGCTACTGATTTTAATTTTGGTTATGGGATGTTACTACTAATTATAATTTTAGTTATTAGAATTTTTATAATTTTATGTATTTGTTTTAATTTTTTTTTTTTTTTTAATTTTGCAGCATCTTGTATGGATTCTGGGATTAAAGCCTAGTAGTGGTGGTGCCTTGAAACCTGGGAGAGCTGTAGAAGGACCCAGTACAGTAAGCCCTAGTCATTCTTATCCAGTTAATGCTTTCTAGAATGTTTATAATGTTAACTTTTAATTTTATTTTTCACTTAGGTTCTAACAACAGCAGTTATGACAGATTTACCAGTGATTTCCAATATACTTTCAAGATTGTTTGAAAGCTCACAGTAAGTCAGTTTCTTAAATTAATAGAAACATTTTTTAAGTCTACATTGTAGATCAAAATGTTTTATTACTTCATTTTCATTTTAGGTATCTTGATGATGTATCATTGCATCATTTAATAAATGCACTTTGCTCCTTATCCCTAGAAGCAATGGATATGGCTTATGGAAATAATAAGGTATGATATTCTACCTTTCTGTTTTAAACATAGCACATTATTTATAATCTTAGGGTTTTTTTAGTAAGACCAATACTAACCTTGTTAGGCTAACTCTATTCTATTGGATTTTTAGTATATGTATTTCTTATTTGTTGAAGTGGAAATAAAGAGGGCGTGATTTGGCTTATTATAAGTCCAAATATGTATATTGCAATTTAAACTTGTGTTCATTTCTATTGTGTCCTGAATATTTTTATAAAGAATGATACAACACTATTTTTTGTAGATGAATTCCATAAAATGTCATCACTATTACTTATAATTTGAAGTACAAATTTAGGACTGGGATAATTTAAGATTTAAACCAAGTAATATATGTCAGTGTCTCAATTCCTCTTGTCCGTGGTTGGGATGGAAAATAAGGAGCTAGTCATTTCCTTCTGAAGGTAGTGATTCTCCCTTCATGTTACTATACTAGAGAATGTCCTTTGAAAATTAATTTTTTCTTTTTTTATTGACTAAGTGAATAGAATAGTGCTTCTGAATATTGACATTCAAGAACATTTCTATACTCAACATAACATTTTCTATTATACTTAGAAGACTAGAAAATTTGGGTTTATATCTTAGCAATATTTATTTAAAATAAAATGCTTTCTACATTTTAAAATGAATAAATATAGTTTGGCCATTTGAAAATAAGTGAAGAAAATCCAAAACATGAATAAATAGCTGAGACTGTGGCTTTATAATGTAACGTCTAACTATAGGATCCAAAATTATGTTGTTAGAACAAAGTTTTATGTATTATAGTACATAGCCAGAGAATTATAAAAAACATGTAAAAGTCCATGATGATATTGAAAATATGTACTATATTTTCTAAATCGAGGTAATTTCTTTATATCTTGAATAATCCTATATTTTTAAGATTACTTCTTAGCACAGAACTCTGTTTCTAATAGACTACTTTAGTGATATTTGAGCAAATTTATATGATGATGTCTTGAGAACTTAAATATTCACTCAGCAAGCACAGTATGGTTACTCTGTACATGATACTGTGCTAGGAGATATAAAGATAATATGAGTTTTCTACTTTCAAAGAGCATATAAACTTGGCTCATGAGTACGTGACAGTTAAGGTGATGTAGGAGTCTAAATAAATAGTATAAATACTAAGTGATGTTAGAGTTCTCTCTAGTCTTAGTATTTTGTTATATGAGAACTTTTAGTATGTATTTATATTGAGATAAATTAATATTAACAAACATTTAACTGGTGTGATTAGGGTTGGATATTGAAGGATTGGTAAGATTTAGATAGCTAGGAAAGGGCAAGTGTATGAAATCAAAAGGGAAAAATGTTACAAAAAGTCAAATCAGTGAGATTTGAGAAGAAAGCTAGGAAAATTGATCAGTAGTTTATTGTTCCCCTTGGAGAGTTTATCAAGAAAGTGGTAGGAATAGGTGCCATCTTTCTGGGGGAGGTAGGAGGGAACAAGTTTTGAGAAAATGGATATTGCAAGTGGAATGGAGATAACTTCATTAGAAATAGGTTCGCATGTATCCATTTTAGGATTTAATTTTGTAAATGGAAATGTAAATATAGAATAGAAATATAAGTTCTGTAAACTTTATTTCAAGTATAAACTATAAAAATATTTTTAGATGGAAGCTATAAAGCAATTTATTATTCAGATGTATCTTCTGTAAATATAAATATGCCAATGTTAAAACTTATAAATAGGTTTTCACCTGATTTAAAAGAAAAACCAAAGTTTATAAAGTGTTAGCTCTTCTGAGTGAGTTATTTATACATATATATATCAGTGTTCTTCAAGTATGACTTGAAAGTGACTAGTCATCTCAGTTTTGATCCTTATTTCAGGAATTTGTGCTAATTTGTTTAGGAGGTAGCTTATGGTAAACCTGCAAATTTTTTCTTAGAAAAAAGTAACACTGATGTTCCTTTTGTGTACATATTACCAAGCTTACTATAACAACAACAAGTAACAAACAGCTATTGTTTGAATATTTATTATATGTCAAGCTCTAACTTACATTATTTTATTTAGTTGTTTAAAAAACTTCGTGAGGTTCATTAGTAGTATCCCCTTTATACAGAAAAATATGTGACAACACAGGGAGCAGGTGTAGCTTAGTGCCTGCTTCCCATGTATGAGGTCCTGGGTTCAATCCCCAGTACCTCCTGAAAAAAAACGTGAAAGAGAGCTCAAGTAAGCTGCCTGAGGTTGCCTACTTAGTGATTGGTAGAACTTGGATTTGAAAATTCCAAAACTCCATTCTTAACCACTTGGCTCTAGTGACTCACTTTTCATGTGTCTCAAAGTCACCTGTGGATTTTTTTTTTAAACTACAGATGTCAGGGCCACATTCCTAAATTAGAATCCTCAGGTATGAGATCCATGTATCTAGACATTCATTAAATGATCACATGATTCCTGAGCTTACCCTGGTTAAAATGGTACTGCTGCTGCTGATGTTGTTGATGTATAAATAGATAACATTAAACGGGGACTTATTATGTGCCAGGCACTTTCTAACATGAGGTATGTATGATCTGTACTACTAGGTAGGTTCTTTACTGTTATGTCCATTTTACAAATTAAAAACCCAGCCAAAGGGGTGCTGATCAAAGTACTAGAAATCTTTTGGCTTTTATGAAGGATATTTATTTGGGTTGGAAGCTTAGAGTCACAAGGCCATAAAGCATCCAACTCATGGTTGCTTTCTCACCAAAGTCAGTTGCTACATGTTGAAGCAATATGGTTATGGGTCTCTGCGCAGGTTCAGCCTTCCTTCTTCATTTTAAGGCTCTGTGGGCCCCAATTCTTCCTGTCTTAGCTGTAGGCTGGCAAAGGTTCATCTTTCAGGGCTTCCTATACCACTCTGGCATAGGGCTCATTCCTTTCCAGGCCTTATCGGCTACTCACCTGCTCCATTCTGTTCAGCTGCAAACTATCAGGCAAATGGCTCATCTCTCACTGAGGCTCCAAATCAAAACTGGAAAAGTTGTCTCTCCCATTTGTCTTCTTGAGTGTCTGTTTGTATCCACCCACCAAAGGTTCTGGGACTCAACCCTGAGTCACACCCTACTGATGTGGGCAAATCACAGTCCCTAAATTGATTTTATTAAGTAAACCTAAAACCTTTGAATTTAATACCATCAGAGGGTATCACACCCAGAGGAACAGGCCAGTTTACAAACATAATCTTTGTTTGGGGATGGGGGCGGGGGATTCATAAGTAATCTTAAACTGCTATAGGTAGTAATTTACCCAAGGTTTCATACCTATTAAAGTGGTGGAGCTGAGATGAGATCTTCGGCAGTTAAAACTCCACAAGGCACTATAGTACTGAAGTACTATACCACATTGTCTGTAGAATCACGTATTTTCTACCACAAAAGTGTTTAGGGTGCATACAACATTAGCACTTTCAAGATTAGTCATCTAACCTGTCTATAATTGTCTTAATACACCAGGGTACTTGCTTCTACTAGCAAGAAAGTTGTCAACATTTAAAAATTAAAATTTTATCAGCACTGTAAAAATGTTAAGGGTTTAGAATAAGATCTTTTCCTTTTAAAAAAATTATAAAATTATTCTCATAATTTGTTTTGTTTTATTATTGGTCTTTTTTTCTAGTTCCATGTCTCAGTTTGATATACCTGACCTATCCATGAGAAAATACTCATGGTTTTGTCACATGAATTTACATTTAAGCATATTTTACCATCTCTATTAGCATTGGATTAGAAATAATTGTCTTTTGATCTTTACAGTGACTGTGAAGTACAGGGACCAAGTAATCTAATTTAGCTATTTCATCTTCTATTCTTCTGTCTTTCTTAAACTGACAGCTTTAATCTCTACTATACTCTTGACTTTGTATTTCTTTTCCATCGTCTCTGCTGTCTCCCTCTGTATTTTTCCTGACAGTTACACATAAAGCCTGGGCTCTTCAAGACTTCACTAGTTAGAATGCTTCTTCTAGTCACAAGATTAGTTATCTGTGTGTCCGGTATAATTTTTGAATTTTTAGTTTTATTTACAGTTGAAATACTCAAAATTCTTATAATATCAAAATGTAATATATTTTTCTTCCTAGGAGCCATCTCTTTTTGCTGTTGCCAAATTGTTAGAAACTGGTTTAGTTAACATGCACCGAATAGAAATTTTATGGAGACCCCTTACTGGCCATCTACTTGAGGTAATCTATTTTTCTTAAATATTTTATTTAAATGTTTGTTACAAGCTTTTGAATGACTTACTTTTTGTGCATATGATTGTATTTCTAGAATAAAGGCATTCACATTGGCCTAATGATTTCAGATAACCATTTGAAAAATCATCATTAACTTTTTTCCCCCTTTCATTTTTGCCCTTGTACTCTCTCTCTCTCTCTCTCTATATATATATTTTTTTTTTTTTAATTTTTTTTTTATTTTTTATTTTTTACAGAAGTTGTGAGCTTAAAAAATAGTCTTGCGCATATGTAGAATTTCCATGCAACACCCCTTCACCAACACATCTCACCATGGTGGGACATTTATTACAGATTATGGGATATCATCATCAGATTATTATCACTGACTATGGTCCATAGTGTACATTTGGCTTATTTTTTCCATACCCCCCCATTATTAACACAGTACATCTGTGACATTGATGCAAGAATATTACACTGTTGCTGTTAACTAGAGTCCATAGGTTAAATTAATTGTTTTTTTCCCATGCTTCTGCACATTCCCACCACCCTTCACTAGTAATGTACGTCTGCTCTAGCTCACAGAAGGACACCCTTGCATCTGCACCATCAACCACAATTCTCCTTCCCTCTGGGTTCACTGTGTTATTTAGCCCATAGATTATTCTCGTTCTCTAGCTTTCTTTCAATTAACATTTACTTCCTAGACTACCCTTTTCAACCACAATCCCATTTATAAACCAGCTATTACTCACTATAATGTGTTACCATCTACTCTATCCATTTCCACACTTTTACAGTCAAGTTAATTAAAACTTCTATATATATTAAACATCGGTAGTCCTTCTCAACCCTCCTCTTATTTCTTAATAACCTATACTCGAGATTTTAATTCCATGCTTTTTTTTTCCCTTCATACTTAGTTCATATTAGTGAGACCATTCGTGTCTGGTTTACTTCACTTAGTATAATGTCTTCAAGATTCATTCCATGTTATCATATGTGTCCCAATTTCATTTCTTCTTACTGTAGCATGGTATTCCATTGTATATATATACCACATTTTGTTTATCTATTCATTGGTTGATGAACACTTGCATTGTTACCATATTTTTCTGCCCTTGTACTTTTGACTCTATTTTTTATCAAGGACTAAAATTGTACAGTAATTGGTTTGGTAAAGGTGTAGATTGCTTTTATTGACCAGAAATTGGTGAAATTTTAAATTGAAGAATACCAAAGAAATCTCTCAAGTCTCCATCAGCTGTTAGATTGGGATCCCTTTCTTTTATTATGCAGTCTCTTGACTACCTCAAGTTCCAGCTAGTTCTGAAATGATTTAAGGTAATTCGGACTAAGAGTTAGTAGTAAATAATCCTCATTTTTACCTTTTGTTATGATTATGAGATAGCACTCTACAGGGGGGAAAACTTGGTTAGTGTCACTATTATTGATAGTGTCATAAAATTTTATATGGATTTGTATTCTCTTGTATTCAATTTGGGGTAGCTCTTAAGAATTAGCCCTGCTTAATTACCAGCCCCTGCTGGTATATGTTTGTGTGTAGTTTAGGTTTAGGTTTCCAGAGTCTTTTATGTTATCTCAGTAACCTAAGAAAGATTATTACCTTTTGTAAGAAAAACAGATATACTTGAGCTTCTTATTATTATATTTTTTTCATTTTATTGGGATGACTTTTATGAATTATTAAAGGATATATACAGATTCCTTCTTATTGGGCATTCACATCAAACAGCAAGAAAGAAGTTGTAAAATTTAGCACAATATTTGATTATGAAGGTAGACTAAATTAGGAACCTTAGTACCAGCTTGATTCTTTTGTTTACTCTGATGGCATATAATTTACTTCTATGAAATCCTTTTTTGCCTATGACTTGTTTTAGTTTCATGTTTTTTCTTTCTGTTTCTCTTTTGCTTCCTCTTGTCCCTTATTCAGAAGGTAAGTCTGTTTATATTTTGGACATAATTTTTTTTCAACCCCTATAGATGATCATTTGACATAATTTCAAAAGTGTGTAAAAAAAATAGAAAGTATATATTTTAATTTTTGTTTTCTCAATTTGGTGTCTGACTTGTATCTTAAGTATACAAATCAAATATTTAATTTTTATTCAATATATATACTTTCAGGTCTGCCAGCATCCAAACTCTCGAATGAGAGAATGGGGAGCAGAAGCGTTAACATCACTTATTAAAGCAGGATTAACATTTAACCATGATCCTCCACTTTCACAAAATCAGGTAATTTGTAATTTGGAGAGAATCCTCTCTCATTTTTATGGAAGAATACTTAATATAAAATTCACCCTTTCACCTATCTAATTTTTTTAAAATTATCAAATGGAAAGTATTCTAAAAATGGGTTTTTGTTACTTATTCTTTTTTTTTATGTAGGCAGTGGATCTCTTACAGAGAACTAATATGCCTGATATATCTGTAGGATTGTCTTTAGAAAAATTTTAAACAACTTTTTGTGACTAACACTGAACTGAGTTAATAAATTGCCTATAATTTGTCTCCTAGTCTAGAAATTTCCTTCTTCATAAAGTGCTGTGGCTTTTTTATGGGGCTCAATTTAATTATCCTTTTTTTGCTTTGGTCCTTTACCTACCTCCAATTTTTTTTGTCTTATTGGGGAGAAAACAAGTAGCAAAAGAAGTAAGCACAATAAAGTAGATTTTTATTTTTAAATAACTTCGAAGTTATTTTATACTTCCAGAGTTAACTTTGTGTTATGAATCCATTGTCCTGACTCTATTAATCATTTGCATATATCTTAGACAATTTTTTGAAGTTCACCAAAGTTTTATTGTTTCAAGACTGAGTAGGAATCAAGAATTCAATAACCATTTTCATTGCCCTCATCTTAATGTGTTGTAATTGTATTAAATAAATTTATTCAACAAATAATTTTTGTGGCGGACAGTATTTTAGCTCTTGGAATAGAACAATGAACAAGATGGAAAAGGTTTGTGCTCTTAGAGAACTTATATTTTATTTATGTCTACTACAATTTGAGCTTTTCAAAAAGAAAAATTTTATCTTTATATTTTGGAATCCCCTACCAGCTCAGTACCTGGCATATAGTGAGAACTTAATGTTTGTTCACTCATTGAACCAAGTAAATGAATCCTTAGAAGAAAGTTAAAAATTAGTCAAGTGCTTTCAGATGCTGAAAGGTTGGAATGGAGTGTTCTCTTTTTTTTTTTTTAACACTCCAACAGATTTTATGGTTTTATATCATCTTTGTTAATATCTGCCATACTTGTTCATTTTTAAGGGGTATTTATAGCAGTTTTATTGCATCACATTGAATTTTAAATTTAAATACCTGTGGCATGCTTTAATAAAGGAAATGAAAGGTAATTTTAGAAACTGGGAATAGTTTTCTCCTGTCCAAATATATATATTTCCTTTGTGAGGTTCATTTTTATATGTGTCTATAAGTAATATCTTTTAAAATAAGGGTATCTCTCCATTTATCTTGAAATCTCACATTTTGATAATTCTTGTTTTCTTTTATTTAAAAGAAAAGATAGATGGCAAAACAAACATAATGATTACTGTTAGAGTATATCCAATGTTTGTTTTAGGAAAAATTTCTCTTTACTACAGCAGTCTGAGTGGAGGAGAATTTAAACTTAAAAGACAAGAGCAAAGCCTTTCTATCTTTTTGGGCTTCTCTTCCTAATTAGGTTTTTGCTCCCTTTTCAGAGGCTGCAGTTGCTTTTATTGAACCCATTAAAGGAGATGTCCAATATTAACCATCCTGATATTCGACTCAAGCAATTAGAATGTGTGTTGCAGATTCTGCAGAGTCAGGGAGACTGTCTTGGGCCTGGATGGCCATTAGTACTTGGAGTCATGGGAGCAATCAGAAATGATCAAGGGTAAGTGTTTAAATTAACATCTAAAAAATGATAGAGGTAGAAAGGAAATCAATCCTAAAATTTTGCAGTAATGGTAATATTTTATGTAGGCTTAAGTCTAATACTCAGAATAGTTTTTTCTTAATGGTGTTCCCATATATCTATAGGGAATTTTTTAGGGTTCACCTTTGTTTTGGAAAAATGGAGAAAGGGCTGTTTACTCAATACTTAATAAGACTACAAGATATATTAAAGATCAGTGAACAAATTCATTAAGATTTATAACACATCCAAAGACCAGGTTTTGTTTTGTTGAAGTTAGTATATTGGTAAGATGTAAATTAGTGTTTAGAGTATGACCTCTTTGCATATATTAATAAATCTAAAAAATTCCCTTAAAGTGCCTTTTTCAAATTCATTCAAGTATTCATTAAGCATTTATTCTGTGCCTAATGTATTTCAAATACTAGGTTTGCTAGTCACTCTGGTTGCATAGATAAATAGCTCTTGCTATAGAAATAGAATCCTAGTAAGGAAGAGGAACAAGTAAATAGGCAGTTGTACTATACCATAATAAATACTGTGAGGAATTTTGGAAACATAGTGCATTTAAGCCAATGGAGGATGAAGATATTTTAGGGAAGATGTCTTAAAGTAAATATCTGAATTAAATATCTGAATAAGTTAACAAACAGAAGGGGGATAAGTGTTAAAAGCAAAAGGAGCAATGTTTGCACACAGGTATTTATTTGTTCTGTAGCAGAATAGAGGCCTTTGCCCCTGTAGAGGTGAGCAGAGGATAAAATTATAAGGGTCTTATATGCTATTATAAACTTTTTTTATTTCTCCTGAACACATTTGGGAGGCATTTTAATATTGTAGCTGAGGAATGCTGTGATCAGATATACGTTTGAGATATATCACTGTGACAGAAGTATGGAGGGGAGTGTGATGATTGAGAGAGACTCCAAGTGTTCTCTAGGAATAGCAGAGATGGGTTTGAGCTGCTTAACAGATTGACTATGGAGCTAAGGGAGAAATTGCAATCAGTAGTGACTCCCAGGTTTCTGACTTAGGCAGCTTAGGTTATAGTGGTATCATTAACTATATAGGAAATCAGGAGGAAGAAGAAATTTGAGGGACTTGCTTAACTTAAGGTATAGCACTGTGGTTGAGAGGTTTAATCATTTTTTAGATATATGTGTCTGTTATTCTCCCGAGGACTCCTATACTGTCTTGTTTTGATGACTCTTAGGAATTTACATGATAGAGATGTTTGAAAGTAGTTTGGAAAATTATTTTTTCTTAAATATTTATAGTAATAATACTTACACTGTCATCCCATTTATTTAGGTCTTCTTTGATTTCTTTTAGCAGTGTTTAGTAGTTTTGTGGGTGTACAAGTCCTTTACATCCTTGGTTAGATTTATTCCTAGATATTTAATTCTTTTAGTTGCTATTGTAAATGGATTTGTTTCCTTGCTTTCTTCTTCTGATGGTTGATTGCTTTTGTATAGGAACAGTGCTGAGTTTTGATTATTGATGTTGTACCCTGCCACTTTGTTGTATTCATTCATTAGTTCTAGAAGCTTTTTTTTTTTTTTTTGATCTTTCAGGATTTTCTATATATAGGATTATGTCATCTGCAGATAAGGAAAGTTTTACTTCTTCCTTTCCAGTTTGGGTGCCTTTTATTTCTAACTGCTCTGGCAAGAACTTCTGTACAGTGTTGAATAATAGTGGTGACAGTGGGCATCCTTGTCTTGTTCCTGATCTTAGAGAAAAAACTTTCAGTCTTTCACCATTAAGTAGAATATTAACTATGGTTTTTTTATATATGTCCTTTCTCATATTGAGCAAGTCTCCTTCTATTCCTAGGTTTCTATTTGTTTGTTTTAATCAGGAAGGGGTGCTGGATTTTGTCAGATACCTTTCTGCATCAATTGAGATGATCACATTGGTTTTTCCCTTCATGTGGTGTATTACATTAATTAATTTTCTTATCTTAAACCACCTTCCATACCAGATATAAATACCACTTGATGATGGTATATAATTCTTTAAATGGATGTTGGATTCAGTTGCTACCATTTTGCTGAAGATTTTTACATCTTTGTTCATAAGAGGCATTGTTCAGTAATTTTCTTGTTGTAGTATCTTTATCTGTCTTTGATATGAGTATGATGTTGACATTGTAGAATGAATTAGGGAATGTTCCTTCCTTTTCAGTTTTTTTTGGAAGAGTTTGAGCAAGATTAGAGTTAAGACTTCTTGGAATGTTTCGTAAAATTCCCTGTGAAACCATCTTATCCTGGGCTTTTCTTTTTTGGGAGGTTTTTTATTCCTGATTCAGTCCCTTTGCTAATTATTGGTTTGTTGAGATCTTCTATTTCATTTTGAGTCAAAGTAGGTAGTTTGTGTGTTTTGAAGAATTATCCATTTCATCTAGGTTATCTAGGTTGTCTTTCCTCTCCCATTTAAAAATTTTAATTATTCATATCAGTGTGGACTCATGGGATATTTATTTTATGCCTTAAATTTAATCCTATGCTACTTTAATTTTTTGCTTAGATTGTCCCATCTTTGGCCATTGGGAGCTTTTTCAATTGTCTCCTTACTCATTTGTGGTACCGCCATCAGTTTTTAAATTTGTTTGTTTGTTTATAGTTAATGCTTTCTTACTTTCTGGCACCACAGTATGCTCCAGGCTCATCTTACGTATTTCCTGCCCCAGTTCTACAGTAAACCATTTCTCCAAGGAGCCCTGGTTTTATTGGAGAATGGTATTAGAAACCAAAGTCTGGTCTCCAGTTCATTGTTACTCAGATGTCATTTCTCTTAGGCCCTCTCAGCTAACAGAGGAAAAAGTATTTGTTTATACTAACCTGTATATGTACACATATCTATAAATAGTTCTATTCATAACTGTATCTTTAGTAAGCTAAAAATGAGATCATATTGATGTTTCCAACGTTAATCCATTACCACATGGATCACTGTAGCTTCCTTCTCTTGCTTATTTGTAAAAATCCCACTCCAACATTGAGAAACATGATTCCCACCACCCACTTACTTAATTGTTCCACTTTAACATGCATATATAACAATATCAGAATCGTTAACTCATACCCCATTGAAAACAGCTTTAGAAACTAGAGTACAGTGCTTATATGCATTTCCTTTTGACTTAAGTTTATAGAATCCACTCATTTCCAAAGATACTTAGGTCAGCATCATTTTCCTCTCATTCCTTTGGTGAAGTTGTTTCATACATGTATAAAAACAGAGTCCCCGGAAACGGACTTGGCCCAGTGGTTAGGGCGTCCGTCTACCACATGGGAGGTCCGCTGTTCAAACCCCGGGCCTCCTTGACCCGTGTGGAGCTGGCCCAGGCGCAGTGCTGATGCGCGCAAGGAGTGCCGTGCCACGCAAGGGTGTCCCCCTCGTAGGGGAGCCCCACGCGCAAGGAGTGCGCCCATGAGGAGAGCCGCCCAGCGTGAAAAGAAAGTGCAGCCTGCCCAGGAATGGCACCGCCCACACTTCCCCTGCCGCTGATGACAACAGAAGCGGACAAAGAAACAAGACGCTGAGAACAGACAACCGGGGGAGGGGAGGAAATTAATTAAATAAATAAATCTTTAAAAAAAAAAAAAAGTCTCTTGTCACAGTCTGAATTCCTTTGTGGAATTCCTTAACTTCCTAAATGATATTTTTTAATTTGCATACAGTAAGGTTCCCTGTCTGTGTTGTATGGTTCTATAGATTTTGATAAATGCATAGTAGCTTGTTTATACAATTACTATATAATACAGAATAATTTTACTCTTCTAAAAATCCCCTATTCTTCACCTGTTCATCCTTCTTTCTTTTCTCCTTGAACCTCAGGTAACCATTGATCATTTTACTGTCTCTATAATTTTGCCTTTTTCAGAATGTCATATAATTTGAATCAGATAATTATGTAGCCTTTTCATACTGGCTTCTTTTACTTAGCAATATGATTTAAAGTTCCTCCATGACTGTTTTGTGACTTGAAAGCTCTCTTCTTTTTATGGCTGAGTAATATTCCATTGTATGGATGAACCAGGGTTTGTTTATTCATTCACCTGTTGTTTATCCTTTCACCTTGGTAGCTTCTAGTTTTTGGTGATGATGAATTAAACGTCAATAAACATTTGCTTGTGAGTTTTTGTGCGGACATAGATTTTTCAGGTCAATTGAGTAAATACCTAGGAACATGATTGCTAGATCATGTAAGACTATGTTGCCAAACTGTCTTCTAAAGTGACTGTACCAACTTACATTCCCACCCACCAGTAATGAGAGTTTCTGTTACTCTGCATCCTTGGCAGCATTTGATATTGTCAGGTTTGTTTGTTTTTGTTTTTTGTTTTTTTTTTAGTTTTAGGCATTCTGATACACTGCTTGGTATCTCATTATTGTTTTAATTTGCAATTCCTGAAGAAAAATGAAGATGTGAGCATCTTTTCACATGCTTATTTGCCATTTGTTTATCTCCCTTGGTGCAGCATCTGTTGAGATTCTTTGCTCATTTTTTATTGGCTTGTTTTCTTATTATGTTTGAAGGGTTCTTTGTATATTTCGAATAGTTTGTCACATATATTTTTGCAAATATTTTCTCCCAGTCTGCAGCTTTTCTTTTCATTCCATTCCCAAAGAAGAAGTTTCAAATTTTAAGAAAGTCTAATTTACAAATATTTTCTTTCTTCTTTTCTTTTTCTTTTTCATTTTTCCCCACCCCTCATTGTTTGTGCTCATTGTCTGCTCATCTTCTCTTTATAAGGCACCGGGAACCGAGCCTGGGACCTCGCATGTGGGAGAGAGGTGCTCAGTTGCTTGAGCCACAGCAGCTCCCTGGTTTATTGTGTCTTTCATTATCTTTCCTCTTTGTATCTCTTTGTTGCATCAGCTCACCACACCTGCCTATCGCTCCAGCTCAACTTCTCCAGGAGGCCCTGGGAACCAAACCTGGGACCTCCCATGTGGGAAGTGGGAGCTCAATCGCTTGAGCCACCTACATTTACCCTCAATATTTTCTTGCATTGGTTGTGCTTTTGGTATTGTATCTATAAACTCATCAACAATTCCACAGGCAGAGAAAAAGAGTAAAAAACATAGGGAGAGCCTATCAGTGAAACCGGAAGGAACGGAGCTGTCAATCAGTGAGAATGTAGACTGCTCCAGAAAAATCTTATATTTCCATAAATCACATATAGTGTCCTTGTACTTAAAATTTATATCTTTCAGTAATCCTTTTTTTTTTTTTTTGCTACAGAAAGGACATTACCTACCTTGTTATTCCTTTGTACATGAAAAAGTAATAAAAAATTGTTATTGATTATGAAGTAGGTCACGTATAAGCCTACTTAATCTCAACCTGAGTCACTTTTTATTTGTGTAGTATTTAACAGCGAAAGGAAATTTAAATTTCATTTAAGGAGAAGACACAAGTAATGTAAATGAAATGAGTCAGGAACCCAAACTTATTTCCAATAACTAAGAAACTGTAAATGGGAACATACTTTGTAAACCAGAAAATTCATCTTGGTCCCCTCTCCCTACTGTATCATAGATTACAGTTATTTTTGTCACTTTGAGCTTATTTGGGAAGCTTCAAGAGTGAGTTCTGGAGCATACTGTTTGAATGCTAGTTCTACTAATTATTAGCTGTTGACCTTGGGCAAGTTATTTAACCTATTTGGCACAGTAGTTTTCTGTATATACCAGTGTGTTGTTTGAAGGATGAAATGAATTAATACATGTAAAACATTTAGAAAAGACTTGGCATAGTAAGCATGCGGTATTATAATTTTTATTTTCATTATTATTTTCACCACCAGAATTTCTCTCCAAAACCAATTACTACTACTTCTCTTCTTTTGAAATTCAAAGTTTATACCCTTCTCCCAGGTTAAATTTAGTATCTTATAAGACTGGAGATTTTAATAAGATGTAATGAGGTATAGGTATAATAGAATAAACTCATTTTCATTCAGTGAGTAAATTGTTTATTTGCATGTGCTAGACACTATGTTAGATATTGGGGATACAGTGGTGAAAAAATAGCTACAGCCATCTTGTCTAAGTTTTCTTTGTTTGAATGGTTGGTGCAAAACAAATAGAAATAATATGGTGTTAATAGTGTATTTTCTTTTTTAATCTATTGTTTTCACTTCTTATACCTATTTTTTGTATTTGTTAATTTGTTTATTTAAGCATATCTTTTTTACATTTCTGTAAGTGTTGATGTACTACATTTACAGGGAAGACAGTATTGTTCAAAATGTAAAATAAAATTTTGCTTGGTTCAGATTATTCTAAAGGATGTACTTTTACTTGCATTTCATTCAGTTGCATCAGTATCAATTTATTTTCTTTTGTTTTCAGGGAATCCTTGATACGAACTGCATTCCAGTGTCTTCAGTTGGTTGTGACAGACTTTCTACCTACAATGCCTTGCACTTGCTTGCAGATAGTTGTAGATGTTGCAGGGAGCTTTGGACTTCATAACCAAGAACTTAATATTAGTTTAACTTCAATAGGTTTATTGGTAGGTATTATTTTCTTTTAAAATAATTTAGAAATCACTGCTTTATACTTGGAAGTGAACGCTAAGGAAATATGCTTCTGGCTCTATGAGAACTGTTAAAATGCCTTTTAAATATCAAACTTGTATCTCATTTAAGAGCCACTTCACTAATGGAAAAATATTTCAAAAAACTCTTTATATATTCAGCTCTAGTTTGACTTTTGTAAAGCTTGTCAGAGATTTAATGAACAAACATATAAAAAGGAAATACTCAGTTGACTTTTGGGTGAAGGCTAATTGATTTTTAATATTATTTTAGTATTAACATTTTCATGTACTACTTAGTAAATGAAGCTTCAGTAAAAGACTTTACCATTTGCGTAGTCCTGTAGTCTATTGTTTTATGAGCTACTAGGACCAATGCATAGGATAGTGGGAGAGCACAGACTCTGGAATATCAGATTTGCCTATATTTTAATCCTGACTGCCCCTTGTTAATTGTTAAATTATTTACTTCTTTGGCCTTATTTTACTCATCTTGACTATAGCAATTAAAAAATCTAAGTTATGGCATTACTGATGTTACATGAACTAAATACATGAAGAGCTATTCTCCATGTATATTTATTCAAAGGTAATTGTTTAGAAATTTCAAACATATAACTCAGAAGTTTTATATAATGTCAAATTTATTTTCCTCAAAGGCTAGATAATTTAATATTTTAGTCTTAAATGTATAATCATGGAAAAAAATGTAAGCATGATACATATATGATTGCTTTCAAGGTTGATTAGTTCACTGTTCAGTAAATTACTGTTAAATACACTCATGTTCACAGGTATTGGAAGTTGTATTTTTCCATTGGCATGATTATCATAATTTCACATACCTTACTGTGGTTGAGAATGAAATGATAAGATATGCTTAGAAACAGTAATTTTTCTTTTTCTTATATGAAATGACAACTTAATGATAGTAAATTATTAATGACTGTTGGGTGTGATAATAGTATTATAGTTATATTTTCAAAAGCCTTTAAACTTCGAGATTTTAAAATATAGGAAGGAAATACATATGGAAAAATGTTAACAATGGCTATACCTAGTAGGTGGGTATATCAGTATTTTGAAGTTTATTGTACTATTCTCCCTGTTTTTTTGTATGCTTTTGAAATTTTTCATAATAAAATTTTTTTAACTAATGCTAGCACATGATTGTTCTCCCCAGTTCTACTGAAATCACAGACTCTGACATAGGAAGAGGTGTTTTCATTGAATCCATTCTATTAGGAAAAAGATTTCTAAAGTAATATTTTTCTGAAGTTTTATTTTGAAAGGTAAAATAGCCATATGTTGAAGATTTATTTTGTGTTAAAAATAAAATATATGAATAAAATTATATTTTCTACTTACTTTTTAGTGGAATATTTCAGATTATTTTTTCCAAAGAGGGGAAACTATTGAAAAAGAATTAAATAAGGAAGAAGCAGCACAGCAAAAGCAAGCAGAAGAGAAAGGGGTGGTTTTAAATCGACCGTTCCACCCTGCACCGCCGTTTGATTGCTTGTGGTTATGTCTTTATGCAAAATTGGGTGAACTATGTGTGGACCCCCGTCCTGCTGTGAGGAAGAGTGCAGGACAAACCCTGTTTTCTACAATTGGTGCACATGGAACTTTATTACAACATTCAACATGGCACACTGTTATTTGGAAGGTATTGTAAAGTAGATTGAAATATCAGCTTTTAATTGAAACATGCTTATATACTTTTCAAATGAAACATTTGTGTATTTTTAAAAAATCATTTCTATGTCTTTTTGTATTTCACAAAATAGAAAACGTTTACTCATATTTAAAATTTTTCCTCACATAGAACAAATTAAGTATTAAAAATCTTATCTCTCTGTTTTTGTCTTCCTCTCTTACTATCTCTGCCTCTTAATTTCTGCCTTTGCCCTTCTCTTTTTTCCCCTCTCTTTTCTTAATTGGTAAAGCCAGGAGCTGTAAACCATAGTATGTTAATCAACCCCTTACAATCAATAGGTGGAAGGCCCTTTTTTTCCTTTTGAGGTCTACTTATATACATGAAATTCAAACATAGTCAAATGAGTACTTTATAAATACAAGGAATACCAATATTAATTTAGTAGCAACATTTTCATGTACTTGGAGTAACCTCCAAGGAGTAAATTGTACATATTCATTTCATTTTTCCATTTTTCTTTTTTTCTTCTAAAAGTTTTTATTTTCCAGTGTGCCCTCTTTGTTAAAAGGTGTTCCTCTTTTGTTCCAGCTATTCCATTTTAATAAAGTTTATTTTGTCTTTATGCATTTTTTAAAATATTATATTTAAAAAAATGAGGTCCACATATACTCCCCACCCCCCTCACCCCACTACTCCTCCCATAGCAACATTCTTCTCCATCATCAATAAAGTTTTATTTGTAATCTTTTTACCAGCTCTTGTGAGGTTTTGAGATCAAGTTTGACAGTAAGGCACTATAGTAAACCTTAACTGTATTTAATAATGTTTTCAATTTAATAAAAAGATTCCAAAATGTTTCTTTAAAAATTAATAATGTTGTTTCTTATGAAAAATTATTCTTTCCTCTATCTTCTATTTCAACTCTGTTCCCTCATTCCTTTCCAGGTTACAAAAATGGTTTTTTCCCTTCTCTTATAAACAGATTCCCCCCCTCTGATTCCCATTTTCCTTTCAAACCATTTCATTGTTAATTTTCTTGATACCTAATTCTCAAAGATTATTTTCCTTACTCGACCTCCCCTGTATTTTCTTAGCCCTTGTAATTTGGTTTCCATACTATTTTACTTCCAAGGCTCTTAAAATATTTATGTATAACAGAATTATCTAGAAGTCTTGATAAAACAGTTTGCTGAGCTGCTATATCCATTTCTCCCACTCCCTTCACCTTCAAAGTTTCTGATTCTTTAGGCCCCGAGAGGGGTCTGAGAAATTGCATTTCAGTCAGTCTCTCAATTGATGCTACTGTTGCTGGTTTAAAAACCACACTTTGGGAACTACAGAAATTGTTCAAAGGCTGCAGATGGTATTCTCATTGCAAGTTCATTAGCCTATGCTCAATCTTCACCTTACTCAATTTTTGTAGCCGATAAAACTGTTGATTAATTTCTCCTTAAAATTTTCTCTTCCGTAACCTTCTGTCACAGCATGCTTCTACTTCTCTATTCAATTTAAATTTTATTTCCTTTGTGCCTATCTCTTCCTCTGAACCTTTCCATTAAATGTAAACATTCCTCAACCTCCAATGGCTTCTTTTTTTTTTTTTTTAAGATTTATTTTATTTATTTATTTCTCCCCACCCCCTTGTTGTTTGCACTTGCTGTGTCTATTCATCTTCCTTGTTTCTTTAGGAGGCACTGGAAGCCAAACCTGGGACCTCTGATGTGGGAGGGAGGTGCCTAATTGCTTGAGTCAACTCCACTCCTGCTTTGTTATGTCTCTCATTCTGTTTTTCCTCCCTGCATCTCTTGTTCCATCATCTTGTTGTGTTAGCTCACTGCGCCTGCTCATTGCATCAGCTTTCTTTCTTCTTTAGGTGGCACTGGGAACCTCTGCTCCCTGCTTTGGTGTGTCTCATTATGTTTTTCCTTCTTGTGTCTCTTGTTGTGTCAGCTTACCATGCCTGCCCATTGCGCCACCTCTCTGTCTTCTTTAGGAAGCACCAGGATCTGAACCAATGACTCCCATGTGGTAGGTGGGAGCCCAGTTGCCTGAGCTGCATCTGCTTCCCCCAACTGCTTCTTGTTAATTTTTTTCAGACAACCTCATCTAGTCTTAAAACTTTAATTCTAACTTCTATCCAGATGTCTCCAATAATTATACTTTTTATCTGGACCCTTCTCCTTAGCTTCAACTCATAAATGCTTCATTGACACCTCAACTCAGCAAGTCTTAGACAATATTCTACGTGATTGAATTTTTCACATTCCATTACCCTAAGGGATAAACTTAAGAATGTAAGGGTATCTCTTTTGGTCAATTTCCTCTAATATATGAGAGTTGATCAGATTGTGGGTTTACTTTTTGTAACAAATTCCTAATTTCCTATGCTGTTATTTAAGTCATGGTATCAATACTTTTCATATGGCATTTTTATAAATATTCAGGTCCTCTTTCATCTACTGGACCGAGTTCGAGAGTCTTCCACTACCGCAGACAAAGAAAAGATTGAGTCAGGAGGTGGCAATATTCTCATTCATCATTCAAGGGATACAGCTGAGAAGCAGTGGGCTGAGACCTGGGTATTAACATTGGCTGGAGTAGCAAGAATCTTCAACACTAGAAGATATTTACTGCAACCTTTAGGTATATATGCATCCTTTTTTCTGATTATGCAAGTAATTTATATTAAAGAAAATTTATAAAATACAGAAGCTTCTTTAAAAGCTCATATACAGTCTTATTGCTCAAGAACAACCAATCTTAACTTCCAGTCTCTGTGCATTTGTATATGTACATGTGTGCATGCGTGCATATGTATATATTTTCAATCAGAAAATATTTAATGTGTAACTATTGACTGGACTCTAGGGGGCACAAGGATGAACAAAATACATACTGTCCGGAATGTCATGGGCATGAGAGAGAAACCATAATTACACACATAAATGTAAAATGCTACAGTGATGCTACAAACAAGTGGTAGATTTTGAGCTTATAATGGATATTTGAACCTAGCAAGAGTGGTCCAGATAAGGCTTCCCTGAGGAAGCGATATTTTCCCTGATATATGATGGGTAAGTAGGAGTTCTTCAAGCAAGGGTAAGATGAAGTGGGGAGAGCATGATAGGCAGAGAATGTGCAAAAGCGATAGGAGAAGATTGGGGAAGGGTGGTGATAAGGACACTAGCATGTTTGAAGGTCTGGAATGAAGAGAGCAAAGAAAAGTGTGAATCCGGATCAGATTGTTGAGATAGAAAGAGGGGCTAGACCATGCAGAATTCTGTAAATCATATTCAGAAGTTTGGACTTCACCCCAAGAGCAATGAAACATGATCGCCTAAGTAGTTCAAAAAGATCACCTTAAATGGTATGTGTAGAATGAAATGGCAACAAGGAAGGATGGCAGAATATTGTTTGATGGTTAAGAAGCTGTTGCTGGTGTAGATCACTGTTTCTCAATTGCCTTGGGGAAGGCAATTTTGGAATGTCTGGCAATATCTGGAAACATTTCCAGCTATCACAACTTGGGGATTGCTACTACATTCTCATGGGGATAGGCCAGGGATGCTGCTAAACGTCTTAGAGTACATAGGACTGAGCCCCACAATAAAGGATTATCCAATCCAAAATGTCAGTAGTGCTGAGGATAAGAAATCCTAGCATAGATTTGTGCCTGGTCTATAGAGTCCAGATGTCTCTAGAGCCCTCAGGAACAACCCCTGTTTGAGGCTTTGTCTACTGTTGCAGATGGTGAGATCTGCCTCAGACATGCATAAGCGTAACCTGTGGAATGACCTCCCAACTCACTTTGAAATCTCTTAGCCATAAAAAGTCTTTCATATTTAATGTTTCCTCCTTTTGGTCAAGGTCCTTTTCAAAATACATCACTGGTTGGCACTTGACCTTAATACCTTGGTGCCCAGGGTTTTCAGGAGGTAACTCTTAGGCAATAGTTATTATTAGGCTAACTTTCAATATTACAAGAATAAAGTTCATTAAGTACAAGGATTAATATATTAGGCTTGGCATATTGGTCTGTTTTCCTTTTATTAGGCCGCCCTGCCTATGTACTCTAGAAATTCTTGCCACTCTGCTTAAGAATATAGCAGGACTCCCCAGGATGAGGATTTAATATTTTGTTGGTTATTGTGTATGTCTCCAACCAGTAAGATAACACCCTGTGACACCTTGAACACACATTCATATTCCAAGAGGCATGCTGCAGATGTACACTTACCCTTCACTTCCTTTCATCATCTACACCCCGTACCTGTGACTCTCCCCTGCCCTAGATACCAAAAGAACACTCCAACAATTATATTCTCAACCACAGTCCGCAGCCTCCCAGAGATCACCTGTTCCTTCTCCTAAACTCCATGGATGGCCCCAGCCTTCCCTCTGATCCCACTCACTCACATTCCAGCATCAATCCCACTCACACTGCTGCATCCCCATCTTCCACGTTCACTGCCAAACTGCCACCCTCCACCTTCAAATTTAATACATATTTTTATAACTTGAAGACTAGGAAATATTTTTTATTGTTTTAGAATAAGGTGCATATATTTAGCATGCCATGTGCAATAATTAGACCTAGTCTTTTAGAAGAAAAGCCTCCTTCCAACATTATATTCATAGAAGAATTACAGTAGTTTTACCCCCATGGCATGGAATATTCTAAATCCAAGATTAGGTCACTATTCTTGTTGGTAAAATAATTCATCTGGCTTTTTACTGGGATGGCAGCAGGCAGAAGTGTTTAGTTTCACTGTTTTGTATCTTGTAAATGTTATTTGTCAAAATTCTTTAAACTGTTTACTTAAAATCTGTTCTTTTTATTGAATGTAAATTATACCTCATTTGTTAATAGAAAGTATAGAGAAGAGAAGGCATGTAACTGGGTAGGTAATGTCTTAGAGTCAGAGTAGTATTCTTTGCTTCATTTCAGGTCTACTTCAGTCTTTTCCTATTATCTGAGTGCTTCCTGCAGGCATTTAGAATTTATCCCTTCTTTAAAAATGCTAGTCATTTATAGCCCTTTGCAAAATGCCTTTATATATTTCATAGCTTGTAACTGCTTTAGAAAAAATGTCAGTTTCTCTGATTTTTGCATTACTGTAATGGAAGTAAGTGGTTTTAACCCATCTATTAATAAAGCCACTGGGCTTGTTTGGTATAAGAACAAAGTTATTTTTGTCTATGTGTCTGTGTCTTTGGAAACAAGCTATACCTAGCCATAGTAAGCATCATTATAAATGTGTTTAATTGGTCATAGGAATAGGGCAAGAGATGGAATTGATCAGTGGAAACTCAAAACTACCACTTAATAGCTATGCAGCTCATCCTTTGCTGATGGTACATCAGTAGACTCAATTTCATGTGAGAGGAACAAATGTGGACTTATTGTAAAAGGACGGTTTATTCTTTTTTTTCCATATAGTTTTTATTTTTTTTTTAAAGATACATAGATCACACAAAAAATTTTTTTTGACAGTTTATTCCTTATAGAGGACATTTTCTTCTGTTAACTTACTAACATTTGTGGGGGAAAATGTTTAAGAAATGCAACTATAAGATTAGTTTAATATGAAAACAAAAGTATAGGGCTAAAATTTTATGGAGTATGACAAATTTATTTTAAACATTTAGACCTATTAAAAAATAAGTATCATACTGTTACATAACTATAACTTTTCTAATATTTTTAAGAACAAGAACAGTCTTAATCATTAATAAAGTCATTTCTATGGAAAAGCTTTTCAAACCATCATAGGTTTTTTTCCCTATTCTACTCAGCAGAAATACTAGGAAATAGTATATACATGTATACGTACATTTATAGTTTTGTTTATAGAACCAAAACATTTTTTATATGCCTATTATCCTCTTTTCGGTGCACTTTGGTCCTATATCTGAAGACTATTTTTTATTGGGTTTCTGGGTGTAATAATTTTAATTCATATTGTTAGTACCTTAGTACCTAATCTTTTCTAGCTCTATAGGAATTTAGGCAGAAATTTTTATCACTTTTGTGGTAATAGTTTTTTTTTCCTTTTCCTAATATAGGAGATTTTTCCAGAGCATGGGATGTTCTTCTTGACCACATACAATCAGCAGCCCTCAGCAAAAACAATGAAGTATCTCTCGCTGCTCTGAAAAGCTTCCAGGAAATTTTACAAATTGTGTCTCCTGTCAGAGACTCAGAGAAGCCTGAGACTCCGCCTGCAGTTAATGTACCCGTGCCTGTCCTTATAGGGTCCATGTCAGGCCCTAGCCTGAACAGGCCATTCATAAGAACAGATTCCATTGGAGAAAGACTTGGAAGATATGGTAGTTCTGACCCACCCATAGTTAATGATGAGCTTGAGGATTTGAATCTCTGGTGGGCTGCATGGAATACATGGTATAGAATTGGATCAGAAAGTACCAAGCCTCCTATTACTTTTGACAAACTGACTTTCATTCCCAGCCAGCCTTTTCTTACAGCTTTAATACAGATATTTCCTGCTCTCTACCAACACATAAAAACTGGTTTCAACATGGATGACTTGCAAAAGTTGGGAGTCATATTGCACAGTGCTGTTTCAGTCCCAATAAGTTCAGATGCATCTCCTTTCATTCTTCCATCTTATACGGAAGCAGTTTTGACCAGTTTACAGGAAGCTGTACTCACAGCTTTAGATGTTCTCCAAAAGGTAATACAATTTTTTTGCTGTCTGAGCAATACTGCACACAATTTTCTGGATTTTCCCCCCTTTTTTTCTGTATGTATTTTTGGATAAAATCTGGATTATCAATGTGATTGTGTCTATATACTTTGGAATAAAACCACTGTTGTCAAGATCCAGTTATTTTAAGCCTTTGGGGTTCTGACAGATTTTAAAAGGTAATTCAGGTCTGTTTTGAATCTTTTCAAGAAGTTGCCTGTATCTTCTTATTTCTGTTCACTGGTATTTTTCATTTGTTCATGCAACTCTTCACTAGAGGATATAATAATTTGGAATAACAACTTTAACAAAGTATTTCTATGATTAGAAAATCTATAAACAATGAGATTACATTTTTGGTGTATGTTTTCATCTGTACTTCCGCTTAGCTCTGAAATTGTTGGAAGCTTCATAAAATATTTGAGTAAATTTGAAAAATATTTTCCTCACAGAAATGTCAAACAGATATATTTTTAGCGAGAGGTGTCTTTTTGTTTTTTATTAATCACACAGATTTTTCCCTATTAACAATTTGCATTAGTTTACCTTTGTTACAATTGATGAAAGAATGTTGTTATAACTGCACTATTAACTATAGTCTGTAGTTTATATTAGGGTTCACTACGTTGTACAGTCCTATGGTTGGTTTGTTTTTTTTAAATTTTCTAGTTACATAAGTACAACCAAAAATTTTTCCTTTTAAACACACTCAAATATATAATATACAATTAAGTCGTGCTAATTACATTCAATGTTGTACTACCAGTGCTACCACCACCGTCCGTTAGCAAAATTTTTCCATCACCCCAAACAAATTCTGTACCACTTGAGCAATAACTCACCGTTTCCTAAACCTACCCCAACCCCTGCTAAACTGGATTCTATTTTCCGACTCTATGAATTTGTTTTTTCTAATTATTTCTTACTAGTGAAGTCGTGCAGTATTTGTTCTTTTCTGTCTAGTTTATTTCATTCAACATGGTGTCATCAGGGTTCATCCATGTTAGTCTATGTATCAGAACTTCATTCCTTTTACAACTCAATAATATACCATTATATGTATATACCACATTTTGTATATCTGTTCATCTGTTGATAATTAGCCATTCTTGCTGACAATGTTCCATTTTTATATTCCTAACAATTGGATCAAACTCATGGATAGTCTTCATCTGGTATATTTTGAAACAGGCTGGAAAATTCTGTTCCAATTTTTTTTTCATGTGCAGATAGGATTTTTTATGCGACCCATTTCACATTTCCCCCATCAGATTAGTTATTTTGCTGTGTAACAAATTATTCTCAAAATTCCATGGCTCAAAACAGCACACATGTATTTTCCCATTTAACTCCTTTTTAGCATTGCTTACAGGGAAAGTCTAATAGAGATGAACTACCTCGGCTTTTGTTTATCTGGGAATATCTTAATCTCATCCTCATTTTTGAAAGCTACAGAGTTCTCAGCAGTTTCCTTTCAGCACTTTAAATATTTCATCCCACTGTCTACTTGCCTTCATGATTTCTGATGAGCAGTCAGAACTTAATCTTATTGGGACCCATTTGTACAAACGTTATTTTTTTTCTTGCAGCTTTCAGAACTCTTCTTATCCTTGGCATTTGACCGTTTGATTACTACATGTCTAGTCATGGTTCTTTTTGAGTTTATCTTGTATGCGGTTCACTGGGCTTCTTGAATGTATATATTCATGTCTTTTATTAAATTTGGCAAGTTTTTAGCCATTAATTTTTAAAATATTCTTTCTGACCCTTTCTCCCTTCTCCTTCTGGGACTCCCATAGTTAGTACATTGGTATGCTTGATGGGGTACCACAGGTTTCTTAGTCTCTGGTCACTTTTTAAAAATATTTCTGCCCCTCAGCCTGACTCACTTCAGTTGTCTTATGTTCAAATTCACTAGTTCCTTCTGCCAACTTCAGATTTCTGTAGGGAATTTTTCATTTCAATCATTTTGTCTTTAACTCCAGTGTTTTTGTTTGGTTCATTTTTTAAATTTCTCTCTCTTTATTGAGCTTCTCATATTCATTCATTGTTTTCCTTATATCCTTTAGTTCTTTCTCTGTGTTTCTCCTTCACAGTTTAGCCCTTCTATCAAGTAGATCAGCCCAATGTGAATGTGAAGTGCAGGGTCCTCACTGTCTTATCTGAGTCTGTTTCTTTTCCTTGGCTCATGCTTCATGGTAGCCTGGGCAATTCCCATTTTTATAGGAATTCCCATGCCCCCTCCACCTCCTATGAAATAGACATCCTCCCTTTCCTGCGTGCTCTTTCGTATGACTTATAGCAGGTTATCCTTTGCACCAGGGCTCTTTGACTTCTTTGCTTCTTATGCTGCTGTAGCTGTCCACAAGCTGCTTCTGCCTGCAGAGCAAGTTCTGGGGAGAATAAGCCTGAGATGAGTTTCTAGATTAAAGCTTTCAAGTTGCCAGGGCTGTAGATTGGCAGTGACCTGAGTAGTCATTTGCATAATGCAAATTATGTGCTCTAACTGAGTGGATTATATCCAGTTGGAAAGATGAAAATTTTCATAGTCAGAATGGTGATATTTCTGTGATACCAGAGTATCTCTTAATTGCCTCTGTTGGAAGTCTAGTTGAGCAGTAATTCTTTGATCTCTTGATCCTTCATTGCACTGTACAGGGAAATAAAATGTGGAGACACTTAAAACTCAAGAGAGTTCATGTTTTTTCTCTAAAGAGAGCCTTCTTTGTTCTTCTTCCTCAGTATCCTTATATTGTATAGACCTTCAGGGTCAGTATTCTCTTGGTTCTCTATCACTAGTTCCCAACCAAATTGACTTAGTTATATGTGCTCATTGATTTTTTTTTTTTTTTTTTTTGGTCAAGATATTTTAGCATACATGGGGGACCTGGGAATTTGATTATCTGCTTTCTATACGTGCTGTACTATAAGTTCTGAGGTCAGGTAAGTACATCTGTCTTATTTGTTGCTTGTTCAGCCCCGACCAGCGGGGCAAAGAACGGGGGCTCGTGGTTGCGTGGAGGAGAATGGTGAGACAGGAGACGCGCGGAATGACAGCGAGACAGGGTGATGATCAAGCTGCAAAATTTTATTGCGAGAACAAAGCATATATACTCTTGGGAAGGGGAGGAGTGGTGCGTGAGGAGGTGGAGGCTAGGGATTGGCTGTCGCTGTTGCTAGGGTAGGTGGCAGGGTTTAGGGATTGGTGGCTGCTATTGCTGGGGTGGAAGGCAGACTTCAGGTTCGCGCCTTGCGCCTATGCACTGCCTTATCAGCCTGGGCAGTGGCGGGAAACGGAGAACAAAGGAGTGGGGAGGAAGAAGAATAAGGAAGTGGGCTCCCCTCTGGCGGCCATGTTACTGGCATTGCTGAACTCAGTGTACACTCGTATTGACTGCTCCCAACAGTTGCTGGCTTTATAAAGTCAAATGGCTGGATACCACACCTGTCCCCATCACCGACGCTGCTGGAGTTGTACTCCAAGAGATGCCGTCACATTGTATGTGAATGTTGTCCTTGCAGTTGTGCAGTTAAGCCCTGTCTTCTACTTCATATGGGAAAGTTTCTTAATCTCTCTGTACTTCAGGTTCCTCATCTGTAAAATGAAAATAAATTTACATTTTCCTATTAAATGGGATAATATTGTAAGGCATTTTGTGCCTTGCACAAGTTATTCATTCACTAAATGTCAGCTCTTATTATCTTCAACTTTTCTAGCAAAGTTCTTAGTACATGATAAGCATTGAATGAATTATTGTTCAATAAGTTAAAAAGAGAAACCTTGGTCTTTGTCAGGAGTTATGTATCCAATTTCTTTTCTTGTTTTCACATACATACTTTTCAAGAACTAATAGGAACTGTTGTCTAGTTTTCTTATTCTGAACTTTTGGACAAAAATCTGTTAACAGGTTCACCCTATAGATTTTTCTGCTATATAAACTTAAGGATCTTGAAGAGATACCAGTGATAGCTTTCTTAGCTGTAATTACTGTAAAGAAAATGTGGGTTCTATAGTATGCATTTTAAGATCCCAGAATTTCTTTATAAATCAGTTCATATGTTTTCTTTTTTATAAATGGCCATTGAAAATCAAAATATATAGTCATTAGTCAGTGCTAAGATATTTCCAGAGAAATTGTGACACTTAGTTTTCTAATGCATTCACCAAAGGCTCTTTTCTTTTTCTGATCATTGCAAGTTTTCACAAATCCACTTGGAGTAATTCATTCTTTTCATTGTAACTACTACATGTGTATTTCTAAGAGTTAAAACCCGCAAGAAAGAAGAAAGTAAACTATTAGAAATAGCTAGAGGAAGCAGATATAGCTCAAGCAATTGAGCTCCCACCTATTATAAAAAAGCTAGTAAAGAGAACTTTTTCGACTATATAAACATTACCATCCAAGATTTTCATTCACCATTTCTGAGAAAAATAACCAAATATCAAGAGATGGTGTTATATGTCTTTTTTTTTTTTTTAAGACTTATTTATTTCTCCCCACCTTCTTGTTGTTTTGCACTTGCTGTGTCTGTTCATCTTCCTTGTTTCTTTCGGAGGCACCAGGAGCCAAACCTGGGACCTCTGATGTGGGAGGGAAGTGCTTAATAGCTTGAGTTATCTCCACTCCCTGCTTTGTTGTATCTCTCATTCTGTTTTTCGTCCCTGCAACTCTTGTTGCATCATCTTGTTGTGTCAGCTCACCATGTCTGCCCGTCACGTCAGCTTGCTGTCTTCTTTAGGAGGTACCGGGAACATCTGCTTCCTGCTTTGCTATATATCTCATTGTGTTTTTTCCTTCTTGTGTTGTTGAGACCAGCTCAACATAAGGAACAGCTCGATTGGGAGGCACCGCAGAACTTAAAGAGACACAAGAAATAGGAAAAGAGGGGAACAGGGGACTCGAAGTCTCAAGGACCTAAGAGCCTTGACCCAAGCTTCCACATCATGTTTACTGAATGTTTCAGGGATGGGAGTATAGTTACTTTTTATTCTTTTAGATAATATTTTGCCAGAGTAATCTCTTTCACAGTTTCCCCATGTTTGCTGTGCAAGGTTTAAATGTTTCTTTTTGCAAACAGTTATGGGTGGTTCAGGGCAGTGTTACCTCCTGAAAGGACCTGATGTTCTAAGGCCCTACCCTCTTTTGCATTATGGAAACATTTTAACCTCCAGCCATATCACTATATTGTGTCTCTTGTTGTATCAGCTTGCCACGCCTGTCCGTCATGCACCTCACTGTCTTCTTTGGTAGGCACCAGGATCCAAGCCAGCGACCTCCCATGTGGTAGATGAGAGTCCAGTCACATGAGCCACATCTGCTACCCTATGTCTTTATTCTAGATTTTTTGGCATTGTAATTATAATATATGATAATCTAACTCTTAGGTATAGGTGGCATCTATAAGTATAAATAGGCTTCTACTTATTTCTTAACTCTACATAGCTCAAGGCAGTTTTATCTAAAAGTTTAGTTATGACTAAATAACTATATTCTCTCTGAGGGTAACTAAAACTTACCTATTAGCTGTTAATTAAAAAGCCACTGATGGAGAGCGGATGTGGCTCAAGCATTTGAGCGCCTGCTTCCCTCATGGGGGTCCTGGTTTTGGTTCCAGTGCCTTCTTAAAAAAACAAAAACAAAAAACAAACAGAAAAAACAATTTGAGTTGAGGAGTGCTGGCTTCTCACATATGAGGTTCCACGTTCAATTCCTGCCCTGGTACCTCAAAAAGAAAAAAAAAAAAAAAGCCATTGATAGCATAACAATGCAAATATTGTATCCCTCTTTTTTTAGAAATTCCCTAAAATTTTCAAATGCTTTGAATTTTGGTTTAGTGTGTATTGAGGGTACCCAAATGATTTCCAAAGCATAGAGGATCATGTTTTGTGTTTTGTCAAACACAACTATATTTCAAATATTCTGTAAATAATATCCTTAAATATTTTTCCCACAAAAGAAAAAGTGAACATAGGAAAATAAAAAGAGAGGACAAAATACATTTATGGCTAGAAAAAATACATAAAAAGATAAGATTTATTTTAAATACTTTCAGCATATTTGAAGTAATTAAAATCTAATATCCAGATATATATTTTGTTTCTATCAAATTAAACTAATTTGGAGAAGCTAGTTATTATTCATTAAAATGTTATTAAACTATTTAAATTTTCTTCTAAATCAAGTCTATATTCAGATGCATTGGACATTAAATGAGTACAGCCTTATAAAATAATTTATGCATTTCTTTTAGAAGCTGATTTTCTCACGTGACTTGTTTTTCCCAAATGCAATGTTCCAGGCATGTTATCAAAATCATATGTCATTTTCAATGAACTTTCTTAATGGTCTAATGGCTGTATTACTGAACAAATGATTAGCTTATAGAACCTCAGACTGCTTGGGACTTTTCTTTTAAGTACCTTACCTTTTTGTACGAGGTTACGTAATAAATCACACTTTCTATTAAAAAAACTTTTATTTTTTTTTGGCTGATAAACCCATTTCAGCCTACACTTTATTCAGTAAAACTTGAAATAGTTTAAATGTTCTATAGGGTTTAAAAGATGGTACAATATTTATATAAAATAGGACAGTCTTTAAGATTTTTTGGTTAAACAAATACATTTAAAGTAAGGAAGAGGGAAACGGACTTTGGACCAGTGGTTAGGGCGTCCGTCTACCATATGGGAGGTCCGCGGTTCAAACCCCGGGCCTCCTTGACCCGTGTGGAGCTGGCCATGCGCAGTGCTGATGCGCTCAAGGAGTGCCGTGCCACGCAAGGAGTGCCGTGCCACGCAAGGGTGTCCCCCGCGTGGGGGAGCCCCACGCGCAAGGAGTGTGCCCGTGAGGAGAGCCGCCCAGCGTGAAAAGAAAGAGCAGCCTGCCCAGGAATGGCGCCGCCCACACTTCCCGTGCCGCTGATGACAACAGAAGCGGACAAAGAAACAAGACGCAGCAAATAGACACCAAGAACAGACAACCAGGGGAGGGGGGGAAATTAAATAAATAAATAAATCTTTAAAAAAATAAAAAAATAAAAAATAAAGTAAGGAAGAAATTCAGATTATGTTTTCTAATGTTCTTACTTTGTTCTTTACAGGCCATCTGTGTAGGACCAGAAAATATGCAAATAATGTATCCAGCTATATTTGACCAGTTACTGGCATTTGTCGAATTTGCCTGTAAACCTCCACAGTATGGCCAGCTGGAAACGAAGCACATAGCAAATGCAAAATATAATCAGGTAATTTACTATAAATTTTACTTACTCTGTAAGATTTCATTGCTTATAAATAGAATCATTTCCACTTAAAATGGACATTATCTCAGAATCAGAAATTCTTCACAAATAAACTTTCATGCTTCGAGTAATAATTTAAGCTGAACAGAAACATGTTTGGAAAACCATTTCTGCATACCTTTTCCCCCTGTTAGGGTTTTCCTTTTTCCAAGGGTTTTCCAGAAAGTGTGACCCTTCATATTACTCTGCAGTGTCTCTTTCTTGAAAAATATAAATTCCCTTGTACCTTTTTTCAGGCTGCCCCATCCTACTACAGAGTGGCTTCTAAATCCCCAAGCCTAATCTTATCTAAAATAGAACCTGCAATGCAAGATGAAGAAATCTGTGTGTACTGAAAAAGTTGTCTACTACTGGTGTGAAATTTAGTTGGATTTTACATTTTTAAAAATTTAACAGCAATAGTTGGCAAATTTTAACTTTTTTTTGGCTTAGGGGAAAATTTAATTTTTAAATGCATGCACATGCTGATTTTGTTCGTTCAACATAAAAATTACAATTTTACATCATTCGAAATATAGTTTTAAAATGTATTAACTTTTCTCATTCTATTTGTCTTGCAACACATGGAATCACAATAGATCCAACTATTTGCACCGGTGAGTTAAATTTCCTAAATTGTCCTAACTTATTGGCGACAAATAAAGTACATCTTTCCCAGTTCTTGATAGAATGCTATATGTGCTTTTTCTGATAGTTTTAATTTTTGCCTGGCTGGAAATATTCTATCATGAAAGTCATATCTCTCTGAAAAGTTTGCATACAACATAATCTCACCTAAAACCAAGACCTGAACTTTAAGACAAAGAAGTTTTTTCATTGAAAACAATGATGATTTCATTTAATCCCACTAATTTTTTTTTTAACTCTTTGTGAAAATATTACTTTCTAGGCAGAATGGGTAGCCTTGAATTATGTACCATTTGCTGAAAGGTCTTTAGAAGTGGTTGTGGATTTATACCAAAAAACAGCATGTCACAAAGCAGTGGTGAATGAGAAAGTACTTCAGAATATTATTAAGGTATCTTTTTTTTCCCCTCTACTTTCAATTGATGTCAATATTATTAAAATTACACCTTAAGTAAATATATAATCATTTTACTGGTATAAATGCAAAATATAACTTATATTGTTTGTAGTGTTCTGCAACATTAATAAATTATATTCATGAAACCATTTTTCTAAAGTATTAGGTTTTTTTCAAAATGAAAAGTATTTAAAATGAACATGTATTTGATTTGTTACAATCTTTAGTTTTGCCACTTAAGATAATGGGGATACTGTTTGCTAGGACAGTATTTTTCAAACTTTGGGGTTGATTAGCATTCAGGGAGAAATTTACAGTGCAGCCCATCAATATAAAAGTGACCCTGTGTTACTTTTTTTAAGACGGTTTCTTAGCCCGTGGACAGCCATTTTTTATATCTCTTTTTTTGCTCCTCGTGTTTCATGTTTTATGCTTCATTTTGAAGGACAACCCTAAACCTTGCTCTTCTAGCACGTGAATAGACTTTCTATTTTACTGAACAGAGAAAACTACCTTCCCACAAAGAAGACCTTTCTCTATTCCAGGACTAATCCCTCTCTTTGCATCCATGTTTTCCTAATTCTATATTTCTTATTGGTGATTCTTTCCATTTCCTTTCAACCTCTTATCTTTAGCCTGCAAAGATGATATATTAGTCAGCCAGGGGGGTGCTAATGCAAAATACCAGAAATCTGTTGGCTTTTATAAAGGGTGTTTATTTGGGGTAGAAGCTTACAGTTACCAGGCAATAAAGCTTAAGTTACTTACCTCACCAAAGTCTATTGCCACGTGTTATACACGTGGGTACAAGATGGCTGCTGATGTCTGCCAGCGCTCAGGTTTCCTGGCTTCCTCTCTTCCCCGGGCTTGTCTCTCTCCTGGCTCAGCTGCTTTGTTCTTTCCACATGGCCAGCTATAGACTATCAGGCAGATGGTTCATCTCTCTTCCAAGGACCTCTGCCATGTCTAATGGAGCATTCTCTGCTTCCTCACTAATCTGCTTCTTAGTATGTTTATTTCCCTGGGCTCCAGTATCAAAATTCTAACCTCCCTTCTCTACAGTGCTGTTTCACATCCTACTGACATGGCCTATCAAAGACTTAATCATTATTTAAATAAAAGTGAAACCTCAAATCCAATATAATCTAATATGCCCAGAGGAACAGACCACTTTACAAACATAAACCAGTCATCTATTTTTGGAATTCGTAAACATTATCACACTGCTACAGATGGTTAAGTCTTATACTATGAGAACTTTATACTCTACTGCCTACTCAAATTGCCATTCTCTTTCAGCTTTCTTTTACTTCCAAATCCCTTTAAACAACTTGTGACCACGTAGATATCACTTACTCTTAACCTATTGCATATTGGCTTACTTCTGTATTACCCTATGGTAACTGTTTTCTCAGTGTTACAGAAAATCAAATCTCTAAATCTAAATCTTTTTCTAATTCTTCATTTTCCTCTAACATGGTCCTACCCTTATCTTCTTAAAATTCTTTCTTCCGTGATACTTCCTTCCTTCACATCACCACCTTGCCTACTCCAAACTGTCCTCTTTCTCCTTATTTATTGAGCATATTTTTAAAGCACCTTATTATCAGGTACTGACTAAATAGTAGAGATTTAAAAGTAAGATAATCCTTGTATTTAATAATTAAATTTAGGAAATATAGAAAGACAAATAATAGCAATGCAATATTATTATTGAGGGTGAAAACCACAGAGCAAAAGCTGCTTTGCAGCCAAAATCACCTGGCTTAGAATAATTCTTTGCTGTTTACTTGTTGCTCTATGATTCTGGGCAACTGGACCTGTCTCAGAGTTTCTCATCTGTAAAATAAGGATAATACCAAAATCACTTAACATGTCTTAACTATTAAGAGAATTAAATAGCATACAGCATTTAATGGTATTTGTCAAGTAATTAGTACTGAATAAAAGATTTCCCCACAAAGAAGTAACTACTGCATCTTGGGGATTTGTGCAAGGATTAACAGAGGTGACATTTGATGATGTCCTTGAAAGAATAAGAGTTTGGTAGGTAATAAGTGGGATAGAGACACTGTAGGTAGATTTTTTTTTTTTAAGATTTATTTATTTCTCTCCCCTCCCCCCCCCACCCCAGTTGTCTGTTCTCTGTGTCCATTCGCTGCGTCGTCGTCTTTGTCCGCTTCTGTTGTTGTCAGTGGCACGGGAATATGTGTGTCTTTTTGTTGCATCGTCTTGTTGTGTCAGCTCTCCGTGTGTGCGGCGCCATTCTTAGGCAGGCTGTACTTTCTTTCACACTGGGCGGCTCTCCTTACGGGGCGCATTCCTTGCGCGTGGGGCTCCTCTACGCAGGGACACCCCTGCGTGGCAGGGCACTCCTTCCGCACATCAACACTGCGCATGGGCCAGCTGCACATGAAGACCCATGTTCTTGAATTACCAATTTTACTGAGCTATTTGAAAAGGAGAAATAGTACATTAAAATTACAGTCTAATATAAAATTAAAAGAATTTTAGAGATAAAACATAAGACTTGCATTATTTTCAAGTCTTACATTTTATCTCTAAAATTACTGTAACCACTAGTAGAGAAATATTAAGCAGTATTGCTCTTTCTTGAAGGGGAGAACCATGTTAGCCAAATTCCTGCTAAGAGAACTATGGCAGGATGTTCTTAATTCCAGAACATCAAGTTAAGAAAAGCTGCTGAATGACACTTTCCTACTCTTAACTTCTCAGGTAATATCCCTATTTTTTATAATGAGAAACTGAGGTTCAAAAGGTTATTACTTATTCAGAGTCATTTTATAAGGTGGAGACAGGATTTAAAAGTATACCTTCTTAAGCAGCAGAATTTGAGGACCATATCTTAGAAGTGATCTTTCTGGAAAATAACATTGGTTTTAAATTGAAAATATCTATGCTATTATGTTTTTCTCTCTGCTAGAATTTTTTTTAAAGTAACTATAGTTGTGTGTATATGATTTAATTACATACTTGTTTTAAACTGTCTTTATTTTCACAGACTCTTAGGGTTCCTCTCAGTTTGAAGTATTCCTGTCCTTCTGAAAGCACATGGAAACTAGCTGTGTCTTCTCTTCTTAAAGTTCTTTCTATTGGGCTACCTGTTGCCCGGCAGCATGCTTCTTCTGGAAAATTTGACAGTATGTGGCCAGAACTAGCCAACACTTTTGAAGACTTTCTTTTTACTAAAAGGTCAGCTCATTCATTTTTAAAACTAAGACAACCTTTTAAGAAATGGTATATTATATCTGCATATGTTCTGAATAAAGTATTTATATTTATTCTTTAACAAAGTAATTGATTATTAAGATTGCTAAATTGTATACAAAAATTCAACTGAATTAGCCTGTATCCATCAGGTACATTATCTTTGAACAGTGGAGATTTTGCTCTTTAGAGTGTTTGGGTTGTGAGACAGGAATCTTATGTGTAAGTCCATATGTATGCATCATATTTAGGGAACCAATACTTTAAAGATCCAGGCTCCAAATAATTAGATTGGGAAACTCACCTCTAAATTCAGGGCTGTTTTTGGTTACTTTGGGGTTTTTTTTGTGTTTTTTTTTTTAATTGATATTTTCACCTTTAATTATATAATTTTGATTTAAAAATCTGATATTCATTAACTTCAACTTGTTTTTTGCCTTTTAATTTTAATTGAGAATTTTCAGTGTTTTAGAAGAAAAGTATGTATATATTTTTTTAATTTTTAAAGACACTTTAGATTACATAAGTGTTACATCAGAAATGTAGGGGTGAAACAGATGTGGCTTAAATGGTTGAGTGCCTTCTTCCCACATACAAGGTCCTGGGTTCGATCCCTGGCATCTCCTAAAAACAAAACAAACAACAAACAAACAGAAAAACCAACTCAGGGGAGCTGATGTAGCTCAGGGGTTGAGCACTGGCTTCTAACAACCGAGGTCTCAGGTTCAATCCCTGGCCACAGTACCTCAGGAAAAAAAAATATGTGTGTGTATATGTGTATGTATGGGGGTGTATATGTGTGTATAAATATATATATATATATAGCACAGCGCCGCCCTTTTGAGGGTTGGCGGCCAATGGCTCCTTCACGGGCTGCCGCTGCTGCCCTCAACACTCCACTGTCAAGAGAAAATGGTGGGTCAGAACAGCGCCATCGCTGCCAGTGTGTGCGGGGCCCTCTTTATTGGGTACTGTATTTACTTCGAACGCAAGAGATGTAGTGACCCCAATTTCAAGAACAGGCAGCGAGAGCGAAAGAAGCAGAAACTTGCCAAGGAGAGAGCTGGGCTTTCCAAGTTACCTGATCTTAAAGATGCTGAAGCTGTTCAGAAATTCTTCCTTGAAGAAATACAACTTGGTGAATAGTTACTAGCCCAAGGTGAATATGAGAAGAGTATGGACCATTTGACAAACACAATTGCTGTGTATGGACGGCCACAGCAGTTATTGCAAGTTTTACAGGAAACTTCCACCACTAGTGTTACAGATGCTTCTGACTAAGCTCCCAACAATTAGTCAGAGAATTGTAAGTGCTCAGAGCTTGACTGAAGATGATGTGGAATGAAAAACAAATGTCAACGTAATAAAACCTCTATTTAAAATATTCAAAAAATTCTTGGAAAATAAATAGCTTGGGGAGAATAAGGGCAAATGTGCTTGGTATGGACTGTGTAGCACACTAAAATCTACCAAAGTTAATTTTTGCTTTGTGTAGATCCATTTGTCTTATTTATTTTTCCCACTGGAAAATGTATTTTGATGAGGGCTTTTCAGTTTATAAATACACTATGAGTTATTGAAATACCATGGATTCTGTTTCTTCAGAAAATGTGCAATTAAAATGTACATACATGTAACAATACTTATCTTAAAAACATCCAGTGTTCTGTTTTGAAAGATAAGACAACAAAAAAGTATATGAGAAAGCTGAAGAGTACATATTTTAAAACTAGTACATTTTGTTACATATCAGAAAATTGGATGAAAACTCAATTGTGTTTATCAAAGCTAAGCATTAAAATCTTCAAGAAATACTTGTGAAATGTGTTGCTGTACTGTATTAACAGTTTCACTTCTACCTCTTGTATCAGTCTGGAAATATTTTGTTTTAATTCAGTGGGTTTAGTGAAATGTTTTCTTCTGGATATTTATCTCCCTGTATTTTAGATACGTGTAGTTACAAATAGCACTAGCAATGTGGACTGTGCCAATTGATGTCTGTTCATTCTCATTTATAAAATAAGGGAGCTGGTCCACTGATCTCTGAGGCGTCCCTTCCAGCTCCTGATTTATATAATTCTATTCAGCATCTTTAAGTCCACCTTCTGAGGAGTGTCTTCTTTAAGCCACCAGGCTTCGCATTTTTTAATTTAAAGTATATCCTTTAAGGTAACTGGGATGACCTGCTAGTAAACAGTATTTGTTCTCCTTTGCCTTTATCTTCAGGGTTCTTTAGTCCTGCTTAACTTGATTCATTTATCTTATTGAACAGTGAGAGTAAGGTATAAAACCTTGTGGTTGAAGACTTGAATGAAGCTGGTGGGACCTTTAGTACTCAAGTATTGGCATGTTGTCTGCAGTCAAAGATTGAATTTCAGGACTGAGAATAAGGATCCTTGGTATTGTGTGACATATGCTGACGTGAGCAGCTGAGCAGCTTTTCTCACTGTACACATTGGCTTTATGCTATCTTTAAGTCTCTGGAGAGATCCCAAAGATGCAGTGGACTTTTTATCTTGGTTTAGTTATCAACTTTTCTTATATTAACGTGAGTTTGTGTGTGTGTGTGTGTGTGCGTGCGCACATGTTGTGGTATAATGGAAAGGTTTACTTCTGCCTCTAGCAGCAGTAGCCTTGGGCATGTCCTGTCATATCCCTGCTAGTGTTCTCATTAGAACATTGGACTAGGTGACTCAAACTTTAAAGGACTCTTCCTCCAGGTACCTTCTAAGTTTGTGAGAACTCATACAGTGTACTTTTTAAAAATTATGACACTTGGTGTGCTTTTTGGGGGGGTGAGCAGGAGAAACATGATAGTTAATTGGTTTTACTAAGAGGATCTGAAATGCAATGCAGTGTAGTGGTGATTGGTCAGTAATTGACCTGTATATACAGCTAAGAAACTATCTTCTTTCTTGCAATGTCCTAGGTAAAGACTGAGGGGCTTAGAGGGAATATAGGTGGAAGAAGGAGTAGGGGCAGAGAGCTTGGCAAGAAAAGAAGGTCTGGAAAAACTAAGGATTGGCTGGAGGAGTGAGGGTTCCACTTAGATTTTAGGAGGGCAGAAAGCTAATAAATGCCCTTGAAAACTAGTACAGTACAAGCTGGAATGGGAGTTGTCCATCATTATCCTTTTGTTAGTTGTCCTTGGGTGATTTCAATGATCTCGAGAGTAGGTATTGCAACTAAGCTGAGATTGAGGGCTCAACCAGCATGTGAACAAACTGAAGGTTTAAGTCTCTGAAACATACATTGAACAAGTGTAGTGCTAATAGGTTCAGATAAAAGGGGTAGAAGAGCCATGTGTAGGGCAATTATAAATGAGTCTAACTCTGTTACATTGGGGAGCATGTATTCCAAAGTAAGGCCCACTGGCAGGGTGCCAAATTCCTGGGATTGTCTGCCCTGCCTATAGTGTCATGTCTCTAGAGCCCTTGGGAGCCCTGCTGTTTGAGGCACTGTTTACTGTGGCAGTCAATGAGATCCTGCTGAGACATGCAAAACTGTAACCTCTGGAATGACCTCCTAGCTCAATTTGTTTTTTCATTTTTCTATCTTTTATTTTTTTATTTTATTTCCCCTCCCCCCCAACCCCCCTGTTGTCGTCTCTCTGTCCATTCATTATGTGTTCTTCTGTGACCGCTTCTATTCTTAGCAGCAGCACCAGGAATCGGTGTTTCTTTTTGTTGCGTCATCTTCTTGTGTCAGCTCTCCATGTGTGCGGTGCCACTCCTGGGCAGGCTGCACTTTCTTTCACACTGGGCGACACTCCTTACAGGTTGCACTCCTTGCACATGAGGCTCCCCTACACGGGGGACACCCCTGCGTGGCAGGGCACTCTTGCGTACATTAGCACTGCACATGGGCCAGCTCCACACAGGTCACGGAGGCCCAGCGTTTGAACTGCAGACCTCCCGTGTGGTAGGAGGAAACCCTATCCATTGGGCCAAGTCTGCTTCCCCCAACTCACTTTGAAATCTCTTAGCCAGAAAAGCTCATTTGTGGGAAGCAGATGTGGCTCAAGCAATTAAGCTCCCATCTACCATATAGAAGGTCCAAGGGCTTGATACCCAGGGCATCCTGGTGAAGGTGAGCTGCCCTAAACAGAATGCTGCCCCAAGCAGAGTGCTGGCCCACATGGAGAGCTGGTGCAGCAAGATGATGCAGCAAAAAGAGACACAGAGGAGAGATAATAAGAGACACAGCAGACCAGGGAGCTGAGGTGGCACAAGAGAATGATTACCTCTCTCCCCCTCCAGAAGGTTCCCAGGGTCAGTTTCCAGACCTACCTAATGAGAATACAAGCAGACACAGAAGAGCACACAGATCAGAGAGAGCAGACAATGGAGGGAGGGGAGAGAAATAAATAAATATATTTTTTAAAAAAACAAAACTCATTTGTGAGAAGTGGATGTGGCTCAAGCAATCAAGCTCCTGCCTACCACATGGGAAGTCCCCGGTTCAGTTCCCAGTGCCTCCAAAAGAAAATGAGCAAGACAGCAAACTGCTGTGATGAGCAGGCACAGCAGGCTGACACAACAAGATGATGCAATAAGAGACATGAGGAAAACATAATGAGAGACATAACAAAGCAGGGAGCAGAGGAGGCTCAGGTGATTAGGCACCTCCCTCCCACATCAGAGGTCCCAGGTTTGGTTCCTGGTGCCTTCTGAAAAGAAGACAAGCACACAACAAACAGACACGGTAAATGCAAAGAATGAGGGAGTGGGGAGAAATAAATCTTAAAAAAAAAAAAAACAACTCACTTGTGGAAGTGGATGTGGCTCAAGCAGTTGAGCACCTGCTTCCCACATGAGAAGTCCTAGGTTCAGTCCCTGGTGCCTCCTAAAAGCAGACAGACAAGCAAACAAGCAGAAAAAATAACCAACTCAGGGGAGCCAGTATGACTCAGTGATTGAGCACTAGCTTCCCACATATGAAGTCCCAGGTTCAATCCCTGGCCTACCTCAAAAAAAAAAAAAACAAAAAAACAAACAAACCAACTCATTTGTATTTAATATTTCCCTTTTGTGGTCAAGGTCTTTTTCCAGATGCATTGCTATTCAGTGCTTTGTAATCCTCAGGGAGGCTTATCCCCAGAAGTCATTTCCCACACCAGGGAGTAGGTAGTACATTTATATGCTGAGTTTGGCTTAGAGAGAGGCCATGGCTAAGCAGCAAGGAGGCTTTCAGGAGATAACTCTTAGGCAGTATATAATACTAGGCAAAATTTCAGTTTCAGTAAAAAAGGTTTATAAGTATAGCGGTCAGTATCAAGGGCCTGGCATAATGGTCTGTCCTCCTTCACTAAATACTGCCCATGTACTCAGGATTCTTGCCACTCTATTAGAGAATGTAGCTGGACTTCCCAGGAAAGAATTCAGTGTTCTTTCCATTATTGTGTGGACAATGTCAGGGCTGCTTTCTTGTTTGTTTGTTTGTTTTAAAGATTTATTATTTATTTCCCTCCCCTGCATTGTCTGCTCTCTATTTCTGTTCTTTGTGTGCCCTCTGTGTCTGCTTTTGTTCTTATAGGAGGTACCAAAACTGAACCCGGGACCTCCCATGTGGAAGAGAGGCACTCAATTGTTTGAACTATATCCACTCCCTGCTTGTTGTGTCTCTTGTTGCGTTTCCTCATTGTGTCATCTTGTTGCATTGGCTTGTTGCATCAGCTCCCTGCACCAGCCAATTGCATTAGCTTGCTGTCTTGCTCGTCATCGTAAGGACACATCAGGAACTAACCTTTGGGAGATGAGCCCCTGAACTGCTTGAGCCACATCTACTTCCAGTACTCCCAGGGCTGGGTGTGTTTTTTTTGTTTTTTTTTTTTAAGATTTATTTTTTTATTTATTTCTCCCCCCCCCCCCAGTTGTCTGCTCTCTGTGTCCATTCGCTGTGTGTTCTTCTGTGACCGCTTCTATCCTTATTAGCGGCACCCGGAATCTGTGTTTCTTTTTGTTGCGTCATCTTGTTGTGTCAGCTTTCCGCGTGTGCGGTGCCATTCTTGGGCAGGCTGCACTTTCTTTCGCTCTGGGCAGCTCTCCCTACGGGGCGCACTCATTGTGCGTGGGGCTCCCCTACACGGGGACACCCCTGCGTGGCACGGCACTCCTTGCGCACATCAGCGCTGTGCATGGGCCAGCTCCACACAGGTCAAGGACGCCCAAGATTTGAACCTTGGACCTCCCATGTGGTAGACGGACGCCCTATCCATTGGGCCAAGTCCGCTTCCCCCAGGGCTGTTTTTAATGTCTAAAAATAACAAAGTTCTGAATTCTATCATTTAATAAGAATCAGTGTTCTAAATTGTAGTTATTCTAGTTACAGATTTAAGCTTTCTTCTATATAGAGAAGTATATCCTAGATTGACAATCAGGAGATCTGTGACCCAGTCTTAGCTCTGCCACCTTTCTGTCAACCTTTGAGCTGGTCATTTTCCCTCATTAAGCATCCTTTCCTTATTTGTAAGACAGAAGAGTTGATTGGACGAGTCATAAAAGTCTATGATTATTTTACATATTTTGACTTGATGTTTTTAACAGAACAGCTTGTGGATAAATCTGTTTAGTTTTTGTTTCATAGTTCAAAAATACTTGTAGGTTAAAATTGAAAGCTTTCAATAGTCAGTTGATGTTGGAAAATGCAATACTCAAGAAGAGGAGTTAAAAACCATGCAGGGGGGGGGTGGGGTTGAATGGGACCTCACATATATATTTTTAATGTAATATTATTACAAAGTCAATAAAAAATAAAAAAAATTAAAAAAAAAAAAAAAAAAAAACCATGCAGGGGAGAGGATATAGTTCAGTGGTTGAGCACCTGCTTCCCTTTACAAGGTGCTGGGTTCAATCCCTGGTACCTCCTAAAAAGCAAACACATACATGTAAATCTTCTTTGTTTCTTGAGAAGAGTTTGTTTTTGACTTCCAAGTAGTTAATTACTTTGGAGATCACAAACATTTTAAAATTTATTTTATTTCACATATGCACAATGTTCCATAACTGAAGTTCTTCATTACTATTTGAACATTAAGGAGAGTGTTTTGGGAAGTTGTATAGAATAACAAGAGTTATGTTTTTACCATAATAATATTTAAGTGATCTTGACAAATCCTTTAACCTAATTAATACACACTCTAGACCTTACGAATAAACATACTCTCTGATATTTCCCAACTTTTTTGGTCTTCAAGCTGCTTTGACAAGGCAGCAAACTTACAAATACAATTAAAAATTGCTATCATAAGTAAGAAAAAGAAAACACAAAGTTTAAAAACAAAAGGGTATAATCTAGTAGATAATTGAGGTCTTCTATTAATTCATTCAGGAATCCTTTATGAGTACCAGACATAGTGCTTTTCCTTTCGAAGACACACTACAATAGTAAGAATTTATATGATTAATGGCCTGTGGACCTTACTTTAAAAATGACTTATTATCCAAGAGAATTGAAGGCATATGTTCAAACAAAAACTTGCAAATGAATATTCATAGCATTATTCATAATAGCCCCAAAGTGGAGACAACCCAAATGTCCATCAACTGATGAATGAATAAATTAAATGTGTATTCATACAATGTAATATTATTCAGCCATAAAAAAGATGTAGTACTTGATGCATGCTACAACGTGGATGAACCTTTAAAAACACACTAAGGGAAAGTCAGACACAACAGACCATGTATTACATGTTTCCATTTACATGAAGTGTTCAGAATAGGCAAATCCATAGAGACAGAAAATAGATTGATTAGGGGTTACCAGGGACGTAGAGAGGGGGAAGTGAGAAGTGACTGCTAATGTGTACAGGGTTTCTTCTGGATGATGAAAATATAATAGAGGGACTCTGAGTTGTCCTAAATGATATTGCAGGGACAGATGCTAGACATTATATATCCTGCCATAACCCACTGAATGGACTGGGGGAGAGTGTAAACTACAATGTAAACTATTATCCATGTGGTGCATCAGTGCTCCAAAACGTATTCACCAAATGCAATGAATGTGCCAAAATGATGAAGGAGTTTGTTGATGTTTGAGGAGTGGGGTGAGGGGGGGTGGGGGGTATATGGGAAATATTTTTTGAATGTAACATTTAAAAAATAAAGAGAAAAAAACTTTTTAAAAAAGAAAATGTAATGGAATTAGTGGTATTGTTTGCACAATCTTGTGAATATATTAAAAACCACTGAATTGTACACTTTAAAAGGATGAATTTTATTGTATGTAAATTATCTCTCAATTTAAAAAATTTTAAACATACCATAGACAGATGTGATAAAAGATGCAAATAATACTTGATCAGTTTGAAGGCTCTTTATTTCAAATAAAGATTCAGAAAAAGAATTTTAAAAAATTAAGTATTACATTCCTTAAACTTAAGAGAATTTCAGGATCTTAAATGGCCCATTTATAACTACAGTATTGACCATCTACCTTTATAATTTATAGGTGAAATATGCTAATCTTGAGCAATTTTTAAAGCTCATCTAATCTTTTTTGATATGCTCAAAGTATCTTGTAAAAATGTCAGCTATAAATTTTTTTTTCAATTTCTCTCCCCTTCCCCCCACCCCGGTTGTCTGCTCTCTGTGTCCATTTGCTGTGTGTTCTGTGACCGCTTCTATCCTTATCAGTGGCACCAGGAATCTTTGTTTCTTTTTGTTGTGTCATCTTGTTGCGTCAGTTCTCCATGTATGCAGTGCCATTCTTGGGCAGGCTGCACCTTCTTCGCGCTGGGTGGCTCCCCTTACAGGGCGTGCTCCTTGGCATGCAGTGCTCCCCTACGCGGGGGACACCCCTGTGTAGCAGGGCACTCCTTGTACACATCAGCACTGCGAATGGGCCAGCTCCACATGGGTCAAGGAGGCCCCAGGTTTGAACCGCGGACCTCCCATGTGGTAGGCGGACGCCCTTTCCATTGGACCAAGTCCACTTCCCTATAAATTTCTTTAAAATAACCATTACTTTGGGTTCTGGGATCAGAATATTCAGCCTGTGCACAATCAGATGACTTCTTGATCATTATGTACATTGCAGTTTAGGAGGAGTGAACCTTTGAGTTTTTTGCTTTGTTTGCTAGTCTCTTCTGTCACCACAGTTATTTTAACAATCTAGTGTTTACTATATATGATCCCAATAAGATTAATATTATGAATGTGGTTTCTAATAAGTTTTTATTTTTAATTGTTTGTCATCCCATCCTTAATTACCACCACTACCTCAGAAATCTTTTAGTGTCATTACACATTTACTTGGTTGAGCTTTTATGTCAGAGATACAGGTAGGACCTAGGAAGCTGCTTTGATAGTAGTGGCTGTGAATTCCTACCATTGGTTCAGTTATGGGTGCATATCTTTAAAATTTTTGCTCTAATTTCTACTACCAGATTACACAGCCTGGAACTTGTACACCAGAAATAAATTCCATGAGAAAGAGATTGAACCCATCTTGATCACACCTGGACCTTAAATACCAATTATATAGTATCTGATGCAAAGTAGTTGGTGCTCACTCAATAGATACTTTTTGAATGAAATATATGCAAACCAAGTTCTAGTGCCTATAATACTTTATATATGTATGTGTATGTATTTTACTACCTATAAATGGTTAAACCAAATGATACCAAATAGAGTAAAAATAGCCCTAGATAAATAAAAAAAAATACTACATCTCCAAACCTAAATTGATAAGACTTTTTATAGAGAAGAATTTAGGTTAAAATATCAGGTGAATCTGGGTTCAAATTGTGACCTTCCCATTTACTGATAGTGTGTTCTTAGGTATATTATTATTCTAAACTTCAGTTTCCTCTTCCATCAATTGTATGATCATATACTTACCACATGGGGTTGCTGTGGGACCACATCAGATAGTACAAACAAAGCAGTCCAGTGGCTGGCTCTCCAATTTTAGCTGCCATTATTAATACTGTAGTAATTATTAACCATCTTATTTCAACTGTTTTGAGTAGTTAATATCCCACTGTTTTGTATACTCGATACCATTTTGCTGCTCATTCTTAAGAACTACAGGGTCTAGGATTTACTTTGGTTCCCTCAGAATTGTTGGTTTCCTCTGATCTTGCAGGAACACTTTTCTGATTTAGAAAACCTGAAACAGTCATCTTCTTTTCAGATGTTGTCTATCTGCTATTTTAAAGATCTTTTAATACATTGTATTTATTACAAATTAATGATTAATGGGCTGTCTGAGAGAATAATTCAGCAACTTGACCAAGGCTCTCTTAAATCACTGGCAATGTAAGTGAACTCAGATACTGTCACAGTGACAATTTTTGTTATAGCTACAGATGATGATAATATCTTTAACTTTCATCATTTTTTAATTTATAATGCTGAAAGAGGTTTAGTTCTACAGATTTTATTTAGTTCAGATTGGACCAAATGTTTTCATAGTTTCATGTTTGTAGTTTGTATAGTCATAAAAATCAATGACTTTTATTATTCTCTTTTAAAAAAAGGTAATGTCTTAAATTAGGTAGGGAAAAATAAAAGTTTTTGTCATTCGAATACTGTTTATTTTCTGTGTGTATTTCCAGGGAATATTTCACCTTTAAAAATTAAGTATTTTGTTTATTTTTTTTAGCATACCTCCAGATAATCTCTCTATTCAAGAGTTTCAAAGAAATGAAAGTATTGATGTTGAGGTGAGGAAGCTATTTAAAACATTTTTCTGTGACCATTTGTGAAAACCAAATAGTAGAAATGTTGATGATACATAATTGCTAAAGGAATGAAGTAAAATAATAGTATTGAACTTAAAAACATTAAAACTCACAAAATTTAAGGGCCAATTTTTAAATCATTGACTTTAAAAAATTTACTTCCATAGCTTTGTTATAGTCTTTTGCTATGTGTATGCTGTGTAAATACTTAGTTGATTGTATCCATTTAATAATTTTTAAAAACAGTAGATTCAGTGAAATAAACCCATCAGTCATTGAGAGGTTTTGAGAACTGACTCTGCAATTTGATAACCAGGTGTTTGTGTTTCAAATTGATCAATAAGTTGATTGGACCTTTCCATTTTTAACCAGTAGTAACTATAGACTTAGAATTCTTGAAGCAAATAGTGTTTTTTAAAGAATATATTTTGAGAATTATAAATGGAATTTGAAGAAGTAGTGTTTTTGTTATGGATTTTTTTATTGTTGGTGGGTAGTAGTTTTTGTTTTCGTTTCCTTTAAGTGTAAGAAGGAAACTTTTTTTAAGTAAATCAAATCAATCATGTTAAAGTGTACATTTAAAAAGCGTAGGGATTGTCATATAGATAGAAAATACTGCATTTAGTGCCATTACTATGTTAAAACTCTTGTGAACTTTTCTTTTCGTTCAAAGGGCAAAATAACACTGTTATTTGACAAAAATGAATATAACTTTACCTTTTCTTATAACTCATACTTTCTGTTATAAAATGGTGAATTAAATCTTATTTTTAATCCTGTTTTAGATTTTTGTTCTAACGTAGGTAAAGGATCAGTTTCATATCCTATTTTTCTCTAGAAGACCATACACATTATCATGTTGAAGATCAACATTTATCAAAATGGTTGCATAGTAAACAGTTCATTGTATTGACTAATTTGTAAACAAGTTGCTAAGATAGATGAGGGAAACAGACTAGGTGTCATCATGCATATAAACAGTAATATGTTCATGAACTTCTCTGAAGAAAGGTCTTTAACTCTTCTTTTAAAATAACTTTTAAATTTTAATCTAGAAATTATCATTTGAGTCACCTGATCTCTCTCAGGAAAAAAATAGATTTGAATTTGCTTCTTTTGTTTTAGGTAGTTCAGCTTATCAGCAATGAGATACTACCTTATGCCAATTTTATTCCCAAGGAATTTGTTGGTCAGATAATGACTATGCTTAATAAGGGCTCAATACATTCTCAATCATCTTCATTTACAGGTATGTTATATTAATGATTTTTTAAAAAATGTTAGTGTTGAAGCACTTTTGAAGAAGCTGACTGTGGAAATATTTAATCTCATAATTGTGGTAAATTTAAACTTGAAAAAGTTAAGAGAATTTTTAGGAATATGATATAGAAATTAAGCTTTAAGAGGGGAAATATAATGAATATTTGTGAATATAATCATAAAGCTTTATGAATTAAACTGCAAAGCACTTATGGACTCTACTTCATTGCAGGCTGACACAAGTCAGTCGTTTTGTGAAATCATTTGGTTATTGAGAAACAATATAGTATAGAAAAAAACGAGTGTATATTCTTTAAGTATTTGGTTAACTTTGCTGTGTCTGTTTTGTCATCTGTAAAATGAAGATATAAATACCTCTCAGTACTATTAATTGCAGAGTTAGTCCAATAAAAAATAAGATGCCTTAATTTGTTAAGGGAACTAACTTTTAGTGAATACCTACTATGCACAAGGTATTGTGTTAAAAGTATGTTTTCTCATTCCTCACATTTCCATGAGGATAGCTACCCCAATATACAGAGAGGAAATGAGTTTAAAAAGGTTGAAAAAATTGTATAAGATCTTAAAACTGGAGGTCAAAATTCCTACGTAGAAAGAATTACTTTTGCTTCTTTTCACTATACCATGCTGACTTGTTGGGAGAAGACATATAAGTTGCTTTTTGCTACTATTTTTCTTTTTCTAAACCCATGCTAATATAACTCTGGCATCATAGTGTTATTTTTCAGTGAGTTAATTAAAAATTACAAATTTGTACTGTTCATATTCTTAATCCCCAGGTTAATGACTAGCTTCTACCACTAACCCGTGCCGAGTTCTTCTCTCCCCATTAAACAGTCATAGTGTACACAATTTAGCCACTAGATGTCTCTTATACTGTTTAATTCACAAACTTGTTCTTTTTCCTAGCCCAATTTTTAAAACTGAAAAGTGCAGATTTAACAAATAAGAGAATCTCAGAGAAACTGTAAAAGTTCACTTATCTTAATGCAACCAGCTTATTATTAAAAAAACTTCTAGATAAATTTTTATAAAACACATTAAGAATAATACAATTAGGTATAAATATCCTAAGTTAACTATTGAGTAACCATGTATACCCTTTCTGGTAGTTTTCTGATATCTCTGGCCATTTATAGTATTAAATGTGCCAAGGTAAGGAAGGAACATGGACATTTTCCCAGTAACTTTGCCATAGGGCACAAACGTCTTCTCAGCCTTAATTTGGAGTTTGCTATTATATATACAGTCATTCCTTGTTAAACAAGACCAACCTATTCAAAAGTCCCAGTCATTATTTTGGTCTCCCATTCTTAAATGTGATCTGACAACCAAATCACACATTTGAAGAATTCCTCCATCGTCAAAGAAAAAGACCCAAAACAAATGAAGGGGTAAAAGAAAGTAGAAGAAACAGATATGATGCAGAGTCATAGAAAACATATATATAAAGTTATATATATATATGTTTTGTATATATATATGTGTGTGTGTATATATAAAAAATTAGGCTCCTTAAGTAGAAAAGATTTTTTCATGAATGAAACCAAAATGCTATCAAAAAAGAATTAGAATGAGAAGAACTCACAGAAAGTAAAAATTGATAGCTGAAATAACAAGTTCAACAAAATGTTGGTAGAAAACATTAAGGAAATAACCTAGAAAGTAGATCAAAGACATAAAGTAGACAGTATGAGGGAAAAAAAGATAATGTTAATCTAGGGGATCTAACATCTGACCAATAGGTCTTCTAGAAATAAAGGAGAACAGAGAAAATCTAGTAGGAGAGGAAATTATCAAATAAATGAACTGAAGAACTGAAGATATAAATCTCTAGATTAAAAATGATCTCTTAGTACCCAGAACAGTAGTAGGGGCAGGGGAAGAGGAAATCTGGAGTAGGCATGTCATCATGAAATATCAGAATACTTAGCATAACAAGAAGATCCTAAAAGATTTCAGAGAGAGAAAAAGTTCAACACAAAAGATTTGTGTCAAATAACATTGGAATTATCGGTACCAACATTGCCTGCTAAAAGACTTTGAAGCAGTGATTTCAAAGTAATAAATGGAAAGGACTTTTAACATGGAGCTTCATACCCAGGCATAAGTTTGACCTAATGAGAGTGAGGAACAGTAATTCTCAAAGTTCAGCCAACTGGAGGGCTTTTAAACACGATTACTGGGCTATGCCTCCAGAGTTTCTGATTCTGGGGTGGGGTCCAAGAATATCCATTTCTAACAAGTTCCCAGGTGATACTGATGCTGCTAGGAACAACACTTTGAGAATCACAATAAAATAACATTTTCTGAAATGCAAGGTCTCAAAACTGTTACTTCCCATTCACTCTTTCTCAGGAAACCACTGCAGATTATGCGCCACTAAAACAAAAGAATAAATCAAGAAAACGTTCATTCCTTCTCCCTTTGCTACTGTAAAATATTTACTTACAAAAAAAAAGTAAGGGTTTCTGCGTGCTTTTTGGAAAATGAAATATCTAACCTCTTATTTCTGATGCTTTTCTAAGTTGAATTTTCTATCTTCAGTTAATTAAAGGCAGGCTTGTTATAGCTTAACTTCTTAAAATGAATGACTTTAAAAAACAATACTCTTTTGAAAAGTAGCTTTTGTAAAACTTTCGCTTTAACTTGAGACACAGTTTGATGTATTCTTGAGAATTCTTTATTTTTAATGATAACGTGTAACAAAATTTACCGTTTTAATAATTTTTAAGTATACAACTCAGTAGCATTAATTCCATTCATAATAATATGCAACCATCACTACTGTCCATTAGTAAAACTTTTTCATTGCTCCAAACATAGACTCTGTACCCATTAAGCAATAACCCCAGTTCCTGGTAACCTGAAATCTACTTTCTGTGTCTACGATTTTGCTTATTCCACTTATATTTCCTATAAATGGAACCATACACTATTTATCCTTCTGTATCTGGCTTATGTTACTTAATATAATGTTTTCAAGGTTCATCCATTTTGTAGCATTTATCAGAACTTGTTTTATTTTTATGGCTGAATTATATATTCTAGTGTATATATGTGTACCACATTTTGTTTATCCCTTTCATCTGTTAATGTACACTTGGGTTGTTTCCACCTGTTGGATATTATGAACCTTTTGGCTCCTATGAACATTGGTGTACAAATATCTATTTGAGTTCTTGTTTCAATTATTTTGTGTATATACCTAGGAGTGGCATTGCCAGATCATACGGTAATTCTATGTTTAACTTTTTGAGAAACTATCTAACTGTTTACTATAGTGGCTGTACTATTTGCATTCCCACCAGCTATGCACGAGGGTTCCAGTTTCTCCTCACCAGCACTTTTTGTTTTCTGTTTTCTTGATAACTATTATAGTGGGTATACCATGGTATCTTACTGCAGTTTTTATTTATATTTCCCTAATAATAATGATGTTAAGCATCATTTCATGTACTTCATTGGTCATTTGTATATCTCCTTTGAAGAAATGTCTAATCTGACTGAGTATTCTTAATCAAACCTTTATCCTAGAGACCTCCCAACCCCATAACCAGTGGTGTGCTGGTAAATGTTTAACCAGCTCCCTAGTGGGGAAACAGCTCCAATTTGTAGCAATTGCTGATTTTCAAGGTATTTTAGTGTTATAAATACTATGATTTCTATGTAATAAATACTTCCACCATGGCTGATTTCAAGCTATCAACATCACATTAATCAATATGGAGTTGTGAAGAGATGTGCATAGTTGGCTTCAGCTAAGCGGTACAAGCCAACTCCAGCATACTACTGCAAAGAATAGTTATGGACCGTTATTCTTTTCTGTGTCATTTTTATTGATGCTAACTCAGAAGGGCCACAATGACTTGTTGTCTGAAAATATGCTCTTTATGCCTTTCATTTTTTATTTTTTGCCTTACTGAATGGCCAGGACTACCAGTAAAATGCTGAACAGAAGTGATGAGAGGATCAGAGTGGGCAATCTTGTTTTTTTGATCTTGCAAGAAGGGAAATTGTTTAGTACTTCCCCATGTGTTTGCTGTTAGCTATAGTTTTTTCATAGGTGCCCTTCATTAGATTGAAGAATTTCCTTCTAAATTTGCTGAGAATTGTTATAATTGGGCATATTGATTTAACCTCTTGTTAACCATCAAAACTGTTAATTTCACAGAAGCAGAGATTGATATTCGTTTAAGAGAGGAATTTTCTAAAATGTGTTTTGAAACATTGCTCCAGTTTTCCTTCAGTAATAAAGTCACAACACCTCAAGAAGGCTACATCTCACGAATGGCACTCTCAGTGCTTTTAAAGAGATCCCAAGATGTACTACATCGCTACATAGAGGATGAAAGATTAAGTGGCAAATGCCCTCTTCCAAGGTATGTATTTTATTTTTTTTAAAAAGAATATCATAATTATTAATAACCAAAAAAAGCTCTGAAAACTTAAGTATTTAATAAATGATCTGAACTGACCTAAGGCTGTTTATAATTTTTATTTATCCCATATCATGTAAATATTAATAGGTTTTGCTGCAGATATATTAATGTGCTTTATTATGTGGTACATCCTCAGACCTCTCACAAATGTTAACTAATATATATGTATCAAAATAACTGTTTGTATATGAAAAAAGAAAAATTGCATTGTAAAATAAATCTTCTTCCTAGAATTTCTGTATAAGAACTTGTAGATCTGTGTAAATGAATGGTATTATCTCACTGGAGTGAAAATAATAGATAAGTCACCCTGGGAACATCCTATCTTGTTTTAAAGTCATTTCTAGGTATCTCTGTAAGCCAGTTAGCCCTGTCTTAGATCTTCCTCTATCTTAGCTCTTAAACCTAAATTGAACTTCCCTCTCATGTATGGAAGCCATCCAGCCAGTAGAAGAGGCTCTAGGCCTTTCTCCTGAGCCAAAGCTAATCAAAATTCAGTTATAGACCAGAATTCTTGAAGGAAACAACCACAATTTAAGATTAAGTTGAAAATCTATTTTTTTATGTAGAAATTAGGGTTTAGGGCAAAAGAATTGAAAGTTTATAATAATGGAAGAAAATTATATTGGAAGACAAAGGAAAGATTTGGAAAAATCACTGTGGCTCCTATTTCATAATGTAGTATTGAAAGGATAAATCACTAACCCTAAATCTTTGTGTGTATTCTTATTTACTTATAGTAAATTCCTGGACTTGAATTGACATGGCAAAAGATATAGACATTTTAAGAGCTTTTGATAAGTTGTTTGCCAGAAATGTGTACATTCTCTCAGGAGTGTATGAATGCCCTTTTTCTCAAATTCTCAAATTTTTCAATTATTTTGCCGTTTATCATTTATTTTGTCTTTTTCTAGTTTGATGAATAAAAAATAGTCACATAGTAGTTTGCTTTTTTAAAAAATTACCAGTGCTTATTAGCCATTATTATTTCTATCTTTATTTTGAATTTCTAGAACGTAAATTATACCTCCCCATATGCAAATCTATATACAAAAAGATTCCAAAGATAGGTGTTAGAGATTTGTTTATAGGCATGATTGAAAATTGATTAATCAAAATTGATCTCTGAAGTACACTTGGAAATGCAGTAATAAAGTTGCTTTGTGCAGAATACTTTTATTAGGCTAAAACATATTGTTTGATTTCAGAGAGCAACTTTTTCATTTTTTAAAATTTTATTTTAAGTATTCTAAATATAGCTTTTTAATTGAGTTCTGTTTATAGTTGTAATGAAGTTATATTGTATCATTCTGTTTTTGATGCAGTATTATTAAATTGCTTTCTGAAAAGCTACATTGCAACACAATAATGAAATACTTATATGTTTACAAAGAAATGCTTGAAATAAGTGTCCTGTCATAGTATTAGAGAAATCCTATTTGTAGAATAATAACAGATTTATACCAAGAATGGAAGAAAAATACTGTAGCACAGAAGAGCTTTATTTCTGTAAGGAGAAAGAGGAATCAAGTTACTCTTGTCGATTTTTTACTTCAGCTTCATTTTTCATTGCTAATGTTTTCAAATAATACCACTTTAGGGTTAATTATTTCAATCATGTCCCTTGTTTGTTGTGTTAGAAAGTTAAATAAATGCCAGTATTATTTTGAATGTACCTTTAACTTCATGGTAATATATGCCAAGAGGTAATAGTAGACTTTGCTTCCATTTGAACTTTGACAGATCTTAGTACTAATTAGTTAAAGAAACAAACACACAAAAAAACTTTTGTAGAAAAGTTTTAAAATATATATTATAAAATGTTTTAATTTTAAGTAGTTATATAGAATATATTACTAATAAATTTAGACTTGCATGAGTAGATTGCCTTTTTTCCCTTTTAAAAAATTAATAACTTATGGTGAGGACTATAAATCTGATTTGCACACTGATGTACATGTTAGTAAGATGATTTTTCTTTTATATTATATAATGTTAAAACTAACATTAACTTTTGTTTTGTATTCATTATTTTTCCAAAGTTCAAACTTAGTAAAAATCACATATGGCATGTTTTAAAATCTTGATAATTTCCCATCTCTTTTTTAGGCAACAAGTAACAGAGATCATATTTGTTTTAAAAGCAGTTAGTACTCTCATTGATTCACTTAAGAAAACTCAGCCGGAGAATGGTAAGTGCTTAGAAACTCAGTTATTCTTAACTCATAACGTTTATGTTCTACTTGTGATGTAATTTTTTTTAAGTTAACTCAATTTTGGGACTATAAGAGCCATTATACACCCAGTTTTCCAGTCCTTATGACAGCAAAAACATCAAGTCCATTAAGATGTCAATTAGGTAAAATTAATTTGTTGTTTTATCTTCTTTAAGTTAAACAATAGTTTAACTGACTTTTTTTAAACTAATGGTCTGAACTCAGGGTGTTGAATGAGCAATTCATTTTTTTTTTTAATGTGTAAGATCACTGATATGTTTGGAGGGGAGGGGAGGCTTCCGTTCTTCATTTGTACTGATTTGCTTTATTAAATACCAAGTGTGTAAGTAACTGAATCATTTTTGTAGCTTTATTTATTTCCTTTTTTTTGTTACTCATTCTTGCCCAATCCATTATTTACCTTATTGCCAGAAATAATTTTCCCTAAAGCACAGGTTGATCCTTTTCCCATCCCCACAAAACAGAACAAAACATCTCTGTCACTTACAATTGTCTGTAAAATGCAGAGCACTACAGTCTGGCTCCGTTCCAGTCATGCTTTATTTCTCACTTGACATTTTGTATCCTACTCCTGTAAACTAAAATTTTCAATCCCATAAAGTATTCCTAACCTTTTTCTTATTTCATTTGCCCCCCCACACACACACATTTTCTTAGTTCAAATGTCACCTCCACTTTTAAACTGTGTTTTTAACTTCTTAAAGGTAAGTCATATCTCTTTGCATTGAACTCTTAACACTTTTAAGTGTACCTTTGTCTTAAAGCATTCTGTTCGCATTAGTTATATATGTACGTGACTCCCTCCTCCTAAATTATAAGCTTTTTGGGCCGTGTTTTGTGCTTTTTCAAATCGTCTACTACATTGCTGTTCAAAGTTTGACTTGGACTGAGAAGTTACTGATTCGGGACAAGATAAAGAAGGGACACCAGAATTAAATCAGTTATGTCACTAAATGTATGTTTGGTTCAACTGACATTTTTTTATACAAGACTTTGTTGAAGAAAGTAGGACAATGATTTACATTCAAGCATAAGTGCCTTATTTTGTAGCAGACTGGCTACATTACTTTAAGAAGCATTACTTTTAATACGCAGGGAAAAAAGAGGGCCCTAGTAAATGAGTGGTAGGATATTTGTTCCTATCGACTATTATATAATCAGAGTAAATACATATTGTTCTGTTTATAAAATCTACCCATTGATGCATTGGACCTAGAAAGGGTGAGTATTACACTAAGTTATAAGAGTTAGTAGGCTTGTATTTATTCAACCCAAAAAGAGGGATGGAATTTCTAAGAAAAACACTGGAGCAATACCCTGAATTCATCTCATTTGGGTTCTTTTAAAAAATGTCCTGGTTGATTTTTCAGAGAGGGAAACCATGCATTGGCTTTCTAGAGACCAGTATAATCTTTATTAGATCACAGGATAGAGTTTGATTTTTTTAAATATGCTGAAGACATAAACAGGAAATTTTCTATTTTTCACGTTATGCCGTAGGTATACTAAATGTAACCAGTATATTTAAGTATATAGTACTTGCATTATTTTGTTCTAACTTTAGACAGCTATCAAGAATTTAACCAGAATGTGTATAAAGGGATAAAAGGAAAGGAAAAGTCAATTAAAGGTTTTACTAAACCAATGAATGGGCCATAGAAAGGGCAGTATGTAAAAAGAGATGATCCTAATTAAATTAATGTTAAAAATTATTTCAAGAGAGTTTGAATTTTGCCTCTGGGCATATGAAATGAACATTTACATTACTTTTTTTTTCCCTCTCCCCTTTTCCTACCCACCTCCCCAGTTATCTGTTCTCTGTGTCCATTTACTATTTGTTCTTTGTCCGCTTCTGTTGTCAGCAGCACGGGAATCTGTGTTTCTTTTTGTTGCATCATCTTGTTGTGTCAGCTCTCTGTGTGTGCATTGCCATTCTTGGGCAGGCTGCACTTTCTTTCGCACTGGATGGCTCTCCTTATGGGCGTACCCCCTGTGCGTGGGGCTTCCCCACGCGGGGACACCCCTACATGGCACGGCACTCCTTGCGCACATCAGCATTGCGCATGCGCCAGCTCCACACTGGTCAAGGATGCCCGGGGTTTGAACCGCGGACCTCCCATGTGGTAGGCGGACGCCCCAACCATTGGGCCAAGACTGCTTCCCTGAAGTGAACATTTAAATTAAATGTAACAATGAATTATCATTATGAGATTATAATATGTTAGGTATAAGCTTCATTAAGAAACAGAAGAGAAAGCCAACCCTTCCTATCAGAAATATGTTGAACTTCTCATAGCTAGTCTAAGCCTAATTCAGGATATTGGCTCTGGTTTGGAGACAATACACCAAAAATGTTTGGGACTTTTTTTATTACTTGTTTGGAGTTTTCTAGTGGGAAGGAGAGGTATATGTTAGACTTTTTTTTTTATATGTTTACATTTTTATCAGATAACTGCATAAAAATTGAATTATTTTCTAATTGTTCTCGAAATTTATACTACAGTCTCTGGAAAATAATAGTAAAAATGAAAAAGGTCACTAAAAGTTACTCATTTAGCTTCCAAAGCCTTCACAAACTCAATTTCCATTTAAAATGTGATTGATCAATTTATTAGTATTGATAACTCTATGAATTGATTGTATATTTTCTCCCATAGCTTATTAAATATTGCAGAAGTCTTCCAAAGATTTTTAAAAAAAACACGTACAAGCTTGTAGAATCTCCATTTTTATGAGTTTATTTCTGTGTAACACATTTAAAGAATTGTGGTCATGTGAAATGGATAATCTCTGCTATGTAAATCCACTTTTTTTTTTTTGTTTTGAGATTTTATTCTTTTTTGTATTACAGTTGATGAAAATACCTGGGCACAAGTAATTGCCTTATACCCAACTTTAGTAGAATGCATTACCTGTTCATCTTCAGAAGTTTGTTCTGCACTTAAAGAAGCGCTAGTTCCCTTTAAGGATTTCATGCAACCACCAGCATCCAGAGTTCAAAATGGAGAATCATGACGAGCTACAATATATATGAAGAAAGAAAGATATTTTAAAGAATTTTTGCTCCTAAGTGAGTCTTTATGAGGACATTTCTTACAATTAATTCTTGGCAGCTGTTGTTAGCCTCCTTTAAATTGTCCTTACCTAAATTCTGTAATTCATATTACAAGCTTACGTGTCAACAAAGATTGCTGAATGAGTAGCAGTACAAGCCTGTAATAAGTTAAACTGATGGGGAGGGATAGTTAATACTGCTACATACCTGCTACCATATCTTCAGTTGGTGATTAAAAAGTGAGCTTATGTACAGATTGTGGTGTATGTGTTAATGGTGTACTTTTTAAGAAGAGAAAGTTACTTCATTTCATTCAGATTTATTAGGCTGGTGTTTTTGCACCCTTTTTCAAGTGCAAAATTGTACTAAAATTTTATGCAAGATGGTACTGTAACATTCCATATTATCTGTAACCAGCCTTTGTAAACAAGGGGAAATGATATACTTGTGTGTATAATAAATGGTACAGTTCTGTATAAAATAGTTGCATTTATTATTTAAAATTTAAAAACAATAATGTTAAATGCTTGAAGCTGTATTTATTATTAATACAAAATTGTTTGCTTACATTTTTACTTATAATTTGCCTTCTGAAGTGGTAGATATGTTCATCTTATGATCATGCAGTTAGCTCCATGCATATTTTGAATGTATTTACCATTGACCATTTAACATCTGACCAGAAAGGTCGTGTGAACACAGTAGCAGATAGCTTATGATTTGTTGATTTTGCAACTTCAGAGTATAGGTTATTAACTTAATACATTGAGCTATATTGTAGCACTACAACTCCATCATACCTCATGTCTTTAAAATCTTCCAGTTTTCACTTAACTGTCCATTTTTATACTTGCTGTATGGATTTTAAAGAATTTTCATATTTTGTATTTGTACTGATTTTTTGGCCCTAACTACCAACATTTGTCACGGTCTTTGAATTATGACCCAGGAAGATGATTTCAATTCCCTAAAATTTTGCCTGTGAGGTTTTTGTTTATTTTAGTCACCTTCAATGCTTGATTTTGTAATGGCTTTTCAAAAAGAAAAATAACTATGCTAACCCACAAGTATAAAATATGTGTGTATTATAAAACAATGAAAAGTGTGTTTTTGAAGATAGTCAAGCATTCAGAAGTACAGTAAACGTTCTGTCATGGAGTAAAGTACTGATTTCATTTCACTTTCCTATTCAATGAGGAAGAAGAGTGCTCTTGAATACATTAACTTGTTTCTTTAAAAACTGACTTTGACCTAGCCCTGTATTTTTTATTTGATGGATTACGGTATTATAATATTTTCTCCTGAGTTTACTTTTTCATAATCATTTATGTGAAAATACAAAACATTTAAAACAATGATTATTCATTAAAAAATCCTAATGGTCTCAGTATTATTTTAGTGTCTTGGAAAGCCTTTGATTTTGATAGGAATTAAGAATTTTGACCTCCTGAATAATCATAAAACTATGAGGAGACATTAGAATTAAGTAATGAATGCAATACAATTTTGAGACTATTGTATTTGTGTAATTATTTAATTACACTGCTATCCATAAACATGTGGGAGGTCTTTTTTTAAAAGGGGATATTATTTTTATATAAATTAATTATTTTCTATTTTATGATTTCATCTAAAATTAAGGTAAAATATAACTTCCATAGATTCTGCCTTCAACGTTTTCTTTAAAGAAAGTTATGAAAAACTTTGTTAGTTTATTTTCCATATTTGGATGTGTTAAACTGGGACTTAGGAAATCCACATTTCATTGATAAATTATTGAAATAGAATAACAAGGGTTGTGTACCATTTAAGTAAAGCCTATTCAAAATATTGCCATGAATTTAAACATAGTAAAAAATATATCTGTTCTTGAGAAACAACAGACAAATCATATGTAATTAGAAATTATCCAGTGAAAGTTAAACAGAAGTCAAGAGTCTGCAACACAAAGTTATATATAAACTGAGTAGTTTGACCTAATAATGTATTAGCTTTCAATACCAGGACCATGCCCTACAGCTTAAAAAACATATAAATATGGTGAATGTGTTAATACTGTATAATTTGGTAATCGATGCCAGCCTTACAAGGAAAGTGGGCTGTCCTCTTGGCTATAAAATTTAACAGGCTTTTCCTCTGAGAATTTCTCCCTCTACTCCCTAGGAGCCCCTATTAGCAATGCATTCCCTTGAGCCCAGCCATTCCTCTAGGCTGTATTTTCTAAAATATCCTGATCCCTAGAGAGGTTTACACATTGCCCTTCTCTTGTTAGTATGAATTGGGTTCTTCAGTGACTAGAAGAACTAGTCTGTTTGAGATGACCAGGTGCTAGGAATTTTAGAAACGAAGCTCCCAAAACTAAGATTATTTTACAGTGTAATTGATTTTATGACTAGTCCTTGAAACGGTAGTGCTAATGTCCTTCAGGATACATATTATAAATACAATGAATTTTAAGGCCCTTTTTTTCACTAATAGTGTCATACAGATTGTTGGACAACAGGCATATGTCACAATTGGATGATTAATAAAGTCCTTTCCCAACTATTTTTTGCAGTTATAAAGGAAACAAACTAATTTTCAACTTGCATTGCTTAGTTTTTTAGCTCCCTATTCTACCACTGCCAAGAAGGAAAAAAATAGGTCATTTTGTATTATTTAGTATTTCTAACTAGTGTTATGGTTTTGTTAGTTTTACTATGTACATTTGTGAGTAACGTTTATTCATGGATTAGAGGCCTCTTGGGTGCTAAAAAAAAAAAAATGCATGACTGGCTTAGAGCCACTTCTCATTTGCTTTTCTTAGATTAAAAGCTATGTTGTTTCTCATTTTTCCCATGTATAGGTATTGATTTGATTTGCATTCTTTCAACTTTTTCTACATTCCTTAAATTATATGTAGCACCAGAAGGAAGAAACGAACAATTTATTGTATATATTTTATTCTGGAGAATAACATTCATTTAAATTAATTCCATAGCAGGCCAGTAATATCTGGGTTATTTATCCTTTCTCAGTATTACTTTAGAGTATTTTGTTCATTGTCACAATTCAATACCACTTGTCCCAGGTAACTATTGGGCCAGTGAGTCAGTGAAGAAACTGAGGATGTATGTATCGGTATAAATCATTGAACACTGACAGAAATACAACTCAAAAATATAATCTGTGTTAATGAGGTAGTCATTATTACCTTCGGGTTAATGAAGGCCAGTGTAGTTACTATATAATGAATAATATATTCTTAACAAATGTAGGCTAATTTATATGGGCACTGAATACTCAAGAGACTGCTACTGTATTCGAAGTCTATCTCCGTAAGACAGAACATTTTCAGGAACACACTTACCTGTGATTTCTACAGAAATTAGCAGTGGAGGTTTAGAATCCCCTGAAATGGATCAGTATCCAAGTCAACAATATTGTGGATTAAAGAAAGTTAAAGAAAACTGCCATAATTGTTGACAAAAACATTCTCTTTGGAAGCATTGCCAGCAGCCTAGTATGTTCCTTAGATTTCCACCTACTAGATTTGGCATTTTGGCAGATGTGTTGATAATTGTATAAAGTATTACATTTAACTGTACTTAGTATTGCTAATGTTGTATTTGTCTACATTTACCAGAGTTTTGCTTTTTTCAAAAAATTACCGTTCATGAGAAGACTGGTGTTTTATGCCACATTTTGTGTTACCAATTTATGTGTGGTGGGGAAACACAGTTTTTATTAATTCAGGATGTCTTGAATTAAAATTTACATATCTCTGGAAAATAGAGTAGTGCTTTCAATTTGAATGAGAAGTTTTTGTAGATTGGGAAAGAAAGTTATGTCTTCATATGTTGATTTAAATAGAAACATTTCAAAAGAGTTAGATAAAAACTAATTTCTTATAAACCAGAAAATTTTGAATGCACTCACTATGTTGGCTTTTTAAAAGAACATGTGATGAGTCCTTTTGTGAATATTAATACTCTCAGTAATCTTGACCAATTGTGAGTGAGGTACTGATGAACTCAGACTCTGCCTCATATTTAACCTTAGGCTTGTTAATCTTTTCAAAACCTCTGTATCCTTTTCTCTAAAACAGGAGATGATAATTACTAATTCCTTAGAGGGAAAAAATGCATAGTTCTGTTTGAAGAGGCTTTTATAATGACATTCTTATTCGGGTTGATACATTTTTTACTTTATCCTAACAGAGACCACTGACTCTCTCCCTCATCATTTTCTTCTTTCTTTTTTATTTTTACCTTATCCATTCTTATGCTTTCCCTAGATTTTTCTCTCTTTCTACTCTCATTCCTATTTCATTCTCTGACTCTTCTCTTCCTCAACTCTTCCTCTCATTTCATCTATTCCTTGGCCATAAGAAGCAGAGCTGTTAGTGGTTGCAACATTGTCAACTGCTTTCCCCATTAAATGAGATTCTTGAAATTCCTTCCACTTTGGCCATTGTTGCCTTTTTGCAAAGGGGAAGTCCGCCTGCCATTTTGAAATAGGTGAAGAAGTTAAGGTGTGACTATAGAACCTCCCATCTTTTGAACAATTTAGGATTGCTATAAATTTGATGGATCCACCAGCTATTCCTGGAACCATTGTGACTTTTTCTGTTATGTGGATAGAGAGAGAATAACACTTTTTGCAAAAGGGAGTATTTAAAAATCTGTTTCCATGAGTTGGGGTTTTTTTTAGTTTTGTCCATTTTGGCCAGCATTTTTTTTTTTTTTTGAGGCAGGTGCTTTTAAATAATTATTTTAGATTATGTTATCTAAATAGTATTTATTGATTTATAATTGCACTGCCCTCTTTCAAGAAGGACTTGAGACAGTATTTTATATATTTCATTTGTTTTTTTTTTTTTAAAGCTTTATTTATTTTTACATACTACCCCCACCCCCTCACATGTGCTGTGTCCATTCGCTGTGCATTCTTCTGTGTCTGCTTGTCTTCTCTTTAGGCAGCACAGGGAACTGATCCTGGGACCTTCCAGAATGGAAGAGAGGTGCTCAATCTCTTGCGCTACCTCAGCTCCCTGGTCAGCTACATCACTTATTGTCTCTCCTCTTTGTCTTTCTTTGTTGCATCATCATGCTGTGCCAGCTCTGCTTGAGCCAGCACTCTGTTCAGGCAGGCACTCCGCATGGTCCAGCTCTCTGGGCCAGCTCGCCTTCACCAGGAGGCCCTGGGAATCGAACCTTGGACCTCCCATATGGTGGACGGGTGCCCAATCGCTTGAAACACATCCACTTCCCTGTTTCTGTTTTGCTGCACAGCAATATCCTTTGAACAAAGACCTAGAATGTTCTAGTTCTCACCTCAGACTTTTTTTAAGATTTATTTTTTCTCTCCCCTTCCCCTCTACCCCCCCAGTTGTCTGCTCTCTGTGTCCATTCGCTGTGTGTTCTTCTGTGGCCGCTTCTATCCTTATCAGCGGCACTGGGAATCCGTATCTCTCTTTATTGTGTCATCTTGCTGCATCAGCTCTCCGTGTATGTGGCACCATGCTTGGGCAGGCTGCACTTTCTTTCCCACTGGGCGGCTCTCCTTATGGGGTGTGCTCCTTGCACATGGGGCTCCCCTACGCGGGTACACCCCTGCGTGGCATGGCACTCCTTGCTGCATCAGCACTGTGCATGGGCAAGCTCCACACGGGTCAAGGAGGCCCGGGGCTTGAACTGCGGACCTCCCATGTGGTAGGCGGATGCCCTATCCATTGGGCCAAGTCTGCTTCCCTCACCTCAGACTTTTTAGGGTGTATTTGATATAGGTATATATGTGCTTACAGTGATAGAGAGGTCAATTGAAACATTCTTGATTGCACTTTGGGATTGATTCTAGCCCCTCAGGTAAGAAAAAAAATTATTGTACCCTTGAATTTTGAGGCCATTTTCAATTGCTGTAAATGTAGTAACATTAGTTTTATTTTAAGCTAAAATTCAATAAATACTACAGCCAGGGAAGATCTGCTGAACCATGTCATTATTTGGTAAACCACTGCAATATAATAACTGCTCCATTTTAGGAACTTCGGCTAGATGGAAGAAAAATTCCAAAGTTATCATATTGCAATCTTATTCTTTCTATTTATAAAAATAAATATTAGGCTCCAGACTAACTGTGCATATTGCGTTTACTTTTGAGCTTTTACTACCTCTGTGTCATAATTTTAACACATAACATATAATTCCTGTCTCTTAAGGCAGTTACCATATGGTGTTTATGTCAGACTGTATATATTTATCTAATTTTGTGAGATTTTTTTAATCTCCCAACACAGTTCTTGAAAGTAATACCACTGTCATATTTTCTCCTTAACAATTTTTATCTTGTTGAAATGTGTAAGTTACATATTATAATCATGCAAGTCCCTTGGCCTCAAACCCAAATTTTCTTTGTGACCTAGGCATAGATTTTTCACAAAAGATGCACAACTATAGCTGTGATTACATAGAACTTTCATTTGCCTTACAGTTACCACTCAACATGATTCTCAGTTTTTAATTATGTTCCAGCAGTATGAGTTTCTCCATATAACTTAAAATCATAATTACTTTGATAATATACCTTCACATCTGATAAATTTTTACCTTTTTTCTTTAATATACTTTTTATGGTTTGCTTTCTCATCCCCATTAGATTAAAAAGATTGACACACCACATCACTGATTCTGTGTAGAAACTTCGTAAGTAATGATTCAAATATATTTAAGATAGCTTACATTTTGGCTAATTTGGGAAAAAATTCTAAATCAGAGTAGCGGAGATGTATTTGACAGCTTTGTTGAAACTATAACATGAAAATGTGAAAGAATATGTAGTCAGAAGAACATTATGAAATATCTCAGCAATTTGGGAAGTATATTTGAAGCTGGAAATTCTAGGTCAAGTTAAAAATATAATCCTCATGGATGAGACACTCTTGCATCATTTGTTTTATGAGCATGCCTTTTTTTAATTTGGTGAAGCTAGTTTTGAGATTGTCTTTATCAATGTTGAACCATTCCTCTACCTCTCAAAGAAAAATAGTTTTCCAAATTCCATTTTTGAGAACCTGAGCTGTTAAAAATGTATGACCCAAAGAAATTCCTACACCACTTAGTTTATACTGTGGTCACGATAGAATAATTTTTCCAATTCCTAATTTTAGTCCCAATTTCTCTGGAGTACCTACTATATGTCAGGCATGGCTTTACCTATACTGGTTTTTTTTTTGTTTGTTTGTTTGTTTTTTTAATCTTCACAGCATTCCTAGAAGGAAGGTATCACTGCTCATTTGGAAATCAGGTTTTATAGGTTGACGTGATTTGCCTAAAGTCTCACAGCTTTATGTCTATGTGAATCATGTTTTGCTCCAAAAGTAGCATGAAAGCATGCTGGTTTCATGTTTTACAAAAAAGATTATCACTCTATTAAAATCCAAGCCTTATTGAAAGAAATTCAAAGTACTTTTAAAATTACTATTCTGTGAATATAACTAAAACTATTGGATTATACACTTGAAAGTGGTTACAATGAGAAATTTTGAGGTACATATAAATAAAAAGCTAGAAAATATTTCTTAGACAGTTATAAATAGGCATTGTGTCAAACACAGTTGAACATAAAAATAACTTCAATAATGTGGGGCAATAAAAGATGTTTCCAGCCTTCTAGATTGCATTATGTTTTTATTATTGGTCCAGAGCAGTTTAAAACATCTCATCTGCTTTGCTTTGTTATGTTATAAGCAAAAGCATAATGGTTAAAAGCCTAGAGAGTCTGACTTCCTAAGTTCAAATCCCAGCTCTATAATTTACTAGGTGTGTGACCTTGGGCAAGTTGGTTAACCTGTTTTAGTTTCCTTATCTGTAAAATGGAATTTTACACTAAATAGTGCTTATCACAAGAGTTGTTTATTGGGATTTAAAAAGCCTTCTAAAGCATTATGCCTGGCACATACATAATGCTAGGTAAATGTTTCATAAAATACGCTTGGCACACATACATAAAACCCACGCCTTCCCACAATAGACCAAGTTTTTGCTTTTCACTGCCAACCACTGAATATTATTAAGAATCTGTGCTCATAATGTGTCCTTGCTGTGTGTTTAAAGTTCCTAGAGGGCTCTCAGAGTGCTTACAGCTTGTAAAAGAACTCACACAAAATAATACTAAAGTCTATATGTACTTAAGTAGTGGTGTGTTAACATTTTAGCTCCTCTACATGTTAGGTATTGGGTTACAGTTTCACAAGGAATACAGCCCTTAACAATTCTGGAGATTCTGTGGCGAAGGACAAATGCAGATTAATATGGAGTGATAAAACGGAAACTTAGTCTAGTGTTAGGTTATTATTGCTGTTAGTATTCAGAAGATCAATAAAGAAACGGGGAGGTGGGGGAGGTTTGCAGGGGGTGGGGAGCGCGATGGTGGATATAGAACTTAAAATGGACCTTGATAGCTAGGCAGATTTTGGGTGGGTCCAAAGGATGAAATGAGGTTTTTCAGCAAGGACAATAATGGGAGCAAGGCACACCTATGAAATAGGAGGAAACTGGTGGTGGAGTGCATTTTGATGTGTGAAACCATCTTCACCACCATTTACTGACCTATAATTTTCCAGTATTCAAGATCAAGGCAATAAAACCTGGTCAATACAATGAGCAAAACCAATGAGCAAAAAGAAGAGGGAGCCATCTGGGGGAGAGGGATTAAAAAAAAAACAAAAAAAAAAAACCCTGGTCAACATGAAATCTAGTTCAATGATACATTAAAAATAAAATTCATGATTTGCTTTTTAAAAGTTAATGGTGGAGGAATCTAAGTGATTTAATTAAAGAAATGCAGTGACTAAATGTGGTTGGAAACATTGCTCTTAACAAATCTGTGGACTCTAGGCTAAACTGTTCAATGAGCATTTAAAAATCTTTGCCATTGTCATAATTACAATTACTATGGTGTGGGGTGATGTGGTCCACTGTGCTGTAAATGAGCAGTGGGGAGTGATGCCATGGCAGCCCAGTCATTGCTTATCAGGACAGGGTGGTGTGAATCATAATGAAACTTGGTGATGTTTCTACAGACTTTCAGGTAATGCATCATTGTGATGGATAAACTATTCAAGTACAGCATTTAATTGCAAATGTGTTACATATACACACACATAAATATTTTTAATTTGGAGAAGTTCAGATTGGACATTCCAGGAAAATTACCTTTAGCAGTTGCTGTAAAAGGCTTTTATTAGCATCACATTGAGATGTCAGTGGGCACATCCACAGGTATTTTATTTCCTGAATTTGCATATATGCACAATGGTATTTTGAAATAGACTTTTTCCCCCACCAAACAATATGGAACTTTTATTTTTAATGTGATTTCTGTACATAAGTATGAGTACTCCTTTTACAAATCGAACTGATTACCAGAAGAAACAATGACAAAACCAAACTGACATTTGATTTGAATCCATGAGTTTAAGCAGATTAACTTGAAAGTTCATGCTTGAAATTATTTCACTCTTGCCATCAATAGAAGGAAAACTGGTGTTATTTAATTTGCAATGAAACTCTTAGCCTGCAGAATCTGTTCCTTGAAAATATGTGGTGTTACGTTAAAAAAAAAAATCTTTTCCAAAAAAGGAATTATATAAGGATGTCCCCGTATGCCTTGTTACCAGATCATAGTGTCTGGGCCTTAGTCTTCTGGCCCCCATGATAGGCTCAAATTCTCTGCCCAAGGTCGGTCCCAAATTGCGGCTGAACAAACTTCCATTTCCCTCCATTCCTTACTTTCGTAAGGAACGTGGCAACGAATGGAATCGCCAGATTTAGTAAATAAAAATACAGAGACATCCAGTTAAATTTAAATTTCAGATATCCTTTCTGGTATATGGGACATATACTAAAAAGCTATTCGTTTATCTGAAAAGCAAATTTTAAATAGACCGTCTATATTTGGCAATCCCTACTAATAGTTAACTTTTCTTTAAAATAATTTGTTTACTTCCTATAAAAATCAACAATGGGAGGCAAAAAGTAAGGTTTCTGGGCCAAGAGTAGATGAGGTTGCACGGCAGCCAGCTTCTCCCAAACTTGGTCTTAAAAAAAAAAAAAAAAAAAAAGCACTAGTGCCTGGAGCCTGCGCATTACAGCGACCGAGCAGCAGCTTTCCCGCCGGTTTTCTGAGGAATGTAGCTTAGTGGGCACGCCGCGGGGGTGGAGCGCAAAAGGCCGTATCCTCGGGGCCGGAAACTTAAAACCTAAGCCACAGTGCAACGTGTCCACTCAGCTTGCCGCCATCTTCTTTGCCGGCAAAGCCCGGGATAAGTTAGGGACCAGTTTGCCCCAGCAGAGCTGATTCGGGGCATGTCTCACGGCCTCAGCGCTTTGGTGACGTGGAGTCGGGGTCCCCTCTTTTGGGGCTGATTTCTGGTGACACGTGGAAGCTTGCCAAGGCGGGGAAGAGAGGCCGCCACCTCTGTCCCGGATGTAAGATGGCGGCGCGGGGGGAGCAGCCTGCGCGGCTGTCACGTGGTGGGGAGTAGCGCGCGAGCCTCCTTAAGTGATCTCTGTGATTCGGCAGGGAGCACTGGTGTAGCGGAGCGTGAGACGTGTCTTGAGTGTCCGTGCGCGCAGCGCGCGAGAAGCCGCCGCCACTCGGTCCGCCTCCCCGCTCTGTTTCACTTTTACGGGTTTTTTGTTTTGTCGTCTCCTGAAGAGCCTTCCGGGACTTCCCCCAAAGGGTCCCGGGGAACGGCTGATCAGGAAACTTCCGGGCTGTGTCCGGTTCCCTTCATCCCAGAGCCGGTGGCCACCCTGCGGGATGCGCCCCAGGCGTTCGCCCGCTCAGAAAACCGGCCTGGCGGCGGGTGCGGGGAGCGTGGCGCTGGGCCCGACCGCCGCCCAGCCCCCAGCGCGGGCTCGGGGCGGGGAGGGGGCGCCGGCGCCGCTGTCCCAGGACGTGGCGGAGGGCGGCAGAGACGGCTCTGAGCTTCTGCGGGGCGAAGCGCGGGACGCCGCTCGCCGCCTCTGCGGACCATCTAGACCCAGTTTGCGTCTGGCCGCGCCTTTGCCGCCCGTTTCCTGTGTTCGAGTGGCCCCGGGAATGGGCTTCCCTCCGGGCAGTGGAGGGAGCGGCTCTCTCCTCCAGGACCCTTCTGCACCACTTCTCTTTGCAGAGCTCTTGGCCACGTAGCGAACGCCTGGAGCGCTCGGGGAGCGCCGGAACGGTCGAGCGGCGCGGCGCTGGGCGGGGTCTCCGGGTGCGGAGAAGGGGCGTCGGGTAGCGTCGGCGGCTGAGGAAGGATGGTGGCCGCCCGTGCAGCTTGGTACTCGCCCGCAGCAACGTCCGGTGGCTCCCGACACCATGGCCCTGGCTGAGGTAGTAGTTTGTGCTGTTGGTCGGGTTGTGACATTGCCCGCTGTGGAGATAACTGCGCAAGCTACTGCCTTGCTAGTGCTGGTGATGCTCAGCGCCGCGGAGGACAATGGCTGGGAATCCCCTTTGTTTTCGGGGGCGCGGGGACAGCCCGCGGATCCCCGGCGCCGGGCCTGCCAGGTCAGGACGGAAACCGTTATTTTTACCTTTTCCTGGAGGGAGGGCAGGCATTGCGCGGAGGGGGTGGAGAGCGAGCGGTGGTATTTTTTTTAAAGCTTGGGAAAGAGCTAAGCCATTGGATTCGCTTTTTATTCCTGAAGAATTGTGTAAGATATTGACGTTAATTATTTTTCCACTCTAAATAATTTTAAGGCATATTTTAGTAGTTACTGCAATACTTAGCCTGTATCTGTTTTATTTCCTTCGTAAACTGTAAGTTGGAGTGGAAATGAGCTGTCCTGTTGTGCAGAACTGGGGCGTGGGGGGTGCAGATTAGTAGACCCATTAATTATAAAGTTTATGTCTTCTTAACGTTTTGGGTTTTTAAAATATGCTTTTTAGTAAATTTAAGATTTTTAAAAATGTAAGCAATGAAAAGTCTCCGTTTAAACTTTGTTTGCAGCTCCTTGAATGGGAAGATTGGATTTATGGTTACCAGATTTTTTAGTTTCTGAAGCAAACCAATAAATGCTTTTCATTTTACAGTATGCTGTGTGTGTTTTTTCTTTTAACTTTATTTTGGGGGCTCTAATAAACTGTTGCTGTGTATTGATTTTGGCCTTTGATTCTCATGTTTTATGGTATTTTTAAAAAGTGATATCATTGCATGTGTGGGGGAAAGGATTTAGAAGTTGAAAGTATCGTTTCTGAGTTTTTTTCCCTATAAAATCTAATAACACCCATTTTGATTCGAGGGTGACCACCACTCCAAATTGGAAAATACAGTTTTATAAAGGAAATGCAGTTTGAATAATTACCGAAGTTGCTTGATGTTTAAGTAACCTCAGGTCTGCGTGGGAAAGAAGATAATTGTTTTTGTTTTCACTGAGATCGATGATTAATTTTAACAACTTTTAAAACTTGTCTTAGATTTGTGTGGAATATATAATGTGATAAAACAATTTTCTGTGGTTTAATTTTTTAAACAAGTAAATTTTATTGATATATTAGTAAAGCATACAGTTTATACATAGTGTACAATCTATAGTATTTTATTATAATCACATAGTTGTGCATTCATCATAAGGTTTAATTTTTATGTTCGGTTGAAACAAAACATTCTTTACTTAGAAGGTAAAGGATATTTTAAAAAATTTAAAAACTATATCCTTTTTGTCCCCTTCAATAGGAGTTGGGTGCTATTTCTAATTAAAAGTTATTCTGGTAAGTCTGGTACGTGCACCTTGATTGGGTTTGGTTTAATCTGATGTCATCAGGATGGATATGCTTCATTGTAGGCAGGATAGTGAAGAAATCTTGAAGTACAGAAAATTCCTAAACATTGGCTAATAATTTTTTTCATTTTCCAAAACACTTCATCAACCAACCAAGCCAACTTTCATTTAACAGGTCATCTTTCCCACTACACTGTTTAACTTTTGTGTGTGTGTGTTTTTTTAGAGGATCAACAATTGTTAATCTGTATCCCAAAGTATTACAAATTCTGCCATTAATTTATTGAGCTTTAAATGGGTTAGCAGATGGGAAGTACTCAGTATCTTAGACAGAGAATCCATAGTTTATCTTGTCCTTTCACAATAAAATATTAATCCTTGCCCACATAGTTGGAACACTGAGTTGTTGGATATAAAGTTAATTCCATATGGTGGCGTTTGCAGAGTTAGAGAATAATTCCCCCATACTGCTTGTTTTCAGTCCCATAGTTAAAATTTTGCTCCAATCTTTGGTTTTAAAATTTCTTTCATTTCTCACTTTTACATTTCTCTACCAACAGAATATTTTCACCATTAGCAGTTTCTACAAGATGGATTTGCCTTATCAAAAACAAAACTTCCTTGTCTTCTTCTTAGTCACATTTACTTTGTGCACTTGACTTTGTTATTTAAGTAATTTGTAATAGCAAAAGGACACTGATGGGAGGGAATAAGGCAGTATTTTGAGTGTCCTAAGTACCGGGCCAAAGGAGACTTGGGTTATTGTAATATTTTGAGAAATGTCATCCTCAATTATTAAAAATAGAGAGGATGTGATGGTATGTGGCTATGTTAAGATTCTTGGGCAACGCAGTTTTTATTTCATGCCTCATAGTTCCTGATTCTTAATCATATATTAAAAATATTTATAAGCAATAAATTACCTTTTTGCCAGTATAAAATAGGCAACCCTGGCCAGCAAGGATGCATTCAAGAGACATTGTGTATGTGGAATAACTGTAAAAGAATTCTTGCTGGAGGCATCTGACAACATGTAGTGTGTAAGAAGAAGGTGCCAAGAGAGCTGAGATTTCTTTATAATTATGTATTCTGTTTACCAGTTTATCTCCCCCCAACCCCATTAGTAAAGAAATTTGATAAAGGGCAGTACTATTAGTCTACTTACCCACTGAACAATTCCCTCTATAATTTCTGTAACAAAAGTCAAATAAGACAATCATTTTCAAAAATGAATCCGGCCAAATCCATAATACCCAAAAGGAGAGTTATGTTGTTTGTCATGGTAAGATCTGAAAAGCCATTTCGGAACCTCTGATAATCGAGATAATTAAAAATGTTAAAAAAAAAAAAAACTACCTGAATTATCTAATCAAAACTGATCAAATGTTTTTGTTCGGTTATCATTGTCAACCACCATGGGGAAAACAAAATGGTTGTATGGCTAGTTTATTGCAACAAAGGAAAATCCAAATAGCAAAGATACAACATGAAGTACTTAAAGAGTCAAAATGCACCAAATCTTGCTGTGTATTTCCATCTTTCCTATTCGCAGCAAGCTCTGTTCTTTCCCCAATTTCCCAAATAAATTCTTTTTACTGGCCTAACAAAAAAAGGCGGGGGGGGGGGGGGTTGCAGATGAGAAAAGCTGTTGGCATTTAGTATAGAGTGATAAGGCCTCTGCCTACCATATGGGAGGACCCAGATTCAATCCCTGGGGCCTCCTGGTGGAAAGGAGAAAGCATGCCTGTGCAGTGAGCAGTGCCCATGGGGTGAGCCAAGTGTCTGTGTGGTGAGCCGAAAGGCCTATGTGGGTGCCTGTGAGGCGAGCCAGTGCCCACACACGAGTGCTGGCATGGCTAGCCAATTGCTCACATGGCAAGCCAGTGCCAGTGTGGTGAGCTGAGTGCCAGCGCAAGTGAGTCATGCAGCAAGATGATAACACAACACAAGACTGATAACAAAAGACAACAGGGAGAGTCAAGGTAAAGCAGAGACCAGGAACCGAGATGGTGCAATTGACAAGGAACCCTCTCCACAACAGAGGGTCCCCAGGATGAAATCCCAGTGAATTCTAGAGGAGAAAAAATGAGAAGACAAAAAGAGAAATAGATACAGAAGATGACACAGCAAATGGACACAGCAAAAATGGTGGGGGTGGGGGGTGGTAGGAATAAATAATAAAACCCTTATTTTTTTATTATAACCTATTTTATCTGAGACCTGTAAAGGGTGGCAGAGAGGATTCTCTTACCCAGTGGGTGAAAATGCTGAGGGAGACAAACATGGAGCACTTAGATCATGTAGTTTGGAGAGTTCTCAGGATTATGCTTGTCTGTAGTACTCAGTCTAAAAGTAGACTTGAGGTCTTGGAGATGAGCGATACAATTTGTACTTGATACTGAGTTATGTTCTGGGAGGGATAGATTTTAATCCTGCATAACCTGCTATTAATATGCCAGGGATGTCCTCTGAATTTAAGGGAAGCACCACAGGTATCACAAAGAGCAATGTGCTTTCTTACCTCACGTTGAGATTTATGTTGCATAATGGGTTTTTTTTTTATTACATTTAATTTTAGAGTTGAAAAATATGACTCTTTAAAAGTGCTGTTTTGTTCAAATGTAATGGAATTGTGCCTGCAAAAAGACTACTGGCAAGTTACTTTGTGACTAAGATTCTTTTAAGTGTTCTGTTGACACCCAATAGGATAACTTTTGTCGTTTAATTACATAAAATGTGAACAAATCTAAGATATGAGTGTTGTTTTGGTGTTAAAGGACTTAGTTCTTTTTCTTTATTCAACTCAACACTTTCTGAAAATACTGTTTGCTTTTAGTTGGGTTTCAAATTCAGTTTGTTCTATTATAATACAACTGAGAGTGTTTTATCAAGGAACTCAAGGTTTCTAAGAAGGACAAATAGTGTCAAATGTCAGAAAAGTAAATTAAGGACTTTGAAGTGTTTGCTGACATTGGCAATTTAGATCATTCATGTAGTTGCAGTGCTATGTTTTTTGTTAAAAATGAAAAATCTCTAGCTGCTTTCAAGTATAATAAACCAGTTATGCTTATTTCATACCACTTTGAACATAACTACCATTTCAATGTTTTGTGCATAGTATAGAACATTATAGTACATATATTATAGAACATTATAGACCATATAGTATAGAACATTGCCATTTCAATGTTTGGTGCATAGTATATTTGAAAGCATTTATTAAACAGAAAAACATATGGATTATGAGCATGGACTTATTGTAGTAACACAGACTTAATGTTAACATTAGTAGATGGCAGAAAGAACCAATTAAACTCTGAAAACATATGTTAAGTGAATGGGAATACTTTTCTGTCATAGGACCAATCAGTATTCCTTATAATCTAATTGAAATTTGTTGGCTCTTGGAGTGGAAGTCCACATCTGCCCACAACAGAGATACTATTACTTAAATATATCTTACAGTTAAAATGAATTATTAAAATGGAATTAGTAAGGAATGTTTAAGCCTATACTATTAATAGACATATGAAAGTACTGTGTGCATGTGTAAGAGTTGCCTTTACTGTTACTCTACTAATCATAACATTTTTTTTCTTTTTAAAGATTTACTTATTTCTCTCCCTGTACCCCTTGTTGTCTGCTCTGTGTCCATTCGCTGTGTGTTCTTCTGTGTCCGCTTGCATTCTTGTAATGTGGCACCGGGAAACTGTGTCCCTTTTTTTGTTGTCATCTTGCTGCATCAGCTTTCCGTGTGTGATGCCACTCCTGGGTGGGCTGCGCTTTATTTGTGCAGAGAGGCTTTCCTTGAGGAGCGCACTCCTTTTGTGTGGGGTACCTATACATGGGGGACACCCCTGCGTGGCACGGCCTCCTTGTGCACCGCGGCACTGCGCTTGGGTCAGCTCACCACATGGGTCAGGAGGACCTGGGTACTGAACTCTGGTCCCTCCATATGGTAGGCAGATGCTCTATCAATTGAGCCACAACTGCTTCCCACTTTTCATTTTAATATTGATATTTTGCTAGTTTGATATTCTTTTTCTGGAACTATACCTTGTTTATTAGTGTACTTTTTTTTTTTTAAGGAGGTACCAGGGATTGAACCCAGGACCTCATACATGGGAAGCAGGCCACTGAGCAGCATCTGCTCCCCAATGATTGGTTTTTTTGTTTGTTTTGTTTTGTTTGTAGGAAGTACGGGGGATCAAACCCAGGACCTCATATATGGGAAGCAGACGCTCAACCACTTGAGCTACATCCTCTCTCTCTTATTAGTGTGCTTTAAAAAAAATTCTTAAGTAGTCTAAGCAAAAGCAACTTACAGAAAAAAGCTATCAAAGTTTTTTTGCTTGAACTGCTTTCGGTAAGCTTATATTTTCCTCTTTAAGTGATCAACTTTAATAACTGTAGAAATTTATAAGATTTTCTGAATTTCTACTTTAAAAAAATAATTCCTTAATTTTTTCTTAACTATCACTGTATCTTTTTATCAATATGGCATGCAGGAGACTCATCAGTTTGTTGCTTCGTGCTTCTGCATTATACCACTATTTGAATAATCTTAATATTTAACTGAGTGGTGTTCTTATTACAGATATATTAGCACACTGCAAAGACTAAAAATATAAGCAATAATTTGCACTTTACTAAGCACAGAAATCATATTATTAAATGCCTACCATGTGCCAGGCATACATACACATGTATAGAAATAATAATACTGGAGGAAAATCTAAACATTATTACATGAGGGGAATGATTATTTAAATGTCCAAATTGTTTTATTAAATAGTCCCCACCCCCACCCCCCAGTTTTCTGCTCTCTGTCTATTCGCTGCATATTTTTCTGTGACCACTTCTATCCGTATCAGTGGCACTGGGAATCTGTGTCTCGTTTTTGTTGTGTCATCTTGCTATGTCAGATCTCCATGTTTGCGGCACCATTCCTGAGCAGGCTGCACTTTCTTTCACGCTGGGCGGCTCTCCTTACGGGGCGCACTCCTTGCACGTGGACGCAGGGGATACCCCTGTATGGCAGGGCACTCCTCGCGTGCATCAGCACTGCACATGGGCCAGCTCCACACGGGTCAAGGAGGCCCAGGGTTTGAACTGTGGACCTTCCATGTGGTAGGTGGACACCCTATCCATTGGGCCAAGTCTGCCTCCCGTTAAATAGTTTTTATTGCAAAGTTAACTGATAACTTTTTTTTTAAGATTTATTTATTTCTCTCCCGTCCCCCCAGTTGCCTGTTCTCTGTGTCGATTTGCTGCGTGTTCTTCTTTGTCCGCTTCTGTTGTTGTCAGCAGCGTGGGAATCTGTGTTTCTTTTTGTTGTGTCATCTTGTTGTGTCAGCTCTCTGTGTATGTGGCACCATTCTTGGGCAGGCTGAACTTTCTTTTGCCCTGGGCGGCTCTCCTTATGGGGCTCACTCCTTGCGCATGAGGCTCCCCTCATGCGGGGGACACCCCTGCGTGGCAGGGCACTCCTTGTGCACATCTGCACTGTGCATGGGCCAGCTCCACACGGGTCAAGGAGGCCTGGGGTTTGAACCGCGGACCTCCCATGTGGTAGACGGACGCCCTAACCACTGGGCCAAGTCCACTTCCCGATAACTTTTTAACTTAGTACCTCTTACTATACACATTTTTTAGTGAATCACTATCTGAACTCATTAGTTAGATTTTCAATTTAACTGTGACCTTATCAATTACATTCATGGGCATATTCTATTTTAACTCTGGGATTTCAGATGTCTTAGAGGAATATTAACTAAATTGCTGTTTGTATAGATGTCACAACTACTAATACCTTTAGTATTCTCTGTTGACTATCTTAGAGCCCCATGGACTTCATTATGCTTTAATTGACTAAATATTCCTTAAACTCTTCCTGATTCTGCTTTCTGACCTCCTCTTGTTAACTGAGTATCTGGCTACCATTTTAAGAATCAAAGCAGCTATTTCCAGGTTACATGTTTTCCAAAGAGCAAGTCAGACCATCAACAGGATTTCAGGAAGCAGAAATGTCCTCCACCACTCCCTGGAAATGATAAAGAATTTAAGTTATTGTCTTAGTTTCTCAGGCTGCCAAGGTGAATTCCACACAATGGATTTGGCTTAAACAACAGGAATTTATTGCCTCCTAGTTTTGGAAGCTGGGATGGTTGCTTCCTCCCGGAATTGTTAGTTTTCTTGCTGGGCAGTGATCCTTGGGTTCCTTGCCTTTCCTGTCACATGATAATGTCCTCTCCTTTCTCTTCTGGTTTCCCTTGCCTTTTGCTTCTGGCTCCATCTTGTGACTTTCTGTATATATGGCCTCCAGTAATAAAAGATTAAGACCCATCCTGGTTCAACTGACCACAAGTTAATTTAAAATTACACCTTTAAAAGGTCTTATTTACAGTGCTTTACACCCACAAGAATGGGACTAAGATTAAGAACATGTTTCTTTCTGGGGTATATAATTGAACGTACCACAGTTATTCCAAAAGTTAATATGCAAGTTCCAAAATGACCTCTGGGTATTTTGGTCTAAAGTGCTAGTCCCATCATATTTCCTTTATCGTGGCCCTCTTTTTTCTTTATTAGTAGAATAATCTTTATGTCTTTCCATGTGACTGTTGGATAGGCAAACATTGGAAGGATTTAGGGTGATGAGATGCATATGATAGAGCTGAACTAAGTAAAAAGTCATTTTGGGGCCAGATGGACTATTGAGGTGATAAGAACGATTGTGTTCTTATCACCATCAAATTGCTGTGGCCATCAAATTGGGGGATGATTTCCTAAATCAAAATTTAGGAACTCTGGGACTAGAAAAGGCATAAAATCAAGAACAAGAAGAGTTCAACTTCACCACCAGAGCTGCTTCTCTGGATGAGCTTTGGGGAAACGGGTTTTTAGGAGAACTGAAACAGGATCTGGGACCATTCACTCATTCAGTCACTTATTTATTAGATATAAAGATGAATAAGAATTAGCTCCTGCCCTCAAGGAACTTTTCTATTTGAGGCAATAGGCATATAGTCTATAATAATAACTATAATACAAACAATAAAACCAGTGCTATGTAGATCTACATACAACCTGCCAGGGGAATGTGGAAGAAAGCCATTTAGGAGGATCAGCAGAGGAGATATGAAGAACCATGTTTTCTGTATGACAGGAATAGAGGAAGGGACACTTCTGGGTATAAGAACAGACTTTTTTTCTTTTCTTTTTTAAGATTTATTTATTTCTCTCCTCTTCCACCCCCCCACCCCGGTTGTCTGTTCTCTGTGTCTATTTGCTGCGTGTTCTTTGTCCGCTTCTGTTGTCAGCGGCACGGGAATCTGTGTTTCTTTTTGTTGCGTCATCTTGTTGTGTCAGCTCTCCGTGTGTGTGGCACCATTCCTGGGCAGGCTGCACTTTCTTTCGCGCTGGGTGGCTCTCCATACAGGGTGCACTCCTTGCGTGTGGGGCTCCCATACGCGGGGGACACCCCTGCGTGGCACGGCACTCCTTACGCGCATCAGCACTGCGCATGGGCCAGCTCCACACGGGTCAAGGAAGCCCAGGGTTTGAACCGCTGACCTCCCATATGGTAGACGGACGCCCTAATTACTGGACCTAGTCCGCCGCCAAGAACAGACTTTCAAGGAAGAGCAAGTATAATCTGGGGTGGCAGGGCTGTAGACGGTGGGAATATGGGTATTGGCTAGAATCATGAATGTCCTACAATGGTCAGAAGTTTTGGCTATTTTTTTTAGAAATAAGAAAACACAGCTCTTGATGAGGGAACTTAAATGAAGGGCCAAGAAAACTGCACACAGAAAACTTGACATAGGCGAAGAAGGGTTGTTTATTATGGGGAAATGAGAATTAGTAAAGGGAGAAGGGAAAAGTGAGGGAATAGGATGATAGGAGATTGACTATATACTAGAAAAGGGATTATTGATAGGACAAGCTTCTGTGTAATAGTATCTACTCAATATTCTCAGGAAAAACTATGTATTAACCCTAGAGGATGTTTGCTGTTTTACCTGTGATTACCATCTGAAAACAGATTTGAAAGTGCTTTAAAACAGGTCAACACACTTAAGGGCCAGATAGTAAATATTTTAGGCTTGGTGAGCCATATGCAGTCTCTGTTGTGTAGGCGGTGGCTGCTGCTGCTTCAACCCTTTAAAAATATAAAAACCATTCTTTAGCTCATGGATGTACAAAAACAGGCTAGGGGCCAGAATTGGACTGTGGGCCATAGTTTGCCAGCTCCGGCTTTAGAACTTGGCTTTCTTGCTGGATGGAACATTTGCTTTCCTCTCACGTGCTCTTTCTCACATTAGGTGACAAAAGAAATAAGTCTTTCTTGGGGAGCAAATGGATGGAATCATTTTAATACATTTTTTAATGTAAGTGACCCTGACCTGCTTTTGTCCATCATCACTCAGATTTGTAGCTGTAACTGCCAACCAATTGATGCTATAGGATATAGCATGGTTTCAATAACATTCTTAAGCCTTTCTTTCTGTCCTTTCTTTTTCCTTTTTCCAACAGAATTGATTTAGGAACATATCAGAAAATTCTTTGACACACTTTTTTTCATAAAAAGTCTGTTCCATTCCCTGGAACCCGGGTGGCCTTTGTGACTGCGTCAAGTGAAATGTGGCAGAAATGACACTGTGCGACTTCTGAGACAGGGTCATAAATGGTTTATCCTCACCATCTCTCAGGAAGCAGGAAGTATGCTTTTGGAGCCCCGAGCTGCCATGTAAGAAGAGCTACCCTGGAGCTGCCATGCCAAACAGACCTTGGGGAGATCATAGAGGGATAGAAAAAGATGTCTGAGGAACCACAGCTGTTCTCACCCCCAGCTATTTAAGACTTCCCAGACCAGATGCCATACATATGAATGAGCAGGCTTTTAGATGAGTCCATCACCACACATCATTATTTGCCTGCATGCTCATGAGACAGCCCAAGCAAGAACCATCTAACTGAGCCCAGTCAAACCCCAGAAATGTAAGAGATGAAAATAAAATGGTTGTGGTGGTTCTTGCTTTAAACCACTTAGTTTGAGGGTAATTTGTTACGTAGCAATAGAGCACATAACAGATTTGGGGGCCTGGAAATGGGTATTATAGCAGTACCCAACAGTCTGGTAGTGATTTGAGCTGCAGGCATAAGTTGGAAGGAGCCTGAAGGGATGAGTAGCAGAAACCTAATGATACTTGAGACTGTCAGTGAGCACTTCAAGGAAATTGAGGGGAAAGTCAGTGAAAGCTGGAGGAAAACTCTTAGCAAAACTTTCTGTGGTAATGTGAGAAATAGAAAATATACCCAATGAACTGATGGATCTGCCTGAAAAATTTTCTAGGCTGAAGGTTGAAAGTTTCACCTAGGTTTTTCTTTTAATCTATCTATCATACAGTAAAGATAGAGAGTGATGAGCTACAGAAGAAATTATTCAGTCTTTACAAAAAATATGGAAGAACTATAAAGAACTCAGAATTGTGTTCAAAAATAAAATCTTTTGCTAATTTCCAGTCTCTCACAGCAGAATATTCAGAAGGTAAAAAAGGACCTCAGGATAAAGATCAAATTCACTGTCAAGAAAACTCAAGGGAAAGATGAAGCCAAGGATTTAACTGTAAAACACTTTATTAAGATCTCAGAAAGATTTAAGACAGTGTCTTCTGGATCCTTGCAAGAGTTAAATGGCTAAGGCTTAAGGATATTTTCCATCAAACAATAAGGATTCTAAGATTCTTAAGGGAGTCCATCCACAGTAGCCTTACAAAGGGCCCAACATAGACAAAATTTGTGAATGTATCTTTTGTCTAATGAAGTAAACCCTAGTAAGATTCATAGGAAACCCACAAAGCTTTTAAGAAAATCATACTTATAGAATTACCACCAGTTTGGACTACGAAGGACAGAGATGACTTTAAAATGAAAAGAGGACTTTGGATCCCCCAACTTTTACAGGCAGGAAGCAGGCTCTTCAAACTGCTCAAATTCAAATAAGGGCTATTTTTATGGACTAGGAAGGGTGATTCAGAGGGGAAACTAATTGCCCAGAGGAGCCAAGAGCTGAAGGGAATCATCTCAGTAGAATAGAACACAAATCAAGGAGTTGGCAACGTTTGTCCAATTAATGTCAAAATCCCTTTGGACAAGTTACTGCTCTGTGCTCCTAGTTCTCCACCTTTCTGAATGGGAGTGTCTACAGTGCTTTTCCTATGACTGCCCCACCATGTTATGCTGTGTGTGTGTGGTGGGGGAGGAAGATAACTTTGTCTCTTTAGTTCAGATTTTCAGACCTAGAGGAATGATACTTGAGGAACTGTAACCACAGGACCACACCCAACCACACCCAAGGATCTTTATCCACATCTGGACCTGATTTAATTGATGAAATCCTGGACCTTGAGCCTGGGCATGATGTCATAATAGGTGATAAATTTGGAAGGTATTTGGAAGGAGTGAAATTTTTCATGTGGGGAGAATGTAAGCATTTGTGGCCTGAGGGAAGACTGTGGTAGTTTAAAAATGTGTTCACTAATTCGTTGATACTTTTCCCAGGAAGAGGTAGAGTCTGTCGCCTTGAACCTGGGTGGATCTTTATGACTCAGTGTGGCAGACATGACACTGTGGGACCTCTGAAGGTGGACAATAAAAGGTGATACAGCTTCCAACTGGTTAATTCTCAGGACATGTGTCTTTGGAACCCTGAGCTGCCATATAAGACCACTAACCCTGAAGCCACCCTGCTAGAAAGACCACATGGAGAAACCAGAAAGAGATAGAAGAGGCCCAGATGTTTGCGTTTTCCCAGCCCAGGCACCAGACATGTGAGTAAGCCAGCCTTCAGATGACTCCAGCACTAGCTACCATGTGAATGGCGCTGAGTGAGATTTTCCACCTGGCTGAGACCAGCCAACCCCAGCCTCGTGAGAGGTAATAATGAAACGGTTATTGTTTTGAGCCACTAAGTTTTGGGATGATATATTATACAACCATAGAAAACTGAAACCACCAGCATTGCTTTTAAAAAGTTAAAACTTTGAATATATTTGTGTTGCCTTTTGCCACATTCCATAATTGACTTTTCTTAATGAACCTATTGGCAAGTGCCTTGTCTCCTGTTGTAGATTATTCTGTGAGGAGGGTTATTACTTGCTGTATTCTTTCTTTTTATAACTCTTAAATCACATAATAAAAGAACACAAAAATATGTTTGAATGAAACTTGGGTTACTGTAAATAAGCACAAAAATTCTTCTTCCTCCTGAATCTCCTATGTCAATATATGGAAAGTTCCTAACACAAGGCCTGCCTGGCACGTTACTATATTTGTAAATGTTAGTTTCCTTTCTCGATCTTTTCCCCTGTCAGTGGCATTGTCTGACATCGGGTGCCCTCATGTGCCTTTTAATTTACCAGGGCTCCCTACCTATGCAACCCTCCTCCCCACCCCACCGCCCCCAGCCTCTCCACATGCCCCAGACATTTTCTGGCCTTCTACAACCATCCAAACTCTGAACTTGCCTACCTTATTTTCTTAAAAAACCTACATAGATAACAAATATGAATAATACTAAAGTGTTCATGCAAAAATTTTACTTGAATGTTTGTAATAGCAACCTTCAGAATTTATCCCCTGGAGTAAGCAGAAAATTTCAAGCACTTCTTAGGCCACCTGAGTCTATTTTGGGTAAGGACCCTGAAGTTGATACTCAAGTCATGGTATACATGTTCTTTTCTAATGGAAACTTGGCATTTTTAGTGATATAATACAGTGTAGAGGGCTGCTGAAATCTGTCCTGGCTCTTCTCCATCTTATGGGCCATCTGTGACACTTTGGAGTCTAGGCCAAATTTATCTGTTGTCTCCTCATCTCCAGCATTTTTGTACAGGTTTCTAGTCTAATTAAAATAAATGCCAATCGCAGTGTCGAAGGGGAAAGCCTAAAAGGAAGATGATTTTTGAAGAAAGGGGGGCTCTAAAGGAGGAGGGCAGTTTTACCTGAATTGTTTTACCTTGCAAATTAAATATGCTTATATAATTTTGTGAGTCCATTAATATATGTACCTAAATGCACATTCCTGTATTTAACCATTATTATTCAGTATCACTATATACCCACTCCCTTCACTGCATTGCCTACAGTGGAAGTAAGATAAATTAGAGAGACTCCTTATTCTGAAGGACTGGTTTCAGCAACATTTTGCTGCTCTGTAAGTGTGGGGCCTGGAAAAATGTTCTAATTTGCCATACCTTACAGAAGCTTTTTTGTAATATTAGGCCATGCCTCTTACTAAAATGCATATGCAGAATTAAATTTAAAAATAATAACTGAGTTCAGGAAAACAGAATTCTATCAATAGTAGCATTTTCCTGTAAACTAAAAGCTTGCAAAGGCTTATAAAAAAAAGAAACTATCAGGAAGCAGATGTGGCTCAAGCCGTTGGGCTCCCAACTACCAAATGGAAGGTCCTGGGCACGGTTCCTGGTGCATCCTGAAGAAAACGAGCAAAATAGCAAGCTGACACAACAGGCTGGTGTGGCAAGCTAATGCAACAAGATGACGCAACAAGGAAACACAATGAGAGATAAAACAAGCAGGGAGTAGATGTGGTTTGGGCGATTGGGTGCCTCCCTTCCACATGGGAGGCTCTGGGTTCAGTTCCCAGTGCCTCCTTAAAAGAAGAGGAGCAGACAGCAAGCACAAACAATGAAGGGGTGGGAGAAATAAATAAAATAAAACTTTTTAAAAAAGAAATTAACTTTAAGAATGAATTTATTCCTAAGTGAATTTAATTCACATTGATAATATCCCTTAATATTTAGGCTATTGTCTGTTTGGGCTTTATGTTTGTTTTTAGTTAACAATTTTATTAATTTGTTTGGTTTGATCAAATATTGATTTTGATTTTCAAAGATCTCTGGGGAAGCAGTCTAAAGAGGTCAATTAAAAGATGGAACATCCTAGTTTCCAAGTTTTGTCAAGCAATGCTCTCTAGTCTTTCCCTGGCAAAAGTATGTGTGACATTTTCAGTGCTCTACATAGTTGAACTACTACACTCTTACATGAATAAATCTGGGTTTTTCTTCTTCTTCCTTCAATTGCTTCATTTCTTCTCTTTTCTTGTTTGCCTGGTGTGACAGTTTGAGATTATTTATGAATCCCAAAAAGAGAAAGGTTGAGTTTGTAAACTAATCTATCTATTCCTCTGGGTTTGATACCCTTTGATTGTATTAAATTCAGTGAGGGGCCTTTGATTAAGTTTACGTGATAAAATCAATTTAAGGCATTTGATTCAACCACATCAGTAAAGTATGACTCAGGTTGAGTTCCCATCTCTTGGTGGGCCAATATAAATGGATGCTCATTCAAGAAGACAAATGAGAAGAGAGAGAGCTCTGTCATTTTTGATCTTGGGGCCCTGGGGAGAGATGAACCATTCGCCTGATAGTTTGCAACTGACCTTGGGAAGAGAACACAACAGCTAAGACTTATAAAGAAAGCCTGGAAAGAAACGAGCCCTATGCCAGGAGAGAGAGGAAGCCCTGCAAAACAAGCCCTATGCCAGCCTGCAACTGAGAGAGATGAAGGCTGAACCCCAGCAGAGATCGGCAACCATCTTGCTTCAACATGTGGCAACTGACTTTGGTGAGAAAGTACCTCTTATGGTAACTTGAGTTGGACTTTTCAGGGCCTTGTAACTGTAAGCCTCTACCCCAAATAAATACCCTTTATAAAAGCCAACAGATTTCTGGTACTGTGCATTGGCACCCATTTGGCTAACTAAAACACCTCATTTCTTCATTTCTTTCTAAATTAACTGCAATAGTTTCCTGGGGCTGCTGTAGCGAAGTACCAAAAACAGGGGACTTAAAACAATAGGAATTCATTCTCTTGCAGTTCTGGAGACGAGAAGTCTGAACTCCATGTTTGGCAAGGACACGCTTCCTCTGGAGCCTCTGGCGGGTGGGCTTTCCTGTCTCTCCCAGGTTCTGGTACCTCTGGCGTTCCTTGGTTCGTAGCAGCACAGTTCTTCATCTGCCTCCATCTTCATGGCCACCTTCCCTCTGTGTGTGTGTCTGTGCCCCGATTTTCTTCTTATAAGGACACCAGTCATACTGGATTAGGGCCCACTCAAATTCAATAGGACCTCATCTTAACTTGATTACACCTGCAAAGGCTCTATTTCCAAATAAAACACATTTGCAGGTACTAGGGATTAGGACACCGGCATATCTTTCTGGGGGGACAAAACAACCCATGACAATAATGTGCAGCTGTCTTTGGGGAAAAGGGACATGGCACAGAAGCAAGGGGGCACACTCACAGCTGATGTCTTGCTGACTCCTTAGGAGGCTCTAGGCAAATCACTTATCAGGAAATGGGAGGCATTAATGCCAGTTAGGGAGAGAGATGGCTAAAGAGGTACGGACAAAACCTGATGACCTCAGGAGCCTGGCAGTGGGAGACTTGTGTATTTCCACTGCCACCATTTATCTTTTAGCTATTAGATGATTCAGGAATAAGTTAATCTGTGGAAGGCAGAGCAAGGACTTTAGAGTCAGTCAGGTAACCAAGGGGTTATTTCCTACCTCTGCTATTTAATAGCTGAGTGACCCCAGGTGAATTTCTTAACCTAATGCTCCTCAGTTTTCTTGTTTGTAATACCTATCACAGAGGTTGTTCTGAGTATCACAAACAATATACTTAAATGCTCAGTAAAATCCTGCTACAAAGAAGGTGTTCAAAAAAATGGTAAGTGAACGGGTGTAGCGCAGTGTTGAGTGTGCCTGCCTTGCCTTTACAAGGTCCCGGGTTCAATCCCAGTACCGCCTTAAAAATAAATAAATACATTTTTAAAATAGTAGTTATTTGCAGTAGCTTAATAAGTCTCTTTCAAAAGTTTAATATACTGACATAATCTCAATCTTCATCTCTTTCTTTCACACACACATGAGCATTTACCCCAGTAAAAGATAAAAAGCAGAAAGGTATTATTTTCTTTTTAAAAATTCTTTGGTAATTTTAACTCTGCCTCCCATGTCTAATTGTGATGTTTACTAATGTTGTCAAAGACAACAGCCAATCCAAGTCCCTTCTTGTTGACTGATGTCTAACCATATGAGACTTGCGTACCCCTCCTTGCTTATACCAATTGAAGCATCCTTAATTTACACTGCCTGGGTTGCCCAATAAGTGGCTGGGGGTAGCCTTCCAGTTCTCCAGAAACAATAAAAATGACCCAAACAGCCTGTTGGAGCACTCGGGGATGGTGGACCTGTATTTGCCCCATCATTATAGCACCAAACCCTCTGTTTCTTGTCTGGATTGTCATTCAAGGCAAGGATGCAAGACCACTGAGAACTCTGTTGCCATGACAGGAAGAAGGTGGGTCCAGGCCCCTGGCTGATAGTGTGTATAGCCCGGCAAGGGGGGCCCCGCCTTGCTGACATGTATAGTATTGCTATTGTGACAAGTGCCTTTTTGGCCGAAAGCCGTAAATCTTCCCTTGTTTAAATGATAGATGGTTAGGATTGTTACTTCTGTTTCCAGCAAACCTGTAAGAGAAAAAACAAATAAATAACTGACATTCAGAGTTCTTGGTTGTCAAGAATACTAGGAAAAATTGAATGGTATAGTTTCAATGAAGTTATACAGCTTTTGTGTCAGGCAGAATAATGGCCCCCCAAATGGCCACATCCTGAGCCTGGGAAACTATGAATATGTTAGTTTATATGGCAAAGGGGAATTAAGGTTGCAGAAGGAATTAGAGTTGATAATTGGTTGACCTTAAAGAGATTATTCTGGAATATCCAGATGTAACCAATATAATCATAATTTAATCACGAGTCTTTAAAAATGGAAGAGGAGAGCAGAAGTCTAGCCTAAGAGACTTGCATAACCCTCCTTGCTTGCCAGCAATTGAAGCATCCTTGTATTTTACTGCTTGGGTTCCCCAATAAATGGCCAGGGGTCATTTTGCATGACAATTTCCAGTTCTACAGAAATGATAAAACTGATCCAAACAAATGACTGACACCCCCTGGGATGGTGGATTTGTCAGAGAAGGAGATGTGACAATGGATGCAAGGTAAGAATGATGCAGGAAGATGAAGGAAGGGGGGCCATGAGCCAAGGAAGGTGGGCAACCTCTAGAGGCTGGAAAAGGCAAGGAAACAATAGTACCCTGGAGTCAAGATGTGCCCTGCTGACATCTTGATTTTAGCCCAGTCAGACCTGTGTCAGACTTCTGACCTATGGAAGAGTAAGATAATAAGTTTGTGTTGTTTTAAGCCATTAAATGTGTGATAATTTGTTACAGCAACCATAGGAAATTAATACAGTTTGTGAACTACCTGAAAGTGATGAACCCAAATTTCATCTCTTCTCCCTATTCAAGGCAAAGGTGCTATTAACAGTGAAATGACAAACCAAAGACAAATCAGGAAAAAATAGCAGCAAAGGCCTGGCTGGATGTGGAAAACATTGGTTTCTATTCAGTTCATGTCTTGAGTATTTAACATGTGCATTGCTTAGACCTTAAGGAGTCTTCCCCCATTCACTGTGTCCTATTGCTGCCTCAACTTCTCTTTTCTTCTCATTTCCTTTTTGCTTGCTGCTATCCCCTTCTTCCTCATTTTTCTCTTCTTCCATTTCTCTAGTTCCTTCTCCTCTACTCTGATAGAAGCTATCAATGGACCAAGCTAGTAAAAGGAAAGTGGACATCCTACCAGCTCACTCCCCTATGTAGTCCCTGGGAAGGAACCATGAATGAAAGCTAGGGAAGAACAAAAGAAATGTCTGCAAAAAGAGGCATCTGAAAACAGTAAGTAGAGAAAGAGCCATGTCACTTATTAAGGGCCATCCTGTCTTGTTGACTGACTGTAGCAGTTTGATATTGTTTATGAATTCCAAAAGTCGATATTGGATTATGTTTGTAAACTGATTTGTTCCTCTGGGCATATTAGGTCATATTGGATTCCGAAGTTTCACTTTTACTTGATTAGATTATGATTAAGGTTTTGATTGGGCCACATCAGTAGAATGTCGAGTCTCAAAACTACTCGGCAGAGGAGTTAGTTGGATTTTTTTGATGCTGGAGCCCAGAGAGTTAACACACAGAAGAAGAACACAGAGGAATAGAGACAGTTCCATAGACATGGCAGAGGCCCCAGGAAGAGAAAAAGCCTGATAGTCCACTGCTGACTTTGTGGAGAGAACAGAGAAGCTGAGCCTGGAGAGGAACAAGTTCCAGGAAAGAGATGAGATTTATCCCAGCCTTCAGCTGGTACTGGAAGAAGCTGGGACCATGACGCCTTAAGAGGAAGGAGGTTAGACCCTTGCAGACATCAGCACCCATCTTGCTCCAACACGTGGCAATAGATGGGTGAGGGAAGTAACTTAACGCTTTATAGCCTAGTAACTGTAAGCTTCTACTGCAAATAAACAGCCTTTAGAAAAATCAAGACATTTCTGGTACTTTGCATCAGCACCCCTTTGGCTGACTAATACACTTACTTGTCACCTTTTTTCTTAGATAAGTTATTGGAATCTACTATATACCAGGGCTCAGTTTAAATATTATTCGTATACTCTCCTACAAGCCTCCATTTCTCTAAACATTTAAGACAGCACAATTAGAGCACCTGGAATGCAGAATTAAGTACTGCAAGTGTACCTAGCTCCATCACCATCTGTGATCTGTACCAAATTTAATATACTATTTAACATAGTCCAACACTCATTGACCTTCCATTGTGCATTTGATGGCACACCAGATGTAGGGTAACTAGTGGTAGTGTGCAGCAAGCAGCAGGGCCAGCAGAGCCCACATTCTGGAGGAGAATGAGCTCTCCAGTATCATTACAAACAGGTGGTATTTCCTTGGCAACAGTATATCAACAACTTACGGGAGGTACTGACCTACAGACATGAATTCATCTAAGTTAGACAAGAACAATAAAATAAACATTTCTTCCCCTGAAGTTTAGTCTGTGTCCCAAAGACTACAATAACTTCTTCCTTTGGATTCTTCTTAAATACAAGCTTTCTGATCTCTTAACCCTCATTCTGGTTCTTACACCCTCATGTTGTGGGTTGTTTCCTTTGTCTGCCCATCTTTTGTAGCTTCTCTCCAAAGATAGCTGTCATCAAAGATCAGTGTGATGAAAGAATGCTCTACCTTATTTCCATTTTCTCTGCTACCTTTGATGAGATCTCCCAGGTGTGCTAAGAGATATTCTTTGATACCACTTTAACCTGTGTTGTCATTTTGCAAGTTTTATCAGATGACTTTATAATGGATATAACTGAATCTTTAACAAGGAAGGTATGGCAGGTTTATCACCCCATCATGTCCCTGTCAGGGCTCCATCTTCGTTCATAAGAGGTGAAGGAAGAGATTTACAATGTCTAATTCTAATCACGAGATTGCTGTGGCTCTCTAACCAGTGTCCTCGACTTTTTTCTTTCCCTCTAATTTTGCCCTGAACTTTTGTTAGAGGGGTCTTTCTGCAACAACACTGACCATCACCATTCCTGCTGTCTTCTGCCCTCTTATCCAAGTTAGATGCTGCCATAGTACCCTACACTTTCAACCCTTTGTTCACACACATCACACTGAACTGTAATTGTCTTAGTTATTCCTTCGCATTGCCTGCTAAATACTTGAGCCCATGGTGGCTGGTCCAAACCTGTTTTATGTACATTTGTTTGTATAGCACTTAGCAGTGCTGCAAGAAAGCAACAATAAATGTGGGTGTGTTGAGTGAATGAAAGCTACTTTGCTACCTGAGAACTTGCAGTGATTCCCCATTGTTTATCAGGTCAGGGCCAGACTCTTCACTTCAGCTTTTAACTCCCCCCAGTATTCTTACATATAACCTTTGCAATCTCCTCTTAACCCTCATTCTGGTTCTTAGGTCTTCATGTAGTAGGTGGTTTCTTCTGCCTGCCCATCTTTGGTAGCTTCTCTCCAAAGATAGCTGTCACCAATTTCTTCTCTCCTGTATGCAGACATGCCATGCCCCCACTGAGAGATGGTATCTATTTCTCTGTCCCTTGAATCTGTGCTGGCCTGTGACACTGTCATCAGTAGAAGTCTAAGCAACTCCTTGGAGAGAGAGAGGTCACGTGGGGGAGCCTTGAGATGACTACAGTTCCAGCTGTTATCTGACTGCAACTACATAACAGACCCCAAGCAGAAGCACCCCCCTGAGCCCAGTCAACCCACAGATCCGCGAGAGATAACGATAGTTGTTTTAAGCAACTAAGTTTTGGGGTGCTTTGTTAGATAGCAGTAGATATTCTAAATATTGCCCTTCAAGGAACTGGAGTCATCTCAAGGCTCTCCCACGTGACCTCTCTCTCTCCAAGGAGTTGCTTAGACTTATTAAATGGCAGTTCAGGGCTCCAAGAGGTAGAAAGTAAAAGCTGCCAGTCCTTTGACGGGCCAGGCCCAGCCTTGGCCATACTTCTACTGATGACAGCGTCAAAGAACTTACTGATGCCACATTTTAATGTCCAACTCTATTATATTATATAATTATTATTTTCCTTTTCCTATGTGTTAATCTGAACTCCATGACAAAACTACATGATCTTTGAAGATACTGAGCAGTAGAAATATGTCTCTTGTAATCCCCTCAATGAGACCAAAAATGTAATTGATCAACTGTTGAATTGAATTCAAAGTAATCTTGGTCATTTTAGCTCTGCCAGCTGTTTTAGCATTGTCTCTTCTTCTTGATATCTTTGGAGCATTCTTTCATGCCATGGTTATGAAAAACTGTACTAAATGGGAGGTATTATCCTTAAAATTATAAATCTTGTAAAATAAAGAAGAACTAAAGAGGAACCAAATTGTATATCTTACATGGGTAGCAAGTGGACAGGGCAGTGGAGGAGCTTTGAGATCCCAGACAGCTTTGCATGACTCTCCTCCGGAGAGTTCAGTGTAATGCTACTGAGTTGAGGTTTACCAAACCCCAAGATAGCAAATCCCACCTGAAGGGAAAGGGTGAGCCTGGGAGCCAAGTAGAAACAAATTGAGTCTCTAGGGTGAGCTAGCCTGGGAGTTCTGGTCCAATATGTGGGGCTCTTGCCCAGTTTGCTGGTACATTCTCAAGTCATAGAACATGAGCATGTGATTTGGGGCCACCCCTGTCCTGGGCCATAGCAGGATGGTCCAGGCCTTAATGTTTCATTTCCTAACTTTGGCTCTGATTAGTGGAATGAGGACAAATAATTCATTTCCTCTTTTCAGGCCACAGTTATCTCATTTTGTAAAACAAGTGGGTTGACTTACTGGGCTTCCCACTCCTAAGATAAAGAAGTTTTGTCTGGAGGAAAAAACAAAACAAACCCAACAAGGGTTACAGTTTAAGGAAGGAGCCATTGTCTCTATCACAGGAGCCACTGCTGTCGCCCTACAGGAAGTGTCTCCTCCACAGGAGTGGTCCTCAGTGTGCTGTGATGTATCTAATATCGTGTGCTCTGTATGTAGTTTTCAAACCAGTGATTCCCTCACTCTGCAGTAAACTGAGGAGTGAATTTTACGAGTACCTAACTGTGTGTTCTAGTGCACAGTGCTCACTAGAAAGCAAGGAGAAGGCAGTTCAAGAGAAAAGAAACAAGCAAGAAAGGGGTATTAGTTAGTTATTGCTATATAACCAATTACTGCAAAACTGAATGGCTTGAAACAACCACTCAGTTATGATCTTAGAGTTTCTGAGGGTCTGGAACCCAGGCAGATCTGGTTCCGGGTCTCTCAACAATACAGCACTATTCTCATTCACAGGGTTGTTGGCAAGGTCCAGTTTCTCATGGGCTCTTGCCTGCGGCCTCAGTTCCTCCCCAGTTACTGCCCGGGGGTCTCCCTTGGCCTCTTGTTATGTTGTCCTCTCCACAGAGCATCTCACAACCTGGCAGTTTGTTTTATCAGAGCACACAAGAGGGCAAGGGAGGGCCAATAAGAAAGAGAATGCTAGTAAGACACAAGTCAGTCTTTTGTAACCTAATCACGGGAATGATATCCCATCATTTTACTTTATTCCTTAGAATCATCAGGAGGGCCAGCCCATACCCAAGGGAAAGGGATTTACACAAGGGAGTGAGCACCAGGAGGTGGGGTCGTGGGAGCCGTGACAGAAGCTGCCTACCACAAAGGGCATTCTTTCCACAGCTCATTTTCTTCTGGAGAATCCCCAAAGTCCTTGAGATAAGGAGGTAAAAGAGGTACAGGGCAGGAGATGCTGAATGTCCCTTTATTGACAGGCTATGCCTGAGGTTCCAGTTCTTCAAGCCATTTATTTATTCTTTCATTAAGCCACATTTATTAACATGCATCTACTTGTGCTAGGTATTGGGCTATGGACTGGGGTTACCAAGATGACTAAAGGTTTGTCTCTGCCCTCATAAGTTATGCAGCAATACTGACATACATATAAACGAGATGTACCCCAAATTAGCTTTAAAAACTGCCCACTGAATGAGGTATTTGTCATTTTTAGCCTCATTTTGCCACATGTGGATCAGGTGCCACTATCATTAATTTAAACCTTAGATACCCTTTTATTAGAATGTGTTCATACTAGAGATCACTCAGTTAGGAGACCATTAAATACCGTATAAACAATTATTCATGCACGCTATAGAATAGAAAATAGGCATAAGTACAAAGAAAATGAAAATCCTCCATGACCCCACCATAGATAATAATAGATAACAGTTACTATTCAATATATTTTTTCCCAAAATGTTTCAGTGCCTGTTTTTTTTCCTCCCCCTCTATATCTGCCTTATGTTCTTAGTAGTATATTGTGAACATTTTAAGTCACTCGTTTAACTGGAACGCCAACATCTTTTGGTAAGATGGATATAATGTAAGTCATAGAGGTGTTGGCCCTGGGAATAGGTCTGGCTATCTGAGGTAGGGGTGCAGCTTAGAAGCACCTGAGACCTATGTCTAGTTCTCCTTTCACTCTTGTCAATGTCGATGGCCATCTTTCTCGTTCATCTCTCCTTTATACCAAGCTAGTAGGTTCATTCCCACCTCTTCTCTCCCATCCTCATTCTCCTCCTGTCCTTCACGCTGGTTTTGCACCTATGGCTAGCTGATCTTCCACCCCTTCTCCCCTGGACCAATTCCTCTTCATCCCTCATGACCCAGCGCAGCGGCCAACGCGTGTGGCAAGCCGCGCCTGACCGTTACGGGCAGTTACATGCCCTCTCTTCTGAATTCCCACAGCGCCCCCTTCATACTGCTCTTCTGTGCTTAGCTCACTTGAGTGTTGCACATTTAGGGGTCTGCTTCCCTCATTAGACTAGAAGCTTCTTATTCATCTCAACATCCCCTGAGACTCACAGAAGGGCTTCAGTATAATGTTTGCAAAATGAATATGTAAAAACCCAAAGCCTGTCAGACTAACCCAGAACTGCTGTCCACAGGCAAATCTTTGGCCACCTGGCAAGCTGCTGGGCTATACAGGCTCCTGATCTGAGGCAGAGGTACTGTGATTCTTCCAAGGAAGCCTCTCTACAGGCTCAAGTCCAAATCACACAGAGAAGGATTGAATAATATGCCAAAAAGGGAAGAAGGCACTTCTAGATATAATGGGAAATGGACAGCCTATGAGAATAGGGGTCTCAGAAACGCTGTTTGTGATGCACAGACTCCACAGCTAAGTGAGTGTGCATTCTCTAAGACTAGATTAGTACCATTACCTTGTGATGTAAACACCAGGGCTGCTACTGAAAAGAACACCAAATTTTGCAGTCATAATTGTGATACTCAACAAGGAGCTGTTCAGAGGGATGAGGAGGTGATTTGAAGGCAATGGAAGCAAGGAAGAAGGAGAAGCATCCACTGAGTGTTCTGGGCGGGAGCCACCCAGTGAGCAAATGAAGGCAAATGAATGGAGCTGATTTTTGTTGTGATGACAGATGAGTTTCCTGCAGCGTCCAGAGTGCAACCCAGCAGGCAAAGGTGGAGGGGCAGAAGTGGTCCATTGTGCCTGAATCAGGGAATGCTGCTGGCTTAGCTGCCAGCTCCTCTGTCCTTAGAGAAAAACACCACCAGTGTTCCATGATAGAGAAATGGGGAGATTGCACTCAGTATTCTGATTTTGTTTCTGTGCCACGTGTCATATTAGTGGAGTTAGGAATATTTTAAAGTATAAACAATTATATTAGGATTTCGGAGTTAGTTCTCATCTATGGTTGTGGCTTGCTAAAATTGGATGTGCTTAAGGTGACATATAAACTTTATTATTTTTCCAGTAGAACATTTAGAGGAGCCATGTGACTACTAATCATTCTTTATCAGGGAGTGAAATTTCTGACACCTCATAACATTTAGTTTAGCTAAGAAGCAAAATGCAGCTTGAACTCATACATCTAGGATCCTCCGCAGGCATTACACGGGGCTGGGAGCTCTTATCATTTCCTTTTCCTCCTTGTCATTTACGTTTTGCATTCCACCCATGGCTTCTACCCTTGACCTTCAGTCATGACCTTTTGCCCTTCTCCTCATCCTTCATGACACAGTGCAATGGTCGATATGTGTGAAAAACCTTCCTTGACCCCTACAGACTCTGAAATGCTCTCCCCCCTGAATTTCTACAGCCCTCCCTTCCTCCTGCTCCTACTGACCGCTCAGATGAGCATCACACATTCGGGGAGCGGGCCTCTGGGCCTCTGCACATGCCCTAACCTGGGGCCCAAACAGGTTCTTGTACCTGGTCTCCAAGTCCATTTTTGTTGTTCTGGGAAGTAACCCTTACCTTCTGCTCCACCTTAGTCTTGTAACAAACTAAAAGGGCTACCTTCATGTCAACTCAAGCCATGACTCAAGCCACGGTAACAAGCAGTCCTCATGCCCTACTGAGTCAATTCCACCCAGCAGGATTGAACTTGCCCACCTTGATGGGTGGCAGGACAATTATTTATCGCCTTCTTGACCTGCTTCAAAGCTTCCTGTAACCTGGCAGTGAATGAAATGCACAGCCTTGCAATTTAGTGACATTTAAGGCAACTACTCATTGGTTTCAGGAAGCAAAATAAATTGGCACTCAGCTGCTCCCAGTCCATTTTTCTTGTTAGAGATATAAATAAAAGAAACGATTGTGCCATTACATGTGTGACAACCAACCCCCCACCCCCCCCAATCACATTCTCTCCCTCTCTAGCTTTGTTCTGGTCCCCCTGAGGAAGTGTTAAGGATTGTATTTGGAGGTTGCCTAGTGCTATGTGTCTACATTTGAATCCTCCACAAACAAATAAATATAATAAATGAATGGGCGTGTACTTAAATTACATATCCACCCCTACTGAATTTGTAGTTCTTTCATAAAAAATATTTTCCACTAAATGTTACAACTCCCCCAATGTTCTCATTTAGTCCCTTTTATTCATGGGAATACGTTTGCATCACTCAGTGGTGACATTTAAATGACAGTTATTACAGTAACACAGTAATGACCTCGTGAAGTGTGGTTTATTGGAGTGCTTATCCAGTAATTTATATATTCCATAAATACTAGTTATGATGTTTAAAGAGAACTCAAAAAGCACATTTTTTTCCCACACAAGTGATTGTGAAATACAGCATTTTAAAAAGCATGATCTAATACTTACTTGCCCCTTGGTTCCCCTAAATTCCTTCTTTTCAAAGCGATATTTTGTTTTCCCCCAAGACTTAAATATTAAAAAGAAAAAAATCAAAACACGCTTCCCACCTCCATTCCCACCCCCAAGGCACTGATGTCTGCTTTGTTCAAACGCAAAGGGAAAAAACCACACCAGGAATCAGTCAAACCAAACGATCTTCACCCTCTTGCAAACGAAACCTGCTTTAATCAGTACGCTAGCACATTCTGTCAAACTCCCCGACTTTTTAAAGCAATAAATTATTCCTCCAGTTTCGGCAAAAGCTAAAGCTTTGCCAGCCCCAAACCGACTCTACACAGAGGCTGTTGCCAAGTTGATCTCCCCCTCTCAGTCAAGAGGCTGCTCTAAATTAATAAGGCCAATCAGAAATGCACGAAGCCGGGGATGGCCAATCATTCTTCTGGAGGCTCTTGCCATCTCCTCTGCGGTCACATAAATCACGTTAAAGCTATTACACCAATGACCATAAATTAGGGGGCTGTCCCTCCCGAGGACATCGCAGATCAAAATTATCCCCGCAGCCGTTCCGCACCCCCACCCCCCGGGAGCCCCCTGGAGAGCGGCGCTGCGCACCCCCGCCCCGCGGGCTGCTTCGGAGCGGGGGACCGGGGCGGGAAGGCCCGGGCAGAAGCGATTTGTTTTTCCAGAACACCCGAGCTGGCCCCGCGCAGCCTCCCCGGCTGATTCGCCTTTCGGCTGCACCCAGCTGCGCGCGCCGCGCTGCTCCGAGATTGCCTCGGTGCCCCCGGTGCGGAGACTCCATCTGCGCGCCTCCGCGACCATTACAGGCGAGGTTAGGCCCGAGATTGCTGGGATGGAAAACTCATTTCTCAGCCTGGCTTTTATTTACACTCTTATTAAAGAGCCTTTCACTCACGTGGGAACGGCAGCGAGTGGCTGCGGCGGGCGCTGAGGCAGCGCCGCGGCCGTCGGGGAGCGGCGGGCACGCCCGCGGGGGCGCGGAGAGGGAGGACCGGCGCGGGCCGGCCCGGCGAGGGAAACCCTGGCACCCGGGCTCGCCCGGGAAGGACTCGCATTGTTCCGATCACGTTGGAAAAGCTTAACTGCTCTGTTATGGTTACTTTCTTTCGACGTCGGTAGCTGGCTCCGCGCCCTCGCCTTCCCCCGCCCCTGGCTCGGCCACACTCTTTGTGAACGTTGACTCTGAGGAGATGAGTGATGTGCTTTAGCCTCCATCTCACACCCTAGGTGAAGGCTCAGTCTCCCCCACACCCCCTTCCCCTTGCGATTCCTTTAGCCGGGAAGGCCCAGCACGCCGAGCCGGGGCCCTCCCCTGCCCGGAACCCAGCGGGGTTGAACTCGCGGGAACCACAGGGAGGGAACGTTCCCTTCCCGGCTGCTCTTCCTCCTGGCGCCGCCTTCAGCCCCGAGCAGGCCTACGTGTGTGCGTGAGAGCCAGCACGTCCTGAAAAGCCTCCAGCAGCCTCGGCACATCTGGGTCTCCTAACCGTGCAGATGCGATGGCTGGGAGCAGTAAAAGCCGGTCAGCTGTTTGGAGGCAGGGAACTGGGTTTTTGAGGGCTGACTGAGCCCGAGAATTCAATAAGTGGACGCTGGGCTGTGTTCTCTCCGACTCCTGTGCAAAACAGAGTCTTTTAACACCGAGGCATTCGTTTTTATCCTAGAAGGGATAATGTTTCCAAATGGGGAGATTTGCTACAGGGGGGTGAAGGCTGTTTCTACGGTTCTTGCGTTTGCTTTGGAGATCGAGATTTGGTTCTTGTTCCCTAACCTACTCCCTCCACTGGTTTCCTACCCTTTACAGAAGTGGATAATGTCTTCCTATTCCTTTCTTCTGCAGATGGTCCCTTTTGGTTTGACATGTTCTCCAACCCTTTCTGTATCATCCTCCCATCTGGTGACATCTCTTTCCTCTTTCAAGCTTCTCTTTATTCCCTGAAAAGACTGGATTCTTTTTCTGCCCTCCTAACCCTTATTTCTATCACTTCCCTCAGAAATGCCCCTTTCCCTTCCCTGATAACTCGGGTGGGGGTGGGGGGTGGGCAGGACGACACACTCCCTCTCCTACACAGCTGCAGGGGCTCCTGGGCTGGGGTGTCATTGGGAAGAGCACATGGGAGTAATAATGCTTGACTGCTCCCCCCGGATGCCCATCCTGCAGTTCCCTAGGACTCCAGACTAGTGAGAGGAACTAAGGAAGCCTGCCTGGGCCATTCCTGGGGCTCTCCCTCCTCTTCCAGGACCTGGGAACCCTTTCCCTCAGGGTAGCTTTGACCTGGCACAGCTTTTCTTCTTCTTATGTTCCAGGTGATCTTGTTTTTTTTTTGGAGACAAGAACCAACCACCCAGTGCAATTTCTCTCCCAATAGAGCTTTATTTCTATCCTTCCAGTTTGATTTCCAGTTTTGTCCTGTGGAAGGTTTCTGAGTAAAATATAGGACACCCATTTAAATTTGAATTTCAGATAAACAGCAAATAACGTTTTAGTATGCATGTCCCAAATACTGCATAGGATATTCTTATATTAGAAAATTATTTTTTCAGGGATATGTGTTCTTAATATTTTTACACAGAGGTTCTCAAATTATCTGGATAACATTTAAAAAATACTAATGCTGGTTCCCTTCTGATTCTGATTCTGATTTCATTGGTTTGAGGTAGGGCCTGTGAACAGAATTTTTTTTTTTTTTTTAACTAACGCTCTCAGGTGATTTTAATGTGCAGCCGCATTATAGACCTGCTGCAGGAAGAGACAAGTAGTAATTAATTAAGCGCTCATAGTTGCTGCGTTGCTGGATTTAAGTTCCCTTGAGCTTAAATTCTTTGGGTTCCTCTAAAAATATCTTATCATTCTTCTCATTGCTGAGCCCAGAGGCAAAGATGAAGCAGATCATCGAAAAATACTCTGTTAGTGTGTGAAATGATCTTATTCCAGGTCAGCTGAACTCATAAAGAGATGTCAAGAGCTATAATATTGATATCACCGCAGCAAATGACTCTCCATCCCAACACTTCAGGTTTTGTAATGAATAGTGCAGCTGGGTACCCTGGTAAAAGATTTACCTATCACCGTTACTTTTATTACAGGTCAGTGCTCAAGAATGTAGGCACTTCTAGCACACTTCTAGTTCAAGAGGAATTTGACCATAATTTTGATCACTTTTTCCAGACCCTGATGTCTGTCCTTCAACTGTTAATTAGCGTGTCTGGAGAGCTAAAGCTTACCTGCTACTTACTTGTTACTGAAAAATTATAATTCACAGAAATTTCAGGTATTGTGATTCATAGCCCTGGGGTAGCATACCATTCATTCTGCTTGGGTAAAGAAATTATATTTGAGCCTGATATTCAGTTTTACCATGAAGATAAGCTTTGCCACCATGAACCTTGACAGTGAGTGCTGATGGAGATGCTGGCACAGAGCTCCAGCTGAGTCAGAGTCAAAACTAGAGTGAGGAGGGAATAAGAAGCCTGTGACAGAGACACATTTTATAGAAAATGGTGTTGGTAGGTTAGCAGTTAGTAAATGTCTCAAAGTAAAGTTCAGGAATGGAGATTGGATGGAAAAAACTTTGCTAAAAATGTTGTCAAATAAGTATGTGATGGAGGTTTTATTACTACTGCTTATTGTCTAATAAGTTCCAGGAAACCAGTGTGGTGAGAATCAGTTGGGTATAGAACATTAGCCTTGAATTTAAAATCTTGGCTTTGAGCTTCTTGGCTTTATATAGTTGGGCAAATTACTTCACTTACCTGAACTTTATTTCTTCCTCTGGATAAGCACTTCTGGAATGGTGGAATAAAGACCTCTGAAAATCTACTCCTCCTCATGAGCAAAGAGGACACTAGTAAAATTTGTCAAAATCAACTTTTTCAGAACTATGAAAACTAACCAAAAGGACTGCAACAATCCAAGGAACATTTACTCAAGAAAAAGAGCATCTTGTTAAGAACAAGGAGATTTTTCGTGTTTTAACCTGCCCTACTTTCATCCCCTTCCTTGAACTCTGTGGTATTCTTTTTTTTTTCTTTTCAATTTTCAATTTTTTAAATTTATTCCCCCTCCCACCTGCCCAGTTGTTTGTTCTCTGTGTCCATTCGCTGTGTGTTCTTCTGTGACCACTTCTATCCTTATCAGCAGCACTGGGAATCTGTGTTTCTTTTTTTTTGTTGCATCATCTTGTGTCAGTTCTCCGTGTGTGCGGCACCACTCCTGGGCAGGCTGCAACTTCCTTCATGCTGGGCAGCTCTCCTTATGGGGCGCACTCCTTGCATGTAGGGCTCCCCCACGCGGGGGACACCCGTGTGGCACGGCACTCCCTGCGTGCATCAGCACTGCCCATGGGCCAGTTCCACACAGGTCAAGGAGGCTGGGGTTTGAACCGTGGACCTCCTATGTGGTAGGCAGATGCCCTATCCATTGGGCCATGTCCGCTTCCCTCTATGGTATTCTTAAACACCAACAGCCCCACAACAACAGTAGCTCAGAAAACCAGCAGCCTAGTAGCCACTAGAGAAGGAAGACAGATTGAAATTTCCTAAAAATCCCCACTCCCAGAGAACTGCCACTATTTGAGCTGTCTGGCAGTTCCCCAGAAAGGTATTTGTCTTTATTTGAAATGCTCTATGTGAACTACCCTATTCCCAGGGCATTTGTCAAAGACAATTGTTTAATATTGCAGCTGCCTGAGGCATCAATGACATTTGGGGCTAACAAGAGGCTGACCAAAAATGGGGGGGGGGGCGCCGCGGGCGAGAGGAGGAGATGAGATGTCCACAGGGGTCTTTAAAGCACTCCAAATCTCCAATGTATTACTGGGGATCTAGAAGGTCTCATACGTGTGCATATGGAAATTCCCAGGAAAGACCTGAGGAAGCCTAATCCCATACCTCTGGCTGATCTTAAGGCTCTGGACAACAGGAAGTGAAGGCTAACAGAGTTGTAAATTGCCTTCTGGAGTACTGAAAGTGTGCCCCAACATACACACACGCACAGAACTCCTTGACAAAGACAAGCAAGACTTATTGGTTCAAAATATTTAAGGAAATCTCTGTTCAGTCATTAACTGACTGCTAAGCTAAATGAGGAAAGAATTCAGTGGTTGCACATGACAAAGAATATAGACTTTACAGAATTAGTCCAGAAAAGTCAATAAACAAGGTGTTGTCACAACAACAACAGCAACAGCAAACCCTGGGGAGGAGGAATCTGATATCCAGGACAGTCACATATTATTTTAAATGTCCAGTTTTCAATAAAAAAAAAATTACAAAATGTGCAATAAAACAAAAGTATAGCTTATACATAGAAACAAATCTGTCAATAAAAACTACTACTTTTGAAATCCAGATATTGGACTTAACAAAGATTTTAATTGAGTTATTAGTGTTCAAAAACTAAAGGAAATCATGCCTAAAAATTAAAGGAAGGTATAAGAATGATGTCTCACCAAAAAGAGAATATCAATAAAGAGGTGAAATTATAGAAAACAAATTAAAATTCTGGAGTTGCAAAGTACAATAACTGAAATGAAAAGTTCACTAGCAGAGCTCAACAGCATATTTGAACAGGCAGAAAGAAAAATCAGGAGGAAGAGATGTGATGTGGGGGCATTTTTAGGGTTTGGGGTTGTCCTGGGTGGTGCTGCAGGGACAGTTGGACATTGTATGTCCTCCCATGGCCCACTGGGTAGACTGTGGGAGAGTGTGGGCTATGGTGTGGACCATTGACCATGAGGTGCAGCAGTCTCAGAGATGTATTCACCAAGTGCAATGAATGTCTCATGATGATGGAGGAGGTTGTTGTTATGGGGGGAGGAGTGGGGTGAGGGGTGTGGGGAGTATATGGGGACCTCATATTTTTTGAATGTAACATTAAAAAATAAAGACAAAAAAATTAAAAAAAAAAAAAGAAAAATCAAACAACTTGAAGACAGGTCAACTGCAATGATCTTGTCTGAGGAACAAGAAGAAAAAGATGAAAGACAAACATAGCCTCAGAAACCTGTGGGACACCATCAAGTGTGCCAACATTTATGTAATGAGAGCCCCAGAGGAAGGGAGAAAGCAGCAGAAAGAATATTTGAAGAAATAGTGGTCAACAACTCCCCATTAGCCTACACATCCAAAAAAATCAACAAAAGCCAAGTAGGATAAACTAAAAGATAGTCACACCTGGACACATCATAGGCAAACTCTCAAAACACAAAGACAAAGAGACTCATGAAAGCAGAAAGAAAAGCGACTCATCATGTACAAAGGATCCTCAATAAGATTAATGACTTATTTCTCATAGAAAGCATGGAGGCTAGAAGGCAGTGGGGTATCATATTTAAAGTGCTGAAAGAAAATAATTGTCAAATCATTCTATATTCAGCAAAACTTTCCTTTAAAAATGAAGGACAAGAGGACTGGATGTGGCTCAAGTATTGAGCTCCCGCCTTCTATATGGGAGGTCCCAGGTTCAGTTCCTGGTGCCTCCTAAAGAAGAAAGAAAGCTGGCGCGATGGGCAGGTGCAGCAAGATGATGCAACAAGATGGTGCAACAAGAGACACAAGAAGAAAAAAAACATAATGAGACATAACAAAGCAGAGAGCAGAGGTTCATGCTGCCTCCTAAAGACAATGAACAAACAGCAAGCTTATGTGACAGGCAGGTGTGGCAAGCTGATGGAACAAGCTGGCGCAACAAGAGAGACATAAGAAAAACATAACGAGAGACACAACAAAGCAGGGAACGGGGGTGGCTCAAGCGATTAGGCACCTCCCTCCCATGTCGGAGGTTCTGGTTCAGTTCCTGGTGCTCCTAAAGAAACAAGATGAACGGACACAGCAAGTGTAAAACAATGAGGGGGGTGGTGGGGAGAAATAAATAAATAAATAATAAATCTTAAAAAAAAAAAAAGACCACATGTTTATTAAAAAAAAATGAAGGGGAAACAGATGTGGCTCAAGTGATTGAGCTCCCACTTCCCATATAGGAGGTCCCAGGTTTGGTTCCTTGTGCCTCCTAAAGAAGATGAGCAAGACAGTGAGTTGACATGATGGGCTGGTGTGGCGAGCTGAAGCAACAAAATGACACAACAAGTGATACAAGGAGGAAAACATAATGAGAGACACAACAAAAACAGGGAGCAGAGATGGCTCAAGTGATTAGGTGCCTCCCTCCCACACAGGAGGTTGCGGGTTCAGTTCCTGGTGCCTTCTAAAAAAAGGAAGACAAGCACACAATGAACAGACACAGCAAATGCAAATAACAAGGAGGGTGGGAAGAAATAAATAAATCTTTTTTAAAAAATGAAGGAAAAATTAAGACATTATCAGATAGACAATAACAGGTAGAACTTGTCCCTAGAAGAATTGCCTATGAGAAATACTAAAGGAGTCTGGCAGACTGAAATGAAAGGACAATAGATGGTATCTTGAATCCTCATAAAGAAATAAAGAGCACCAGTAAAGGTAAATACATAGGTAAATATAAAATATTACAAAAATGCATTTTTATTTGTAACTCTTTTCTCATATGATTTAAAAGATAGCATAAGCAATAATTATTAAACTGTGCTGATGGGCCTATAACGTATAAAGATGTGCAATAATAGCACAAAGTATAAAGTATAACGTATAAAGATGTGACAATAATAGCACAAAGTAGGGAGGAAGGAATGGAGATACATATTTGGAGAAAAATTTTGTATACTATTGATATTAAGTTGGCATTAATCCAAACTATATATTTAACATTAAAATGTTAGTTGTAATACCCAAGGCAACCACTAAGAAAATAACTTGAAACATATAATAAAAGAAACAATATGGGAATTAAAATGATATACTAGAAAATACCTTTTTAACATAAAAGACAATGCACATTAGAGAATGAAAAAGACATAGGACATGGGAAACAAATAGCAAATAAATCCTAATTTAGCAATAATCACATTAGATGTAAACACTAATCACAAGGCTGCGATTAGCAGAATGTAGTAAAAAAAAAAACAAAAGACATGATTAACTATATGCTGTCTGTGAAGGTTAGGCTAATGTGTCAACTAGGCCCAGTAATGCTCCTGATTATTTGGTCAAAGAAGCACTGGGCTAATTGTAATGCGACACTTCATGGACTTTAACCATCAGTGAGTTGATTGCATCTATGGCTGATGACATCTACACTCAAATGAGGATATTGCCTTCAGCAGTGAATGATGTTTCATCCAATCAGTTGGAGGCCTTAAAAGAAGTGATTTCAGCATTCAGAGAGAGAATTCCCATCTCTACTTCAGAGAGCCAGCATCTCCTGAGGAGCTCATTCAGGACCTACACTGGAATTCATGACCTGCAGGTTGCCTTATGGAATTTGAACTCATGCATCCCCACTGTTGCATGAAAAAATTTTATAAAACTCATACTATTTACAGATATCTTCTGTTGGTTCTATTTCCCTAGAGAACCCAGACTAATACACTGTCTACAAGAGACACACTTTGGATTAAAAAACACAAATAGTTTGACAGTAAAAAGATGGAAGAATGTAAAAAAGATGGAAAAATGTAAAGTACCAAAAGGAACCAAATGAGAGCTGGTGTAGTTATACTAATATCAGACAGGGAAACATGTATGGCTCAATCAGTTGGGCTCCCATCTACCATATGGGAGGCTCTGGGTTTGTGTCCCAGGGCCTCCTTGTGAAGGCAAAAGCTGGCCCATGCACTGCAGAGAGCTGGCACAGCAAGATGACGCAACAAAAGGGAGACAAGCAGACAAAAATGCTCAGTGAATGGGCACAGAGAAGAGACAGCAAAAGGATAAGGAATAAGTTGCAAGGGGGGAGTAAATAAATAACTCTTTAAAAAAAAACAGACAAAAATTGTTACTAGAGACAAAGATGGATATTTTACAATGATAAGAGGATCAATCCATAAGGAAAACATAAAAATTATAAGCATATATACTATTAACAATAGCGCCCCAAAACACATGAAGCAAAATCTGACAGAATTGAGGGAAGAAATAAACAATCAATAATAACAGTGGGACGGGAAGTGGACTTGGCCCAATGGATAGGGTGTTCGCCTACCACAAGGGAGGTCCGCAGTTCAAACCCGGGGCCTCCTTGACCCGTGTGGAGCTGGCCCATGAGCAGTGCTGATGCGTGTGAGGAGTGCCCTGCCACGCAGGGGTGTCCCCCATGTAGGGGAACCCCACGTGCAAGGAGTGCACCCCGTAAGGAGAGCCGCCCAGTGCGAAAGAAAGTGCAGCCTGCTCAAGAATGGTGCCGCACACACAGAGAGGCTGACACAACAAGATGATGCAACAACAACAAAAAAGGAAACACAGAAGATTGCTGGTGCCACTGATAAGGATAGAATCCGTCACAGAGGAACACACAGTGAATGGACACAGAAGAGGAGACAACCTGGGTGTGTGGGGGGGTAGAAATAAAAAAAATAAATCTTAAAAAAAACAACAACAGTGGGAGACTTCAATACCCACTATCAGTAATGAATAGAAAAACCTAGGGAGAACAATGAAATATAAGACTTAATGAACACTATAAACCAACTAGACATAACACACATCTATAGAACAGTCCATCCAACAGCAGCAGAATATACATTCTCACATCCTCAAGTGCACAAGGAGTATTCTCTGGGATAGGCTATACTTTATGTCATAATATAAGCCTCAATAAATTTAAAAGGATTGAAAGCATAAAAAGTATGCCCACTGACCACAAAGGAATTAAGTTATTTCCTCAACTGTAAAATGGGGATAATAATTACCTGAGAGGGAGATAAAAGAACTCACATTGCAAGTACCTAGTATAGGACCTAACTAATAGTAAGGGCCTAATAAATAGTAAAAATATAATACCTGCATACTTTCCTTTGCCTTATGGCTTGAGTGTGGCAAATAATGGGTTAATTTTCTCCTTGTAATTATTTTTTTAAAGTTTTTAACTGTTTTAACTTGATAACAGATTTATATAATTCATGGTGTCTTAGATTTGAGCAAATAAAACACCACAATTCTGGGAAGCAGACTTGGCCCAGTGGTTAGGGTGTCTGCCTACCACATGGGAGGTCTGCGGTTCAAACCCCAGGCCTCCTTGACCTGTGCCTCCTTGACCTGTGTGGAGCTGGCCTATGCGCAGTGCTGATGCACGCAAGGAATGCCGTGCCACACAGGGACAACAAGATGATGCAACAAGAAGAAACACAGATTCCCGTGCTGCTGACAACAACAGAAGCGGACAAAGAAGAACATGCAGCAAATAGCCACAGAGAACAGACAACTAGGGCGGGCAGGGGAGGAGGGGAGAGAAATAAATAAATAAATAAATCTTAAAAAAAAAACCCACAATTCTAATGTATCTGTCATCATTGTGGCCAAACATTGAATGAAGGACTGTCTTAGCAATAAAGAACTGTCAAATTTATAAATTGTCCTGTTTATAATCCATAAAGCAAGATAAATGATTACTGAGCTACCTGATTCTTCCTTAACAATAGGCTATTAGTGTTCATTGATATATTTGACTTTCTTCATTCATTTCACAGGAGACAGCAAGCTCATTTCCCCAAGTACACCTTTTCATGATGTAATTCTTTATGATCAAGGTATAAAGCTGGACTTTATACTGGTTCGGCACAGTTCCTCACTCAGATTGCCTATTGCTTTTGTGCAACAATAACAGAGTTGAAGAGTTAAGACAGAGACCAAACAGGCCCACAAAGCCTAAAATATTTCATATTTGGCCATTTACAGAAAAAATTTGCTGACCTCTGACTTAAAGAATAATCCTTGGGTGAGCCTGTTAGATAATATTCCAGGAAAGACATTGGAAAGAACATGCAGCCATCCTTTTGCTTCATTTCAAGTTTGGATAACTTTCTTCAACATGGCCTGTCTTGTTTCATCTACATGCTCATCCACTCCCCCATTCCCAGACATATAACACATTATCTATAAACATTTCAGTGTATTTGCATTGTATTTTAAAGCATACTAGTAATGATAACACTTACCTTTTTATTAACAGTAAGTATGAGAATAAACCATACTGTTAATTTTCCTTCAAATTCAACTGTACAATTGGTAGATTGACCAAATGTCCCCTGCCTCGTGTTTAAGGTTTTCAGGAATGGAAATTTTCCTTTTTTCTTTCTACCTAGGACAATGAGAATAGAGGTTTTATAGTTCTCCAAAATTTTCCCCAACTTTTTTCTCACTGATCAGATTCAACAGGGAAAGGATGTCTGATTCAGAACTACTAAGACCACTGTATTAGTCAGCCAAAGGGGTGCTGATGCAAAATACCAGAAGTTGGTTGGTTTTTATAAAGGGTATTTATTTGGGGTAGGAGCTTACAGATACCAGGCCATAAAGCGTAAGTCTATTTGGAGCAAGATGGCTGCTGACGTCTGTGAGGATTCAGGCTTCCTGGGTTCCTCTGGGCTCAGCGCCTGTTTTCTCCACAAGGTCAGCTGTAGACTATGAGGCTCTCTAGACTTTGCCTCTCTCCACAAGGTCAACTGTAGACTACCAGGCGAACGGCTCTGTCTCTCTCCCCAGGGCTCAAGCTCCAACATCAAAACTCCAACATTAAGAACCCTCAATTCTGTTCTTTGCCATGCTTTTTTACAAAAGGGGTGGGGACTCAATGCCCTAATCATAACTCAGTCATGCCCAGGTACAGATCAGATTACAAGCATAATCCAATATTTCTTTTTGGAATTCATAAATAACATTAAACTGCTACAACCACTATTGGTGGGTTCAGGAATTCCTGGGTTTAAATCAGAGATATCTGGTTACTAACCACACCTCTTCCAGCAAAGTCTTTGGTATGTGAGATGACTTAGTTTGGGACATTTTGCTGCTGCAACATCCCTTTTCCCCCACTTTCATATCAAAACTACCACCTGCCTTCATTGCTTGCCCCCTCACCCTTTCACCACTCCTTCCCACACCTTGGGCGTTACTATCTGAGTGACTTCACCTACTTCTACTTTACAGTGACTAGATTTACAAAAATTAAATTTTAAAAAGAGGGGGAAAAAGAAAACTTGCCTGTTCCTTTCAGGGGAGTGTTGTCCTCCAGGGCTTCATTCAGACTGTCCAGATCACTGACCATGGTCCCTTGGACGAGCAAATGGATCAGACCCAGTCCCTGGAAGGCAATCAGGGTCCACCCCGCCCCCACCCCACACTCAGTTACTTTCTGAAACTCTTGCGGCAGCTAAAGTGGAATCAATAAAACAAAGGAGGCTAGCTAGTTAACTAGAAAATAAAACAAAGGAGGCTAGCTAGTTAACTAGAAAATCTTGTCAGAGGTGAAAGACAAAAGACTGAAAATGTAGAGAGGTACTAAGAAAACAGCAGTCGTTTTAGGGCTTTAATAACAGAAAAAGCAAATTACAAAAGCAGAACAATTGCTAGGACTTATAAAACTCACTATTTGGCCTGCCATTTAGTTAAATGAAAAAACAAACAAACTGGGATGGCAACAAGGTTAATATTTTTTGGACATGGATTTTTTAAAGGACAATATATACAGAACATTCAACACACACACACATATACACACTCACCCACTCACACATCTTTGTTTTCCCTCAGATATAATCTAACACTCTCAATCAGCATCGTCTTGGGAGCCAAAGATGCATTTGACTCTCTCCAGGGTCATAAATGGTATAACATGAGATGCTCTTATTGTAAGTTAGTGGGGAAGGACCTTTGTTTTCTCCTTCTAGGCCCACAGTCCCAGTATAATCATTTTTCTGGCTTACTAATAATGATCATTGGGAAGTGGATTTGGCCCAGCGGTTAGGCATCCGTCTACCACATGGGAGGTCCAAGGTTCAAACCCCGGGCCTCCTTGACCCGTGTGGAGCTGGCCCATGCGCAGTGCTGATGCGCGCAAGGAGTGCCCTGCCACGCAGGGGTGTCCCCTGCGTAGGGGAGCCCCACGCGCAAGGAGTGCGCCCCATAAGGAGAGCTGCCCAGCGCGAAAGAAAGTGCAGCCTGCCCAGGAATGGTGCCGCCCACATGGAGAGCTGACACAAGATGACGCAGCAAAAAGAAACACAGATTCCCGTGCCGCTGACAACAGAAGCGGACAAAGAAGATGCAGCAAATAGACACAGAGAACAGACAACCGGGGTTGGGGGGGAAGGGGAGAGAAATAAATAAATCTTTAAAAAACAAACAAACGAATAATGATCATTATAAGCTGCAGGAAGGTATGGAGATTTCTCAGTGAGATCCTAGTGTGGTCATCAATTAAGTCTCCACATTATTGCTATAAGCTGGTTCCCCCTTCTCAGTTACCCTATCAGGTTCCACAGAGAGGATTATTCTAAAGTCATAACTTTCTCAATGTTATTTTCTTTTTAAATTATATTGTAAACCATTTTTCCCCAAATCACCAATAGCCAGGTTCTCTATACCTTGTTTCAGGTATCTATTGTTGTGTAAGAAACCATCCAAACTTAGTGGCTTAAAACAAAAACTATTTATTTGCTCATGGTTCTGTGGGTCGGGGATTTGGGCAGGCTCAGCTGGGCTCAGAGAAGAGCTCGGGGTTCTCTGCTCCATGAGGTCTGTGGCTTCCGGTGGAATGGTCTGGACACCCCGAGCTGGCTGGGCTTCTCTCCTCATGGAGTCATCTGAGTGACTCAGCGGGTGCTTGACAATCAAAGACAGACTCACTGGCAACGTTTGGGCATCGTTTCTCTCTCATGTGACCACTCATCGTTCAGTAATTTAGTCTGACCTTTACATGGTGGCTGGCTTCCAAGAGTGAAAACGGGTGCTGCAAGCCTTCCGAAACCTAGGCTTGCAAGTATTGGAGTATCACTCCTGCACTTTCTTAATCAAAGCAAGTCGCCAAGTCAGACCAAATTCAAGGGGTCAGGAAATAGACTTCACCTCTTGAAGGGAGAAGCATTTACAAATATGGATGGGAGTCATTGTTGACAGTCATTTTTGGAGACAATCTACGTACCTCACTTCTCAGGAGTCAATCTTGATAAGCTAAGTACCGCTCATAAGAGATACTAGAAGACTCTTTGACCTTCCACAGAGAAGCAATTACCTAATCTTCAGGTGTCTAATCCGAGGCTTTTTTAGCTTTCTTTTGTGAATCAATACTTTGATCACTTTTAACATTATTTTTCTAGAATACTTTTAATTTCCTGGATTCTAGAACTAAGCAGAATTAGCATTCTTTGATGCTATTTTGAATTAGTTAAGTTGGATTTTAAATTTGGATCCGGTTGGAGGTCAGGTGTGACATAAGGGGAAACCGGGCCATTAATGCATGAGAAAAAAATACTCACAGGACCCAGAGAGAGGGGTTTCATGAGGGGCCATAGGAAGTGTGTTCACCTTGGGTAGCTCAACCAGTAGGTGGGAAGCACATAAGCAGAGCAAAAGGGACCCCGGGGCTTGTGCCTTTATTGTGGTCCAGGAGTGGAAGCTAGATTTCCTGCAGGAGTCAAGGTGGCTAAAGCAAAGGATCACGAAAAGAGAATGGGACTTAAGGCAGCGGGGATGATTAGTTTATCATTTGGGACCAGCTATGGGCTTTGGGTGAGGTGTGTGGGTGGTATGGGTAGTGGCCACAAATGCAGGTTTGGGCTCTGGAGATGTTTGTGACCCAAGATCGGAAAGATGCCTATTAACTAGATCAGTGTTGAGTCTAGTAGCTTAGCCAAAGTAAGGTGGATGCTAAGACAGCACACAAAAGCCTTGGTAGTTATGGCAGATATCTTCCCCTGTCTGTAAAGATCATTGTTCTCTGTAAGAAGGTTGTTGTACCAACACTTCCTAGTTACTTAAGATGCTTGAGTGACTAACACTCTTAATTCATGCTGTCTTCAGCAAGATTAGGCACTGCCCTCCCCTTTGAGAATACCTCTTGGGAGTAATTACTTTCTCTGAATGCTTCATGTGTTTACCACATGATATCCATGGTAGCTCTTCTGGATGCATACTTGAAATGTATTAGCCTCTACTACTATTTCCGTGAAAGCTTATAGTGTTAGCATCACACCCCTCTGGATTTTCTTTTGAGTCTGTGTTCACAGCTGATAACCCAGGAGTCGGCCGCAATGCGCTCATACCATTCCATTACCTGATATGAAGAAACTTCACAGTGAACTCAAAGAAATGACATAAAAAAGTTTTGCAAAAGATGTCCTATATACATATATATAATATTTTATTTTAAAATGTCATAGAGCATATACATCTCTTTAGCTTTTCCATGGAACATTGCACCTAAGTTTCAAATACACTAAAGAAATCCCCTTTACTAAACAGTTTTCATTTTTGGGTTACAAAAGTCAATATTTCACAATCACAAAGCATAAAGGTACATGGTTCTGAAACCATTTTCAGGCAGATTCCTCTCATTCACTTTATACAGGATATTTTTGGAAACCCAGATCTTGGTGCATTCCTTTAAAATGATCTCCACCATGGCCTCTCTGGGTGTCCAGAAGAGACAAAGAAAATGGAGGCAAAACAGGGGTAAAAGAGCAACCTCAGGGCTCCCCAAACACAAAATATTCATGGAAGATGGGGAGAGCGGAGGACACGAGGTTCTCCTTCAACTACATCACAGTAGAAAACAATAGCACATTTACACTTTCATTTGGTCACTGTCTATACCTGGTTGCAACATGAACACAACTTCATTTAAGACAGAAGAAGAAAAAAAATAAAGTTATTTACACAAATAACATTATGGATTAACAACAGCAGTACTCCCCTGACTGGCACCCAAAATCCGACAGTCACGGTGCTCACAGAAGAGAAAGCTGGGCTGCTTGTGTAGTGTTCTTTGAAAAATCCAGTGTACACACATATGCCACATGGCCCACACAAAGCAAAAATTTGCTCAGAGAGGTGGGCTACAGTGTTTAGGCTGCAGCATTTTTCTATGACTGTAATTCCTCAAAAATCCAAGTTCCTAACATAAATTTCTATCCTGTGGCCTGAGAATGTTTTACTATTTTGATTCAATCTGGTAAATCATAGGATCAGCCTGGTTGTTCTTTGCATAGACAGGGTCTCTCATTGCTCTCTCCAAGTGTCTCAGAGGCACTAGCTTAATAAAAATAATTCTCTCATGAAAGCTTAACATATTCACCCTGAAAAGACTGGAGATGTCGGGTCACTTAAGGAAAGGTTAGACCCTCAAACTGTGGTGGTTAAGAAAGCCCCCGACTACTTGTGGCCTTATATAAAAAATTGATTGGCAGATGAGGAAGGAGGGGAGGGAAGTGAGATCAAGAGCAGAATCATAATTTTAAAGATGTAGGAGATTATTTCCTTGAGTGTTTCCACACTAATGCTCTTGGTAAGCCAAAAACCCTGCCCGAATGACCAAGATCTGAGGCCAAATCTGGGTACTAGGACCCTCTTCCTGCCAGTATCCCCATATGGCTGCAATGCTTTCCAAGAAGTAGAAGAATGCTTAGAGGGAGGATGAAGGCGGCAGGCCCCACTTGGCTAAATGCAGCTCCATGACAGTAGTTGCTAAGAATTTAAAATTTAAACAGCCCCGATTCCCCAAGCACAGCAGGTAAGTATGCAGAACCACAGCACATCTTGTCTAGCTCTCTGACTGCCAACACTGCTCTGATTTTAGGTGTCACAAAAGCAAAGATTTGGTCACTACCTAGCAAAACGCTGCAAAACAGGGATGGCATTTGAGTATGCTCACTTTAAGGAAGGGAGTGTCACCAAATAGGCTGAAGAGTAGAGGCCAGTCCAACAAAGAGCTATAGAATGGAAAGAGCCTCTCGTTAAACGAAGTGGCCACCCCTCCCTGCCCAAGACAACCATAAAGAATTGACTAGGAAACCAAATGCTTTTTATTAAACAAGTCTTCCTCTGAGGCTATTAGGGCAAGCAGATTTGGTTATCAGTCAGATACACATGATTTCAGAACCATGTATAATTATCTTTTGCAGAATTTTGAGTGTTACCTTTTGACCTTTCCAGGAAAGTTTCAAGGGTCTTCCTGTTATGTAAACATAGTTACAATTCTGGGTTGGGGTAACTTGGAGCCTAGGTGAAAAATAAGGCCAACAACAGAGTAAGCTCAATTTACTCAGCAATAGAATTGCTGCACAGATCTGTTGTGGGCATTAACAAATCATTTTTCCATTTTTGAATTATTTGCCTTTCTGTAGTCTCCCTCCCATTCCCCAAAGAGAAACATGGCTTGAGCTTGGTACTAAGATCTTTCTACCCAAGGGGACTTATTTTCCTATGGCTTATACGAAGTACCTGGATACATTTCTAACTAAGACCTGTAGGACTAAATGCTCAAGACTTTAGGGTAAATTGAAGAAGGATGTTCCAGGGTTTTGTCTGCGATGTGCCTTGGTGGCAGATGAATTAGTAAATTGAGTAGATGGGTGTCACGACATTTACTGATTATCTACACTCAAATTCTCACTCTAGTGACATGAATAAAACTACTGAAGCTCAAGGTCAGGCCCAGATAGAGGTCCAGGAATGGAAAGAAATGAAAGGAAATGGAACTTTGGAAAGAGGTGATTGCTTGTGAGGATGGTTTCCCAAATAAGGTGGCCAGGGACCTCTTTAAGTTTCTAATTTGCACAGGATTTTGGTAGCTGGGGCAGAAGAAAGTGAGCCAACTATTGTATGATGCCTGAATGTTTTCCCATATCATCATATTCTGCCAGGGAAGCAAATGGTTTATGACAAACTTCTCCCCAAAGAGACACTTGGGGGTGACTAATAGCTGTAGAAAGGAGAATAAAACCTATCAGATAACGAATCTTGGAAAGGTAGTAGTCAGATTGTTGCCAGCCTACATTTTAGCAAATACCTGGTAGATGAGGTCCCAAAGTACCAAGGCATTTTACCATAGAGTAGAATGAATTCATTCCTGAGTGAGAAGGCTTCAGACCTTTCCTAAGTAGGTATCTACAATTCCAGGAATGCAGGTGACTTTGTACCCTGGAGGATTGGCTATTTTCTCTCCTTTGGAGAAGGAATTCAAACAAACATGAGAACTGGGATTAGCCCTCTAGCATTTTGTGGGGTCCTATCATTGACCTATTTCTTTATTGTGGCAGTACATGTTTTAATTACACAAAGTTGCCCAAATGGTGATGACACCACAGTAGGTCTGCAGGAAGAACACTTATTAATTGAACTTAACTCTCAGAAGTTCCCCCAATACTGAGAAGTAGTCTGTTCAAGAGATGATGTTATTTTTCAAAATCTATTTTGCGATTCCTCCTGGCAGAGAAACAATAGGCAGACAATGGTGTCTACTGCTTCTGTTGCTGCTTCTCTTTTGAGGAACACTTGGAAGTAGAGTTACGTGAGAATTGGGGTCTCAGTTAGTGGGTAACAAGGGCATGAGTCTTTGGAAAAGGAACAGGGAGCAGAGCATGAAGCATGAGAACGACCAGTCAACCAAAATCAAGCTTACTTTTATTAAAGGCCCATCCTGAGTAGGACTTGCACCAAGATGATGGGGAAAGTAGAACCGCTGTGTGACAGATTTCGGATACTTACATTGTGTTTGGAGTGGCTTTGGGGGACAGTGATGTCCCATGGGACGTGGATACAGAATGGGGAATGGTCCTCAAATAAGGTATGGTGAACTGGCTGACATAAGCAACTTCCCTGACATCTGCTCTGTTAAACACTGCTTCACATGTTCCCCATAGCACAGCAGGTAGGGGGAGGTCAACCATTCTAGAAACGGAAACCTAGATTCTTACCAAGAAGCCTCAAGCCACAAGGGGGACCAAGACAATAGAGGAACTGTTGGTCCAAAGAAACACCCACATTTCAGAAAAACACAGATTTGGTAAGAAAATGCAACCCGGCAACAAATTCAGTTATACAACAAAGACAGCACTCTGCCTTGCTCCAGATGGCTGCCTGGGTGGTATGGGGTGGAGGCTACGGGGACCGCCTGGCTTGGATTTTGACACACAAATTCCTCAGTGAGGAGTTGGAAAGTCCCAGACCTGTTCTATGAAAGGGAAAAACATAGATTGAAGGAATGTCAAAAAGGAAAAAAACCCAAAATCCCTGCCTCAGCCTACTGTCAAAACAAAAGAGGCAGAGAAAAAGAGAAAGAAGCATTTCCTGAAATAAATCTCAGGCTTACTAGAAGGTGGGTGCTTACACTTTCTGAGGTATAATCTCCAACTTTCCAACACAGCACTTTTAACCTGTAGAAAAGTTGGCAGCTTGATAGGCTGAAGAGTCTTCTGCCAGTTACACCTGCAAATGGCTGCCCCAGCTATTCTTTAGAAAATAAATAAGATGTATGTGCCCCAAAACAGGCAGATGGCCATCTAAGAGGCCTAGAAAAGGGATCAACAGAAACATAACACGCAATAGCAGCCTTTGTGTTTTGCTCTTGTTGAGCATCCAGACCTGTTACTAAAGAGGAAACTGAAATCTAATGGTCATCTTGAAGCACAGCCAAAGGCCTTTGGGCAGCAAACTCCCCACCAGTCCAGCCTGAGCTGGGAAGAGCTTGCATCACCTGGAACTCAGCCAGTGCACTTCCCAGACCCGCCCCACAAAGAGGTACCCCACCTTTCTTCCCCTCCATCCTCCCAGCCCCCTGGGCTGTTTTCATGACAGTTTGTTTCCATGTATTAAAGGAATGACATATACAGAAATGTCGTCCCCTGAGCCCAGTCGGTCATTAGATATCCGCCATCCTCTGTCCTTCAGGACGCCCCGAGCACGCATCACCAGGTCCTGAGCTGCCAGTGTATACCTGTGCAGGAAGAAGCAGGGGTGACACGGTCAGTAAAGGCCTCCGGCAGAATCTGGGGTAGGGTGAGGCATGGAAGGAGGCGTTATCTCTGCAGCTGTGCAAACAGTCTTCAAATATCTTCAAAGCCACAAAATGCCTAGGTCATCTTTTGCCAGAATGTGGGGTGCCTAGTGTGAGATTACTTTTTAGGCAGTAGGCAGACAAGGCACTAAACACATTAAATAACCTCCTCTGCTTCTCGGTCCTCTTTTGACGTTGCTGATCACGTCGAGGAGAGTGTCTTAGTTTGATGCTAGTGTATCTTTAACAAAGATATGATCAGGTGCAAAGCCTTCCACGGAAAAGTGTCTAGCTAAAAAGTACATGGAAAAACACGAACTTATGTTTTCAATATTTTTATTTTTAGGGCTAGAATCCTTTTTTGACAAAAGATAGTCTTTTTTCTGTTTGTGGCTAGAGTGTACAAATCTAAAATATGTTTGCTTTAAAAAATAAGTTGATTTAAAGTAAATTAGGGGAAACGGACTTTGGCCCAGTGGTTAGGGCGTCCGTCTACCATATGGGAGGTCCGCGGTTCAAACCCCGGGCCTCCTTGACCCGTGTGGAGCTGGCCATGCGCAGCGCTGATGCGCGCAAGGAGTGCCGTGCCATGCAAGGGTGTCCCCTGCGTGGGGGAGCCCCACGCGCAAGGAGTGCGCCCGTGAGGAGAGCCGCCTAGCGTGAAAAGAAAGAGCAGCCTGCCCAGGAATGGCGCCGCCCACACTTCCCGTACTGCTGACGACAACAGAAGCGGACAAAGAAACAAGACGCAGCAAATAGACACCAAGAACAGACAACCAGGGGAGGGGGGGGGAATTAAATAAATAAATAAATCTTTATTAAAAAAAAAATAATAAAGTAAATTAGTAATAATAGTGCATGTGGCACAGTAATATAGCAAAAATGCAAAGGCGATGTGTAAATGACTGACATACCTCGGTGTGGGTGCGCTGCCCTACCACCCTTATCAGTGCCACCTGCTCCTCCTGGCCAATGTAGGTATAGTGAGGGACCCCCTCCCCCCGAAATTTAAAAATGGATTATTCATAGAGATTTAAACTATAAACTTAAGGAAAAAGGTTGCCTCCCACACTTCCAAGACAAGACGATAAGCTGATGGAAGTTATTAACATCTGGAGAAAGAATGTAACATGGTAGGTGGTTTGGGTGGGCATTGATCTTGGTTAGCCTTGATACATGACAAATGAGACAAAACATTGACCAGTATCTACTTCAAACATTAACCAGGGCAGAGGGAGGCTTAGAAATTTGGTTCCACTGGCAGGGGCATATATAGAGGGAGACAGATTACTCTCTCAGCCTATGCTATTAATCATATGATTCACTTTTGTTCTGATTTCTTCTTCACCAAAAATCCTTCTGACTATGACCTGCCTCGCTATGTAGGCCTGCCTACTGGGAAAGAAAAAGCTAGTCATTTGTACTTTAAGAATATTAGTTATATTTCTCTGTATAAATGTCAACTGGCATTTTGATTTACATATCTATCTTAGAAGCTTGGTTAAGGGGAGTCCAGCTCTGATATAATGAATCTTTTCTCTGTACATTGATTAAAGCTGTTTCTGAACCTGAAAAGCTAAGGGCCAGACTCTCGTACATCACCAGGATAATAAACGTCACTCTATGAGGCCTCTTGGAAGCGAGCTTGTGGGCCTTTTATAAGAGACCACCCTGATATTGCTAGTGAACTTTCCCTACTTGGAATGTCTCAGCCTTGACTTTAAAATTCTGAGTTATGGAATTTAAAACACCAGAAGCCTATTTCTTCCATGAAAACCTCTTACGGTGTCAGTGAGATCTGGACCCATTAACTGAAAACATTAATATAGCTGTATAAAATGTATGAAGTTATATTAAGTAAAATACATAAAAACTAAAAGGAAAAAAAAAAAAGACAAAACAAAACCCAAAACACCAAAAAAGCAAAACAAACAACAACAACAAAACTGTTATGACCTGCCACAAATGAGATGACAGAGTAAGATGTTTCAGGACTCCATTCCCCCATAAAAGCTTTGCACAACTAGCAAGAACTGGCAGCAACATCTTTCTCAAAGCTCCAGAAAAAAGATAAAAGATGCAATAACAGGGAAAGTACCAAATTAAGAAAAAGGCTACTTAAAAATGGTTAGGATCTTATAGTACCCCGGTTAACCCCTCTATAGCGCCTCACTGGCTTGGCACCGAGCCAGCCCACATTTCCAGTGCAGATCCCTGGTCCTGGTTCCAGAGGGAGCAGACTAGTCCTTGTGCCCATCCTGTGTAGATGCCTGCTCCAATCTGTTTGGTGTTGGTCTGAGGAACTAGCCATTTCAGAGCTTACCCCGTGTATAGAAGCAGCTCACTAAATTCTCCTACAGAATGCTATGGAGAGCAGTCAAGTCATCCTGCCTGAGACAAGGGATTGGTGGCTATAGGACATACAGTGTAGTGCCCTATAACGTGAAGAAACTTTCCTAGGGAGGATGGGACATTTGTATCTGGGTTAACGGGGATTCCTGGAGCTAAATGTGTATGCCTGAGACAAGCTGCATGCATGTGCAGAACAGATCAGAGTGGACCCTTTGCTTTGGCCTCAAGCTACTCTCTAAACTCACTGTATAGAAAAACCTTGAAAGACAGCCCTCATGCAGGTCCATCTGCAAAGTTTGGGAAAGGTATTTTCTTCTTTTTTCCTTTTTATATTTTATTAGCTCCTGGCATTCAAGAAAAGATCAAGCCTAACACTAGCAGGGTATACAGTAAAGAAGAAATGCCCCAGAGTCTAAATTCCAGTGATACCAGACTAAAATATCAAAATGTCTAGGTTTCAGTAAAAGATTACAAACATACAAAGAAACAGGGAGTGATGGTCGAGGCAAAGGAGAAAATTAAAGCATTAGAAACCATCAGTGAGGAGAGGATCAGATCTGGGGAGTACTTTAAAAATCCCTTAAAGAATACTTAAAAAAAGGTCCTAAATATGCTCAAAGAGCTAAAGGAAAACATGGACAAAGAACTAAAGGAAATGAAGAAAATGACAGATGAGCACAGAGTACCAATAGAGAGATGGAAATTATAAAAAGGAATCAAACAGAATTGAAGACACACTAACTGTAGCAGTTTGATATAATTGATGAATTCTAAAAGGAAATATTGGATTATGCTTGTAAACTGATCTGTACCTGAGCAGAACTGAGTTATGATTAGGATGTTGAGTCCCCACTCCTTGGTTGGTGGGGACACACAGACAAAAGGCATGGCAAAGAACAGAGTTAGCACTTTTAATGTTTGGTGCTAAAGACTTAAACTGGAGCCCTGGGAAGTCAGCATGCAGAGGAAAGAGAAACCAGCCCCAGGAAAGAAGGAACCTTGAAATCACAGAAAAGCAAGCCCCAGGAACGTCAGGAACCCAGGAAGCCTGAACCCTCTCAGATATTGGCAGCCATCTTGCTCCAAATAGACTTTGGTGAGGGAAGTAACTTATGCTTTATGGCCTGGTATCTGTAAGTTCCTACTCCAAATAAATACCCTTTATAAAAACCAACCAATTTCTGGTATTTTGCATCAGCACCCCTTTGGCTGACTAATACACTGACAAATTAAAAATTTCCTAGAGGGGCTCAACAGCAGATTGGAGCTGGCAGAAGAAAGAATCAGTGAACTTAAAAGATAAGACTATTGAGATCATCCAGTTCGAAGAACAGAAAGAGAAAAGAATGAATGAAAGTGAACAGGGCCTGAGGATCCTATAGGACACTATCAAGCATACCAATGTATGCACTGTAGGAATCCCAAAAAGAGAAAAGGGAAAGAGGCAGAGAGACTATTCAAAGAAATAATGGCTGAAAATTTTCCAAATTTAATGAAAGACAAGAATATACACATGCAAGACACTCAATGATCCCTGAACAAGATAAACTCAAATAGACCCAGGTCATGGCATAGTATAATCAAACTGTCAAATGCCAAAGATAGAGAATTCTGAAATCCACAAGAGAGGAGCAATGTGTCATGTACAAGGGAGCCTCAATAAGATTAAATGTCAATTTCTCATTGGAAACCATGGAGGCAAGAAGGTATTGAGATGGCATATTTAAAGTGCTAAAAGCAAAACACTGCCAACCAAGAATTCTATATCTGGCAAAACTGTCTTTCAAAAATGAGGGAAAGGTAAGCAGATGTGGCTCAGCTGATGGAGCATCTGCCTACCATATGGGAGGTCTAGGGTTTGAACCCAGGGCTTCCTGGCCCATGTGGTGAGCTGGCCCATGCAGAGTGCTGTTGCGTACAAGGAGTGCTGTGCCATGCAGGGATGTCCCCCGTGTAGGGAAGCCCACGTGCAAGGAGTGTGCCCTGCATTGAGCTGCCCTGCATGAAAAAAGCACAGCCCACCCAGGAATGGCACCGCAGACACGGAGAGCTGACGTAGCAAGATGACACAACAAAAAGAGACACAGATTCCCGGTGCCCTGGAGAATGCAAGGAGACACAGACGAACACACAGTGAATGGACACAGCAGACACCAGGGGGTAGGGGGGGTGGGGATGGAGAAATTAAAAAAAATGAGGGGAGAGATTAAGACATAAACAAAAGCTGTGGAGTTTGTTACTGGCCCTAGATGGATCCTACAAGAGATGCTATAGAGAGCTCTACAGGGTGAAAGGAAAGAACAGACAATAGATTGAAGCCACACAAGAAATAAAGATCTTTGTTAAGAATAAAGACAGGCATAAATATAAATGCCAGTACTAGTATATTTTTGGTTTTGTAACTCTTTTTACTTCCTAAAGGACCCAAATGGCAAAACATAAAATGTAATGGGAAAACAGTGCTTTAAGACTCACAATGTATAAATGCATGATTTGTGACAAGAACTACATAAAGGTGAGGAGATGGAGGAATACAGAAACATAGTTTGTATATACTATGAAAGTTAAGTTGGTACCAAAGTAAATTAAATTACAGATGCAAGATGTTACATTTAAGCTCTATGATAACTACAAAGAAAATATCAGAATATGCAAGCTCATAGAGACAGAAATAGAGTACAGGTTGTTAGGGGCAGAAGGAAATGCATATAGACTTTCTGTTTGGGAAAGCTTTAGTAATGGAAGGTGATAAGCATACCACTCTACAGTAAGTGTGATTAATCCCACTGAATGGTATGCTTTGGGGTGGATGAGATGGGAACGTTTATGTAAAAAAAAAAAAAAAAAGAAAGAATAAGTAAAAAAAGAAAGAAAGAATAAAGAGACAATGACAATTTAATGCAATATATTATCCTTGATGGAATTTGTGACAGTTTGATTTTGGTGAATCACCTCCACAATTATATTTTTGAACTAATCCATTCCTGTGGATGTGAGATTCTTTGATTGCATTGGACTCAGTTAAGGAACCTTGATTAGATCATCTGATTAGATTGCTTTTGATTGGATTACATCAGTGAGGCGTGACTCAGGTTGGGCTTCTGCCCTCTCACTAGGGCCTTATATAAATGGAGACAGAAAAAACACACACAGAAGGGGAAACCAAGATTTTGATTCTGCCATATGAGAAAGGACTGGAGGATTGCTAGTAGCTGAAACTGAAGCAACAAAACTCCCAGGAGGTTAGGCCCATGGAGCAGCTCAAGGCTGAATAGGTGAGTCATATGCCTGATCACCCACAGCTGAGCTCCACAGCAGGAGAAGGTAGAGAGAGACCACCAGACCTGCCATCTTGCCTCACCATGAGGCAGAATGCTAGGATCACCAGTAGCTGAATTTGGTGAGAAAGCATCTCTGATGATGCTTTCATCTGGACATTTCATAGCCTTGGAACTATGCTTTTACCCCTAAGAAATTTCCCATTATAAAAGCCAACATATTTCTGGTATTTTGCATCAGCAGCCTTTGGCAGACTAAGACAGAATCTAACAAGGGAGGAGAGAAGGACATTAAGATATATGAAAAAATTTAAATATAGTTCATAAGCTTTAAATCAATGTTAAATTTCTTGAGCTTGATAACTGAATCTAAGGTGGATATATGAGAACAGCTTTGTTCTTAGGAAATGTACATAGCAATATTAAGTGTTCAAGGAGCCTGATGTATACAACCTATATTCAAATGTTTAGAAAACGAATTGATAAGTAGATGGATACATCAATTGATGGAGAGATAGAATGATACAGCAAATGTTGCAAAATTTTAAAATTGATGAATCTGGGTGTATGGGAGAATAGGGGGTACACTGAAATTCTCTATATGGGGTTTGCATTATTTTTGTAATTGTAAGTTTGATAGTATTTCAAAATAAAAAGTTAAAAAATAAAAAAACCCACTGAATTGTACACTTTAAAAGGGTGAATTTGATGGCATGTAAATTATTTCTCAATAAAGTCAGTAAAAAAGATCCCTTATGAATTTGCAGACTCATATTAAAAGAGACCTTCATCTAGCCCTATCATTGCATTATTTAAGAACATGGGCTGTAGCAAACACCTCAGGATTGTTAAGAGTCTGTATTAGTCAGCCACAGGGGTGCTGGTGCTATCAGAAATTGGTTGGTTTTTATAACGGGAATTTATTTGGGGTAGGAGCTTACAGATACTAGGCCATAAAGCCTAAGTTACTTCCTCACCAAAGTCTATTTTCACGTATTGGAGCAAGATGGCTGCCGACATCTGTGAGGGTTCAGGCTTCTTGGGTTTCTCTGGGCTCAGCTCCTCTGTTTTCTCCACAAGGTCAGCTGTAGACTATGAGGCTCTCTAGGCTTTGCCTCTCTCCCCAAGGTCAGCTGTAGACTATCAGGCAAACGGCTCTGTCTCTTTTCCCAGGGCTCCAGCTTAAGACTTCAGCACCACACTCCAACATCAAAACTCTAATATTAAGGACCCTTGCATCAAAAGCTCCAACTCTGTCCTTTGCCATGCCTTTTATGATGCGGCCCAATCAGAGCTCTAATCATAACTCAATCACACCCAGTAATAGACAGATTACAAACATAATCCAATATCTATTTTTGGAATTTGTAACCATATCAAACTGCTACAAACTCCAAGTCATAGAGTCTATGGTAGCAGAAAGAAGTATAGCACACCTTGTAGGTGACAGAAAAGAGGGTATTTCAGTTACTATAAAATAAACACCATTTCTCCTGGAGAATGGGTGGTAGGTAAGTAGAATGGACACCCTCTTTTTCTATCTGTACTAAGAAAATCACCAACTTTGAGGCAGAAGACTGTAAGTTATACGTAAGCATCTAGGAAAGAGCATCTATCTCTAAGGGGCTGCTCTTGCTCAGATCAGGAAATAAACAGAAAAGCCTTGAAAGAGCCAAAATCAATGTCACAAAAATCCATGAACTGCACCTCATAGATATATACATTCAGAAGAGACCCCCAGTAACACTTCAGGTCTGCTACTCTTTGTTTTATATTAAAATGTATGCTCTGAGCCATAATCACACAGGAAAAGGTCACCATCAATATCAGGATGACGTTTATTATTCTGGTCAGGATGTGGATCTCAGCTTTTCAGGTTCAGAAACCTGAAGTCAATATAGAGAGTAGATTCATTTATAAATACTGCATTCACTTGAACCCAGTTCACTGGTAGAGCAGACATAGAAAATTATGGCAAGCTGACTATGAGAAATGACGGTTAATAGTAAAAAAACAACAAACAAAAAAGATGTAAAAAAAAACAGATACAAGAACTCAAAACAGTTCTTGGTGGTCATTTAGTCTAATGGCAAATCAGATCCCAGTCATGGGGCAATGGTTGAAAGATGTCCAGCTGGTTTTAAGTCATGGAAGAGTATATTCCATGGTTAAAGGCAAGTGAGTACCCTGATAGTTAAACACCTTTAGTATTTGGAAAATAAACGTTGTATTTTAAAAAGCCAGCATTAGCTCATCCTGAAAAGATGGGTATTCAGGAAACTCATTCCCTCAAGTGATCTAAATAATTAAGGCTTTATCTTTAAAATATGGTTATTGCATATCCCAAGACACTTTCCCTTGAGCCTGCTTATCTTATCACCATCCATTCTGTCTTTCCTTAGGTGCTTGAGAGAAGGCCACACTTCCTCAACCTTTTCCCATTTTCTTCCTTAATTTCCTTTTATTAGCCCCCAAACCCTACTAAGCTGTCCTTGTAAAGATAGGGTCAAAGGCTCTTTCTCAATACTCATTCTGGTCAACTTTTTTTCAGCACGGATATGCAGATTATCCTATTTATACTTGAACTATCCTTACTTTTTTTCTTGAATTCTCCTTTCCCTTTTGGGTTTCCAAGACACTGCACACTCCAAATTCTCCTCCTGAGTCTGGGCTTTCATAAAATACGGCATGTGTTCCTCTCAGATGCTTCTTTTCAATTTCCTTTGCAGGCTTCAATTAAGACTGAGGAAGAAGTCAATAAATGGTAACTTATTTTCACTCCCAAGGCGGGACTTCCTCAGCTATCATTTCTTTTTTTTTTTTGGTAGATAGAGAAGTTGTTATTTGCAAGGGAGCAGAGATTTAATCCAACAAGTCAAATCCCCTATCATCGTTGGATTCTCCTGACTCCTTCTTCTTCTCCTCTGTCTCCTTTGCTGCAACAGGGGCTGAGCTGGCAGCAGGGGCAGCAGAGCCCGGACAGCGGATCCGGCCACAGCCCTGCCGGCAGGTGCACCGCCACCTTGCCAATGCCCTGAGCAATGGAGTCGTCGATGTTTTTTCCATTTAGCTCACGGGTGACCATGCTGAGCCGGTCTCGTCATGTGCCTCGATTCCCACACTAGACAGGACCTTCTTGCTGTCCTTGGTGCTGCAGTAGGCACTGCCCGAGGGAGGCCAGCAGGTAGGAGGCGCTGTAGTGTGCATCTCCGGGCGTCCAGGAGGGCAAGCCCAGCTATCGTTCTTAATTAACGGTAGCCCTGTCTCTTAGGCAACAAATCGCTGTCACTTTCAAAGGTACTTTCTCACCCTGATAGTATTCAACCATAAAATCCATAAGATGGAGGAAGACTTTCAAACTTTGTATTGTTTTATTGTTTTAAAGGTATTTCATTAGTGGTATATGGAGATTAAAATAAAATCTAATTGCACTAGTCTTTTAAGAGGTGAGTTAAACTTTACTGTAAAATCTGAACTTTTTGCCACCATATACATACATGTACATATATATGTATGTATAAATTTTTGTGTTTTCTATTAATTTTTTCTTTCCTTCATTCTTGCTTTCTGTCAGATTCATAGTTTTATTACCTTTTCCTCCATTTTAAAAAATTGTCATATAAACAAGAATGTACCTTGGTAGCTCTCAATCTCTTCTCAATTTATTTCCTGTTTTCTATCTTTTTTCCCCTCGCCACCCCCCCCAATCCTGCTGTTTTGCTGTTTGTGTCCATTCGCTGTGTGACCTTCAGTTTCTGTTTCTTTTTTTTGTCTTCTCTTCTTGTTTTCTCCTCTAGGATTAACTGGGATTTGATCCCAGGGATCTCCAATGTGGAGAGAGGTTCCCTGTCACTTGTGCCACCCCAGGTCCTGGTTTCTGTTGCGTCTTGCCTTGACTCTCCCCTTTGTCTCTGTTTTGTTGAGTCATCATCTTGCTGTGTGGCTCAACGTGCAAGCCCACTTTTACCAGGAGGTCCCAGGGATCGAACCAGGTCCTCCCATATGGTAGACGGAAGCCCGGTCACTTGAGCCCCATCTGCTTCCCTCTGTCTTTTTAAAACTCTCTATGTGATAGCTCTCATTTCACTAACTCCTTCAGTGGTTTACTTTATTTCATTGACATTTTTCACTGTGAATTTCTATTTGGTTCTTTTTCAATTTCATCACTTTATGATTCTATTAAGATGTGTTTAAATTTTCTCTCAGTTCTATTATGCCCCGTTTTTTTGTTTGTTTTCTGGCATCTAGTTATTCTCTCTCATGGTGTGGGTTTGAAGGTAAGATATACGCTTCTCTTGAGGAGGGGCTATTTACTGTGTAATTTGGTTTTCTGCAGAGATTTGAAAATTTGCCTTTATAGGGGGAACTAAGTTTTATTTTTTCCAGTCCTAAATACCTATTTTATGTTAATTTCATGTCTTAGGATCTTCATACCCTGACAGTAGTGGATAGTTTAACTTTACACTTTTCCTGTATGGTGTGTCTGCTCTGCCATTTCTTCCTCTTCACAGAGCTTTGATTTTGTCAGGTATCCACCTGTATTCATATACCCACAGGCTTCAGGGAGGGGTGATCCTAGTGCAGAGCTCATTGTTCCTACGAGATCCTTCACATTATTTCTCTTCTAGGCTTCTCTAGTATATATGATATCCCTTTTCTGAGAGCAGCCTGAGCAGACAACTGAAGAGAACCAATTAGACCCTGAATTCAATAACGGAAGAGTGAAACTGAACTCAAGAACCAGTTTCCTGGGGAAGCGGACTTGGCCCAGTGGTTAGGGCGTCCGTCTACCAAATGGGAGGTCCATGGTTCAAACCCTGGGCCTCCTTGACCCATATGGAGCTGGCCCATGTGCAGTGCTGATGTGCCCAAGGAGTGCCCTGCTCTGCAGGGGTGTCCCCCACATAAGGGAGCCCCACACTCAAGGAGTGTACCCCATAAGGAGAGCCGCTCAGCGCGAAAGAAAGTGCAGCCTGCCCAGGAATGGCGCTGCACACACAGAGAGCTGACACAACAAGATGACGCAACAAAAAGAAACACAGATTCCCATTCGGCTGACAACAACAGAAGTGGACAAAGAAGAAGATGCAGCAAATAGATACAGAACAGACAACTGGGGTGGGGTGGGGTGGGGGAAGGGAAGAGAAATAAATAAATCTTTAAAAAACAAAAAACAAAACCAGTTTCCTGACATTCCCTTCATGTTACAGGAGATCCAGTATTGACATAAAAGCCAGAAACAGCTTTCAGGTAAAATGAGGTCACTTGCAGGAGCTTTCCTCCTAAACAGATCAACTAAATCCAATCCCAGGATCACAGCTCTCTGGAGAAGGCTTTTTGTTCCAGCTCCCATATTCAGCCAGCTTGGTGGCCATTTTAGAACTCATTGTCTAACATCCATATTCAAGAGTCCACTTGCCAAAGGCATGAAACAACTATCGAGGATGCTTTATATCAAGACTGCTGTAAGAAGAACAAACAACTTTCTCTGGAGGGAAAGAACTGCTTCTCTCTCCCATTTTGTTCTGCAATTTTTACCTTACAAGGACTGCCTGGTTTGGTGATGATGAAAAGAAACTGCTTAATGTGGCAGTAAAACAAGAATTCTAGTAAGTTTGGTACTGGAACTGAACACAGGTGTGTACATCTGCCATAGACTGAGGGGTGTAAGAGTTAAAGCATGAAATTTAAGTACAAAATGCACAGAACAACGAAGAATATGGCGCAGCTGAAGTCAATGAAAGGGAAGGAGAGTCTGTTATATACCAGCTGGAGCTATGAGATGGGCTGAAGAACCTGGAAAGTTTCTGGAAGCTGGATGTGGAGCAGCTGGAGAACTATTACTGGATGCTTTATTCACAAATGATTGGTTAGACCCGCATTAGAAAACCGCTGGAGTAGTTTGAAGTACCTATGAAGACAGGAAAGAGTTGGATTCCTCTAGGTTCTTGGCTAAGTTGCTTAAAAGAATCTAAGAACATGCCAGTTTAGTTAGGAGAGTAAAAAGAATTTACTGGGAAATGGAAAAGAACAAAGCTTGCTGAGAAATGGGAGAGAAGGACTGAAAAACCCATCGAAATTTGGTGCAGGCTCCCCCAGGTAGAGAGTGCAATCTGGCTTTTGCTGTCACCTTTATTAAACTATCGATTACCCGTCCCACTGCTAATGCTAAGGGAAGGGGCCCCAGCTGTTATTGGTTACCCCACCAATGGTGGGGGCCAAAGATGAGGCCTATTCGGAATATCCAGGGCCAAGGGGAGGTCCTGGAAAGAGAATCTGGGACCTCAAGGTTAAACTCAAGGTCTCAGCAGTATCGCAGCCATGTTGTCTGTTTGCCATGTTGTAACTCATCTAGTTTCCCTGGTTAACCTGCCTCATCGACTCTCCTAAAGAAAGTCTCCCTGAGATACAAATTTTGTATTTTGAGAATATTTTTCTTCACTGGCTGAGGCTTTCAATATTGATCAGCAAAACTCTGCTGAAAGAAACGATGCTGGGGAGCAATTAGACTTGGCAAACTTCACAGGGCTTGGCGGAGAAGCTTCCTTGGGCTCCCAGGGGGAGGGAACAGAGAAAGGACAGCAGGGGAGGTAAAAAAAAACAAAAAAGGAAGAGGGGGCTGAAGATCTACGGCAAAAAGTTCTTTTCATAACGACTGGCTCTAAAGTCAGGGCAGGAGGAGACAATAACTCCTCGGCTGTCTTTCTTGCCTGCCTTTTTTGTGGCCGTTCTCAGTGTGTTTGCCTCGCAGGTGGAGCCTTATTCTCAGTGTGTTTGCCTCGCAGGTGGAGCCTTATTCTTAGTGTGTTTGCCTCGCAGGTGGAGCCTTATTCTCAGTGTGTTTGCCTCGCAGGTGGAGCCTTATTCTCAGTGTGTTTGCCTCGCAGGTGGAGCCTTATTCTCAGTGTGTTTGCCTCGCAGGTGGAGCCTTATTCTTAGTGTGTTTGCCTCGCAGGTGGTGCCTAAACAGGGCTCAGGGTGTGGAGGTGGACAGCCCGGGTTCCAATTCTGGCTTCACTCCTGACCAGACGGGGGCTCTGGAGAAACTCCTTTGTCTCTGGAGCCTATTTTTTCTTACTTCTAAATCTGGATTAATAAGAGAGCAGACCACAAAGGCTCCTGCAAGGAATAAATGAGATCAACCCGGAAAGCCCGGCACATGGTCAGAGGGCAATAACCGCTAGCCAGCATTCCTCATTAGACATAAATGCCTTTTTCCTACCCCAGACTTGAGCCTAACGTCAGCCACCTCTTCTAGAGTCTGTTTTCCACAAGGTCAAATCTGAATGGGCACTGAAGTTTCAAAAATAAGTCAATTTAAGGCCTTGGGCTATAACCATGCCTTAAAGTCTTTAATAGTTCTAGTTGGGTGGGAACGTCTATTTGCCATTTGGATGGCACAGACAGGGTCTTACAAGAGGGAGGGTAGGTGGCAGGAACTGGGGAATTAATGGGTTCCAAATATTTGCATATAAAAGGCAGCCTCCATCTGCTGATGCCCCGCAGTAATGCAGTGTGATGGGAGCAGGAGGAGGAAACCTCTTTGCATTCTGAGCAGGCCTCCCAGATTTAAGAGGTAGAAAAGCTCTCCCAAGCTTGGGAACTTTGGCAGGGATCCGGGGTGACTGGGTGGGAGTGTGGGAGCAGCTTGGAGGGGGCTCTTTGTTGTGGGCGGGGGTGGGGGCAGACGCACTGCTTAGGCTCACAGCTGGGAGCTGGGTCACATAGAGCCATTCACAGCTCCTGAACCGAGCTCCTGAAGTCACTCGTTCCAGCTTCTGTCCCCTGCCCAGGGTATGATATCCCGACACACTGGAATAATGCCAGGGCCTGTCAGCTGCTGGTGTGTGTGCCGGCAGGTACAAGGCTACAGACTGGGGAGAGCTTTCGACCCTGATGGGAGAGGGAAAGGAATCCCCCCACTTCCTTTGCACCATGGCAGGGTCTCCCGGGTTTCTTAGGTGGTGGGTGCTTGATTTAGTTTGAAGCATTTCAGTATGAGGTGGCATAATGGGCCATTTCCTTCTCAGTCCTCCCTGGCAAGCCCTTTTAAAGGCCCTGATGTTCCAACTAAGTGGCCACGCAGCTCTGCCTCAACGGCTACATAAACAGCCCTGAGGAAGGAAAGGGGCTGGCACAGGCAGGCTCCCAGGCTGACTTCCAACTTTCCACTGATGCGAATATGTTAAACATCACAAAAGAAATGAAAATGCAGATTTTATCTAGTCTTCAAACACCAGATCAAACACTCCTGAATTTGTTCATAAAGTCTGGTGGGAAGTAGGCGGAACCCTTCCTTTTTGTATTTGTGGCAAGATTTTTGAAAACCATATGGTGCTGCTAGAAATTAGTTCACTTAATTTACAAGAAACTTTTAAAGAAAGAACCTTTGTCTTTTTGCCAATATAAATTTCATATTATCAAGGTAATACAAACAAAGGAATACCTGTATTAATACTTGTCAGTACTGGTGGGTAATTTATGATTAACAGTTCCACTAATTAATCCTTCCTTGCAAAGTATGCAGCCACCTGAGCCACTGAGCACATGAACCGAAGAAGGACATTAGAAGTGTGAACTTCAGGAAGGTTCTGCGGGATTGAGAGTATACTGGTACTTACAGATTAAACATTCCATAAAAAAGCCCTTGAGTGTCATGACAGGGAGTGGAGGTGGGGCGGGATTAGGTCCAAGATACAAAGATGAGGTTGTTTCTGAGACAGGTATTGGGAATTGAAGGGCTGGGCATAGCTTTGTAAAGTTTTGCCTGGGCGTTTGTCATGTGAATCCATGGTACATTTTCATGTTTGGGTAGCTGTTCTCCGGCCCCAGTTCTTCTTTGCTTTGCCTATTCCCTTCCCTGTTAGTAATATTAATAATTTACTCCTTTCTGACAAAATCCTTAAGCATCTTCTTTGAGTGATTACATGCTTGCGTCCATTTCGAATATTCCTCCCAGGAGATCGACCCACAAAACCTCTTGCTTTACTGAAGGGATAGTCAATCCCAAATAGTTTGCCTCAGAAAACCCTTTCCAGGTCTTTCTCTGAGCACCTCTCCAAATCATACAGGTCCCAAAGGAGACCCCTTATAAGAATTAAAGGTAACTGCAGGTTCCAACAACCCCCCTTTAGAGAGGTTGGTATGTTTCCTACGGACGGTTCATTTCATGACTGCCAGTTGTGCTCCACTTAAAGGCAAACTCCAATAGATGAAAAGAAACAGAAAGAAAGGGGAAAAACCTCACCACACCCATATTCTGGCTTATCCACAAAACCTTTTTGTTTCCCGACTTCTTTGTGGACCAGACAGTTCAAAGGAGCAAAAGGACTTACTAAGATACACTGGGGTCAAGAAGATCAGACATCTCGTTTTTCACCCTCTCTCTGACTGAGAGGATGGTGTGAGGGTCAGAATGCTACAGACATATCCTTATGCTAATCATCTCTCTCCTCTCACCAGGCCCTCCTCCGGGTTGGGAAGTGATAGCATCAGAGCAAAATAATGCTGGCAATTTGTTGAGAATGGCTGTCACTAAGAAGAAAAAGAAGAGAAAGCAAACATACTCCATAAACAAAAGCCAAACAACGAAATGACGAAACACCGAAGTCCTCCCTATCACGGGGCTGGGTCCTGCCTCTTTCTGTCCTCCTTCCTTGCTAGACAAAACAAATAAAAGAGGCCCACTCAAAATCTCAAGAAAAGAAACATTTTGCCACTCTTCTTCTGGCCTCCTTCCCTTCCCTCTCCCTCAGGCTGCCCACCCTGAGCAGCTCTTACCTTTCCCATTTTCTATCGAACAATAGGCTGACTTCATTTGGCCAGGAACGCCGTGCTCCTGGCCCTCCTCCTCCATATTAAACAGGCAAACCTATGATCCTGGCGACATGTGGGGGAGGAATAAACCCTCCTGACTGCAGAAGGGCTAACGGAGCCTCTGGAATTATAGTGGGTTTTTCTCAATCAGATAAACGAAGACTCAGGCCTAAACTCACTAGGGGGATTCCCACTCATATTTCCATTCTGCGAAACAAAATCAGAACAGACCCCCATGCGGAGGGCCCTCAGATAAGAAATGCCACTCTCTCAGCTACACCCAGACCCACATTCCAGGTGGCCACCCTCCCAAGGAAAGGAGCCGGGAGTGGTGGCAGAGGCGCTCAGGAGAAACCACCTGCCTGCCACGGCTCTTGAACTGAGCTCTCTGTGTCCACGGGCCTCCCAACGAGACAGGCTAGCTAAGCTGGGGTGTGAGTGTGGTGCCTTTGTGCCAAATTACATACAGATCTATGCAGAAATGCCACACACATGAAAGAGAACTCATTTTGTATAATTCCCGTATTACGACTTTGAAACAAATTAAGTTTCTCTGATTTCCCAATATGGCTTAAATTACTAAGGAATGCACAGGGGTAGTAACCAAGCTGCATCTCATGTTTCTTACCATCAGATTGTACGGAATGATTCCTGATGAACAGATCACACAAGCTCCATATCATTTCTGCAGACTTTCTTTTCTACAACTAGTTTTCTCATTCATATTAACCTTAAATTCCTAAGGCCTGGCATGATCTGGCCCGTCTGCCTCACACCTCATCTGGTGATGCTCTGCTCCCCCCTACGCTGGGTCAGCCACACTGGCTTTTGGGTTCCTGGAAAGCACCATGTTCTTCCTCTCCTCTCTCTACCTCACTCCTCTACTGCTGGGATCATGCTTTTTTATTATTAAAGTTTAGATATCCTTTATCCTGGGATGTTTGCTAGGTTAGGGTCATCTCTTTATTACTCATATTTAAATTCCTGTTCAACTTCTGTAACCTCTTCCAGCTTTTAAACTCCAACCAGGCAAGGATCAGGTCTGTTTTCTTCATGGATTCTTACCATGTCTAGCAGAGGGCTTGACGCATAAAATAGATCCTTAATAATATTTCCTGAATGAATATGAATGGGAGTTATTTGTCAAAAAAGAAAATCTTGGCCCATAAGTTCTGACTGTCTTATCTAAAAAATCAACCAGGGGAAGTGGACGTGGCTCAACTGACAGAGTGTCCGTCTACCATATGGAGGGTCCAGGGTTCGATCCCCAGGGCCTGCTGACTCATGTGGTGAGCTGGCCCATGCACAGTGCTGCTGTGCCCAAGGAGTGCCATGCCACACAGGGGTGACCCCGCGTAGGGGAGCCCCACATGCAAGGAGCACGCCCCGCAAGGAAGCCGCCCAATGTGAAAAAAGCACAGCCTGCCCAAGGTGGTACCTCACACAAGAGGAGCTGATGCAGCAAGATGACACAACAAAAAGGAGATGCAGTTTCCCAGTGCTGCTGAATAATGCAAACGGACACAGAAGAACACACAGTGAATGGACACAGAGACCAGACAGCAGGGGGGGAAGGAGAGAGAAATAAAATAAATCTTAAAAAAATAAAAAATAAAAAATCAACCAGAATTAAATTTTTCAGATTTCCAGTCTGATATTCTATCTCTTCCAATAAAACTGCTTCTCTTGCAACTTTTCCTTTCACACATTCAACTATCTGTTACAGGACTCTTTCTCAGGCTTTGGTTTGCCATCTGAAGATGGAACTACTTTTTCTTTCCTGCTCTATTTGTTTCATGGAGATCCCTGTAAGCTCTCCCTTCATAGGCAGCAGATCTCATGGATCTCAATAGCCTATCTGAGCCGCAGTGTGTTTGCCCAGTAACTGGCTTCTCAGACAACACTGCACATTGGTTATGACTCCTTGGTGGGCAGATTTGTTGCCATGGAGAGACAGGGGCTAGTAAGCAAGACCAGACCAGCTTGGAGAGACTAAAAAGAAATGTTCGGTACCTTTCAACTCATAACTGTCAGCTGGCTTTGCAAAGCTTTACAAAAACAATTATAATAGAGAAAGTCAACACGAGAATGTTGCTAACAAGTAGGATACGAAACACAAAACTAAAGTCAACAGAAGAAAAGCTCATTCATATTCAAAAGGATTCTTTAATTACAAAATCATCAGTTCCTCTAGAACTGAGCACAGTTATACCAAACAATCCTAGGAGACAGAGATGGTCTAGCTTCACATATTTTTTTTATTGAAAAAATATTTTTGTTGTGAAGTATACGAAGCATTCCATAGTAACCCCTACCTAAAATAGTGCTCACTATATGCCAGGCACTTCACGTACATATGTATGATGTTGGTACTATTGGAACCCATTTGACAGTTGAGGAATCTGAGACAGAGGGGGCTAAGGAAACTTCCCGAAGGTCACAAGATTTGAAGGGGCAGAGACAGGATTTGAACTCAGGCAGTCTACAGATGCTCTTAAACACTAGAGTTCTCTGGCTCTCATACTTTACATAAAAATGAATGTATATAATATATGTACAGTTTAAAAAGAAAAAGAACAAAAATCTACCTGTCACCTAGCTAAAGGAACAGGACATTACCAGTGTTTTAGTTTCCTAGGCTGTTCAAGCAAATATCACAAATGAGTTGGGTTAAACAATGAAGATTTATTTGCTCATTGGCTGGGAAAGAGTCCAAATCAAGGCGTCATCAAGGAAATGCTTTCTTGCTGTAGACAGTGATGTTCTGGGGCAGGCCACTGAGATTCTTGGTCCTTAGCTCCTCTGTCACATGGCAATGCACATGGCAGACTGTCCTGGCTTCAGTTTTCTCTTCCAGGTTCCGCTGAATTTCAGTTTCTGGCTGCTCTCTTGGTGGTTTTTTCTCTCTGTCTGAATTTCATTCTGCTTATAAAGGACTCTAGTAATAGGATTAAGAACTACCCTGTTTGGGCTGTGCTACAACATAACTGAAGTAACCTCATCAAAAGGTCCTGTGGGTTCATACCCACAAGAATGGATTAGATTTAATAACGTGTTTTTCTGGGGGGTACATACAGCTTCAAACCTCTACAACAAGTAAGTACCTCTGTGGACCCACTGTGGGCCCTTCCTCAAGCACAAATTCCCCTCTGCCCCTACCACCTCCCCTCCCAGGATAACTGTCACTCTAAATTTTGGGTAAACTGTCTTTCTTTCTTTCTTTCCTCCCTTCCTTCCTCCCTTCTTTCCTCCCCTTCCTTTCCCCCCTCCCCTCCTCTCCCTCCCTCCCTCCCTTCTTTCTCAGTAAGCATTGCTAGCTTTGTACTTTATTTAAAATAGAGCCATTAATGTATATGTTCTTCTATGACTTGCTTATTAAATTCAACATTATGTTTTTGAGGTTCTTCCCTGTGAATGAGCACAGCTTTGGTTCATTCCTTTTCGATGGTGAATTCTATTCTTTGTTTATCCGTCCTACAACTGGACATGTAAGCTCCCTCCAGGTTTTATAGTAAAAAGAAAGCTGTGGCAAAGTGGATTTGGCTTAACTGATAGAGTATCCGCCTACCATATAGGAGGTCTAGGGTTCAAACCCAGGGCCTCCGGACCCGTGTAGTGAGCTGGCCCACATGCAGTGCTGATGCGTGCAAGGAGTGCCGTGCCATGCAGGGGGGTTCCCTGTGTAAGGGAGCCCCACACACAAGGAGTGTGCCCTGTAAGGTGAGTCGCCCCACGTGAAAAAAGTGCAGCCTGTCCAGGAATGGCGCCGCACACACGGAGAGGTGACGCAGCAAGATGATGCAATAAAAAAAGACACAGATTCCTCGTGCCACTGACAAGAGTGCAAACGGACATAGAAGAACACACAGAGAATAGACACAGAGAGCAGACAACTGGGAGGCGGGGGAGAAAGGGGAGAGAAATAAATAAAAAATGAATCTTAAAAAAAAAAAAAAAGAAAGCTGTGGAGATCTTTCTGCATGCCTCCTGATACAAGATTTTCTCCATGGCTGATGGTTCTCAAATTTTAGCAGCGGCAGAATTACTTGGAAGATTTGTTGAAACATAAATTGTTGAGCCTTACCCCCAGACTTTTGGATTTGGTAGATCTGGGGTTGACTCTCAGAATTTTCATTTCTAACAAGTGTTCAGGTGATGCTGATGCCATGTGACCCAAGGACCACACTTTTAGAGCCATTACTCCAGGAAATATACCTAAGAGTGGGACTGCTGGCTTATAGGATATGCATACGCTCAATTTTACCAGTTATGCCAAGTTGTCTTCAAAGTGCTTCTACAAATTCACAAACCTATCTGCAGTGTATGAGAATTGCAGTTTCTCCACATCCTTGCTAACTCTTGGAATTATCTGACTTTTTAAACGTTGCCAGTCGGGTGGATTACCACATTTAGTTCTGTTTTTATTTGTGATTCTTTGTACTGGTATTGTCTTCTGTGCAATGACAATATGGGACCTTGCTCCTTTTTCTACTGGTTTGTTTACATATTTTACATGTACGGGAGTTCTTTATACATTATGGTCACCAGTTACTTTTCAGTTATACAAGTTGCAAATTTCTTTTTCCATTTCATGGCTTGTCTTTTTGCTCTTTATAGTGTCTTTCAAAGAATCAAAGATTATAATTCTAATGTAGACAAAATTTTCAAGCCTTTTATTGCTTGTGCTTTCTGTGTCTTATTTAAGAAAGCCTTCCCTATAACAATGTCATAAAGATAGTCTCCTATGCTGTTTTCTACAAGTTGTATTTATTTTGCTTTTCACATTTGCCTTAATTTATTTGGACTTGATTTTGTATTTTCGACACCATTGTAACTACTCTGGCTTTGTCTTGATATCAACCCTCACACCCCCACACCTCCTGTAGTTTTCAGAAATGTCACAAACATTCTTGGCACTTTGTTCTTTCAAATACATTTTAGAATCAGCTGGCCAAGTTCCATGAGAACCCTAGTTAGTATTTTGAATATAAATTTGTAGAGAAGTTACAGTGCTGAGACTTCCTATTTAAGAATACATATATGTTCATAAGATTCTGTTATACTTTGATTAGTGCTCCATCTGAAATATCACTGTTTTTATTCCTGGTATAATTTGCTTGTCCCTCCTCTTATTTTTTTTAAAATTAATTTTACAACAAATTTATGTACTTTGTTAGTTGTATTAAAATTTTTTTAACTTTTTCACTTATCATTATTGCATATTTATCCTCTATCTTGTTATTGGATGCTGTTGTGGAAATAAGAACCACAGACTCAAAATATTAAATTAAGAGTTGTTTATTAATAGTCTGCACACAGGAGAAGAACACAATCTACATAATAATTCCACTCCTTTGGTTCCATAGAACCCTGATGCTCTAAGAATTATTTTGTGCTTGTTTATATGGATTTTATAATATAGGCAGAACTAGCTGAGTAACACGAATCAGTTTTTCCTTTGTGGTTAAGGATCTCTTTTACCTATTTTACTTTTCCTGTGGTCAGGAGCTGGGAGCTTGTGAACAAGGGTTCCATGTAATAGAGGGGAAACTTTGAACAAAGCTACTTCATGACATGGAAGGGAGATAGTCACCTGGCAGTTCAGAGGTGAGTGGTGTCTTCACCTATGCATTGTTCATTACATTAGGAAACAGAAAAGCTCAAAATTCAGCATTTAATTTTGTAATATTTCCTACTTTCTATCACTTTGTTTGTATCTACAAGTTGTTTTTAGCTGCTGTTTTTTGTTTTCTTTTTCTGTCTGTGTCCATTCACTCTATGATCTTTTGTATCTATTTCTCTCTTTTTTTTTTTTGTCTCCTCTAGGATTCACTGGGATTTGATACTGGGGACCTCTGATGTGGAGAGGTTCCCTGCCAATTGCACCACATCAGTTCCTGGTCTCTGATGTGCTTCACCTTGACTCTCCCCTTCGTCTCTCTCTCTCACTTTCTTTTTTTTAAAGATTTATTTATTTATTTATCACCCCTACCCCCACCCCCGGTTGTCTGTTCTCTGTGTCTATTTGCTGCGTGTTCATTGTCCGCTTCTGTTGTGAGCGGCACAGGAATCTGTTTCTCTTTGTTGCATCATCCCACTGTGTCAGCTCTCTGTGTGGGCAGCGCCATTCTTAGGCAGGCTGCACTTTCTTTCACGCTGGGCAACTCTCCTTATGGGGTGCACTCCTTGCACATGGGGCTCCCTACGTGGGGGTCATCCCTGCGTGGCAGGGCACTCCTTGTGTGCATCAGCACTGCGCATGGGCCAGCTCCACACGGGCCAAGGAGGCCCGGGGTTTGAACCGCGGACCTTCCATGTGGTAGACGGATGCCCTATCCACTGGGCCAAGTCCACTTCCCTCGTCTCTCTTTTGTTGAATCATCATCTTACTGTGTGACTCACTTGTTTGGGCACTGGCTTACTGCTTGGGCACTGGGCTTGCTGCGCAGGCACTCAGCTTGCCACATGGGCACTGGCTCACCGCGTAGGCACTTGGATCACTGCACAGGCACTGGCTCACCATGTGGTCACTTGCGTGGGTACTCAGTTCACCATGGGGGCACTTGGCTCATTGATGGGCACCCACATGGGCACTTGGCTCACCGTGCGGGCACTGGCTCACTGCACAGGCATGCTTTCTCTTCTTTTTCACCAGGAGGCCCCAGGGATCAAACTTGGGTCCTCCCATATGGTAGGTAGAGGCCTTATCACTTGAGCCACATCTGCTTCCCCCATCTACAAGTTTTGATATGCATTATTATTCAGGCCCAAGTAATTTCTAATCTTCATGATTATTTTTCCCTTTGATTTATAACTTGTTTATAAATTTCTGAGTTTGATGTTTAATTCCCTTTAGGGTTTTTTCTCCTCTACTAGTTTGGAAGTTATAATCTCTTTTCTTTTTGCTGTGGCCTTAGCTATTTAAATACATTTACTTAAAGTCTAAAGTTCAATGTCTCTAATCTCTTCTTGAATAAGAGAACTGTAGCATACTTTTACTGATTACCATCTGTCTTAGTTTCATAGCTGCTGAAATTACAAATACCACACAGTGGGTTGGCTTAATAACAGGAATTTATTGGTTCATGGCTCCATAGCCTAGAAAGCTTGCTTCCTCCTGGGGTCAGTATCTTCTGGCTGTTGGCAGTCTTTGGGGTTTGTTGGCTTTTCTATACATGGCAATGTACAAGGCAGTGTTTTTTCCTTTCTCTTCGGGGTTCCACCAACTTCTAGCTTCTGGCTGCTCCCTTTGGCTTTTCCTTCCAAGTCCAATTTCCTTTGCTTATAAAGACATCAGCCATATTGGATTAAGGCCCACTCCCATTCAGTTTGGGCACAATTTAATCTTTTTTTTTTTAAGATTTTTATTTATTCCCCCCCACCCATTAGTCTGCTCTGTGTGTCCATTTGCTGTGCATTCTTTTGTGTCTGCTTGTATTCTCATTAGGTGTCTCTGGGAATTGATCCTGGGATGTTCTGGAGTGGGAGAGAGGCAATTACTCTCTCGCGCCACCTCAACTCCCTGTTCTGCTACGTCTTATTTTCTCTCCTCTGTGTCTCTTGTTGCATCATCTTGCTGTGCCAGCTCTCTGTATCAGCTGGCACTCCTACACGGGGCAGCATTCCTGCATGGGCCAGCTTGCCATGCAGGCTAGCTTGCCCTCACCAAGAGGTCCCGGGCATCAAACCCTGGACCTCCTATATGGTAGATGGGAGCCCAACTGCTTGAGCCACATTCGTTTCTCCACAATTTAATCTTAACATCTTCAAAGGCTCTATTTATAGGTGGGTTCACATCCATAGCGCCAGGGGTTAGGATCTGAACATGTCTTTTGAGGGGGAAATGATTCAATCCCCAATGCTATCCTTTGCCAATTCATTTGTTATCTTTATCTCGTATTTTAGTTTTCCGTTAAATCTCAAAAAGTATACATTCTTATTACTGCTTTATAGCTAATACTCACTTAAATACACTCACATATTTACTAATATCTTAGCTTAATATTCCAGCGTTCTTCTCAGATCTCTGTGTAGTATCATTTCCTTTTTATGCCTGAGTTAGTACATCTTTTAGAATTGCCTTCAGAGAGGGTTTGTTGGCAATATAATTTCTCAGTTTTGTCTGAAAATATTTTTATTTTATCCTTTTGATATTTTTACTACATATAAAAATACAAAATTAAAAGTTATTTTTTTTCTTAGCACACTAAAAATATGACCCTACTGTCTTTTGGCATCTATTATTGCTTTGGAAAAGTCAGCCGTCTGTTTAAGTGTTATTCCTACATATCTGATTTGTCTTTTCTTTCTGCTTTTAATATCTTTTTGTCCAAAAGTCTTCATTTTTATTATAAAGTGCCTGGGTAGACTTTCATTTTTTTCTGCTTGAGATTTGGTTTAGTGTATTTCAGCAATTCTGGAACTTTTCAGTAATTACCTTTTTTGTCTATTTCTTTTTTTTTCTTCCCATTTTCTATATTACTTCCTTTTGAAATTCTACTTAGAGTATATTAGGGCATCCTCCTGATCTCTTAATCTTATTTTGTATTTTTCCTTTTCTTTGTCTCTTTGAGTCATATTTTGGATTATTTATTCACATTAATTTTTAAATTCACCAATATTATCTTTTACTGTTTCTAATCTGTCTAATATATTGATTTTAATTCCAGTTTTTATATTATTCATCTCTAGAAAATCTTTTTCCTTATTTTAACAATCTGCTTATTTTTAATAGTCTCTGATCCTTGCTCATATTTTCAATGCTTTTAAAAACATTTTCTGAAACATGTTAAAATACCTATTTATATTATTGTCTGACAATCCCAATAATTAAGTAATTACAGGTCCAAATCTTGTTTATGTTGGCTTTCACTCATGGTCACTTGTTTCCTTGTATTCTAAGTTAAAGCTGCCTTTCTCCAGAGCGTATTTCTGTTTACTTCTGAGAAGCACTTGGGGTTTTTAAAGATATTTATACCACCATTCTGCTAGAGAGGAATACCTGTCCTAATCTTTCTGTCTCTTCCCTATGATTCTCAAATAAAAATTCCCCAGCTGATAAAAATGAATGCCACAAGCATTTTCTATCACTCTCGTTAGCAGATCTGAAGATTGGATTCTACTTTAGAAAATATGAAGCAAAAATCTGAGAAAGATCTGCAGCTGAAATATCTAACAAGGCAAATTCATATCAGCCTCCACTATGAATCATTAAGGATGAAAACTGCAGGATTATTATTAATTTCAGTCACATTATAAAAGACTGCTGGAAAAGCCACTGTATAATCATAGAAGTGGACAAACCTGTGAGGGTCATCTGGATCACAGTTAGGAAGAAATTGAGTCATTGCTTCTGCCACTTCTTCATTTGATAAAACATCCCAGAGTCCATCAGTGGCCAAGATCAGCACATCATCTGCTCCATGCTCATATTTGGAGAGATCGTAGACTCTTACCTGAAAAGAAATATTCCTGCTTAAGAAGTTGGGAACACATTTTCTAAGCCCTATAAGTCACATACTTATTCTCCCTAACAAACTGGGCTCTGATTCACCTTCTGTTTTCCTTCCCAGTGAAGTGGTTTTCAGGTTTGCAATGTAATTTACTTGATTATGCAGCAAGCTTTGTGGCTAAGGGTAGCCTCCTTTTGAGACCTGCTTGAACAGATATCTGGGGCTCAATACACAACTATGAATTAGCCCAAGGGGTGCTTAACAGTTAACAAGAGATATTAATTGAAAATATAAAGCCTGTGCTGAAGTTGGGACAATGAGTACAAGTGGATATTGTACTAGCTAAATAAGGAGCAAGAGGCTGCGTGCTTCCTTTCTTTCCATATTCATTCAGCACATATTTATTAAGGGCTACACTGTGCCACGTGGGATAAGTACAAAGATGAATAACAGAATTTCCTGTTTCTGAGGAGGTATCAGTCTATGGGAAAGATAAGGTCAATATAGGAGTCTTTTTTATTTTTTTAAATATTTGTTTTTTATTTATTTCTTTCCCCCCAGTTGTCTGCTCTCTGTGTCCATTCGCTGTGTGTTCCTATGTGACCATTTCTATCCTTATCAGCGGCACCGGGAATCTGTGTCTCTTTTTGTTGCGTCATCTTGTGTCAGCTCTCTGTGTGTGCGGCGCCGTTCCTGGGCAGGCTGCACTTTCTTTTGCGCTGGGCGGCTCTCCTTATAGGGTATACTCCTTGAGTGTGGGGCTCCCTTATGCGGGGGACACCCCTGCACGGCAGGGCACTCCTTGCGTGCATCAGCACTGCACATGGGCCAGCTCCACATGGGTCAAGGAGGCCCGGGATTTGAACCCCAGACCTCCCATGTGGTAGGCGGATGCCCTATCCATTGGGCCAAGACCGCTTCCCTAGGATTCTTAATAGTTGCTCTGTGTGCATTTGTCTAGAACTGAGGTGGCACACTTCATTTAACGCACTCACTTGAAACATCTCTTGGCTTACCTGTTTTGAGGTCCAAGTGGCTAGACTTATGTCATGTAAAGTTGGGGTTCTGAGGCTACACTCAAGTTTAAGAAGTCCACAGTCCTGGCTAAGTTACAATTCAGTTTGAATCTCCAAAGTGTGTCTTGGTAAACTTTAAGTTTTTCCTCATTCTAGTACCCTGCAAGACTCAGACATATCAACAAGTACCTCAGCAGTTCAAACAGACAGAGATCAGCCTTAGCAAAACCATTAAGAATGAAAATCAAGCCTCATTTGGGTTTTTGCCAAAATTCTGTTTACCCTGCTCCGGGGAGGAGAGGAGATTGCAGTTTCATCAATCCTCCTAATCTGTAGTAGTTAGGACAGCAGAATCAGCCCCTTCTACAATACAGTATAGGACAAAGGCAAGTCAATTTCATCAATCTTCTAGCTCCTTCAACCCCCCTTGATTTATCCATCCTATCTTCTAAAGCAGGGGTTCTTTTTTTTTTAAAGATTTATTTATTTATCTCTCTCCCCTTCCCCCCACCCTGGTTGTCTGTTCTCTGTGTCTATTTGCTGCGACTTCTTTGTCCGCTTCTGTAGTTGTCAGCGGCACAGGAATCTGTGTTTCTTTTTGTTGCGTCATCTTGTTGTGTCAGCTCTGTGTGTGTGCGGCACCATTCCTGGGCAGGCTGCACTTTCTTTCGCGCTGGGCGGCTCTCCTTACGGGGCGCACTCCTTGTGCGTGGGGCTCCCCTACATTGGGACACCCCTGCGTGGCACGGCACTCCTTGCGTGCATCAGCACTGTGCGTGGGCTGGCTCCACACGGGTCAAGGAGGCCCGGGATTTGAACCACGGACCACCCATGTGGTAGACGGACACCCTAACCACTGGGCCAAGTCCACCGCCTAAAACAGGGGTTCTTTAACATGGGGTCCATGAACTTCAACTGAAAATTCAAAAAACATTCTTGGGGGACATGTGGATGTGGGCATGATATAGTTATTAAATAATATGCAGTGTAGTGTAGACTTAGTATGATTTTTATTTTGATATAGTGTGTTCCAAATGCAGTGGATAACTGCCTGCAAAAACGTTGGTAAGGATGGCAGAGATGTTTTTATGATGCCGTGGGAAAACTAAAATTTCTATTAATAAATGTTTGCCGAAAATGACCATTTGAACAGACGTTGAACCATGTTAGGTTATCAAGTACTGAAATTATGGGAAAGTTGTTAAACATAATTTTGAATAAACCTAAAACTTAATTTAAAGACATGCCAATGTTGAGTGTCATAAAACTGTCTGCCTCTACATTCTGAGAAGGGCTCCGTGGTTTTCACCTGACTAGCAAAGGGGTCCGTGGAACAAAAAAATGAAGAACCCTTGTTTTAAAAAGCAAGTCTGCATGACAGCTGTAGGGCAAAGGAGAGAGGAACAAGGACATAGCTAGCACAAGCTACTGCTCATGTGTCCTGTTGCACATCATTATACTATCTCTGATTTAGAGAGAACACAATTCTAAGAGGCCTACAGGCTGTTCAAATCCAGGTCTTTGAAAGTCAAGCCTCCTATGTTTTAGAAAGGTTTGCCTAGGCCAGTGAAGCCGTGCTGTGGATGGAAAACAGCAGAACAAAACAAAAGCCCACACCTAATCAGAGTCCTCGGCAAATGAGCTCAAATTAGAAGCAGCCTCCAGGTGCCAGGCCCTGTGGTCTGCGCACTAGATGGTAGCAGTTCACTAATGGCCCAGCACAGGAACCATGCGGGCCGGGGGAGAATGCTCAGGGGTATACTGGACTGGCTTTTAACGTCTTCTGAAAAGGCATGCTCACTTAAGGATAAGCTTACATTCTGGAGAAGACGCTGTGTCTTAACAGCCATATTAAAGAAAACAGGAAGGGTGAACTTAAGTTTACAACAGACTGGAAAGCCCTAAATGCCAGCAAGCTATCCTCAGGCCACTAAAGTAACATGGCCCAATTTTTAAATTTAGAAGCAACCAAACCCTTTTGCTTTATTTTCTGTGGTTCCCAGACCAGTGCTTCTCAAACTTTAACGTGCTTAGGAATCACTTGGGGATACAGTTAAAATGCACATTCTATTTAGTTCTGGGGTGGGGCCTGGGATTCTGCATTTCTAACTTCCTCTCAGGTGATGCTGCTGCTGCAGGTCCACCCACACTTTAGTAGCAAGGCCATAGAAACCTACTTGGCCAGGTTTGTGAACAAGGAAATCAAGGGATTCACAGACTCCATGATGCCTGAACAGACTGTCTCCTAGAGTAGGCTAAAGAGAGGAGAGCAGATATCACTGCTGTGCTCCCAACTGCAAGACTGGCTCACTGTGTTGTTACTTCCAGTATGCAATATCTTGGTATGAGAAAGACAGCTAACGTCTTAACAGGGCACACTGTGGGCTGACCTGAGTCCCCTTTGAAGATATTCTAAAGTCCTAACCCCTGGTACTTGTGAATATGACCTGATGTTGAAACGGCGCCTTTGCAGATGGAATCAAGAGACGGTGAGATCGCTTTGGATTAGGGTGGGCCCTACTCCAGCAACTCCTATCTTTAAAAGGGAAAGGAGAGGGAGATTTGCACACAAAGAGAGGACGATGCCATGTGAGAACAGAAGCAGGGATTGGAGTGATGTAGCTGCAAGCTATGGAATGCCAAGGACTGCCAGGCATCACCAGAACCCAGGAGAGTGGCATGGAAAGATCCTCTCCTAGAGCCTTCAGAGAGAGCTTGGCTCTGGTGACACCTTGATTTTGGACATTTAGCCTCCAGAATTGTGAGAATAAATTTCTGGTGTGTTAAGCCACCCAGTCTGTAGTATTGTCTTATGGCAGCCAGAGGAAATGATATATCTACTACACATTTCTGTGATCATTTCAGCTCCATAGGATAGAAAGTGTTAAGTAAAAGGGGGTGGGAAGATTGGATCATGCTTGTAGTTAAGCAGGAGGTTCCATGGCCTTCCATCTCCTTTTAAGAAAGAGATTTCTAAGTCTGAAGATAACATCTGTTTAATTTTAACACCTACCCTGTGAGTAAGGTACCCAGATCTGATCAAGTGCTTTCTGCTGACTCAAGAAATGTGGAGGGTTGAGCTGTTCAGGCTGAGGTTGTCCCACCCACAGTTCAAATGAAAGTCTGGCCATCAGAATGAATATGATATAGGTTGATAAATACAAATATATTAGAAAATGCTACCTTTCCATTATGTTGGTAAATTTAATCCTTTGTTAATACCACCATTCACATTCTCACCAGCTCTCTCATGCAGTTTCATTAGCCAACATGAAAATCCCTTTTAATCTACCTCCAAGCAATTTTTACGTAAATAATAAAAAGCTGGTCACAACCCTATTCCCTGAGGCACTCCCCAATTAACCTTTTAGATTCTTACTGCTACCCTTTGTCTCCTGCCCTTTAGCCAATTTCCAAAGGACTTTGCCAACTTTCTACTTACAACTTGGTTCGTTGTCTTATACCTTAACCTGTGATGCATTTTGTGACAATGCTTTAGGAAAAACTGGACTGCTGTGCAAGACATCCCAGGGCACATTCATCAACCCAACAGCAAGGACTTCAAAGGATTCCAGGGAGCTCCAGAGTCCTGACTTTCCTTCCCTGAAGCTGCGTTGGTCCTCCTCAATCAGACCACACTCACCTTCCAAAATTCCCCTGTCCACGTCCTTAAGTAGCTTCTTTATGTTCCTGGAGTCCTTAAGTAGCTTCTTAATGTTCCTGGAAGCCTCGCATAAACTAAGAGACTCTGAGGCTTCCCAGGACTCCCATCAAGAAGAAAGACTGCTGGCCTCAGGAAGCGAGAGGTAAACTACTGAAAACACCTTTGTCCGGAGGGGAGCTGAAGAACACAGTCAGGGCTTCTATAGGCACCTTCCCCTGTTCCCATCTGCCAAGAAAGGGAGAGAGAGGCCACACGAATCCCTGGGATATCTGTGGTTTCTCAGAGCAGGTGGAGAAGGGCCATGTGGACCTATCTGCCTTTTGCTGCCTTCAGTCCAGGTTTATAAAAAACTGATGTGGCAAGCACTTTTCCAGACCATGGGAATACAGGTCCTTCAGAACTTCTGAACCAAATAAATTACAATGCCAGATGATAAGTGCACTGAAGAAAATTCAAGCAGGGAAAGGAGAATGGCAGAGAGCACCATTTTAGATGTGGTCACGGAAGGCCTCTCTGGAAAGTCCCGATTTGAACCGAGATCGGAACAAGTGAGGGGATTTCCCATGGGTCATTTGTGTCTTTCTCTCCTTCCTTCAATTACCTGTCCAATTACAGCATGTGGACATGGTGTTAGAATGACGGCAAAATGGGGGTTTGGGGTGTGTGTGAGGCCACCTTTTGTGGTCAAGACAATCCAAGGGAAGAACAACGAACAGCCATCTTTCTTTTCCCTGGTCCTCGGCAACTACGATGTCTTTACATTCACTAATACAACAGTTACCTATTTGTATTGACATGGGTTGTCTGTGTATTCAAGCTTACCTAGTTTCCTAAAAGCCCCAAGGCCCCAAGATACTGAAACTTAATCCAACAAAGAAAGGCTTTTGGGCCAAAAGGCCTCCTGATCCCGCCCCAAATTCTCTGTATAAAAGGGACCTGAAAACCCTGCTCCGGCTCCCGACTGGCCCGCTGCCTTCTCAGAGGAGTCACAGTGAATTCTCTTGACTGCCACAACAGTATAAGACTGGTTTACTGGCTGTCTTTACCACAAGATTAGTTATTTTCAAACGTTGGTGTGTTTTAGAATCACTTGGGGTGCTTACTGAACAAATTAAGATTCGAGAATTTCCACTTTCAAAAATTCTCATGGTGTAGATTTGAGCTGGGGCCAAGGAATCCGCATATTAAATAAGGACCCCAGGTAATTATGATGCAAGTGGTGGGAGAACTCACCTTGAGAAACACTGTAATAAGCCATAAACACCTTTGGGGGGACAGATTGAGTTGTCTTATTTGTTTCTATCCCCAGAACAGAGCCCAGGGTCCAGTGCTTGACAAAGGCTCAAAAAACATCACTGAGGAAGCTCTTCCCCTGTTGGACCTTTACCCCTGTCCTGCTTAAAGCGAATACCCAGTGGTCTTCCAATATATACTAAACCAGCCTCAGAATTGGTCATTTTATCTTTCTTCCCAAAATTCAGCCAGAGGCCAGGATCCCATTTTATGTTTCTTCTTTGAATGTAGCAGTATCCACGGTGCTAAATTACAGGAGATATTCAGGCTATGCATGCTGAGACAAAGCCTAAGTGGCGGAGGAAAGAAGGAAAAAAAAAAATTAAATCTATGAAATCCACTCAGAATACCTCCTAATCTCCAGTGACCCAACACATTTTCCTTTCTAACTCTATACTGTCCCACATAGTCACCAAAATGTAATGTGCTGACATTTAACAGAAGTAGCAACCTCTTTCCTTTCCTTCCTCTCTCCTGTCCTCAGTGGAGCTGCCAGCAAACAGAAAAACATACTGAAGTTAGGCAGGAGTATATCTGGGGGCAGTCAAGAGCCTCGGCTGATCTGCCCTTGAATAAGCTGAGTGCCGACTGCTCTCTCAGGGCCTTTGGCTTCTGAGCAGTTAAAGAGATGTCCTTAATGTCATCACTGGACACCAATTTTACACAGAAGCCCATGACCAGCAACTCTAATTCAGCACCTTCACTTAGTGCTCAGCCGCAGTGCTGTTTCAGCACTTGTCTAATATGTGCTCGCATCTTTGCTCTATTACTGATGATATTTCGGTGGCACGTTGAGAGAGCTCATACTATTCTAAGCTGATGCTGGTTTCTTGAAGAGATTTTTTAAAAAGAACCCATCAATTCTTCCATGTGCCAAATCCCTGCAGTGTCTCCAGGATGCCCTCACTGCTTTTACACCTTTATCAGAGCAGCAAATTTTCTAACCTTTTTTCCCTTTTAAGAGTTCACTGTCGGATGATAAGCAAACCATAGTTCAGCCCTGGTGTTTTGGAGAAGAGCCCTGCCCTTGTTACCAGGGGCCCTTGCTTCAGGCTTCTAACCAGTTTCCTGAGTTTAAGTCACTTATTCTGTACATATTTTCTCATCTCTGGAAGTCTAAAAAAATTTTTTAAAGATTTTATTCCTTCCCCCATCCCCCCACCCCCTGTTCTTTGTACTTGCTGTCTGCTCTCTGTGCCTGCTTGTCTTCTTTTTAGGAGACACTGGGACATCCCATGTGGGAGGGAGGCACCCTATGGCTTGAGCCACCTGTATTTCCTGCTTGTTATGTCTCATTGTGTTTCCTTGTTGCATCTTTATTGCGTCATCTCTTTGCATCATCTTTTTGCATCAGCTTGCCACACCAGCCCATCATGTCAGCTTGCTTATCTTTTTGGAAGGCACTGAGAACCGAACCCAGGACCCCACATGTGGTAAGTGGGCACCCAACTGCTTGAGTCACATCTGTTTTCCATCAAAAAATTCTTTTTGCAAAAATAAACAAATATTATACCTCTTCTCTCTCTCTCCAAAGTTGTTATGAAGATCAAAGGAGATAATGTGGCAGCTGCAAGTTCTAAGGCACTGCACAATGTTATTATTTTATGGCAATGATCTCAGTGTGATACATTTGCAAATAGGCTAGTTGGTGGAAGGAAAAGAGTAAGAGTGGGCTCAGGGGATCTGTTCAACTCCAAAGTTTCATTTAAAATAGCACTAATTGGGGCGTTCAATAGTATTCCTGGGCAGAAAAGCCAAAGTGGTTCCCAAGCTGCCAACAGATGGTGGGAAACCAGGGGAGTATCTCCTCTTCTTCATGTGGCCAACTCCAAAGTTCAACCCATAGAACTTTGAATATGGCATTTGTTACCAGAAGAAAACAAAACTCCAGCAGAGTGTCTTGTGGTCTTATAAATTGCCCAAATCGACTTGTTTCATTATTGGCATGTTCGCAGACCATTGAGATTGCATCCAAATTCTCTTCAGTGATTCTACCTACACATGCATTATGTCTTGGCGCTAACATTCAAATTGGGTGGCAGAAGACTTGGGTTTGAGACACACCTCTGCCCCTTAGTAGTTGGGCAAAACCACGTTGTTCATTTGCTTTTTAAAGGTCTACTGAGCACCTTCTGGGAATATGCAATGACAGAAGAGTAATAATTCTTCAGGTGGAGAGTGTCAGGGAGGGGGGAGTTGGACATCTGATGAGTTACAGTAGAGGAAACTGCAGGGGCCAAGGTCTGAGGATATGAGAGAGGGCTGGTGTGCTTGGGCAGTTTTATCTAAGTCAGTTTGGCCATGTACTGGATTTCTGCTCTGAGTGCTGAGGGGTGTGGCTTGACTGCTCAAGTCTTCAGTGTCTTCCTTTGTGAAATGAAAGGGCAGGACTAGGTGACTACTAGGAGCACTTACGGCTCTAACATTCCACGACTCTTTGATCATAGGATGAGTTAGACCCTGATGTGAATGGCTGCACGACCTCAGAGGATTTGGCTGCAAATGAAATAAGTGATACTTAAGTATTACAAATATGCTGGCTGCTCACACTGCTCTGGGTGTAATTTTATCCTTACAATATACCACAGAAGGTCTTTAGGCTCTTTTTTTTTTCCAGAGTCTTCAGACAAAATAAAAATTTGACTCTAGAGGGTAGATCTTGCTCAAAAAGTTTCTCAACTGGCTGAAATATGAAGTAGTGTGAAGACAGTCTGAAGTAAGTCTTACCCAATGCCTGGCTGCTCCAGCATAGGGCTTCCTGGCACTTGACAACTCAAACAGTGAGGGGAGCTATCGGAAGGGATTTCACTTCCATGCTGGGACACTCTCAATGGTTGCTTCTTTCCTGGTGTTCCAATGGCTTGTTCACCACAGAATCAAGGGCTCATTGAGTGAATCAATCAAATAATGGGTTTGAATTAGCTCAATAATCATCTGAGGAATAAGTCAATCTTTACTAAAAAGCCCATTTATGGAGATAAGGGTCAGAAGAAATCCTAGCCTGCGAGTTCAAGCACATGGGTATACTGTAGATGGACTGAGATGCCTCAAGTCCATTCAGGAGGCAGGTGAGCCATAAACGAGGGACCACACATCCCCATATGCCTGGGATAGTTTTGGTTTGAGCCTCTTTTCCCAGCCAAATGATTAAGCTTCCCCTTCGACTCTCAAAAATGTCCCGGTTTAGATGATAATTTATATGGTTGTTCACCTGATATATAAATAATGAAATGACTGCTATTCTTTATTCCTGTGGCTGCTATCTCTGGCCATTGGGACTGAAAATAACCACACTGTGTGAACACTTCATAGGACTTTTTTCACAATGACAGGTTATCAGAGATCTCAAGTGAGCAAGAGAGCAAGTGAGCCAGTTAGTATCTCCTTACAGGAGAAGATGCAATTACACTTGCCTGCAGTGCGATGCCTGCTGTGGAACAAAATCAATCCTGCCAATCACAGTTATTCTGGTAACCAGAGCCCAGGTTCAGAAGAACTGTGTTCAAGCACAGAATGAGATGTGCAGTATCCCCTAACCTCTAAGTGCAGCAATGAACCAAATATGCCTAAGAATAAATCATACAATCCATGATCACAGCACTGATACATCACAGGCACAGTGAAGAATAGTTTATGACATTGTTTATTCAGCGTGGTCTTTGGATCACCAGCTTCAGAATTGTCTGGAAGGGTGAAAATTCCTGGGATCCACCTTAGATTTGATTGATTCAGATATTCAGGAAATGGATTCCAGGTTCCATCCCCTGCCCCTAAATGGTTTTTGTGTCCATTTGCTCATTGTTTCCGCTCGTTGTCTCCTTGCTGTGTCTGCTCATTGCTCATTATGCCTGCTCATCTTCTTTAGGAGGCACCAGGAACCAAACTTGGGACCTCCCATGTGGGAGGTGGGCACCCAACTGCTTGAGCCACATCCATTCCCCAGATGCCAGGTTTTTTAAAAACAAACTTCCCAAACTATTCTTATATGCATGAGTGTTTGAAAATATCCTGGGTTCTGAAGTCAGGAGAACAGGGTTCAAATTAAAGAGGAACTCAAGTTAGTAGAACATATTGTCCTCTGGAGATTTTTCAGTTTTTATTATAGACCGGCCTCTTTTGCCAAGTTTATAAAAAAGATGCTTCATATTTAACTGAAACAGTTGTAACATTCAAATGAAATTACTATTTTTCAGCAGGGGACCAGAGGGTAACAATTTCCAACAAGAGGAAATGTTTGACACAAACATTCCGGTTGGCTCCCCTTGTGTGACCACTAATTTTCTGAGTTGTCAAGCTAGCTTTTTTGTATGTGTCAGAGTAAATTTCATAGTCTGGTTTCATTCAAATAGCTGCTTAGGAAATTTCCAGTCACTGGCCAAATGGGACTGCCCCATAAAAATGATGCACAGATGCATAAAAGTAACTCTATAGATTCGAGATTGAGAGATGGAGATGGATAGGCCAAGTTGGGAAGTCTATGTTAAGTTAGATGGTACTAGAATCAAAGAAAGCAGTTACTGCAAGCTGTTAAGATGTGTTTTTTTCCCCTGGGCATGTTCAAAGTGGTGGTGGTAGTGGGGGATAAATAGCCTGCAAGGGTGCACCACCCCACCTGAGATCATGGAAGTACAATGAAATGTATTTGTACGGAATTGGAGTAGCAATTAAGAAAACTATCAAATAATACAACTGCTCTAGCTTATCTAAGTATCCTTAGATAGAACTCATAATTTTCCCTTTGTGCAGGGGGATCCATGTTTTGTGAGGCCTGATTTTATACAATTTTAGGGGTTCTTTTAAAGAAAAAGTATACAAAATTTAATTGTGAATACAAATTTAAATGCAAATGTGAATGTTGATGAAGAATGAGAAAAGGTACTGCAAAAAATTACTGGAGCCTTGGGAACTGAGGTCCTTTTCTTTTGAAAAATGTTTCCTGCTTGCAACCTTGCTTCTACTCATATAGAACATTCTACATTTTCCCAGCAACACCCAGGACTCCGAGGGGCTGGTCCAAGTGAAGGATCCTAATGCTTAAGTTTAATAAGCTTCTTTGTAAATCTGCCTGTACACTACAAACTGGATTTCCTTTCTTAATTACCTAAACAGCTAACTCATTAACTTACATTAGTTTTCACTGGAAAGATAGATGATTATGCTCAAGCTTTCACAGCAGGGAGAGTATTTCTAAAGGAAGACTGTGGTAGAAAGTCTTCAAGATGGCTGCCCTCAATTCCTTCCCTCTCTGTACAACATGCTGTTCCTCCAATCAAAGGTGGAGTCCATTTTCCCTTGCCTAATTAATTCCTTCACCAAGAGAATGTGACCTAAGTGACATTCTGGGATTTTTTTTTTTTAATTTTTATTTATTTCTCCCCCTCTCCGTTGTCTGCTTTCTTGTGTCAATTCGCTGTGCTTTCTTCTGTGTCTGCTTGCATTCTCATCAGGTGCAGGTGGCACTGGGAATCTGTGTCTCTTTTTTTGTTGCATCGTCTTGCTGTGTCAGCTCTGTGTGTGTGCGGTGCCACTCTTGGGCAGGCTGCACTTTTCATGTGAGACGGCTCTCCTTGCGGGGTGCACTCCTTGTGCGTGGGACACCCCTATGCGGGGGACATCCCTGTGTGGCACGGCCCTCCTTGTGCGTGGCAGCACTGTGCATGGGCCAGCTCACCACATGGGCGAGGAGGCCCTGGGTTCGAACCCTGGACCTCCTATATGATAGGTGGATGCTCTATCAGTTGACCACATCCGCTTCCCACATTCTGGGATTTCTCAAGCTAGATCTTAAGAAGCCTTGCAGCTTCTGCCTTGAAACATTCACTTTCAGGATGTTTTCCCTCAAAATCCACCTGCCATGCTATGAGAAGCTGAAATCATAGGCAAAGGCCATGTGCAGTTACATCAGCTGAACTTTCTGAGGATAGGCAACATGACTGCCTGCTGTGTGTATGAGTCATCCTGGACTTCCAGCACAGGCTAGCCTTTAGATGATTCCAGCCAAGCTGATAACTGATGGCAACCGTGAGACACCGAGGGACAAAGACCCAGCTGAGCCTGGTCAACCCATTCAACAGTGAAAGGTAAGAATAAATTGTTCTTTTAAGCTTCTAAGTTTTGGGGGCACAAAGGGAATGCATTAGGATATAACACTTTCAGGCTTTCTCTCCCTATACAACTGGTGAGATGCGCCATGGGACACTGAGCTCTTTGGAGTGTTCTCTTTGGTCCTGACTTGTCCATAAGAAGCACTTGTTCACTCTGCTCCTGTCTACCAGTAGGGGAACACTAGGAAGACCCCTTTCTCTGCGGAGTGGGGGATGACAGCCCGTAACTGTCTACTTTATTTTGGGGGCTAGAGGGGAGTAACAAGTCCATTTTGGTCTTAGGTCCAAGCCATGATTTCCAATCTAACTTTATATTGGCTGTAAAATTATTTTGACCCCTGATCATGTTTATTTTTTTAATTGCTTCAGAAAACCTCAAGAGGCTCTAATTCAAGGCTGCCATTTTCTTTAAACTTCACCTAGATCTGCCTTCTCTTTCTAGTCTTTACAGTCCCTGCTCCCATTCAGCTTCTCCCTGCCACAAAGTTTTGTCCAACAATGACCTCCCTGTCTCAAGCACCCTACCCTTTCACTCCCCCACGTATTGCTGCTACAGACTAAGGTTCCCAGACATTTATTTCTTCCCCTGGGAGAAGAACTTATCTTAGGGCCACAGGCCCAGTTCAATACCCTCTATAACAACTAGCTTAATTATAGCTAATACCTCTTCAAGCTTAATCTTCTAAACTCAGTGACTGTCCTAAGGTAAATTTACTTCACACCAGACCCACCCCAGCTTCCTTCTTTTCCAGTTCCCTTCTTCTAGAAGTTATATAGTTCTCTCCCTTCTTCAAATTTCTTCTTGCCCTTTAGAAAACAGGAACCACAGGATATTATGGCTTTGGCAAGTCTCACCTTCCAACTGGCCTCAAATTCTTATTCCTTGAGGACATGTTCCCCTGGGATCTATGCACTAGACATTAGGGGACTGATGACCCTATAGAAAGAGCCAGTGAAACGTTGTAGTTTTGGTGGACTAGGAAGAAGACTAGGAGTTAATATTTATTATGCTAGGTTCTGAGCTAAGCTCTTCAAATAGGTCATTTAATTTATTCCTCAGAACAACTCTATTGCCCCCTTTTTACTAAGAGAAAGCAGAGATTTAGGTAAAGTAACTTTGTCAAGGTCACCCAGCCTGTAATTGAAGAGTTTGAAGCCAAGGTTGATTACAAGTCTAGGATTTTTAACCCTAAAACACACTGCCTCCTACAGTTTGACAGACCTAGGGTAATTTTTTTTTAAGTGGGTTTTTCCTCCTATACCATCTAAAGATAATTACTGTTACCATTTTAAAAAACTTCTCTCAAGATGTTTAGCTATGCCAACACATATATATGCCTGCACATATATTTTTTTATCTTATAATCATACTGTATTTACAATCATATTCTGTATCACTTAACACAGGAAAGCTATTTTCCTATGCCATTATGCACCTATATTGTTTTTATTAATTAGCCTGACTGCAGTACACAATAAAATAAAACATGCTCTTTATCAAAGTGAGATTTTGACTTGGGGCATGAAAAGTCACCAGGAACTAGAAGGCTGTAAATGTTATGAAGCAAACGTGAGATCTTAACTACTGCTCTTGTTTTCATGGTAGACAACAGGGCAGCCCCAAACAAAATAGTCATTATTGCTTAAAATGAAAGCAAATACTGGGAATCCCTATGGGTGAAGATGGAGGGGAAGGAAGAGACAGATATTTACTGACCATCTCCGACTTTGTAGCTGACCTTGTGCCAGGCAATTTCTTAGACACTCTCATTTACTTTTCCCAACAACTTGTCAATACAGCCATTTTTACGCCCCCCTTAAGGGAGAGGAAAGGCAGGCTTAAACAATTTGTGCATGTCACTAGCAATGTTGGTGCTGGAGTCAGAATTCAGATACTGGAGCCCAAGGTCTTTGCTCTTTTAGGGAAGGTTGTTTCATTCAGAAGAAAGAAAAAATAATATCTAGAGAGAGAAAACTGGGAATGAGCTAGATGAGTGATCTGCAGTTACAAGAAACAGATGATAGGATTCTTTAAAACCAAGGAGGGGAAAGAAGAGAGGGAAAAGTGGGCGCCTCAGTGGCTCAGCCTGGCAGGGGGCGCGAGGGGAGGGCTGCGGCGTGGAGGAGGGGGTCCGCTTTCAAATGGCCCCGAAACAGAAGAAAACCTTGTTCTTCCAAGAGCCCAGAAGGGGGCTAAAGGCAACACCACGGTCTTGGACTAGAGGCGAGGGAGGCAGGGGGAAATCCGAGCTCTGCGGAGGCCCTGTCGCAGGCCAGGAAGGGGTGTGGCGCGGAGAACATCTGGAGGGTTTCAGGCTGCAGGCCTGTGCCAAGCTGCCGAGCAGCATGACACTGATTGACCCGACGATGCTCAGGCCTGCTGGGAGTGGGAGACGGGCTGGAGAAGAACAGGCCGCCGGCCGGCCGGGGCTCCAGAGAGTGGGAGCTGACAAATCCTTTCTTTCTCCACTTGAACCCTTTTAGGATGGTGTAAACAAGTTTAATGGCGAGGCTTCATTGACTGAGAGGAGGGGGCAGCTCGCTGGGGAAGTTTCCCTTCTGCAGGAGGAGTGCATCCTTCACTGTTACTCAGAGCAGACAAGGTGCCGTGAACCAGAGGAGAGTTAAAACACCTCCTCTGCTCCACCTGCGGCCTTCGCCTCGGCTGGGGAGGCCTCTGGCAGAATTCAGCTCTTGGCCAGAGATCCCTGCCTTAGCGCCGGGAAGGTTTGAGTGGGAGACTCAGCAAACCTGGCCGCTGCACTGGGGTTTGGCAAACTCGCCATTTTTCCAGTGCCTGGTGTCCAGTGAAAGCAAAAATGTGTTTGGCTAGAAACCCTTCTCTAATTTTTAAACCCCTGTGCATTTTTTACGTAAATTTGATCCACATGCCTTTGATTTATTTACATTTAACTCATCCAATCCAATTAGGAGCTACAATAATGAACGAGAACAATGCTGATTTCCAAGAAGATTTTTGAGCCCTTTTTCTTAGAACTAAATCGTATTTCCCAACTGTTAAAACTGCCAGACTGATCTGGGCTTGAAATTCAGACCCAGATGTGAATAAAGATCCATTCTTGGCAAAGACAGAAGTACAGCAGGGGAGTGTCCTTAGGCTTGGGGTGGAGGTGGGGGAATGGAGACAGGCAGGGAGTCAGTTACTAACTTGGCTTTCTAGGCTTCCAGCAGAAGTCCCGAGCAGTTTTTCCTGGGTGTGATTTCATTACCACCACTCAAGGAAAAGGGCTTTCTGCCCCCAAAGCCTAGGGATGGGGGGTTTCCCTGAGCCACCCATCTTCTTTCTTCCATACCCCTTTCAAAGTAGCCAATTCAAGCTGCAATGCCTCTTCCTTTATAATCCCCTCCCCCACCCCACCCCCTCTTTTCTGGCTCTGACCAAGGTTTCTCCACCTGGAAGCTTTTTTTTTTTTAAGGAGGTCCCAGGGATTGAAGTGGGATCTCATTCATGGGAGGCAGGTGCTCAACCATCTGAAAGCACTTAAAGTACACAGTGATTTTAATCTTGTGGAAGAGAATCTTGGGATATATGTTACATACCTATTAAGCTAAATTGTGGAAGCACAATCTTATTCTGCACAATTCTGACTGGCCTAGGTTTGAACACACAAAAGGCCATTACTCAATTTCCCAATTACCCATTCTACAACACCATCATTTTCCACTTCAGTCTGAGACCGGCAATATTTTTCTGAGAAACCCTGGTCACTGAGGTCCCAAGACAAAGATGCTCTCTTAGGTCCCAAGACAAAGGTGCCTCTTCACAGGCCTTTGAACTAGTACTCAGTGGGTCTCTGGGACTCTGTCCAAAGAAATTTCCTTGAACTCAGCTTCTCTCCCCTACTGGCCCTGGTTTAATTATATAGATGTAGGTACAAGTACCAGTTTGTAAATTAACTCTAACTTTGGGGAAGTTATTTCTCTTTCGTGGGTCTCAATTTCCCGTAAAATGGGTATAATAAACGACCCATATTTACCTCAAATAATTGAGGACAAAATGAGATATTGCTTATAAAATACTTGGTATGTTGTCTAGCTCATATTATTCAATAAAAATTAGTTGTTATTGTTAGTATATAAAAACTTCCACACTTTATTCAACTCTACAACTTTTCTAAGAGCAATCAAAATTTTCCAGAGGTTGCCAATTTCCCTTAAAGAATCCTCCCTTCCCCTCACCAAGGCTGACACCAACAATCTATTTGCTCACAGACCAGCATCATTCCAGCTGGATGGTAAGAAGTTTCTTGAAATCAACTGGGATTTTTCCTCAGTGTTCAGGGAGTCATCCATCTAGGCCCAAGTTGTAAACCTCTTCTTGAGATCAACAGTGGCTGAGAGATTAGCAGACCTAAAATCTAACAGCATATATATCACTCTCCTTTAAAGCAAACTGAGCTTCTTCTCACTCTACACAAAATGTACACTTTTGTGTGCACGTGGGGGTAAGAAGGAGGCTTTTACTTTGCTTTAAGGAGTAAACTGGTTAGTTGGGGTTTGTTGAGATCCCAGGGACTTGAGACACACTTTACCTGTCCTTTTAGGATAACAGAGAGGTGAAGGCACCATCTATAATAACGTGTCTGATAAATACCTCTCTCCCAAGGAGAGAAATAAAAAAAAGTCTATGTGTCCAGCTACAAGCCCTGTGCTCTGTGCCATACAAAGAAAAGAGAGGCCAAGGTCCTGAATTTGTTGTTTTCCCCTGGCCAGTATTACTCTCTGTAGTAATTCATGAAAACAGTGGGACCAGGGATCCACTGGCTTCTAGGGGAACCTTGGGCACATTAGGTAGCAATAGTCTTCAGCATGGAGATTCGTAAAAGGCTTAAAAGAGAGAACGTTTGTAGGCTCTTAATGAATGGTAATGCTTACTTCCATTAAGCTGTCCTTACTTGAACTCCTGGATGATATCAGATTCTCTCCATGCCTTGAAACCTCCTGTATCAAAATGTGTTTTGGATGCCAGTCCCAGCAATAAAGTACTCTAAAGGAACTACCCCTTCTCATATCCCTGCCAAAGGGGTGGACTAGGTGGCCGTTTGTGCCCACAGATGGTTCTGAAGTAGACACATGATCTTAAGGGGCAATCCAGGAACTGGGAAGGTACTGTGTCCTAGGATAAAAGGTGAGGTGGGCCATTCAGATTCCCCTCTGGGCATCTGGAAAAAGGAGAGTGAGAAATTGGGTTGACTGACAGCAGAGACACACGGAGCATGCTGGCCACATGAACAGTAGAACACCCTCCTGGAGGCCAACATTCTCTGGGTGCAGAGACTCTGCAGGGCTGCTGCAATTACAAAACCACTCTCCCAGAAAGCCTGGCTGTTTCAAGGTCCCTCTTGTGGATACAATAAACATCTCTTCCAATATTATTAAAATAAATACCTCCCTTTTTGAGGTAGCTTAAGAGGCTTTCTGTTTACTCCAAATGAAAGAATTTTCACTAAAACAGCACTTAGGCTTGGGAAGAACATGGAGATGGAGCTACATCTAAACGTTCTAGGCACTTCCAGTGCAAGGCATTGCTTTAACAGTATGGTAGACACCATCGATTCTAAATTTACTCCTCTCTGGAACCCCTCTACAATAGAAATTGGAAAAGTTAAAGCTATCTCTCTCCCCCCTCTTCCCCAGGAGCATGGACAGGACATGTGAACAGTTCAGCCAATGAAATCTAAGTGAATATCTTTTGAGACAAATAAGCTAGCCCTATTCTCTCCTCCTTGCCATGAATGAAAATGTTACACTTGCAGCGACTGCCACTATGCTTTCCATGAAGGAAAAGTCAAATAAATGTCAACCCTAGCACATTTGAGGGATATGATGCTAGCAGTCACGTAATTCTAGTCTTCTTGTTATGTGAGAAAAATATACTATAAACTACTATAGGAAAATCAACTTCTCTAAGTTAGATCTTTCTGTTACTTGGAAGCAAAATCTTTTCTAAATGATATACTCCGAAAGTGTACATAGAACTTAATATTGTTTCTGTATTGTGAGACACATGACAATTTTTTAAACTAAACCAATTTTTTAAGCATTAACTGAGTGATAGGAAGCTCTCCAAGCAATTACTATCTAACAAGGGATAAGGTATAGATATGCATAACTATGATATAAAGTGGAAAGTATAAGGGCCATAAGAGTAAGTCATTTTATGAGTATCTGGAGGAGGAAGAGGCATTACTTCTAGTGGGGAAAAGGGCATAAATCAGGGAAGCCTCACAGGAGAAGCATTTGAACTAAACCCTGGAGAAAAAGAATTTGGGTGACTGGTGATGGGAAAGCAGGGCATTCTGGGCAGAAGGAACGGCTTGAGCAGAAAGCAGCAAGGTCATTCTGGTTCATTCTTTACAGGGGAAACAAAGAACAGATTGGAAAGTTAAACCCGATAATAATGAGCCTTGAAAGCCAGATGAAAGAGCCTGGGCTTTATTCTCTAGGGCATGGGGTACTGTTGAAGGCTTCTGAGTGGACAGGAGTCAGAATGGTTCTTTAGGAATATTCACCTGGTAGCAATATATGGGATGGATTGAGGAGGGGGAGGCAGGGGATGCCACCAGAAGGCTGTGCAGGAGGTGATGAGGGTATGAATCAGGAGAGCAAAGTGAGAATGAAGTAGAAAGAAGACACATTCATGAGAGCCTGCAGGAGTATGTGCAACACAGCTTGGCTACTGTCTGGATATGGGGTATGAGGATGGTGAGGGATAGTGGGGAAGATGTTTTATTGCACAAAATATAGACAGAAATGTCAGGGGTACCTCTGGAGCTGAAGACAGGAATGGTTTTATGTAGATGTTGGAGTCATGCACCTTCAGGTCATGGTCCCCAAGTCCTCTGGTCACTCCAATAGTTGCCATTACTCGGGCCTAGGAGAAAAAACAGGGGGTCATCAGAAACACTCGCCTATACAGAGAAAACATTCCTCTCAAGATGCTACCAAGGGCTAAGAGTGATGAAATAATTTTCCTATTTCTCCTGCCAGTCTTTCCATGCTCCTTCCTGCTAACATATGTGGGTAGTTGTTACCAAAGAAGGACTCACCAAAATCACGTATTTGCAGAATGGCCATTCTACCAAATATCTTAAGTTTAATGGGTTGCTATCCCTTTCCAGCTTTCCTCTTTTAGAGGCTGGAGAAAAGAGTGTCCAATAAATAAAAGTCAATATATGTATGTTGTCTACAATTACTGAAAAGCAGTTCAAACCAAATCCAACAGGATCCATCTGTCTTAGTCTACCAGGGCTGCTGTGACAAACACCCACACAATGGGTTAGCTTAAACAATGGAAATTTAAAGTCTCATGTTTTAAGGTCAGAAGTCCAAAATCAAGTTCTCAACAGGCCATTCTTTCTCCCAGAGTTTGTAGTGTTCTGGTGTTGGCTTGCCACAATCCTTGAAGTTCCTTGATTTGTAGCTCTGCCTCCATTAAATACCCCATTTTCTGAGTTCTCAGTTCTGGCTTCTACCAACTATTACATCTACTGACACTGGTGAAGAGCCTATTTACCAATGAACCTATGACTTAGCTAATAATAACATCTTCAAAAGTACTATTTTTAAATGGGTTCACATCCACAGGGAAGTGGATTAAGTCTTGAACCTATCTTTATGGGAGACATGATTCAATCTCAACACCATCCATCCATCCATCCATCCATCCATCCATCCATCCATCCCTTCTTCCATTACACATCCACTCTATGTGTATTTAAAGAACACCAGCTGTGTCCTTCCTTCTGTGACAGGCACTAGGTAAAAGATATAAAAAGTCAGAGACATAGCTTCTGGCCTCCCAAAGCTTACCTATAATGCTTTATGGCTGGAGAACGTCAACCATTAGCTCACTCTGTAACCTAGCTTGCTAGCATCTTTGTGTAAAGAGGCAAAATGTCACTAGTGCTGTAAGAATTACTCAGAGTCCCTAGGACTGAGATCTTACCCTCTGTGCCTTTTTCTAAACTGTTTCCCAACTTTGTTAAGGAAGCAATACTATTATAGTAATGCGTACGTGGTCAACCTAAATATCACCATGGATGCCACAGGTTTCAGAATAGGTTTATTAAGCACCTCCTATGTGTGGACCTCATGTTATGGGGAACATATATGAGGTCCTATCCTTACTATAAATTAAGTTGGTGAGGAAAATAAGGACATATCTAATGACATATAAAATATGGTCTAATGCCAAAAGACACACAATGGGTTGTGTGCATTCAGAAGAGATAAAAATTTTACTGAGAAACATTCCCTAAGGAGATGGTACTAAAATAAATACAGAAGGATGGACAGAATCAAGACAGGCAGACACAAAGCAATGGAGAGAATATCATTCTGGGTGGAATGAAGCTCATTGGCTTAATCCTTGGATCATCAATAATATGTTCAGTATTGTGTCGTGGTTCAAAGATATGAGCTTGAATCTTCACTCTCTTACTTGGGAAATAGAGTACCTGCATCACAGGGCTGAGGATGAAATTAATAAATACTAGGAAACATTACCTAATCTATTACATTATCATCATCTTCATTCCATTCTCCCAAAAGGGCCGTGAATATTGGAGCTGTTCTCAGATCAGAAGATAGTCAGGGTTTATGTTCAAGTGTAAATGAAACAATTTAGTTTTAAAGGCAAGAGTCAAAGGGGGGTGTTGGTAAAATGCAGTCATGTGATATGAATCCTGGGGATTCCTGGTTGGGTGGACTACAGGGAGGTCCCCTGCTGTGGTGGGAGGCTACACTGTTTGCCTCCTAGCAAAGGAAGTGCTCAGCTTTAAACGTAAAAACTGAGTAGTTGGCGGTCCTTCTGCTCTCCTCCCTGCAATGGCAGTGGCTCTGGCTGGAAAAAGTACATACCTGTGCTTTAGTCCAAAGAAATCTGATGTTTCTGCTAGTTACTGAATTTATTTACAGGCGTTACACACACAAAGTCCTTAAAAGTATTTGTGGAGATAAAATGAAAAGTAACAGCTGTGAAAGCATCCTGAACCTTCTGGGCAGGTGTATGTAGAGAGGAAAAAGCCCTGTAAATGATCTAGACAGAATTGAAGTCCTTCCTACAGCCATATTTTAAAGACTTCTTAAGAAATCAGGGAGTTATCAGACAAAGATGGTGTAATACTTTGATTGTGGGCAAGCTTACAGATGAATGCAAACTGGAGACACCATGGCTTTTAATGGGCGGACAGGTACAATGATGGGACTTGCCAGATGTACATCACAGAAATGACAAGTCTTAATTAACTGAAATGCTTGAGGAAAATGATGTTCTAGTAAATCAAATTTTTTGCTTAACTGGGAAAACCTTTGCTCTTTTAAATCTTCTTGCCGATAATCTTCTAAAAATACATAAGCCCATTTTCCTGTTGGACTAAGGAAAGGACCTGAATATCTAATTAATGCTTGTGCATTTACTGAAGACCTGCCATGCACCAGGTACCATGCTAGACAAGTATGTGGTCTTGAGCTTTCTGGAACTCACTGATACTGCAGGGTATGGTGGTTTGAAGCTATGCACACAGGAAAAAATGTTCTTAGGCTTGGCCCATTCCTGTGGGTCTTGATATGGAACCTTGTAATGAGGTGACTTTGGTTAAGGTGTGGCCCAGCTGAGTTGGGATGGGTCTTAATCCTATCACTGAAGGTCTTAGAGGGAAGGTGAGAGAGAGAGAGAGAAAGAGAAGGAGAGAGAGAGAGAGAGAAAAGGAAGAAGACAGGACAGGCTCCCATGTGCAATGCCATGTGACAGAAAAGCCAAGGACCAAGAACCACTGGCAGACAGTCCCAGAATAACATAGTCTTCTGGGAAAAAGCACTGCCTTGATGACGCCTTGATTTTGGACTTCTCTTAGCTTCAAAACCATGAGCCAATAAATTCCTATTGCTTAAGCCTACCCATTGCACTGGCATTTGCTTTAGCAATGAGGAAGCTAAATCACAGGGTATCACCAGAGATCTCAGTCCCACAAAGACAACAGCTACAAGCATAGGTAATTGGGCTGAATGATAAGATTTAATGATGCTCAGTGTACTGAAAGGCACTCATATTCCTCTCAGGAATAGTGAGTGGCTCATGCCAAAAGAAAGTGGTAGGTTAGTTTAAAAAATGATTCCCAAAAGCACTGGATGTCTAAGTTTCATTACTTTCCTTCCATTGAAATCCATGCTGTTCTATACTGAACCCAAAATCAAATCTTGTGTGCCTGCTTTTTCTCTTGAACACATACTCATTCACACACACAAACATAAGCACACATATCCTGCCTATGAAGTTTGCTTATGAGTTACTTCTTTCCGACAAAAATATCAAATGCTAAAAATTTTTTCAGTTGAATTTTTCTTTACATGACTACATTTTTCATTTCTAATTGGATTTCTTAGCACCGAGTTGAAACGTATTAGTGTTCAGAAGATGAATGCAATGATTCAGAGGGCATTTGTTCTTAACTAGGAAATGTATTCAAAGCTTCATCTTATACCCCAGTTTCAACCTCCTCCAAGTCTCAGCTCATGGACCACTTTAAGATCTACAGCCTTCCTTTGGTTCAACAATGTGCTGCTCAATGTTTGATTCTGACTGGGGCACTGGGAGCTGAAGATGTGTCTTTGCAACCTCAGGCCACATTATGACTGATATGTAAGTAGTAAGTTAGAAGTGATCCCATAGCTTAATCATAGTGAAGATTTGGATCCCCTTTCATGGGTCAAGTGGAAAAGTAAATGTGCAAAGTCTGACTTCCACAGTAGATTGTGAGAGCACTGGATGAGGAGTTAAGAAGGCCAGGGCTCCAGATCTGGTGGAGGCACTCGCTAGGTGTGTGCCTTAGCCAGAGCCATCTTACCATGGAGTCCCAGCTGTTTATGCCTCACCAACCAGATGGATATAAAATGGACAGCCCTCCTGCCTCCCAGCTTGTTTTCAGATGCAAAATAAGATGATGTATGTGAAGGTGGTCATGTTTAAAAGTTATTCAAATGGGTTGGGAAGGGGGATGTTATTTTCACAAAATTGATTTTAATCCCTTGGGTCCACCCCTGCTCCCCCACCCCTGCTAATCCTTGGACCCTCAAGACAGGAGGGCTGGAAGGCTGAAGGATGTGATACTCTTTTCAAACTGTCAAAGCTATAAAATCATGAGCTGTTGAGTAGAACACACAGACTGCCACCAGCTATGCAGAGTGGCTATGGGATGGAGCTTTGTCCTCTCAGTCCAGGCAAAATACACATGCCTACCTTCTTGCCTTCTCCATATATGAGGGGAAACTTCAAGTCATCATCCTCAATGGTTTTGTATGCCCTGTAAGGGGATAAACAACATTTAAAAAAAAGGTTTGCACTCAATTAGTGACCCGCTACCCTGACACAGGCCACTAGATACTTTATTTTCCCTGAGACTCCATCCGTTCATCACACTGCCAGTCTTTCTCTATACAGTTATTCTCACTACAGAATTGTGCCTCTGTATGTGAGTGTGTGTGTTTGTTTCAGCAAACCAGAAAATATCAAGTCTTTATATGCTCAGAGGAGAATAAAAGCATATTCATAATTAGCAAGAAAGAGAGAAGGGTTTCTGTCCTCAGCATTTAGTGTCTGTGCAATAATGAAGTGCAACAGTGACTGTTTCTCGTTATTTTAAAAAATATTTATTTATTTATTTCTCTCCCCTCCATTGTTGTCTGCTCTCTGTGTCCATTCGCTGTGTGTTCTTCTGTGACCGCTTCTATCCTTATCAGTGGCACTCGGAATCTGTTTCTTTTTGTTGCATCATCTTGCTGTATCAGCTCTCTGTGTGTGCGGTGCCATTCTTGGGCAGGCTGCACTTTCTTTTGCGCTGGGCGGTTCTCCTTATGGGGCACACTCCTTGAGCATGGGGCTCCCCTATGTGGCAGGGCACTCCTTGCGTGCATCAGCGCTGCACATGGGCCAGCTCTGTACAGGTCAAGGAGGCCCGGGGTTTGAACCGGGGACCTCCCATGTGGTAGGTGGATGCCCTATCCATTGGGCCTAGCCCATTTCCTGGGTTCTCGTTATTAATTTGAAACTGTAGATGGTTGGCAGGGAGTTATCCAGGGCATATATCCAGGGTACATAAAAATGTTTGGATATTTTCATAGTGGTTACAATGAAAAACAACAACTGAGGGAGTGCTGAGTTCCTAGCCAGAGGAGCTCTATCACAGTACCTGAAGGAACAGCAACAATCCCCCAAGTGCAACGGCAAAGACCAAAAAAGAAGGAAGGTCCAACAATGAGCCCTTGATACTAATGACTATGCTTGTAAGCCTGTGCACCTGAAATAAGAACAAGGCCTAGAGCTGCAGGGTGCCTAAGAGTTACCTCCTGAGAGCCTCCGTGTTGCTCAAATGTGGCCAGTCTCAAAGCCAAACTCAGCACGTAAATGTGTTGCCTTCCCAGCAGCGTGGGACGTGACTCCTGGGGATGAGCCTCCCTGGTGCCAAGGGATTACTACCAAGTACCAGCTGACGATGTAACTAGAAAATGACCTTGAATAAAAGGGTCAACTCGGACCAGCAGAATATCTCAGTCTACATATAATACCAGGAGTTAAAAATGCTTTTTGACCTGAATAAAAGGGGGAAATGGAGAGGATAAATGAGTTTATATGGCTATGAGTCTCCAAAAAGAGCTGGGAGGTTATTGGAGGGGTTGCCCTTATGCACACCTCAGCAGAGTCCCAGAGATAGATAAAGTAGTTACAACCCCAGATATTGGTTCTTCTGAGGGCTACAGAGACCCACAGGTTCTATGGTCATGGCAGATGGAGTTCAGTGCCATGTCAGTTGGCTCTACTTTGGAGTTTGTGTTTCTGTGTGATGGAGCTGGACTCAGATGTGATCTTTGTCCACAAGCCTCTCCTATTACTTTTACTGGATCTGTAGTTGGTGCTGGGGCTTAGTGTATGTATACCCAGGGGATCTGAATCTCTGGACTGACCATGTGACAGCCAGGTCCTGAGCCTCAACAGACTTGCAACTCCTACACTCTGGTTTATTGGACTTACCCCACTCTGCTAACATGGAGGTGAAGAAGGTCAACCAGCACACCAGGGAGCCAAGAGTGCCTACAGCTGAAAGCAGAATTGCATCCAGCATCCATGTGGAATCTAAGCCCCGACTCTTGATATAGATGTGGAGTGGACACAACCATTCTAAGGTCCACAGGATGGAGGAATAGAGTATGGATTAGAGTGGACTTACTGGTATTCTATTCATGAATTATTGTGATTAGTAATTGAAGAAAATGTGGCATTGGTGTGGAGAAAGTGGCCATGGTGGCTGCTGGGGGTAGGGAGTGGGAGGAAGAGATGTGATGTGGGGGCATTTTCGGGGGTTGGAGTTGTCCTGGGTGGTGCTGCAGGGACAGTTACCGGACATTGTATGTCCTCCCATGGCCCACTGGGTGGAACGTGGGAGAGTGTGGGCTATGATGTGGACCACTGACCATGAGGTGCAGCGGTGCTCAGAGATGTATTCACCAAGTGCAATGAATGTTTCATGATGATGGAGGAGGTTGTTGTTATGGGGGGGAGGAGTGGGGTGTGGGGGCTGGGGGGTATATGGGGACCTCATATTTTTTTGAATGTAACATTAAATAAATAAAGACAGAAAAAGAAAAAGAAAAAAAAAGGAAACTGTGAGAAGCAGCAGAGCTCAGAGAAGGAAGGACTATGAAACTACCCCAAGAGTCAGTTCTCTCATTCAGGGCTTGTCTACACCAAAGCAAGCCTCATATTGGGACGGCTGGAGAAGGAATATTTAAAACCTATTTGACCTCCAGTATGTTATTCAAGGTAGGCAGAAAATTCTTTGTTTCAAAATAGCTTTTAAACGGCCATTCGACACAGAAAGAAAATCCAGTTTATGCTTCAATGGTTTATTCCAGACATTGTTGTCCAGATGCTACTGTGTGCACAGCTGAGACTGGCCAAGGTTAAGGATATAAGCAAATGAAGCCTGTTTCTTGAAATCTTGCTCATAAGAAAGTTAAAAAACAAACAAGGCGCTTGATTATTAGCTGTATCACCCTGAGTAAGCAGCTTCCTTTTTCTCAGTCTCAGTTTTCTCATCTGTAAAATGAGAATCACGCAGGATGTAGAGTTTAGCACAGAGCCTAGTATTTAGTAAATGCTCTATTAGTGGTAGCTATTACTAATATTTAGATAATTAGCACTTTAGCACACCCATTTCTTTCTGCAAATTGAGGATAGCATTGCCTATTCACCATTTCAAAGAAATATTAGGAAGGCTAAGTAAAAGATGAAGTAGCTTCTGCTGAGTTAGGTGCTAGAAGTGGATAAAATACTTTTCTAAAATAATGTCTTCTGAGTGCATGGAAAAAACTAGTTTATTAAATGTCCCTCCCAGTCCTCAATACACCTAGACAACTTGGGAGTGAATATGAAATCAAAATTGGGGAAGCTCTTGATGTATATAAAAAAATGCAATCCAATAAAAAATTTTAAAAAAAATGTAATTGTCTTTTTTTTTAAAAAAAAGATAGATAACAAAAAATGTTAATTAAAAAATATAAGAAGTTCCCATATACTCCACATCCCACCCCACTCCTCCCATATCAACAACCTCTTTCATCAGTGTGGCACATTCATTTCATTTGGTAAATACATTTTGGAACACTGCTGCACTACATGGATTATAATTTACATTGTAGTTTACACTCTCCCCAAGAACATTCAGTGGGTTATGGCGAGATATGGAATGTTCATCATCTGTCCCTGCAATATCATTTAGGACAATTCCAAGTCCCCAAAATGTCCCCACATCACATCTCTTCTTTCCTCTCTCTGCCCTTAGCAACTACTATGGCCACTGTCTCCATATTAATGATACAGTTTCTTCAATTGCTAGAGTCACAATAGTTCTATAGTAGAATACCAATTAGTCCACTCTAATCCATATTTTATTCCTCCATCCTGTGGACCCTGGGATGGTGATGCCCACTCCACCTCTAAATTGAGAGGGGACTTAGATCCCATATGGTTGATGGATGCAATTCTCCTACTTGCAGTTGTAGACACTCTTGGTTTCCTAGTGTGGTGGCTGACCATCTTCACCTCCCTGTTAGCTGACCTGGGTAAGTCCAACGAATTGGAGAGTAGGTGTTGCAACTCTGCTGAGGCTCAGGGCCCAGCTGGCACATAGACAGTCCAGAGATTCAAGTATTCTGAGTATACACCAACCCCTGTGTCAACCACAGGTTCAGTAAAAGTGACAGAAGAGGCAAACTTGGGGAAGCTCTTGATGTATAAAAAAATGCAATCCAATTTAAAAATATTTCAACCTCAAAGTGAAAGCAACTATGTCTCATTCTCTAGGAGGTTATTTGGCTAAACTGTTCCTTCCCAGGGGCTAGAGAATCAGTGAAGTTTTGGTATCAGATGCAACTGGGCTCAAATTCAGCACTGCTAAATGTATAAACCTGGGCAAACAGATGAGTTTCTCTGGATCTTGGATCTTGGGATCCACATTAATCAAAGAGGGGAAACACTGGTGCTCACTTGTGTGGTTGTTGTGAGGATTAAAACGGGTAATGAATGTGATGAGTGTAGGAAGTATACAGTACAGCGTCTGCCACATATAGAGGGTTAGTAAATGCTAGCTGCTGCTGTCAAGTGAGATATTCTAAGAACTGAAGTTTTAAAAAAATTCAAATGAAAAAAAATCAACCAAATTAACACAAGGTGGAAATAGTTTTATACTCACATAAATTATTTTGAACACTTTGGTAGACGAGTCACTTAGAGGAACAAATTAAGATATTATTAGAAAAGAGACTGTGGTGGTTTGAAACTGTATGTATGCCAGAAAGACATTTAATCCATTCCTTTGGATGTGATAAGGCTGCTTCAGGTAAGGTGTCACCCACCTTGTTCAGGATAGGTCATATATATACAGAGAGAGAGAGAGAGAGAAAGAGAGAGAGAGAAAGGAGAGAGAGCTGCCATGGAGGCAAGAACTGAAAGCACTGAAACCCAGAAGAGAAGGGAGAGAGCAGCAGAGGCTGCCATGTGTCTTGCCATGTGACAGAGGAAGAAGGATCACCAGCTGCCAGTCCTCAGGAAGAAAACATCAACATGACGATGCCTTGATTTGAACATTCTCATAGCCTCAACTGTAAGTTAATGAATTCCCATTGTTTAGAGCAACCCATTTCCTGGTATCTGCTGTAAGGAGTCTAGCAAACTAAAACAGACCTAGCTTGGGGATTGAATGAATTTGTAGACTACCATATTCTCAACCTTAGCTACATCTTGAATCACCTGGGAGAGCTTTTAAAAATCCTGATGACCAGGCCACATCTCAGATTAATTAAATCTGAATCACTGGGGGTAGGACACAGACAATTTTTTTTTTAAGCTTCTCAGGTGATTCTGAAGTACAGCCAAGGTTGAGAACCACTGTTGCAGACTGAACTTGAATTAGTTAACAGTCAAAATCAACTCAACAGTAAGTCTTCAATCTGCTTGACCTTGAAGATGACAGATGAAATGGTTCAAAGGAAAGGAGGGAAATGGTGAGAGTGAGAAGACAGGCCCAGTCAGAGAGGAAGGAAGGAGTAGGCACTATAACTAGAGAGCTATAAGCTGATCCTTCCCATGGGCTAGAGATGCACCCTAGAGAGAGTATGGAGCCCCAAGACCCATGCGCAGGAGTTTGGAATTAAATGACAGAGAGAGGGCAGCAGCTCTACAATCAATGACTGGAAATTATACTTAGAGTTCTGCAGAGACAGGCTAAGAGCACTCTTAGGCTTGAAAAGGCAGCGAGAAAACGCTTTTCTGAGACTCAACCACAAGCCCAGGTAATTGAATTCTCTCAGGGAAGAGAATTTCAGGCACTTAAAGCCAGTGTTACTGTAGCTCTGAAAGACACTTAGAGTCCTCACCCACAAGACCAAGATGGCTGCAAATTCTAACATTATACATTAGCTTCTGTTTCTTTATCTTGGGAAACAACAAAAACATTAACAATAGAAAGATAACCCCAGAAAAAGAAGGTTTATTCTGCTCCTATCATTATTGTTTTTCAATTCTGCTCCTACCATTATTGTTTTTCAATTAATTATAAGCTCTCTACCTTTCCACCAACAGAACTAAGTAGTGTGGAGCCGATAGGAAGGGTGAATGACTACAACTGATTAGAGAAAGTATGATACCCTCTCCCCTTCAATATTTCCGGGCCCACACATTCTATCACGTAATGGTAGGTGGGCCTACCACCACAGTTAAAAGTCTTGAATATTAAAGTACAAAATATTCAAGAGTTAAAACTGGTAATATGATTAAAGTTTATATAAAGTAAGGAGAGCAACATAGTTATTTACTGAACACCTTCTATATACCAGACATGGGAACTGGGGTTTACGGTGTCTCTACGAGGACCCTACAATGTCCCATTTGATGAGGGAACTGAGGCTCAGAGAGGGAAGCTACTTTCCCAAGATCACACACTAACTTGGCAGCCCTAAAGCCTGACTCAGACATTCCCAGAAAATGCACCAAAAAGAAAACGTGATGTCAGGGCTCAGCTTTGGGAATTTCCAATTCTAGCTGAAGAGCCTGAAATCCACGGCTCAATGTGTGAAAAAAAAAAAAAAAGAAAACTGATGAAGAAAAAGAGGACTTTTGGCAAAAGGAGAAGGGGAATTTTCTGTGTGAGTGGCAGAAGAACATAAGGAGACCAGGTGGGGACAAAACCAGTCGCTGCTCTACTGCAGAACCTACAGGCAACGACAGAGGGAAGTCAGGAGATGTGACAGTCACATGCTCTTAGACCTGCCGCCACTCTCCAAGTCACTTTACTTCTGATCCAGAGTCTGACAGGACCCTGTCAGACAGACAGCAGACCTCCCTCAAAGCTGTTCTCACAGGACAAGGGGCTCACCTTAGTTTCTACCAACTTAGAAGGCTTGCCTGCTGTTAGTAGAAGATACTGTAATTCATGACTAGGCTGCAGGTTTGAAGCTATGTTTCCAGAGCGTCCTTGGCTTCATCCTTCTCAACAGTTGAGAGGCTGAGGATAGAAGTTTGAAGCTTGAGAGAGTGCCAAGAAATGGATGTTCCTGGGATCTGAGATTAAGAGAAAATGTCTAGTCACAGAACCAACTCCTTCCTACTGGAGCCTACGATTTCTAAAACTCTGAGTGAATAAAAAACAAAACAAAACAGAACAAAACCCCCCAGATTATAAAATAGTTTTACAGCTACATAAAGGACCATAAAATATAGTCAAAGAATTACACAATTACAAGAACTGAAAGGCTTAGGAAAGGTTTCTTTTAGAAAACTCTTATTTTGGGTCAATTCCTTTATGAATTTTTATGAGGGCAGTTGACAAAAGGATGAGAAGGAAAAAAACGCAAGGTTTCAAGAGTGCTAAATCCTTGGCTTTCCCTAACTCAGAGGCATTACCTTCAGAATTTTCCATTTAACATTCCTTTTGAAGTAGTTTCCCTTCGAGTACTGGTTCTATAAGACTGAAAAAGCAAGGCGCCTCTGGTCTGGACCTACAAGAAGAAGAAAGCACTGGAAGAGGCTGAGGGGGCACTATGTCAGCTGTACCCCAAGTGCAGGAACCCCTCCGACAGTGCACTGCAATACTGGTCTCTGGCCTCTGTCACTGAATGGACTGCTGTACATAGTCACTGTCCTAGAAGCTTTACGATATTTAACAGTGCATTCTGTTGGAGGAAAGAAACTGACCCAGACATTTACTACTGACATGTCTGATCTGTCCTCTGGAAAAACAAAATAAACGTAGTCCCTCTTTTGCTTGAGTGCTCTGAACGTATTAGAAGACAGCTATCTCAAGTTTCCTTTTTCCTGATTTCTTCAATTGTTCTTCCCAGGACCTGAAGGACCATCCCCAACAACTCCAGTCACCATCCATTTAACAAAGATTTATTAACTGTGCATCAATTGTAAGTCCAATGCTATAGTAGAGACCCTCTGGAAGCTTTCTGCTTTGCCAGTGTCCTCAAGGAACAGCATTAAGAGCTGAAAAACTTAAGACAGCGTCCAAATAAGAATAAAATTAACTTCCCCTGATTTGGACTTTGTTTTTTTTTAAAAAAGTAATGAAGCTTTTATGTGCATTATGTGCATGCACACATGAGTCCATGTCTCAAATAACCCAGTTCACATGTAAAAATATCTGGAAAGGATTTTTGGCTCACAGACTCCTCTCATTTTCATTTCTACAATGGATATATATATTTTTACTCTCAATAGAAGACTACATTGTTCTTATTAATTTTTTTTTACTGGTTTCAGTCCATGGTTCCAGCCCACCCAGAGCTTTCTGAATTCTTATTTTTTCACCCAAAAAATTAGTTCTCGTTCTATGTTTTATGTCAATGTTAAATTTGATAAGCATGCTTCTGCTGTCTTCATTGCGGTCACCAAAAAAATGGAAGAAGAATCAAGTCATTAGAGATCTTTCTCCAGTCCAAGTCACCAACATTTCCTGAAAGCATGTGGATGAAAGTGTGTACAGTTTGAAAAAATCATATTACACATAACATTGTATCATGGAAATGAAAAAAATCTACCAATTTCCTTTTTAATACAAATAGCGGCTGGTAAAATAAAGCTTGGCAGAACCTAGTATGGTGGAAATGCACAGAAAATAGACTCAACAGTATGGGGAAGACAATGAGATCCTAATGTTTAAAAAAACAGGGTGGGTTAGTAGATGTGGCTCAACAAGTTGGGTACCCGCCTACCACACAGAAGGTCCCAGGTTTGGGTTCTGATGCCTCCTAAAGAAAATGAGTAGACGCCACACCTGCTGCAATGAGTTAGACACCACACCTGCCTAAATGAGCATATACCACAATCTAAGATCCTAGAGCCCACAGGTAGCAGATGTGGCTCAGGCCGTTGGGCACTTGACTCCCATGTGGGAGGTCCCAGGTTTGGTTTCCAGTGCCTCCCAGAGAAGGCGAGCAAACAGCAAGCAGACAGCTAAGAGAACCATCTGGGGAAGGGGTGAAATAAAAATAAGTAAATAGGGAAACGGACTTTGGCCCAGTGGTTAGGGCGTCCGTCTACCACATGGGAGGTCCGCGGTTCAAGCCCCGGGCCCCCTTGACCGGTGTGGAGCTGGCCCATGCGCAGTGCTGATGTGTGCAAGGAGTGCCGTGCTACACAGGGGTGTCCCCCGCGTAGGGGAGCCCCACGCGCAAGGAGTGCACCCATAAGGAAAGCCACCCAGCGCGAAGGAGGGAGCAGCCTGCCGAGGAATGGCACTGCCCACACTTCCCGTGCCGCTGACGACAACAGAAGCGGACAAAGAAACAAGACGCAGCAAAAAGACACAGAAAACAGACAGCCAGGGGAGGGTAGGGGAATTAAATAAAAATAAAAATAAAAATCTTAAAAAAAAAAAAAAAGTAAATAAATAAACCTCAAAAATAAAAGAAAATAAAAGCAGGGGGCTCTCTTAAGAAGATATACAAATTGGTAATAAGCACATGAAAAGATTCCTATCATCGTTATCTATTGCAGGGATTCCTAAGCAGGGGTATGTGGCTTGAACTGAAATTTAAAAAATCATAATTCTTGTGGAGACGTGGTGTGGGTGTGAAATATCGTTAAATAATACATTGTTTAGTGTGGACTTAGTAAAAGGTCCGTGGATTTCACCTGACTGGCAAAGAGGCCTGTGGAAAAAAAAAGGTTAAGAACCCTTGCATTAGAGAAACGCAAATCAAAACCTTAATGAGATACCACATCACATCCACCAGGATGGCTGTTATTAAAAAAAAAGAAAATAATTGTTGGTGAGGATGAGAGGATGTGAAGAAAAGGAACTCTCATACACTGTGGGAGGGAATGTATAACAGTACAGCCATTGTGCAAAACAAGTTTTGCGGTTCCACAGAAAGTTAAACATATAATTACCAAATGACTTCTAGGTATATACCCGAAAGAACTGAAAACGGGGACTCAAATGGATATTTGTATACCAATGTTTATAGCAGCATTATTCACAATTGCCAAAAGAAGCAACCCAAGTGCCTGTCCATCATCAGATAAATGGACAGACAAAATGTGGTGTGTATATACACACATACACACACACAATGAAATATTACTCAGCTATGAAAGGAATGAAGTTCTGATACATGCTACGATAGGGATGAATCTTGAAGACATCATGTTGGGTGAAAGAAGCCAAGCACAAAGGGACAAATATTGTATAATTTCACCTATACAAAATTACTAGAATAAACAAATGCACAGAGACAGAAAGTAGATTACAGGTTACCAGGGGATGGGGGCAGGCAGCAGGGAATGGGAGTTACTGTTCAAAGGATAGAGAGTTTCTGTTTGGGGTGATGAAAAGTTTTGGTAATGGATGATGGTGATGGTGGTACGATATTGTGAATGTAATTGATATCACTGGATTGTATACATATAGGTGGTTAGAATGGGAAGTTTTGTGTTGTGTATATGTTATCACAACATAAATTTTTAAAAAACAAAGGGCATTTAGGATAAAAAATTAAAAAAAAAAAAAAAAGACTAGAAAATTCTGGTCCAGATAGACACTGTATCAGTGGCGCAGCTCTAGGGGCTTCTATGATGCAACTTAACCGAACCATTATCCATTTGTGGTTTCTCCATCTCGTTAATAAAGGGAAGAGACTATCAAATTTCTTAAAAGTCAAAAGATATCATGGACACTGTTCTCCTAGAAAGCCTGTCAAAATGGAGGTTAGTATCAAAAAGGAAACCTCCAGGGGCTGCTGTTCCTTCACATCCCTCTGACTCGTGAGGCCCTGATTGCTCGCACTGCAAACCTGCCTTCCAGCTGAGCCCCTCACCCTCAGCCCTCCTGCTGCTCACACCTCCCACTGTCTCCACGCAGCCTCACCCACTGGCCTTCAGGATACTCTCCCACCTTTCCTGGTGACTTCAGCCTAGGCTGACAGATGGCTTTCTACTCCTTTCCCTGCTATTATTCTGGGCAACTTTACATGTTTTGATGGTGCTTCCAGAATCCTGACTCTAACGCCTCACCTACCTCTTGAGGACCTTCTTCTCAGCTCCCAACACCTCCCCTGGACGGCAGCACCAAGAGCGCCCTCACCTCTGAGACCTGCACTCCTCTTCTCTCGCTCTCTTGCTGAGGTTCTCCGGCCAGCTCTCCGATGCCCCCTGCCCCCGGGAGCCCCCTTTCTAACTACCTCCTAGTTTGTCTCCTGACGCAGATTCCATTCGTGACAACCTTTTCATACCCTTCTGGCCAGCAGCCCAAACCTCTTCACCCTCTGGATCTTCTAGTAAAAAAGTACAACAGTAATTGAGTATTTTGGTCTATTAATATTATACCCAATCTTGTTATCTGTGCTTAAAAATCGGTCCAGGTCCTGAACAGTTTTCAATGCTTTCACGACCATTACCCAGTCCTAGCATCCCCTTCTCTAGCCTCGATGACTGCAGCAGCCTCATCAGGCCTCCTTACAACAACGTAGGCAAGTGAGATTACAAGAGTAATTCTTTTAAAATGTCACATCATGTCATCACCCTAAACAAATTCTCCAATAATTTTCTTATCACACTCTAAAACAGGGGTTCTTAACAAGGGGTTCATGAGTTTGACTTGAAATTCAAAAAAACATGTTGATGCACGTGTGATATATTTATTAAATAATAGTGTAGTGTGGACTTAGTAAGGGGTCCATGGAACAGAAGAGGTTAAGAACCCCTGCTCTATAAGTGCTATCATGACAGGGATTTGTTTTGCTACCTGTGGCATCCTGGGTCCTAGAGTAGCGTTAGCCAAATGATGGATGCCCAACCAATGTCTGACAACAGTGAGCAAGTGAATGAATACTGGTTACCTCAAGCAGGACTTTGTTCTGCCTTTACTTATTTTCTTATTCTATAGATACGTACAAAACAAAAGCCAAGAGCCTTCTTGACCTCTCTAACTGCTTTCTAAGTCTCTAAGCTGCTCTTCATTTCAGCAGCTGCGTTCTTGCAGGGCAGCCCTTTCTTGGCCCCGGCCTGGGCTGGCTCTGGGCTGCTCCTTGCCCTCTTTTGGATATATTCTCTGAGTACTGAACTCAGGAGGTCCCCATGCAGCCACACTGACGTCGTTTCACCCTTCTGATGAGTGGCAATTACAGGATGGCCCCAGCACAAGCGCAGCTTGTCTGTGTCAGTTTTCGTAATTTTTTCCAGAACAAGCTTTGCTGTATTTTCAGCCTGGTCAGGATGCTTGCTAGTGATCCTCCCACAACTATTCTCTGCATTTAACTCTCTCCTAACCCACCATTATCACTCCTTGGTTTAAAATCTGCCGTTGACTTATCAGCATTCTCAATCTACAATGCAACTACGAGGGCCTCCACGGTCCAGTCTTTGCATGGTACTCTGGATTTTTTTTCACTCCTGTTACTCTCTCCTAACAACGGGCTTTCTTGCTGTTTATTCACCATGCATGGCTGCTCCTGCCATGGGCCTTGTCGCTTGTTGCTTCCTCTGACTACGCTGCTCTTCCCCAGGACCCACCCCTTGCTTGTTCCTGGGCATCTCTCAGAAAGCCTCTGTGGACAACTGATCTCAAGTTAGGACACTTCCCTGCTCCTGCTTATACTGCTCTGGCTCTCCATAGCATCTACAGAGCACAACCTGAAATTAACTTATTTGTTAATTTGTTTACTTGTTTATATTCCACCTCACCCTCTAGAACATCAGCTCTGCAAAGGCAGGGACTTTTGTCTAATTCATTGCAACATCCTCACATCTAAAATAGTGCAGGGACGTTGTGGATGTGAAGTAAATATTAGCTAAAGGGATGAATAAATGAATGGAGGCTGTCCCTTCCCTCTCAGCATGTGAGCTGACCTCTAGTAATAGAGATATATCACTACATATACGGATATCCACAAGGCTATGGATATAGCCAATATAACCATAGTCTTGGCTTTCCCATTCATTTATTTTTTATTTTTTTTAAGAGATACTGGGGATTGAACCCAGGACCTTGTACATAGGATGCAGGTGTTCAACCACTGAGCCACACTGGCTTCCCTGAGTTGGTTTTTTCATTTGTTTTGCTTGTGATTTGTTTTGTTGTTTTCAGGAGGCACTGGGATCCAAACCCAGGACCTCCCATGTAGGGGGCGGTTGCCCAACTGCTTGAGCCACATCCAACCCCAACCCCATTTTGTTTTCATAGTAAGTTTTCCTATGGCTGAATTCTGAGCTGAGTCTTATCAGTGATACTTTGACTTTGCTTACCTCTTTATATTAAAATTACAGGTTTCCTTTAACTACCTATATATACATATATACACACACATATATATATAAGTAGAAGGCTATAAAGTTATAAAAACAATACCATTACGATCCTCTTGCCTATTCCTTTCTCCTGATAATTCCCAAGTACTACCTCCAAAATGGTAGCTTTTGGTCACAGCTGTTCTCCAGAGTATATAGGGTTACCCAGGCAATTTTCTTCTTCTGCATCGACTCGGTTTAAAGTCTATTTGTTGAGGCAAATCTCCCACTTTAGAGTGTTTCCTAGTCTCCTAGATTCCTCCATTCCCAGTCAGAGCCGCCCATTCTGACTTCTTCACCCACAGCACAGGAACCCTGAGGTCATGCTTTGGCATTATCCACACAGAGCACTTCCTGCCATCTTCCTTCTCTCCTACATCAACAACCTCTAACTAGAAAGAGGGACAGAAATACCACTTGTTTCCCCACGGTTTAACTTCCTTTGCAGGACTTCAAAGTCTTTCAAGAAGTGCACGACCCCTTGTGGGGGAAGTAACGGGATCCTCTTCCTTTGGGGACTGCCTAACCCCGACAGGCCCCTCGGGCAGCTCCAGCGACAAACATCCAAGAGCTACATTCTTCCACTTGCTAACCGCTAGACTTCGCCTTGGATTCCTCGCCTCCCCTGGGACTCTTTCTCCTGGGATTCCTCCTTCCCTGCTGGCAGAGCCCACTGTGGTACATTAAAGAACACCAGGCTTGGAGTCAGAGCTTCCCCTCGCATCTTGTTCCTCATACGAACCAGCTGTGTGAGCCTGGGCATGTCCCCCAGCCTCACCCAATTTGCCTCTTCACTTGGATACTTCATGGGATGGTTGCAAGGATTAAATGCAAATATGCAAGGGCAAGTCCTTTGTGAAAGATAACTCTAAGTTGTCACTATTAAGGTCTTGGGAGCCTCATTCTTTTTTCAACATATTAAAAAAAAAAAAAACCAGATAGCTGGTGGTCACCAGAGGCAGGAAGACAAGCGCCGCCGCACAGGGAAACTGCTGTTTCCTGAGCTCTCCAGGCACCTCAGAGCATGCTTCACTGCCTTGCTAATGATGATACTGGAGCATGAAAGCGTGCACCTGTGCAACTTTATCTGGAAAAGTCCATTGTTCTGAAATAGTGAAGACTCAGAGACACAGAAGGACACCTCAGAGTCAAGAATCTAAAGGGGGTGCTGTTGGGTTAGTCTGAAATATTCATAAAAGGAGAATTCCACCCCCTCAGTGGCCCTGGAGGAGAGCAGTCTCGTTTTACTCATAGCAGAAAGCTGGTTCTAAGCAGGCATAGGAGCATTTCCTAGGGGCTGAGCGGGTTTGTGTTGCTGGAGGATGGTGGGCAGATGCTTGTTGGTCTTTTGGTCCCCACTCCTGCCTTCCTACAACAAAACCAACAGAAGCTTGAATCCCAGTAGGTGGGGGATGAAACACCACCCAGGCCTGACTGGTCAGAAACAGACACATGCCTGGGGCCCAAATGCCACTCGTGGCTTTTAGGAGCTTGGCACGACCCCAATTAAGCAATTCACAGAATCCACAGAGGCTCTCCCTTGGCTCACCTCTCCCCACATCCACAATCTTCAGACCTTCCTGGAAAAAGTGATGCAGGATTGGCAACTGCGCCTGCTTCCTCTTTCCTGCCAGCCGTGTATATTTCCAAAGGAATCAAGCCCAAAGCTAACCACAAAGCTCAGTAGATGGAGGCTCCTTCCTGCTCCTCCGAACGGCCTCATACATGCAGCTGACTCTCCCTCGCTGCATAAATCTCCATGTGTGCATGCGTTTCCTTTAACGCAACATTAGATGTTTGTATTTGATTGGGTCTTAGGCTTATTTATTTTTTAATGTCTTCTTTTAAGAGCTCTTTTTCCTGGTTTTAAAGGTTCACAGATAAGTAATTTTCAGAAATTTTTTAAATTTGCCTTTGGATTGAATATTAACATGCTGGAAAAATGCAGCTAATGTGTCAGGAAGAGTGAATCTGAGTCAACCTTTCTGAGGACAGGCTCAAGACAGAGTTGTGGAGTGAGGATGAGGGGCGGCTCATGGATCCCTAGGATGAGGCTGAAGAGGCTGAGAAATATCCCCAATCCAGATGGCAATATGGGGGCTTAGAAAGGTCCTTTATGTTCTGGGGGTAGGACAATCCTCCGCCATAGGCTCTTTATTGACTGACAGGCATTAGGTATCTGTAAACTCCCTTCAGAAGGGGCCATATTTAGATTCACTGGGTTCCTGAGGAGAGCCATTGCCAATGCACACCTTCATCACAGTATCCCTGGGGAACTTGGAGAGGCCTACCCTCTCCAAACAAATGCCACCTTGTTTTCTCATTTTGGTCTTTGAACTGTCCTTGAACTTAGATGAAGCCTGTTGTCTGTAAACTATGAACTGATACACGTCTGCCAATACAGTGAACAGTCTGGATTCAGGCACTGACGGTCTGTCTGAATTGTAAGAGTGGGATGGATATTTGGTGATTCAAGGTGAGAGGGCTGGCAGGAGCAAGGCAGCCCTCTTCGGGCATACCTGGCTGCCCTGATGACTACCACAGCTTCTCCACCTCCTTAGATGCACAAAAGAGGAACCTTCTCTCCAGGATACCTGCCCATTACGGGGCCCAAGCTCTGGTCCTGGGCCCTGCGGTTGCCCTTGAGGAACCCTCATCTGGTAGGGCCCATCCAGTGTTCCCTGGGATAATACCTAAATCTCCTGGGAAAAGGCCGAACTCTCCCCAATCCCATCAGCAGGCCTGAGCCAGATTTAGCCTGGAGTGTGGGGAACCATTTCTCCCTTGTGGTCTAAGGAATCCTCTTGCACCCACCACACCAATGGATAACGGTAAGCAGCAGCAGACCTGGCTTTCAGTTTACCAGTGTTCTCTGGGAGTTGACTGGGTATGAACAGAGGTTTCACATCTTGTGACCCAAGGTAAGAAATCTCTCTTTTGATGACCCAGTATAGAGATGCCTCTCAAAATAGTATTTGTCGTTACCACGTGATATACACCATGATACTTTATTCCTATTCTATGCTATTTAATTTGTTTAAAATGTCTCTCCCCATACACTAAAATGATTTTGCAACCCATTAATGGGATACTGCATACATTTGAAGGTTTGGGTAGAGGAAAAGAACTTGCTTTCAGAAGGTTCCAAATTAGGAGCTCAGGTTTTGACCAGATTCATTTGTGAATATTTAATGAGCACCTATTAGGGGCCATAGGTGGTAGACAGATGAGTTAAATAAAGTAAATAAAGTAAATGTCATCTCAAATCAAAGATCCAACTTTAGCAGCAGAGAGAGATTTCACACAGAAGAAGAAAATGCTTTGATTATGATTACGTCTTTTGAAAAACATAATCATATATGCATGCAAAACAGACCTAATGCTATTTCAGGATAAATCTTTCTGAATGACTTTTAAGGAAATTTCAGATTTGGAAATTATTTTTGATTCAGTATCCACTTGGTGTGCATTAGCACTTGGCTAGGAGAGCTTCACATTATAATCAATAACATTTAGATCTCCCCATGGATATGAGTCAGAGATCCTTATTTTCTAAGCACACAAATATGGAGAGATTTCAGCTTTCTCAGGGACTATTCATTCCGAAACAAACATGAATTTCATTGGCACTGGCCTTTATATTGCATGAGACCCAGTCAGTATATACAAATCAGGAGATGACCAAAATTGACCTCACAGCCACGCATTGTAGCGAGGGAAGAGCAAACGGATTGCTAGCTACAGAGAGCACCTCTCCTGCAGGGGCCAGTTCCTCCGTGCCGGCCCTGGCAGCCCTGCTTCACAAAATTCCTCCAACTCTGGTCACGCAGAGATTTGTACATGGAGCACCAAGATCTGCAGTATCCCCTGGGAGGAGCCACTTGGGGCAGAATTCTACACCATACCACAGAGTTTCAAAACTTTCCATCCAAGTGCCCTTGAACTGGTTACAGCACACAGGGCAGGCCTCAAGTATCCCAAAGTAAGCATCAATGCTTCTTCAAGTCTTCTGTTTAACCTTAAAAAGCCACTGGAATTTTGTATAAGCTGATACATAAGCAACATTGATTTTAACACACAAAACAGATCTGTCCCCCCTCTTCATATGAAGCAGAAGCTTCAGAAAGATGTTCATCCTGTAGTTGCCCACACTGTTCTGGAATATTCTGCTGATACCCATGTTGCTCCAACCCCAGAAAGCAGCAGAGACCTGGTGGTGGCTGCCAGTCTTTCCCGTGGGAGGAACCCAGCACCCTCAGCTCCTGCGTCGAGGTGGCCCTAGTGTTTTAGAGCATAAAGTACCGAGCAGCAGTTGTTAAATTTTCTGCTGTACCTAATACTTGCAGGATTCTAATATGTGCACATTTAATACATGCTTGCTATGTTCCAGGCACTGTTCTAACCACTGACATTTTAAAAACTTATACAGTTCTTAAAACAACTTTGTATGGTAGAAAGTAACATTATCCACATTGCACGGATAAGGAACTGGAGTCACAGGTTACAGCTAGGAAACAGCAGAGGCCAAGCTCACATCCAGGTCTGTTCCAAAAGCGTACTGTGAACTTAACCTCAATGTTTTTCTTCCCGTCACTGAAGAGCTATGAATCTGTAAATCCTACAACATGGCATGAAATCCGCAAGAGAATGCTTAATTACTAATTCCTGTCCTCAGAGTAAATTGTAAGAGTAAAGTCCATCCCCACCTCCAGGGTTTTCAGAGTGTTTAAATATGTTACATTCTTAGAATTTGTGTCATTTTAACAAAATGATAGATTGCTACAGAATTTCGTCTAACCCGAGGTTTGGCTTTCAAATTGGATGACTGCTAATTAGTGGAGAGACTTCAAATCTTCCAACTTGGGTGCCCAGCTTTCCTCAGAGTGATCCAAGGGCACCCAGAAGGATGGAAAGTATGTTACTTTGTACCATACAAGGTTGTTTTAAGAATTGTGTAAGTCTTCAAAATTGTCAGACAAATTTTGGGGACAGGGGACATTTATTCAGGGTAAACAGGAATGAGAAACCTGCAAGTAAGGAAAAGAGACTCGACTTGATCCTGACCCACCGTTGGTACTTGAGGACTCACCCGCTGCTAGGCCAGTCTACGGGCGCCCCCGAACCAGCCCTTGGCCCTGTAGGCAAAGGGGTTCTAAAGCAAGAGGAGGAGGATAATGGGGGGAAGCCCTCCAAGCCCAGAAGCCACAAACCCTTTAGAGTGCCCAGCACTCTTCAACCAATCACTTCTGCAAGCTCTTGCTCAGAATGTCTAGAGCTGCCCAAGGTAAACTTTTTTAAATTTCCCCTGTCCCCCTTGGGGCTTGCTTTGTTGTCTGCTCTCTGTATCCATTCGCTGCATGCTCTTCTGTGTTTTTGCTTGTCTCCCTTTTTGTTGCGTCACCTTGCTGAGTGACCCAACAAAGTGGCGCTGGCAGGCCAGGCGGCACTCCGCGGTGCTTGTGGCTGAGCCTGCTTTCACAAGGAGGCCCCGGGATATGAACCCAGGGCCTCCCAGATGGTAGACGGGAGCCCAGCTAATTGAGCCACAGCCGCTTCCCCCAAGGTAAACATTTAAGGATATATAAGAATTGCCTGGGCTGGGGGTGACTTTTAAAAAATGCAGATTCCAGGACCTCAGGGATTCTGATCCAGCAGTTTGGGTAGAGCCAGGAATGTGCATTTTTAATAATCTCCCCAGATGAACAAGCTTTCCTCTGTATATTCCGCTGTCATTTTGATATGGGATTGTAACCATCCATTTATGAGCCTGCCCCCAGACGCTAGACTGCAAGTTCTGTGAGGGCAGGGACAGTCTTACTCATCTTCGTATCTCCAGTGCCCAGCATGCCGCCGGTTCACTGAATGAACAATTGCTGAAACAGACCCCTCCACAGAGTTCAACGAGGCCTGGCGCACCTTCAAGTTACTGGGTATGATGCAAAGCATCTGATTTCCCCTGGGGGATTGACTGAAAAGGCTGATTTAATCCTAGTAGAATCTGCAAAAAGAGTTTGGCAGGGTACTGCCTTTGACAGGGCAACCACGTGAAGAACAAGCGAATGTGTTGCTCTTCGGTCCCTTCATGAGCCTTCTGAAGTACAAAGGCAAGGGGCAGCTGGCAGCGACGTGCCCTTGGAATTGGTGGTATCCTTGCCATGAGCACGTCCAGACTTTCCAGGAAGAGCTGAGTTTAGTTCTTCAGCAAGGGGCAGACAAAACCTTTTCCTCACTGAATCAACCTTGAATTTGCTCGTCTGAAGGTGGGAGGCACACAGTGGGAGGATGAGATCCTGACGGGCTTGGAGCAGAGGTTTAGGGCCTTCATCCTGGGGTGGGCCCGAAACCAGGGAATTTAAACCAGCACCCAGGTGATTCTAATGATGTTCCCAGGTCACAAGGTTTAGCAACTCCGCTGGTTGTTAACCTGAAACTGGCCATACCAATTTCCTGCTCTGAAACCTGGTAGGCAGGGAAAGGGCGGCAGAGAAAAGGAAAAAAAAACTTTTATCAAGCTCTGGTAGGGGTGAAATATTACAACTGGAAAAGTGTAGGTTGGACATAGGAAAAGTTTCCTTGGCTGGGTTGGAAAGTACCTGGAAAATCGGTAGGAGTGTTTTAGCACACATTTCTTAGAATTTCTTAAAAATAGGATCCTATAAACAGGCTGAGGATTGGACCATATGTCCTTCTGAACATCCTGTCAGCTCTGTATCTTTGCCCTCCCAAAAACTGTGTCAATACATAGTTTATGGAGGTGTAGAGTTCTTAAGGGTGGGAACACACAATTACATCCTGAGGCTGGCATTCAAAATTCCCCATGGGTCAGCTCCCATCGATGTATCTACCTTAATGTGCAGCTTCACTGACCACCACCGTCCCCCCACCCCCACCAGGACTGCTACGTGGCTGGGACATAGCAATGTAATTGTGTACGGGGAGTTGCAACACTGAAATGCTTCTGCCCTTGTGGCAAATACTGGCTGTCCCCAGCCCCTCACATACCCTCCATCTGCTGCTCTGGATCTTCCGCTAGAATCCTCATGGTCTAGTAAATAAAAGGTTAATGCCTGGCACAACAGGAGGCCGTCCAGCCTGAGTCTATTCCTCCATGCTGATTAAAATAATTTGAATATCACTTCTGGCTTCCGCATTCCCCAAACACACATAATTTCACATCTTTGGGATGGGAACATGTCTGGGATGTGCCGTGCCCTCTCCTCAAAGGCACTGTCCTCCTGTTGGTAACCCTCTGGCAATCCCTCTCCTGGTTGAGATCTTTAGTTCAAACACAACCTTCTCCTTGAAATCCTCCCCCACCCCCAACCTGCCTCTTAAAAACTACTTCCTCTACCATAGTCAAAGGCCTTCCCTTAAACTTCTTTTTTAACCCGTATAGTTATTTATGTAAGAGTCCCAACAGATGAACCCCTTTCACTGCTGATGATTTTAAGACTATTTTTGTAGGAAAATGGTACTGTTAGATAATTTTTCAGAAAGCCAATCCCTGGGCCAGCTAGTCATCTTCCGATGCTACCACAGCCCTCTGTGATCAGATTCCTCCTCTGTAGGACATATTTTAGCCACCGAGGGCCTTGGGGTCTCAGCTCCTTGGGCACGGCTCAGGAGGACCGTGGCGGCACCTTTAAAAGTCTAGCATCTAGGACCCTGAAGGCAGATACAAAGTCAGTGTGAAAACAAACACCAAGCAGCACCCAGGGAAAGAGGGGCAATAGTTCCCTGGCTGAATGGACGGCGTCTCTTCCCACAGAGAAGGGCCCCATCTCCTGCCTGGCTGCTGCAGGACAGGCAGTTGGCCAGCGCCCCTTGGCTTCCTTCAGTCCCTTGCTGCTCTAAGCTGCCTGCCTTCCTTTTTCTTTTTGGTTTCCAGACTCTCATTTGGGAAGAAAGCACCTCAATAGACTGCAAACCTCCTGCGGAAGGAACTAGCCATTGCTGATTTTTTTATTTTTCATAGTAGCTCTTGATTATAATATCATCAGACACTTAAATAGCACTTATTTCATGCCTACCTTTGTTTGGTGCATTCCACTATACTAACTTTTCTAAGTGCTGTTATTAGCCCCACTTTACAAATGGGGAAACCGAGACAGGGAGAGGTGACATGATTTGTCTAAGTCACAGAGGTGGGAACTGGCCCAGACAAAGGCCATCTGGCTCCACCGTCCCTGTTCTCTACTATTACTCAATGTATATCATGTAGCAGGTGTATCATAAAGGTTTGCTGAATTTTCGGGACTTGGAGTTGTCCTGGGTGGTGCCCCAGGGACAACTGCCGGATGTTGTATGTCCTCCCATGGCCCACTGGATGGAACGTGGGAAAGTGTGGGCTATGGTGTGGAACATGGGACATGGGGTGCAGTGATGCCTGGAGATGTACTCACCAGACGCAATGGATGTGACATGATGATAGGGGAGAGTGTTATTGTGGGGGGAGTGGTGGGGGCGAATGGGGACCGCATATTTTTTTAATGTAATATCTTTTAAAAAAAATGAATAAATTGAGTAGAATTTGAAAAAAAAAAAAAAAAAAAGGTTTGCTGAATATAAAAAGAGCACGCCAGGGCCAAAAAGACCCTGGCTATTTTTTAACACTGATTTTTGCAAGCACCTGACATCCTAAAACTTCCCCAGAGGACTTAGAGTCATGTTACTACCACGGAGGTTCTATACTACCACGACATCAGTCACTGGGACAGACGGGCTGTTGTGCTATGCCTAGGGGTAATACGAAAACTGTGCGACTTCTGAAAGGGTCTGAGAGGAAAGAAAGGCTTGAAAGTATTCTGGCCCCTTTCGGAAGGATAAACATAAACCCTTATTAAAGCAGAGGGGGGTGTGTGTATGTGCAGAGGGTGACAGTGGTCCCTAGGGAGCAAGCTGGCTGGGCACCTCTTCTCTTTCTCCTCCCTGTGGCCTAACAATGCTTGTCATCTTGGCTCCCAACCATTTGTAAAGACCTCATAGCTTCCACCTGCCTCCTGCTCAGAGCCTTAGGGAGGATGGCGGGGGAGCAAGGAGTCATTTATCAATGTCAGGAGATGTGCAGCACGCAGCGGGGCGGGCTTTCTTCCCCGCTGCTCCTGCAGCCAGAGCTGCAAATCTTGAAAAGATGCAGAACATGCATATTGCAAATAAGCATTCATCATCTCTGCTCTGTGAGCCCCGGAAGGGTCCCCTCTCTATGTGAAGCTGACCCACTCTGTCCTCAGCTCCAGCCCCCAGTGGAACTTCAAAAACGGGGACTTCCTGGGTACCTAATCCCTGCCCCAGCCATTCCTCACTCTAGACAATCTATTGGGATTAAAATTCTCTGAAATGACATCCAAGTTCCCCCTTGCCCCCCCTTTCTCTAGAAAGTCTGAATGCTGCCAAGGTGGCCTAAAATCATTAAATTATGAAAATACAAGTTGCTGGGAGGAAATTAACACCAGGCTTAACTAGGGAAAGGCCTGCTTCCTTGTGAAGTAATTATAAAATTAAAATTTGCTATTTCCCTGGCGAGTCTAAAAAGTGGCCTGCTGAGGAATACGGCACAATAGTAGCGTCAGGATTTGTACCGAGGCAGTACTGAGAAATCCTTCCATGTCCCCAAAATGTGAACCAGAGCATTTGCAGGTAAGTTTCCTAAGACTGGGTTAAAAGTGATTAAAAACAGAGAGAGGAAAAAAGCACAGGGTTTGAGTTTTCCAATTACTCTTTAAAACTCAAGAGTCAAGCTGCTAGAAAATGCAGGCTTTCCAAGTAAGACTAATAATGCCGAGCTAATTAGACCCACAGGCATGGCTAACATATAAATTCAGGCTCAAAAGAGGGACACTGTCCCTTTAAAAGCTGCCTGGGGAACAGTGGAAAAGCTAATGAGGAGTGTCAGTTGGGGCTGCTTTATTAGGTGGTCCTCAGGAGGGTAGAGCCTGAGGTTTCTGTAGCCAGGCTTCTGTGCTTGATTCAGTAAATCAATTTATATTAAATGCGGGCACAGCTCTGGAGTTGGCTTCATAAAGCATTCTGCGGCATTTCTCAATCTGCTTATCCTCTTCCCTGATAGCCTTCTTGAATGTGCTGTCAGAAGGCATTGAAAAGAGCAATAAAGAATAAGAGAGAAGCCCTATCTACAGTATTTGTAAAACTTGACCCAGGAGCTCCAGACTATGCGTGGCAGTGCGTCTGGCGAGTTCCTCTCCCCAGAACATGTTTGGATTAGCCGGTAAGAGGCGTGGTCCATGGGGCTGTGGTCCATGAGCCGGTTCCCGGCTGCAGAGTGAGAATAAAAGGTCACCCCAAAGCGAATGGAAAGGGCTGAGAGTGAAGTTGTTTTTAATCGGATCCTCAGGGTCTGAAATAATCCCTAAGAAAAGGGAAAGCACAAGGAGCAAAAGGGCCAACGGGCTGGCACCAATCCAAACGGCAGTGCCAGAGGCTGGGCACGGCGGCCGGGCCGTTTGGGGAAGGGGAGGTGTGCTTTTGCGGACTGGGACAGATGAAGTGGGCACCCCCCCTTCAGGCTGCTGCCTCACAGAGTGACCTCTGGAGACTGAAGCACCGTGACCGCTGCCCCTGAGGCTGTGAGAGGCAGAGCAGGGTACCCCAGCAGATGCAGAGCCTGGCAGCACCGGGGCCAGGGGCCACAGAATGTGGCCGAGACTGACCCAGCAGCCAGCCTGTCTGTGCTTGCCTTTTTAATTTTACTTTTAAGAAACTATCATTGGGATGTTCGGTTACAGATAGGCCCTTGCACCGTACTCCATCCCACACTCTTATGAGCGAGAAAGCAGCACTGCCCAAGGGAACGTTCTGTGAGGCTGGCAATGTTTCTGTATCTGCACTGTCTAATTCAGTAGCCACTGGTCATGTGGCTTCTGAGCAAGTGAAAGGTGCCTAGCCCGACTGAGGGAATGGATTTTTAATTTTATTTAATTTTAACTAATTTGAATTTAAATGCCTCCACGTGCCTAGTGGCTATTCCCTGCTCTACCGGAAAGCACAGAGAAAGGAAAATGTTTCCTTCGCTTTGATAAAAGCAGTGAGTGCTGAAATGAGGAAATGGTGGCTGACTCCACTCTGTCCCAATGGAAAAATCCCAGGATTTGTTCATAGTTTTAAGGGAAATGGAAGAGGGGAAAATAAACCTGATGCGTCATCAAGTTAGCATCACAAAAGGTTAAGGGCTGCAAGAGACAATTATAAAAGGTTACCATCTCTGGAAGTTTTCTTCTAATGGGATCTGTCTTTTCCATAAATTCTGAAAAGCGGGGCAAAGCACTTTCCCTACCAGACAGGGATTTTGGCAGCTGTAGGTAAAGGAACCATTTTACAAATGAGAGATCGAGGCCCAATAGTTGCCCTAGGTCCCAGAACCTTGGCAGAGCAAGGACCAGTGCCCAAAGAACCTAATCCCTAAAGAGTACTCTCTTTACTAAGGAAGCCAGGCTAGCTCGAGTTATTGGTCCCTTGAAATAGGATGTTAAATGAGATAAATGTTAAAACACTTTGCTTAGAGGAAGAATTCTGGTGTACTTTGCTCCTAACCAGTACCATCTGGAAGCAATCTCGCATTCACACGATGGATTTTTCTTCTTCCTTGGCCCTTGCTCCCACCACAAATCCCATCAGCCCAGGAACAGCTGCCGGAGAATCTGGCCTGCAGCCACGGATGAAGCTCCAGCCCCCTCCCACCCGAATGTCCTCCTAGGCCCCCGGTTTGCACGTCACCCCATGTGGCTGGACACAGAGCATGAAGAACACTGGTCCAACATGAGAAAGGCAAATCACCAGCAGTCTCAAGAGCAGGGACCTGGTGCCACAAGGCCAGCTGTGAGAGACTGTTGTTCCAACTTGGTAACTTAGATGCTTGCCAGCAAATTACGGTCTGAGACAGCTCAGAGGGCTGCGGGTCAGGACACAGAGCTCTCAGACAATGCCAGCGACAGTGTGCATCCTGCATTAGCAGCTCGACACAAAAGGCTGGGGAGGAGGGGACCAGCTTGCACCGAGCACCAGGCGGGGATTCTGGCACCAGGGCCAAAGAGACCAGGCACAGAAGGTGAGAGCCGGGTGGGTGATGGGGAAAGCGAGGAAAGGCCAGATCAGGAGTGACTTGCTGTTGGGGGAGCTGTGAAGGCGGCGGCTTTGGAAATCAAGCCACTGTGCAAACTAACTGAGGAGAGGGGAAAGGAAAGTTGGGGGAGCCAGGGACGAGACCAATTTCATTATGACGGCCCTAGTGACAATAACCTTTTGTCCTCTATACAATCTGGGCCTGCCAAGCTGCTCCACAGTCTCCAAGAAAGAGCGACAGTGGGAGAGAAAAGATGCCCGTCAGGCGGCCACAGACTCATCCTTAATTATGAGACAAGGCTTCCCAGAGCTGACATCCTCTCCCACACTTCCTCTCCACTGCAGACACACCACAGAATGCTGGCATGATGCTCCTCTAATGAGAGCAGTCAATTTTCCTAAGCATAGGGAACTGGGTTCTTTGGGGATCTTCCCCCCACCATCACTCCCAAATCACACGCAGCCTTAGTGACAAGTGAGAAGCATTGCAATTTAACGGTCCTACTGGGTCAGATTGGGAACTGGAGGTTACCGGCCAGGCAGCTCCTGAAGTGCTACATCCCAGCCTCTTTTCCCCTCAAGGACTGTCAAGGAGGCACTGATTCAGGTGGACAGAGGTCCCAAGCTTAAACGTACATGGCAGCTCAAAACTGAATGAGTACATCTCATCTCGCCCTCAAGAAGAGTTGCCTGGTGCGGGATACCTGAAAGAGCTCTGAACTAAAGAGTCGGAAACCTGGGTTCTGGCCTTTTTCTGATATTTTTGTATTGGTGGAAGCTGAGCAAGCCACCTAATCTCTCGGAGCCTCGCTCTGCACATCTATAAAATGGGAACAAGGGGTGTTATTCTACACTTGGCAGTTCAACACAGTAGTAAAGAGTGTAGCTCCTGAAGTTATGCTGCCTGGGTTCCTTGCCCAGTTTCTCCACTGGTAAACTTGAAACGCTCTGCCTCAGGCTCCTCATCTGTAATATGTACCTAGTTCACAGGATTGAACAGGACTTAAATATGAGGAATCAACGGAAGCTTTCATCTCAGTGCCTTGTACTTTACTCTCCCAATAACTGTTAGCTAGCCCCATTACTGCCATGAAGGGGGGGGGAGGGAAAATAAAATGTCTATAACTGGGCATTTATTACAAGCCATAATCGGCTTTGCAGTAGGTGAACTCTTAGAGAAACTAGTTCACAGCCCATGGCTACTTCTGAAGCCAAGAAACATGAGGGAGGGACTAGGTAAGGACTTACTGCCTCCTTGAGTTTGACATATTCCAAATGCTATCGAGGCCACCTTCAACCAATTCCAACAACTTCATAGTAATTTAAGACTTTCATGGTAAAGGAAATAGGTCACAGATCCTTGCCTCCCTTTCCAGAGAATTTTTCCAGCCCTTTTCTTTCTACTGACTACTAAAAAAAGACTGCAAATTGTGATCCCACTTTTTTTTTTTTTTAAGTCTTGAAAAGTGACTGCTAGATCTGAGGGACTCCATTAGAGGATAAAAACATTTAAAAAATGGAACGTAAAGTTGGAAGAGAAGGATTACATAAGCAGTGGTCTAAATTGGTTTTAAGCTTCCCAAGTTCTTCCAGCAAAGCTGTAAAGGGCTCTCCTCCTTCAGTTCCATTTTCAAATTGAAAAAAGAACAGGTAGGACATACACGAAGGTACACAGAAATCTCTGCTTGGAGCCAAAGTTGTGAGCCAACAGACACGCAGGGAATTATATTGAAACAACTCAGCAAATCATGTCAGGCTGAAGCCATTCTCAGCCTTGGCTCCTCAATTATTCAATTCCTTCTATGAAGTTCCATACAATTACAGAGAGCAGATTTATGGATGGCTTATTTGTTTAGGACCGTGCTAATGCAATGGGTGTGTGTGGGAAGAGAGAGAGCAAAACAGCAATCATGTGCATATTAAGGTTGGATATAATCCGGTTAAACTTATCTACATAAAAAAAAAACACAAAAAACGGGCAACCTTTAGCATTTTGTTACAGAGAAAAATGTACATGCCACTCAAAAGCTAAAAGAAAAAAAATGGCTTTGAGGGATTTGGAGAAGGGAATGTAATAAAAACTTAATTGCATCACATGTTCTACTTACAAAGAGAGGTTTATAAACATCTTGCCCATTAAAGAGAGGATGCCTATCACCTCATCAGAAATGCTTTCCAAAGCTGGTAATAAATTATCTTCCCCTATATGAACTGATACGAGGCACCTGCAATGAAGACACCCTCCTTTGAGAAGATTCTTGGTATAATACTTTTTTATTAAGATTTCTTTTATTTATTTATGCCCTCCCCCCCAAGTAGTTAGCACTTGCTGTCTGCTCATCTTCTCTTTAGGAGGCACAGGGAACTGAACCTGGGACCTCCCATGTGGGAAAGAGGTGCTCAATCACTTGAGCCACCTCAGAACCCTGGTTTGTTGTGTCTGTCATTGTCTTTCCTCTTTGTGTCTCTTTGTTGCATCATCTTGCTGCGTCAGCTCGCTACCTGACCGTCATGCCATGCTCACCTTCTCCAGGAGTCCCTAGGAACCTAGCCTGGGATCTCCGGTGTGGTAGGTGGGAGCTCAAGCGCTCGAGCCACATCCCCTTCCCTCTAAGTTTTTTTTAAAGATTTATTTATTAAACCCCTCCCCCCCCCATTGTCTGCTCTCTGTGCCTATTTGCTGTGTGTTCTTCTGTGACTGCTTCTATCCTTATCAGCGGCACCGGGAATCTGTTTCTTTTTGTTGCGTCATCTTGTTGTGCCAGATCTCCATGTGTGTGGCACTATCCCTGGGCAGGCTGCACTTTCTTTCGTGCTGGGTGGCTCTCCTTATAGGGCATACTCCTTGTGCGGGGGACACCCGTGCATGGCAGGGTACTCCTTACGCATCAGCACTGCACATGGGCCAGCTCCACACCAGTCAGGAGGCCTGGGGTTTGAACCGCCGACCTCCCATGTGGTAGGCAGATGCCCTAACCACTAGGCCACGTCTGCTTCCCTCTAAGTTTGTTTTGATGGCTTAGGGATCAGATTCTCAATTTGGCCTTTCCTATACAGAAAGCATTTACAGTCTAGCCTCAAGCTCAACATGTTTCAAATGCAAATTCATCACACCTGCCTTCTGCCTTCTACAACAGAGTCACCTGCCACCCTTCAACTTCTGTCAACTGCACCACTTTTTTCCTTCCTTTCATCCAATAAATAATCACCAAATGTCCACCACGTGTCTGGCACAGGACTCGGCACTAGTCTCCCCCTCAGGGAGCTTGCAGACTAGTTGAGGAGACATATTTAAACAGGTCATAAGAGTTATTGATTTACATTTACATTTACATTTGCATTCATCCCTTGGCCTAAATCATCTAGTTTGCTGGCTCAAATCCTTTTTCTCTGTTTTCTGTTTCTATCCCTCTGTTAGCCCTTGAGATCACACATACATATTTCTAAGATCATTTTTCTCCAAGTACCTGAGTCTGTTTTCTATCCTAATCAGTCTCCTTCAAACTTCTCTTAGAACCATTACTTTCATCCTTTCATTCCCCTCCTCTGAAAGATCCAAGAGCATCCTCCATTCTCCCAGAGAATGTAGAATCCAGAGCAACGGATTCTCCCCATTGACTTGGCCATTTGCCTTACTGTCTCCAAGATCTACCCTTTTATGTGTGTACAATCACATGGGTTCCTAAACTGGGGTGCTCTTCTGTCTTTCCAAACCAAACCCCACTACATCTTCCTGAACAACACTAGCCCTCACCTCAATCTTTTCTATAAGAAATGTTGATTTTGCTGACTGAATTAAAATGGATCTACAAGAAAACTCTGTCAGAGTCAGGGTAACAACTATAGGACATCAAAACTCTACAACTCAGGAGTTGCAAATCTGGGGTATCCTTTCCAATAAACCCATCTGCATTTTAGAGTAGGGGTCTAATATTTAAAGCAGGAGTAAATATTTTAGGCTGCTTGGGCCATACATTTTGTGTTGCAAGCACTCAATTCCCCTATTGTAATGCAGAGGCAGTCAGAGACCAACTGTAAGCAAATGGGTGTGGATGTATTTCCCCAAAAACTTTATTTATAAAAACAGGCAGAGGTGACCACTGGCCATAGGGTTAGACACTTTCTCTACCTCCTATCGGCTTTCTATCCTTTAGTAAACCACAATAAGTGGACCTGAACCTCAGTGACAAAATAAAGTAAAAACATACACTTTGGATGGACTGTATGCTTTATTAATATGTAACAATAAAATTGATTTAAAAAAACCCAAAAAACAGGCAGTGGCAGAATTTGGCCCTAGGGCTGTATTGCTGATCCCTGTTTTAGAGGGAGAATGGAAAGGGTGAGGATCATTTCTAGGTGGCAAAGGACAACCAGAAGTCCTGTGGATTAGCACTCCTCTTCCCTGGGTAGCTAAACCTGTTCCTTGAAAACAGTATGCAGTCTAGGAGTCATACCAAGCATAGAAGACAGTGATCTCTGTAATTTGAGCTGTGACCATCTTTTATAGTTATGAAGAAGAGATAAGGAAATCTACTTCTTTATCAGAGTCTTAGAAATATGGTAAGGAAAGAATCTACTGTCTCATTCTCCTCCTGTTCTCTCCCGGCAGGAGGCTCACTTATTCAGTTCTAAGGGCTAATCTTCACCCACACTTCTACATGCCCTCTTCTCATTTAATCCCTTACAGCAACCCTTTGACACATAAGTACTTAATAATACCTACTTTTTTCAGTCTGAAGAAACAGATGAGGTCTTAGTCAATGTTAGCCTGTAACCCACTACAAAAATGGTATTGGTGCTTGGGTAGGTGTATTTGGAAATAAATCTACCAAGATTTATTTTTATTTGAATGTGATAAAATAATGAGACTAGCTTATTACCTCCAGTCTTTACAACAACTCTTCAAAGGCTTTTTCTTCTTCACTATATCTATGGAAAAGCAGGCTCTTAAGGGTTAAGTAGTTTGTCCAACTTTGCCTATGTAAGGTGGTTGGAGCTAAGATTTCAAACCCAAGGAAGGATGGCTCAATAAACCTTTGGCCCATTCCCTAGTAATTCTGACTTAAGCATAAAGTTTAATGTGCTTTCAAAGCGCCTATGTGCTGGTCCCTTTGAAATGGGTAGTAGGTCAACTTCATGGGGTCTAGGTATCCCTGTGGGAGGCCTCAGAGAAGCAGAGAGGCAAACCAACACCTGGGACTTGGGAACTGGTGCCTATGTAAAAACAGCAGATGCGAGCAGAGGCCCCTGACTTCATCACAAACCCACGTCCCAGGCTGCACCTCCTGATCCAAGCTGCCTCCTAACCCAAGCTGAGCAAGTGGCCTTTTATGGAGATGACGATTCCTTCACACACCCTGTGGTGGTGCTGAGGCACAGGGAGGCATGTTCTTACCAGCCTGTCATATTAAAGTCCCGGTAGAGCATCTTCTTTCCAAGTTCCTTTCTCTGTACTCTCCTTGGAAACTCCAAATGTGTGAACTCATTTCCCAGCAAGTGAGGCTGCATGAATGCCTGGTAGCAAAAAGAAAAAAACACCATACATATTTAGAGGTAAAAATAAGACTCGAGAATGTTTTGCAAATTGAGACAGACCATATTTCAAAAACAAAATAAATTGTCTCATATTCTTGGAGAATAGGTTTAAGTATCTAAATGCATGAGAATATCAACAAATAAAAATGGTGAACTTAATTTATAAAGGATGCAGCCTCTTCATTTGATAGAATAAATTAATTGCAACCAAAGACATGCATAGCCGAGGTCATAAGAACAAGGGACTGAGCTTTTCCAAAGGTTTACTTTTTGAATCAAATCCAAGATCGTCTCCCTCTTCTGAACAGCATGCTTACGAGCTACAAGGCAAGGAAGCTAACCCTGACTCTCCTTCCCTCCTTGGCTTTCTCTTCTCAGCTCACTGAAACCCCAAGTTAACATGGCCTTGTCTCCCGAATCTCCACATAAACACAACGCATGTGAATCTCCACATAAACACAATGGACTGAAGAGCAGGTTGGAACTGGATAGACCAGACAGGAACTTTCTGTTGGATTCCCTCCATTTTGCTCTGCAGTAATTTGATCATGTAATTGGAAGACTATTCCGGAGCAGATGGCTTCTCCCCATCCCCCAAATCTCTGTTCACACTACGAAAGTCTTGAGCAAACAGCCACTTAGGGAATTGCTTTGAAACAACAGTCTCCCTGTCACATTCAAAATTCAAATTCAGCTATCCAAGAGACGAAATGCTCATGTATTACCTTATCTGCTCAGAGAGCACACTCCATTAGCATACCTCCTCCAGAGCACCCTCACTTAGCAGCCTGGGCCGGCTGGATCTCCTCTCTCTTTTTCTTGGTGAGGAAAAGAGTGGACAGGGCAAATTACGGCCTGGTACAGTAGGAAACTCAAGGAATCCCTACAGTATTGCAGATGGCCACGTCCTCAGTTTACTGAAAATTGGCATCACCTACAGCATCTTCCCTGGGACCCAATGTTGGCAGATCTCCCACTGATTCTCGTGGTGGCTTAAAGGTATTGATTAAAGGTTAAGTCATTGGAAGCTAAGGGTATCAGGAGCCCAAGAAAGCAAGCTGAATTGTTTCTAGGCTGGTCAGACTTGGCCGGATGTGGAACTTAGAGCCAACATTCTGAGAAGGGGGACAGAACACGTCTGAGAGTGTGAAAGGATACTGTGCCTTACTGTCTACTGTCTGCTGTAGCCCCAGGAGATGGCAGACCTGTTGGGAATTCTGCATCATCTTTGAGGGGTTATAGAAAGCATAACCCCTCAAAGAAAGTATAACCCCTTAAAGATGGGGATGAGGCTTGGGCAGCTGATGAGTATCAAGGAAACTCAAGTACTGGGCTTTAGAGAAAGGTTATAGGTAACAGGGCTGTTCAATAGTGTGTGATGTGGGTGACTGGGTTCTGAAGCAAAGTTCTGCATTTATAAGCTTTTAAATTTTCTGGTTTTTTTTTTCTTTTAATGAAGTTCTGGATTTTTAAAAAAAAATTTATCCCCCTTTGACCCCTTCCCCCACAGCTTGCTCACTGTCTATTCTCTGTGTCCATTCACTGTGCGTTCTTTTGTGTCTGCTTGTCTCTCTTTGTTGCGTCATCTTGCTGCATCAGCTCTCTGTGGGCGTGGGCCAGCTTGCCTTCACAAGGAGGCCCTGGGAAACGAACCCAGGGCCTCCCATATGGTAGATGGGAGCCCAATCACTTGAGCCACATCCACTTCCCAGCTTTTAAGGTTTTGAGAGGGTTATTTTATTTCTTGGGCCTCAGTTTCCTTATGTGTAAAATTATTTATCTCATACTGATGTTTTAATAATTAAACCGCATATCTATACCGCACTTACCATGGTTGTCTCTGCTCATAATAAAAATAATAATTACATCCATCTAACAATTACTGAGTCCTACTATATCCTAAGTACCATATTAAGTGCTTTATGAGTTCTCATTTTACCCTCCCAACAGCTCTATTGGCAGGACTAACTATGTAATCTGTGGTGCCCAGAGCACAATTGAAAATTTGGGGCCCCTTGTTCAAAAGTGAAGACTTTCAAGACAATGATAGCAGAGCATTAAACCAAGCACAGGGGAGCTATGTGACTGCACAGGTCACATGCCCATGAAGCCAGCCCTGCCTAAGTGGTAGGTACTATTTTATCCCTCCTTTTATTTTGGTTCATGCATAAAACTAAGGAACAGAGGCATAAGTAGTCAATGAGCAATTGTATCTATTATATACCCCTTTCCATCTTTCAGCACTTTGAGATCGTATTAGTATGCAGTTTTGGTGCCCACCCCTCCACCCTGCAAGCTGGATTAACACTGATTTGGAGGTTGCCATGCACTGGTCCTATACCAGGCACTTGGCATATCTTACTTATGCCAACAATCCTGCAAAACGGGTGTCATAGACTCAACTTACAAACAAGGAAACTAAGGCCGAGAAGGGTGAAGGCACCTGGTGATCAGCCAGGGCTGTGTGGTCCTAGAGCCTGAGTTTGATATCAGGCCCATGACCCCCATCTTAAGCTCTTTAACTGCTGCACACAGACTTACAAAAACAGTGAGGGGGACAACAAAAGGCCTGTGATCCTGTCACTCTTAGACTATTCAAATTCCAAATCAGATGCAGGTACCTGAACAGATGCAGTTAAAAAAGAAATCACAGAACTGCATACAGCTTGGACACAAGCACATTCCCAATATTATTTCTAACATTAAGTAAGTAGAAACAATCATTTAATAACAGAAGAGTGATTAAATAAACTAGCATAAATCCATACAAAAGGATTCTCTGCTGTCATTTAAAATGATGCTATAGAGAATACACAAGGATATGGAAAGAGCAGTTCATGAACCGATGAGTATATACATATTTATGTACTTAAGTATATATATATACTTATAATTACTTAATGAGTATATATACATATATATGTATGTCATATATACACATCTATATGTGACATACATTTATCTATACATAAATGAGCATGTTCACGTGTGAATCTAAATAGATACACAACACACACACACATTATATAAATAAATAGTTTAGGATCTGAGGGCTATTCCAGAGTACATTCCTTCACACATCTAGGGACTAAGGAGTAAACGTGCAGGGCTCCAGGCACTTAGCCTTCTAGCAGGCAGCTGAGCGGGCCCTTGATGATGCCCTAACCAGGTTCCCTCCAGCCTGCTTTGCTGGGAGAGCTGTTGAGGCAGTTGTCTGCAGAGCGGCGGGCAGTCCCCAGCAGCTTTGACATCCACAGGGGCCGCCTAACTCTCCCTCCGGATGAGCAGAGTCAAAGGGGCCTTAAGCCCTGTGTCACCGGGGCATCTGCAGCCCCTTCCCCAGGCAGAGCCTTTCAAGACCTCCAACAAACTGCTTGCTTTCTCCCAGGAAAACAGACTACCACATTTCATTGACTCTAAGATGCCATTTGTTAGGTGCATCATTCTATTACATCTAGGAAAGAATGCTTCCTTACCACTTTGGATTTCTATTTCATTCTTTTTCAAAGAGCTCCTTTAGACTTAAGACAATTTTTGCCATCTGTTATGTGTATACTTAAAAAAGGAATATGTAAGTGAAATATATTGGTTAAGGTTTTTCCAAAACTTTTTCAACTTAACGCCTCTCACTGCCATTCAACTCTGAATCATTAATATTTGTGGTTTTTCCACACACTAGTATCCTGTGTTTCATCAGAATATTGGTGATGCAGCATTTCTTAACTAATCCACAAAAGAACTCCAAGTCTCAAAAAGACATGGGTGTGAAGTTCTTAAGCCAGCTTTGCGATGCTCTACAGCCAGCTCACTTCTGACTCCCACTCTGGAAATGTGGCTAAACAAGTCTGATTCACACCTCCCAAAACCCCTCCACACAACCAGTTGGATCCAAAGAAGCTTAAACAGTGCTTCACTTTTATCTGTTGGGGTTTCTTCCCAGTTGCTGGACACTTATCCAGCAAGTCTGGATTCTGCTCTTTTTTTAAAATCTTTTACTGTGGTAACTTATATATAATACAAAATTTCCATCTTAATAACTTTCATAGTATATTTTAGTGATATTAATTACATTCACAACACTGTGCTACTATCACCACCATCTAATACCAAAACTTTTTATCATCCCAAACCAAACTCTGTACGCTTTTAAGGAGTAACTCCCCATTCCCTGCTACCTCGCCCCACCCCCTGGTAACCTGTAATCTATTTTCTCTCTCTATGGATTTGCTTATTCTAGATATTTCATGTAAGTGAAATCATATATTTGTCCTTTTGTGTCTGACTTGTTTTATTCAATATGATATCTTCAAGGTTCATCGTTATTGTGGCATGTCTAAGGAGCGGATTCCTTTTTATAGCTGAATACTATGCCACTGTGTACGTGTGTAAACACACCACATTTTGTTTATCCATGCCTCTGGGGATGGACCTGTGGGTTGCGTCCACATTTTAATGGTACTATAAACACTGGTGTACAAATATCTGCTGGAGTCCCTGTTTTCAATTCTTTTGGGTATATATCTAGAAGTGGAATTGCTGGTTCGTATAATTATATGTTCAACTTCCTGAGGAACTATCAAACTGTTTTCCACAGCGGTTGCACCATTTTACATCCCCACTGACAATTACATGGGTTCTTTCCCTGCATCCTTGCCAACACTATTTTTTCCATTTTTTTAAAATAACGGTCATCCTAGTGGGTGTGAAGTGGTATCTCATTGTGGTTTTGGTGCCTGCTCTTTTGATGTTTGCACAGGTCCAGAAGATGACATCCACATCACATCTGCCACCTGCTTGAGAGCAACAATCAACTTGAAGACTTTTCAACTCCAGAGATGGTAACAGGTCAAAACGAAGTGTCCTAGCTTTGAGGAAAGACTAATAATATTCATTCCCTATTGATACTGATGCCACACCGTCAATTTTTCTATTTTGAAGGTTTTCTTCTTCTCTTGCTAATTACCGCAGCACATTTCACATTGGCATGATTCATCTTCTGTGACAATCATGCCTACTGAAGACTAATTCATTCTATGTGTACCTAAGACATTATTCCTTTTTACCACTTTTCCCCCCTTAAATCATCATCCACCTTTTAACTGTAATGTCCTTATTATCAGCACTTTCAACACTCATTTGTCAAACATGATAGAGTTACTGGTGTTGAAGGAAGAAGAACTCGAGAACTAAGTACAAGCAGAGCAAACATATGGTTGATTAACAAATAGGATGCTAAAAAATGGCATACAACTGTAAAAACTACCTGCCGGCTTTCAGAGGAAAACAATTCTGCTCAGTTGTATATCCTTTTTTTGCAAGACTTAGGAAAGCTTACATATACGGTCTTATATGCACACGTTTTCATATATTCAAAGCCATCAAAATATTATGAAAATGTTATCTGATGATTTTCTTTTTAACTTTAACCCATATTTATAAATATTTGTATCACTGAATATGGATTAGTTTTATTGAAAAACTTTAAAAAGTTACTATTTTTTCATAAAAACCAAAGGTTATTATTCCAGTAATTGTAGGGAAAGTTGAAGTGCCAGGGATGGGCCAGCTGAACCAGGTTCCAATGCTGGGGACCCTGAACCCAGCATGAAGGTATTTTGTCCTCAGAAGCAGAATGGCCAAACGACTTGAGAACTCAGAGGTGCCTTCTTAGAGTCTGCCCAGCAGTCAAGTGAGAGGACTGGCCAATGTGATAGCATCAGACCTGGCTGCCCCTGCTGGGAGCCTCGGTGAAGTCAGCATACTGGAGTCTTGAGCCCAGGAAGTGATTTTATTTTTAATTGACTGTAAGCAACAAATCCAAAGTTTAAACTCTGTGAAACTGTCCTGATTTAGCTGATATGCTGGATTTTTAAAAAAAGGTTTTTGCTTAGACGATGTTATTTGATATATACACACGTCAGAACCATCTGCATGGTACTGCAAGTTAGTAATGCAAGCCTTTGGGTATATGTAAGTACCAGCTACACTTAAACAAATTCATTATTTCTAAAACCTTATCCATTGTCCAGGATAACATCCAACACAACTGAGACTTTTAATACGTATCTGTTGGAAGAATGAATACAGACTATTCTGACCTGCTTTACACCATTACATTCTAGTGATTACTTACACTTTATAAAAAGAACACAACATAGCTTTCAACTTTTTGAAAAACTTCAGACTCAGGCTCACGGCACATGGGACAGTTTGGAGCTCTTTGTGGATTCCAGGAACGAGCATGTTCTTAAAGCTAATCCATTCCTGTGGGTGTAGGACCCTCTTATCAGATTGGATTCAGTTGAGGGGCCTTTGATTTTACTCCAGTGAGGCGTGACCCAGGCTGGGTCTTGGTCCTCTTGCTGGAGTCCTTTATAAACACAGGACTGGAAGTGGCAGACACACAGAAAAAGTTGCAGAAGCAGAGAAACCCCAAGAGGATGAGCAGGAGGTCCCAGAGGCCGGAGGCTAGTATCAGTGGAGCACAGAGGCTTGGAGAGAGGCCCCAGAGAGGCTTTCTCCCTAAAGCCGGCAGTCTTCCGGTGCTAGTTTGGAACTCCCAGGGCCCACACTGGCATCTCCACTTCCCTTCACATGGCCAGCTCTCTCTCCTGCATCTCCTCTTCCAGTTTCACATGACTTCCAGCTTCTTCCTGTGTGGCCTTCTCTGACTTGCTGTGTCAGAATTTCTTCTGCTTAAAAGGACCCCAGTAATATGATTCAGTTCATGCCACACCTTAACTAAAAGTAACTTCTGCAAACGGTTCTGCTTACGTGACTTCACAAGCCCAGGGACATGGATTAAGAACATGTCTTTTGTTGGGGTACATAAACCAACCTGTCAAACCCCCATTTGCCAAGGATAATATACAGTTCAAGAGAAACATATACACTAAATAAAGCGAAAGCCCTGTTTTTGGTGAGGGGTGGGGGTAGTAGCCTTTCAATTCGCTTTTTACTTTTTAATTTATTACACTATCCATGCAGTAACATGCTGGTATCACAAAAGCACAAGTTGCTTAATTTTCACAAACCGAATATATCTATGTAACTGCCATTCTGAGCAAGAAACAGAACATTACGGGCACTATGGAATCTCCCCTCGGGATCCCATCCAATCTCAGCTGTGCCCCTGATAGGTATTAAACTATCTTCTGCCTACTTCTGCACTTTAAATGGAATCACAGAGGATGCCCTCTTCCCTCAATGTTATGTCTATGTGATCCATCCATGTGCAGTTACTATTAACTTTTTTTTTATTATTATTATTTTTATTCCTTGCCTCCCTTTCTCCCTGGGTTGGCTCCCTTGACTGTCTGCTCATCTTCTTTAGGAGGCACCAGGAACTGAACCTGGGACCTTCCATGTAGGAACTGAACCAAGTGCCCAAATGTTTGAGCCACCTCTGCACCCTGTTGGCTGTGTTGTCTGCTGATTGTGCCATCATCTGCTGGTTGTGGCATCTGCTTGTTGCAGTATCTTGCTGGTTGCGGTATCTGCTCATCTTCTTTAGGAGGCACTGGAAACCAAACCTGGGACTGGGCGTCCAGTTGCTTGAGCCACCTCCACTCCCCCAGTTACAATTTTTGTTCATTCTCAGTGTTATAGAGTATTCTGCATTGTCAATATGCCAGTTTATTTATCTATTCTATTCTCAATGGGCATTTGGGTAGTTTTCCAATTTTGGCTATTATAAACATTGCTCATAGGAACATGCTAGTCTTTTGAGGAATATCTGTAGTCATTTCTGCTGGGTACATACCTAGGAGTAATGGCTGGGCCATAGGATGTTCAGTTTTGGAGTGACTGACAAGTACTTTTTCAAATTGTTCCAGTTTAGACACCCATCAGCAGAATATGCAAAGTAATAGTGCTCCTGTGTTTAAAAAAATGGCAGAATCCATGATGGGAGCTATTTTGCAAAGTCCTCTAACAAGAAAATTCATAAATTAATTTTTAAAATGTTCAGACCTCTCAGCATTTGAAAGGAAGTTATCAAAATGATGATTTTCAATGTTCGATACAAATCTTCTAAAAAATTGAGTAATCTCTCCTTTTTCTTGTCCTTTAGAGGGGGATATCACCAGACTGAACAAGAGGAGGTCTGGATGCCTTGCATTTTAGGGTGATTTATCATGCTAGGAAGTGTAAGGTCATGAATGAAATGAAATTAATAACATTGGCCAAGCCACTGGTGATTGCTAACAGTCAAATGAGACAACTCTTCCAGAGTGAAGGCTGGCTGCTAGGCAGAATGCTAATATTTGGTTTGGGCTAAGAAAAGGAATAAAGGAAAAATATGAAATTATTTATTTATTAGGTTGAGACCTAAATATGTGTGGGTTAGATTCTTTCAGAAAGAATTCTCTCAATCCTAATTTGTCCTTAAAGTCTCAAATAGGGAAACGGATGTGGCTTAAGTGATTGAGCTCCTGCCTACCACAGGGAGGTCCTGGGTTTGGTTCCATGGTGCCTCCTGGAGAAGACGAATGGGACAGCGACCTGGTGCGGTAAGTTGGTGCAACAGGCTGGTGCGGAGAGCTGACACAACAAGATGACACAACAAGGAGACACAAAGAGGAAACACAATGAGAGGTACAACAAAGCAGGGAGCAGAGGTAGCTCAAGTGATTGAGTGCCTCTCTCCTACACGGGAGGTCCCAGGTTCGGTTTTGGGTGCTTCCTACACAATGAATGGACATAAACAGAGAGCACAAACAACGAGGGGGGCAGAATAAATAAATAAAATAAATCTTTAAAAAAAAAAAACAATCTCAAAATAACAAGAAACAAGCTTGTATAAAGCAGTTATTACCAAATTAAATATTGGCAAAATTCTGCCTGGTTTATGTGGATGTCAAGAAAAGGTTCACATTTAAATTTCTACATGAGACTGCACTGCTCAAGAGAAGTAGCATGCCCCTAAAATAATTTTTAAGTTGTACAATTTGTATCTTATGATAAAGAAGACACATGGAAACTGGTATGCAAATGGATAAAACAAAATTGCCTAGATGTGTCAACTCTATAACAGTTTAATGTATAGAATAAGGGGTAAAAAGGTATCCATTTACATAAAACATAATATATTCATATACCTAATGCTTTTGCTTCTCAAGTAAAAATATGTGGATAGGCATTTATTTGAAGAAAGTGCAACTAATGTCAGCAAAAAGAGTGTGCCTGCATAACTGCAATTTATTTGCATATGCAAAATGAGATTTAGAAATTTTATAAAAGGCCACTGAAGTAGTCCCCACCGCAAGAAGGCCTTAAAAAAGTTCTTCGTATATGACTGTGACTGAAAGCATGTAAGAGGTTTTATTTTGTCTCAGGGCTGTGCACTAAGGGCTTTATCAATATTAACTCATTAATCCACACGCCAACCATATGAGGGTATTGGAATGACCCCATTTTACAGATGAAGAGACTCAAGTACAGAAAACATTTTACGATAAGATTTAGTATTTGCCCTCATAAATCTCGGTGAAATCTTTGCTACCTCTCTCAATGCACATTTAACTCTAATATATTAGAGGACATACTACATGACTTTACTTCTTTAGCACTAAGATAAACTCAAGGTTTCCTATGGACTGATGGCTCTGGCTTTAGGTGCTCAATTTTCTATTCAAGATGATGGGGAGTACCCTTAGACAGTTTGAAAAGTACAGTGTTTATCTTCCAACTGTGCAGAAAGAGCAATTTTTTAAAAAAGCAGATTTAGGGCTGCATTTCTGTGATTATTTTGCTCAAGTGCAAAGAATTCCTTTTCTGCATAGTGTATTCAGCATGCCGCAACAATCAGTCTCTAACTCCTCCCAACCCTGAATAAACAAGGCATCTATTTATATTCATTTTCAAAACCAAGGCTCTGGAAGTGGTGAGGTTCAGTTATAATGGCTAATGTCTTCAGAGTTTTCCCTGAGCCTGGGCAGTGCTCCTAAGGCAGCCAAATATATGCTCTGCCTCCGAAAACCCTAAGCATCGTTGGGTTTGTGCTAAAAAAAAAAAAAATCTCCTGGCTTCTTTGTGACATTTACGTGGTCAATGGAACCAACAGTAAATATGAAAAATGATGCAATCGCTTTGAGGCTGCCATTTTTTTCATTAGAAATTTTGAAACTCACATGTACTTTTATGAAAAGGGACTAAATGGGAAAGGAGGTGGGATTAGAATGCGTTTTTCCATGATTCAGTCATATTTTCTCCTAACGAGCAAAGTGGAGCACTGATGAAGCTACCTTGTGACTAAAGCCAGGCTCGCTGGGCTAAAAACCTCCTCTCAAGGTTAAGTGGGGTTCTGGGGGAGTGAGTCAGTCAATTTTACTCACTAGCACACTTGAACTTCCTGATGATAGTCTCCTGTCTTAAAGCAGTTTCAGGCTTAAGGAATACTTTTCTGGAGGTAACTCTTGAGCATGAAAAAACCCCAGAGAGCCAAGAGGCTACAGTGCTGTTTACCTGAAACCTTTCCAAACCCAGCACCAGGGAAACAGACAAACAAAACCAGGCTTGGCAAATAGAGCTGAGGGTGGACCCAAGAGCACCGCAAGAAACCACCTCAGATAATGTTGCACTTGTGTGTATCAAATGTGTATTTGAAACCCACTCTCATCTCCTCTGAGCATTCCCCTTGATGAAACACAGCTGCAGACTTGGATCATTCTGCAAGGACAAGAACTACATTATTTGAAGGTCTGATGATACCAGAGCATCTTAATGTAATCAGAGCCGAGTCTGTAAATCTGTCTAGGCAGAAGGGACGAAAAGCCATCACTCTCACACCTCGGGGCTATGGAGATACCCGAGGGAGATCCATGCTCTGGCTGTCACCTGCAGCGAAGGTGGAGGTGGTTTCCTGGAGGCCACCGCATGGTCAACTCTGCTGAGAAACGCCCACAAACCAGAACCCCTTCCCTCCTATCTGAGCCGCGACACCATCAAAAAATTCTGTCAAGCTTGGTGCACTCCCTGAAGTATTTTGCTTCAATCATCCTGGAATCATTTAAACAACAACAACAATAGAGCAAGGCTTATTCATGGCTGTAGGATCATCAGCTCTCCGTGGCTGCCGGGGCAGGAGAGCACGGCCGTGACCCGCTCCCTCACCACACACCTGCCACATTCCCTGAGAACGGCAAAGCCTGCTCGATTAATCACCCTGCCCGAGAATCCACGAAACAAAGTTCCCATTACTCAGGGAGGTCCGTGAAAGGTCCCCTGAGGTCAGGATGCGGGACCCAACGAAATTAACGTGCTTGCCACATCCATCATCTTGTAATCTGCTTCCAGTTCTATAACCCCCAAATGTCTGGGTCTGCGCATACCAGAACATTCTTCCTCAGCGCGATCAAAATGTTTCATGTACAAAGGCCTCCGACCACCCTCCCTTCCCCCAAGAAAATCATTAACTATTTCTACAAGTCAAACAGGCCTGGGACTACAAGCATCTGCTCAAAGCAAATGGCTAGGGACATGGAAATTTTAACGATTCTGTCATGAATGTTTCTTCACACAGCATAAAAACAAAATGTGATTTGTTAACTTTCTGGTGATATATTACTCATTTGGATCACAAAAGGAAAAGAATACTACAGCCATCATGGTACTAAACTGTTTAACGATCAGTTCAAGATCTAACCTTTCCAATACATGAATCGGCAGGTTTGGACACATTTAAAAGTAAAAGACAGTACGCTGTATTTTATATTATCATAGGATTACTTTTTTGCTTGGAGTCCAGATCGTGGTCTGAATATCTCAAGGGAAGCATTACTATCCATTTCACTCAGGAGGAAAAGAGGTTCAGATACACCATGTGAGGGGACCAAGGTCACACAGCTAATGAGTGGTCTGGGCTGAGAGAAGTCCACATCACACTACTGTTTTCCTCTCATGGTTGATATTATTTTCAAGATTTTTTACATAAGCCTCCAAATCATTTCAGATATACTACCATAGAGATTTTTAAAGATTTATTTTATTATTTATTCCCCTCTTCCCCGATCGTCTGTTCTCTGTGTCCATGCACTGTGTGTTCTTCTATGTCTGCTTATATTCTTTGTCAGCAACACTGGGAATCTGTGTCTCTTTTTGTTGCATCACCTTGCTGCACCAGCTCTCCGTGTGTGTGGCGCCACTCCCGGGCAGGCTGTGCTTTTTTCATGTGGGGCAGCTCAATGTGGGGTGCACTCCTTGTGTGTGGGGCTCCCCTACTTGGGAGACACCCCTGCATGGCACGTGGGCCAGCTGACCACATGGGTCAGGAGGCCCTGGCTTTGAACCCTGGACCTCCCATATGGTAGGCAGACACTCTATCACTGAGCCATGTCTGCTTCCCTACTGTAGAGATTCTACCACGGATGATTTTTATGCTATAAGTCTCCTAAATTTTTCAACCATTTCTCCATAAAGACCCACAATATAGAGCATGTAAATATTATTGGGTTTGTTCATTTCAAAGCATACATTCCTGGACTCCTGACACAACCAAGAAGTTTAACAACCAGAGCATTTTATGTTCCAAGCATTCTAACCAGGTCTTGGGAGAATATTTTTTATAAACTGGAGAAACCTGTTTAACAGTAAAGATTAAAAAGAATGTGGACATATAAAAAAACTGGAATGCAAACCGAAAGCTTTATAACAAAATTCTTGATCTTGATAACTGCACTTAAGATAGCTACATAAGTGAATATCCTTGTTCTTACGAGATACACATGGAAGTACCATGTATTTAAGGAGCATGACATATATAATCTATTCTCAAACATTTAGAAAACTGATAGATGGACAGACAGAAAGATATAGCAAATGTGGCAAAAGGTTAAAATTGGTGGATCTTGGTATGGGGATGTTATAGTATTTTTTGCAACTGTCCTGTAAGTTTGAAATTATTTCAAATATAAAATTTTTTTTAAAAAGGAAGTATGTGGACAGTGCTCTCTCCTTTTAGAAATCAAGATAGTAAGCTCTGATCGGTGTGGGTCAGTACTGTCCACACCAAGAGCGACACCAATATGTACACTAATCTCATCAACACTGGAAGTGGTTCTTAAAAAAAACATGATGGAAAAATAAATTACTGTGGCTTGTAGACTGGAAGGATTTGAGGTGGCAGGATTTCTTCATAAAACAATAATCAGATGCATACAATGTGATATTATTTCATCAGATGAGCACTGTATTATTTCACTTAATCCTTATACCTGCCCTGTGACGTACTTCTATTCCCATTACTGATGATGAAGCTGGGGATCACTGAAGCTGTTTGTGGAAATCCTACACACACTTATGTGACAAAGCTGAGCTCTGAACTCATACGCCTCTAACACCAAATTGACATCACAGCCAGCCCAATGTGCATATTATTTAATCTGAAATGTTTTAGCATTCCTATTCCTACTTAACCTTTTGAGCTCTTTGTGCCATTCTTACAACTTTCAAGTATGAAATTACTTCAAAATAAAAAGTGAAAAAAATTAGCCTGTAACCCTCTAGGAGGAAAGCAGAAACTTGAGGGGAGAGAACCTAGGTTTTGGTAAGGGGCAGGGGGTGATGAGGAGGGGGCCAGAGGGGAGGCAAAGGCATCGCTCCTTGCTGTGACAGGTTTTGGGGGGTGGGGACGTGGTGGGGAAGTCAACATGAACACTGGTTCATTAGGTTGCTCAGTCAACAAACACTGACACAGTACCTCCTCCGTGCCAGGCACTGTGCTGGGTATCGGCAATAGGAGGTGATGAAGGTACAGGGCCTGCCCCCTAAACACAGGCTGGAGAGGGGAGACAGAAGCAGGGACAAACAATATAAAACAATATAACCCCAAGAGCTACACTGCCAGCACCTAGACAAGAGCTGTGCGACCACGGATGAGGGGGCCTCTGGTAGGTTTAGGGCTACTTCCCAGAGGAAGTGACATTTGTGCTGGGGCCTCAGAGGATGAGGAGTTTTCCTGGCCAAGAAGAGCGGGAAGGGCCATCTAGGAAGAGTATTATTTCCAAAGGCATGGAGGTAAAGACATGACAGGACACCCTGTCAAACGGAAGCTAGTTGTCTGTGGCTGGAGCATGGGAAGGAGGGGGAGCAGGGACTGCAAGATGATGCTGGAGAGGTGGTGAAAGACCAAATTCTGGGTCTACTAAGAAGCAGGGCCTTCATTCTCTAGACTGTGGGGAACCAAAGGGTTTTAGGCAGAGGAGTGAGAAGCCCAGTGATAAGGTCACTTTGGTGGCTATGGAAGATGGGCTGGAGAAAGCCAGTGATGTGAACTCTATTTGGAGGACCCTTGCACCATACGCACTTGCTGACCTCTAACCTAGCTCTCCAATTCACACATGACAAAATGGAAGCCAGGAGAGTTTAAGAGCCTTCCATGAACTCAACTGAGCCTAGAATGAGATCTTCTGTTGGCTTCTGCAGGGTCCCATGTGCCTGTCTACACTGTCGAAGAGGCAAGGAAGAGCTCTAAAGTTTGGGTTGCCTAGTAGGGGCTCCAAGGTCATCAGCTGGCTTGAAAACAGTAGGAGACAAAAGAGTGAAGAAATATCCTAAGCAGCATCTGTGCACTGGTTTTGGATTCCTGCCGACCTATGTACCAGATAACGACACAGGCAACAAAGGCTGGTTATAGAGCAAAACAAACAAAAATACAGACAAGGAAATACATCCTTATACATTCCCCAGAGGGAAAGTGCATAGCTGCTTTCCAAGTGAACCGAAGTAATCAAACCCTGATACTTCATACACACTGAAATTCAGAGACATGGACAAAGTCTCTTTAAAGTCTCAATTCTTTCCTAAAAGCAGAGGGTCGCTACTTTAGCAGTTTTGTCTTACTTTAGCTATATTGCAAGCCAGTAGGCAAGAAAAGATTTCATCCACAGAACTACAGTTTACAGTTGAGTCTCCAAAGATGCCTACCCCAAAGTAATCTAGGATAATTACACCAAAGTCACTTTTAACTGAGATTCTAAGCCTGAGGCTCTAGCCCTGGAATTTGGGGACAAGGAAGAAAGTCTAGTCTGTTTCCCAGAAAACTCAAATCTGTGAATAAAGCAAAAAATTCTCAATATGTAAAAAAACAAACAGCTCTCCTACAGCCCTCTCATTACACAGTCACACCAAAGAAGGTGATCTATATAAAGAATTTATTTTCAGGATAGAAACAGGTTTTCAGACAACTGTGTCTGTCCCCAAGGGCCCTTCAGAGTTCCTATCTGATCATGAAGGCAGCGTGAGGGGGAACTCAGAGCCGCCATGCCTGATGTGATTTAGACTGAGCCCCTCTGTGCGAGCTAAAGTGAGTAACAGTCCAATGGAGAAGGTGTTCTTCAAAACTAGGTTTCATATTGTACAAATCAAACGATTAAGAGAAATAGAGCACACCGTGTCTTCAACGGACACAGATGGAAGAAAATCAGCCACAAGAATAAATTCATGGAGGTGGAGTGTTTTGTCACACGCAGATCCAGAAGGTGTGTGCGGGGGAGTTAATACCATATGTCATTCGACCGCTGTGGGCCTCCTCCCATGTCAGGAGCAACGTGTTCTTCCAAAACAGCTCCGACACCATCCGTGTCGCCACTAGGATCTGCCAAACCTAGATGATTCTTACCAGGTACTGAAGTCGCTGACGTTCAGTCTCGGGGGTGAATTCTGAAGACATGGGGATGATTTCTCCATTTCTGATGATTATGGCCCTGAAATGGTGAAAATGCAAAGTCAGCTGCCAATCCCATAAGTACCCCAATTCTGTGATCACCGTGGTTTGGTCCAGGTCACACACATAAAGCCGAGGAGACACTCTCCTCCAACCTGCACAGCAGAATTCACTCTCATCGCCTTGGGATCCCTCGCCACGTTGTAGGTGCCTCTATTTTGATCATATTGCACCCTAGTATGTTTACCACCTCTGCTAGCTGGAATTGCACATTAATGCCCCAGCACTGAGAACTGCACCTGGCATATTACAGATGCTCAGTGAATAAATGGACGGATGACTGAATGAGCAATGCAACAGAGGCTCATTCTAGACCACCGCTAGCCAACACAACCTCCTGTGATGATGTAAAGGCCCTCTGTGTGTGCCAATATGGCGGCCCTCGCCACTTATAGCTCCCAGGCATTTGAACTGAGGCTAGTACAGGTGGAGAACTGACATTTTCATTTGATTTAAAGTAACTTTAAATTCAAATAGTCACATGTGGCTAGCAGACAATGAACTGTCAGATATTTGCTTACGCAGTGTCTGTGGGCCAGTAGCAATGACCTCACCTGGGAACTGGTTAGAAATACAGAACCCCAGGTTCTACTCCAGACTACTGAATCAGAATTGACATTTTAATAAAATCTCCAGAGGATTCCTATGCACATTAAAATCTCAGAACACCCGAGTTTCTAGAGTAATCTCCTGGGTTCAGGAGAAGTCACTCTCACCTAATCTTAAAGCTCAGGAAATTTACGGACCCCAAAAATGTGCCTGAGAGCTATTGCTGACTGAAGGATTTTTGAGAGAAAAGAGTTCCCCAAAGCAGATGTCTAAAGGAGAGTCTGTTGGATCTCTGACTCTGCAGAAACCTTTCTTAGGTCTATTCCCAGCGATGTCGCAGACCTTTAGCTTTCCAGTGGCTCCTGACAGCCCCTTTCCAGCTACTGATAATTGTGGTGGAAAGTCGCCATTTCTACGACAAATGGGAGTGGCTTGCGGAATAGCGTTCTGTATTAACCCCACAGACCAGGGAGCCCACGACCTGGGGACCTGACACGTTTCTCTGTAAAAACCCACAAACGTGGGAAATGGCTCTGAGTTTCCTCTGGGCTGATGATGCCTAGGTTCTCAGGGCTGACTCCAGGGTGAATCTTGGTGCCAAGAAGCCCCTCGACAACCCCCCTCCCACTAGAGGCAGCCGCAGCTGTCGTGACCCCTCCCCCAGCCCCTCACCACCTGTGCCCCAGTTGCTGCTGTCATAGAAACCAGTTGAGGGAGGAAGGCAGGGGGACAGATGACAGAAAAGTCTTGGGGGCTCCAGAGAATTTATGGGTCTAGGAGAAAAAGAGTGGAAGCTCTGAAGAACTGGAAAAATTTAGGGGAGCCGACTCTAGAAAGAGGATGCCTCTTGCTGTAACATTCAATTCCAAATGTCTCTCACTTTGTTTGTTACAGCACCTAAAATGTGACAAATTAAAGATTTCTTCTTATAAACCTAGAGCTGTTTTAAAAAAGGCAAACACCTCCAAAAAAGGTGATAGCATTCACAAATTAGTATGAGTTAATTCAGATGGCTTTTGCCCTAATTATCAGCTGAGAATAACTACAATTAGGGAGTAGGGAATTTGATAGAGGATGGAGAATCAGAGAGTACTGGAAAGAAGGTGGGACGGGGCAGTCAACCCACCTTCAGGGATTTTCCTCTACTGCTGAGCCAAGGTTTATGAATTAATAATACTCTACATTCAGGGCCTCTCCTTCACCTTCCATATGTCCCTCCAACAGTGGTAAATTGGTTTCCAGTCCTTTTCTCAATGCACTCTGGTCACCAAATAGCCCCTTTGTTGCTCTAGTCACGGGACACACAATCTTTCCTATTCTCCCTGCAGCTTTTAAACATTTTTTTTAATTTTTTAATATTGATTTATTACATTCAGAAAACATGAGGTCCCCATATACCCCCCGCCCCCCTCACCCCACTCCTCCCCCCATAGCAACAATCCCCTCCATCATCATCATGCGGACATTCATTGCATTTGATGAACTCCCTGCAGCTTTTGATGGTTACTTCCAAACCTGAATTCCGGGATACTCCTTCTGGTTTCCCTCTCAGTGACACTGATTCTCAAACTTTTCTGCCTCTCCTTCCATGATGTACGCTAGGCTTAGCCTGGCCCCTCTCTTAACAAAGAACTCATTGCACTTTATTATTAATTGCCTGTCTTCCATGCTAGACTGTAAGCTCTGAAGGCAAGGGTCACATCTGTCTTGCACAAAATTGTAGCCCCCTCTACTGTGCCCAGGGCAAGGGCACTGCAGGCAGGACTGGCTAGTTTCACTGGGACCCAGAAAGCTAAACATGTAGGGCCTCATTCAAGAATTAAATATTTCAAGAGGTTTGGACAGCATAGCATTAAACCAACAGTGGGGCCTTTCTAAGGATGGGGGCCCCATGTGATTGCACAGGTTGCATGATGAAGAAGCTGGTTCTGATTGTAGGTATTTAATATTTATTGAATGAATCAATGGCTTTAAGGTCTACACATGCTGATGATTCCAAACACCCTTTCTAGTCCATACATCTCTGCTGTGCTCCAGCCTAGAACAGCCAACTGCCAATAGACCTCTCCGTGGGGATAAGTACAGGTATCACATATGTTGCATGGTTCAAATTTAATTAAAGACCCTGTCTCCACTACACCCCCAAACCTGTCCCTCTTCCAGTATTCCCTATCTCAGTGAACAATACTACATTGCACCCTGTTGTCTCTCCCAGAAGCCAAGGAGCCATTTTAGCCCTGTAGATTTCACTTCCCCAAGAGCACATGAATCTCTCCCTTCCTTTGATTCCCACTGTTAATGCCTTGGTTCACGTCCCCATCAGTTTGCCTGCATAACACAATTGATCTCCACTGTCCCCAGTTCTGCCCTCCTCAGACCCCTGCCCCACAGGGTCTCCAAGGTGATTGTAAAGCACCACTCCCATCATGCCACTCCTACCTGAAGCCTATCAGTGGCTTCCTAGCATTCCCAACTTCCTTCACAATTTGGTTCTTGCCTATATTTGTGGCTTTAGCCTCACTCTTGCTACTCTTTTCACATCTGCTCTTCCCAGCCTATTTCTGAGACTCAGCTCAGGAGAATGCCTTCCTTTGCTGTCCTGGGCTGCCGTCAACATCCCTTCTCTGTGATGCTATGATGCCACCTGCCTCAATGTATCAAGCCCTTACTAGACTTCATGGCAATTTTTGGCTTCCATGGCTGTCTCTAACTACCCTAAGTGTCTGTTCTGGGCAGAGCCTAAGCCACTGTCTTTTAATCTTCAATGCTCTGCTGGCATGTGGCGGGCACACAACAACTGTGTGCTGATGGATAAGTGACCAAATGGATGACTAGTGAGCTGGATGTAGGTGGCTGAACAGAAGTATCCAGAAGTGAGGGCCCGACAGAAGACGTTTCTTAGTAACATTATCTGTAATTGCCTAATTGTATATAATCTGAGCCCTTAAAAACCCAAACACTAACTAATCTAAGAAAATGTCCTTCTGGTTGAATCACCACTAAGAAGTGACTCAAATGAAAAGGTGAAAAGAGGCAGAGTTCCTATTCTTAGTGGGGATGGGGAAAAGGGGGGAAATAGACTAGGTATCTGCATTTAATTCTAATATTCACTGCAGGAGTAGCCTACCTAATTACTTTCTCAAATAGGTAAATACACCAAATCTATTTATGCACTGAACATTTTTCACTTCTGTTTGAACTAACCAGTTCTTCCTTTATCAGAGCATCCCATGGATTAAAGATTAGAGCATGGTTGGCTGCCAACCTTTCTAGTCTCTAATTCGTGATGCCTGGTTTCCTTTTGATCTCTCCCTCTTTCATCCATCTGATCTCGGGATCAATTTGTCTCCAATCTGGAGTAGGACAGTGAGAGGGAAGGGATTTCAAAGAGAACTGAGTGCATATGAAAGCTGACAAATCTCATACTAACCCTCCCCTCATGGAACCCCTGCACACTTCATATCTTCTACTTCATTATCTTATGAAATGCTTTTGTAAATAAATTTTTATTGTGATAAATACACAATACAGAATTTCCCCCTTTTAACTGCTTTCATGTGTACCATTCAGTGACAATATTATATTCAACCAATACCTCAACCATTACGAAAACCTTTCCATCCCCGAAACAGAAATTTTGCACCCGTTAAGCATTAAACCCCAATTTCTCCCACCCATCTGCCCCTGCCCCTGGTAACCTGTAATATACTTTCCGTCTCTAGGAATCTGCTTATTTTCAATATTTCACATAAACGGAATCATAGAGTATTTGTCCTTTGGTGTCTGGCTTATTTCATTCAATATTATGCTCCAAGGTCCACCCATGCTGTAGCACTGATAAGTTTCCTAGCTGCTAAAACCAATGCCATACAATGAGTCGGTTTAACAACAGGAGTTTACTGGCTCTTGGTTCCAGAGGCTAGCAGACCTGCTTTCTCCTGGGTTCAGTATCTTCTGCCTGGCCGGCAGGCAATCTTCAAGGTTCCTTGGCTCTTCCATCACATGGCAATGCACATGGTGACATCTTTTCCTTTCTCTTCTGGATTCTACTGACTTCTAGTTTTTTGCTGCTCCCCCTGTCTTCTCTTCCATTTCCAATTTCCTTCTAAGGACAACAGCCATATTGGATTAAGCACCACCCTCACACAGTGTGGGCATATCTTAACCAATAACATCTTCAAAGGTCCTATTACAAATAAGTCCACACCCACAGAATCAGGGGTTGGGACCTAAACAGGACTTTTGTAGGGACATAATTCAATCCTTAATAGTCTACTCTCTGGACTCCAAAATGACACATTCTTCCCACATACAGAATATGGTCATTCCACAGCATCATCCCCCAAACTTAAGCTATTTTAGAGCAATGCCAAGTACAAAGTCTCATTTAAGTCATGGGAGTGGTCCAACCTAGAGCAAAATTTCTGTTTGACGGACCATGAAACCTAGAAAACAAGTTATCTGCTTCTAATATACAATGGAAGCAGAGCCACATGATATTCTCATTCCTGAGGGGAGAAACTGGAGGTAAAACAGGGGTCATGGATTTCAAACAAGAATGAAACCCAGCAGGACAAACTCCATTAGATCTCGAGGTCTGAGAGCTATCCACAGTCATCTGTGGCTGCTAAGCCTGATGGAGCAGCAGCCACGCTCTCCCCAAACACTGAACAGTGGGGAATGGTACCCGGCTCTCCATGAATGCCAGGACACAGGCTCAACCTTCTCTGAGCATTGGAATGGCAGCTGGGCTCTCTGAAACAGGCGGTGCAAGGCCCACCTTCTTCAAGAGCTGGGGTGGGCCCACATTCTCGGCCTGTGGTGATCTTTTTGATGTACCAGCCTTTGCTTCCATGGTTCTGTCCGTGAAGTCATTCTTCCTTCAATTCATCCTTTCTCTGCCCCTTTTGAAAGCTTAGGCTGGCAATGGTTCAACTCATAAAAATTTTGCAAAAGCCTTGTCAGCTTTGTGTGCAGTTCTGGACCGTCGAAACCATCAGACAATAGAACTTTTTCAAAGATCCTTCCTGAATAACTGTATTTCTGATCTTGACTTCCACTGAAATTGCCAGGATCCATGTTCAGCCACATTCTCTTTAGCAAAAGGGTGTTCAGTTAAACCCTCACATGGAACCCTGTTCTCTGGGGAGTCATTTTCCAAAGCTCAGGAATGGAGCTATTTCTGACCTTAGCCTCAGAGCATGCTACCTGGATGGGCTGAGAATTTTTAAAACAACCAATTTCTGGTTTCTTGGTGCCTAAGAGTTCAGTTCTCAGCTTGTCCCTTTCATCTCACCTTTCACTTGAAGCTTAAAGAAGCCAGGCTGTGTGTTCCCCCCTTAGCTTGGAAATCTCCTCAGCTAAATATTCAAGTTCACTGCTTACAAGTTCCACTTTCAATGGGACATCAGAATACAGTTCTTCCAAGTCTCTGTCATTTTATAACAAAGATCACCTTTCCAACACATGTATCATTTCCTTCTTAGTCGTCACTGGAAGTATCTTTAACACCCACATTTCTATCTAAGTTCTCTTCAAAGCAATCTAGGCTTTTCCATCAAGCACCTCACAATTCTTCTAGCCTGTCTATTACCCAACTCCAAAGCTATTCCCACATTTTTAGGTACTTGCAATAATGCCACCACACATTTTGGTACCAAAAACTTTATTGGTTTCCTAGCTTTTAAAACAAATGGCATATAATGGGTTTGCTTAACAATAGGAGTTCACTGACTCATGGTTTCAGATAGAAGGCTTGATTCCTTCTAGGGTTGGTACCTTTTGGCTAGCTGACAATCTTTGGGGTTCCTTGGCTCTTTCATCAAATGGCAATACACATGGCAGCATCTTCTTTTTCTTCCAGGTTCTGTTGAATTTCAGCTTCTGTTCCCCATGGCTTCTCTTCCATTTCCAATTTCTTTTCCTTATAAGGATATAAGCCATATTGGATTAAGGCCCACCCTATTCAGTGTGGACATACCTTAACTAAAAACATCTTCAGAGGTCCTATTTACCAGGGGTTAGAACTTGAATATGTCTTTTGATTCAATTCCCAACAAGCATATATCTGAACTTCACTCCCTTTTTATGGCTGAATAATATTCCATGTAGTATATACCACATTTTGTTTATCTACTCATCTGTTGATGGGCTCCTGGGTTGTTTCTACCTTTTTGCTATGGTGAATATGCTGCTATGCACATTTTAATTTAAAATATCTATTTGAGTCCCCATTTTCAATTCTTCTGGGTATATACCTAGAAGTGGAATTGCCAGATCATATGGTAATGCTATGTTTAAGTGCCAAGTGCCTTTGTTTCCTCCTAAGGAAATTTGAAAAAAGCTGTACACAGAGAGTCAAGGAGAGCTAGACACATGCCCTGACCTTTCTTTTGGGGCCTCAGATCTGGACCTGTGGATATTACCATGGTCAGAATTTGGTGACATCCCATTTCCCTACCCAAGGGTTTTGCTGGGGATTGAGGAAGTTTAGGGTTGAGATAATGTATCATTTGGCAACTACTTCCCCCTCTGTATCTCTTATCACACCCTACCTGTAGGGGCAGTCAGAAGAATATGGTGGAAGAGTGAAAAAGCAGATAGGAAGTGAGAAGGAAATAGCGGGGGAGCTTGGAGGGTGAAGAGGTGAGAGAGTGTGTGTATGTGGGCGGGGGGGGGGGGGGGGGGGGGCAGGGAGAAGTGCTGGGCAAAGGAGGTGGTTCTTAAGCATATTCCCCAAAGTTAAGGTCAGTCTTTCATTCACAGACACAGGGACTCTAATTTACATACAATTTCTTGTTTGTATAGTAGATGGGGCATTATTTGTTATAGAAAATGTTTAATGCATTCTTATGAGTCAATTGCAAGATCTTAATCTGGACATGCACATATACTGGTTTTAGTAGGGTAACAACACACATATTCAAAGCTAAGGATTTACCTTTTGACCTCTTATATGCCAACTATGTCATTTCACAGTTTGTTTATTTTTTAAAGCTTATCTTTCTCTTCCTCCCCCTCCCACCCCCCCCCTGCTGTTTTGCTATCTGTGTCCATTGCTGTGTGATCTTCTGTGTCTGTTTCTTTTGGTCTTCTCTTCTTGTTTTCTCCTCTAGGCTTCACTGGCATTCGATCCTGGAGAACACCAAGCGAGGTTCCCTGTCACTTGCACCACCTCAGTTCCTGGTTTCTGTTGCATCTTGCCTTGACTCTGCCCTGCATTTCTCTTTCATTGCATCATCATCTTGCTGTGCTGCTTGGTGTGTGGGCCTGGCTCACCCGGTGGGCACACCTTTACCAGGAGGCCCCGGGGATCAAACCTGGGTCTTTCTATGTGGTGAATGGAAGCCCAATCGCTTGAGCCACATCTGCTTCCCTCACGGTTTACTTTAAATATACCAAAATCCATACTTTATAGGGAACAGATGTGGCTCAACCAATTAGGCGCCTGTCTACCATATAGGAGGTCCAGCTTTGATGCCCAGGGCCTCTGGAGAGGGCAAGCTGGCCCACATAGAGTTTCAGCCCATGTGGGAATGTAGCCCCGCACTGGAGAGCCGCCCTGCGTGGGAATGCAGCCCCCCGCAGGAGAGCTGGCCGATGCAGAGAACTGGCACAGCAAGATGACACAAGAGACACAGAGGAGAGAAAAGGAAGAGGTACAGAACCGGGGAGCTGAGGTGGCGCAAGCGAGTAATTGCTTCTCTCCCACTCCAGAAGGTCCCAGGATTGGTTCTCGGTCTAACGAGAACACAAGTAGACACAGAAGAACACACAGCAAATGGACACAGAGAGCAGGGAATGGGGGAATGGGGGGAATGAGGGGGGGCCGAGAAGAAATAAATAAAAATAAATTAAAAAAAAGAGAATTTTACACACATAGCATAGAAAAAAAATCTATACTTTACATAAGCCTATAAATATTGAGTGCCTACCCTAAGCTATGATAGGTGCTTAGAAAGACAAAAGATTAAAAGGCCTTTTAATGAGGAGCAAAATTATGACAAGAACAGAAATAACTATAAAATTGTTGATAAAATCTGCTAGAAGACAAGTGCAAATGAAATACTATAGAAATATGAATTTCTTTTAGAATGTTGTTTAAACTATCTCACAGATGCTGCCCCCCAACACACACACACAAAAATTAGCCACAGGTAAGGATAAAGGCGATTTACGTCTAACTGGTAAGAATTTTGAGTTCAGAAATGAGTTCCTAGAAAATCTTGCTACTTATATCCTCCAATATCACATTTTGGAGTAAAAAACACCTTTTCCTTCCCTCAGTTAGTCAAAACTTTAACTGAGGAGGAAAATAAAAGGTCAAATGGAATGCTCATTTCAAATATTTGCTTGATTTTACAATTTCTCTTAAGGAGACCACAATAATGCCTGTTAAATCCCACTTGAGCATGATGTTCTCAGAGCAGGACTGACATTTTCCAACAGGCTTTTCACAAATAAGCAAAAGAAAAAAAATGATGAAAAATGTGATTAGGCAATTGGCAAAAGGGAAAATGCAAAAGTGCAATAAACAAAAAGATGCTCTACTAGTCTAGAAAAACAAAGTAAAAACATAAATTTTTATCAGGATAGTGAACATTTATTTTTAGAAATTAACACTATGTAGTAGTAGTGGTAGTTCTTAAAGGGTGAGAGAAAAAAGTCCTAATTGGTGGGAATACGAATTGTTATAACTTTTAAATCTATTAAAATTAAAACTACATAGTAAATGAAAAAGCTGTACCTCCAATAATAAAAGAACCAGTCCATTAGGATGTACATACAGGAATTCATAATTCAACATTGTTTGTTGTGGCAAATATTGGACACAGCCTTAATGTCTATCAGAAGGGGGAACTGCTGAATAGATTAGGCTGTATTTTATAAGATAATATGAACTCATTAAAGAGCATTTAGCCTGTTTTGTGACAGGATGTATCCTAGAGGTAGCCAGGATATACTGCTAGTTGAGAAAAGCAAGCCGCACAGTAATGTGTGGAACAATGCCATTTTTGTAAAAACAAAATTCTATATATAGATACCCTATATCTATATAGGGACATGAGGAGTCCCGCTCCAGGTAAAAAAATCCACGGGCAATTACCAAGGCTTTGCCTGGCAGGTTCCATCAGGGAGGTGCCCGCCTCACATTAGACTTCACCAAACGCCAGCCGTGCTCTGGTGCACAGCTGCATTCCTTGCCCAGGCGCCGCTATTTGGAAGCCTCCTTATGGGAGTGGGGCTCAAGGACTTTCCAGTTGTCTCTGCTGAGATTTCCTTACAGTGGGGACAGGAGGCTCTAATTTAGATCCCTTTTCTTCACCCTCAGTACTTTTCCATTCCCAGCCTTTCTCTGTCCCTCCCCTCAGATCCATAAACCACAGGTGCCTTTTATTCAGTTTCTTAGCAAGGAAGCAATCCCCAGCTCCCAGCTCCGGCCTCCACCTGTGCTAAAGGTCAACTGACTGACCTTGACCCGGAGGGGAAAAATGGAATATTGGAGGAGTTGGCTCTTATCTTTTCCTTTGTCTCTTGCCTGCACTATCATAGTAAGTGAATAAAGGCTTGGCTCCTACTTTCAATTTGGCTTGTTGTCTGAATTGACTACTCTGATAGCTGGTAGCCTGACAGTACATAGTTATGTCTGAGTAGAAAGAAAGGTAGGAAGTGAGATGGTTAATTTTTCTTTATATGTCTTTTTACTATTTAACTGTTACAGGGCTTATGTATTCTTTTTGTGAATTTTGAAGAGAAATTTATTTGCCCAGATTTGGCCGTGTATTCCCAGAAGACCTGGAGTCCAACCAAATGCAAATTTGCCTTTGTAGCACTACCACTGTTTGTGAATCCAAGCATCAGTCCACAAAGTTCTATCCATGAACCCAAATGCATCTCAGAGGTCAGGCTTGGCCCCAAAAGTAGCTGTGTTAGGAGCCACTGAGAAGCTGCAGTGGCTGAATTTTGTTATAAAAGCAGGAACTGGTTAAGCCCAAAAGTGTCTGTACCTTTCTCCATATAAACAGGGACCCATAAAAGTAGATTCAGAACTGCCAATCATGCCAAAAAAAAAAAAACAACGGAAAAGACGATCTGACTGAGGGACTATTGGGCGACTGAAGAATTCATCAGCCCTTCCTCTTAATGGTTACATTTCATTACTCTCAGCCTAACAAGGAATGAGTTTGTACAAGTGCAACCCTTCCCCACCTCACATTGTGTGCTGGCCTGATGGACACATTTCTCTGGGGGCCTAGGAGCTTGAAACTAGGCACTGACAGTGCACATTCATGTATGATTTATTCAGAAGCCTCAGGGACATTTTCATCCGCTAAATCAGTGACACTGAAAAAGAAACAAAGCAAAACAAAATACCCCCCCCCCATATTGCTTCATTTACTGCTTGAAGACGACCTACCAAAATATGGCTTTCAGATTTCAAGGCCCAGCTAGTCACCCAAGGGACTAGAAGTGGCTGCAGGATGGGAGAGCCACTTCCTCCTCCAGCATGGAAGGAAGTGGAGTAGACATCCTTGCTGGGAGGCAGAAGCAGCCAGTTACTCTTTCTATTGGTCTGGAAGACATTTCCCTCCTTCCAGGGCAGACCAGCCCAACATACACTGTAAGTGTGTGTCTCTCTCTGGTTGAAAGTATGTGGTGTCATCACACACATGCAACAACTAACTGGAACTATAACTTTAGCTATATTGTGGAGATGTCTCACCCTATAGAACTTTCATCTTGGAATGTTACACGCATCCCAATAGGACGCTGCTAGGTTTGCGGAGTAGAGGCTAAAGTCACACTCCCAACTCTCAGTTCTATTGAGATGAGATGATGTTCCCTAGATATACTACAGAGCTTCTAAATCACTGGCCACTGCTATAAAGAAAGTTTCAGATCCAAGCAAAGGAATAACTAAATTTTAAGAGGAAGTCTGGAGAATCAAGTAGGGCAAATAAAGGAAAACCTTTGTTAGCACCTTCTTTCTGTAACCCTCAGGGAAGCCTAAGGATTGTGCTCTTCCAGAGTACATTCCATAGCATGTCATCTTTCAGGCCTTCTGCCCTCTCAGGTAAAATGTTTGGCCTTAAAAATCAAACAAAATGTCCAAATTCAGATTCAAATGATTCTGCAGATAGGAGCTAGGTGAAGAGTTGCATGAGGGCAAATAATAAGCACTTAGTTTTTAGCCTCAATAGAAGGCACAAATAGCACAAAAAGCAGTCCCTCTGCTCCAAACACAAAGGAATTACATGTAACATGGAAAAAGAAGAGGGAAAAAAATACAGAGGAGGGAAATGGACTTTGGCCCAGTGGTTAGGGCGTCCGTCTACCACATGTGAGGTCCGCGGTTCACACCCCGGGCCTCCTTGACCCGTGTGGAGCTGGCCATGCGCAGTGCTGATGCGCGCAAGGAGTGCCGTGCCACGCAGGAGTGTCCCCCGCGTGGGGGAGCCCCACGTGCAAGGAGTGCGCCCGTGAGGAAAGCCACCCAGTGTGAAAAGAAAGTGCAGCCTGCCCAGGAATGGTGCCGCCCACACTTCCCGTGCCGCTGACGACAACAGAAGCGGACAAAGAAACAAGACGCAGCAAATAGACACCAAGAACAGACAATCGGGGGGGGGGGGGGGGGAAATTAAATAAATAAATAAATCTTTAAAAAAAAATACAGAGGAAAAAAAATATATAGGTGAGCTCAAAAATCAAGGTAGAAGCTTGTCCCGATCAAGATGGCAGAGTGTGTTGCTTCAGAGCTCTGCTCCTCCCACAGAAGCTGTGTACAACCAGGAAGAACTGGCAGAAACATCTTTCTCAAAGCTCCAGAAAACAATTAAAGGAGTACTGTAAAGGGAGCGATGAATCAAGAAAAAGGTTACTTAAAAGCAGTTGGACCTTGTGACACCCTGGCTGACCCCTTTCCTATCCCTCACTGGTTCAGCGTGGAGCTAGTGGACACTCCAAGTGTGTAGATCCTTGGTCCTGGTTCTAGAGAGGGCAGAGTAACACTTACGCACATCCTGGAAGCATGTACGTCTGCCCCAATTCATCTGGTGGTGGTCTGCGGGACCCACCATCCCAGAACTTGCCTTATTGTATAAGGTGGCTCCCAGAGCTCTCTCCTACAGAATGTTGTGGAAGAGTGTCAAGTCATGCTGCCTGGGGCAAGGGAATGCAGGCTGTAGGACATATGTGCGGTGCCCAGGACTGGGGGGGAACTGTTTTCTAGGGAGGAGGGGACATTTGGAACCATGTAAACAGGGGGATTCTTAGGGACACATATGTATGTCCAACACAAGACATTCACAGAAAGGATCAGGGAGACCCCTATGCTTTGGCCTGGAGCAATTCTCCAAATTTATTGTATGCATAAGCTCCGACAGAGAGCACTTCCATGGGTCAATGTGCAGACTGGGAAGGTGTTTTCTTTTTTTCCTTCTACTTTGTAGTTGTTAGCTCTTGGCACTCAAGGAAAGCTCTGATGTAACACTAGCTGGATACAAGCTTAAGGTGCAGGCACTTTGGTGTAGATTCCAGTAGTAACACATTAAAATATAAAAAATGTCCCCAGATTTCAACAATAGGGTAAAAAACATATAAAGAAACAGGAAATAATGGCCCAGGCAAAGAAGAAAATTAAATCATTAGAAACCATTGACAAGAAGGACCAGACCTGGGGCAAACCAGACAGATATGTTTAAAAAAAAAAAAAGTCCTAATATGCTCAATGAGCTAAAGGTAAACATGGAAAAAGGAAATCAGGAAAATGATAGATGAATAAAAAGAGAATATCAATTAGAGATGGAAATTATGAGAAGGAACCCAGCAGAGCTGAAAGCCATAGTAACAAAAATTAAAAATTCCCTAGAGGGGTTCAACATCAAATTGGACCTGGCAGGAGAATCAGAGAACTTGAAGATAAGACAATTAAAATCATTTAGTCTGGGAAAGCAGACTTGGCCCAGAACAGGGCGTCTGTCTACCACATGGGAGATCCACGGTTCAAACCCTGGGCCTCCCTGACCTGTATGGAGCTGGCCCATGCGCAGTGCTGATGCGCGCAAGGAGTGCCGTGCCATGCAGGGGTGCCCCCCCGCAAAGGGGAGCCCCCTGTTCAAGGATTGCACCCTGTAAGGAGAGCTGCCCAGCACGAAAGAAAGTTCAGTCTGCCCAGGAATGGCACCACACACACAAAGAGTTGACGCAGCAAGATGACTCAACAAAGAGAGACAGATTCCCATGCCGCTGACAACAACAGAAGTGGACAAAGAAGAACACGCAGCAAATGGACACAGAGAACAGACAACTGGGCGGGGGTGAGAAATAAATAAAATAAATCTTTAAAAAAAAATCATTCAGTCTGAGAAGCAGAAAGAAGAATGACGAAAAGTGAACAGAGATGGAGGAACCTGTGGGATACCATCAAGTGTACCAATACATGCTATGTGGGAGTCCCAGAAGAAGGGAAAAAGAGGCAGAGAGAATATTAAAAAAAAAAAAAAAAAAAAAGACCGAAAACTTCCCAAATTTAATGAAAGCATGAAAATACACATCCAAAAGGCTCAATGAACTCCAAATAGGATAAACCCAAATAGGTTCAGGCCACTGAATATTTTAGTCAAACTGTTAGTTGCCAAAGATAGAATTCTAAAAGCTGCAAGAGAAGCAATATGACATGTACAAGGGAGCCTCAATAAGAGTGTCAATTTCTCAACAGAAACCGTGGGGACAAAAAGGCAGTGAATGACTTAACTGAAGTGCTGAAAGCAAAAAATTGCCAACCAAGAATTCTATTTCCAGCAAAACGGTAAACTATCTTTCAAAAATTAGTAAGAGAGTAATACATTTCCATATAAACAAAAGTTGAGGGAGTTTGTCACCACTGGGCAGGCCCTACAAGAGATACTAAAGAGAGTTCTATAGTAGACAATAGATGCACAAAGGAATAAAGATCTCTGGTGAGTGTAATGACATGGGTAAATGTAAGGGCTAGTACAATTGTATTTTGGGTTTGTAATTCCATTTCTACTTCCTACAGGATCTAAAGAGGCAAATGAATAAAATGTAATGATACATCAGTGGTTTTGGATTAATAATGTACAAATATGTAATTTGTGACAAGAACTACATAAAAGTGAGGGGGCGAATGGGTATAGGAACATAGTTTATTAATGCTACTGAAGTTGGTATGAAAGCAAATGAACTTGTTATAGAATCAGGATGTTAAATTTAAGCTCCATGGTAACCACAAAGAAAATACCAGAGAATATGCAAACTCAAAATATAGAGTATAGGTTATCAGGGGTGGGGAAAGGACAATGGAGAGTTGATATAAAATGAATGCAGGGTTTCTGTGTGGGGTGAAAGGAAAGTTCTAGTATTGCATTGTGGTGAGGGTACTCCAACACTGTGAATGTGATTTATCCCACTGAATGATGTGCTTGGGAAGTGTTGGGATGGGAAGATTTTTGTTGTATATATGTATTTCCACAATAAAAAATAAGAAGGAAGATAATCCAATGGGATCTAAGAATGAAGGAGAAAAGTATCAAAAAGACATTACTGGGACTTAAGAAAAAAATTATAACAAGAATATAAGTTTTTGGGGTTTAAGATATATTTAGGGGATTTGAATCTCTGGACTGACAATATGATAGCCAGGCCCTGAGCCTCAACAGACATCAGCTCCTACACTCTGATTTATTGGACTCACCCCACTCAGCTAAGATGGAGTTGAAGATGGACAACCACCACACCATGGAGCCTAGAGTGCCTACAACTGAAAGCAGGAGGATTGCATCCAGTATCCACGTGGAATCTGAGCCTCCGCTTGACATGGAGGTACAACGGACACAACCAATCCAAGGTCCACAGAGAAAAGGTGGCATGATGGGTGTGGGGAATGGCAGGAAGAGATGAGATGTGGAGGCGTTTTTGGGACTTGGAGTTGCCCTGGATGGTGCTTCAGGGGCAATCACTGGACATTGTAAATCCTCCCAGGGCCCACTGGATGGAACGTGGGAGAGTATGGGCTATGATGTGGACCATTAACCATGAGGTGCAGAGATGCCCAGAGATGTACTTACCAAATGCAATGGATGTGTCATGATGATGGGAGTGAGTGTTGCTGGGGGGGGGAGTGGTGGGGTGGGGGTGGTGGGGTTGAATGGGACCTCATATTTTTTTAATGTAATATTTTTACAAAATGAATAAAATAAAATAAAAAAAAGAATATAAGTTTTATATCAATGTTAAATTTTTTGAACTTGATAACTTGATATTTAAGGTTATTACATAAATGAATATCTTTGTTCTTAGGAAATGTCCACACAAGTATTGTGTGTTCAAGCTGTCCCCAACTCAGAAAGTTCATGTCATTGGAGGGAATTCACATGTATGCACTCAGTGGTGGACGTGGGCTGTGTGGTATGGCAGAAATGGATTTGCGGGTGTCAGCCCCACACTGGGCTAATCTTTTAAGTCTGGGCCTCAATGCCCTCACCTGTAAAAAGAAAGGGTAGGACCAGATGATTTCTGAGGCACCTTTCAGCTCTAACTAAATGGTTCTGAATATAAGCCTGATACACATGGTGTGGAGAAATGCCGACAGCCACACAGTTACTACTTTAGTTCTCAGAAGGTGATAATCACAATTTAGATTCTAATAAATAGAAACCACATATAGACACTCCAAGATGGGGGGAGTAACCCTTAGTGCTTTCTCTTAAATCATAAAGGACAAAGAACCCATTATTGAGCAAGGATCCTAATGTAATTTCACTGTTGTCACCAGTCCCCTTGGTGTACAGAGCTGCAAACAAAAGGCATCTTTGACACTGCTAAGAGTATTCATGGGATGCCCTGATTCCATTACATACTTTTTCAGCTGAAAGTGATTTGAAACACAACATTAAACTGCACATTTCCAGAATGGAGGAGAAAATCTGGTACAAGGTGACAAAGAGAACCGGTTGGAAAATTGTTTTCGACAGTGTATATCAATTCCAAAGTAAGGGAGGAGGCATTCATTTTGTCAAAAAGCACTGGACCTTGCAGATTATGTTCAGATGCAGCAGAAGCATCTGTCTGCTTCAGAAGAATTAGAAACGTGTCGACGGGAAAGAAAGCAGGGACACTACAGAATAAGCTGGGCTACTACCTTCTGAGAACAGTCAGGCTGTAGATGCTAGTTAGAGATGTCAAAGAATAACTGAAGGAAGAAAATAATCCCATGAGCCTGAATTGGTTTGGGTGTGTTTCCAGTCATTCCATTTCCAGAAAGATACTAAAGAAGAGTTGTGCAAATATAATGATTCATTTAACAAGACCTCAAACATACAACCAATTTTCTAGGCAAAAGTATTCACAAAAACTGCTCAGGGAAAAAATAATTCAGTTCTTTAAAAAGCAGCAGAAATAAGTGACCATTTGCAAAGAAGATAACTGAGTCAGATGTTCCTTGCTTCCTACACAACCAGCCCAGTCTGGGTTCACGCCACCCAGAATAGTTTCTCAATATCCTAATTCAGCTGCTTTTCTAAAAAACATCTTGCTATACCAGCAACATTCATGAAACCCAAGGCAACAGCACAGTGTTTTCCTTATCACGGAAAAGCCACATTGTTTTCAAGGTGCCTATTATTTCTAAAAACAAGTAAAAAACCAACATCTCTAAATTAATGGTTTTTTAAAAAAAGATATAATTCATGTATCATAAAACTCTTCCCCTTAAAGTATAAAATTTAGTGGTTTTCAGAATAGTCACAAGGTTGTACAAACATCATCACTACATAATTCAGAACATTTTTATCACCCCCAAAGAAACCGATACCATTAACAGTTACTCCCCATTTTCCCTCTCTTTAGGCCCTGGCAACCACTAATCAGTCTACTTCCTGTCTCTATGGATTTGCTTACTGTGGACATTTCATATAAACAGAATCATACAATATGTAGCCTTTTGTGACTGGCCTCTTTCACCTAGCATGTTTTCAAGGTTCATCATGCTACCGTGTGTATCAGTCCTTTATTCCTTTTCAGGGCTAAATAATATTCCATTGAGACCCATACCTGACATTTTGTTTATTTATCCATTTATCAGCTGATGGACTTTTGGGTGGTTTCCACTTTTTAGGCTATTATGAATAATGCTTGTGTGAACTTCGAATACATGGTTTTGTGTGAACATATGTTTTCATTTCTCTTGGCTAAATATCTAGGAGTAATTGTTTGGTCATAAGGTAACTCTATGTTTAACATTTTTAGGAACTGCCAAAAGGTTTTCCAAAGCAGCTGTACAATTTTACATTCCCAGTTAGTGCATTTTAAAACTTTCTCTTAAAGAACTAGAGTTCAAACTAAATTTATTTCTGAAAATCCCACCGTTATTTCACATTTTGCACAGCTTTGAAAGCACCTTGCTGGAAAAGCTTTTCCTGTGTACTTAGATTTCAAAGCACATATTGAATACTTAAGGTTTCACTTTTCAGTTGTATCATACAGTATGTGTTCTGTCTTTCTCAAGAACAGGGTCAACACCTGTAATCCCCAACACTGCACAGCCCCACAGCACAAACGTGGTCAGCCAGTTCTCAAGCCCCAAAGCAAGAAATTTCTCTCCTCACAGTGAGTAGCCAGATGTTTCTGACTGGGAGAGACAATGAAAGTTATTTTTTAATTTTTCTCTCTCGTCTGGTCATTTTTAGGGTAGGATCTCTCTCTTTCTCTCTCTCTCTCAAGACTGATGACTACAATAGTTCACTGAGAGCCAAGGCAGGTAGGACACACAGAGTCTGAGAAGCAATCTCTTTACTAATCCTCTGCATTGGTCACATCCTTGGTAGAGTTGTGTCTAATTCGTACCTTTTTCCTTAAAGAGACAATGGAATGGAGCAACTGGACAGAGTCCCAAGAAGAGAAGTAAAAACAATTCAAGGGCTGGAAAAAAGATACTTTATGAAGGAGGGTAAAGGCATTGTGGTATTTTAGCCTGATGGAAAGAGAAGTGATTTGATCACACTTTCTTTCATGCATTTGAAATGGTTCTATTCAGAGAATGCTGGGTGACCAGTTCTTCATGCTGAGGGAAACAAACAAGAGGAAATTCTATTTAAATCAAATCAGTCAGGTTCTGTGGCTGGAAACAGGGAAGCATTTCCTGATTTTCTCATTAAATATTTGATAGAAAGCTGTGGGTCTCTATTCTTGGAGTTCTTCAAAAGGGTAAGCAGGAGCTTTGTCTATATTTGCCTGCCAAGAATCTTCAGGCTTCCTCCACTGTTGCTTCTTTATGATGCTAGAAAGCATGAACTAGTTCTACTGCATGAGGGCAAAATCAGATCCATAAACAATGAACTCTAGACTGTTTAAGGTATTGAGAAAGTCTGGAAATCTGCACCACAGAAGTAAACAGCAACCTCTTTGCTACATGCCCTTAAAAATAAGCTACGTGACTTCCATCTGGCAGTGCAGGTGGGCTCATCTGTGGACCAGGTAAGGGTATACGGTCTTGACGCTGTATGCCAGCCTGACCTGTAAGGCTTCTCTGGCCCTATCTGCTGGGTACCTACATCAGTTCCTTACACAGCAAGGGCTTGGGAAGTCTACCTTTCATCCACTGAACATAACCCTGAAATGGGGTCTTGGGAGCCCAGCTGAAGTGTAACAGAAAGCAACCAGGGTTCAGTGTCCAAGGTCTAGTTCAAGCTTTGAACCAGCTATGCTTGGCAAGTCAGTTAGCCACTTTTTAAAAAAAATTTCTCTCCCCTTCCTCCCCACAGTTGTCTGCTCTCTGTGTCCATTTGCTGTGTGTTCTTCTGTGACCACTTCCATCCTTATCAGTTGCAGCAAGAATCTGTGTCTCTTTTTGTTGTGTCATCTTGTTTTGTCAGCTCTCCGTGTGTGCGGCGCCATTCCTGGGCAGGCTACACTTTCTTTCGCACTGGGCGGCTCTCCTTACGGGGCGCTCTCCTTGTGTGTGGGGCTCACCTACGCAGGGGACACCCCTGCGTGGCATGGCACACCTCGCACACATCAGCACTGCGCATGGGCCAGCTCCACACAGGTCAAGGAGGCCCGGGGTTTGAACCGCAGACCTCCCATGTGGCAGGCAGACGCCCTATCCATTGGGCCAAGTCCGCTTCCCTAGTTAGCCACTCTTAAGACTCAATTTTCTCCATTTGAAAAATGGAGAAACATTTTCTTCAGATTAAATGAGTATGCAGGAAAAAGGACTTTAAGTCTAGGTTACTAGTGATGCTGAAGGAAACTCATATATCCAAAAGTTAAACTGTCAATAATTTAGAACTTTACTGTGATTTTGTAACAATAACTGCCCTTAATTGTGATCTTAAGAAACTGTATGAATGAAAAGACAAATTGTATTTAGTGGCCTCAGTCTGGCTTTAATGATAAAATGTTACACTGATTTCCCATTGGTGTTCAGATCCCCCTGAACTCCACAGACAGTAGAGAGACTGACAGGATGGAATTGAAGCATCATTGCTTCTCTTGGTTAATAGCTTTAAACCCCCACTCTGTTAATCAATATTAATGTTATAATCTCAACATTTTTCTAAGCATTTCTGTAACTTAAAATTTTATTTTTACAGATACATAAACGGTTCCCATGCCAAATTCCCCTTCCCAGCAAACATTCTTCTTAACCTTTCATTTACCTGAGACTATTACAATTGTCCAAATGAAAGGTCAGAGTCTGGACTGTGTCTGTGGGAAAAGATAAAAATGCTTTAGGGATAAAACACATCGATTAAATAGATTTTCTTTGATATATGTGGGAAGCAAAGGGGGAAAAACGTCTGGGACCTGCTGAGGTTCCCAGCTTGATCAGTGAGGGTGATGATGCTAACAACAACAGGAAAGGCAGGGAGAGAAGCTGGGCTGGAGGGAAAGCAACCACATTCAGATTTGGGCATGTCGATTTGGGGTGTATGCCTGAGGGCCGGATGGGAGGGCCAGTTACCACGCAATTGGCAATGTGGTTGTGTGCTCAGGAATTAGGTAAGGGCTAAAAAACGATTTGGGAATAGTGATGTTTATATGGTAGTTCATGTTAGTTATATGGAATTGAAATAAGTGTTCCAGGGAAAGCATATAGAAAAGGAGGGAGCAAAGATGAGATAACGAACATATTACATGAGAACATAGGAAGATGAGTGTCCTCTACATGGTGAACTCTTTCACAGAATAAATCAATTTATTATGATTTATGATGCTTATTATTTATGGATGTTTTCCACAGAACACTCTTCTGAGGGATAATAGGCACCCACTAAAAATAGGGTCCTCATGCTCAAAACAGTTTGGGAAACACTTTTCTTTGTTGCAGGACTTTTCTGAGTCTTTAATATTCTAACATGCATTGTTATTCTGCAAGATGAGGTATTTACACGACAATCCCCAAATCTGACTAGGGGAGGAACATCTCCTAAAATCCCTTCACTCTTCTGCTAGGGTCAGGTAAGATACACTTTGCTCCTGGGAACTTCACTCCCTACTCTCAGATATCTTGTCAGGTGAAAAATCAGGACTATGCCTCCTGAGAGAAGGCCATGCCATGCCATTCCATGCCACTGCCCACTCTCTCTGATTCTGTTTTCTTTTTTGAGATTCACTTCCTTTCACCAAGCTGGAAAGGTAAAAAGGGCAGAGACGGGTTGGGGCTGTTTGGAAGGCAATCAGGACCCCTCTCTCTCACCACACTTTAGCATTCTCCCTTCTGACTCTTATTCTAATGAGTCTGTCCGGATAAGAGAGCTCAAGGCTTGCTCCTGCTAGCCTGACTTAAAGTAGCTCTGATTTAAAGCTCGGGGGCTTTCTTGTTTTGGTTCTCATTTTATTTCTGTATTTGCCCCATCAATGGAATAATCTTTCCTTATCAACAGGATTAGAGGACAAATCGGGTGTTCTGGTCCTGTGCCCTGCACCTGATTCTAGCTTAAGTGAAGATGTGAACACGTGCCAGCCTGGCTCATGAAGGTACTTGCATTGAGTGTTATGGGCAAAATTTAATACTTATAAAATGAATTGTTCTGCTTTACCTTCTGTCTACTGTATCTTCTGTCCAACTTCTTGAGATTGGTAGGTAGGGTCCAGGTACTTCTAATTCCTCTCTAGACCCTTCAGAAATCTGTTGAGTTTAAACTCATTTCTACAGAATGCTCTCTCTATAGCTTCCCTAATGGGTCTCATTCCTCACACAGGGACCACATATGGGTGAATATATTTTGGATCTTATTTTTCCCATTTTGCAAACACCCAGAACCTAAGTATGGGGTTAATTAAGACTCCATTAGAGGAAGTGGATGCGGCTCAATTGATAGGGCTTCTGCATACCATATAGCAGGTCCAGGGTTCAAACCCAGGGCCTCCTGGCCTGTGAGGTGAGCTGGCCCACGCGCAGTGCTGCCGCATGCCAAGGAGAGGTGCCCTGCGTGAAAAAAGTACAGCTCGCCCAGGAGTGGCACCGCATACACGGAGAGCTGGCGCAGCAAGATGATGCAACAAAAAGAGACAGATTTCTGATGCTTCCGAGAATGCAAGCGGATACAGAAGAACACACAGTGAATGGACACAAGAAAGCAGACAATGGGGGGTGGGGGGAGAGAAATAAATACAAATAAATCGTAAAAAAAAAAAAAAGACTCCATTAGTTCCAATGGGAATTTGTCCAGGCATAGACAGTAGAACTAATCTATCAAAAGTGATTACCAGACTAGACAGATTTGCATTTATGGAACATGGTGAAGACAACAGAAATGGCCTTCTTTAGTTATATTTGAAAAGTTGAGTTGATAAGGAAGGGATTAATTGGCTGCTTGAGACCGAAGGTGTAATGGTGATGGGTAACGCAGCAGAGATAGAAGTCCTTCCTATTTTATTTCTATTTTCCCTGTTAGAGATCTTCATATTGAGAAGAGAATAACCACCTAAGGAAGAGAAAACTAAAGATAGACAAAAATAAATGGGATCAAGTCCTTTGCCCTTAACAGATAACAACATGGGCAGTAAAAGTACTAAAAAATGAGGCTGTCAGGGAGCTGGGAGGAATGGCAGGAAAGAGATGTGTCAAAAAGTAGAGATAAGCAAATCATGTTCAGCTTTCAACAAGGAGGATGATGGGTTCTGTAGAGGAAAGATGAGAGACTTGATAACAATCCAGAGTAAGATTTGAGAATAGATTAAAGAAAAAGAAAGCCCCGGCCACACTAGTGGCCTGAAGGGGTCCTCTAAGAGAGTAAGTCCAGTTGTTTACAGCCCAGTTTCTCTCGGTGCTTTTTATTTTTTTTCAGCCAGCTAAAAGAAATGCCACAGAAAGAGCAACAAAATCTTTTATGATCTTTTGGTTGACAATGAAGAATAGGAGCAAAGAAAACCAAATTAAAAATGGTTAGAATGTGAACAAAATTAAGGAGCTACAGATCATAAGGCAATGAGTGCGATTCAAGACCGTGGCAAGGCTGTCGGGAAAGCGAGAGTGGGCTTTAAGGACAGCATCTTATAAGAAGAAGGGGAATGACCATCAGCCCTCCCCTGCAGGGTCAGGGTGCCCAGCCAGTTCTGAGTGGTTTAGGTTTGAGTAGCAATAGTAAACAAGTACAGCACCAGAGAAAGACAAGGACCAGGAGGCCGTGAACCAGATGTATGAAGTATATTTGAAAAAACCCAGAGACGTTTATTCTACAGGAGTAAAGACTTGTGGAGGGTCACGATAGTTGCCTTTTTTTTTTTTTAAAGATTTATTTTTACTTATTTTTCCCCCTTCCCCCTTCCCCTCCTCCCACCCTGCTGTTTTTGCTGTCTTCTCTTCTCATTTCCTCTCCTCTAGGACGCACCGCGATTCAACCCTGAAGACCCCTCATGGGGAGAGAGGTTTCCTGTCAATCGCGCCACCTCAGTTCCTGGTTTCTGCTGCACTTCACCTTCACTCTCCCCTTGTCTCTCTTTTGATGTGTCATCATCTTGCTGCATGACTCACTTCCGCAGGCACTGGCTCACCACGTGGGCACTGGCACGGGCACTGCCTCGCTGCGTAGGCACGCTTTCTCTTCTTTTTCACCAGGAGGTCCCAGGGATTGAACCCGGGTCCTCCCAGATGGTAGGCAGAAGCCCTATCTATCACTTGAGCCACCTCTGCTTCCTGATAGTTGCCTTTTAATACCTGAAGGACTGTCGAGTGGAAGAGTAATAATTTCTGGGTGGTAGAAATATTATGGCTTTCTTAATCTTTTTTTTTTTTCAACTTAGAGTAGTTGAGGATTTTCAGAATAATCGTGCATAAAATACAGGATTCCCTTACACAGCCCAATCACCAATACCTTGTATTTGTGTGAAACATTTGTTACAATTGATATTGCTTTTATATAATTGTACTATTTTTTTAAGCAGTAGTTACCTGTTACAATTCTTGAATTAATATCATACATTTGTTATAATTCATGAAAGAACATTCTTGTACTATTAACTAAAGTCCATCATCCATAATAGGGTTCACTGTGTTATACAATTCTATCTTTTATATTATACATTTTAATGTGGTAACACATGACCTAAACTTTTCCCTTTTAAAACCACACTCACCTCTATAATTCAGTGCTGTGAATTATACTCACAATAGTCTCCTACCATCATCACCATCCATTTCCAAGTCTTTTTTTTTTTTGGTAAAGATTTATTTTTATTTATTTCTCTCCTCTTCCCCCTTCCCCCCAGTTGTCTGTTCTCTGTGTCAATTTGCTGCATGTTCTTCTTTTTGTCCGCTTCTGTTGTTGCCAGTGGCACGGGAATCTGTGTTTTCTTTTGTTGCGTCATCTAGCTGTGTCAGCTCTCCGTGTGTGCGGCGCCATTCCTGGGCAGGCTGCACTTTCTTTCACGCCGGGCGGCTCTCCTTAAGGGGCGCACTCCTTGCGTGTGGGGCTCCCCTATGTAGGGGACACCCCTGCGTGGCACGGCACTTCTTGCGCGCAACAGCACTGTGCATGGGCTAGCTCCACACGGGTCAAGGAGGCCCAGGGTTTGAACCGTGGACCTCCCATGTGGTAAACGGATGCCCTATCCACTGGGTCAAATCCGCTTCCTATTTCCAAGTCTTGGCCATCAATCTAAAGAGAAATTCTGTATAAATTAAGTATCAACTCATCATTCTCTAAACCTAATCTATCCCCTTGGTAAGATATGATCTATATTCTAGCTCCATGATTTTGCTTATTATGATTAGTTCATATCAGTGAGATCATACATATTTGTCCTTTTGAGTCTGGCTTGTTTCATTCCGCATAAAGTCCTCAAGGTTCACACATGGTGTCACATGCATCAGAATTTCTTTTTACTTCTGAATAATATTCCATTGTCTGTATAGAACACATTTTACTTATCCATCGATCAGTTGATGGACAGTTGGGTTGCTTCCATCTTTTGGCAATTGGGAATAATGTTGCTATGAACATTGGTAGGCAAATATCCCTACTTTCAGTTCTTCCGGGTATATGCCTAGTAGCAGGATTGCAGGGTCATAGGGTAATTCTATACCAAACTTTCTGAGGAACTGCCAAACTGTCTTCCATAGTGGGTACATCATTTTACATTCCCAACAGCAATGAATGAACATTCTTATTTTTCCACATCCTGTCCAGTACTTGTAATTTTCTGTGTTTTTAAAAAAGATTTATTTATTTATTTATATACATACACACACCCATTGTCTACTCTCTGTGTCCATTCATTGTGTGTTCTTCTAAGTCTGCTTGTCTTCTCTTTAGGCAGCATTGGGAACTGATCTTGGGACCTTCTAAAGTGGCAGAGAGGTGTTCAATCTCTTGTGCCACCTCAGCTCCCTAGTCTGCTGCATCGCTTATTGTCTCTCCTCTGTGTCTCTTTTTGTTGTGTTGTCTTGCTGTGCCAGCTCTCTGCTCAGGCCAGCACTCCACTCGGGCCAGCTTGCTGCGTGGGTCAGCTCTCCACTTAGGCCAGCTTGCCTTCACCAGAAAGCCCTGGGAATTGAACCCTCGACCTCCCATATGGTAGACAGGAGCCCAATTGCTTGAGCCACATCTGCTTTCCTGTGTTTTTAATAGTAGCCATTCTAGAGGGTGTGAAATGATATCTTGTTGTGGTTTTGATTTGCATTTCCTAGTAGCTAGTCATGTTGAAGAACTTTTCATGTGCCTTTTAGCCATTTGTATATTCTCTTTGGAGAAATATCTATTTAAGACTTTTCCCCATTTTTTTTTTCTGTTTTTTATTTTTTTTAATTTTTAAAAAAAATTTTAATTCATTTTTTAAAAATATTACATTAAAAAAATATGAGGTCCCATTCAACCCCACCACCTCCACCCCACCACTCCCCCCACAGCAACACTCTCTAAAAATATGGAATGCTTCACGAATTTGTGTGTCATCCTTACGCAGGGGCCATGCTAATCTTCTCTGTATCGTTCCAATTTTAGTATATGTGCTGCCGAAGTGAGCACTTCCCCATTTTTTAAATGGGTGGCTCATCTTTTTTTTTTTTTTTGAGTTGTATTTCTTTAAATATTCTGGAAATTAAACTGTTATGGGATGTATGTTGTTCTCAAATGTTTTCTACCATTGAATAGTTGTCTTTTCACTTTCATGACAAAGTCCTTTCAATTCGCAGATATTTTTAATTTGGAGGATATCTCATTTATATATTTTTTCTTCATACAGTTTGTTTGAGACCTCACAGTTTGTGTCTCTCTCTCTTTGGTCCTGTTCTTGTTTATTAATCCTATTCAAATCTAAGAAACCATTGCCTACCACAAGATTCTGAAGATGCTTCTCTACATTTCCTTCTAGGAGTTGTATAATCCTGGTTTTTACATTTAGGTCTCTGATCCATTTTGAGTTGATTTTTGTATGGTATGAGATAGGTGTTCTCTCTTTCTATTGCTTATGGATATCCAATTCTCCCAGAATCATCTGTTGAAGAGATTCTTCTTTCCCAATTGAGTGGACTTGGCAGTCTTGTAAAAAATAAATTGGTCATAGATGTGAGGGTCTATTTCTGAACTCTCAATTTGATTCCACTATCAATAGATCTATCCTGTGCCAGTACCATACTCTTTTGATCACTGTAGCCTTGTAATATGTTTCAAAGTCAGGAAGTGTCAATCCTCCGACTTCATTCATCTTTTTCAAGATGTTTTTGGCTATTTAGAGCCCATTACCCTTTCAAATAAATTTGATAACTGGCTTTTCCATTTCTGCAAAGAAAGCTCTTAGAATTTTTATTAGGATAGCTCTGAATCTATAAATCATTTTGCGTAGAACTGATATCTTAATACTTATTTGTCTATTCCATGAACACAGTATGTCCTTCCATTTATTTATGTCTTCTTTGATTTCTTTTAACATGCTTTGTGGTTTTCTGTGCACAAATCCTTTATATGCTTGCTTAAATTTATTACTAGCTATTTGAGTCTTCTAGCTGGATTTTTTAATTTCCTTCTCAGATTGCTCATTACTAGCATATAGAAACACTACTAATTTTTGCGTGCCGTTCTTGAACCCTGCCACTTTGCTGAATTTATCTAGATAGATAGTATCTAGTAAGATACTATATTGATCTTTCAGGACTTTCTCTACATAGGACCATGTCATATACAAAAAGTAAAAGTTTTACTTCATCCTTACCAATTTGGATGACTTATTTCTTTTTTCTTGCCAAGATATTCTAACAGTGGTGACAGCAGGCATCTTTGTCTTGTTCTAGGTCTTAAGAGGGAAAGCTTTCAGTATTTCATGATAAGAGTATAATGTTAGCTGTGGGTTTTTCATATACGTCCTTTATCATACTGAGGTACTTTCCTTTTATTCCTGTTTATCTAAGTGTTATCAAGAAAGGATGCTGGATGGTGCACCCCCATCCCCGTTTTTTTCTCAGTGAGGCTTTTCTGCCACTGGTTTCTTCCCCATTGGGTTATCCCACCCTGGGGAGCTAGATGGGCTTAATTGAGAAAAGTTGGGTCACTTCAGAAAGGTCCATTTTGTGTTTAGATGGTCTCACTGACAGTAACTGGATTGAGTGAGTGCACTACTTGGCTGTCAGCATTCTGCTGGGGTCCCCTCCTCCTCTACCCTTGCCCTAGCCCTTTGGTGTAGCACTCCTCAGTGGCTTGTGTTCTGCTCTGGGTTTCTGCAGACTCGGTCTCTGCCTGGGTATGGATGCAGCTCTAACTCACTGGTGGGAGTTCCTCTACAGTCTCTGTCTGCAGAGAGAGGGAACAAGGACCAGCTGGTCCAGGACAGAAGTTTCCTACCTGTTATTTTACTCTTTCTTTGATCCAGCATTTGTGAAGTCCTACTCCAGTCTCTGTCCTCCAGAGTTCTAAGTAAGTGGAATTTGCCCTTTTATTTGCTGAATCTGTGGGGAGGTTTTTTCAGGAGAGGTCTCTGTCACCATGTTGCTGGTATCACCCATTATTCTTGTTTATCTGTATTTTTAAATGTATATTTAAATTTATAAATGTATATTGCTTATAGAACAGTAAACGGTTATTTTTCTGATGTTTCATGAAGTAAGCACATGCATATAAATATTCAAATTAAAATTCCAATGGAGGAAGGGTATCATAAACAAAGAGGAGGTCCATCCCAGGGAATACTGAGCAGGTAACACTTGGGAATGTGGTTTTTAAAAGGTAAAGAGCACTGAGTGAGAAATACAAGGAAAAAATGGGAGTAGGGGAGGAGAAGAAGAGGACTGAATCTTAGAGAAGCTGACTGAACAGAGCTCAGGAAAAGATGATGGCACATAGAGGCTGAAATACTGGGAGCAAGTTTTTCCATGAGCTGTAGAGACGAGAGGGGGAGAGACACCAGGTTGGACCTGGTCAAATTGGCTGGAGAGGGAACCATAATGTCAGCAAAGATTTAACCGAAGCCAAAGAGAATATCTCCAAGGGATCTAAGGAGAAAAAATCTCCTTCTATCAGAGTTCACAAGGGGTACTCAAGGTTGTCACTTGTCCAGTTGGAAAATAAGGTTGGGGTGGGGTTGCAGAAAATAGCAACCCCAAGGGTGAGGCCCGGCAGAGCGCCCCGGGGCCACAGAGGAGCCAGAGGGCACTGTCTGGTTATTGAAGTATGACTGAAGCTGCGTCATTCAATTGTCCTTGTGAGATGACAGCTGTACAGCCTTTCACCCCCATATTCCTTAATACTCGCCGAAAGTTATGAATTTGAATGATCTGACTGTGGAGAGTAGGGCACAGGAAAGGAGGAAAAAAGTCAATAAAATCAGGAGTGTGACTTCTGACAGGTAAACCATTTCCATTGGGATTGGTAGTGCCAAAAGTAGAAATTTAGCAGTTTCCTAGAAAGAGTAGAGATGCCATTCCTATTTCAACACAAGAAGTGATGGGAAGTATTTACCCTATGGGTAGTATAAGTGAAAAAAAAAACAAACAGACAAACTTCAGTTACATAAAAAAATACCTTATAGATGTAGACAAACCAGTTTCTTAGGGTTTAACTTCTTTCTTGAACTATAAAATTACCCCACCTCCAAATATATCTCACAGGAATGAAAAAAAAAATCAATAAAAAGGCAAATCTACTGGGAGAAAAATGCACTCTGGTAAATCTCCCAGAACTGTGTCATCAGAGAGACACTATTTTCAAGTGCCTTTCTGGGGGCAAGGTTCAAGTTGGAAGCCTACCCTTACAATAACATTATCAGAGAGGCACTTCCTACCTAACACTACTCCACAGCACTCAATCAAATTCCAGGCTTCTGTGTTCCAATTACTATAGACTTATTCAAATTTACATTTTGAATGTTTCGCATCAGTCGGTAAGTCAAGCACTCCATAGAATAAGAGGCTCTTAAAACATAATCGTTCTTTTCCTATTGGCTGGTCCGTTCACTGCCATCCACCTCTCAAAGGAGAAACACAGATGGTGGATTCCCCAAACAAACTTTTACAACTGCAGCCTGGTGCAATTTAAGAGTGAGGTTCAGAGGGAATCAGAACATTAGTAGAGACATTCATTATAATTTGAAGCATGCATTTGCTGTTTAAAAGACTAAACTATGCTGCTTAAAGCTTAGTGCTTAAAACTAGCTAAGAACTCTAAAGTAATATATCCCAATTACAACGATGTTCCTTCAAGTCACAGAAGAAAAAGTTAACATTTTTTCATGCAGGTCCGAAATCACTTAAAGTCATTGGTTTTTGTTTTTTGTTTTTAAGATTCATTTATTTATTTTTTATTTTTATTTCTCTCCCCTTCCCCACCCCACCCCCAGTTGTCTGCTCTCTGTGTCCATTTGCTGTGTGTTCTTCTGTGTCCACTTGTATTCTTGTCAGCGGCACCCGGAATGTGTCTCGTTTTGTTGTGTCATCTTGCTGCGTCATCTCTCCGTGTGTGTGGCGCCACTCCTGGGCAGGCTGTACATTTTTTGCCCAGGGCGGTTCTCCTTACGGGATGCACTCCTTGGGCATGAGGCTCCTCTACTCGGGGGACACCCCTGTGTGGCACGGCACTCTTTGCACGCATCAGCACCGCACGTGGGCCAGCTCACCGCATGGGTCAGGAGGCCCTGGGTTTGAACCCTGGACCTCCCTTATGGTAGGTGGACGCCCTATCTGTTGGGCCAAATCAGCTTCCCAAGTCATTGGTTTTTGTTGTGACATCTCTTTTATGGGAATCAACATCTTCATTTGGTTTCCATGTGAACAATTCTTGGAAGCTTCGAAGTCTTTGAAGGGCATCTATTTTTGCCTCAAGGTCTAGTGCCTCAAAGGTCACATGAACTTCACAGATGAAAACTATCTGAGTGTAATTCAACAGCCTATAGTGTTCTCACCAAAGGGAGGCCCCAGCCTGGGTAGGGTTTCTGTATTTGTACAGCTTATGTGTTTATTTGTAGTTAAAATTATTTTCACCAGTTTTGGATAGGTAAGGAATTTAAAGATGATCTATGATGCACATTCATGGAGAATTAATTAAAAAAAAATCAGCTTCTTGACCAAGTCAGTGTTTGTTCTAACTTGGCAGCTTGACATATGCTTTACCAAAGCTTCAAATTATTTCTCATCCTTCTGCTTATATAACTGCAATCATCTCACTCCCTACACTGGTTATATTTTATTTAACCCTCTCAACTGTGGGGAAAAGAAATGGTAATTGGTCCAAGAGCATGACAGTCAAGAACTATCTGGCAGCTAAGAGGATTCTTCTTCTCCATGAAAGGTTGTGGTGGCAAGGCCACTTCCTAGAATAACAGAAAAAATATTACTTTTCCTATAAAATGCATTAAAAATGGTTGCATAACCTAGACTACAATTTGAGGGGGTAAACCAAATCCCAGATTGAAGATTATATTCTAATCATATGTCCATTGTGCTCTACTACACACAAAAAAAACCTTAGGTACTTTCCTTAGTGCCCTCTGTCCCTAACTCAGGTCTTAATTGCTTTTAGTTTATATGTGGTACAAACAACAGTAGTTATATGCTTTTAGAATCAAAAGAAGAATAGAAATGAAACAGAAAGGAGAATAAGAGCTATTTCAAGCAGGTTTACTAAGAGAAACAAGAAATAGCCAATACTAAAAAAAGGTTACAGAAAAACTAAATAAAGAGCCAAGATGTCAAAGAAGACTGCAGCCAACAATACATACCATAAAGTAAGGTGTCAGGGATACCACAATTATAGAATAGCAAAGGGGCCTGAGATTCTTTTCTTTTATTTTTAATATGGTATAAGTTCCTTTATTGTTATCTTCCTACCACCACCACCAGACCTTGTAGAGTTCAACCTTCAGTCCCTATCCCCATTTCCCCCAAATGGGCTACTTCCTTCTTCCCAAACAGGTGAGGACTTTAGGCTAGAGCCCCTATCCTGTTCTCCCTCCCCTAGCCTGAAGCCACAGAAGGGAGGTGATGGATGGATGGACAGAAACCTGAGAAGATGGGATCTGGAAGGGCCCCTCTGGACTGAGCCCCCGCCACCCCCCCCCTTTAGCCCTACCTCTTGGGGTTGAGGTAGGGGCAGCCTCAAGGCCAGGTCTGTGCTCAGTAGAGCAGCAGGGGCCTTTTATACCCATGGTTCAGAACCACTAAGAAATGTTTAGATTGTGTTCCTTACAGCCTATGTTTAGGGAGGACGAAGGAGAAAGCTGTTCCAAAACAGTATGTAGAATATGACTACTTAAGGGGAAAAAGGATATATTTGTATATGAAAAAAACAAAGGATATACCTCAAGCTGTAAACAGTGGCTGGGGGTAGCGATAAGATTATAGGCAATTTTTCTTTTTGCTTATTTATATTTTCCATAAGAAAAATGACAAAATTATCTGACATTATAATACATTAAAACTATTCCTACCCCAAATACTTGAGTTTTAGTGCTAAAATTGATCTACCCTTTGTAATAGGGTAGAGACCTTCATATATCATGAAATACCAGGTGAAGAAGCCTGTTTAGGGCTTCTCATTGCCTTCTACTTTATAGACTATTCATTCCCCATACAAAAGGGATGGAATCAGAGTATGGAGAATCCCTTTAAAAGGCCTTCCTTTACATGAGAATTTTGTGAGTTTAGGAAGTACCCACTATAGAGAACTGAATGTTTGATGTAATAGGCTAGGGTGAGAGTCATTCTCCTCACGTGCCAAAGTACTTGAGGACAAACATCCCCTAACTTCAGCCATAGGTATTGATAAAGCAAAACCTGGGGGGCTGAGACACAAAGACTGACCTGCAGAATGGCATGCAGTCATGGACATGGCTCCAGGCATTTCTGGAGTCCCAAGGTATTCTTGGGTCCTGAGGCCTATGGCCAAGCCCAGCACCCACACACAGAGAGCCTCCCAGCATGGGCCCCCAGGGCTCCTCTCTGGATAGTACCACCATGCTATGTGCTAATAACCCCAAATCTAGTTTAGGATTAACCATCACCTACATGTGGCTTGTCTTGGAAGACCCTCAGAGATGTCTCTATCTCACACAGGTTGTCAAGTGAGTGTATGCAAAGCTCTGTGTTGTAGCCAGTCCTGTGGCTGAGAGCACAGTTGAACTTATGCTTGCCAAGAGGGGTCTCAGTGTTGTGGAGGCTGCAGTGGTACTTGCCTGAGCAAGACGGGTGCAGATGCCTCAGCAGACAAAGACTTCCTGCCTTCCAACCCAGACCCAGGCTAGCCCATTCCCCTTACCAAAAGGAGCATTGAGCAGCCAGGATGACCTTCCCCTAAAGATGCCTGACAGCTGAGGAGCAGCCATGGAGCGTCCCCATTCTCAGAGCTTGCCTTCCTCCCAGGTTATGATTTCATGCAAATACAGACACTCTTGGTGGTTCAAAAGAAAGTGCATGAGGAAATGGGATTAAAATAGGGGCCATACCTTTTGGAGATAAGGAAGAAAACCTTGACCAATTTGGGGAAAGGTCAGCCTGGAATCCTGGAGGAAGTAGGACTGAAACTCCTTTGGAACTGAACGATCTTGGGTGATTTAAGTGCTTCCTCCCATTGAAAGGACAGGAACTAGTGTTCTTCTGAAAGTACTTGCTACAAAGCAGGCACTTGGCATAAAAAATAGTTTCTCCTCAACAACCGTAGGAGGTAGGCATTATCCTCACTTTGCATATTAGGAAACAAATTCAGAGCAGTTAAGTAATGTGCCTGAAGTCACCAGTCAGTAAGCTGTCATGCCAGAAAACTGCTATGCAGGGTCTGGATATCGGGTTCAGTTGGCCCCAATGCAGGTGCCTCCTCCCAAGTCAACCAAATGGGCGTTTTCAGGCCTGTAAATCCACCTGAGGCCATCTATTGCCCACCCTGGAAATTAGGGTGGAATCAGGTGGACCAGGCCTGCATGCTGGTCCTTCCATTCATCACCTGTAGCCATGGGCTGGCCATGTGACCTCGCTGAGCCTCAGCTTCCTCACATGTAAAGCACACACACGTGAACTACCACACGGCGGGCTAGGAAGGTGAAGGAAGTCAGTACCTGTCCAGCGCTGAAGAGTGGGAGCTGGTGTGATGAGCAGTGACTGGGACTTCAGATCACCTGTTTCGTGTGTGGATTGCCTTTCAGCTGTACGATTAACTGTTCACTCCCTGACATAAAGTACAACATAAATTGCTAAACCCTCTTGCCCGTCCTCAGCTCATTTCTTCCTCAGCATCTCCTCTCTCAAGGGATAATTAGACAGAAGGCTTGTCAACTACATGAAGGTAAAATCACTACGGTAACTCCAAAGTTGACTGCAGATCATTAAATATTTACGAGAGGTGCATCACGCATGTATATGGTAAATGACATTTCTTCACAGGATTTTGAACACAGAAATTTCATTTGTTTAATTTTTTCATTTTAGGGATGAAAAAAACAATACCAGAAGATCTGGGGATGTTAAATGGTTAGGCCAGAATCGAAATCAAGCCTTAATCTTCACCTCACGGTTCCTTCTTCAGTCAACTATGCTTCCTCCTGCTCAAGGTAGACTCTTGCTTCCTGCTTACACTCCCAGTCATTCTGAATGCTTAGGGACAGCTTTGAGATAGCCAATATCCTGAGATAAGGAACATCCTCTGGTGTACCTGCTGCCCTCCAGCGAAGGTCAGGACTCTTCTCTGTCCTTGAATTCCTGCCTCCCTCCAGCTGCTACCCTTTTTTTTTTTTTTGCTTGCACTGGGATTCCTCCCATGCCAGTGGCAACCACCCTCTTTCCAGTCTCCTTCGTCAAATCCAGCAATACTAAAAATGTTGAACTCTGCTGAATTTCCCTCCAGGCAATTACCAGGGACAAAAATAGGGAAATGAGAACAAACGGGAGTGACCCGAGAAGAAAGGAGAGTGTGCACACCCAGAGTGGCGGCTCACTCTGGAGCCAACGTGTGGAGAGGCTCTACCAAGGGACGCCAACGTCCCCTGGCTTGTGTCCTACATCGCTGAGAGGGGAAACCATGCGCTGGAAATCTAAGTATGTCCTAAATTAGTGAGTGGAGATCATGGCTGCAAACCGTAGGCTGAGCCAAACCACCAATCTGAAGCAAATCTGTCTCGAATGTTAGGTAATAACAGCTATACCAAACAAAAGTATTCTGTACGCGTGCAGGGCGCAGCCTCCAAAGGAGGTTGAAATTTTTTAACAATAAAAACTTGACTAAAATTAAATCCATGTGACTTTGAATATACTGGGAGCTCCAGTAACACTGCACTTTAATGAGCAAATTAGAACTTCTCAGATCTTGCTCCTTTCCTTTGCTTTCTTTCAACAAATATTCTCCCTAAGAACCTACCCTGTGCCAGGCACGGGGGATCCGGCTCGGAATCTCAGAGAACAGGCTCTGCTGTGCAGAGCTTACAGTCCAGGGAGGGGCAAGGACCCATTTATGGAGGGAGAGGGATGCTTCAGACAGGGTCTGGGAGGGGATGCTGGAAGCTGAGACCTGAAGGACCAGCAGGAGGAGAGCAGTTCGGGCAGAAACCACCACATGTGATGCCGGGAGGACAAAGCCCAGTGTGGTTCAAGTTCAACGGGGAAGGAGAGCAGGCTTTTGGCCAGGCTGGCAAGGTGGGCAGGGACTGGACAGGAGGAGCTTTTAGGTTGTGTAAAGAGCTTAGCACAGGTCAGTGGTAAACTGTGAAGGACACGAAGGCAGAGGATTTAACTTTTAAAACGATTACTCTCGTGTGCAAAATGGACTTGCATGGGACAGAGCTGAAACACAGGAACGTGTGGCTGACATTTAAGTGCGAAAGACGGTGGCGTCTCTCAAAGGTGGTATGATGGAGATGAGAAGCGATGTAGTCCAGATATCGGCAGCAGCCAGAGTAGACAAGATGTGTGCTAGACCGGACTAGGAGGTGGCATGGTGCTGTGCCTCCACATCCTGGGAGCAGGGAGGTGCTGCTCCCCCATATGTAGCTGCCTCCTTCCCAGTGCTGATCCTTACGCACCTGTTGTTAACAGGGGCTGGCCCTAGACTCAGTGCACCTACTTGCCTGGGCCTCCTTAAAAGATACCAAAAAGCCCACAAGTATCAACATCATTGTGGTCTTTTCCAGCAGCAATGCTATTTACATGCAATTTTCTGAAGGGCCTAAGCAGAGTTGAGCCTGCTTCCAGCTTTGAAAGGAAACAAGGGTAAGATTTGATTCCTGCCTCAAATGAGTTCTTGCTGATTAGGGTACAGAGAGATCCAGCTGTGCTGCAGTGTGAAGAGGGAATGATAGCATGGAGAAGGAAGACACCTTTGGGTCCCTGGCATACAGAAGAAACCCCCTGGTTCCTTGGACACAATGGGGGAGATAGGAAAGACATCAAGAAAGAAGAGCTGTTTAAGGTGAGTCTTATAGATGGATCCCAGGCGGTGGACAGACCAACGAGGAGGTAAAGCCCAGTTCAGGAAGCAGTCATGTGTTAAAAGACAAGGGACAGGAAACAGTTTAGTTCCAGGAGATATAAGTATGTTGTCTGATATTGCCAGAACTTAGGGTGTGAGGAAAAGGGGAGGAGATGAAAATAGAGAAGCTGACAGAGAAGGCTAGAGTCTGCACTTCATTCTGAAGATAAGGAGGCACGGAAGGGCTTTAAAGAGGGACACGGTATGGCGCCCCCATTGTTTGCAAGTAGCCGTGGGGACTGATCTGAAGGACACCTGTGAAGGAGTGATGCTCATAAAGAGCCTGTATGAGACTCAGACAGCGTCTACAAAAGATGCTGCTGGTTTCTTCGAGGAACTGACAACAGATAGGGGAAGGGGCAAGGGAAAGAGTGGGCAGGGTAAATTATCCTAGATTTCTGGTTTAAGTGATGGGGTACTCAGTGGCACCTTAAAACAAAATTGGGAGCATGGGAAAAGAGAATTCATTCAGTTTTGACCATTTTAAGTGTAAGGAGGTTTGCAGAATATCTTATTTATTCATACCTTACCTTGTTCCAGAAAGGATTTGAAGGGAGATTACATAAATACTTGCAAGATAAAAAAAAGTGTATGTGGAAAATAAAACTGGGAGAGATCAGATAAAGCTAGGAATTAACTTAATACAAAAAATATGTGCCGTCAGGCTCTTACAGTTCCTAGAAGTGGGTCACGAATGTTTCCTAATAGGCAACACAGAAATAGCCAAGATGAGCCTCCCCTTTCCCTAAATTGCACATAAAGGAAAAGTCCTCTGTGGTACTTAAAAAAGAGGAAACTGTGTAATGAAATGAAAGTCGGTTCTTCAGCAGAATCCTTGCAGAAAGTACAGCAACATGGATTTCACAGAGCTGTTTCTTGTAACTTTCCTTAACGGGGGCTCACGGCATAAGGAAGCAGTTCAGAAAACTATTTGGGGGGTGAGGGATGAGGTGTGGGCCAAAGTATGCAGTTCAACCTGAATCCTGGAATAGATTTTTGAAAGTCTAGAGGGATACTGGGACTGAAAATTGTCCATAACTAATGTTTTTCTCAACAGAATTCAGAAACACTGAAAGGCAGCAATTCATGTTTGCTCTGTCTGATAAATACCTGGAAAGCATTTTACTCTGTGTCAAGTCGTATGTTCTGAGAGATGGTTAGGCTGGAGGGTGTGGGGACAAAAACATAACACCATCTTTGGAAAATCAGAATTTGGACCCTGCCATGTACACCTCATGGAAGGCCCCTAACGTTCTGCAGAGAGGTGGGACAGTGAGGCGAAAGGGCAGAGGGCAGCAGAGGCAGGGGGTTATGGGGTCTGAGGTTTGGGAGAGGCATCTGGTCTGGGCTTAGAAATTTGGGCAACATCAGAATTTATGAGATGGCGCTGGGATAGGATGTGGAGAAGCTGGTCAAAAAGAAAACCCAGGGCTGGGGACGGACTGTATTTTAGGGGCAGGTGTGGAGGGGAACCACCATTGAAGGAGAAAGAGATGAACCATGCTAGAGAGAGAAATCCTAAGAGTAAACTGGCAAGACTGTTTCAAGTAGGGAAGAACTGAGTGTTTATTTATGGAAGATGCCTTGAAGCCCTTCTGGGAATAGTTGTTTAGTAGCACTCGCTATTGTAATAGATAAACCATAATACTCTCAGTGGCTTAATGCAATGTTTGTTTCTAGCTCCTATAGAGTCTAATTAGCAGCTTGGGGGAGCTGGGAGGCTGGACAACTGGAGTCACAGGGAACTAGGCTGCTGGGTGTTCTGCCAGCTCCAGGATGTGCTTCCAAGGCCGCCCTGGTGTGTCAACCTCCCCATGACAGCAGGGCGGAGAGAGACAGGATGGTGCGTAAGAGGTTTTTGTGGGCCAGGCCTGAAAAGTGGACACATCCCTTTTGTCCACAGTACCTGGCTGAAACTTGGCCACTGCCTAGAAGGCTGTGTCCAGAGGAAGAGCAAAGGGTTTGGAGTGTACCTAGTCAGCGCTGCCATGAGTGCAGCAAGTAAGGTGGAGAAGAGGAACAGACTACAGGAAAGCGGTGGGGACAGAGCTGGCCTGTGGTGAGGGCAGAGATAGAGTCAGGGAGTACAGCCTCTACTGGGGGACTCCTGGCTGCAAAAGGAAGACTTGGACTGGCTAGAGGAGGACACGGCAGCGAGGGGAAGCTTGTGTAAGGTGGGAGAACTGAGCATGTTTACAGGCGAAGGGGAAGAAGCCAGGAGGGAGGAAGCCAATGTAGGCATGTGAGCACGGAGGCGCTCGGTAGAGACTATTTCTAGAGGACGTGGGACTGAGCACACAGGGGGAAGAAACCAGCAAATCCTTGAGCTAACTACAGCAAGGTGCAAACTCCGGTGCAAAACCTAAAGATGAGAAAGGGTGGGTGGAGGGTGTCTGGTTTTTAAAGCACGTCGCCTGATCTCCTTTCAGCCTAACGTGGGACGTATTTATTTTGAACAGCTCACTACGTATTTTAATGCACCCATCCTACCCACATCATACACAGATATGTTAGGAAACCTATGAATGCAATTTCTCTCTTCTAAGTGCCGCTGAACACTCCCAGTGGGGTATGCCTGAGAGTCCTTGTAGAAACGCCGGGTCAACCAGAAGACTGGCTGCTGGCAACGTAGTGAATCAGTAATGAAATCCTCAGCACAACATAGTTACATGTCCACTACAGAAAGCACAGGGGAAGTGGACTTGGCCCAGTGGATAGGGCGTCTGTCTACCACATGGGAGGTCTGTGGTTCAAACCCCGGGCCTCCTTGACCCGTGTGGAGCTGGTCCATGTGCAGTGCTGATGCACGCAAGGAGTGCCCTGCCATGCAGGGGTGTCTCCGCATAGGGGAGCCCCACGCGCAAGGAGTGCGCCCCGTAAGGAGAGCTGCCCGTGTGAAAGAAAGTGCAGCCTGCCCAAGAATGGCACCGCACACACGGAGAGCTGATGCAGCAAGATGGTGCAACAAAAAGAAACACAGATTCCCGGTGCAGCTGATAAGGACAGAAGCGGACAAAGAACACACAGCAAATGGACACAGAGAGCAGACAACTGGGGCGGGAAGGGGAGAGAAATTTAAAAAAGAAAAGAAAGCACAGGGGTCCCTCAGAAGGCTACCGACATCACCCCTGAAAGGCTCTGGTCATCAGATCTGCAATATTTAGGGCAGGTGGGAGAGGAAGAGGAGATTGTCTTCAGAGCCCATTTCCAGGAAAGAGTAATGAGAGGGGTTCCTACAGGACACGCTAATTCAGCCTTTTAAGAGGCAAAACTGCAATGGCCACGACAGGTGGCAGAGGCCTGATGCAGCATCCTAGGTTAGAGCAATCCAGTCCCTAAGCAGAGAGAGGGCACAGCTGCAGAGTCACCAACAAAACTGCTGTCTCGTGGCCTGAATGAACTTAGCCTGTGTGACAGGCTGCTCATAAGCTAAATAATTATCACCTCTAGAAAACAGTAGGAAGGTGGGTTTGCTGGGTCTTTTAAATTTGACATTTATTAAATGCCTTTAGTAAGCTAGAGCAATACGTGAAAAGCACAGTGTTGAAAGCACAGTACTGTACTGTGATTTTTTTTTTTTTTTTTTTTTTTTTTTTTTTTAAAGATTTATTTATTTAACTTCCCCCCCTCCCCTGGTTGTCTGTTCTTGGTGTCTATTTGCTGCGTCTTGTTTCTTTGTCCGCTTCTGTTGTCGTCAGCGGCACGGGAAGTGTGGGCGGCGCCATTCCTCGGCAGGCTGCTCTTTCTTTTCACGCTGGGCGGCTTTCCTCACGGGCGCACTCCTTGCGCGGGGGGCTCCCCCACGCGGGGGACACCCTTGCGTGGCACGGCACTCCTTGCGCGCATCAGCGCTGCGCATGGCCAGCTCCACACGGGTCAAGGAGGGCCGGGGTTTGAACCGCGGACCTCCCATATGGTAGACGGACGCCCTAACCACTGGGCCAAAGTCCATGTACTGTGATTTTTAACAGTTCCATGGAAAAACCCTTAGGATTGCTGATTGCTCACAGAGGATAACAATGTTAATAACTATTGTTATTATAGTAGTAAAAACATTTATTGAGCATATGCTATCTGCTAGGATCTGTGTTTAGCATTTTATACACTTCAAATAATTTAACCCTCCCACCAACTGTTATAAATAAGGTCTCTTATTATTTCCATTTACCAATAAGGAACAAAGGCAGAGAGGTTGGGTTTGTTGTTCAAAGTTGCACAGCACTGTGAGAATGACAGAAGCAGGATCTGAACCCTGCTTGCCTGTCTCCAGAACCTGTGCTATTTATCACCATGTAGCCTGCTCCATGTCAAGTGTTCTTATCTGTCTTAAACAGTGGGCCTCTCCTGTAATATTTTCTTTAAATAAAGGGCCTGAAAGGGCATCATATAGCCATTTTTTTTAACATGAGCTATTAACACTGAGAAATGGAGCAGGCAATTATGACCTATCAGCTCAAAGAACATGACAGAAAGGAATAATAGTAATAATAATAATAATAATAATAATAATAATAAACAACTAAAAGCTTTGGTCCAGAAAAGACTAATCTATGTGAGAACGAATTGCATGAATCCATTTTTTTGCAGGCAGGCCTGCTGGCTCATGGTGGGGAAGAGTTCCCAGTCTGCAGATTGAAAGTCTCTTTACTGCCTGTGATGTCCTTACAAGAGAAAAGCAAGGGTCCAGGAGCTGGGGCAGCAGGGCACAGCCCCGTGCAAGGGGCAGGACAGAGCCCTGGGCCGAGCAGCGTGACTAGGCTTTTTGTGTAGCTGAACACCCCAGGAAGCAGTGACCTTGACTTCACAGCTATGTCTTCCAAGGCAAGAAAAAAACCTTCTGTGTTTGTTGAATGCTTGAGAGCCTGGGGGCTTTTTAAAGGGCTTTGCTGGAAAAGGACTTTTTTATGTTTCTTAGACACTACCACTGCTTGTCAAAACACTAAGAAAAACAATCACAAAACTAGAGAGCTGGAAAGAATATTAGAGGCTCCTAGCATGCCTCAAAGAGCAGAAATTATCACTGTAAACCATGTGGAGCCTTATACACACAGTCCTATAGAGTATGCTGAGTTGAATTCAGCATGCTGTCCAGATTCAGTCTTATAAGAATACAGTTCCAGAGTCCAGAGCTAATACTTGGCAGCAGAATGGACCAAGAGAAGCTGCGCTCTGCACTGCAGCCCAAAAGCCGCTCAGGAATGCCTTCTGGGGCTTTTACAGCTGCCCCAAGGTCATTGTGGCCCTTACAGAGTCAAGCCTTCTACACTGTCATCCATAATGACAAAAAGATTTTATTTTACCTTGCATGTTTTTATTATGAACAAAGACATATTAAAGTGGCAAACTTCATGATTGGTAGTAGCAGCAATAAGAATATACTTATGTCAATGTCAATAACCGTTTATTAAGTGTTTTTCATGTGCTAGAGATGCTGTCTCAACCCCTCACCTGCACTAACTTAGCATGCCATGTGAAAGGCTCGTACACACATCACCTGCCTCTCCCAACTCCTAACCTTTCTTTGCTGCTTATTCTCCATAGCACTTAAACACCATCTAACATACTGAATGCCTTCCCTATTTATTTTATTTATTGCCAGTCGCCCCCACTCAACTGTAAGCTCCAGGAGGACAGGGAGTTGTGTCTCTGTTGCTAATTAACTCTCTAATTCCCAGAACAGTGCCAAGCACACGGTAGGCACACAAATGTTTAAAAAATGGAATTATCTCATTTAATTCTCACAATGACCCCGTGAGACAAGTGCTATTAAAATTCCCATTTTAGGGGAACAGATGTGGCTCAAGTAGTTGAGCACACGCCTCTCACATGGAGGTCCCAGGTTCAAGTTCCCAGTGCCTCCTGAAAAAAACAAACAAGCAAAACAAATGGGGAAACAACAACAACAACCAAAACAACTCAGGGAAGCCAATGTGGCTCAAGAGTTAAGCACTGGCTACCCACATATGAGGTCCCAGGTTCAATCCCAGCCTCCGGTATCTTAAAAAAATTAAAAACTCCCATTTTACAGATAGATAACTGGAACACAGAATGGTTAAGTATTTATTTTCTTCCAGGTCACACAGCGGTGATGGATCTGGATTCCTGACTCTGAACTCTGTAGTTTTAACGGCTACCTCACGTTTCTGACTAATTCAAGAGAGACAGCAGCTAACTTTTACTGAACGCTTACTATGCGCCAGGTATTACACTGAGTGCTTCATACACACTCTAAAGATTTTATTTCAGATTTATACCTGAAATTTTCAAATTTCCAACTATCTTTTTACTCATAAGCCAGCATACTGAGTTACAGGGCCGTGCCGTCAGCTATCAAAACTGCACCAAGCCATGACCCGAGAAGAAAACCCCTCCCCTGCCGCAGGGGAAGTGGTGCCAACTCTTTCCATAGATGCAGTAAAACCCTTAATAAAGGGAGTCTGGAAAGCCACTTCCCTTTGGGAAGGCACCAGAGGGATGAATCAAAGGCGGCCTGGAGGGAGGGTGGGGGGTCGGAAGACAATGCTGACCCTGGTCAGCTTTCTGGGCTCTGCTGAGAGCCAGCAGGGGGTGAGACGGCAGTGGGTGGCACTACGGCAGGCGGTTTTTAAAACAAAGGGATGACAGAGCCTGCGTCTCCCATCTGGAGAGCACGATGCCGTACTCCTGAGGGAAAGGGGCGCCCGGCTCCCCAGCCTCGCCCACACCACTAACCAGCGAGCTCCTGGTTCAGAGGAGAGGTGGGTTCTGAGAAGCGGTGGGAGCAGCCCTAACCCCCAGGTCGCAGACGAGTGCTGACCAGGACCTCTGAGGGCCTGAAGGGACCCAAAGGGCAGAGCTGGACAGCCCTTCTGAAGCTACACGGAGGGGGCACCAGGAACCAGGGTGGGGGGCTGCCCGGGAGGCTTAGATCTGGGGAACCGATGATGCACGGTTCTCTGGGGAACCGAGCCCCCATCAGAGCTGCCAGAGTTGACCCCTGAAAATCTTCTTTAGGCTGGAAGTTTGGGGCATCTTATCTGTCCTCACCAACAAGACCAATCAGGGCCTGCAGGAGGCAGGGAAACTGAGCTGGCCAGGCCAGTCTGTGGCTAGATATTAATTTAGTGGTCACCTAATTTCAGAGCTGAAGACACCTTTGAGATCATGTAACAAGAGCTTTTTTTTTTAAAAGATTTAAAAAATTTATTTCTCTCCCCTTTGCCCGACCCCTCCCCCCCCCCCAGTTGTCTGCAAACAAGAGCTTCTTAACTCATCTTGTTTTTCAAAGCAAGGCATTGAAGCTAAGTTTTCCTGCTCAGTTTTGCAGTTTACCACGGGACAGAGTTAGAGTTTATCTTCCAGTTTATCTTCCAGTCTCTAGACTCCCAGCGCAATGCTCTTTCCACTACTCTCTCTTTGAGGAACCTAAAGGCAAAATCAGACACTTGCGCTTTGTAAAAATCTTCATTTCTATGATTCAGAGATCTATACTTAGGCTCTATTTTCCCAGTAGGGCAGGAGTTATTATTTGATTCTAGAAAGAGCTGATGGAGCTGAAGGGATACTGAGCAAAATCACAGAAAGGGAAGTGGGTGGGCTCTGCAAAAAGCAGGTGACCTGGGTTCTGGAACTAGCCCTGCCACCAGCTGCTAGTAGGAACTTGAGACAGTTGATTTCTTAGGCCTCATTTTTCTCATCCCTAAAAAGGGAACTCTGGAATAGAGCAGTGGTTCCCGGGTGGTTACACCAGAATTGCCTGGCATACTTTTGAAATAAGGACTCCTGGGCCCCAGGACTGAAGATTCATATTTACTAAGTCTGAGAATAGGGATCCAACAACATTTACTTAAAAAAAAAAAGTTCCCCAAGATCGTCAAGTGCGTGGACGGCTGCACCGGATGGGGAGAGAGAAGTGCATGGATAGAAATGCTGTCAAAATAGTGGTGCACTACCTGCAGAATTCAGGCACACTGGGGTGTGTGCCGTAAGTCTTTCACCTTCTCTGCATGCTTGAAAATTTTCATAATAAATTGTTGAAAGAAAAGCAAATAAAGAAGGAAAAACGTCCCCCAGGTGACTCTGACGTGCAGGCAAGTGTGGGAACCTCTGGGCCAGGTCACAGGTTTTCAGAACGAGTTCAGGGGGCCGGCACCCTGAGTCCTGGGGTCCATGGCAGGCTAAGGGAGCTGGTGTGGGGGCTCAGTCTGCTTCAAGACTTCTGTCCGAGTAGCTCCCACCTTTATCTGTGTTTACATATTGGGAATTTGTGTAAGATTCTACCAGAAAACAGATATACAATGGTATGAACACTTTAAAAAAAAAAAGGCACCCAAAGCCCTCCACTAGATGGTCCTTAAGACCTTCTATAGGCCTGACCACCCATGGATCTTCAAAATTCCTTAGGGCTTGGTAAGCAAGGTAGAGAGAAGGCTTTAAAACTAGGGGAAGGGAGGACCACCTAGATTAGTCTAAGAGTCAAGCAAGAGCAGAAGTCCAGCAAGGGCCGCATGGCCACGGCCACTGTCTCAGCAGCCCCCGCCTGTGCTGAGCGTACGTGGATGCTGCCCGCACCTCCCGGCCTCACCCCCCACTATTCTCCTCTTGACTTGCTCTACTTCTCTCTGTTCCTCAAGTAGAAAAAGCACATTCCTGTCTCAGGGCCTTTGCTATTCCTTCTGCCAGCACACTGCCCCCAGGTATCTGCTCTGCCAGGGCCTTAGCTCCTTCAGACCTTCACCTAAATGCCCTTCCCTGCAGCCTGCCCTGGTTACCCTGACTGAAACTGCCACCCACCTGACTCTTGAACCCCTTCCTTCTCCAATTTTTCTCTTTCTCTCTTTTTTTAAAGGTTTATTTTATTTATTTTTCTCCCCTTCCCCCCCGTTTGCTCCCTGTGTCCATTCGCTGTGTGTTCTGTTTCCACTTGCATTATCCGGCGGCACTGGGAAACCGCATCTTTTTTTCTTTCGTTGAGTCATCTTGCTGCGTCAGCTCTCAGTGTGTGCGGTGCCACTCCTGGGCGGGCTGCACTTTTTTCATGTGGGGCTGTTCTCCTTGCAGGGTGTACTCCTTGCATGTGGGGCTCCCCTATGCAGGGGCATCTCCACATGGTACGGCACTCCTTGTGCATGGCAGCACTGTGCGTGGGCCAGCTCACCATACAGGTCAGGAGGCCCTGGGGATTGAACTCCAGACGCTCCATATGGTAGACGGATGCTCTATCAGTTGAACCACATCTGGTTCCCTCTTTATCATTTTTCACCACTTAAAATATACATTTTCCTTATTTGACTTTTTTATTATCTTTTTACCCCAACTTGTTTACAAACTCTATGAGGGCAGGGGATTTTGTCTGTTTTTGTTCACTGCTGTCTTCTCAGTGCCTATTGACAGTATCAGGCACCTGGCAGGCCCTCAGAGAATATTTGGTGAAAGAATAAATGAACAAGAATGAATGGGGGAAGAGGACTTGGCCCAGTGGATAGGAAGTCCGTCTACCACATGGGAGGTCCGCAGTTCAAACCCCGGGCCTCCTTGACCCGTGTGGAGCTGGCCCACACACAGTGCTGATGCATGCAAGGAGTGCCGTGCCACACAGGGATGTCCCCGGTAGGGGAGCCCCACACGCAAGGAGTGTGCCCTGTAAGGAGAGCCGCCCAGCGCCAAAGAAAGTGCAGCCTGCCCAGGAATGGCGCCGCACACACGAAGAGTTAACACAGCAAGATGATGCAACAAAAAAGAAACACAGATTCCCGTGCCGCTGACAACAACAGAAGTGGACAAAGAACACGTAGCAAATGGACACAGAGAGCAGACAACGGATTGGGGGTGGGTTTGGAAGGGGTTGGGGGGGGAAGGGGAAAGAAATAAAAAATAAATCTTTGAAAAAAAAAAATGAATGGGGGAAGTGGACTTGGCCCAGTGGTTAGGGCATCCGTCTACCACATGGGAGGTCCAAGGTTCAAACCCTGGGCCTCCTTGACCCGTGTGCTGCTGGCCCACGCGCAGGGCTGATGTGCACAAGCAGTGCCGTGCCATGCAAGGGTGTCCCCTGCGTAGGGGAGCCCCATGCACAAGGAGTACACCCCATAAGGAGAGCCGCCCAGTGCGAAAGAAAGTGCAGCTTGCCCAGGAATGGCGCCGCACACACGGAGAGCTGATGCAGCAAGATGACGCAATAAAAAGACACAGATTCCTGTGCTGCTGACAACAACAGAAGCAGACAAAAACAAGAACACACAGCAAATGGACACAGAGAACAGACAACTGGGGTGGGGGGAAGGAGAGAGAAATAAATAAAATAAATCTTAAAAAAAAAAAAAGAATGAATGAACCACTGGCTGTATCTGTCTTATGTGAATTATCTCTAACCCACATGGTAATCCAGAAGAATGGGAACCATGCCCTTCCAGAGATGGCGGAGTGGAGGTGTTTCCTGTTGGGGGGTAAGTGGTGTGCTGGGGTGACAGGAGCTTTGCTACCTTGCCTGTTTAATATAATCTTACGGGCCTGACCCACTTCACACGTGGCACTGCCCACCACACCGGCTCAGCTCCAGGGGCTGGCACTTCCCTTCTACCTCCTTGCTACCAAGAGCTAAACCACATTTGGTCCTGAACAGCTGGTTCACATGCTACACAGCAAGGGCAAAGTTGAAGGCTAAATACCATCTTGTCCAGTTAACTCCCCAGAACAACCAACCATCTAGTAACCATTTACTGCACACTCATAAGGACCACTCAGCAAATTTCAATTCCCTGTCATGAAACCAGAAAGACCCTCATGAACCATTTCCTGCTGATGATGGTTCAACGAGGCTTACATGTCACAAAAACAGGTATGGTTCCACCAAAAGTAACTGTACTGCAATACGAGTGCAAGTGCCAGAACTATACACAGTCCTGGCAATGACACCACAGAATAACAAAGCTAAAAGGTCAGCCCACGGAACTCTGTTGCAGTGGATCTCGACCTGTGAAGCCATTTGTTGATACAGTGCACTGTCACTGTCATTCCTGAAACCAAAGAACACAATTATACATGTGGTAGGGCTTTTCCCTTCAGCCCAAGGCAGTCTCTACCACATTACAAGCCCGTGTTATTTGTCTCCCAAAACACCAGCCATTGCCCCTCACGGGCTCGACTGCCTGCTTTCCTTGGAAGACTGTAAGCGCCACGAGGGCAGGGACTTTCCTGCCTTATTCACCACTGTTCCACCAGCACAGGGTCCACAAATGCCTAGCTCTTGGACGGCATCCAAATATTTGTTGAATCCTGCAACTACCACAGCATTTTAGTCAGCTTACGTCTTATCTTTACTTTGGGGCTCTGACTACAATAAATAAACAATAAGTTACATGAGTTCAGTGCAAATAAACACTTAAGATGGATCGAGGCATATTTATAAGCTATTTCAACTCTATTAAGGATGACATCAAGGGAAGGAAATGTGCTCAAACAAAAAATGTACCTAAGAACCATAGCTTAAGAGTAGATGAGAGGCTAAACTACTGAACTAAACAACTGGTATAGCTTTTTAAAACCCCTACAAAACATAATCATGACAATTTAAAAATAATCTCAAAAGAACAAAGTTGTTAAAAACATCAATATAAGCATATCTTGCCTGGTTAATATAATATTTATTCTGTCTGATGAAATAGGTATTGCTTTCTCCAGAGCTAAATATATGGTATATTGCTTAGTTGCAGGCTTTTTCATTTTTCAAATGTGCTCAGGTCAGTGATGAAAGTGAAGTCATATTGAGACAGCTCTTTCTTAACTCTATGACAATTTAATCTGAACTTACAGCACTCTTCTATAACTAGTGGTGACAAAAATTAAAGAGAAGGTCATTGGTATTTGGGTTTAAAAAAAGATGATATCCAAGTTTAGCTTCATCAGCACTATGGGAAAATATAACAAAAAACAAATAAAGAGGAATGGATCTTATAACGGAGGAGAAAAATTTCCAAAAGGACATTCCTGGGCCAATTGAAATAAATTGGAATATAGACTGTATGCTTTATATCAAAGTTACATTTCTTGAACTTAATAACTGTCCTTAATGTGGATACATGAGGGAATATCTTTGTTCTTAGAAAATATACAAGGAAGAACTAAGTTTTAGAGGAACATGATTTATGCAATCTACTCTCAAATGTTTAGAAGCCCGAAGATAGAAAGAATGAATGATAGAGCAAAGGAGGCCAAATGTTAAAAGTTGGTAAATCTGGGTATTTGAGTAGGGGGTATATTGGTGTCTGACATATTGTTTTCATAGAATCTTTGCAATTGTCCCGTGAATTCAAAATTATTTTACAACTAAAAATTTATAAAAAATAAAGACACTAGTACTAATTGGACTAATATGAATTACCTTTTGAATGTCCATTTGGGTCAGAAACTGCTCACCGTGCATCAAAATCAATTTCTTGGGCCTGTGCACAACACTCCCAGCACATTTCCCAGCTTCCCGTGCTTCTCGGTACGACCACATATCTGAATTCTAGCCCACGGAATGGATGCAGATGTGTGCCTCGTCCAGGCCTGGCCCACAACAAACTTCCTCGAGCTGAGTTCCCCCATGCCCTTGTCCACTTGTTGACTGGGATGGAGATGGCCCCAGAGCTCTTAGAAAACAAGGGTTAAAAATGGCAGAGCCTTCTTCAGTCCAGGTCTCCAAATGCCTGCAAGGAAAAAAGCTACTGCTTCTCTAGGCCAGTGAATTTGAGGGTCTACTGTTCCTATACTTAGATTACCCTTATACACCATCTAATAACAGGAGACATTCATACCCTTTTTATACAAATTGTAAAATGATTAAATTCTTACAAGAGAGGAGCAAAAATGAAAATCGTCATGCTATTTTTAAGATCCTACTAATGTCAAAGAAACATAGTATTTAAAATGGACTTTGAAAAATCAAATCACAACATTTTCGTGAGGCAGTCACACAGCCAGTGCACAAATATTCTCATTAAGAAAGAATCTACTACTTTTTCAAGTGGTTTGTTGAGTCTCTGGACAGCTCCCAATGAATTCAACAGCAATAAAGGCAGCTTAATAGTGACTGGCCAGTTACCATGGGCCTGGCCCTTATACTGAGGTTTTTCCATGCATCTGCTCATCTAACGCTCACCTAGGAAGTGGGCATCATCATCATCTCCACTTCCAGATGACCAAATTGAGGTTCTGAAAACCTAAGAGACTGGCCCAAGGTCATACACAACTAAAATTGGGAGAGCCAGGATACAAGCCAGGAAATCTGAGTTCAGAGTCCCTGGATAGGAGAGAACCACTATCCTATCTTCCAGTGGTTGCTACTTTGTCCCAGACTTATGGAGAACAAGCCTCAGCCACCTTCTTCCCCACCAACACCTGACAAATACCTAAAGTTCTCTTTTATATCAACCTAAGTTATCATTTCCTATGGCTCTAGCTCTTATGGGCTTTCCTCATCTCTTCAAACATGGTTCCAAATCTCTTCACCATTCTAGTCCTGTTCATCCATTCACATGTTCAATTGTGTCACCAAGAGAAGGATTTCACGTGTACAATGAGATTAAAAGGGTTGGTGTGAATATTAGAGGAGGTTATTCATGTAAAGCCCTCAAAATTAGAACCAGTGCTTGAGACAAAGTAAGCCCACTAAACATTAGCTATTATTTGCATAATAGCTTCAAATACTTCAAATACTGCAGCCTATGATAACATTAGGTCTTGGCATCTATATCACACTACTGATCAGATGAACTTACTGTGCATGGAAATAACTTTTTAAAATGGGAACCATTGTGAAGCTCTGTCTCCCCCTCCCTCCCTCCCTTTTAAAACAGGTATTATACTTGACCTTTACTGTGGTTAATCTTCACCTGGTAAGGTTCAGCCCATCTTCCCAGGTACAAAACGCTTTTCTGAATCTTGGTACTTAGTTTCACTTGGGCAGTAAAATTCAATGATTAGGCCCTTCAAATTGTTATCTTGCTATGAACTACAGTGGGCCAAAGACAGAGTCTTAGGTTTTCCCCTAGAAAGTTCCCTCCTGACAGTGCTTCACTGTTGCACTGTCTCTGCAGGTAGGGCTAGCTAAGTCACTGTCATGACTATAATAACCTCATGCCAATGTTTCCAAGTACAAATTTTCCATTTCTATGAACTCCATGGGTATTCCCAGACCAGCTTTTGCAGTGTGCTGGGAGTAAGGGGAGCGGTCAAATGCGCAACACCTCACTGTGGTTAGGATGGGGGAACCAGGGCCAGAACTAAACTTTCCCAGGGGCCCCAAAATAAGTCCATACAGGGGCATGCCTGATCCATTCCAGATACAGGAATCGTAGCCTGGTATAAGGCAGGGTGGGCTTCAGAACTGCTCAGCAGTCAGTGGAAGTCTGAGAGGGGGATTCTTACCCCAGCTCCCACCTTTCATGGGAGCAGCTCCCATGACCCAGAAAAAAAAGGCACCTGCAGCCTCCTGACTCAGTGCAGGCAGGGCCCCTCCCCCTCAGATAGCAAAACGATGCATTGGAAGGAAGCCACCCACATACGTGGCTGCACCGTGGGCTGCTGAGGGGGCACTGCCTGACGGTGTGGCTGTGGAGTCTGAGGCTTCAGCCTGAGGACCAGGACCAGCAACACTTTTTAAACGCTGAGGATATACTGGCCTTTTCCTGGCTCTCTCAGATGCTCTGGGGTTGGACTTTAGGGTTTAGAGCTGTGGCTCTCCGACTTGAGGCACGTCAGAGTCACCTGGAGGCCTCACTGGAATGGATTGCTGGGCTCCACCCCTGGTTTCCCATTCAGTAGGTCTGGCAGAGGGCCGTAGAATTTGCTTTTCTAACAAGTTCCCAGGTGTGGTGGTGGCTGCTGCTAGAACTACACTGAGTTAGAGCAAGGGGTGTCAGGAAGAGGTTCAAAATACCCAAGAGAAAGACACAGGGAGGGAGGGTAGAGAGAGAAGGCTCCCCCAGGAGTGCTCTGTGTAGACAGCAAGCGGCTAGATAGGGAAAGTAAAGATTGTTTTGAGCCATCACTTGGTCTCTATTACATTACATGTATTTGTGATCACCTGATAGTAATGTTTTATTTCTGCTAATCCCTTCTACATGTTATGGGGTTCTGTAAGAACATACTAAAATGATGGGGGCCATGCAGGAAAAAAGGCAGAAACAACAATTCAACTTTCATAGTAAAGAGCAGTGTTTCATTTTGGTTTCTTTCTATGTTATTTTTCAGACACATGCCATAAAGAAACTGAGAGGTGTGATAGATTTAAACTAGTCAAGGGAAGAAGGTCAAATAAATTTCTGAACTCAGAGGAAGGCTACTAACAAAGCAGCAGCTCACTGGCAGGTATGGATGGACGAGCCACTGATTAGAAACAAGCAATTTCAGGAAGGTACTGTATTTGGCCCGTGGTGGAATACATGAACATAAAAAGGGATGAATGGTTCTTTACATTTAATTGAGTTGGAAGTAGTTACATAATTTTTCATTATCTTATCACTAGAAGAGGGGAGAAGCCTGAAAGAGAAGACACCACAGATCTGTGACTGACTTTAAATTTGAGAAATATAAGTATTCTTTAATACCTAATTCCAATCCTTGAGAAAATTCAGCCAAAGGAATTCACCTCTGAACTGGTAAGAAAACTAACTCCAATGGAACAATTCTGGAAAATTAAGAATGAATAGAAGATGAATGAAAGAAAACCAGCCTAGCTAGAATTAGTGGCTGCTCTTTTAGGACAATTCGTGGACTGAGTTCATGGAATTCACAGAATGCTTGTCCACTCCTGCACACAGAGCTACTTAATGAATATCTTTTTTTTTTTCCTTTATTTTTTTTTTAATTGACTTTGTAATAATATTACATTAAAAAAAATATATATATGAGGTCCCATTCAACCCCACCACCCCCACCCCACCTCTCCCCGCCCCCCCCAGCAACACTCATTCCCATCATCATGACACATCCATTGCATTTGGTTAGTACATCTTTGGGCACCTCTGCACCTCATGGTCAATGGTCCACATCATGGCCCATACTCTCCCCCATTCCATCCAGTGGGCCCTGTGAGGATTTACAATGTCCGGTGATTGCCCCTGAAGCACCATCCAGGGCAGCTCCATGTCCCAAAGACGCCTCCACCTCTCATCTCTTCCTGCCTTTCCCCATACCCATCAGCGACCATGTCCACTTTTCCCAATCCAATGCCACCTTTTCTATGTGGACATTGGATTGGTTGTGTCCATTGCACTTCTATGTCAAGAGGAGGCTCAGATTCCACATGGATGCTGGATGCAATCCTCCCACTTTCAGTTGTAATCACTCTAGGCTCCATGGTGTGGTGGTTGTCCTTCTTCAACTCCATCTTAGCTGAGTGTGGTGAGTCCAATGAATCAGATTGTAGGTGCTGGAGTCTGTTGAGGTTCAGGACCTGGCTATCATTAATGAATATCTTGACCTCTAGTTTTTCATAAGAGGAACTTCAAGCACAAGAAGATGACCCTGTATTCCCAGGAGCCCATGTGTCCCATTTTGAAAAAGTCTGTGTGACACTTGCACACAAAGAAAGTGTCAACCCAACGTAAATATGGGTCTGAATTTGTGGCAGTTACCTTTTATGAAGTAGTTATCCAGATGATCTGGAAAATGTTTATTATTTATTTATTTAATTAATTTCTTTCTCTCCCCTTCCCCCCACCCTGCCCCAGTTGTCTGTTCTCTGTGTCTATTCGCTGCATCTTCTTTGTCCGCTTCTGTTGTTGGAAAATGTTTATATTTTCAATTTGTCATCATCAAGGTGAAAACACAAAATTTAGAATGGTTTTATAGAATTTTGGAACCCTGGAAAGGGTGGCAGCCCTCCTTTTGAGAAAATACCTTTGCCTAGATCATAAATGGAGGAACTGACCCATTCAAAGCTCACCTGCTTGACTCCTGCAGTGCATTTAAAATAGCCCCTAAATGCATCCACCCATCCAACTGGGCCACCAGATCCCATTTTTGGTGAGATTCAAGATGCCACTGATGATAAGGTATGACATTATTTTACATATGAATAGGAAGGGAAAAAAAAAGATGCAAAAGCAAAACAAAACAAAACAGTGAGTCTTAGCATAGATGGGAAAACGCAGTGTACAGTGGAGTGATTAAGAACTCAGTGCTCTGACTCACAGTCTTGCCCTGCTTCTGTCTAGTTGTGGAACCATGGGCAAATCACTTCACACTTCACTGTGCCTCAGTGTAATGATCTGTAAACTATATCTGATATTAACAATACCTATAAGTTACTTAATTTGAGGGGTTAAACATGATCCTGTTATAGTACTTAACATGGTACCCAGCACTGATGAGCTGTTTCATTGCTGCTATTACTATAAATGTGGCAAGAGTGGAACTGAGACTTGAACAAATCTTAAGTGGTTTTCTTTAATTTGAATGAATTTGCCTAATTTCAGATGCTGAATCTTTAGACATTGTTCTAAATAAGTGGCAATGGCTTTGCCTCTTCAGTGCCTTATTCTCTGGAAATAAAAGGAAATTATCTTCTAAAATAGTGTCAGAGCACTTTCTTAAATTGAAGAAGCACTTGGAGCCTAAGGAGCTTATGACTCAGACACCATGGGAGATGGTCTTTCTATTGCTTTGCATGACATGTGCATGCCACTGCTTCATTTCTGCTTGAAGTGAAAATCTGCCCACCATCTGCTTCTTTCTTAGTCTTTTATGACCCCCTAGGTGTGGAGTTAGCTGCCTTTGCCTGGGAGAAATAAAGTGACTGGTGTGCTTCAAGCAGTTATTTCCTACGTCTCTGTGGCTGGTGAGCTCAGCTAATCAGAGAAGGGTGAATGCACACCCCAGGCTGTGGCCCACAGACAGCGTGGGGCGTCACCTGGAGAGACTGCGGATCATCCCGCACCAGTGGTTGCTGACGTCACAACTTCTTCTGACTACAACCCCAGAGTACGCACGTGTCTCACGGCAATTCAGATGTTACCCAGCTCACTAAGTGGCTTAGAAAACAGTTCCTGACCCACCAGTATCTTCCAAACTCGAGCCAGTGCCAAGCTTTTCTTTTCCTGAATGTGAATAATTATGGGAGAGTGAATGTGCCATAAAGATTCACTTTTACTCTCAAAACTATCAAGGTTTAAAGTAAACACACAGCAGCCAATTTCTGGTCATAAAGAAGAAAAATTAGCCCTTAATTAATCAGGGCCCTACTGCTAGGATCTTCTGTCAACTCTAATCATTTGTTTAAACTGAGCCCTCAGATTCATCATTGCCAGTCCCTAGGGGATATGGGACACACATTTCCACAGGTATAAGCTCAAGTTTCACTTAGTTGTTGTTTCTTGGGAATAACTGAGTATTTTTACCAACTGAAATACCTATATCGTATTCTTAGTATATAATTTAGGACAAAGATCCTATATAATATGATATCAAATAGCTATTGCTCATGTAAGAGCTGAAAACGGCACCCTAATGAGTAAGTGTCCTACCTGCTATCATGTGATGGTGCATGTGAATACCAACTCGTATTGTTCTTAGGTTCCTGCTGTGACAAATGACCCAAATGTTAACATAAGCACTAACCAATTAGCCATAAAACTCCAAATCATACCTGGATACTGAGGACAGACACAGTACTATAAATGTAATTATACTTGTTAGGTTTTAGAGATGTCATTTTTTTCATAGAATAATCTTTGGAATGATAGCAATTTCAGAAATTATCTAGTCCAAGCCCTATTTTTATAGATGAAGAAATGGAGGTCTAGCCTGGCACTGGTGCATGCATACATGCATTATGTGCACACAAACACACAAGTCCAGAAGATGAACACTTGGGCCTGGTGGGTCCTGGTCAGGGGACTGGTACTTCTGGGATGTAGGATCAGAAACCTTGCGTGGGTAAATGGCTCCGCTAAGGACTGTGGAGCTTTGAAGGAAAACTACCTTAAAATAAGAGGAGGGAATTGTGTCTATGAAAAGGACAATCTAAAGTAAAGTTATTCTGGCACAGAAGTTGGGTTAACTTCCAAGTCTGAGGTTGTCTAATGAGAGGCGCTTTCTCTGGGCCTGCTGCCCAGGGAGCAGGGCTCAGTCACCTCCTGAGCCCGGAGAAGGGCTAGGGAAGCAAATTCATTTTAGAGGACAGGTAACTAGACATAAAGGCACAAGGCGAATGTGAGTGCAAGAGCTGAATCATCAGTTCAGTCTTACTCAACTGAAACCAAAAGGGATCTGCTTATCTCTCTTCTAAGATGCAGAACAAAACAAGAGGCCCAGTGGCTGGATCCTCGGCATATGTTTTAAAAGGCCCCTGAGAAATGATGACTCCTCTAAGCTGCTCACTCCCCAGGGTGGGGAGGGAAGAAAGAGTACCAGATGTGGCGGCTGCTTTCCGTGTGCCCCCCATTGCGCAGATGCAGTCTCGGGGGTCTCTGTGCCCTGGCAGGCTGATCTCTATGAATGGCATTTCCTGGGCTACCTTGTCGGCTGGCTGCCAGCCGGGGTCATTCAATGGGAAGCTCTGGCAAGAGACAGAGAGAGAGAAGTTAGCATTCACCCCATTCCCTCTTGCTGCTCCTGACCTACTCTCCTGGGGCTCTGCTAAGAGTTTTTCCTCCCCTGCCCCCAAAGGCCTGGGGGTGGGAAACTCCTCTCTGGGAGCCTCAGCACTCCTGGCTGGCCCCTCTGGCTCCTTCATTCAGCTATCTTCAAGTGACCCATCTGAGTTGGCACGTGTCTCCTGGCAGGACTCTGACTCTACACGCAAGTATAGAAGCCGTGGCACAAACCTAGCACCTTATACACACTTGGCAAAATTTCATACTGAAACCCCAGGTAGTTTATAGAGTAGAATGAAAAATTCACGTATACTTGAAAAGTAAATGGACCTTCAAATAACATCCATCTTCAAACCCCAGAATACTGCTATCTTGACAGTCCGCTCTGCTTTGCACTCCAAGATCCCTGGTGGGAAAGGCTGGGAAAGGATGCTTTACTGGAAGGAATGGAGACTTCCTTGGGCCCAAGTCTCCTGCTTTGTAAACGCAAGTAAAATTAAGGTTGAATCCTTGATTGCCTCGAGGGGGTTCATCTTCTACCTACAGAGGCAGCAGCAACCAAGGGAGCTGGGGGACAGGGAACAGGCAAGGAGAGGGGGCCCAGTCTGGAGAGAGCCAGAGCAAGCAGGAGACCCGAGAAGAGCACTAAGACCCGGAGGAACAAGAGCCTCTTAGACGGCAGCCCTGGCAGGAAAACGGCTCATCCTCTGAGGACACCATGTTTCAAGTCTAGTACTTCTACTACTTTCAGAATAAAGAGCAAGTCTTCAGGAAAAGGTGCTATTACATCGCCAACATATTTTGTTATGAAAGGGACGGAGAAATGTGTACTACATATAGGAAAATTTTTTCAGAAAGCCTGTAATGAAAAAAAAAACAAACCTCTGCACCTAAAGGGAGGATGCATCAATTATTTAAATAAAATTAATTCACACTTTTATTCCTTGGCAACTCTGGATAAAGAAATGGTTAACCACAATCTCTTGGTCAAAATTCCCTTCAGTTGAATTGGAAGAGAGGAGACTGGCCTTGGAGGGCATGTGCATGAAAGGAGAAACTCCTGGGAGGGGACAACGCAGAGGCACTGAGCTGAGGGAGAGGCAGTTGGGAGCCCCCGCAGAGGAAGTCCTCCAGGGACCCCGCCAGACACCCGTTTCATTCAAATCCCTTTCCTCAGCCCTCGCCTTTCTCACATATTATGTCTTTGCTATGTTTTCATTAAAAAAAACAGGTTCGAAGGAAAAAAACCCCACATTTGACTATTACTGCTTTAGATTCACTGCAGATACATACATGAACTGCTCCTATGGCCAAGTAAAAGACTGCCTTTACCTTTTACTACCAAACTGCTTATTCTTTAATGCATTTGTATTCAGACATCAAAGACATCCTTCTTAACATCTGATCCCAACCAGAATTATTTTAATATCTAATCATTTATTTTTTTTGAAGATGAAAATTATTAGAAGGCATTAGAAATTAGTAAGAACTGGAAGGCTAATTTGCTTACCTGCTATCCCCAGCATTTGCCACATACAGCTTCCCCAAAAGGCAAATCACAATGAGGGCTGTGCAGCCACCAGATATATTATACGAACTCCGCTCTCGTTCTATTTGTAGGTCCTGAAGAAGAAAACAAAGTGTCAACACAGGGACGTGCATCAAAGGCTTTCTTTGCCTCTCTTTTGACACGACAAATAGGAGTCAGACAGAATGTGCTTCAAAGAAGGGACAAAAAAGTCTTTGGTACTTAGTTTTCTATCACTTGAGCATTCCTGGAAAGGGCACTGGCAAAAAGTTGCACATCCTGGGCCATCTGTAGACCAGAGCAGGAAATGAAGGCTGGCAAACAGATACAGCCAGATAAAAACAAGAAGACTAAAACATAAATCATATTAAATAAATCTCATAGTTTATGGACACGTACGGACTGCCTCGGAGGCCATGCAGAACCTACAATAAAGAAGACTGATAATGCCACTTAATGTTTTTAACCCAAAAGTCTCCAATAAACAGTTCATTTTACAGCTGAATAAGAGATGTAAGCACTGTGGCCTCCTACTCAACACAGGCAGGAAACAACACTCTGACTCATGGATACAAAATGTATATACCCTCTAACTCATCTGACTTTTTCTTCCTACATCCCCTAGTTTGCAATGGGAGACAGTCACAACAATAGGCGAAATTCATGAGAACTTACTGCATGCCAGGCAGTGTGCTAAGTGCTTGCATTTCATCCACATATCTATCCTTACTAATCTCATTTTACAGATACAGACAAGGAGGCTTAGGGTAGCAGGGGCACGTGCCCAAAGTTACCTGGCTAGAGTTTGGATTCCAACCCCGTTTTCCCCCTCCAAAGCCTGTGTTAGTACTCATTGCCTAATGAGGCCTCCCCAAGAAAATTAAACTTGACCCTTACATCCTCAAGACAGACATCTTTGTGAAACCTGTGTCAGCACTGCAAGCAATGATTTCGTGATCTCAGAAAAATGAGAATTGTGTCTGGAAAAATCCACTGAATATTAGCAAAAACAATGCCAAACATTCCAGTGTAATCTACTACTATGGCGCAGAGGGAGGGAGGAGGAGGACTGGGTAAAAACCACAGCAAGAGGGCTACACTGTGCCAGGCGTGGTTCCAAGGGTGCTTGTTGGCAGATCGAGGGCCAGGGAGCTTCTGTGATTCTTAGGAACCCACAGACTTAGAGCTTGGTTGTTTCAGCCTTGTGGAAAAAGGGGAGAGAATTCAGGCCTTTAGCACTAAGCAGTAACGGTTTTGCTTTAGGGCCAGAGGTAACAATACAGAGATGAATAACTCAGTGGTGCAGACTGGAAATAGCCTGAGCTGGGGATGCATATTAGGGGCAATCTGTTGGCGGGAAAGTAAGTAGAGAGAGAGCTCAATTACAGAACCTGGGAGAAACAGGCACAGCAGGAGTGGGTCAGGGAGAGGCGGAGGTGGTGGGGAGGCCAAGGAACCACGGGAGAGGGTAGGGGAGAGGGGAGGTGGGGTGTGGTCATATAGAACCGAGTGAGGAACAATTTCCAGAGGGGGGTAGACAACAGCATCAAAGATGCAGGAAGGTCCAGCCTGGGGACCACCTTCAAAGGACAATACCGGGTTTTTTTACAATTCAACTCTGTACAAGTTAGCTTCCTTAGAGGACTGTCACAGGGTTACATAAGATGGTGAGCCTGAGGGGCTCGGCCTGCCCTTTAGCCCTTCCTGCAGCCTGGAGGTTGGGTGACTGAGAGCAGAGACATCCTGCTCGCTGCGAGGCCCTCAACACTCAGCACTGTGCCTGGTGCATGGCAGTTTAATGAATGCCTCCTATGTGGATAAATAAATACACTGAAAAATTCCCAGGTTTCCCAATTATTTCCCCACCCTCCTACCCTTGCCTTAACATGAGGAATGTATCATTCCACATATGCACATGAGAAACTTATAATACAACGCTTAGGGAGCATGTTAAGCATGAGTCCATTTTAGGTGAAGTACAGAACGGACAAGAATGAGTGGATGGTTATCAGAACCTATGCAGGGAGGGTCAGAGGCAGGAGAGGGAGAGGAAGGTAAGAGGCAGGAAGGACTGTCCCAAAGAAGTGAAAGGGAAGAGAAAGAAACTGTCAGGATGTCGGGATTTGACCTCAAACCAGGCATCAAAACAGAACCAACAACCCCTTCCCACAAAGGAATGCCCTCTTAGGATCGGCTAAGGTTTTGTGTGTGTGTGTGTTTTTTTTCTTTCTTTTAAACAACTAATATAAAGTTGATATTATGGTGCATATGATTTTAGCAAAGGAATATATAAATTAATTACAAAGTCCACACCCAGTACTACTGTTTTTAATACATGAGAAGGAATTGTTCTAGCGACAGAAACCCTCCTATACAACCAGAATCAATATTTGTTTAAATATCTAAAGTCTGAATGAAAGACAATTTTTATTAAAAATTCTTTGAGCTCTCAACCACTTGCATTCTATATATGCACTGGAATGTGAATGATGTTGACAGACTTAGTCAAATCATTGGTGTGATCCAAGAAGGAAAAAAAAAGCTATGGTACACAAAATCCTTACAAAGAATTCCCCTGGTATGCATCGTAGGTGGTCTTATTCATCATGGCTTATATCACACACACACACAAAATCTGATAAAATTATTTAGTTCTTAAAAAAAAAAAAAAAGAAAACCAAGGCAGAGTATTCAACACTAAGACTTCCTGCTGCAGCAGAGTTCATACTTGCCTTAATTTTTTGGGAAACATTCCAGTTAGCTTAGCCAGCTAATCCCTTGTGATTACATTAAAAATGTGGCTCAGTATTTTTTTCTAATTGATTTCATTGTTTCTTTAATCTTTTCCTAGCCTTCCAACTACATTCTCTCTGTAGCTCTTCTCACATACAGAATGCTAAATTTAGCAGTAGTTTCACATAAATAGCAGACTAAAATCTAACTACTACTTTATGAAAAAACTGCTAATACATGCTTGCTCTCATTATCTGTCCTGGCGCCTGCCCCCTCCTCTGTGGGGGAACACATGCACACAGACACACACAATTCAATTACGTGTGCTCTCTGGGATCACAAGGATGAGGATTCGAAAGATTTGTTTCTATAGACTTCACTCCCCTGAAAGAGTCACTGGCATTAAAATATACTCTTCTATTTCTCCTACAACTGGGCTCAAGTAGAAGATATTCTAAAAATAATTGCTTCCCCCGCCTCTCCATAGAAGCCAAAATAGCACAATTATTTTTCTTACACTACCTACTCATTATTGAAAGATGTTTTACAAAGTCTTAGTACTGAAAGTAACGTTAAAGAACCAGCTGGGCTCTTCTTTTACTATCAGATCAAGCCTAGAAAACGTGGTAAGGATTTATTTACCCGTGAACTAACTGTTTCCTCAAACCCTCCATCTTTTCAATTAGCTTAAGCATTTTACACTCTGGATCAAAACAAAAATGTATAATTATTAGTTTTAAAAACCTTCAAGGGTGGGTATTTCTTAAAAAATCAATGAAATCATGGGAAAAGCTTTGTACTAAGTAAACAAGTATTCATTTGGAATATCTCCCCACTTTTTGTCAATGAACACAAACCAGAAGACATAAGCCTACAATACCTTACTGGCAAAACACAAGCATATGCCATCATTCATTTTCACGTATGGTCCAAAGGATCATTTAAATGAATCCTCAGCCTCAATCAACAAGATAATTGATTTATCTGTTCAATCCAGGTATCCATAGACTTCTCAGGGCAACTTTTTACTTAGCAAGACTAATTTCTTTTGTGTGCGGCTGCTTGAATATTACATTTAAATTGGGTTAATCTCTAAATCAAAAAGCAGATCCTATTTTTGAGGCTTGGGACTTTGTTTATGCTTTTTTTTGTTGCAAGGAGGAGTGGGAGCAGAGAAGGGGGAAAAAGAGAAGTGTGTGAAATGAGACAGGTAAGAATTGCAAGGAAAAAAAACATATTGCCTGGTATGGTTGTAATCTGGTTTGAAAGCCCCAAAGATGATGTAACTCCAGGGTCATTCTTTGTTTCCTCCTAACTGCATATTGTAAAAGGGACGCAATATCAGACAACAGGAGGGCGAGAGTGTTGGGAAGTTTCAGTAGAACCTGGCAGCTCCCCCTAGCTAGGTTAAAACATGGGTCTGATCACATTGCTAACAGTGCCAGTCACAAATAATCCTGCTTGGTTTTGGTATCCAGATCTGATTCTGGTTTGTTTTCAGAACAAGGCAAATCCGCCAGACAGGCAATGGGGGAGGAAAAACAGCACTGCCCAATATTGTCACCTCCTGGCTAGTACTGGAATCGCATGGCCCATTGCTTCCTGGAGGAAATTCCTGTTCTATCAAAAACAAAGACATAACAAAATTGTAGCTTAAATAAAGTATGACATGATGGCCCCCAACTAAGTATGATATGCCAATTTTTGGAAACACTAGATCTATAAACTATGAACAAGTTTTGCATTCATCCTTCTGCTTTTCAACATAGTATCATCATGCATTTGTATGTTTTTTTTACCAACAATGCCAAGTAGTCTGGTATTTCATTCTTTCAGTACTAGGAAGATGGTTATGGTAGTTCTATAAGTTAAAATAATGTTTCTCCCTTTTTACAAACCAAATTTCTAAAATATTCTTCACCTAGCTGGGAATTTAACCTTTACCAAAAAGGAACCAGGATAGAATTTTGAGAGTCTCCTGGATTGAGTCCAAAACTTAAGCCCTGTAGATGGCAGGCTAATTGCTGATGACCTGGTTCTGACTCCGAGGAGGGCAAAGGCCTCCTGAACTATGCCAGCAATGGAAATGACTTCCTTCGTGAGTTGGAAATGCTGACTATTCAACTTTTTTATGGGAGGGTGAGGTGGAGGGTGGAGGCAAACATGGAGGAGAGAGGAATTAGAAGGCATTTATCTTATACATGTCTATCATCCTGGGCCAAGCAACAACCTACACAGAACAAATGAGAAATCTTAGTCGCTAAGCTGAACATTGTTACAAAATGCTGTTGGGAAGAGGAGCTGACGTAAGCCCCAAAGCCCTAAGATTCTGGTCCTTCGGGAAACCATGGCTCATTTCCCATAGTGGACACAGGAGGACTCGGCTACACAGCCTTTCTGCTATGAAGGAAGGTCGGAGAAGAGACACAGTGAGGGGGGCCCTAAGGGGTAAATGAGCCTCTGACTGCATTACAGTGTTAAGAGTCCAGAGGTCACCTTCACCTCAAGCCACGTGCTGCACCCGGGCAACCTGAGCAGCAAAGAGGAAAGGAAAAGCACTGCTCTCAAATAAGCATTTGATCAAACTGTTACCACCTCACCACCCCTTGTTCGAAGCATTTCTTTTTTCTTTTCCATTTGCCTATAGTTTATTTGCTTGGCTTGGTGTCTCTGAAACTTTTCGACCCAGTCTCCCTTTTGGATAAACATCAGTACTTTATCATTTCCTTTAATTTATTTAGAAGGTAATTAAATGAGATATTAGATACTTCTATAGTCATATAACATACGCCTTCAAAAGCACCAGTATGAGATCTTATCTTTGACTTCTATTTCCTATAAAGTCTAGGAGAACGCTGATTATGAAACAAACTCAATAGATACTGGTGATTAAGAAAGACAATGGAGACAGAGAGAGACAGTGAGAGAGACAGAGAGAGAGGACAGAGACAGACAGACAGACGACAGAGAAGCCAATGAGCTCTGTGGTTCCACACTGCTGAACTGCTATAAATAAAGCAAAATCCTAAGTGAAAGGAAAGCTCTGCCTTTAAGGATATTACACTACATTCTGAACATGAGAAGTAACTCCAGAGATGTTATCCATGAGGTAAATTAGAGGTTTAAGTGCTGGGCTTGGGGACTTTATTTTAAGGGATTAAAAGTGGGAGAGAGGAGGAGGGGGCAAGATGGCGGCTGAGTGAACATCCCTGTTAGAGTCTTCTGCAGGGAATCGGCTGGGCGGCGTTGGAGACTCTTTGGGACCGGATTGTTTCGGGATTTTTGCTGGTCCGGAGGTGTCTGGACATCGATTTGGAGGGAAGGTAACAGAGAGGATTCGTCTGTGAAATATACACGGAGATCCCAGCTACCTGTAGAGGATTCCCTTCTTGGGTAGGCGGAGACGAGGCATCTAGCCCCGCTCGGTGGGGCTGAGCCAGGCCGGGCCGCAGCGGCGGACGCTGCGCCGGCGGTGAGCGGGGCCGGGCGGGGCCGAGCCAGGCCGAGCCGGGCCGCGGTAGCGTTTGGAGCCGGGCGGGGCCGGTGCAGGCCCCGGCTGCGGGCCGCGGTAGCGTTTGGAGCCGGGCGGGGCCGGTGCAGGCCCCGGCTGCGGGCCGCGGTAGCGCTTGGAGCCGGGCGGGGCCGGTGCAGGCCCCGGCTGCGGGCCGCGGTAGCGCTTGGAGCCGGGCGGGGCCGGTGCAGGCCCCGGCTGCGGGCCGCGGTAGCGCTTGGAGCCGGGCGGGGCCGGTGCAGGCCCCGGCTGCGGGCCGCGGTAGCGCTTGGAGCCGGGCGGGGCCGGTGCAGGGCGGGCCGCGGTAGCGCTTGGAGCCGGGCGGGGCCGGTGCAGGCCCCGGCTGCGGGCCGCGGTAGCGCTTGGAGCCGGGCGGGGCCGGTGCAGGCCCCGGCTGCGGGCCGCGGTAGCGTTTGGAGCCGGGCGGGCCCGGGTCAGGCCGCGGCGGGTACGGAGCCGGGCAGGGCCGGTCCAGGCCGCGGTGGCGGGAGGTGGACGCCGGAGCCGGCTGGGCCGCTGTAGCGAGCGGAGCTGGGCGGAGCCAGGCCAGGCCAAGGCAGCGTGAGGAGCCAGGCAGAGCCGGTCCAAGCCTCCGCGGCGGGCGGAGCCGGGCCTGCGGAGGGGTTTCTGTTTTTTTTGTTTTGTTTTGTTTGTTTGTTTGTTTGTTTTTTTTTTTCTTAATTTTACTTAATTTTTTTTTTTTTTTTTTTTTTTTTGAGCATCTGCAGTACTGGGGAGTTCGTGGGCCCTGGGCGGCCTATTGGGGGTTTGTGGGAAGGGAGGTGCTTGCAGACCCATTTGGGCAGACAGACGGGGGGGTTTTAGGGCAAAGCGGGGGGAAGTTGTTGTTTTAGATAGTGTTGCAATTGTGACACGTGTGTACCTGTATCTCTCTTCTCCCTATCCGTTCCCCACCGTTTGCCCATCCTCTTTTTCTTTCTTCCTTTCTTCTTGCCTTTCTTTTTTCTTTATTATAATTAGTTTTTTTTTTTTTTTCGGTTTTCTCTTTCCCTCTTGTCCCTCATCTTCCACTTATTTTTACTTTAATTCAAGTATACAATAGGTGCTACAGGGAACACCTCACATTTGCTGGGTTTTCCCATCCTCCACTGCCTCATTTCTGTGTGAACTGATTTAGGCTACCTACACTATCCCCCTTCCCCTGCATCTTGATATCCACTATCATCTACTGTCTCTCCTATATTCCACCCCCCACCTCCCGTTCTTTGATCCACAAAGTGTCTAACTCTTAATTTCTAATACCTTTGTTCTGTTTTCTGTCTATTATCCACTCTTGAAACTATTACCTTTCTTTTCTTTTTCCCTCTCTCATGAAAACAATAGCTGTGTAGTTCATACCATATTCCTCCCAAATTCAGTCATCAACTTCATAAAAGGTACTCTACCTACAGCTATAACTCTATACAATCTACATGAATCTAACCTCCATCCTTCCAGATCTCATATTCCTGCTTTATTAACATACATCACCAATACAACTTTACACTTTTCCCTTGCTTACACAATTGCCTTTCCCCAACACTAATACTTTCCTCTAAAGTGAACTTAACCAACAACAAGTAACTAGAATAAGAAGAAAAAAGTGACAAAGAGAAGATATAACACCTGTGCAAAAATAACAACTAATTAACCTCCAAGAGCAGACAAAGAAGCTAAGGAACTGATTAAATTCGTCAAAATAAAGAGATGACCAGAAAGCAACAAAAATCTACGAACCAAACCAATAATCAGGAAAACATGGCTGAATCCAATCAACAAACCAATAATCACGAAGGGGAGCAAAACTTGGCACAAGCAATGAAAGATCTCAGAACATTTATCACCGACAAATTTGATGCAGTAATGAAAGAGGTTAACAACATGAAGACATCACTTGGAGGGGAAATTGCAGACATACGCAAAAACATAACAGATATGATGGGAATGAACACCACAGTTCAAGAAATCAAAAATACACTTGCAGCAAATATCAGCAGACTAGAAGAGACAGAGCAGAGAATTAGTGATGTGGAAGACAGTACATCAGAAATCAAACAGATAGTAGAAGGGGTCAATAAGAAGATAGAAAAAATCCAATTAGGATTTAGGGACCTGAATGACAATGCAAAACGCTCAAACATACGTATTATAGGCATTCCAGAAGGTGAAGAGAAGGGAAAGGGGTCAGAAAGAGTGTTGCAGGAAATAATGGCTGAAAACTTCCCAAATCTACTGAAAGAGACAGATGTACATATCCAAGAAGCACAGCGCACTCCACAAGTCATAAACCCCAACAGGCCCACCCCAAGACATATACTTGTCAAATTATCCAATGCTCAAGACAAAGAGAAAATCCTAAAAGCAGCAAGAGAAAAGAAAACCATCACATACAAGGGAAGCTCAATTAGATTAAGTGCTGATTTCTCTTCTGAAACCATGGAGGCAAGAAGACAGTGGTATGATATAGTCAAGGTACTAAAGGAAAAAAATTTCCAACCAAGAATACTCTATCCAGCTAAACTAGCATTCAAACATGATGGAGAGTTCAAAATATTCGCAGACAAACAGAAACTGAAAGAGTATACCAACAAGAAACCTCCCCTTCAAGAAATTCTAAAGGGAGTGCTGCAGGAAGAAAGGAAAAAACAGGAAAGGCAAAGTTGGAGGAGAGTATAAGACCAACAACAACAACAAAAAAGACAAAAAAAAATATACAAACAAAATATGACAAACACAAATCCAATCAAAGTATGGCTAACACAAATAATTCCTTGATAGTAATAACACTGAATGTCAACGGATTAAACTCACCTATCAAAAGATTCAGACTGGGACATTGGATAAGGAAATATGACCCATCCATATGCTGTCTACAAGAGACACATCTTAGACCCAGAGACGCATGGAGATTGAAAGTGAAAGGCTGGAAAACAATCATACAAGCTAACAATAACCAAAAAAAGGCAGGAGTAGCTATATTAATATCAGACAAAATAGACTTTAAATGTGAAACAATTGTGAGAGACAAAGAAGGATACTACATTTTAGTCAAAGGGAAAATCTGTCAAGAAGATCGAACAATCATAAATATCTATGCCCCTAACAAGGGTGCCTCTAAATACGTCAGGCAAACGCTGGAAAAACTAAGTGAAAGAATAGATACATCTACAATTATAGTGGGGGATTTTAATACACCACTATCAACTCTGGACAGAACATCTCAAAAGAGAATCACCAAAGAAACAAAACATCTGAATAGTATATTAGAGGAGCTCGATCTAATAGACATATATAGATCGCTACACCCAAACACAGCAGGATATACATTTTTCTCAAGCGCACATGGATCATTCTCCAAGATAGATCATATGCTAGGCCACAAAGAAAGGCTGAACGAATTCAGAAAGATTGAAATCATACAAAACATTATCTCTGACCACAGTGGAGTCAAGCTGGAGATTTGCAAGGGAAAGAAGCCCAGATTTCACACCACGATTTGGAAATTAAACAACACACTCTTAGAAAAACAGTGGGTCAAAGAGGAAATCTCAAAAGAAATCAATGACTACCTTGAAACAAATGATAATGATAACACAACATACCAAAATTTATGGGATGCAGCAAAAGCAGTACTGAGAGGGAAGTTTATAGCCATAAATTCATATATCAAAAAAGAAGAAAGAGCAAAAATTGAAGAACTAACTGCACATTTGAAGGAATTAGAAAAACAACAACAAAGTAACCCAACAGGAAGAAGAAGGAAGGAAATAACAAAGATAAGAGCAGAACTAAATGAAATAGAAAATAAGAAAGCACTTGAACAGATAAACAAGACCAAGAGCTGGTTTTTTGAGAAGATTAACAAAATTGACAAACCTTTAGCAACACTAACAAAGAAAAAAAGAGAGAAGATGCAAATACACAAAATAAGAAATGAGAAAGGCGATATCACCACTGACCCCACAGAAATAAAGACTATCATAAGAGGATATTTTGAAAAACTATATTCCAACAAAAATGACAATCTAGAGGAAATGGACAAATTCCTAGAAACACATAAATAGCCCATATTGACAAAAGAAGAAATTGATGATCTTAACAAACCAATCACAAGCAGAGAGATAGAATCAGTTATTAAAAATCTCCCAACTAAGAAGAGCCCAGGGCCAGATGGCTTCACAGGTGAATTCTATAAAACATTCCGGAAAGAACTGACACCAATCCTGCTGAAACTATTCCAAACCATCGAAACAGAAAGAACATTACCCAACTCCTTCTATGATGCCAACATTACCCTAGTACCAAAGCCAAACAAAGACATCACAAGAAAGGAAAATTACAGACCAATTTCTCTAATGAACCTAGACGCAAAAATACTTAACAAAATACTTGCTAATCGTATTCAACAACACATTAAACGAATTATACACCACGACCAAGTGGGATTCATCCCAGGTATGCAAGGATGGTTCAACATAAGAAAATCAATCAACGTAATACACCATATAAACAGATTGAAGGAAAAAAATCACATGATTATATCTATTGATGCAGAAAAAGCATTTGACAAAATACAGCACCCTTTCTTGATAAAAACACTCCAAATGATTGGAATACAAGGAAATTTTTTGAACATGATAAAGAGTATATATGAAAAACCTAAAGCCAATATTGTTTACAATGGAGAAATCCTAGACTCCTTCCCTCTAAACTCAGGAACAAGACAAGGATGCCCACTGTCGCCGCTCCTATTTAACATTGTCTTAGAAGTACTTGCTCGAGCACTGAGGCAAGAACCAGAAATAAAAGGCATTCAAATTGGAAAGGAAGAAGTCAAAATTTCATTATTTGCAGATGACATGATCCTATACATAGAAAACCCTGAGAGATCTACAACGAAGATTCTAGAACTCATAAATGAGTTTAGTAAAGTCGCAGGTTATAAGATCAATGCGCAAAAATCAGTAGCATTTCTGTACACCAATAATGAGCAAGATCAGGAGGAAATCAAGAAACAAATACCATTCACAATAGTAAATAAAAAAATCAAATACTTAGGAATAAATTTAACTAAAGAGGTAAAGAACTTATACACTGAGAACTATACAAGATTGTTCAAGGAAATCAAAGAAGACCTAAATAAATGGAAGACTATTCCTTGTTCATGGATAGGAAGACTGAACATTATTAAGATGTCTATCCTACCAAAATTGATCTACACATTCAATGCAATCCCAATAAAAATCAATGCAGCCTTCTTTAAGGAACTAGAAAAACTAACTATGAAATTTATTTGGAAAAGAAAGAGACCCCGAATAGCCAAAGACATACTGAAAAAGAAAAACGAAATTGGAGGAATCACACTACCTGACTTCAAAACATACTATAAAGCTATGGTAGTGAAAACAGCATGGTATTGGCATAAGGAGAGACATATAGACCAATGGAATCGAATTGAAAGCTCTGATATAGAACCTCACATATACAACCACATAATATTCGATAAAGCCACCAAACCCTCTCAACTGGGAGAGAGTGGCCTATTCAACAAATGGTGTCTGGAGAACTGGATAGCCATATGTAGAAGAATGAAAGAGGATTACCATCTCACACCTTATACAAAGATCAACTCAAGATGGATCAAAGACCTAAATATAAGAGCCAAGACCATAAAAACCTTAGAAAGCAGTGTAGGGAAACATCTACAGGACCTCATAATAGGTAATGGATTTATGAATATCTCACCAAAAGCACGAGCAGCAAAAGAACTAATAGATAAATGGGACTTCCTCAAAATTAAAGCCTTCTGCACCTCAAAGGAGTTTGTCAAGAAAGTAAAAAGGGAGCCCACACAGTGGGAGAAAATATTTGGCAATCATATATCTGATAAGAAACTTATAACTTGCATATATAAAGAACTCCTACATCTTGAAAATAAAAAGATAAACAATCCATTTAAAAAATGGGAAAAAGACTTAAACAGACACTTCTCCGAAGAAGAAATACAAATGGCAAGAAAGCACATGAAAAAATGTTCCAAATCTCTAGCTATCAGGGAAATGCAAATCAAAACCACAATGAGATACCATCTTACACCCATAAGATTGGCAGCTATGAAAAAAACAGAAGAATACAAGTGCTGGAGAGGATGTGAAGGAAGGGGAACACTCATCCACTGCTGGTGGGAATGCAGAAGGATCCAACCATTCTGGAGAACAGTATGGCGGTTTCTCAAAAAACTAGCCATAGATTTGCCATATGACCCAGCAATACCACTGCTGGGAATATACCCAGCAGAACTGAAAACAAGAACACAAACCAATATATGTACACCAATGTTCATAGCAGCATTGTTCACTATTGCCAAAAGTTGGAATCAACCCAAATGCCCATCAACAGACGAGTGGATCAATAAAATGTGGTATATACACACAATGGAATACTACTCGGCTGTAAGAACAAACACACTACAAACACATGTGATAACATGGATGAATCTTGAGAACCTTATGTTGAGTGAAGCAACCCAGACATTGAAGGACAAATACTACATGACCTCAATGATATGAAATAAACAAGCTGCCCTAGATAGCAAGAGACTGAACGATAGGCTTGCAGGAAATCGGAGGGTGGAGGAAGGATATGAGCCGATGTCTGCAGGGGTGGAATTTAAGACGAGATGGTGGTAAGTATGAACACAAAGAAGAGATAAAAGGGGGGCAAGGGGTTGCCTTTGCTTGGGGCTTTGCGGGTTTGAGGGTGGCTGGGGAGGGACGGGTGGGTAACGTTGCCCAAAAGTGGGGGGAGGGAGGGGTAGCATACGAACCAGGAGAGGGTCAGGTGTTGGTGGAGAGTAAAATGCCGAGAAAATCATATCAAAATATAATAAAGAGGGTTACCTGTTTAGAATGCTCGGAGGGGAGGGTCTGATGCAGGACGGGCTCCTGGGGAATGTCTAAATGCTCATTCTGCCAGAGTGGGTGACACCATGGGGTAGAAACCCAAGTAGTGAGAGTGGGGGTGGACCCACATCCTGGGGAGGACTAATGCCATCCAATAGAGGGAACTGTATCCCTCGAGAGAAAGGGTGGCTCCCAGGGCATTGGGGCAGTTGAACAAGTTAGGCCCTGAACACTATTCCATCTATCTCTGGAAGTGGCTCCTCAGGAAACGGAGGTTGGCTATCACTGAGGGCACCAAGGTGGAAGGGAAAATGGACGTTAAATGTGTGGAACCAAAGTAAATGGGGGGTAAGAGAGGAGTTTCTTGAGAGTACACAAGGATGGATATAAAACATGTAATATTACACCATAACATATAGGAGATGACAGACTGATAATGTAAACCATAATGTAAAACATAGGATAACTAAAAATGTAAAGAACTGTGTATCCTAAAGTATGCACCATAATGTAAACACAGATGTCACCTTGTTAGAAAGCTAATGTCTCAGACTCTGTACATCACTTTAAGTAAATATGATATGAATAGGGCGTAAGAGTATCACTGTGGAAGGGAAAAGGTTTTCTGGTGGATGTGTGGGAGTGCTGTATATTATATATATACATTGCTGTGGTCTAGGACTCCTGTGAAGAAAAGCTGAATAATTAGGGGGGGGGAAAAAAAAAAAAAAAAAAAAGAAAAAAAAGAAAAAAATAGGATGTGGAATTTTTTCAAGTCAACATTCTTTATCTAAGTTCTCTATCTAACTTTATCCAAGTTCTTTATCTATCCTTTAAACTCATCGCTATATGCCATTCCCTAGTAAGGGACCATGACATTATATTGGGCTTCAAATTTCGGGGAGTTCTGGATCACAGAGTGTTTCAACAATGGCAATGGAGGGATACTGGTATGGGATACCAATGACAGGTGATATATGACTGACAGGGAGCTGTACAGAACATATGTCCAGGGTGCATGGTAATGATTGGATATACTCATAGTGGCAACAATTAAAAACCACAGTAGGGGGGGTACTGGGTTCCTGGCCAGTGGTGCTCTGTCGTGGTCCCTAGGGGAGCAGCGACAGTCTCCCAGGTACAGTGGTGGGGACCGGGAGGGAGTGAGGGTTCAACAGTGAGCCCCTGATACTAATGACTATGCTTGTGAGCTGATAAACCCAAAATAATAACAAGGCCTAGAGCAACTTTGTGCCTGGGAATTTCCTTCTGTCAGCCTTCATGTTACTCAAATGTGGCCAGTCTCGAAGCCAAACTCAGCATGTAAATGCAATGCCTTCCCCCCAGCGTGGGACATGACACCCGGGGATGAGCCTCCCTGGCAACGAGGGACCACTATCAACTACCAACTGATGATGCAACTGGAAAATGACCTTATACGGAAGGTTCAATGCGGATCAGCAGAATATCCATGTCTACATAAAATACCATGACTTTAAAATGCTGTTTGACCTAAAGTAAGGGGGAAATGGAAAGGAGAAATGAGTTTATATGGCTACGAGTTTCTAAAAAAGAGTCTGGAGGCTGGCAGAAGGTTTGCCCTCATGCACAACTGAGCAGAGTCAGAGAGACAGATAAAGCAGATACAACCCCCAGATATTGGTTCCTTTGAGGGCTAAAGAGACCCATGGGAGTTATGGTCATGGCCGATGGGGTTAACTACCAGGGCAGATGGCCCCTCTTTGGAAATGGTGTTTATGTGTGATGAATCTGGACTCAGATGGGATCTCCCTTCATAAGAGTTTCATGCTAATGTGCTGGAGGTGCAGTTAATGTTGGGGTTTAAGATATATTTAGGGGATTTGAATCTCTGGACTGACAATGTGATAGCCAGATCCTGAGCCTCAACAGACTCCAGCACCTACAATCTGATTTATTGGACTTACCACACTCAGCTAAGATGGAGGTGAAGAAGGACAACCACCACACCATGGAGCCTAGAGTGATTACAACTGAAAATGGGAGGATTGCATCCAGCATCCAGGTGGAATCTGAGCCTCCTCTTGACATAAAGGTGCAATGGACACAACCAAACCAGTGTCCACATAGAAGAGGTGGCATTGGATTGGGAAAAGTGGACATAATGGACAAAGGGTATGGGGAAAGGCAGGAAGAGATGAGAGGTGGAGGCGTCTTCGGGACATGGAGCTGCCCTGGATGGTGCTTCAGAGGTAATCACCGGACATTGTAAATCCTCACAGGGCCTACATGATGGAATAGAGGAGAGTATGGGCCATGATGTGAACCAATGTATATGAGGTGCAGAGGTGCCCAAAGATGTACTTACCAAATCCAATGGATGTGTCAGGATGATGGGAACGAGTGTTGTTGGGGGGGGGGGAGAGGGGGGGTGGGGGGGTGGGGTTGAATGGGACCTCACATATATATTTTTAATGTAATATTATTACAAAGTCAATAAAAAAAAAAAAAAAAAAAAAATACCCTGAGTAGAATTTGAATGTTAAGTGGAACAAAAGAATTTAGTAAATTTTTAAATCAAAACAATAATAATAATTGAATGTATGCCATTCTTTTTACCTTTTTCAAATGCTAAATATCATGTATATATATATATATTAAATGACTCTCTCCTTAAAAAAAAAAAAAAAAAAAAAAAAAAAAGTGGGAGAGAAACCAAGAGTGCCACAAAGCTTACTTGTTTATGTGACTGAATCTTATTTAATAATGAATTTTCCCATCACAGAGGATTAGGATGGCATAATACCTTTAATATCCAAACAACATCTAGAAACGGGAATGCTAGAATGTGGCTGGCTCTTATGAGAAAGAACTTTAGGAATTGCCTGGAAATTCCAGATAGGTCCCTCCTCTTGGAAAGGGGGGAACCCCCCAGATCAAGCCAATGAGATAAGGAATCAGTTGTTCAAGGACATTTCAAAAAACCCAAGGCTTACCTTGAGACGAAGACTCTCAAAAACCTCAAACTGAGAGGGGGAAGAAAGAAAAAGTAATTTATAAGAATTGGCAATCATCTTGCAAGGCCATTAAACTGAGGGCACGGTGTATAGTTTCTGTGCTGTGGGTTGTGTAGCTCACCCCAAGCAGTTCCTGGGAAATTGGAGTGGACTTTTACTTGTCCCTAATGAAGCAAAGAAAAACCAGGGGCATCTATCTGCGATGAAGGTAGATATGAGACACATCATCTAAACTGGGGTTTTATTATATTTATCCTAAGACAGAAAGCCCAGTCCCTGGCAAAGCAGGAGGTACAGCCACCCTACCAAGGCTCTAACACCACGTGGACCCGAGGACTGATGAGAATGCTCACTTAATAAGGCCGGCAGGTCTCAGGCAGGACCTAACGAACTCTAGATTGGGAGCTAGAGAGACAGCGGGAAAAACTTATTTACGAAAAGGAAACTGGGGAGTGGGGTGGACTGGGAAGATCTGGCTTAAAGGGAAAAGCTCTGATGTGGCTTACCAGGTCCTTCACGGGAGGTTCCTGACCTCTGCAATTCACCTTGCACCCCTCCTACCCTTGAACTCTACCTTCCAATTAGGGTGGGTTTCGGCTCGTCACCTTCAGCCCACCAGGTTCTCTCCAGCGTGGGTCTTCACATAGGCTGCGTCCTCCACCCAGAACACTCTCCCAGCCGCCCACATTTTGTCTCAACATTTATTCCTCACCCTGAGCATCACTTGCCCAGGAGACCCTTCTCTTCATCTCTTTACCCAGATTCCCAATTCATCCTGTACTGCCCCACTTGAGGCTCTGGCCCTTTACATTTTACTAGTTTCATGCCCGTCTTTCCCTGTGAGTTCCTTAAGAACAGGGAACTTGCCTAATAGGTTTAATGCTCTTTTCCTACTCAGGTCTGGCATGTAGTTGGTACTCAACATAGATTTATTGATTCAATGGATTAGGCAAGAAAGTGAAACAGGCGATCTTTTTGCCAGCAGCTAAGTTTCCAGGAAACTTTTCAGGTAATGAAGTGGCTAAGTAAAAGCTGAAAACTTTTTAGGAGACAAAAATAAAGTTTTTTACCAAGTATATTTCTGAATAAGCCTCATCTGAGGTCCAGCTGTTGCTAGAACACAGGAGCCCAAAGATTGCTGAGGCCTGACTCAATGTGACACTGGCCTCTAGTGGATAAAATTGAGAATACAGTGGTTCCACATAAAACGGCTCTCTAGAGGCACTGGCAATTACTGGAATGAAATGAAAAACTAGTTCTTTTATTTTTCACTTCAACCATATAAACAGACTTTTCCTCCCATTAAGGTGATAGCCCATTGTCAATTTTTTTGCCTCAATTAAATATTTATCACTCTGAGCACTATCTAGAAGCACTTATTCATACCGGAGCTTCTATGACAGCCAAAGAGTGAGATTTTATAGCACGCCTGAGCAGCAGCCAATCTTCCTACCTTGATTCCCGTTTCCCTAAATAATCTTTTCCAGCCTCCTGGTGTTCTTATCCGGACTGCAGACACTCTGCAGATGGAAGTGCATTTCAAACCACCAGCTAATCAAGGGTAAACATCTGTGTGATAAGGACAGAGAAGCTGGGACAGAAGGGATACCTTAAAGTGAGAGTTTGCAAATTTGAGGTGTGAATATATGAACTATTTCTGCCTTGCACACAATTCAGCTGCAGCTACTTAATATTATTTGCCTTTCTCTTCTTATGAGCACATGACCTGACACTGGAATCCTGGAACAAGCAAGAAGGGCACACTTGGTTCTGGTGAGATCTCTTGCTTCCTCTAATAGCTTGACATCACTTTTTAATTTCCAGGTTTTATGGATACTACTGCCAGCTCATCTTATTCAGGGCCTTATAACATTAACTATCTCATACACTTTATCTGCATGCAGGCTGCTGCTCAGGGAGGAAAATCTTGGGAACCAAAATAATTGCCTCATAGAAAGCAAGTTGAGAGAGGGAAGGAGGTTGTGCAGATGGAATGGGAGGCAACCTTGGGTGTACCTTCTCAGGAGCAGGGGGACACTGAGAGCATGCTGCACTCTCTCCCTGTTGTTAGGATTGAGGATGGCAGCCAAGGGCGTTGAAGTCCCTGATGAGACACATTCAAATCTAAATGTACAGACAAACCCAAGTCCCTGAGTAAAACAAATGACCCTGTATATTGGCCCTTCAGTTTTTTCCTCCCCAGATACTTTTTTTGCAGTGTAAACCATACAACCAATCGTGGTAAAGTTCAGATTTATCTAGAAAGGTACCTTTGAGAACTTCACTAAATGCTCTAAGCTTCCCCAAACACCTGGAACGCACACACATGCGCAAAGCAGATGGCAATAATGCTCACATTTCAAATAAATGGAATTTTACCAGCTGGCATTAAGATGAGTATGCTGAAAAGAAGCCATGATGCTTACATTTAATCAGCCCACTGCCTCATGCACCAACCCTTGCTTTCATCTTCTTTTAAATTTTGCCAGCAGTCAATGCCAGGAACTCTCTCTTGCCAACTCTACTGAAAATGCAAGCCATGTTGTAAAAGTGGACTCATGCTTGGAAGCAAATGCACAGCTCTGCAGCCACGCACATTTCAGGGCATTTCCTGAGGAGGGAAGGGATTTGGCTTAAGTGACACTTGTGCCCCCAGCTGCCCTGGACTCTTCAGCGATACCTACCATTTCCTTGAATGCACTTTCTAGGGCCCCGATAACTAGGCACTCGTGGGCAATCTTCTTCTCGGTGAAGAAGCGTGTGGGCGGGGTGCTGGGGGAGCCGGGGGCGCCCACCCCTCCTCGAAGGGAGGCGGCCCGGGTCAGAGTCCGGCTGTTGGAGGGAGTGTGCTCAGGCTCCTCCCCAAGGCAGGCCGGGGGCAGGACCGCAGAGTTCTTCAGGATCTCCACGATGTCCTGCAGCTGCTCCGTGATGTGGTGCTGCAGCAGTCGGGAGGCGACCACGGCGGCCCCGGATCCCGCGTGGCCGTCAAACAGCGACCAGTAGTGGCAGGAAACCCCTTCCGATTCCTGGCGAGAGAAGGCAACAGGAAGCAGTGAGAAGCCCGCGTGGCACGCCCCAGCGGCGGCTCAGCGCAGGCGCCTCGGTTTTCTTTGGTTTGCAAACAGTGGGGTTCAGGCCCCGTAAGTGGAAGGGTCCTCAGATTTGTCACTGCTGTTATCACCGCCCAAAGGATGAAGCAGTCCCTGCCTTTTCACCTAGGGGTGGTGCCCAAACTATCACACACTGTCACTAGGAGTGACAGATCTACTTTAATTTGATGTGTGGACTTTTGAGGTAAAACTCCATACAAATAAATCTTTAAGAGTCCTGCTTTAACAACGAACTCCTCACCTCCTTTCTATTTCAGCCCAAGTATGTTAGGCCTGGAGACTTTGGAGAAAGTGAGGCCCCCTCTTTCAGGTTTTTTAGGGGAAATAAGTTAGATCCATCTCAGATAATTATCTCATTTCCTTTGGTCCACTTTCTGAACTTCTAGAATATGTTTTCTCTGAAACATGCAGTCTGGGTCCTGGCTTCAGATGATGCAGCCAATTAAACAATTTTTTTATATTTCCCACCTCCTTCAGTTTTCCAGCTGTCATAGCATCTTTTTGTTCCCACTTCTTACCCTAAAGCTATGTGCAGCCCATATTACTTCAGCTGTTGTGGATTTAGTGCCTATCACAATAGCTAAAGGAACATGGGCTAATCTCTCAAGACTGGCACTTTTAAAACCCACAGTGGTTTACACAAGCATAAGATCTTGGCTATATAAAAAAGAATCTCAATTATGATACATCTGAAGGGCTAAGATATTAAATACTGAGATTCAATAAACATTCTGGATCTTTATTTTCAGAAAACTGATAGACAAATAGGTAAGGTATACACAGCATCCACTTTTGATTACTAAGCTTATCTACCACACACCAATCAATATTGAACCCTTTTTAAGCTGTAGCAATTTGGAGCGCTTACTTTTGCCCATCTTGGAATGTTGCTGGGAGATACTGTGTAGTTGTGGTGACATGAGCCATTACTCTGTGCCCTTTAAAACTTTGTTTTCATCGAATTCTGTGCTAGATGCTGAGAGATAAGAGTCATTTTTAGTCAACAAGTATGTACTGAGCACTTTCTATTGACAAGAACTACATTAGGTAAGAAAATGACGAAAGAGATACCAGCTATGACCTGATCTTAGTAATCCAATGGAGGAGACAGACACTGATTAAATGATCACACAAAGAAAGGCAAGATCACAAGTCTAATCTGTGCCACCAGGAGAGGTTTCTTGGGCTGTGAGGCCAGCCTGCAAAAGGACATCCTGGAGAAGGCTTCCTGAAAACATGAGGCACAGGCTGAGGGCTGAGGTTTGTGTGGATGTCCCCTAGATAAGGAGGGGTGGGGAGAGAAAGCCAGCCAATAGCAATAGCAGGTGCAAAGGCCCCGTGGTGGGATGGGGAAGAGGTGTTATGAGTAAGAGGAGACTAAGGTATGACCACATGGTTGGATGGGGGACTGTGGGAGGAAAAGAGGGACCAGATGAAGCTGAGGGAATAGCAGCCGGACCACTAAGTTCTTACAAGAAACAGGAAGGATCCTGGCATTAGCCTAAGAGGAATGAAAAACTATTGACTGAGGTTGAGTGGGGTTGATAAAATCACAGTTATGCTTTTAAAAGATCATTCAAATATATTGTGAGGTGTTTGGAGAGAAGCAAGAGTCAAAGAGAGGATGCCAGCTAGGAAGTAAGTCCTATTCTATAAAAACAGGCAACTGGATTCAGGCAGTAAAACAAAGAGGCCTCTAAAACAGAGGTACCAGCAATAAGAACGCTAAATCTGAGGAGAGTTAAGTGGAAGAACAATGGCCTATGGATTAGAAGATCTGCGTTTTAATCCCATCTTCAACACCGATCTGCTGAGCGGGAGGCAGAACCTGGTTAGAGGCAGTGTAGGCTTAAACCCTGCCTGGGTTACCTACTAGTAGGATGTCCCTATTCCTTAAAATCTCTGCACCCTGTTTTCTTAATAATTAAAATGCAGATAACAGCTACCTTGGGGAAGTTTGGGAGGGCTGAGTGTTAATTTCTGTCAGATGTGTAGCAAAGTGCTAGATATAGAGCATGCACTCATATGTTCCTGCCACCATTCCCATTACTACGCAGCTTGAGTATTTTCTGGGGCTCAGTTCTTCACCAAAATGAGGCCATACTACAAGACTCCAATGTCTCTGATAACTCTAAACACTCTGTATTTAAGAAGTGTAGGTCAGCGTGGACAGGGAAGTTGGGAACGCAAGTTGGGCCCCCACAACAGGATGAGTCAGATTTGGATGGACTGAGAAGTGACAAGGCAGGTGGCAGCCTGGTAAGCCAAGAAAGGAAGCCCCAGGTGGCGAAGGCGATGTGGTGGACTCCATGAGATGCTTACCCAGAATGTTCTCCCTTTCTCCTTACTGCTGATTCTTTTGGGGGCAGCAATATGTCCAATTAAAAATACCTCCCCAGATTTCCCTGCAGCTCTGGGTGGCTCAGTATACCCCTGTACTGGCCAATGAGCTGCAAGTGGAAGTTTCCTGGCTGGAATTTCCAGGAAAGCTATTGTTTTCCCGATAAGGAGGGACCAAATGGACTGGCCCTACCTTTGTTCTTCATTCTCCCTTTCTTCCTGTCAGGGTCATGGAGGCAGCACACAGAGGTGGAGTAACCCTCCTGTGGAAGAGGGGCTGAAGCTGCAGGCTCAGTGTGGGGGGCAGGAGGGCGGAAGGAGCCGGGGCCGTCGATGTTTTCTTTGGGCCCGCAAAGGTCTTGGAAGCCTCTGGGCTTCTCGTTAGGTGGGCTTCATGACATTTAGACAAGCCATTGTTGTTAGTTTCTGTAACATGCAGGAAAACACAATCCTAACAGATAGAGGTGGTGAGGTGTAGAAGGGTATTTTGGGGGACCGAATCACGTCCTCAACAAAAAGGTCCCTGGTTCTGTGGGGGTGAACTCATTTGTATACAGGATCTCTGTAGCAGTTTGATATGGTTTATCAATTCCAAAAATTGATATTGAATTATGTTTGTAAACTGGTCTATACCTGAGCATGATTAAATTATGATTAGGGCTTTGATTGGGCCATGTCAGTAGAATATTGAGACTCACAGATAAAACTACATGGCAGAGCAGAGGAGTTTACTTAGCGTTTTGAGGAGGAGTTTTGAGCTGGAGTCCTGGGAAGTAACACACAGAGGATGTGAGGAAAGAGAGAAGGCAGTGGGAAGAGAAACAAGCCACTTTCCTCATAGTTTACAGCTGGGCTTGTGGCAATAACAGAGCAGCTGGACCTGGAGAGAGGCAAGCCCTGGGAAGAGAGGAACCCAGGAAGCCTGAACCCTTGCAGATGTTGGCAGCCATCTTGCTCCAACACATGGCAGTAAACTTTGGTAAGGGAGCTAACTTGTGCTTTATGGCCTGATAACTGTAAGCTTCTACCCCAAATAAATATCTTTTATAAAAGCCAACAGATTTCTGGTATTTTGGCTGACTAAACCAAATGAAGATGTTATAGTTAAGGTGGACCCACAATATGGCTGAAGTCCTTATAAGCAAAGTATATTGGACATGGAAAGAGAAGCCAGAGGAGGCAGCCAAAAGTTGGAAGTCATGGAACCCAGAAGAGAAAGATGGTGACACCATGTGACAGAAAAACCAAGGACCAAGGATCGCTGGCAGCCAGAATCAGAATGCCAGAGTCTTCAAGGAAAAATCATCACCTTGCTGACACCTGAATGTTAGACATCTCTTAGTCTGAAAATTATGAGCCAATAAAGTTCTATTCTTTAAGCCAACCCAGTATATGGTATTTGTTTTAGCAGCTGGTGGAAGCTACTGATGGCGCACATTTATTTAGTATCCCATGACTTCTGGCATTTATAGGAAGGAAAGAGGAGTGCAGAATAAGGCGCAAGCATAAAGAATTAAAAGCAGGTAGAAGTGAACATCAGCCTGGAATAAAATGGAACCCCCAGGCCAAGGTTTTTAATCTATGGACAGAATTCAGGGAGTCCATGGATTATAGCTTTATTTTCACGAAACTCTGAAATTTAGCATTTCCTTTTATTAAGAATGTAAGGCAACAAACCATGATGCTATTAGTAGTACTTTGTTGGTTAAGCTCATGTGCCAACTTGGCCAGGTAATGGTGCCCTGTTATTTGGTCAAGCAAGCACTGGGTTGTTACAGTGGGGACATTTTAGGACTTAAATAATCAATGAGTTGATGGCATCTGTGGCTGATTAATCTACAATCATCTGAGGAGATTGCCTTTGGCAATGAGAGACCTCTCATTCAATCAATTGAAGGCCTTAAAAGGAGACATGATTCCAGCAGTCAAGAGAGAATTCCCATCTCTACTTTAGCCAGCCAGCTTTCTCCTGGGGAATTCACCCAGGACCTTTATTGGAGTTCCTAGATTGTATCCTGCCCTACAGAATTTGGACTCGTGCATCTCCACAGTTGGGTGAGACAATTTTATAAAATCTTATACTATTTATAGCTATTTCCTGTCACTTCTATTTCCCTAGAGAACCCTAATACAAGTACCTTGCCTTGGTCACAAATAGAAATAATACATCATCATGGCAAGTATCTTAAATTTATTGTTTATGCTTGTCTCTACTTTGAAATGATAATATTTATTAAACCTACCACAAGCACTCGCTCTTTGCTGCGTTAGTAAAGTACATATGGCCATATTACAAACTTCTTTTAAAATTTTTGATAACTACTTCAATATACTTCATTTCCTTTATATGCTTATGTATTTTATTTTTTTGCATTTAAAACCATAATTCTGAGGCGTCTGTAGGCGTCAACAGATTGCACAAAAAACGTCAAGAGGGGAAGTGGACTTGGCCCAGTGGTTAGGGCATCCATCTACCACATGGGAGGTCCGTGGTTCAAACCCCGGGCCTCCTCGACCCGTGTGGAGCTGGCCCATGCGCAGTGCTGATGCGCGCAAGGAGTGCCCTGCCACGCAGGGGTATCCCCCGCGTAGGAGAGCCCCACGTACAAGAAGTGCGCCCTGGAAGGAGAGCCGCCCAGTGAGGAAAAAAAAAAAAGTTCAGCCTGCCCGGGAATGGTGCTGCACACATGGAGAGGTGACACAACAAGATGATGCAACACAAAGAAACACAGATTCCCGTGCCGCCGACAACAGAAGCGGACAAAGAACACGCAGCAAACAGACACAGAGAACAGACAACTGGGGCTGGCGGGGGTGGAAGGGGAGAGAAAAAAAAAAAATCTTTAAAAAAAAAAGTCAAGAGCACAGCCCTAGGCACTTGGCAAGGGAAGATGGTAGGAGATGGAACCTGTTTGTCTGAAGCAGCAACTGCACTACACTACCCTGGAGCAGAGACAACCTCCCCTTACGTGGAGAAAGGAGGGATATCAACCAGTTAGTTTGACCAGCCAGTGGCCACACCAGCCCTGGCAACCAATGGGGTAGCAGAGTTGCTCTGTGGCATCTGCCACTCTAGGGGGTGGGGCAGAAGGTTCGTCCCTTACACCTCATAGCCCTAACCCTGGTGGACCCCCGGCCTTCTAATTTGGACATACTCCCTCAACTAGGGAAAAGTGGAAAGGGAAAGGATTTCTCCCACATTACATCTAAGCCCCAAAGGGTCCCAGGCACACCCAGCCCCTCTGTACCGTAGTACCTTGCAGGACCCAGCAAATATCTTTAAGGACACTGTTGCTGGGGAAGGTGAAGGGTAGGATAAGTGATACCAGAGTCTGGGCACAGATTCTGTTACACCAAACTTTATCATATTTCTAGAGTCATAATCTGAACCAAAGAATATTAAACTCCATGAAAGAATTATTCATACTACTATGCAATTCCATTACGTTTCACCCCTGCCGGCTCCTACTGTCCCCCTGAGATGGCTCCCTTGTCTGTTTGCTCATTGTTTTTGCTCATTGTCTGCTTGTTTTTTTCTTTAGGAGGCACTAGAAACTGAACCCGGGACCATCCACGTGGGAGGCGGGCACTCACTGCTTAAGCCACATCCATCTATCACATTTTTAAAAAGCAACATTCAAGTTTTTCTGACCAGTTATATAACCATTTCCTTCAACATGGCAAAACATTGTGCAACAATGATCAGTTGGTAAAATATCTGGGGAATTTTTAAGCAGTCAAGAAAACTTGTTTGGGGAATGCTAATGCAGAACCCAAAAGGGCCCCAAATTCTTTCTTTTGGGAACTCCTCTGCATAGCAGTGGCATAAAAGCTGGTACAACTTAATTTTTTAAAACACAGCTAATATTTCCTACTCAGCTAAAACTTGTAAGCCATAATTTTTCCATAAAAGAGAGTTTCTAACTAAGGACTGACTAGAGTATAGCAGGGGTTGGTGCATGGGTCAACCCCACACCAGTGAAGTTGGTCTCTGAGGGTGGACATTGGAGGAGTCATCATCCTGTACAGGCTTTTTGTTGTTGTTCACCAGGGTGGATACTGATAGATTTAGATGGAGGATATTCTGGAAACAGGGAGCAATGAGGGAGAGAAGAGGAGAATATATATGGAGGACTATATGGAGCGTGACAAACTTTGAGGGCTAGGTAAGGCTGGGGCAAGATTCCAGAGTATAGTAAGGCAGACGGAGGAGGCTGAACCTGCTGCCTTGGGAGGGCTTTGCCCCTGAGGGGGAAACCCAGGCTGGGGAAAGCTAGTCCCGTGGCCCCCTGCAGGTGCACTGCAGAAAGGAAGCACCCGAATTTGAGAGGCTCACAAAGGACTGTTGTGAGGCAAAGAGGGCCTGGATTAGCGCAGCATCAGTGAGCCTGGAGCGGAACCCGGTAATTTCAAGAGAGATTTCAAAGTACAATGAGGCTGGAGTGGGCAACAGGGTGTTTGGAATGGGACCATGAAAATACAGAGAATAAAAATCTGTTTTTGGAAGTGGCATGATCAAACAGGATGTGCCATATACTTATTTTATAAAGGATGCAATGACTCCTTTCTTAGCCCCTTTTCTCAAATGCCATCAACTGCTGTAAGGTAAGTCAGCATAAAGTCAGACCGAAGACCCTTGGAGAACGAATGCCTCCTCAAGGTCTCACCAGCAGCAAGGGTCTTCATCAACGTGAGCAGTGATGCAACCGGGCGATATAATTGTGAGCCCTGAGAAATCCCAAGCTGTATGAACAGTACCTAAAATCCACAGTCTCATTGCAAATCCACTATATTGCTTCACTGCTTAGAACCTTCCATGACTCCCTACTGGCTTTATTTTTTTATTTTTTAAAGTTTATTTACTTATTCCCCTCCCCAGTTGTCTGCTCTTTGTGTTCATTCACTGTGTGTTCTTCTGTGACCGCTTCTATCCTTATCAGTGGCACCGGGAATCTGTTTCTTTTTGTTGCGTCATCTTGTTGTAAACGTCAGCTCTCCGTGTGTGCTGCGCCATTCCTGGGCAGGCTGCACTTTCTTTTGCGCTGGGTGGCTCTCTTTACGGGGCGCACTCCTTGCACATGGGGCTCCCCTACGCGGGGGCACCCCTGCATGGCAGGGCACTCCTTGCGTGCATCAGCACTGCGCATGGGCCAGCTCCACACGGGTCAAGGAGTCCCAGGGTTTGAACCGCGGACCTCCCATGTGGTAGGTGGATGCCCTAGCCATTGGGCCAAGTTCGCTTCCCTGCTTATATATATTTAAAGCAATATTGCAGCTTGGGAAAATAAAAATTTTATGTAAGATAATTCACATTGGCTGGACCAATAGAATATAATAAAGCCAGCCTTTTCTGGGACTGATGCTGACTTATCTCAATTTATTTATCCGGGACTTGTCCTTTCAAGTCTCTGAGGCTGTATGTCCCATGCAAATAAGATGATTCTGAATCAAGGTCCCTGGAAATCTTGGAGTGGCCCTGAGGAAACTAAAGGGACTTTGCCATCTCTGGTTGTACCTGATTTGCTGAGTCTTTTGGCCCAGTCTGAAATACATACAAGCTACCCTCTCTTCTGAACTGAAGCCTGTATCTTTTTCATAAAGGAAAAGAAAACAAAAGCACACAAAAAGGATCCATTCCTTTTTCTGGCAGGTTGAACTGTTGAAAACCGCAGAGGTTCTTTCAAAGCTGCAGGTTCCCATCTCTCCTTCAGCTCTGCCCATTCTAGGCTTGGACCCTGATGGGATGTACAATCTGCTATTGCTTTATCCTTTGAATCTGTGGCTTAAGGGCCAAGGCACAGGGCTGGGAAGTTGCAGAGCTGTGTTCTCCATCTGCTTCATCGCCGCAATGGTACTAAAGGGGAGGAAGTGAAGGCCACGGTTCTGTTCTCTTGCCTTTGCCCACTCCACCACACACCCCCAGCTTCTCACATCCAAAGGCACCATCCATCTCCTTATATGGTCTGTCATTTTAGAAGAAGGAACACCTCCTTGGTGTGGCATTAGTTCTGAGAACAAGATTTTGAGTTAATAAAGAAACAGGGTTTCAGGTTGTACATTATCTAATAGTCCAAGGGCAACTTTGTCACAGATGCCAACACACCAAATACCTCGCAGTTATTTTAAAGTTGGGTAATTTACCCTTTTTACTTTTATATGCATGAAAAACAACCATCTATCATGGTATGTCTTAACGTAAAAAGAGCATAGGCTGTGGATAGAAACAAACTTGGGTTCCGGCATTTTCTACTGCATTGTTTTGGGCCAGGTTCTTAACTTCTCTGTACCTCAACCTCATTTCAAGAACAGGGAGGGCGGCGGACTTGGCCCAGTGGTTAGGGCATCCGCCTATCACATGGGAGGTCTGCGGTTCAAACCCCGGGCCTCCTTGACCAGTGGGGAACTGGCCGATGCGCAGTGCTGATGCGCGCAAGGAGTGCCCTGCCACGCAGGGGTCACCCCCGCGTAGGGGAGCCCCATGCGCAGGGAGTGCACCCCGTAAGGAGAGCCTCCCAGGGAGAAAGAAAGTGCAGCCTGCCCAGGAATAGGGCCGCACACACGGAGAGCTGACACAAGATGATGCAATGAAAAGAAACACAGATTCCTGTGCCGCTGACAACAACAGAAGCGGACAAAGAACACGCAGCAAATAGACACAGAGAACAGACAACTGGGGTGGGGGGGGGAGGGGAGAAAAATAAATAAATAAATCTTAAACAAAAAAGAACAGGGATAATTAAATCAGCCCACTGTAAGGATTCATTCATTTAATAAATGGCTCAGAGTCTCCTTGGTACCAGACTCAGTCTGGGCACTGGGGACATAGCAGAGAACAAGAACATCACAGTTCCCAAGGTCTTGAAGCTAACAATTTAGGATATGAACAGGCCACTGCAAGTCTGATGAGTATTAGAGAGGAGAAGTGTGTGGTGCCACACGAGTGGACGACATATATTAAACACGCAGTCATGGGTTAGGGGGGTTGGGCTTGGGGAAGGTACTGTGAGATAGCACGAGGGAGATTTTTGAGGTGACAGATTTGTTCTGTATCCTGGTTGTGGTGGTTGTTACACGAATCTATAGAGTTGGAGACCAAAGGAAAAAAAGTTAATTTTACTATATGGTAATTTAAAAAAATAATAAGTAAAATATGCAGTACAGTGTTTAGCATATGGCAGAAACAAAAATGCTAGAGGCGGCGGCGGACTTGGCCCAGTGGTTAGGGCGTCCGTCTACCATCTGGGAGGTCTGCGGTTCAAACCCCGGGCCTCCTTGACCCATGTGCAGCTGGCCCATGCGCAGTGCTGATGCACACAAGGAGTGCCCTGCCACGCAGGGGTGTCCCCCGTGTAGGGGAGCCCCACGCGCAAGGAGTGCGCCCCATAAGGAGAGCCGCCCAGCGCAAAAGAAAGTGCAGCCTGCCCAGGAATGGCGCAGCCCACACGGAGAGCTGACACAAGATGACGCGGACAAAGAAGATGCAGCAAATAGACACAAAGAACAGACAATCGGGGTGGGGGGAAGGGGAGATAAATAAATAAATAAATAAAATCTTAAAAAAAAAAAAAAAAAAGCTAGAGGAAATGCTAATTAATTACACTCCCGACTAAATGGTATGGAGGGACACTGAGCAGGCAGGGAGCGGTAGGGATCCCCTCATCCAGGTAGGCCAAGTTGCATATTTCAGTTCCTTCCTCTCACTCTGCCAAACGGGATGCTCATCTCCCTTCTCTGTGCAAATCCTTTCACTTCCATTCTTAAGGGACTTCCCTTCTGGGGAGTCTAAGTTCAAAGGGCACTGACTGAGCAGCTACTGTGTCAGGCACTGGGTGAAGTATGTTCACCTCATTTAATCTACACACTACCACCATAAAATGGGAGTCATTATCCCAATTTTCCCAATGGAAAAATGGGCACTGAAAGCTTAATTTTATTTGTTATGTGGTAAGGCCAGGATTTAAACACAGTTCTTCACAGTCCAATTTAGAAATTCTCTCAACTTTCCAGTATCTTTCTTTTTTTTGAGATACTGGGAGCTAAGGACTGAACCTGGGACCTCATAATTGGGAAGCCAGCACTCAACCTCTGAGGCACATCAGCTTCCTTGAGTTGATTTTTTTGTTTGCTTTTGTTTTTCAGGAGGCACTGGGAAACAAACCTGGGACCTCCCGTGTAGGAGGTAAGAGCTCAACTGCTTGAGCCACATCTGTTCCCAATATCACACAATTTTGTGTAATCACTCTCCCTCTCTTTTACTCTGCAGCCTTTAGCACTGTAGGGCTAAGTGCCCAACTTTTATTTGTCTGTTGCTTGTTAGCAATTGCATACACGTCCTGGGCAAATAAGCTAAAACTCCTAGGCAGGACCCTGCATTCCTTTTCTGGTGCTATTAGAAAATTTCGCTGAGGCACAGGATGCAAAGTTCTATACCTACAAAATCAGACCCTTCAAATTTAGAGTAAATGCTCTGACATAAATTCAAAATTACTAACAGTATATTCTAACAAATATTTACCTTGTTTTTTGCCCCAGGTCAACATGAGTTAAGAACGTATTCCACTTTAAGAAAATCATTATGATGCCCTTTCCGTACTTACTATACAATTCAATTTGGCAGCCATTATTTATACCTCATAAAAGGATTCCTTTCAAGCAGTTTTCCAGTTGCATTCTCAATTATTTCATTAAAAAAATAAAATAATCTTTATGCAGTTTATAAAACATACTCACACCCCTCTTAAGGAATATATTACATTTGTAGCCAGATAAAGGAAAGATCCAGAAGGTGGCAAATTGAGAGCTCCAAGTCCACACTGTCACTTAAGGATTTCTCTAGTACACTCTCTCTTCTCAAAAGTTCTAGAACTGCTTTTTATACTACTGCTTATTTTCTTTTTACCCTTTTTTATGATCAGCTATAATTCCAGAAGGCACCTTTGGACCTTTTCACAAATATAAGACTGCTCTAAACAGAAATTTATCCTCCAAACAAGAAGCTTAAATAATTTGAGGACTTCCGGCAAGATGGTGGCTGAGTGAGCTTGCCTTGCCGTCTCTCCTGGGAAGAGGCAGCTGGGCACCGCTGGAGGTTCTCCGGGACCAGGCTTTTTCAGGATTTTTTCAGGGCAGGAAGTGTCTGGACATCGATTTGGTGGGAAGGTAATGGAAAGGACTGGTCTATAAGATATAATTTGGGACTTTTCAGGAGGGGGAGGCAAGATGGCGGCTGAGTGAACTTCCCGGTTACTAGCTCCTGGGGGGAATCGGCTGGGAGGCGTCGGAGACTCTTTGGGACCGGCTGTTTCGGGATTTTTCCTGGTCCGGAGGTGTCTGGACATCGATTTGGAGGGAAGGTAACAGAGAGGATCCATCTGTGAAATATACACAGAGATCCCAGCTACGTGTGGAGGACTCCCTCCTTGGGTAGGCGGAGCCGAGGCAGCTAGCACCGCGGCGGGTGGCGGGCGGGAGAGCCGAGCCGCGCTGTGCCGCGGCGGGCAGCGGGCGAAGGAGCCAAGCCCAGCCGAGCCTAGCTGCGCCGCGGCGGGCGGCGGGCGGGAGAGTCAAGCCACGCTGCGCTGCGGCGGCGGCGGGCGGTGGGCGGGGAAGCCGAGTCCGGCCGGGCCCAGCTGAGCTCGGCCGAGCCCAGCCGCGCCACGCCGGGCGGCGAGCGGGAGACCCGAGCCGCGCTGCGCCGCGCCAGGCGGCGGGCGGGAAAGCCGAGCCCAGCCGAGCCCAGCCGAGCCGCGGCGGGAGGGGAAGCCGAGCCCAGCCGAGCTGCGGCGGGCGGCAGGCGGGGGACCCGAGCCTGGTCGAGCCTAGCCGAGCCCAGCCGAGCCGCGGCGGGCGGCGGGCGGGGGACCGGAGCCCAGCTGAGCTCAGCCGAGCCTGGCGGCGGGGTTTCTGTTCTTTGTTTTTTTTTTTTTGTTTTTTTTTTCTTTTTGTTTTTTTTTCTTTTTTGTTGTTGTTGTTGTTCTTGTTGTTCTTTTTTGTTTTTTTTCAATCCTCTCTTTCTTGTCCCCAATATTCTTCTTATACTATTTTACCTTAACAATACAATAGGTCCTACAAGAAATACCTCACATTTGCTGGGTTTCATCACCCTCCACTGCCTCATTTCTCTGTGAATAGATTTAGCCTATCTACACTATCCCCTTTCCCCTACAACTTGATATCCTCCACCATCTGCTATCTCTCCTATATTCCATCTCCCTTTCTTTGATCCACAAAGTGTCTAACTCTTAATTTCTAATACCTTTGTTTAGTTTTCCATCTGGTATTCGTCCCTGAAACTATTACCTTTCTTTTCTCTTTCCCTCTCTCACAAAAACAATAGCCTCTTAGTACGTACCACATTCCTCCCATATTCAGTCGTCTACCTCATTATAGGTACTTTCCTACTACTATAACTCTACACAATTTACATGATCTAACCTCCATCCTCCCAGAACTCATATTGTTGCTTTGTAAACATATATCACCAATACTACTTCACACTTTTTCCTTCCTTACACAATTGACTTTCCCCAGCACTAATACTTTCCTTTAAAGTGAGCTTAGCTAGCAATAAGAAATTGGAATAAGAAGAACAAAGTGACAAAGAGAAGATATAACACTTACGCAAAAACAACAGCTAATTAATCTCCAAGACTAGACAAAGAAGCTAAGGAACTGATTAAACCCGTCAAGAAAAAATGTTGACAAGACAGCAACAAAAATCTACAAACCAAACCAGTAATCAGGAAAACATGGCTGAATCCAACCAACAAACTGAAAATCAGGAAGGGGGGCAGGACTTCGCACAAGCAATGAAAGATCTCAGAACATTTATCACCGACAAATTTGATGAAGTAATGAAAGAGGTTAACAGCGTGAAGACAACACTTGGAGGGGAAATTGCAGACATGCGCAAAAAAATAACAGATATGATGGAAATGAACACCACAATTCAAGAAATCAAAAATACACTTGCAGCAAATATCAGCAGACTAGAAGAGGCAGAGCAGAGAATTAGTGATGTGGAAGACAGTGCATTGGAAATCAAACAGATAGTAGAAGTGGTCAATAAAAAGGTAGAAAAAATCCAGATAGGACTTAGGGACCTGAATGATAATGCAAAACGCTCAAACATACGTATTATAGGCATTCCAGAAGGAGAAGAGAAGGGAAAGGGGTCAGAAGGAGTGTTGCAGGAAATAATGAATGAAAACTTCCCAAATCTACTGAAAGAGACAGATGTACATATCCAAGAAGCACAGCGCACTCCACTGGTCATAAACCCCAACAGGCCGACCCCAAGACATATACTTGTCAAATTATCCAATGCTCAAGACAAAGAAAAAATTCTAAAAGCAGCAAGAGAAAAGAAAACCATCACATACAAGGGAAACTCCATAAGATTAAGTGCTGATTTCTCATCTGAAACGATGGAGGCAAGAAGGCAGTGGTATGATATAGTCAAGGTACTAAAGGAAAAAAATCTCCAACCAAGAATACTCTATCCAGCTAAACTAGCATTCAAAAATGATGGAGAGTTCAAAATATTCACAGATAAACAGAAACTGAAAGAGTATATCAACAAGAAACCTCCCCTTCAAGAAATTCTTAAGGGAATTCTGCAGGAAGAAAGGAAAAAACAGGACAGTCAGAGATGGAGGAGAGTGTAAAAGCAACAAGAAAGACAAAAATAGAAGGGGAAAATAAAATAATGCAAACAAAATATAACAAACACAAATCCAACCAAAATATGGCTACCATAAATAACTCTCTAAACGTAATAACACTGAATGTCAACGGATTAAACTCACCTATCAAAAGATTCAGACTGGGACACTGGATAAGGAAATACGACCCATCTATATGCTGTCTACAAGAGACACATCTTAGACCCAGAGACTCATGGAGGTTGAAAGTGAATGGCTGGAAAACAATCATACAAGCAAACAACAACCAAAAAAAGGCAGGAGTAGCTATATTAATATCAGACAAAATAGACTTTAAATGCGAAACAATTGTGAGAGACAAAGAAGGATACTATATTTTAGTGAAAGGGACAATCTGTCAAGAAGATCGAACAATCATAAATATTTATGCTCCTAACAAGGGCGCCTCTAAATATGTGAGGCAAACGCTGGAAAAACTAAGTGAAAGAATAGATGCATCTACAATTATAGTGGGGGATTTTAATACACCACTATCAACTCTGGACAGAACATCTCAAAAGAGAATCACTAAAGAAACAAAACATTTGAACAGTATATTAGAAGAGCTGGATCTAATAGACATATATAGATCATTACACCCAAACACAGCAGGATATACATTTTTCTCAAGCGCACATGGAACATTCTCCAAGATTGACCATATGCTAGGCCACAAAGAAAGGCTTAATGAATTCAGAAAGATCGAAATCATACAAAACAATATCTCTGACCACAGTGGAGTCAAGCTGGAAATTTGCAAGGGACAGAGACCCAGACTTCACACGACAATTTGGAAATTAAACAGCACACTCTTAGAAAAACAGTGGGTCAAAGAGGAAATCTCAAAAGAAATCAATGACTACCTTGAAACAAATGATAATGATAACACAATATACCAAAATTTATGGGATGCAGCAAAAGCGGTACTGAGAGGGAAATTTATAGCCATAAATTCATATATCAAAAAAGAAGAAAGAGCAGAAATTGAAGAATTAACTGCACATTTGAAGGAATTAGAAAAACAACAACAAAGTAACCCAACAGGAAGAAGAAGGAAGGAAATAACAAAGATAAGAGCAGAACTAAATGAAATAGAAAATAAGAAAGCACTTGAAAAAATAAACAAGACCAAGAGCTGGTTTTTTGAGAAGATCAACAAAATTGACAAACCTTTAGTGAGACTAACAAAGAAAAAAAGAGAAAAGATGCAAATACACAAAATAAGAAATGAGAAAGGTGATATCACCACTGACCCCACAGAAATAAAGACTATCATAAGAGGATACTTTGAAAAACTATATTCCAACAAAAATGACAATTTAGAGGAAATGGACAAATTCCTAGAAATACATAAGCAGCCCATACTGACGAAAGAAGAAATTGATGATCTTAACAAACCAATCACAAGCAAAGAGATAGAATCAGTCATTAAAAATCTCCCAACTAAGAAGAGCCCAGGGCCAGACGGCTTCACAGGTGAATTCTACAAAACATTCCGGAAAGAACTAACACCAATCCTGTTGAAACTATTCCAAAAAATCGAAACAGAAGGAACACTGCCTAATTCCTTCTATGATGCCAACATTACCCTAGTACCAAAGCGAAACAAAGACACCACAAGAAAGGAAAATTACAGACCAATTTCTCTAATGAACCTAGACGCAAAAATACTTAACAAAATACTTGCTAATCGTATTCAACAACACATTAAACGAATTATACACCATGACCAAGTGGGATTTATCCCAGGTATGCAAGGATGGTTCAACATAAGAAAATCAATCAATGTAATACACCATATAAACAGATTGAGAGAAAAAACCCACATGATTATATCTATAGATGCAGAAAAGGCATTTGACAAAATACAGCACCCCTTCCTGATAAAAACACTCCAAAAGATCGGAATACAAGGAAACTTTTTGAACATGATAAAGAGTATATATGAAAAACCTAAAGCCAACATTGTTTACAATGGCGAAATCCTGAAATCCTTCCCTCTAAAATCAGGAACAAGACAAGGATGCCCATTGTCTCCGCTCCTATTTAACATTGTCTTGGAAGTACTGGCTCGAGCACTGAGACAAGAACCAGATATAAAAGGCATTCAAATTGGAAGGGAAGAAGTCAAAATTTCATTATTTGCAGATGACATGATCCTATATATAGAAAACCCTGAGAGATCTTCAACAAAGCTCCTAGAACTCATAAATGAGTTTAGCAAAGTCGCAGGTTATAAGATCAATGCGCAAAAATCAGTAGCATTTCTGTACACCAATAATGAGCAAGATCAGGAGGAAATCAAGAAACAAATACCATTCACAATAGTAAATAAAAAAATCAAATACTTAGGAATAAATTTAACTAAAGAGGTAAAAAGCTTATACATCGAGAACTATACAAGATTGTTCAAGGAAATAAAAGAAGACCTAAATAAATGGAAGAATATTCCCTGTTCATGGATAGGAAGACTGAATATTATTAAGATGTCTATCCTACCAAAACTGATCTACACATTCAATGCAATCCCAATAAAAATCAACACAGCCTTCTTTAAGGAACTAGAAAAACTAACTATGAAATTTATTTGGAATAAAAAGAGGCCCCGAATAGCCAAAGACATATTGAAAAAGAAAAACGAAATAGGAGGAATCACACTTCCTGACTTCAAAACATACTACAAAGCTACAGTAGTGAAAACAGCATGGTACTGGCATAAGGAGAGACACACAGACCAATGGAATCGAATTGAAAGTTCAGATATAGAACCTCATGTATATAGCCATATAATATTCGATAAAGCCACCAAACCCTCTCAACTGGGAGAGAATGGCCTATTCAACAAATGGTGCCTGGAGAACTGGATAGCCATATGTAGAAGAATGAAAGAGGATTACCATCTCACACCTTATACAAAGATCAACTCAAGATGGATCAAAGACCTAAATATAAGAGCCAAGACCATAAAGACCTTAGAAAGCAGTGTAGGGAAACATCTACAGGACCTTGTAATAGGAAATGGCTTCATGAATATCACACCAAAAGCACGAGCAGCAAAAGAACAAATAGATAAATGGGACTACCTCAAAATTAAAGCCTTCTGCACCTCAAAGGAGTTTGTCAAGAAAGTAAAAAGGGAACCCACACAATGGGAGAAAATATTTGGCAACCATATATCTGATAAGAGACTTATAACTTGCATATATAAAGAACTCATATATCTCGAAAACAAAAAGATAAACAACCCATTTAAAAAATGGGAAAAAGATTTAAACAGACACTTCTCCAAAGAAGAAATACAAATGGCCAAAAAGCACATGAAAAAATGCTCCAAATCCCTAGCTATCAGGGAAATGCAAATCAAAACTACAATGAGATACCATCTTACTCCCATAAGATTGGCAGCCATGAAAAAAACAGTAGAATACAAATGCTGGAGAGGATGTGAAGAAAGGGGAACACTCATCCATTGCTGGTGGGAATGCAGAAGGATCCAACCATTCTGGAGGACAGTTTGGCAGTTTCTCAAAAAATTATCCATAGATTTGCCATATGACCCAGCAATACCACTGCTGGGTATATACCCATCAGATCTGAAAACAAAGACACAAACCGATATATGTACACCAATGTTCATAGCAGCATTGTTCACCATCGCCAAAAGTTGGAATCAATCCAAAAGTCCATCAACAGATGAGTGGATCAATAAAATGTGGTATATACACACAATGGAATACTACTCAGCTGTAAGAACCAATACACTACAATCGCACATGATAACATGGATGAACCTTGAGAATCTTATGTTAAGTGAAGCAACCCAGGCATTGAAGGACAAATACTATATGACCTCAATGATATGAAATAAGTTAACTGCCTCAGAGAGCTAGAGTCTGGAAAAGTGGCTTACTGGAAATCGGGGGGTGGAGGAAGGATGTGAGTTAATGTCTGTAGGGGTGGAATCTGTGATGAGCTGGGGGTAAGTATGAGCACAAAGAAGGGACAAAATGGGGGCAAGGGGTTACCTTCGGGTGGGGTTTTCTGGGTTTGAGGGGGGCTGGGGATGGGAAGAGGGGTAATATGGTCCAAGAAATAGGTGGGAGGGAGGGGCAACATACAAACATGGGAGAGTGCCAGAAGTTCGTTGAGAACTAAATGTTGAGTAAAACGTATCAAAGTATAAGTAGGAGGGTCACCTGGTTAGGACGCTCAGGGGGTATGGTCTGATGCGGGACGAACCCCGGAGGGAATAGCTGAAGGCTCATTTTGCCAAGGTGGGTTCTACCATTGGGTGGGGTGGACCCATATCCTGGGGAAGACTAATGCCGTCGAATAGAGAGAACTGTATCTCTCGTGAGAAAGGACGGCTCCCAGGGCATTAGATTGGCAGGCGTTGTGGGCCCTAAGGGGAGGGGAAAATGGACGTGCAATGGATAGAACAAAGGTAAATAAGGGGGCAAAAGAGGAGTTATGTGAGAGTACACGAGGATGAATATAAAACAGCTAATATTACACCAAAAACATATAGGGGACGACAGACTAATAATGAAAACCATAAGACAAAACATAGGATAACTAAAAAATTTAGAAAACTGTACAACCTAAAGTATGGACCACATAGTAAGCATAAATGTTACCTTGTTTGAAAACTATAGTTTCGGAATCTGTACATCAGTTTCAGGAAATATGATATGAATAAGTTAAAAGATTATTGCTGTGGAAGGGAAAAGGTTTTATGGTGGATCTGGGGAAATACTGTATATTGTATATATGAATTTCGGTGATCTAAGGCTCTTCTGAAGCTGACATTATGTTGGGATTCACTTTACAGGAAGTTTTGGATCACAAAGTGGTTCAACAATGGCAGCGGAGGAATACTGATATGGGATGTTATTGACAGGATATATATGGTTGACAGGGAGTTATACAGGGCATATGCCCAGGATATATGGTAATGTCTATATATACTCATAGTGGAAACAATTAAAAACAACAGCTGGGGGGGTACTGGGCTCCTGGCCGGGAGGTCACTGTTGTGGGCCCTGGGAGAGCAGCGGCAATCCTTCAGGTGCAACGGCAAGAACCAGGAAGGAAGGAGGGCCCAACAGTGGGCTCTTGATACTAATGGCTACACTTTTGAGCCTATGCACCTGCAATAAGAACAAGGCCTAGAGTAGCATTGTGCCTGGGGGTTTCCTCCTGACAGCCTGCATGTTACTCAAATGTGGCCACTCTCACAGCCAAATTCAGCGTGTAGATGTGATGCATTCCCCCCAGCGTGGGACACGACACCCGGGGATGAGCCTCCCTGGCACCGAGGGATCACTACCACATACCAGCTGAAGAAGCAACTAGAAAATGACCTTGAATTAAAGATTCAATGCGGAACAGCAGAATATACCTGTCTACATATAATAACATGACTTCGGGAAGCGGTTTGATCTAATGTAAGGGGGAAATGGAAAGGAGAAATGAGATTATAAGGCTGTGAGTCTCTAAAAAAGAGTCTGGAGGTTGTCAGAAGGAATACCCCTATGTACAACTGAACAGAGTCTAAGAGACAGATAAGGTAGATACAACCCCAGGTATTGGTTCTTTTGAGGGATAAAGAGACCCACGGGTTCTATGGTCATGGCAGAAGGGGTTCACTGCCATGACAGATGGCCCTTCTTTGGAGCTGGTGTTTCTGCGTGATGGAAATGGACTCAGAGGGGATCTCTTTTCACAAGACTTCCATGCTACTTTATTGGAATTGTAGTTGGTGCTGAGTTTAAGATATATGTAGGAGATTTGAATCTCTGGACTGATAATATGACACCCAGGCCCAGAGCCTCAACAGACTTCAGCTCCTACACTTTGACTTATTGGACTTACTCCACTCAGCTAACATGGAGTTGAAGAAGGTCAACCACCACAACATGGAGCCTAGAGTGTCTACAACTAGAAGCGGGAAAGGGTGCATCCAGTACCCATGTGGAATCTAAGCCCTCACTTGACATAGGTGTGCAATGGACACAACCAATCCAACGTCCACAGAGAAAATGTGAAATGGGTGTGGGAACGGTAGCCATGGGGGCTGCTGGGTGTGGGGAACGGGAGGAAGAGATGAGATGTGGAGGCGTTTTCGGGACGTGGAGTTGTCCTGGATAGTGCTTCACGGACAATTACGGGACACTGTAGATCCCCCCAGGGCCCACTGGATGGAACGTGAGAGAGTCTGGGCTATGATGTGGACCATTGACTATGGGGTGCAGTGATGCTCAGAGATGAACTTACCAGGTGCAATGGATGTATCACGATGATGGGAGAGAGTGTTGCTGTGGGGGGAGTGGGGGGCGGGGGCGGTGGGGTTGAATGGGACCTCATATATTTTTTTTAATGTAATTAAAAAATAATAATAATAAATAAATATTAAAAAAAATAATAATAATAATTTGCGACACAAGCAGTTGGTGTCCACTCAGCTTCAGATGTAATTATAGCATTGCCAACCAAGGATACAAAAAATTCTGAACCTAAATTTTATCCCTATCAAAGCAGGAACCATGTTTCAAGTACCTCTATTCTGGGGAACTAGCCAAGGGCTCTCTGGTGAGTCATCTGGAGGGCAGTGAGGTACCCCTTTTTCTGATAAATCTTATGGCATGCTGACAAAGAAGGGGAGGGTCTAGACTTTACTTTAGCCAATCCCTAGCTAGCCAGACAGAAATCCTGAGACATAAGGCAGGAAACACAAACTTATTAGTCTGCCAAAGGGGTGCCGATGCAAAGTACCAAAAATCTGTTGGCTTTTAAAAAAAACTTACTCCCCCTCCCCCATTGTCTGCTTTCTGTGTCTATTCACTATGCATTTCTCTATATCTGCTTGTCTTCTCTTTAGGCAGCACCAGGAACCAATCCTGGGGCCTTCTGGAGTGGGAAAGAGGCCCCCAATTTCTTGCACCACCTCAGCTCCCTGGTCTGCTGCGTATCTTATTGTCTCACCTCTGTCTCTTTTTGTTGCATCATCTTGCTGCGCCAGCTCTCCTCATAGACCAGCGCTCCACATGGGCCAGCAAACCCATGTAGGCCTGCTTGCCTTCACCCAGGAGGCCCCAGGAATCAAACCCTAGACCTCCCACATGGTAGACAGGCCTAACTGCTTGAGCCACATCAGCTTCCCTGTTGGCTTTTATTAAGGGCATTTATTTGGGGTAAAATCTTACAGTTTTAAGGCCCTGAAGAGTCCAACTCAAGGTTGCTTTCTCACCAAAGTCAGTTGCCACGTGTTGAAGCAAGATGGTCGCTGATCTCTCCCTGGTCTCTCCCTTCCCTCCATGCTTCCAGTCTTCTTTCTCTCCTGGTTAAAGCTCAACTCTCAGGGTTTCCTGTATCAGTCTCGCTGTCTTCCCAAGGTCAGCTGTAAGCTATCAGACAAATTGGCCACTTCTTCCTGGGGCTCTAGCTATTTGAGCCTTCTCCTTTCTGTCCCATGGCAGGATCAAAATCAACAAAGTTCTCCCTTCTTCCCTTGTGACTTCTTGAGTGTGTGTCCATTTATATCAGCCCACCAAGGGAGCAGGGACTCAACCTGAGTTACACCTTACTAATGTAACCCAATTGACTTTCCCAAGTAACCTTAATCAGAGGCGCCTGACGGAATTTAATACAATTAAATTTCTTCCCAGAGGAAGAAATTAGTTTACAAACATAATCTTTCTGTTTTTGGGGACGCATAAAAATAATCTCAAACTGTCACAACACAGAAAACCGAAGATTGAAGTTCGACATGTGTCATATCAGCTTAAAGAAACTTCTTTCCTCCCCACTGCACAGAGCTCTAAGGGTTTGCAACCCTTCTGCCCTCATTGCAGTGAAGTATACATACCTGAGGGGGAAAGGCAGCGGGTCAGTGTTTCAAGAGGAAGACTAGAAATTCTTTCATATTTTTCATCTTAAACTGAAGAAATTAAGCTTGACTACTATTTTACATACAGACAAAATTGGCGCCCTCGTGTGGTAGCTAAGTCAGCCGTCGCTACACCATACGTGGCGCTCTGTCGCTCCCACACCTTCATCAGCTTTGGCATAGTGAGACCATTGCTGGGCACCTGTGCCCCACCTACGTGGCTTAATGGCTTAGATTACTAAGGTTTTAACTAAATTATCTCTCACAAAGTGGACAAAAAAACAAAAAAAAATTCTGCAAAGAAACTGCCAGTAGAAGACAGGAGCAAAAAAAAAAAAAAAAGAACATGTCCAAGCTGGAACTTCTTTCTCCCAGAAATGACCTAGTCCTGTCTGACAATACTAATATCTACTCAAAGAATCTGAAATGCTCAGGTAAGCAGTTTAAAATGTGAATTTATACTCACTAGTTTTAATTGATGATTTGTTCCATGAAGTATAAAGTAATGATAGCATGAAGTCTCTGCTCTTCACAAGACAGTAAATGAGTTAATGTGTGAAAAACACTTTGAACAATGTCTGGCACGTAATAAACACCACAAAACTGTTAGCTAAATATTATTATTTTAAAATACTATCTCTTCAACTGTTGCCTTAAAATTAAACAATTTTTAATATTCCAGAATTTCATAGTATATGGATACAATAGTATGATTACATATCAATAAATATGTGAACACAATGGGGGTATATGCTCAAAAATGTTTTTAAAGTGATGATTTAGAGAGAAGGCTCTAGAAATAGTTGTACGAAGGGAAAAAGTGGTGGTGGTCTCTTCCTCCCAGCTGCCTTCCCTGAAGACACAAGTACTCAGCTTTCCTGACGTTCATCTTCCTTTCCCCCACCCAGTCATCAGGCATGATAAGTAACTTGAGGAGGGGCCATATCAACAGCAGGAAAGGAATATCACAAATATGCAAATTCCACTTTGAGTTAATTCTCATGGTTATTTTTACAAAAGGTTTAATATGAGCATGGGATATACTTGCCTTCCCTCCTCACATCCCAAAAAAGGGATTTTCCCTCTACTAAGGAAATGGAGAGTTGTCATATTCTCCTGGTTTCCCACTGTAAACTGCTATACGGTGTAATTTCCATAAATCACCAGACTAGCAGCTCAGCCAGACCTTCGCTGACGTTTCCAGCCAGCTTCCAAGGTATCAACAGGGAGGACAATAATTCAGATTCCAGACTGTCTAAACAGTTCTAGGCATTTCATCCTCAGCGTTTCAACCTTCAGTTTTTCATTTGATCCTCACAATAACAGAGTGAGAGGGAGAAGGATAAGTCAGTGAGGAGGCAGAAACGAGGGAAATTTGAATGACTTTGTGAACATCTTTCCGGGGTCCACAGTCAATGGCTGTGCACTTGGAACTATGGGCATACTGCCTAAATTATTCAGCTATTTTGCTCCCCAGAGTGAAAAAAAGACAAGTCCATACATTTAACTGAGTATATTGCTTCCTTCTTAAGATCCAACAATAGGAAATGTAGATTTCTTTGACTTATTTTCTCTAACATTAGGAGATGTAGGGTAAGTTTATTATGTTTGGTTGTTATTTGTAAATGGCAATTTAGTCACCATATTTTAAAACACTATTAAATAAACATTAAACTAATTTCTAAGAGCTAAATTTCTGACTATAAATTTCACAATGGTTTTGGCTAAATTGTGTTGTGGTTTATTCTAGTTTAGTAAATTAGCTGAGGTATCCTCTCTGACAAGTTAATAAAACACACTTTTAAAGCTATCACATTATAGTTCAAAAACCCCCTAAATTAGCTGACTATAAAAACATAAGTAATCTGACATAATATGCAAATGCAGCTGCAAACCCCACTATTAGAATAACAGCAATAACAACAGATAACATTCACTGAGCAAGTATCACATGCCAGATGCTACTGCAAGTGCTTTTTGTATTCTTAACTCATTTAATTCTATCCACTCTAAGAGGGTAGCAACTATCATGCCCCATTTACAGATGAGGAAACTCAGGCACAAGAAGTTGAGTAACTTGCACCAGGTAACATCTAGTAAGTGGCAGAGCCAGAGTGGTACACACTCAGACATTTGGCTATTCTTATCACAGTTTATGCAAATGATGGTCTCTCAATAATGTATATAAAGAAAGGCACATGGATAATAAAATGAAGAATAGTGTCATTTCAGTTCTGTTCTTCACCTAGGTTGGTAAGGACTGTTACCAGTTTTCTGAGAGCCTACTGCTGAGATGAGCCCAGTGGTTTCTCAGTGAGCCCAAAGTTTCTGTCCCCGGTGGTTACCTGAATAGCTAGGAAGTAAGGGCCAAAACTGTGAAAATGTTCCATACTCCTTTTCACATACCATTATGGCCATGAAGACGGCAGTGAATTTGGGAGCCTAAACCAGGGAAAATGAGTCCTTATATTTTTATTTCATTTTCATTGAAATTCCTAGTCTAATAATTGCAGCTTGAATTTAAACAGAAATAATTGTATCAAGTAAAATTGGATATAATATGAAAATGACCTTGAAAACATTTGTGAGTGAACAAATTCAGGTGGTAGAAGAAAAAAAATCCTACAATATGAAAAACTAACTTTCCAATACTTGTCTATAAATGTTCTATATTAAAAAATTCCTATTCCAGTTTTTTTTTTTAAACTAATGAGACATTTAGGTATTTTTTACTGGTATAACTAAAAGATGTAGTTAAAAGAATGGTAAAATATATTCCAGAAATACTATCAGTCTAAATAAAGTGATTTAGCTCTTTTAAGAGTTAGAGCAAAAAGCCTTATTAGCAATAAAGAGAGTTCCTAAATAATAATAAAGGAACAAACCACTGGGAAGTTATAGTCATTCTACATTTTGTATAAGTACATAATTGCAGAGGCTGGCTTACTCTTCACCAATTTCCTTCTCCTCTTGAGCACAGTTTCATCTATGTTTCTCCACCTCCCTTTAGACGGGAATGGCCAGGTAAGGCAATACGGGCAGATGTGTTGTGCAAGATGTCTTAGTTTGCCAGGCTGTTGTGAAAAAACCACCTATGGGTTGGCTTGAACACAAATTTATTGGCTCTTGGTTTTGAGGCTGGAAGGATGGGCAAGGCTCGCTTTCTCCTGGAGCCTGCAGCATCCTGGTGGTGGCTGCCAGCAATCCGTGGGGGGTTCCTTGGCTTGTGTCTCTGCCTCCTGTTATGCGGTGATGTCCTCTTTTTTCCTAAATTCTGTGATTTCTGGGTTCTCTTTACAATACCTTCTCTACTATGGATTAAGGCCCACTCTAATTTAGTGGGCCATACCTGATATAAAAATAACATCTTAACAGGTCCTATTTATGAATGGGTACATACCCACAGGGATGTGGATAGGGTTAAGAACACGTTTTTGCTGGGGAGCACAATCTACCACACAAGGTTTCCAGGCCTGCCTCAAAGCCTCCTGCACGCTACCTTCCACTTTCTATCTCAGGCACCTGCTGGCTGCACGCAGAGGATTAGCAGATGACCGAGGACCCAGGGACCGCAGAACCACAAGACAGAAAGAGTGCGGGTCCCTGCAGCACCAACCGGAGGAAAGAAGCCACCAACCAGGAGCATGCACTGCTGTGGAGGGCTGCGTGGACAAGAAATAAAACGCCACCGGGTTGAGCCACTGAAACGTGCGGGTTGCCTGGTGAACAGCTGGCGTTGTTATAACTAAAACTTACACACACACACTGGGTCTGCTGTCTTGTTAGGAGATTTTTTACATTTTTCAATAAGATTGAGTAAAAACTGACCATAAACTAGACAAGAGGTTGGCAAACTTCTGAAAAGGACCAGATACTATTTACTATTTTAAGCTTTGTGGAGTACAAACGGTCTCTATTTTTTAAAATATTTTTATTATTTATTTATTTTTAATTTCTCTCCCCTTGCTCCCCCCCTCCCCCCCACCCTAGTTGTCTGTTCTCTGTGTCTATTTGCTGTATGTTCTTTGTCTGCTTCTGTTGTTGTCAGCGGCACGGCAATCTGTGTTTCATTTTGTTGCATCGTCTTGTGTGTCAGTTCTCCGTGTGTGTGCGGCGCCATTCCTGGGCAGGCTGCACTTTCTTTTGCACTGGGCGGCTCTCCTTACGGGCGCACTCCTTGCACGTGGGGCCCCCCTATGCGGGGGACACCCCTGCGTGGCATGGCACTCCTTCCACGCATCAGCACTGCACATGGGCCAGCTCCACACGGGTCAAGGAGGCCTGGGGTTTGACCCGCGGACCTCCCATGTGGTAGACGGACGCCCTAACCACTGGGCCAAGTCTGCTTCCCAAACGGTCTCTATTATGCATTCCTTTTTGTTTGTAATAATGCTCTAAAAATATAAAAAGCATTCTTATGTTGAGGGCTGGACAAAAACTGTCCATGGGCTAGCTCTGACCTGTGGGCCATTGTTTGCTGACCCTGGAAACGGACTACAAAGGAGACTCAAAAATACCAAAGAAGACATGTCATATGGAACATATTCCACAGAATATTTCCACAAAAATACAATGATCTTGGAGATAAATAATGAAAAAGTAGAAAACAAAATAAAGTCCCCCATATGATTGGGTGAGGGGACTGCCAAATAACTTCTTAATCAAAGGAGAAATTTAAAAAATTAGTACTAAATTATGAGATTACTATATTTCAATATTCGAATTATTCTTCCTATCTTTCTGCCTTTTCCAGAGATATTCCTGCCACATTTCTCAACTACTAAAGGCTAAAGCAGCGACATGTTGTGGGAATTACGAATTACAAATATAAACTCTGGGATCTGACTGCCTAGGTTGAATCCAAGTTCCATACTTTCTAGCTGTGTGACTCTGAGCAACTTACCTAACCTCTCTGTGCCTCATTTTCCAAAGATAATAATAGTGCATACTTAGACATATTATAAAGGTTTATGTATATACTATGAGATTAAATGAAGTAAGATTTACAAAAAACTAAGCTCAGTGTCTGGCATATGAGTGCAGAGTACTGTTGCTTAAAAATGATAAAGGAAGAGCAAGTCTTAAGAGAGTACTGCCATTTCCAGTGTTCTTCCCCCTTAAAGCCTTGGGGAAGTCAAATTACAAGGGCAGCCAGGAAAAATTTCCGTCTCTACATGATTTATTTTCCTTTAGCTGTAAGATTTGCCACAGTGGGGAAATCTACTGTGGAATCAAGTTTTAGTTGTGTTTTCAGCTACTACCGACATCTTGGGCAAACGTGGAGTTCAGGGTAAGCGGACACCCACAGAGGAGGAGCTGTAAGGTGACTCCGTCTGACAGTAGCCTTGTCAGAGGTCATCCTGCCTAATCCCTGATAAGAGCTCCATACACCAGAACTAAGAGATAAGAGATTAGAAAGAAAGCACTGTGCTCAGGCGTTAAGAAGTCTAAGTAAATAGAGAGTCTGTGTTTCTGACAAGCACAGACGATAGAGCTTAGTTAAAAACAAAAATTTACAGTAATAAACACAACGAGAGGAATAAAATGCCACTGCTATCGCTTATCATAGCTGACCCGCACCCTAGGGAGCAGACTGCCAGATGAGGGCCAGAAAGAGCCTTCGTTGAAGGTTCTAGGTGAAAGAGTCCTCACAGAGAGAAGATGAAAAGCAGAGAGCTCTTCAGTTCAGAGACTTGAGATGGCCTCTTCTCCTTTCCCTTTTCCCTCTCTCTGCCCCAGTTTGATCCAATTTGTCTTGAATTCCCACAGTGCTTCCCGATCCTCTGCTGAGAAAGATAATGAACTTCCATCTCCCCTGCTGATGAACCTGGCCATGCTGCTGACGCAGCCCTGTCCTGCTATTGTAAGGAGACACTGAGTCAACAGATACTGAAACCATACACTTGGATGTGTTTAGGAAACTGACTTGGAAGGCGTGTGTCCACAAGTCTCATCTTAAGCCAAAAACAATCTCTTCCAAATAGGGACTCACATATGGAAGAAGAAAAAGGAAAAAAAAAAAGCCTTGGTTACCACCACAGTACCCTGAATCTCTCCCACCCACACATCGTACACAGGGCATGCACCTCCTATCTTAGTACTGAGGTTTAAGATGTGCTTATGAGTTAACACTTTCTCCTAAATCAGAGAAGTCATCTGGTATTCTCTTTTTATATTATTCTTAGAAATCCTAGATACTTCAGAATTGAAAAACAAAAGCCCTTGGGAAAGGTGGTTTTTCACCTGCAGATGGTAATCAGCATGATAAATGAAGAACTGTTAAAAACCTTTCAATGCAAAGTAAAGAAAGCCTTGTAATAGTGATGAATTCCCACAAATCCTGATCTGGTTAATTAAAAAGCCTTCCATGGGAGTCTGGGAGTCAGGAAGCTGTTGGGGATAAGATGATGTCTGTAGTGTCCTTTTTTAATTAAAAAAAAATTTTTTTTTTTTCTTTTTTGGCTCCCTTGTCTGTTCACTTGTTTTTTTTTTTTTTTTTTAGGAGGCACCAGGAACTGAATCAGGGACCTCCCACGTGGGAGGCGGGCACTCAACTGCTTGAGCCATATCCGCTCCCTACAGTGTCCTTCCTAAGGGATATGCTTGTGAAAGTGTCTTCTGGAAATGCTAGCATTTTAAATTCCCTTCTCTCCTGGCTACCCACGCCATGCCCCCAAATTAGTGTTGAGAGGCATAGAAAAGTTAAGAGGCTTGCAAACTGCCATATAGTATTACTTCCTATCTGCCCAACTGTGGTCTTATGGTTCTTTACACTTAAAAGTACCCAAATGTGACCAGCAACAAGAAAAGTCCCAACCTTAACTTCCCACTGAAAACAGCCTTTTCTAGAACACATCACATCCACTTCATCAGAGACGGCAACATTTCTCTTCTCTATTTCTCAGAAAAGAAGTGTTTATTATTTATTTATAATAACTAGATCCATTGCAGAGTGATTTATAAGGGAGAAGAGAATAATTCAATCATATCTCCTCGCATTACTTTCAGACTAAAATACTACATTACAGAAAATGTAAAAAAAAATTTTATTTGTACCCCTTGTAAGTTTTTTGGCTTCGTTCAAATGCTGCTTCTTCAGCTTCTGACAGTTTACTTTATATGTAGATGGAACCTAAAATTAATCTGTGTTTTCTTTCTTATTAGTAAAGAGCCACTGTTAAGAGGTCAGCCAAACATAGGAAATGACACGGCTGGACTAAATGCCTCATGGAAGCGAGCAGAGGCAGAATAGAGTGCTACATTATTTTATTCACCAATTTTTTAAAAAGTTAGTTTTAAGACAGGAGTTGATTTCTTTGGCTAAAACACTACCTGTATTCATAAGATAAAATCATTATAAACTGACATGGAAGGTGGCTTAAGTTGCCTTAAAAATCTTTATTCCAACGAATTACGATCTATAGTAAGGAAAAGTCACTTCATTGCTACCCAGCTCCCCTACTGCCCCTCGATATAAGAAATGTCATCAAACATAGTCACAGTTCTACTTAATTTCTCTGCACGTCAGTCACGTGTCTTCCTCTTTTCTTCGTGAATTCCACGTCATTTTACAGGTAGACTTAGGTTTCCTTCAATCTCCAAGGAAGGTAAAGGTGATAGTATACCTGAACGAAGTCTTGTGAAAGTACATATTTTGACTTTATTAAGTTTATTGAGGATGGAGAAGTCAAGAAAGGAGGAGGATATCAAGTGTATGCATTCTGGAAGGAGCCCAAGCATCTTCATTTTGTCATCTTTCATGCCTCTCAACACTCTGTTTGCAAATAAAATAATGCCATTATTTATCCCGCTGAACCATTACTTGTTAAAACAGTATTTGCCCATTTTTTCTGGGCCTTTCTGTGACATTGGCATAGTTACCCGCTCTTCGTGAAGCTCTTCTCTCTCCTTGGAGCTTCTGGAAACCTGCTGTCACCAGGCCTCTGCCCTGTACTGCTCTCACCTGTGAACTCTGCTGGGTCTAAGGCGTCAACTATAACCACTGGACTCACAAAATCTTGATCTAAACCTTCCTAGACTCATTCCTGGAGCTTCAAACCTTTATTTCTAAATTTCCAAAAAGCACTTACACCTGGAATATTAGAATGAGTACACTCAAAACTCTAGTCCCCATCTCTGTGCACCCCTTCACCTTTAAACCCGTACTTGCTCCTGCAGTCCACCTTTACGTGACCAGAACCCAGCAGCGGAAGCCTGGAATTGAGGAGACATCCTCGACACCTCCCTGTCCCAAGCACCCAAGCCCCCTCAATTGAGCCCTCCCACCATCTCTTCTGAGCCTGTCCCTTGCTCTAATCACAGCCTCATTTCAAGTCTGCATCATTTCTCATCTGGATTACTGCACAAGTCTCCTCGCCAGAAACACAGCCTCCTGGTTCTCCTCTCCCACTGCCGTCACCGCCTTGCTCAAATGTAAGTCGGATTCCATTTATGCCCTTGCATGAAATCATTCAATTGAAATCCCACTTTATCAAGGAATTCGATGTTCCTCGTGCTTCTCCTGTCTTGTCACCCTCCAAGCTCCCACACGTGCTCCAGAACACAAGACATGCCTTCATGCGCTCATGCTTCTGTGTCTTTTCAAATGTGAGCTCCCGTCAGGAACACTCTTATCTCCCATTTGCTTGGCTACCTCCTATTCACTTTTTAGCCATAGCTCCAATGCCACATTCTCCAGGAAACCTCCCCTAAGCTGACTCAGTCCCTCTTTTCTCTTGCCTCAAGTACCTGTGGCCAATCTGAGTCAGGCTTCCATGCAATCTGGGGATTTTTTTTTTTTTTAATATTTCTTCTAAAACTCTTTCCCTTGTGGTGCCCTTGCCTGCTTACTATTCCTCCCCACTCAACTTGGCTCCAGGAGGTGGGCACTGCATCATGTTTATCGCCTTATCCTCGATGCCTAGCATGCAGTCAGTGCACAATACGTGTTCACTGGGTGAAAATTCACCAAGGGGACAGGGTGGGGTCTGCCTTATTCGTCTACCACCGATGTCGTCTTCCCCTGGGTCCTATCTGTAACTACCCTTCCGTAAGGACCACCATATTTGAGTTTTACAGTTAAGGGAATGTCTTCTAGATGGGAAAAATCACAGGCCTCTCTTAACCAGGGCATCCTCTGCTAATAAACTACTGCTGCAGAGTAGAAGCCAAAGTCATGGCAAGAGCCTTCACGATCCTACAAGACTGCCTCACCCCATTCCACTACCTTTTGGATGACATCTGCAATCCGTGCCTGACCATCTCTGCTCCTGCATGTTGGCCTCCATGATGCTCCATGAGAACGCCAGACCTGGTCGGTCCTGCCTCAGGGTCTTTGTACTCGCTTTTCCTCTGCCTAGAATGTTAGAATGCTGTTCCTCCAAGTGACTGCATAGCTCCATCCCTTATCTTTGGGTCTTTACCCATGTCACTTTCTCAGTGATGCCTTCTATAAAAATCCCTACCCTCTAACCCCCACCTTGGACTTCCTACTCCTGCTTCCTTTGATTTTCTCCACAGTAATTATCATCTGGCATACTACATATATTAATTGTTTGTCTCCCTCATGACTGTAGCTCCTTGGGGGAAGGGATTTTTGTCTGTTATATTCACTGCTGAGTCCTCAGTATCTTGTTCCCAGTGCACAGCAAGCACTCAGTAGATATTTGTGCAATGGTCAATCTGGCATGCAAAATGCTGATTTTCAAGTTTTTAAAAAGCAGCAAAGGGAAGCGGACTTGGCCCAGTCGTTAGGGCATTCGTCTACCACAAGGGAGGTCCGCGGGTCAAACCCCGGGCTTCCTGACCGGTATGGAGCTGGCCCATGAGCAGTGCTGATGCACGCAAGGAGTGCCCTGCCATGCAGGGGTGTCCCCCGCGTAGGGGAGCCCTGCGCACAAGCAGTGAGCCCCATGAGGAGAGCCGCCCAGCACAAAAGAAAGTGCAGCCTGCCCAGGAACGGTGCCGCACACATGGAGAGCTGACACAGCAAGATGACGCAACAGAAAGAAACACAGATTCTCGTGCTGCTGACAACAACAGAAGCGGACAAAGAAGACACAGCAAATAGACACAGAGAACAGACAACCGGGGTGGGGGGGGGGGAGGGGAAGGGGAGAGAAATAAATAAATAAATAAATCTTTAAAAAAAAAAAAAAAAGGCAGCATGGCTCTGGCCTAAAACTCTAAGTAGCCTACTACGTAAGGCAGAAAGAAGTGAAGCTTCTGTGGCTGAAGCAGGACATGGAGGGCTGGGGTCTGCCCCACTCAGCCCAACACCTCCTTGCCGCCTCCTGGAGCATGGACCCCACAGAGATTCAAAGGCGGCACAGCGAGCATCCCGGCTCCATCCTGATGCGCTTAGCACAGGTTTCATTGTTCTTGAGGACAGGAGGTTAAAAAATTACCCTGGCTCCCTTTCTAGGGGGAACTTAGCAATGAGGAAAAACACTATCACCAACTGGCAATGGACCACGTGTTGGACTGACTCAATTTAGGGAAATCACTAATAAGGAACCAGTCTGCTTATATCTCAGTGGCAGGAAGGAAATATAAGAGGAAAGAGCAACATTAAGTCAGCAATACCCATATCCAATTATTATTAATACTTCACATTTCCAGAGCTCTTTTCCAAAATAACTCAATCTCCCAAATAATCCTATCAAGTAGGTTTGGAAGAAACAGTTTAAGCTCTAGTTACAAATGAATAAACAGAACAATTCAGAGTATTATCTGCATAGAATGATGGAAGTGGGACTGGTTTCAGAATAACAGTCACTTATGCCAATTTAGGATTTCATAATTAAATCACTGACTCAATACTTTACATGGACTATTGGATGTAATACTTTCAACCAGCCTGTTTCTGTCATATTTGGAAGTTAGGACCAGTATGATTTATTTTTATAGAAGGGAAAACTGAAGGTCAAAGAATAAATAACAATCCCTCAATTAAATAGCTATTAAGTGGAATACTGCTCCAAGCTGTCTTACTCCAGAGCCTGTGCATTTAGCCACTACTATTTTAGGCTGCCCATAAGGGTCCTCAGCTCTGGCTCTTTGGGAAGATCTTCTAGTAAATACTGGAGAGGCCTATCAATGCTTCTTTCAGCCTTGAGAACAACTATAACTGACCAGTCTCCATAGGTCACTGTGTTTTCTAGCTCTAAGGTAAACAAGTACTAATAAAAGAAATCAGTTCTTTTATTATTCCATGAGCATACATGCAATGAGACCCTATTTTGTAGACTAAGCAGAGATTTCCACATTCTTTAAAATCCTATAAAAACGTATAGACAGAAATATCCTCAAGATGATAAGAATAAATATCACATTTGGGCCATCCCATTCAGTATCTCCTGACATTCCCAGTGAACACCTTTCTGTAAGAATAAATGACCGGCGGAGAGCAAGAGAGAGTTCAGATCATTTCCTACTCCTTTCTAAGAGATTTTTCAGCACTTCTCAAGGATCTATCTGCTTTATTCGCCAGGTACTGGAGAGAGAACAGCTTTGTGGTTTGTGAACAAGGCACTTGGTCTGCAGGGCACCACATAAGCTGCACAGGCTTTGGGCCAATTGAAACTGGATTTGGAAGAGCATCAGGCACAGGCAGCTGAACAACCAGAGCAATCATGCAAAGGGAAGACAGGGCAAAGTTGCAGTGAGGCTCTAAGGTGGGGGCTCTTAACCAGGGGTCCAAGGACTTCCAAGGGGTCTACGGGAAGATTTCAGGGGATCCGGGAGCGTGAATTGAAAAAAAAAAAAAAATCAACTTATTATCTTTATATTCTCTGACCTCTGACTGAAATCTAGCATTTCCTTCACTTATGAATGTATGCAATGAATAAATTCCAGTAGGAGTCATTTCACCAGACTTGGCAAAAGGGTCTGTGGAACAAAAAAAGGTTAAGAACCCCCTGCTCAAATAGCGAGTTATTTTCACCCCTCGTGAGAGGGTTCAGGACTGCTTGCTGCACAAAAACAAAGAAGTGGCTTCTTGGAAATCTACATAAGATCTAAGCATTTTATTTACATTAAAGTGTTAAAACCTAAACACAAGCTCTTCATACGCTTGTCACTTTGGCTCTGAACATATAAGGCCCTGAGTACAGACAGACCTGCCACTGCACTATCTCTGAGGACACTGCTTTTCTCTCTTCCGTTGTGGACCCTGGATCAAGCCCTGGCATCTTCAATTGGGGCCAGCATGTGCACTGCTGCTCCCTCCTGAGAAGGCAGGGAAAGGAGGGTCTTACCGAATTCTCCTTCAGTTGCAGCCCTTCCCCGTTGGGAAGGGAGGACCTTCTCTTGGACGAGTTCCTGTTTGGGGTTGAGGCAACGGTGCCTGCTTTCTTCTTCACGGTGAGCACCTCGCAGCTGGCTTGGTCTTCGTTGTGAGTGCTCTTCCCGGCATTGATCACCCTGGAGAAGAAGGCAGATGAGCGGGTTAGACAGAGACGTGGGCGGCGCTGAAAGCTTAGTTCTGTCTCAAGGGCCGGCCGAAGCACTGCACGAATGGCGCGAAACTAAAGCTCCGCTTCATGCCAAAGGCCTTTATGGTCTGGGTATTTTATGTTCCTGAATAAACCTAGTTCTCTCTGTCTAAATGGAATTCTATTCACACACTAAAACATCTACGGAAGAAGTTGCCTTTAGCTCAGTTCACCTTCACACGCATCTAGCAGATGTGCTCAACACCCCCAAGCCATTCTAGTCAAAACACACAAGACAAGCACTCTTTCAGGTTAATTTGGAATCCGCACTTTTCGGCCATTACACTGAAGACGGGTCGTTTCTCCAAGCAATGAAGAGTAAAGCCATCATCAAGCTTATCGCAGTACAGGGCAATAATTTACAGCACATTGTAAAACCCGAGGGCGCAGAGAACCATATTTCATGACTGCTATGCTCACTTGCACTTGACCCACAGGGAAGTATGTAGAGGTTTACTTCTTTTTAAGTAGTTTTACTCTATCTTTTCCCTTGTAGAATAGCACTCATCGCAATATATTGCACACTTGATTATAGGGCCTTCGGATTTAAACACCCAAGCAGATAATCATATGTCACGGCTGAGATGGCTTTGACCTAATTATCAACCATCTTGAGCCTAGGAATGTTTCAGGAAAAGATGCTACGTCGTTCACACATCTTATTCTGTTCCAGGTGACTGCAAACTGAACTCTAGTGTTTCAGCACTGTTTTCTTATTAAGTAATGAAGCAGCAGCTAAATTAGATTTCCCAAAAGGGAGCTCTCCTTGACTTGCCATTGGCTGTGCTGTCTTCCCAAAACTTCAACAGTGTCACAGCAGGTGATCGAGTAATTGTGGAGGATATAGAACTCAGCAAGGAAAGAAAAAGTGCTCTTTAAAGGTAAGATAAATGGAAGTGCAGCCTATAAGCGCACTGCATGCACTGCTCTAGAGTCTGGCTGTGCATCTTCCTAACAGTTAACTTAAAGAGGGCTGTTTTCCAATGACTTTTATTTTAATGTTTTATTGTGAAATAATTATAAACTCACAGTAAATTGAATAGCACAGAGAACCCCATGTGACCTTTAGCCAGCCTCCCACAAGGGAAACCTCTTACATAACAGGTACAATATCAAAACCAGGACGTTGCCATCGGCACAATACTGCCAACCAGATTACAGACCTTGTTCAGGTTTCACCAGTTTTCACATCAAATATCTTTTAGTATTGAAAATTGTACAGATGTCCCTAAGCCAACACATACATGCCACGACCTAAGAGGAAACTGAGAGCACACTGAGGTTGAATGCCACAAGCTCTAAGGGAGTGTGTTTCAGTCTTCTGACATACCCTGACGATCTGTGGAGGTGTTTTACTCCACATTTACTTTTTAAATGTATATACTTATTTTAAAAAAAGAATTTGCAACAGTAATTTAATAAACCTTTTACCTTTTCAATTGACCAGTATTGCCTTGATTGCAAGAACTGTTAAAATGCAAACAAAAAAATTATCATCATCTGGAACTACTTAGTGTGTTCTTAGAAAAAGATAAGAGTCATCTATTATCTTCTCTACTTGAAATTTCTGCATTAATAAAAACTGTTCTTGCTGGGTTGTTTTTTTTCCCAAATTTCAATTTTAGCACACTTGCATTAATTTTCCTTTCAGTCAATCAATTTACATATTATAGGTTTTTATAAGACTTCTTTTAAAAAAAAAAACAGATTGTTGCTTACAAAGTCTGAAAGCCACAGGGCCTGGGGGCCCAGGTAAAGAGGTAGGGAGCCCTGCTGATCTTGATGGGATCAAATCTACCTTCCGCATTTATCATACACTCTGGAGTTCTGTGGTGGATGAAGCGTTCAAGATCTCTTTTCCTGTCCTACATTCACCCTCTCTCCTCTAAGAAGACAGCATCATATGGCTGAAGAATAACGTGGAATTCTTGAGGACACAGTGGGGTTACCTGCATGACAACTGCCAATGCTCACACTGCCCAGTTAAGCAGCTTGCCCGGTTCCAGGGCCAGGGGGTGGTGCAGCTGGGATTCAGAATCCCACCCAACCTCCTCCTACCATGCCACAGGGACGCCTGCCTCAGCCTGTGGCAGACTGAGCGGAACTGTAGGAGGAAACTCGCAGCAGAAGTGGTTAACTACGGGGAGGGGAAGTGCTCGCCTTTATTTCTCTGGCTGTTGGAAGGTTCCGGCAAAGGGTCCAGGGATGGCTCAGATCTGTCGTCCCTAGAGAAGCTGTGCTCCACCGAGGCCCGTCACCAGGGGTTTGCAGCTGCTGCTCATGACTTTATCCAGAGAATATCCAATTATCTGGAGTTTTCCTTTTATGTCTGTCCTTGGAGAACCAAGCCAGGCAGAAAAGGGAGAAGAGGAGAACCTCTTCTCAGCATTGGTAGTGACTTTTCAAGCAAAATGTTTGGGGTGGTTGACTTGCTGGATCATGATGTTATTCCACCATGGTCTCCCGAGTGGGTATCTTCCTTAAGGAAAGTGGATGGAAGTGGAGGTGTGGCTGAGAAAACCAGTTCATGACAGCCATCTCCACCGTCCTCTCCTCTGTACAAGATGCTAGCTACTATTTCTGGAGCCTGGCATCACTCTGACCACGGACACCTAAATTTGTGCTGTAGTCAGGTGTTTTTAACAAAAAAACTCGCTGATCTCCAACAGCTACATGCCAGGCTGACTTAGCTCTACTGCCATTTTCCAGTTGTCAACATAAATCACAAATCACCGTCTCTTTAAAGTGTTTTACCTGCTACCCGTTTAGTAAACACCAAGAGGCCCTAGAATGCACAACCCCCATATTTTATGCCTGAGAAACCTGGTTCTGGAAGACCATGACTTGTTCAAGGTCACACAGCTAAATATGGCAGAACTGTGAGCACAGTCGTGAGGTCTGAGCTCTTTCTGCTTCAGCTCTCACGTTGTTTTATTTTCCTATTGTGCATCTATTCTTGTCGGCATTTGGTTCAGAGGACTGTACTGCAGTGACTCATCGAAGTCAGAGAACTGCGAAGCAGCAATCACTAGTGACCTTACTTTGCCATTTCACGTTGAATACAGCTTGTGAACGGCACTAACGAAATATCAAAAAGTCAGAAATGTCAAGCTAGTGGGGAGACAGCAGCTCCAACCCTGGAAGCCTGTTTGGTCAGATATCTGATTATTATCTGGATGATAAAAGCATATTAATTTAATGCCACTGCTGTTTTTTTTTTAAACACACAACTCTTATACAATATTTAATATTATTTCAAATTCCTTACTTCACATATCCTTAATAGAAAGATTAGATTTTTCTAGATTACTTTGATTATAAAAAGTTTCCTCTCTAGCAGTTTAATATTTTATTTAGTTCTTCAAAGGCAAATGCTTTATTTACTAAATGCAAATGAAATCTTTAATTCCTCTAAAAGCAAATTGAGAAAAACTGTTTCCCAAGCTGAAAAGCATCAGGGTAAGGGATTTTCTTTAAATGTAATCATAGCTATTATCAGTAGCTACATTTACTCCTTATCTTTTGCTCCAGCATAAAGTCAGCACTATCTTAAGATCAGCAGGAAAGAATATAAAATGAACATTCTTTGTTTAAATAATACCTACCTATGATGCTTATTTTAAAGACTTAAAAACAAAATGCTGGTGGATTGCAGGCATAGCAATCAAATAACTTTGATGAAGTTATTTTCCAATTTCCTACAAAGAAGGAAAATACCTCTTTTTTTTTTTTTAAATCTTCTTTAAAGTTAAACTGAAAGTGATAAAACATAGTAGTTAATAGCAAGGGATATATCACTAGAACACAGCACGTAAGAGGTGCTCAATTAATGTTTGTTCAATAAATGAAATCAGATAGAAACCAACTCTGCCTTTTCCTAGATATAGAGTAATGATAGTATCTTGCATTTGTTGAGCACTAACTATGTACCAGGGACTGTCGTAAGCATTTTACATATATTAATCGGCATTTAATCCCCACCAATCCCCTTTCTAGAGAGGAGCCATAGCTAGTGAGAGCTAGAGCATTTGGTTAGGTTATTTAACTTCTGCAAACCTCAGTTTACTTAACTGTATTTCATGGATTAAATTCTATGAGTCACTAAGCTAGGTCTTTGTATATTGTGTGTATTGGGGATGTGTTTTAGTCATCTAAATTGAATATTCAGGTAATTTTGAAGTTTGGATTAGAATTCAGGTGGGAGAAATTTTGGGGGATGCATGATCTATGTTACCAGAAAGGGAAAATATAGCTATGGTCTCTGCAATTTGGAAAAATTACAACCAATTTATTTAGCTCTTAGAAGAACATGACACATCTGCCCTGGTAGATAGAGAAACGGCAAAATTAAATTCACCTATGTACTCTTCTAACCTGACAACATTCAATGGAACCAAAACAAATTTTTCCCCCTATAAAAATAGGTAAACACAGAATTTGAAGGCATTGGAGGTAAAAAATCTTATGTATATATCAGATGCAGCTTAAAGCCATGGCTGAAATATTAAGACTGAGCATGACTGTGAGATCATACAATAGCAGAACCTAACTAAAAAGAGTAAGTGATTCATTCCATACTACAGACATAATCTTGGAAAACTAATTTTCTTTCTTTCTGTTTGTGAAATACTCCACTACCTGAATTTCAGCAGAAAAGTCCTGCTTTTAATTGTATCTGTTAAATTTTCAAGTGATCTTCCTTCTTACTTGCCCATCAACTTGACTCCAACAACACTCACTTGACACAGCTGATCCCTATTACTAAGTACCGACAAGTATTCTCAAGTAGTTAGTCCTCGTCAGGAAAGTCACTGGCCCAGGGAACCCACAACAGAGCAGTTTTCAAAAGGATTTACAGAAGGCAACTGAACTGGTCAGTCATCAAGAGATATTCATGATTCACATGTATCTTTTAATTCTTTTTGAAAAAGATTTAATTTATTTTTCCCCCTTCCCCTCCTCCTGCCCTGCTGTTTTTGCTGTGTCCATTTACTGTGCGATATTCCGTATCTATTTCTCTTTTTTTGTCTTCCCTTCTTGTCTTTCTCTGCTAGGATTCACCGGGATTTGATCCTGGGGACCCGTGATGTGGAGAGAGGTTCCCTGTCAATTGCGCTGCAACAGTTCCTGGTCTCTGCTGTGCTTCACCTTGACTCTCCCCTTCATCTCTTTGGATGCTTCATCATCTTGTTGCATGACTCACTTGCATGGCACTGGCTCACCACGTGGGTGCTTGTGCAGGCACACTTCCTCTTGTTTTTTCACCAGGAGGCCCCAGGGATCGAACCCGGGTCCTCCCATATGGTAGCCATTATCATTTGAGCCACATCCTTCCCTGACATTTATTTTTATTGAAGGGTTCCCATGTACCATTTACTTGGTAAACATGTGACAGGCATCAAGTCATTAAATGCCAACTCCCCCCTTCCCCCAGGAGAGTGCAGAAGTCAGGAACAGGGACAATGGTCAGAGAGACCTTGAATTCAGTCTCTACTAATTATAGCTCTAGCTGTGTGTTCTTGGGCAAGTGACTTTTCCCTTTACAATGGGGATGAAAATAGCCCCTTTTCATCATAGAAGAGTGGTGAGGATTAAAAGATAGAGCAGGACCAGCACACAGTGAGTTCAATATATGTTCTTTAATACTAATACATAAAATCCAAATCTAGCTGCCTCTTCTGTTGGGACCTGGGGACCTTAGGCAGTCGTGCAAGTTAGAGGGCAATCTCTTTCTCCTGTCCGTCAGCATCCTTCTGCCAGCCTCAGGACGCAGGGCTGTCTCCAGGCATCTACAACCCTTGAGTCGCGTGTCACCATGTGACACTCCCCAGGACAGGGACCTTGGGTAAGTCCTGTCACTCCTCTGGGCTCTCCTCTCAAAGTTGTTGAAATGTTCCAACCACTTATTGACGTGCTCTGTACATAGGAAAGCACCCAGTAGTTAGGAATGCGCTACTTCCAGATTCCTACCCACATGTGTTCACAGACAAGCATCTCTGGTACCCCCCACCCCTCTCAGGTCCCAGGCCCAAGTAAAGACCAAATAGAGAATTTCACTTTGGTTGGTTACTGCTGTGTGGCTTTGTCATTTTTAAAATTAACTTTATTTAAATTGTGGCAAAATACACATAAAAATCTCAACTATATTAGGTGGACAATGTTTTGACTTTAAGTACAATGGCAATACTGTGTAACTTTCACTACTTCTGGACCATTTTCATCATCCCAAACCAAAACCTGTACTCAGTAATAACTGCCCATTCCCTCATCCCTCCCATCCCTGGTAACTATTCTTCTTCTTTCTGCCTCTGTGAATTTGCTTTTTCTTAGTATTTCAAACAAGAGAAATCATACAATATTTGTCCTATTGCATCTGGTTTATTTCACTCAGCACGATATCTTCAAGGTGCCAGCACCTCATTTCTTTTTACAGCTGGATAACATTCCAGACATTAGAGAGGCCACATTTTGTTTTTCATTTATTTGTTGATGAATACTTTGGGCTATTGTGAATAATGCTGTGATGAACACTGGTGTACAAATATCTGAGTCCCTGCTATCAATACTTTGGGTTATATACCTACGGGTAGAATACCTAGTGGTAGAACCACTGGGTTGTATGCTAATTTTTTTTTTTTCTCTCCCCTTCCCCAGCCCCCCCTGCCCCCCACCTGCCCGCCCCAGTTGTCTGCTCTCTGTGTCCAATCGCTGTGTGTTCTTCTGTGACCGCTTCTATCCTTAGCAGCAGCACCGGGAATCTGTGTTTCTTTTTGCTGCATCATCTTGTGTCAGTTCTCCCTGTGTGTGGCACCATTCTTGGGCAGGCTGAACTTTCTTTTGCTGGGCAGCTCTCCTTACGGGGCACACTCCTTTTGCGTGGGGCTCCCCTATGCGGAGGACACCCCTGCATGGCATGGCACTCCTTGCATGCCTCAGCACTGCGCGTGGGCCAGCTCCACACAGGTCAAGGTTTGAACCGTGAACCTCCCGTGTGGTAGGCAGATGCTCTATCCACTGAGCCAAGTCCGCGTCCCTGTATGTTAATTCTATGTTTAACTTTCTGAGGACTGCCAAACTGTTTTCCAGAGTAGTCCTACCAATTTACTTTCCCACCAACAATGTAGAAGATTCTTATTTCTCCACATCCTTGCTAGCACTTGTTATTTTCAGATTTTTAAGTAACAGCCATATTAGTGAGTGTGAAGTGGTAGAGCATTGTGGTTCTAAATTGCATTCCTTTAATGGCTAATGATGTTGAGCATCTCTTCATATACTTACTGGCCATTTGAATTTCTTTTGTGGAGAAATGTCTATTTAAATCCTTGACCCATTTTTAAACTGGGTTGTCTTTTGATTGTTGAGTTCTTTATATAATCTAGATAATAAATACTTACCAGATATATGGTTTCCAAATATTTTCTCCCATTCTATAGGTTGTCTTTTCACTATATTGATAATGTCCTTTGATGCACAAAGTTTAAATTTTGATGGGGTCCATTTGTCTATTTTTTTCTTTTGTTGCCTGTGCTTTTATTGTGAAATCTAAAAATCCATTACCTACTACAAGGTCTTGAAGGTATTTCCCCATGTGTTCTTGTAAGTTTATAACATTAGCTCTTACATTTAGGTTGGTGAACCATTTTGAGTTGATTCTTATATATGGTGAGAGGTAGGGATTAACATTCATTCTTTTGCATGTAGATTACCAGTTGTCCCAGCACCATTTGTGGAAGAGACTATAATTTTTCCATTGAATGGACTTGGTACCCTTGTTGAAATTCAAATGGCTATAGATTTGTGGCTCTATATCTGGAGACTCAATTTCATTCCATTCATCTGTAAGTCTCTAACCTTATGCCAGTGCCATGCTCTAAATAACTTCTAGCTTCGTAGTAAGTTTTGAAGTCAGGAAATGTGAGTCCCCCAAGTTTGTTCCTTTTCTTCAAGACAGTTTTGGTTATTTGAGGCCCCTTGAAATACCAGATGATTTTGAGGATCAACTTTTTCCATTTCTGGGGGAAAAAAAACATTGCTGGTATTTTAATATGGATTGCATTGAATTTTTCGATTTCTTTAGGCAGTACTGAATCTTATCAATATTAATGCTTCCAGTCCATGAACATGGGATGTTTTTCTACTTATTTAGGTCCTCTTAATTTCTTTCAGCAATGTTTTGTAGTTTTCAGTATACAAGTCTTTCAGCTTATTGGTTAAATTTATTCTTAGGCATTTTCTTTTATTTAGATGCTACTGTAAATGGATTTTTCAGGCCTTTCTTTTTTTCTTTTTTTAAATTTATTTCTCTCCCCTTCCCCCTCCCCCCAGTTGTCTGCTCTCTGTGTCCGTTTGCTGTGTGTTCTTCTGTGACTGCTTCTATCCTTACCAGTGGCACTGGGAATCTGTGTTTCTTTTTGTTGCATCATCTTGTTGTGTCTGCTTTCCATGTGTGTGGTGCCATTCTTGGGTAGGCTGTACTTTCTTTTGCACTGGGCAGCTCTTCTTACAGGGTGCACACCTTGCACATGGGGCTCCCCTATGAGGGGGACACCCCTGCATGGCATGGCACTCCTTGTGTGCATCAGCACTGCGCATGGGCCAGCTTCACACGGGACAAGGAGGCCCGGGGTTTGAACCGCGGACCTCCCATATGGTAGGCGGACGCCCTATCCATTGGGCCAAGTCCACTTCCAAGGCCTTTCTTTATATAGGATCATGCCATCCTCAAATAGTGAAGTTTTACTTCTTTTCCTTTTTGGGTGGTTTTTCTTTTTCTTGCCTAATTGCTCTAGCTAGAACTTCCAGCACAATTTTGAATAACACTGGTAACAGAGAACGTCTCTGTCTTGTCCTCGATCTCAGGGGGAAAATACTTTGTCTTTCTACTATTGTGGGTTTTCATAAATGCCATTTATCATGTTGAGAAAGCTCTCTCTATTCCTAATTTTGAGTGTTTATCAGGAAAGGATGTAGGATTTTGTCAAATGCCTTTTCTGCATTAATTGAGATGATCATGAGGGTTCTTTTTAACTGTCATTCCATTAATGTAGTAAATTACATTAACTGATTTTATGTTGTGCCACCCTTGCATTTCTGGAAAAATTCCACTTGGTCACAGTGTATAATCCTTTTTAATATACTGTTGGATTCAGTTTGCCAGTATTTTGTTGAGGATTTTTGCATCTACATTGATAAAGGATATTGGTATCTAATTTTCTTTTCTTGCTTGTCTTTATCTGGCTTTGGAGTCAGCATATGCTGGCCTCATAGAATTGTTAGGATGTAATCCCACCTCTTTTATTTTTTGGGAGAGTTTGAAAAGGATTGGTGTTAAATCTGCTTTACATGTTCAGCAGGTCTAAGCAGTGAAATCATCCAGTCTTGAACTTTTTGTTGCTGTTGTTGGGAGGTTTTTGATTACTGATTCAATCTCTTTACTTGTCATATGTCTGTTTGATACACAAATGTTTAAATTTTGATGAAGTCTATCAAAATATTCTTCTTATGTCAGAATAGGTGATTTGTATGTTTCTAGGAATTTGTCTATTTCAACTACATTTTCTAGTTTGTTGGCACATAACTGTTCATAATACCGTCTTATAATCCTTATCATCCTTTTTTTTTTTAAATTTATTTTTAAAAATTACATTAAAAAAATATGAGGTCCCATTTAACCCCACCGCCCCCACCCCCCACTCCCCCCACAGCAACACTTGCTCCCATCATCGTGACACATCCATTGCACCTGGTAAGAACATCTCTGAGCATCACTGCACCCCATAGACAATGATCCACATATTAGCCCACAGTCTCCCACGTTCCATCCAGTGGGCCCTGGGGGGATCTACAATGTCCCGTAATTGTCCATGAAACACCACTCAGGACAACTCGATGTTCCGAAACCGGCTCCACATCTCATCTCTTCCTCCCATTCCCCAAACCCAGCAGCCACCATGGCTACCCTTCCCACACCCATTCCACATTTTCTCTGTGGACATTGGATTAGTTGTGTCCATTGCACATCTATGTCAAGTGGGGGCTTAGATTCCATATGGATACTGGATGCACTCCTCCTGCTTTCAGTTGTAGACACTCTAGGCTCCATGGTGTGGTGGTTGACCTTCTTCAACTCCATGTTAGCTGAGTGGGGTAAGTCCAATAAATCAAAGTGTAGGAGCTGAAGTCTGTTGAGGCTCTGGGTCTGGGTGTCATATTATCAGTCCAGAGATTCAAATCCCCTAAATATATCTTAAACCCCAGCACCTATTACAATTCCAATAAAGTAGCATGGAAGTCTTGTGAAAAGAGATCCCCTCTGAGTCCAATTCCATCACGCAGAAACACAGGCTCCATTATCATCCTTTTTGTTTCTGCAACATTGGTAGTAACATCCCCGCTCTTGTTCCCAATTTTAGTTATTTGTGTCCTCTCTCTCTTTGGTCAGTCTGGATGAAGGTTTCTTGATTTTATTATTTTTTTCAAAATCAAACCTTTGGTTTTGTTGATGCTATTATTTTTCTATTTCATTTCTCTCTAATCCTTACTATTTTCTTTATTCTACTAACTTTAGATTTAGTTTTGTCTTGTTCTAGTTTCTTTAGGTATGAAGTTAGGTTACTGATTTGTGATCTTTTTTTAAGGTAGGCATTTAGAGCTATAAGTTTCCCTCTGAATATTGCTTTTGCTGTATCCTGTAAGTTTTGGTAGGTTGTGTTTTCATTTTCATGCATCTCGAGATTTCCTAATATCCCTGTGGTTTCTTCTTTGATTCACTGGTTATTTAATATTGTATGGTTTAATTTCCACATATTTGTAAATTTTCCAGTTTTCCTTCTCTTATTGATTTCTAGCTCTACTCCCTTGTGGTCTGAGAAGACACTCTCCATGATTTTAATATTTGTAAATTTATGAAGATTTTACTTGTGGCCTGACTTGTGTTCTATCCTGGAAAATGTTCCAGGTTCATGTGAGAAGCATGTGTTCTTGCCAGTTCTATAGCTGTTTTGGTAGAGGGGCTGAGTCCTGGAGCTTCTACTCTGCCTTCTCCCCAGAATCCTCTCCTGTTCTTTGTCTTTAAAGGAAATAAAGTTCTAGAAGTTTAGACTAAAGAGTTTACACTAAGTGTTAATACTTCTAAGAAGGCAGTGATTACTCCAGTTTAGAGGGAAGACTTTTATAAAGACCATCAGCTGAAGTGAGATATTTGCTGATTCATATATGATTGAGAAGCAGATGTTATGGGGATGGAAGGAATTATTTATGGAAGACTAAATAGAGCTGCCAAGTATTAAAACTCCTTTTTCTACGTAGTTTTACCTAGGCAGCATTTCATGTGGTTCTCTGAAGTAGTTACTGACCATCCAGACAGGCTGGAACATAAGAACAACTTAATTCCTAGCTCCAAGGGAGAAAATAACTTCTCATTAATTTTATACTAGAAAACCACAGCTCTGACCAGGAGCCTAAGCCTTTGATAACAGCCATCAGCAAAACCAGCTGGACAGCCAGCCGGAACATCCATCAAGAATAATAGCTTCTTTCAGGATGGCTGCACCACCTCCAAGTGGGAGGTGGAACAGGAAGGTCATCCCAACTGACTCAGTTAATAGATAGCCATGTGCTAGCAGGGGGGAGAAAGGTCAATAGTGCTCAGAATTCTCTGTTCCGATTCAAATTTTGGCAGGTGACTAAGGACCTACTAAGGGAGGAGGCAGCATGGTAGAGAAGGCAGAATAAACCCTAGCTAGGAAAAGAGCACATGTAGGTCCTTTGCCCAGTCATGGAGATAGATACCTTTTGGCCCCCAGGCCCTGTTCATGGCTAATGAGGGATGTGACCAATCAGAGGCTGAAACTCAGGTCCCAAGGACCATTTAAGCCCATAGACAGACTGATATTTTCACACTTTTGCCTGGAAAATATTTTTTAAAAGGTGAATCAGTGATCAAAACTTAAAACTTGGGGTATTGATATTAAAAGTCTGGTTTTTCCCACTTCTCTCAAAAACTAACATTTGCCTACATACCTGTCATATTCCTGTGACAGCTGGACTGAGGTGAAGCTGCCCCATGAGACAGGGCACACCCTTGCTAGTTCACTCCAGCCTTCACTCTTTCCACTCAGCCAATTAAGTGACCAGCCTATTCCTATAAGGAGCTGAACCTGAAACCCAGCAATGAGATCTCTGTGGCTTTATGAGGAAATCAAGAAAATTATTAGATACACATCGTATATTGACTGAAATAATTAACTTTAAAATAATTATTGTATAGCCAAGTACGGATGAACTAAGACAACTAGAATATGGTTTCTGTTATCAAGGGGCTCACAGTCATAACAGTAGGGACACCTTCTTACAAATAATTGCAGCTTGATGGTATTGATGCTACAACTGAAGGGTGTCACAGGGATCTGAGAATGCAAAGACAGGGACAGTTCTGCAAAAGAAGAGTCGAGGAAAATGTGACAGATGAGGTAGCATATAGAATGAAAGGGACATCAATACTCAGAGAAAAGAATAGGGAAGGTTCTCCAGCCAGATGAACAGCCTATGAAAATACAGGGTGATGTGGGAGTTATTAAGAGAAGTTGAGTGGGATCTTACACAGGCTTAATGAGGGAGCTGTATCATCAGAACTGACCATGAAATTCCACAGGAACCTTATCCTACAGGGTCTATAAACAGTGGCAGGAAAATATGATTTAGACAAGGGACTAATATGATCCAAATGGTTTTAGGAAAATTAGTGGCCTAATGGAAGAAGGATTATACAGGATAAATGACCAATGCCAAGAAATCAGGTAGGGTCTCTTTCGAGAGTCCAGGTGACAAAGAATTTGTGAACCAAGCAATAGCTCTGGGAAGAGATGGGTTTGATAGGAGGCAGAATGTACTGAGAAGTCATAGGAAAATCTTCTGGACATTGGTAGTGGAGGAGAGGGGAGCAAAAGAGGATGACTCCCAGATTTCCAAACTGGCAGAACAAGCAGATGAGAAACCATGACTCTGAAGGGAGATCAGAAAGGGAAACAAGTTTTGGGGGTATGTTTTGGTTTGGAGCTGTATATACCCCTGAAAAACATGTTCTTAAATCAAATTCATTCCTGTGGGTATAAACCTATTTTAAGCAGGCCATTTTGATGAGGTTACTTCAATTAAGGTATGGCCCACCTCAGTCAGGATGAGACTTAATCCTATTACTAGTGTCTTTTATAAACAGAATAAACACAGAGAAAGAACTATAGAAGAAGCTGAAAGCAATGAAACCTGGAAGACAGAGGAGAGACCAGCAGCTGCCACCATGTGGCTTGCCATGTGGCAGAGGAGCCAACGACTGCCAGCAGCAGGTCTTCAGGAAGAAAACAGCACCTGATCATGGTTTGATCTGGACATTTTCTTGGCTTCAAACTGTAAGCCAATAAATTCCCATTGTCTAAGTCAACCCATTTCATGGTATCTGCTTTTAGAAGCCTAGGAAACTAAAACAGGATGAGGGGTTGGTTCTTGGGGATGAAATAGTGAGATTGGTTTTAGGCCAGATCAGACTACTTGTTTTTATATAACTTGCAAGTTAAAAAATGTTTACATTCTTAAATAGTTAAAACAAAAATATTTCAGGACATGTAAAAATTATGTGACATTCAAATTGCAGTGTCCATAAATCAAGTTCTATTAGAACACAGTCACACTCTTCGTTTACATATTGTCGATGGCGGCTTTTGTGCTACAATTGTAGTGTTAGCAGTTTTGATAGAGACTGGCCTGCAAAGCCTAATATTTACTATCTGGTCTTTTACAGAGTAAGTTTGCTGACCTCCAGTTTAGGCTGAACTCTGAAATTGTTCACGTAGGTGAAAAACAGTAAACTATTGGCAATTTCACTATGGTTACATGTGATACACAAGTGAAGCAAAGGAGAGAGGCAAGTTTTGGTAAAACTTGAGGTGCCTCCAGCCATCGCTATAACACTGGCTTTGAACTCTGCTGCTAGCATTTGGGGGCCATCGTTAGCTTCTATCTGCCTCATTCAATACAACTAAAAAACAGTCTTAGAAAACAAACACTAAAGATCGAAAGACAGTAGGGTGCTGGCCCATGGATCTTTCCATTTCTCTATTAATGTTTTTCCCTCATATTGGCTGTTCAGAAATGAACTTTTAACTTAGTAAAGATAAAAATCAGGGACCTGCCTTTGGGTATTTCCTTTCAATCATTCGCCCATCCTAGCAAAACCATGAATATCACCAATGTCCAACTTCCTTAATCTTAATACGGAAGTCTGTCCCCTGTCAGATGCTGGAGCAATTCCCGTACAAGGCTGCAGTGCTGCTCTGCTGGGGCAAGTGATATCAAAAGAATCACCTACCTTAAGAGGATTTCAGGTTTTGAAACTTTGCATGAAAAAAAAGGCAGACAAGTACTTTTTGCAGGTTTCAAATAATTTACTTGTATGTAGCTGTTAGCTTCAATTGGTAATTAAGGGGAAAAAAGTAATGTGCTTGAAGCTTCTGTGTTTCTAAAGATAAGGTTTCCTTTATTCACCAGACATATCAATAACATCAGCAATGTGAGAGAAATATGTTTTTTAAAACAAAGTGAAAGCCAATATCAAACATGTAATTTTAAACTGCAAACCTTACAAAGCCTGAAACTAATATGAAATATGAAACCAAAAGAAAAAAGTGCTCTAATCTCAGCAGATATCAAATAATAATACAAACATGTTTTAATCGGCAGATGCCTCAAAAATCCCAGACACAATCATGGCTTTTCCCTTGCTGTGGGACAGAGAAAGAGCTGGACAATCTTAGGCTCTGATATTTTCCTCTTAAACCTTAAAGAGACCCAAGAGGAAAAACTTGATTCAGCAGAGGACTGTTTGGTGGTAAGAAGGGGAAAGCCCTAGCCTGGGAGTTGTGAGACTCCGCTTCAGAAAATATCTTAAGAAATGTGCTATCATCCCTCAGATGGGCAGAGGCCACTCATCTGCTTATTCCCACCAAAACACACAGGGGGCATTTGCAACAGAGCAGAAAGCACAGGGAGACCAGGCATAGAGGTTTCTCCTCTCTGCTAGAATTTGGGAGGCAGTTTGGTATAGCAGATAGAGACTCTGGAACCAGACTTCTGAGGCTTAAATCCTGGATCAGTCACTGGATATTTGTGTGACTATTTCACAAGGTACTTCATCTCCCCATGCCTCAGTTTCTCATCTGCAAGATGGGGACAATTAGCAGTTCTTTCCTCATGGGATCACTTTAAGGATTAAAAAGCTGAAGGATTTACAACATTCTCACAGCTGGAAAACAGAACTGTCTAAAACGCGTTACATCTAATAACTCGATTAATGCTTGCAATCCTAAACACGAGAAAAAATGTTATATCCTCCTTTTATTGGCCTCATCAATATCATATGCAAAACGGTTCCGTTAAATGTCCTAGACAAACCATTCTGGCATTTTCTCATAGCCACTGAGGTTGTAAAAGAGGAAATGTGCTCACACAAATGATGCTTTTGTAATCAGCTGCACAAAAGCCTATAAATGGAACACAGGTATTGCATGAAGGGACTGGACTGCGACATGTCCCACAGCTTCAGCACTCCAATATGACTTTTCCAAGGAAAGTACAGTATTAATGTAAATGAACAGTCAGAGCAATAGTCCCTTCCCGCCCCCACTGTTTCATTTGTTCAAATAAAAAAACACTTTAACTGAAAATAATCTATTTTATAGAATCTACTTCTGTGTAAACTGGCAGAGAAAGTCTGCTTTATGTCCAGATAAAAACCTGAACAACAGACCAAGTAGCCTTTGAAAACTGGCTGTTATCTAATCAAGCATTCTTACCTTTGTCCTCAGATCCTGGGCAAAGGTCAGTTAACAATTCAGGCTTCCCGCCCCAGTTGGAAAGGACATGCCCATTTTAGCCCCAGAAAGGCCAATCTGGGTTCCATTTTAGGAGGCTTGCTGGTTTACCTACCCTCAAAAAAGGAGAAAGTACAGTGTGACTTTGCTATTCCCTTGAATGAGACAAAGGCACTGACAAGAATATAAACAATTTCAAAGTGGACCAATGCCCAAAAGCATCCTTGAAAAGGACAAGGTCAGCTACCAACGTATTTCAGTTGGTCAAAGATGGATATAACCCATAATGTTGTATGCTGATTTTGGTTAAGTTTTTTTTCCTCCTCTCAAATCCCCACCATAAAGCAGAGAGTAGCCACTAAATAAATGTTAACTGAAGGAATAGGCAAATGAACTCATTCTCTCTATAATACCCCATGGGGAGACCAAAATAACAAACTGAGTTCCAAGACGGTTTCTTTTTTTTTTTTAAAGATTTATTTATTTAATCCACCCCCCCCCCACCCCCGCCCCGTTGTCTGTTCTCTGTGTCTATTTGCTGCGTCTTGTTTCTTTGTCCGCTTCTGTTGTCGTCAGCGGCACGGGAAGTGTGGGCGGCGCCATTCCTGGGCAGGCTGTACTTTCACGCTGGGCGGCTCTCCTTACGGGGTGCACTCCTTGCGTGTGGGGCTCCCCTACGCGGGGGACACCCCTGCGTGGCACGGCACTCCTTGCGCACATCAGCACTGTGCATGGGCCAGCTCCACACGGGTCAAGGAGGCCCGGGGTTTGAACCGCAGACCTCCCATGTGGTAGACGGACGCCCTAACCACTGGGCCAAGTCCGTTTCCCACAAGACTGTTTCTTAAAGCTTAAAATACATTGACTGGGGCCTCCCATCAATTGGTTTCAAGGAAAACAAGCATTCATTCCAAATAATAAATTTATTTAATTATAAGCACTTCTACCAGAAAATGAACATCTCCAGCAAAGAAGTGGCTGATGGGAGTCAGAGCCTAGTGCACCTCCATGTGGTATCTTAATCTGAACTCCGTTGCCAGCTTCCACCCTACAACCAAGAGCTTTGCTTAATAACACTGCTCTATTAAACAGCCATTGCCTACCTAGAAGGCCGTGGAGGCCAGGCTGGTTCTCTCTCAACAATAAATGACTGTTGTGGAGGAGGGAAATTCCAGAGGCCTAAAGGGACCTGGAGGTAGCAGAAAGGCGGATTCCAACACTATCCATTTAAAGCTACCCAGCAGTGCAATGAACTACCTCAAAAAGTTGTATTTCTTGCAGTTAGAAATATCCAGAAGTTGATTTATCATCTCTCAGGGTTATTCTGAGGGTCTCTGCACCGAATGCAAAGGTTCTCAGGCTTCTTCTCCAACTGTTGATTCTAATGTGTTCAACTCCCATCCCCAACCTGTTAATACAAAATCTAAATGGTTTCCAGGGTTGAAAATAATTATTTACATGAAATATAGTTTTAGAGTGGCACTTGCCTTGATACAGCCATTCCTGATAACTGGTAAACTGTATTTGACATATGGCAAGTCTCAAAAAAAAAGGAAATTTGATTAACTCAAACTTCCAACCCCCAACGAGGCCTTTAGCTGGGGCCCTGCAAGTAAGGCTCAAATGCTGCTCTCCTGGGGCGCCTAATTGGGCTTTCTTTTCTTACCAAACAGGTTTTCCCTGGGAGATATTCTGTTCTCTACTCCCAATGCTTCATTTAAGATCTGCACACAAAACATTGCCACATTCATAACTACAGTACAAACCTCTGGGGCCTCTGACCTGTGCCTTCAGGACTCATTTGTACTTTCACACATTCCAGCTGCCCAAATCTGTGCTCATTTTCTCCTTCCTACTGCTGTCTCCTGTCTCAAATATGATCTTCCTTCTGCTGTTTCTTATCTTGACATACCAAGAATTCCAAGGAACATTCTTAGCTTCCTAGTTTGTTACTCTCACCCACTTCTCGACACAAAGGCTATGGATTCTATCCTGTAATCATGACTGGATCCCCCAATTCCCAGGCCTTGTTCAGCTCTCATTACATCCTCCGAGCATCATCGCACAAGCTTCCACAGTGCTTGTCCCTTTCCCAATAAATCTTGCACAACACAGCCAGACTAACCTTTCTCAATCATGAACAGGTCATCTCTCTCCCAGGATCAAATTCCTTCAATGGACTCTGAAGATTATGAGATAAAATTTAAACTGGTGAGCTTACCACACAAGGGCCTCCATGACCTGCCCACTCTCCAAATCCTCAGTCTATCCCTGCCTGCTTTCCTCACTCCGTTATCCTCAGCCATGACAAACTGCCTTGGTTTACGGAAAGCACTGTGTCGCTACACGCCCTCATATCCTCACACATGCTTTCCCTTGACCTGGAAGGACCCAACCTCCCTTCCTGTCTGGCAAATGCCTGCCTGTCGTTCGACTCAGTTTAAGTACTTCCACATCCTAAAGCTGGTGCACGTGCATTTCATCATCATAGCTCTTAACAGAGCTCACCAGAACCCAAGACTGATATCCTAGCTCTGCCACCTACTAACATGTGACCTTGGGTAAGGTAACTCACTTGCTAAGACTCAGTTTCTATAGCTCTAATCCGGGATTGCTGTGAGGACTGCAGACCTCACAGACCTGGCAGCGACTTGTTTTGGACATCACCTTTTCCTCCTACCCTCCTCTGTCCCATTCATAGTGTTGTCTCCCAGCCACAGCTGATTGGTAAGGATGTCTACCTGATCCACACTGAGCCAATCAGATTCCTTCCATGGAAAATAAGAGAAAAAGAGAAAAAGGTGGGAGAGAGAAAGGGGAAGAGAGAGGGAAGGAGAAACAAAGCAGATAGAGTAAAAGAAGCATAGAGCTTCGAAAGAAAGAGAATCTTAATGGAGTTTGAATACCTAGGACCAGCTGTTCCCAAGACCCATCTCTTCTTGGAATATCTGGGTCACTCCAATAGCCTTATTTTTCTTTTTTAAAAAGATTTATTTTTTATTTATTTCTCTCCCCTTCCCTCCCCCACCCCCCCCCCCCCGCCATGTTGTCTGCTCTCTGTGTCCCTTTGCTGTGTGTTCTGTGACCGCTTCTATCCTTATCAGCAGCACCAGGAATCTGTGTTTCTTTTTGTTACATCATCTTGTTGTGTCAGTTCTCCATGTGTGCAGTGCCATCCCTGGGCAGGCTGCACTTTCTTTAACGCTGGGCAGCTCTCCTTACGAGGCGCACTCCTTGTGCGTGGGGCTCCCCTACACGGGGGACACCTCTGCGTGGCAGGGCACTCCTTGTGCACATGGGCCAGCTCCACACGGTCAAGGAGGCCCGGGGTTTGAACTGCAGACTTTCCATGTGGTAGGCGGACACCCTATCCATTCGGTCAAGTCCGCTTCCCACTCCAATAGCCGTATGGTAAATTTTCCTTGGATACCTGTCACTTGCAAACTAAGGAGTCTACCAACACCCAACTCTCAATTCATGCTCATCTGTTCCATTATTATTAAATCACAAGCATTTGAAGTCAGGGGTAGAATCTTACTTGGCTTTGAATCCTCAGAGACCAGCTACTGAAGGAAAGATTTACTGAATTCAAGGGAGAAATGGTAACTTGAGGCTTAAATTCTTATCACAAGCTCAAGGATCTCTAGATACCATCCTATCCTAAGAGAAATGCAAAAAGAAAAAAAGTAGCAAATTGACAGTTATGATCCGAGAGAGGCAGTGAGGTTCACTAGGCCAAAACTCAGAAGGGAAATATAAGGTTAGGAATCCCAGTTCTGAAAGGCACTGGTGAGGCACAGTTAACCCCCTGAATATCTTTATCAATTGAGCTTATCTAGGTTTCTTAGGAGGATCAAAACAAACAAAAAACCCTGTATCTCGTGAATAAACATTCATTCATGCAGAGAACTACTCCTGGAGCTTACCAGCAGGAGACAGCGGGTTGTTCAGTTTAATAACTGAGGAGAAGCTCACCACCCCGAACATCCCTGGGCGGCAAGGGACTTATGTAAGTCTGAGAAATAGTTGGAAATTCCACAGATTTGAAATGAGGTCACTGTTTACCCTCCTCACTGTATTTCAATCTAGAGATTAAAATAGATTTCATTGTTTCCAGAGTCCTGGATGTAGTAAGAAATAGATTCAACGGCTGAAAATGAATTTTAATAGCGGAACCAGGAGCATAAGAGAGGAAATCAAAAGGGAGATTTTTTTCTTCATAAAAAGGGTCATGAAGGTAATTTTTATTTCATTATGTTTCTAAGTTGTATGCTGGTTGCAACATATCCTTTCCACATTGACATGAAATATGAATTAATCAGTAAATAATAAAAATAGTATAAAATTCTCACGTGCTTTATTATCAAAATATATCCTAACTTTCTAATGAATTCCTAATGAATTACAATCCAAAAGTTGGTGAATAAGGTAACTGCTGACTTGATAAACATGTTGACCAAAACCAATATTAAATAGTGGTTAGATGCTTTTCTGGAAATTTAGCTAAACCATATTCTAGATAAAGCACAACTAAATGACAACAAATGCAATTTATGACACTGTTTATATGGGAAAGTACATTTAGATTTCCAACTGCTGATGTTTAGAATGGTCCTCAAACTTTTTTGTGTACCTACGAGTTACCTGGAGAACTTCTTAGAACATGGATTTCTGGGCTCCCCTCTCAGAGATTCTGGCTCAGTGCATCTAAGGTAGGGCCTGAGAGTTTGCATTTCTAACAAGCTCCCACGTGGTGGTGATATTTTTGGTTTAGAGAGGACGCTGAGTATCACTGGTCTAGGAGAAACAGAATCCCTTTAACTTAGAGTATAGATACACATACTATCTAGGAATAGTGTGTGTACACCAAGTTGTGAGCCACTGGTGGTGGTGAGTACTGCCAGAACCAGAGGTTCGAAAGGCTGCTTAGTTATGGGAACAGGAACTCCAGGGAGAGGCAGGAGCTATGGTGGCGGAACATAAGGCTGAAAGGGGACACAGCCACCATTAGCAGCAGAAGTCTGACTGGGCAATGGAGATTCCCAGCGCAGGGGTTGAGATTCTCCTGGCAGGGCTGTACTGGGATCGCTAGCTGCAGAGGAAAGGCGCTTGAATAGCAGTGGTTCAGAGTCTACCACACCTGGGATTGATGCTAGGAAATGTTTTTCAATACTAAAGAAATGGTAGGAGGACATAGAAGGAAAGGTATGCTCATTTCCAACAGAGGAAGTGGCTGCAACACAAAGGGAAATATGGCCATCTGGCATACACAACTTGGAACGTAAATTACCATTGGAGACAACTACTCTCATAGGAAAGATATGCACCATCTATGTTACAATTTATTAACTATATGATTCTTTTGTGTGTGTCTGACCTATTTTATTTAAGTCCAACCATATGTTCTTGGACATCATTCCATACCAACATATTTAAACCTATACGGTAGTTTTAAAACTTTTCAATATGGAAATTTTCAAATGTATGCAAAAGCATTCATTATATTTATCCTCATTCCCCAGATACTTACCTAATTTTGCTTAATCTAAACCTTTCTCTGACTCCACTCCTACTCTACCCCACTACAAGATCATTTTACAGCAACTCCTTATCCTTTCAAACTACAAGACACTTTTTACCAGAAAGATTAACACTTGTAAGCACTTCATTTAATTGCACATTCTCTTATCTGAACTTCCCAACAGCAGCAAGGTGAGAGGGAAGGTACTAATTCCTTGACTGGATGAGCACTAGGTACTTTCGTGTGGCTTCTTTTCCAGGCTCAGCTTATTTCCTCACTTCGATGTACTGATCAGAACAATGCTGAAAACTTGAGGGGGTGCTGCAGATCCCTGGAGCTCTCTTTCAGAGCAGCTCTCTCTCTTCCAGTGTTCTGTTCCATGAAACCTGGCCTCCGTGGTCTCCCTAGACTCTCGGCTCCCTGTCTTCAACTCAGGGAGTCCACGTGGTTCCACCTGTGGGCCCCATTTCTGGGACCCCACTGCCCTTCACTGCCTAATGCCCAGTGTCCCAAAACCCACCGCTTCAATATTTGGTCGGGGCTCATTTGTTTGTTTAATTTTGGTTGCTTCACATGCGGTAAATTTAGTCCTCGTTACTCCAGCTTGGTCGGATGTGGAATTGTCCCACACTAAGTTTGTCAACCATTTAAAAACAAACTGTTGCCAAGTAGGATCTGACCCTGTATCTGTCATCACACTAAAAAAGTTATACTTTAAAAAGTGAAGCAATACCTCTATCAAGCTGTGGCCTAGGAAGTCACAAGAGCTGGCAAGATCCTACATCTTTACAGATTACTCTACACGTGGTATTTTATCACAATAACCTCTCCTACTTCCACAGCTCTGTGAAGACAGTCAATTCCGTAAGAATCATGTTCTATAATTTCTTTTATTTTACGTTGTGCTCTTTATTGCCAAAAATAGAAACTTTAAAAAAGACAACTACTGAAAATCAATAAGTACCCTTCCCTTCTGTTTGGAATCTCTGGTTTCCCGCAGGCTTCCCCTGCCAGGCAGCCTAATTAACTGCTTGGGGCAGTAGGTTCCTACCTGGAGGCTGTGCTGAGGGGTCAGGGCCAGGCATCTCATTAAAGAGAAATGAAATAAATGATCAGGCCCTTGGCGGAGAAGCAGTTCCTATTGGATGGACAGACAATGAAACACCACATTCAATTTGTGGGGGAGGGGACACCCAGGGTCCAACACTACTCCCAAAGCTGACCTCCAGTTAAGGGCACTTGGGGATTTGAGTGAAGCACCAGAAGGCTGGCCTGGGGGAAGAGCTGCAAGGCCCTGCAGGCAGCCTGAAGGAGGTTCTGGCTCTCAGTCCTAACACAGAAACCGAAGGCACAACTGCAAAAGCCCCTTCTTATGGACAGTCAGGGTTTGAAGAGCTGCGATGACCATGAGAGGATGAGCAGGCCAGCTCTGTGGTTCTCCACACCTCGGGAAGCAGGGTGGAAGGGATGTTTTGGTTTCTGGGGAGCACTACTGACCTTTAGCGGGCAGGGACCAGGGATGCTTAAGGTCTCCTGAAAAGCTGTCCTTCCTCAAATGCCAGGGGCATCCCTGTTAGTCTATCTGTGACCAACAAAGACTGGAGAGGGCCCACCTTTGCCTGTTGCTCCTTTTCTGGTTGTACTGAGAGCTGCCAAGAAGCTAGAGCAATGGCAATCTGGACTCCAGAAGCTAGAAGAGTCTCAGGAGACCCAAATTCCAGCTGCTGGCTTGGATCCTCCCCCACCTTTTCTTAAGGAGGTACCGGGGATTAAACCAGGATCTCATACATGGGATGCACACGTTCAACACTGAGCTACATCCACCCTCCTTGGGTCCCCTTTTTGCTGAAACAGGTGAGCTGCAACTACTTCATGGTTAGGGTGTCATTCCGGATCTTGTGGCTTATTTGGGTCTGTAAATCACTCAGGTTCTTTATCAGTCTGGCAGTCTGGATAGGGCTGAGTTGGATAATGATTTCAGGGTGCAGAGAGCCACAGGACTTCACATTGTAGTAAAACCTCTCTTGCTTGCCACTAGGGTCATAGAGAGCCTATGACTCATCCTTACCCAGCTCCAAGTACTTCCTCTGGCTTGGGGTTCCTTGTGTGCCTCAGAGCATTGTCTGGCTCGTATTCCAAAGTATCCCCTGCAGTAGGGTTCACTTGGCTTGTCCCTTGCTGAAGTCCTTTTTTGGCATAGGCTTTCAGTCTCAGTTCCTGCCCCTTTCTCAGCTTGATGATGAGGATGTCCTGCTCCACAGAGTCATTAGGTCATGATCACCGTAATGACCTGGGGGCTGTTAGAGATGAGGTCTCGGGGTGACCTGATGAGTCTAGTCTTCACTGCACCTCACACCAAGGGTGAACTCCACACCAAGCATTCAGGGTAGAACTTTGCACATGTACAGTCCGGGGAATACTGCAGCTTGTCCAAATGTTGTCACTAGTGAGGGAATCAATCCAAGTCTGTGAACAATAAACTCATCTTGAAGGACTAAGGAACTGGCTTCAATTTGGACCCAGTCAATGACTATTACAGGCACCTCGGTGATGAAGACCTGAATAGAATTAGCCACCACCAGGTCTGTATTCTCCATGGTGACCTTGACATTCTCATCTCATCTGTAAGTGAGCTCAGTCAATTGCACCGTCAGCTGGGTGGTGCTCGGCATGGCACCCCGCACACAGACCAGCCTCCACTGTCAGCTCGGGCGCGTCTCCCTGTTCTGTATTTTCTTAAATTGGCTACCCACAAGTCTAATGGGTCTCTGTGATCAGTAGAGCAATTTCAAATCAGCCTGAAAGGTTTGGCAAGTCTTCTGGAATAACATGATCCCTTACTATCTCAACCTTCAGCAGAGACATGAGTTGAATGTGTGTGTAATGGGGAAAGACGTGGAAAAGGGAGGGGAAGAAGTGTCTTATTTACCACAGCATCCCCAGCAAACTGGCTGGCACAAAGAAGACACTTGAATATTTAACAAATGAATGACTGAAGCGCTGCTACTACTTTGAGAAGTAAAATACATAATCAAACTCCTTTTGGTGGTCCCAAGGCATCCTGAATGAAACACACAACTTATATTCCTTTCTTGGTTTGGTTAAGAGCAAAGTGAGGAAAATATAGTGGTTGGTGTTCAACAGGAGGAAATACAACTAGTTGGGCTACTTTGAGTTTGAGAGGGGAAGAAAAAGCAGTTGTTACCCAGGTACTCTTAGTGGCTCTTTAAAAATTTTATTCTCTGACCATACTTATTCCTAGACTGGGTAAGACCATAAATCATCCCGAAGAGATAAAATCTGTTCATAAAAGAGCCTCCTAAGCCTTTTGATAAGGAAGTCCAAATTGAAAACTCTCTTGAAGTCTTTCGGGTGATAACTTAAGAGCAGATCAAACCGTTTTCGGTGTTGGTTCAATGCCTATTATGTGTCAAGCATCTTTTTTCTTAAGTCTTTCATGCTGACCTTCAAGTTCATTTTATCATGTTGCTGTCACTAAAGTTCCTCCTGAACCTGCTCTTTTCCAAATTATACTGCACTTGCTTGCTCTCTGTACTCTTCTCCTCACTCCTCTAAACTATATATAAACCATTTATTTTGTTGTCCATACTACATCTTATTGCTCTTATTTGAATGCATGCCTAACTCCCCTTACGTGGGCTAGGCTTCAAGAGGGCAGGCATGTACCCAGCCCAGCATCTTGCATAAAGTGTTTATGTAATTATTACTGAATACATGTGTCCATAGCCATTTGTCATGAGTCATCACACTCCTTTTTGATGACTTTTTAAATAAGGCTCAGTTCACATTGGCTATAGACTCCCAAATGGACCATCATGCTTATGGAAAAAGATGTCTACCAGTCTTTTAAATACATTAAAATGAAAAATAAAGTACAATGAATAGCAAATAGCAAATTCATAAGTTCTCTCATTTTAGAAAAGTTTTAACTCTTCCAAAGTTACGTCATTATTATTCAGATCTCACAGACAAAAGTAGTTTTGTGGTTTTCTCCCTCTCGATATATATATATAGACTGAGGAACTATTTTTATTCAAAATTTGTATTTCATTAAATATTATGGTAATAAAAGTGATATTCAAGGTACAAGGGGGAACAAGTCATGTTTTATATGTGAAGCCATGTGTTTATCATAAATTAGTAACATTTTAAATAGAGTGCCATTTATTGCCCAAACATGAGAGAAAATAAATTATCTAAAGCAATGTTTCTTAATCTTTTATTCATTATTTCCTCCAAGGAGAAAAATTTAATTTAAATTCTTCCTGACAAGAGAAATTAAATACTAAGGAAAATATTTTGTCAGGGACACAAACAACTGTAATATCTAAAGACTTTTTCATCCCCAAGAGCCAATTTTTGCCCCCTTGGAAGCATTACTGACCCGCTGAGAATACATGACATGAAAGAGTAACAAGGGTGTTTTAATACTAAAATGCTCAAAGCAATGGCAAAAGGAGCAATAGTTAGTGTATTAGTCAGCCAAAGGGGTACTGATTCAAAATACCAGAAACTGGTTGGCTTTTATAAAGGGTATTTATTTGGGGTAGGAGATTGCAGATACCAGGCCATGAAGTATAAGTTACTTCCCTCACCAAAGTCTATTTGGAGGAAGATGGCTGCCGACGTCTGCGAGGGTTCAGATTTCCTGGGTTCCTATGTTCCTGGGACTTGCTTTCCTCTGGGTTCAGGTTCTTTTATTCCTGGGGCTGGCTTCTCTTTCCTCTATGAGCTTACTTTCCAGGGCTCCAGTTTAAGTCTTCAGCATCAAACTCCAACATCAAAACTCCAACATTAAAAGCCCTCAACTCTGTTCCTCGCCGTGCCTTTTATCATAACTCAGTCATGCCCAGGTACAGATCAGATTACAAGCATAATCCAATATTTCTTTTTGGAATTCATCAATTATATCAAACTGCTACACTAAGTAATCCAGAAAATTTAGTGTCTTCTGTACAATAAGAAAAAGTGTTACAGTGATGGAGCCCTGGGCACTTTCAATATTCTCCCATTTTTTTCAAGGCCTATTTAAAACCATTTCTAAAAAACATTCTTCCAGTTCTTTCTCTAGCGACTCCCAGATAATCTCTCCATCATTCTACTCCCATTGATCTTATACCTTTTTCAGGGGCTAATTCCAAACCACCTTGTATTATAATTAGATATTCAGGTTCCATTCTATGCTATTAAACTGACAAAGACCGAAGGATGCACCTTTGTGCTGCCCATAGGGCTTGGCCCAGAGATTTTTATATCGATACCAACAGACTGATTTTATTGGAGGCACTGAGGGAGCTTCTTGTGTCTTGTCATTGTGGGCTCTTGCCCAGCTGACTTAATTGGCTAACCGAGGCTCATTTATCAGCCTAGCATGAAGCAGAGGGGCTGCTTTACTCAGTCATTTACAAGTCTCAGGTTAGTGCAGTTGTGAACTGTAAAAACCTATTTTGTTGTTTGTTGCTAATATGTGGCTACCCAACTTTCCTTAGAAAAGTTTGCTTCTCGGCAATCTCCCTCTTCAGCTGCTCCAACCCCACCATGATCATGGGTAAACTGCTATTCCTAGTTTCCGGCCAGGTCTGCCCATGATTCGAAACTCGTCCCATAACAGTTCTAATTGTATTTTGCTCTGTACCTATTACCCAATTGAAAGGAAAAGTGAAATCTTTCTTAAACTAAAATTAAAGGCCATAAATAAAGAGATATGGATAAATATTACTATATAAACCAATGACCATTGGCAGCTTTATTCCCCAAAATAACATTTCATCAAAATTTAACTGCTTTGGTAAAATAGAGGGCTTTAGGTACCCCTCACCCTCTTTCAGCTCTGAGGGTAATCTAAAACCTAGTTTAAGGGTTTTATTTTTTCCAAACCTCTAGTCTCCACACAAAAGGTACACTTAATTTCTCATCACTTGCCTCAAGTTACATACAAACACAAATTAGCAAAAAAAATTCTATAAAGTCAAAAGCTCAGTTAGTTTTAACAACAAAGTTAAGTTAGTACCGACATGCTAACAATTACAATAGTGGGAAATATACAAATTCCCTAATCATCTTGCTTAAATGTAAGTGGCAAAATATATCCTCAGAAGGGACGAGGAGGGTGTCTCTTTAGGAAGTTGCTTTTGTCAGGAAACAAGTCTCCAGCAAGCATGTGATGCTCAATTCCAGTTCCTCATTAACATTCATCCTGAAAACATGGGGAAAGAGTATATAAAAAACTAAACTCAGATTCCCAAATGTGTGCAGGTGACAATTTCACAACTAGCTACAGATTCAGTAATTTGTTCAAATTTCTGCCCCTCTTCTTGCTCCACAGGTATATCAGAAAATTCAGATCTCTATTTTCAAAATGAACGCTGCAGTGACTTGCATTTTAAACTGCATGACACATTATCTTTAATAACAGCACTGGCCACATTTTGGAGGAAGTTAACTGTCTCAGCAAATGACAGGAAATGATCCCTTCTCATCTGCAGCTAGTAATCTAAGCTCTGAATAGCTGCTCATTCACATCAGTTAACCAAGTAATGGCCCAATTCCTCTTCTGAATTTGTACCGCTCATTGTCTTATGTCACAATCACAAATGAAAAGCCTTCCCCACTTCGTATTCTAAAGTCTGAAGTTAGGAAATAGATCGTCCGAATGAAAAGAAACAAGGCTATCACCTGACACCCAAGCGTGACATCAGGCCCTTCCAACCACAAGGAACAAAAGCCCTTCTCCCTGGTTGCTGTGGAGGATTTCTGGCTAGAATTTCTTCAGAAGGCTTTTCTTTCCCTTAACTGACACTCAAAAGTCAAAAACAGAATAAAAAGCAATATGGCACGTGCTCACAGACATCCTCAAAACCCCACAGGCTGAAAGAGAAAGTGTGCAAGTGTGGTTTGTCCTTGAGGGAGGTGGTGGTATGAAGGAGAGGGGGTTGAGAGGAACCAAGGATTGAAACGTTTGAAAATATTCCACTCAAACATAAAGACCTTGATAAATATTCATCATTAAAGTCCAGAAACAAAACAGGCACACAGGTCAATGTCACGTTCAGTGGCGATCATGGAAAATCAGAGCAGGAAGTATTGGGAAGTAATATGTAGGAACTATCTAATGTTTTTCAGAAGAGGAAACTGAATTACAGAAAACTGTCCAAATAAGCTGTCCAAGGGCATACAGTGGTGACCCTGTTTAGGAAGTACTGAATCCCTGTCTAACTCTTCCTAAAGCTTTTGGTAGAAAGGTTCTCAGCAGGTCTCCATGTTCTTCCTTTACAAAGGCTCAATATAGAACATAACCATAACCTCTCCTTCTAAATGATCATATTCTAATATCCTCTTCTCAAATTCATAGCAGTGTGAATTGTCGCTGGTAAGTGTTCTGGCCATAGAAAATGAAGGGTTGTTGGATGAACATGGGTTGACACTGACCAGATGTGGGAAAATGGAACTGCACCCCCTTCTGGTTATCCAGTACTTTATCATTTTCCCAGCACTCCCACATACATCTTCTCAACCGGCACTCCAGCAATCCTGGGAGACAAGGAGAGCAGGCATGACCTCCATTGTTCTAGATAAGAGACCCGAGTCTCTGGCTTACCTCACCTCAACAAAATATGATATAAACGAGATGACATCAGGAACTTACTAAGACAGGCAGTGAGGGGTGCCGATCGACTTTAAAAAATCAAACTAGAGTGGTTAAAATCCCACCTTGTCCCCTTACTAACAAAATGAACTATGGGCGTTGTCTGTCTCCTCTGTAAACGGGGCTGCCATCACCACCTTCCGTCCTGGCGCTCACAAGGACTAGAAAGACCTGCAAAGTGCCTGGCACAGTAGCAGTTGTTCTGTGAAGGCCTGCTGTCATTATGAAACACTAAAATTAAACATTCAAAACAAATGACAAGTTTCAAGCCAGCATAACTGGAACTAGATAATATAACAGTTTCATTTAAACTACAGAACCTTCAGACCTGCTGTTGACAGCAGCTGATTAGCCACAGCTGACATTTGTCACATTCCCTTTCTCATTTGTTAAATTATTTCTTGCTGAATTGCTTTCGTGACTACTTTTTGCAAGTGCTTTTCTCCTCCCCAGCTCATTATGCACTTTGTGTTCAAATATAATGTCTTTCTCTATTTCACTTCATCCAGAAGAAAAATCATATGGTTGTAGAGAAAAAGGCAGGTGAAGAAGTGAATGCTCATTTGCTAGGACTTCCTAGAAGGAAGCAGAGGATACACCCCCAAATGCCTCCTGGGCCAGAATGTTGTATCTAGGGCACGGGGGTGACTGTGAGAAACTGGAGAGTATGTGCCCCTTCCAAAGAGGGGCAGCCTGTACACAGCTCCAATAGATTATGGGAATGTGACTCAGTGTTGCCAAGTCTCTGGGCATTTCAATAGAAGCCAAAAATCTAATGCCCTAGTTTGCCAGGAATGCTGTAACGAAGTACCACAGACTAGTTAAACAATAGGAATTTACTTCCTCACAGTTTTGGAAGCTAGAAGTCCAAAGTCAAGGAGTCAGCAAGATGATGCTTTCCCCGAAGTCCAGTGTCCTGGGGCTGGTTTGCCGGCAATCCCCAACTCCATCTCTGCTCTGCCACATGGCCGCCTCTCTCCCCAGCTGTCTCTCCCTCCTGTGCCAGAATGTCCTCTCCAAACAAGGACTCCAGTCCACACTGAACTAAGGCCCACCCTGTTTCAGTCTGGCCTCACCTTAACTAATACCATCTTCAGAAATCGTATTTATAAATGGGTTCAGAGCCTGCGTACATCATTGTAGGGCACATGATTCAATCCATAATGTCTATATTATGGGAAGTTTCTAGATTTTAAAAACACTGTGTGGGCCAAACAAAATATACTTAAAGGCAAATCTAAGGGCATGGGTCACCAATGTTTCCAACTGTTGCCTCAAAGCCTTGTGAGACGGGACACGAACCTGCAGAGAAACACGGCTCTGGAGTTTTCATTTGGAAAGGTGGTGGAGAGCTAGAGCCATGGAAGTCTACAGTGTGGCTGTGGAAATAAAAAGATGAAACCTTAAACAGAATCCACTGGAACTAGAGTGTGGCTGTGGAAATGAAAAGATGAAACCTTAAACAGAATCCACTGGAAAGCAGGCAGGTCCTCAAGCACTAGGGGTTGGGGTGTAAGAAGGCTGCGGGGGAGAGCAGGGCTCCCGTGGTCAGAGGGTGAAAGTTATTAGCTGGAAGACAAGACCTGTGAGAACAGGTCTTACAGGAGCGCACAGGCCTAAGGGCTCTTGACTGTATATTAGCACTCTGGTCTAAGTAAATGCCGTGCTTCTGAGCCCTCTACCCGCTTTCAGACACATGAATAATTTATGACCCTTAGGCCTCTTTCAAAGATTTCGGTTTTCATGACATTTCTTTTTATCCCATGGCTCTTTCTATTTTGCCGTCACTTAGCAAGTTTGTTGAACACCTTTTATAAATATGCACACTACCTTTCCTGATGAAATAAACCTAGCAGTAGTAAAGAAAGCCAGCCACTTGAATATTTTATTTAGAAACATATAACTTCATGAAGTAGTCAGCTTTTAAGAGTGTGCCGAGAAAATGCATTAGTCAGAGATTTCATTCTCTTATATATAATAGGCAGAGATATAGTAAAGCATCAACTTATCCTTTATTGTTTAGTTTAACACACATCATTTCAATCCTTTTAAAACGCTTTGGTGAAAATTCAATAGCTCTTTTTTAATGAAGATTTTTTTACTAAGGTAGAATAGTGTCATACAAACCTAAGAATTACGCTGAGCTTTCAATTCATTGAAATGCCACTAGACAAAATGGATTCCACCTACAGAGCTATTCAAAAAATAATAATTATAACTTCAACGACTCCATTATTCACACATGTGGACTTTATAACCCAAATGTTCCTATTCAGAGATACTCATTTAAAATGTGAAGAGGTTTCTAATTCTATGGCTAAGTAGCTGATTACATGCATTCCATTTCTCGGAGGTGAATTTTCAACTGATTCACTTTCATACTTAAGGAAATATATTCGTTAACATTATCCAACAGAAAGCGAACATGTGCAATGATATTATTATTCTCTATAAACCTAACTTTGGAAATTTTTAGATTTGCTTGTTAAGTAAAATTATTCCAGCACAATGCGGTTGTAGTTGTTTTAAGACATATTAGTTTCAGTCAAAGTGAATGAAAAGGGAGAACTGAGAACTGAGATTTGGTGAAAGAAACATATAACATTAGTGATGTGAACTTAAGAAAGGTTGGGAAAAAAACATAAATACCTGAAGAAAATAATCCTTAGGAAGCTTCCTCTAACACTGTGTAGGCTTTGGGCTGGATTTATTCAAGGCAAGTCTCATATTTATTATTCACAATATTAATTTTAAAGCTGGAAAAGCATTTAGGGATAGTCTCTTATTTGACAGATGAGGAAATGAAGTCATAGGAAGTGACAAAGGTCATTGCCAAGTTAGCAGAGAGAATTCAGGTTCCCTAATTTCTTCCCAATACTTTTTCAACTTGAAGTTCCTGATTAAAAACTGATACAAAACAATACACGTAATGGGACACAGGGTTTTTTTCTAGCTCCATTCATACACATCAAATGACGGTTTCCGCATTCATCTGCCAGCACCAACATTTAGTTTAGAGCAGTGGTTCTATCACAGGGATAATTTTACCCCCTAAGGAACACTTGGCAATATCCCAAGGCATTGCTGGTTGTCACAACCATGGGAGAGGAATGCTATTGGCACCTGCTGCTAAAAACCCTGTACTGAAAAGGACACCCCCCAGAAACAAATTATCCTGCCCAAAATATCAGTAGTGAAACTAGATTGCCTGGCCACTCACTCAGCTGACATGCTCATGTATACCACTGGCTTTGTGAACTGTGCTACAAAACATGTGCTGATTTTATCTGTCTTAAGAACTGGTCAGGGGAAGAGGACTTGGCCCAGTCGTTAGGGCGTCCGTCTACCGCATGGAAGGTCCACATTTCAAACCCAGGGCCTCCCTGACCTGTGTGGAGCTGGCCCACGTGCATTGCTGATGTGCCAAGGAGTACCCTGCCATGCAGGGGTGTCTCCCACGTAGGGGAGCCTCACGAGCAAGGAGTGCGCCCCGTAGGGAGAGCCGCCCAGCACGAAAGAAAGCGCAGCCTGTCCAAGAATGGCGCCGCACACAAGGAGAGCTGATGCAACAAGATGACACAACAAAAAGAAACACGGATTCCCGGTTCTGCTGATAAGATAGAAGCGGTCACAGAAGAACACACAGCGAAATGGACACAAAGAACAGACAACTGGGGCTGGGGAGGGGAGAAGGGGAGAGAAATAAATAAAAATAAATCTTTAAAAAAAAAAAACTGGTCAGGGCTTGCTCGATGATATTTAGGATAGCTCTTGTAAATTTGATCAGCCACCTTGTCTTTACTTTGAAGTATATGAAAACTACTTTCTTACTGCAACTCATGTAGGAAAATTAATTTTGCAAATCTGAACTTCTCTTTGGCCCTTAACACTCTGCTTTTCCTTTTAGCAGTTTATTAAACTTTGTAACAAAATCACCTTTCCTAAAACCACCATTATCACATAAGAGCGGAACAGATGTATGTACATAGATGCAATAGTGCTAAAATAATTGTGTTGTACTGAAAAAATGCTTCCAATGTGAATGTGCGACTCAAGGCAGTTTAGCTCGTAAGAAAAAAAAGTAAACTTTCTCCCCTATATGACCTTTGAAAATAAGTCTAAAAAGCCTCAACAGAATCTTTTAGGATTTTTTTTTTTTAAAGGAAAAGGCTTAAGATGATAATAAGAGCACTCAAAATGGAAAATGATAAACTGCCACTAATACAATGTATTTGGCAACATGGAGCTCGTATTTCAGAAAAATGCCAATGCCTCACGAGGGTCAAATGAACGCTCTTTCAGCAGAGGGGAAAAATACCCAGCTGGCCAGCCAGATCTTGAAGATGATTATTTTCCCTTTCAGTCATTTTTTTTTTTTCAGTGAAGATTGGAGATTGCATCTGCCACTTAGGGAGGGATTCTAAAGAAAACTCTTTTACGAGGGTCTCATCTCTTCTATTTAGTAGCCTGACAAAGATCTGGAAATAAGTCCAAGTTCTTCAAAAGGACTTAACCCCATCTACTCTGCTCCCCAGAATAGCTGCTTTGCTCAAGCCTGCTGGCTTCTATTGATCCCCCATATCGCCCTACTGGGACACGTTTGTTCATGTTGTACCCCCCGGTCCCCACCTCAATCTATAATGTCCTCATCTCCTCTTCTGGTCATCAAATCTCACACACTCTTGAGGGTTCAGCTTCCAGTTGTAATCACTTCATAAAATGCTCCTTGTTCCCAAACTAATCTCAATTCCTATTATATCCCTCTGGATCACTTATTCTAGTTTTTTATCATTTCTTCTCCCTCTTCTTGATTATTAAAAATATTACTACTAATAGGCTTCTCTCCCCAGTTCAAGATAAGTTTAGAAAAGTATATTTTTCAGACTCCCTATAAAGTCCAACTGAGCACGCAAATTGCTTTGGAACAATAACTGTGGAATATATGTGGAATGGAAATGGGGTCAGACTAGAGTGGTCACAGTGATTACTGGATCCCAGCTTACTTTTTAAATCTCCTCAACTTTCAACTCAGCACAAAGACCTTTTCCAGTATATTATATAAGCCAAGGCCAATGATGAATCCAAATATCCCCTCCTGGTAGTCTAGTTATGTTAGATGGGAGGAGAAGTACAGAACTGCTAAGAGGAAAAGCCAAAAAAGACTTTTCACAAAAAAGTCTTATGAAAGAGTCTTGTCTCCTTTCTTCTTCCTGTGTCCCTTGATCTCAGCAGGCTCCTTGACCCTGTCCTTCTGATGTCCTTCTATCCTACTGGGATGTAAAACAGCCTGTCCAGTCCCCCCAGAAACCCACTTTGGAGCACTGACTTTGATACTTCCTGACATCCACATTCACACAAACACATTAAAACCTACGGTGGTTTAAAAATTTGTCCATAAATTCTTCAATACTCCTCACTGCAAAGAGTGGAGACTAATATTCCCCCAAGCATAGGCAGGACTTAATGAGAATGTAGCAGAATAAGAGTGACTGAATACGAATAAAAGACATCAAGGCTTCCTCCTTATCCTTTACCCTGGATCCCTTGCTCTTGGAAAGACAGCTGCCATGCTGTGAGGACACATGGCAAAGAAGAAGGCCTCCCACCAACAGCCATGTGAGTGTGCCATCTTGGAAGTAGACCTGCCAGTCCCAGTCAAGCCTTCAGGTGACTATGGCTCCAGCAGCTGACAGTGGACGGCAACCTCTAGAGAGACCCTCAGCCAGAGTCACCTAGCTAAGCCGCTCCCAGACCCTTTCCTGACCCTCACAAAGTTTGGGGTATTTTGTTGCACAGCAATAGGTAACCAATACAGCACCCTTCCATTTCTTTATTCTTTCGCTTATAATTGAGTATGTGACTCTTACCCCTAAAGGACAAGCTCCTTTGAGGCCAATCTTAATATGTACTTTCCTGTTCTGCTCTCTTATGCTTTTCCCCTCCTGCCTCAGGGTTTCATACACAGTGGCATTCCACAAATATCTATTCAAGAAATATCTCCAGTTGTAGCCTTGCCTGAGTCTCACTCACAATCCAGAAAAAATGCAGGAAAAACCTGAGGGGCCCCCAAATACTCAGGGAACTTAAGGTAGAACATGGTCATTTGTAATTTGCTTCCTATGAAGCATAAATCTTAATTTTAAAGATTTATTTTATTTCTCCCCATCCCCTCCTTGTTTGCATTTGCTGTCTGTTTGTTGCGTGCTGGTCGTCTTTTTTAGGAGGCCCCAGGAACTGAACCCAAGACTGCCGATGAGGGAGGGAGGCGCCTAATCGCTTGAGCCACTTCTGCTCCTTGCTTTGTGGTGTCTCTATGTTTTCTTTTTGTCTCTTGCTGAGTCATCTTGTTGCATCAGCTCTCCACACCTACCTGTCGTGTGAGCTCACTGTCTTGCTCATCTGTTTTAGGAGGTACCAGGAACTGAACCTGGGACCTCCCACATGGTAGGTGGGAGCTCAATTGCTTAAGCCACATCTGCTTCCCCATTTATCATTAATATAAGCTCTAGATGTGGAGCATTAAATTTGGCTTGGACTTTTACTCTGTGCTAATTTAATGCTAAATCATATTCTGCTGCTTTTATCTCTATGGTGCTCATTTCAGATAATCAGACCTTTACTACATGTTAGGAGCGTTGAAAATTCTCTTTTATACCAGATCAATGACTTTTTAAATTTTATCCTTAAAAAATTTTCCCCTTTGATTGTTTCACCCTCTTGTCTACTTTCATCTGAGTTTACCTTTCCGCCTCTTCCCAAACACCCATTAAATCCAGGGAAACAAAACACTCTATGACATTATCATAGCTATACAATTACTTTAAGCAAGTTTCTTCTTCTGGAAAGGTCTTATGAGTGCATTTACCCAAGGAAGAAAGCAAACATTCTTTTGGAATTTGCTTAGGATGTCCAAAGAGTGGTGTTAGAAGCAGAAGATACTTCTTAGCCCTGGGTTCCACACAAGCTGACATAATATCCCCATATTATATTTTGCCATTATGGTCTGGGTTTCTCACCTCTTCCAACAAGGTGCAACAATACTGTGAGACTCTGACAAGGTAGAGGGCAGTGTCGGTTACTGAAAGTTCTGCCCTCATGCCTTGGTTTGTCCTAAACCTGAAGTGTTCCCAGAGCCTGAAAGCAGTTTATTATTATTATTTTTTCTCCCCTTCTCCCTCCCCCCCATTGTCTGTTCTCTTGTATCCATTTGCTGTGTGTATTCTTTTGTGTTTGTTTGCATTCTTGGCAGCACTGGGAATTCGTGTGTCTCTTTTTGTTGCATCATCTTGCTGTGTCAGCTCTGTGTGTGTGCGGCGCCACTCCTGGATGGGCTGCACTTTTTTCGCACTGGGTGGCTCTCCTTGGGGGGTGCACTCCTTTGTGCGTGGGACACCCCTGTGTGGGAGCATCCCTGCGTGGCATGGCATTCCTTGTGTGCAGCAGCACTGCACATGGGTCAGCTCACCACATGGGCCAGGAGGACCTGGGTTCAAACCCTGGACCTCTTATATGGTAGGTGGATGCTCTATCAGTTGAGCCACATTTCTTAATACCAAGAATAACTCAAGGCCAAGCAGACTTCTTATAAGTTAGTTATATGAAACTACGTGCTTCTTCTGCTCAGTATGTTTCTGTAAACAGAATCTAGAAATGAAGGTCTCTATTTCCTCTAAGGAACACTTACATCTGAACTTGTAGAACGTGTGGTCCTGAGCTGGTGCCTTCTTCCTGCCACTGCCATCAGCGAAGTGGTTTCTTCATCACTAACTTGGCGGACTCAATGGCTTCGATGACCTTGCACTGCTCTGGCAGTGAAGAGGAAAGCTGCTAAAGGGCAGAGCTCTCACTGCCTCCCCTCTCGCAAATAAAAAAATCAACAGATGAATTTTGAAAACTAGGCTGGCATCCCCTTAACACCAATTTATTGACCCCTGTCAAACACTGACTGGTTCCATTAATTTCAGCAGATAAGGGGCTTCAATATTAATTTTTATCTTTAAACAGTCTTTATACTTACATTATGAATGTTGCAATATATTCTGCAAATATTACCAGAATATATATAACTTGAGCTATAGAAAGTGTAAATGGGGAAAAGATTTGCTCCAGAAATGATTAAAAATAACAGCAGAAGACAATTTCCCTATGAGTGAGTACACATGAGGGAGCAAACACAGGGGTTAACATGTAACACCCTCAGTGTCCAATGAGTTCTTGAGGCCAGCCCATTTCTCACTGCAGGAGGTGGAGGTTCCCTGAACTTGTGAAACCTGCCCAGGGCTGCACAGCTAAAAATAACTGGGCCTGGACTAAAGCCAGATGTGAATGGCTCTCAAGTCCCTGGTCTTAACCCCTCACTGTGCTGGACCTGCTACTGCATGCAAAGTCCATGAGGTCACACAGATGACAAGGTATGTGACTTCCCCAAGTTGCGGTACACTGTAGCCCCCTGCCACACCCAGTCAGTACACAGCATCATCCACAGCTTCACCACCACACTTACATTTGGCTTTAGATTATTAAGAACAAGGGTATAGGGCATGGTGAAATGAATCTAACCATCTTCCTAGAGTTTCCTCTATGGTTTTGTTTTATTTATATTAGTATTTATATTAGGTTTTATTTACCAAAGTCACTCTTTTTAAACATTTTCCTTTCACAGGTGATAAGACATTTGTATGGCAATTTGTGCCAAGATATGTTCTAAATGCTTTACACATATTAACTCATTTAATCCTTATAACACAAAGTGGTATGTTATATGAATGATCCCGTTTTACAGATGTGCAAATTGAGGCACAGATTGGTCACGTAACTTGCCCAGGGTCACAGAGTAACTGAATAAGGCATTGAGACTCAAGAGTCTGTGTCATAGTCACTATACCATACCATCTCTCTATCTCTCTATGATGCATTCTCTCTCTCTCTCTCTCTTTTTTTTTTTTTTTTCAGAAGCAGGCACAAGACTGCACCCTGCTCCTTAGAGATATTTTTTTAAAGAAAGTACCAGGGATGGAACCTAAGACCTCCTGTATGAGAAGCAGGTGCTCAACCACCGAGCTACACCGGGTCCTGCTACACTGCATTCTTAACTGCTTCCCTACTTCACCCCTGCCACACTCTAAAACAATCACCACCTAACAGGTCTCTCTGGAAATGTTCTAACTTAAAACAGGAATGTGACAGGATCCTGTCTATGATGAAAGTCCTTTCAGTGGTTTCTCAATGCACTTGGGATAAAATCTAAATTCCTTAACCCGGCCTAAAACCCCAGTTTGAGCCAACCCCTGACTCCCTCGCCGGCCTTGACAATGTTCCCCCTGATTCTAGTTACTGGACTTCTTCAGTTCTTCAGGCAAACCATGGAATTTTTTTTTTACATCCAGGTCTTCAAACAGGCTGTGTAGCGCTTGCCCCACAGGCTCTTCTCTGGGCTTACTTCTGCTCGTCCTTTACAAGGTGGCCTACACTGCTTTAGAGGGTGAGCTCTTCCCAACCCAGCACCCAGGAGTAGTACCATGTTCAGATGACCTGAATACCGAGCACAGAGGCTGGCACGTCGTGGGTCTTCAGTAAATATTTGTTGAAAAAATATTTGAGGGGTTACTATATTGCAGAAAATATCAAAAGCATTGAGAAATGATAACAGAGTTCTGTGCGATGAGAGCTATGATAAAACTACGGGCAGATTTTGTGGGGCGAGAGGGAAGGGAAACACAAACCCAGGCTGGAGATGCCTCTGGAGATGCCAGACTGGACTCCACCTTGAATTTGTTTCGAAGAGATTCTGGATTAGTCAAAAAGGAAGGAGCCAGGGACTGTGTGGCCACCTTCAGGAATCAAGCCACAAAGCCTGCAGGTTTTGGAGAACACTGGAAAGATTTCCAGCAATCAGATCTGTTGTAGACAATGTAGAAGAGGCTGCAGGTAGGGAGATTAGCAAGGAGGTTAACGCAGTTACCCAGGAGAGATGACAGCAGAGCCTGAAGCAAGGTGGTGGCAGTGGGAACAGAAAAAAGAACTGATCTGAGAGACACTGAGGAGGAGAAGCTACAGGACACACTAACAAATTAGCCATGCAGACTGCGGGAGAAGAGAGGATTCCCAGCTTTCTGGCTTTGGCAGCTGGGCAATATGGTTCCCTTAGTGGAATAGTAGGGAGTACGGGAGGGTGACGGGTTGGTTCCTGGCTAGGGAACACCCAGGGTACTCAAAGTCAACATTAGGTTCTGAAAGAATAGATGAGATCCCAGTAACAGGGAAACCTGGGTGTGAGGTTGGGGGAGGGGTACATAGCAACTCTGTTCTCTGCTTGAATGATTTTTTGGTAAACCCACAACTTCTCTAAAAAAATAAACATCAAAAAGCTGAAGGGGTGGTGGACTTGGCCCAGTGGTTAGGGCGTCTGTCTACATGGGAGGTCCGCGGTTCAAACCCCGGGCCTCCTTGACCCGTGTGGAGCTGGCCCATGCGCAGTGCTGATGCGCACAGGGAGTGCCCTGCCACGCAGGGGTGTCCCCCGCGTAGGGGAGCCCCCCGCACAAGGAGTGTGCCCCGTAAGGAGAGCCGCCTAGCATGAAAGAAAGTGCAGCCTGCCCAGGAATGGTGCCGCACACATGGAGAGCTAACACAGCAAGATGACGCAACAAAAAGAGACACAGATTCCCGTGCCGCTGACAACAACAGAAGCGGACAAAGAAGATGCAGCAAATAGACACAGAGAACAGAGGAGGGTGGGGGGGAAGGGGAGAGAAATAAATAAAAAAAACGGAAGGAAAACAAAGAATGTACAGATGATATACGGTAGGCTCGTAAAATCCCCAAAGTTCACGGTGGGGCACAGAATTTAATGCTAATTTCCAGGATTTGCAAAACCCTCCTATAAATTCTTGCTATAAGCTTCTAAAACTTAGATCTATGGAACTAAATGCAGTATTTCGTTTCTTGCCAAGTGTTTCTCCCCAAAGTTAATTGTGCTGACTTTTGCAATTTCATCAGAATTTTTGAGATGAGATATAAACATGTTAATTGGAAGATCATAACTTCAGCGATTTTCTGCTCTCATCTAAAAACACATATCTAAGGAAGCTATTTTAATTAATAACAAGGGACAGAAGTGCTACAATGTGAAAAGCAACGTTAGGGCATAGAATAATCAATAGAGATAAACAAGACGTGCCCATGGGTTTAGAACAGGGGTTATTAACCAGAGGTCCATGAGCATCAATTGAAATCCAAAAAAACATTATTCTCAGGGGTATGTGTTTGTGTGGGTGTGATATATTTATTAAATAACACATAGTATAGTGTGGACCTAGTAAGGCATCTGTGGTTTTCACCTGACTGGCCAAGGGGTCTATGGAACAAAAATGGTTAAGAACCCCTGGTCTAGATGCTGCATTACAGCTGCCTTTAGCTCCTCAAACCAGTAAAAAAAGCAACCCTAGCCAGAGGGGCAACAAGATAGGGCATGCTCATAATTCTAAGATCTGCTTTTAAATATTTTAATTCTTCTGGAATCAAGATAAATTTTACAATTGGCAGATGAAATGCAATGGATTCCCCAACTCCCCCCACCCTAGTCTCCAAAAATCCCACTATTATTAAACTATTGGTATGGTTTAAAATCAATTAACGTCAATAGGCAGTCTACCCAAATGAAGTTAGCTGGAGGCACTTTTCCCAGCTCAATCTCACCACCAGATACTTTATACCCTACATGCATGATTTCTCTGCACTGAAATGGAAAATTACATTTGCATATATTTTAGCAGTCACCATGCAAAAGCAGTCAGGCATTCTCTTGCTCTCAGTGTTGATTAATACATACCACCCTTATATCAGTCAGGATATAGGGAACTCTTTTCCCAAAGGGGCCTACACATCCATGCATAGTAGTTAATGCCTTTTTTTAAAAAACGAAATTGCCACCCCCACCCCCCCATGGCTTCCTCATCTGTTTGCTTGTTGTTTTTTGTTTTGTTTTTGCTCATAGTCTGTATTTTCTTTAGTGGAAGTACCAGGAAATGAACCCAGGATCTCCCATGTGGGAGGCAGGTAGGTGCTCAAATGCATGAGCCACATCCACCCCAGTTAATGCATTCTTAAGTACTCTAACTGCAAATGAAATTAATTCAACTAAATTGTACTACCAAGAAATTCATGTATAAAGTATGTGCAAAGGAAGTATTTTTGATAGCTACTGAATGAATATTCCACAATTCTGAATTTAAACTATCATACGATACCTTGTAGATTTTCAAATCAATCCTTCCTCATAACAGCCCTCTAGCTGACTAGCAAGACAGCATTACTATTTGTATTTTTATTTTACAGCAAGGAAGCAGGTTATACATGATCCTAACGCTAAAGATCTGCTCAATGGCAAGTCTAGGACTATACTTCAGGGCATTTCTTCCCAGCTGAGTGTCTTACCATGACAACACATGGCCTCTACATGGAAACAGCAATCATTAGACCGACCACCAGTACCTGACTCACATCTACACGTGGTCAGCCAAGGAGTACAGGCCAGGCCACTGTCTGGGATGACCCAATGCAGCTCTGCACATTCTCCTCAACCACACACTCACGCCTCGTTTGTCTGCCATCTACCCTGTCCCCAAGTCTCTCTGCTGGCCCAGTTCCAGATCATTCAGTTCCCTTCATCCTCTGCTAGTGGTTTATTAGGCAATGACATTAGGATGAGAAGGCACCCTATCATGTGGTTTCCCAAGAACGGTCATCTACAAACTGATTCATTTGAACTCCGCAACATCCCCCCACTTAAAGAAAAGGCGTTGGAGTATAGGAAGGTTAAGAGATCGTTCAAGGTTAAAAAGCTGTTAAATAGCAGAAGAGGGCCTAGAATCCAAATCTTTTTATTGCAGTTCCACAGCACTTTCCCTTTTATTATACCAGTACGATGATGTACCACTAATTCATCCATCTATATATTCATTCAACAAACATTTAAGTGCATACTATGCACCAGGCACTGTGAAAGGCTCAGATTATAGTAGAAAATAATCAAACATGGTCTCACTCCCCATAGACTTGACAGTCTGTGGGAACACAGCTTTAAAGAGACAATTACAAATTGTGATCATTGCCAAAAAGGGAAAGAATGAAGAACCTCAAGAGACTATAATAAGGTGTCCTAACTTAGATAATAATGCTAGAGAAAGCTTCTCTGAGGAAGTTACACTTAACCTGAGGCATGAAGTGAGCCGGGTGAGGAGGAAGAAGTGTGGTCCCTGTGGAGGGAGGCGGGCAGAGGGAGACATGTACAAAGGCCCTGAGGCAGAAACTACCCTAGGAGAGGAACTGTGTGCTAGGGGATGCAGCTGAAGAGATATTCCAGAAGCAAATCATGCACTGTGCTCTATAATGTTAAGAAGTTTGTTTTTTATCCCCAGTGCAATAGGCAGCCACTGAAGAGTTTTAAGTAAGGGAATGATGTGATCTGATTTGTATTTTTAGAAGCTCATTTGGCTGTTGTCCACTGTAGAAAATGAATTGGAGGGAGACAAGAATGATAGCATAGGGAGACTGCTTAGAACACAAGAGTCTTCCAGGCAAGATATTGTCTGGTATAGGGTGGTGGCAATGAAGATGGAAAAGAAAGGACTGTGAAAGGAGAATGAAGCTGGGTTGTGCAAACCCAAAGGTTCCGGCCTGGGATCACTGACAGCCCAAGTATGCACCGTCAATGTCTTAATCTCAAACACATTTTAAGAGCAGGAGAGAAGAGATGGATTCTGTAGCTGGTTGTGGCAGCTGACTACATTTTACATGGTTAGTTTTCTCCCTGTTACTTTGAGCCAACTATAGAAGGCACTGCCCAAATACCTCTGCAACCTTTCTGAGCTATTACCAAGACTTCAGACCCAGGAAACTGGGCCACAGCTGGTTCAAGACTCCTGACTGCCATTTCCTAGGATCAGAGGTTATTTCCTTTTTAAGACCAAAAGGGACTGACATTCTCATCCCCATAGCCAGGCTTTCAAGCATCTTTTTCTTTCAAAGAAAATGAATATGACAACGATATCTTAACAGCATGAATACGTTTATATAACTTCTGTGCTTTATGTTAATTTAAGAATGAAAAATAAACTGCCTTGCCATTTTCAGTCCCAATACTGAATTGTGTAACATTTGTACATTCACCCTTGGATTTCTAAAAGGTGAGAACTGAGGAGTTGAAAGAACATGTAGGAGGAGATGAGAGACAAAAGCTCACTGCCAAATTGCAGCTATTCTGATGACTTTCCTCTGCAAAAGGGCAAAGGTCCTATTGGTCAGAGCCCAGCCCCACTGGCACTGCCCCAGGGCAGGTGACAGCCTAGTAAACAAGAACTGGTGGGACCCTCTTTTATTTTATATCTCCATCAAGCCTGAGAGAAGCTCCACTGTTTCTTGCTCAGGGGCAACCGTTTTGGGTCACGCGTCCAGTGAGTGAGTGGTAAAGCTTAGGTCGGAAGTTTTCAGACAACGTGGACATGGCATCAAATTCTAAAACAGAAGAGCGTTCATGAGGTCTAGAAACTCTGACTACACAATCACAAAAAATTCTAATGAGAAGAAAAGTGAATGTTGCTACAGAAACCAATGAGGCTGGTCAGATCTTAAAAGGTCATGCTAAAAGTTACAAAGACAGACCTGGAACCAAAGGCAAATTCCTGAAGAAAATGGCTTTGGAATGAATAGAAGATCAGGGTGTGGACAGATACGTTCAGTCAGGAATCCAAAACCCAGAATGAGCAGAGGATTAGAGATCTACTCAGACAACAAAATCAGGCTCTTTGGGTTGTTCTTTTTGCTAAAATAACAAGAATATTTTTATATAGCTGTATTAGTTTCCTACACCTGCCATAACGAAGTACCACAAGCCTGGTGGCTTAAGACAACAGACATTTATTCTCTCACGGTTCTAGAGGCTAGAAGTCCGAAATCAAGGTGTCGACAGGGCAGTGCTCCCTCTTACACTTGCAGGGGAGGAGGTTTCCTTGCCTCCTCTGGCTTGGTGTGCCTTGGCTTGCAGCTGCAGCGCTTCTACCTCTGTCATCAGCTGGCATTCTCACCTATGCCTGTGTGTGCCTCTTCTTCCTTTTGAAGATGAAGGCTTTTTAGATGAAGGGCCCATCCCACACCAGAATGACATCACCTTAATTTAACAAATTCCCTCTGTAATGGCCCTATTTCCAAATAAGGTCATATTCTGAGGTACTAGGGGTTAGGACTTCAGCCTATCTTTTGGGGGATATAGTTCAATCCATAATAATAGCAAATCAAGGAGGACTATTTCTGCTGCTTGGGGATTGATGGAACTAATATTTGGGTTCTTCAAAGAAAATTTTCTTTGGACTAAAATTAGTAAATGAACAAAGGTGAAATGAACGTCCAAGGTAAATAAAAAGATTGTAAAAGAGCAGTTAACTAGTTTAAAGTGGGTTCAAGTCACCTGGCACGGTTTTATCTTTTATTCCAACAACTTGCAAATATTATTGCTGATCCGTTGGTGAACTTTAAGGAAGGAATAGGGAGAACTGGGCATTGCTTAGTCCTGAGAAAGTTTTCATGATTTTCTTACTGACCAGTTGATAAAATGGACAGAACAATAAGAAGAATAAAAAATTACCATGTCCAAAGCCTGCTGATGGAGAGCTCAACACCCTGCTGGAGGGGCTGACTCAGGATCTGCCCAAGAGCCTGTCATTCATCTCTCACCTGGCTGACATAATCTGTGATTTGTATGGCAATACAGAAGACAAGGTTATCACATCTGTGGTGGGGAGGAAGCCAGAGGATGACAGTGAATTTCCTGTGCTATTGAATCAGGATTCAATAATCTTTACAGGCTGGAGAAATAAAACAGGGACCAATAAAAGGTTCTGAACTTGCAATGTCGCAAGTATTCAAATATGGGAGCAAGAGCAGAAACTTAAATTTTAGTTAAACAATCAAACAAAAGCAAACCACCCCTACAGGTTTTAGCAGGCAAGTAAGCTCAATATCCTGGCACCAAAACCCCAAGTGTGACCTTAGGTGCAATTGACAGAAATCTGCTCTATTCAAGACAAATCGGATCATTTATTGGATGATGCATGCAGTTATCTCATCCATAAATGGAGTGGAGAAAAATGATTATGCTGAGGCAAGTAATCAAGATGGTTAAAAGACTTAAAAAAGAAAAAAAAAAACACAACAAACCAAAAACCATGTTACAAGGATGTTCTATTGAGAAACAAGAAGACATACATGGACATGAGAACTGTCTTAAAATGACATGCTGGCAGATGAGAGGTATGTATAGTGCTCATCTGTATGTCTCCAAGAGGCAGAACTAGCCCCAGGAGCAGAAGCCAGGAGTTCAAAGTGAAATGCAGCTGCCCTAAGAAATCTGAGTTCACCATCAGTTGAGAGTTCAAATGGGAGCAGGTACCACATGACAAGAATAATATAGAAAAGATTGGTTAGATTTTGACAGCCTTAACGGTCCCTTGCAAACCTGACATTATTATATAAATGCCAGTGACTAGTTCTTAAGTTGTGCCCAGTTGCCTGCAGGCAACATTTTTGATGACATAACTTCCACCTACTATTTTTTAGCACATGCTCACATGCTACAGCTTTCCTTAAGCACATTATCAGGGTAAGCTCAAATCAATCCTTATCTTTAGTGAAAGTTCAAGCGCTTTCTACCCCTGCAAACAAGCTCTTGCCTGATTTATTTCTTGCAGTCTCTTATCTTGGAAATAGGCTTATGGTGTTCCCTCACCTATACTGTGTATTTGCTCTGATTAGAAATATTAATATAGTCTATGCTCAGTCTGAGATAACCATTCTGGAGGCGTATTCTTGGCCCAATCTTTTTAAATCTTGGCAGTATCTTTCTCCAGGACTTAACATACTGTGTGAGCAACTTGCTTTTATGGGCTGTTCTTGTGGCTGCTGTGTCCGCAGACGCACCGGGCCCATCTGCAGAAGCTTTCTGGTTATTGAACAATTGAACACAGATGACGATATAATATTAACATTAACACACCTCATTGCAGTGAGGCATCAAGAACTTCTTGCAAAGTGCAGCCTGCCCAGGAATGGCGCCGCCCACACTTCCCACGCCGCTGACGACAGCAGAAGCGGACAAAGAAACAAGACGCAGCAAATAGACACAGAGAACAGATAACCGGGGGAGGGGGGGAATTAAATAAATAAATAAATCTTTAGGAAAAAAAAAAAGAACTTCTTGCAAAGAATGGCTGCCCCTTGCCCACAGAGCAGTCGATGTTCTTAGCCAAGCACTCAACATCTCCTCCTATCACCTCCCAGGCCACTTCTCTACCCTCATTCCTCACTATCTATCTGTTCTAAGATTTCCTCTTCTGAACTCTCACATTCCCTGACCTTGGTCATGCCAGTCAGTTTGAACTGCCTTCCCTGTCCTTGTCCTCCTCCTCTGCTGAGTAGCTCACTCTTCCAGGCTCCATTCACAAGCCATCTCCCCCATGAGCATGTACCACACCTGCTTCTGTTCTCCCAGAGCATCTGTTTCACTAGCACCAAGGCTTCTTTGTGGGGCTTCTGTGCAGTAAACAATTAACCTTACCCAAAGAGAGGTCTAGCCTTGGCTCCAGGGAGGTGATCTCTGAGCCCTGGAAATGTCCTACCTGATTAAGACAGTCTTTTTTTTTTTTTTTTTTTTTTTACCTGGGGGCCTTGGGCCACACTGGATAGCTTAATGAGAGTTTACAATGGGGACTTTACCAGCTTGACCACTGTAGAAGCTGGAGACAACACATCAGCCATGTGGGCAGTCAGACATGTCTGTGTGAACAAGTCTCCCGCCATCCCCCCAAAAAACAAAACAAAACAAGACTAGACACCAAGGCTGAAGCAAGCTTCCCCAGTTGGTACTACTCCACATATATGTCATGCATCATCATCGGGAGGCAATGCTGACTATGAATGACTATACTGGAATAGGACAATGGGAAGCTCTGCAGATGGCATTCTCCTGGACTCTGACCCATGTGCTGCTTCCCTTGGCTGATGTTAATCTATATCTCTTCACTAATAAACTGGCACTGGGGAGCTAACAGCTTTTGGTAATTCTGCAAGTCCTTCTAGAGAATTATCAAGTCTGAGGGTGCTCTTGGGTACCCCTGAACTTTCAATCAGTGTTAGAAATGCTGATGGTCTCAGGGACCATTCCCCAACCTTACAGCTCCTGTCAATTTTGTCTCAGCCCACAGCTGTATTCCCAGCAGCAAGACCAGAGCACGGCACATGCAGCTATCACAAACTATTAATTGGGGAGCAGATGTGGCTTAGGTGGTTGAGTGCCTGTTTCCCATGTACGAGGCCCTGAGTTCAATCCCTGGTACTTCCTAAAAACAAAACAAAAGAAAAAAACAACTTTCACTGAGCAGTGGATGTAGCTCAGTGGTTAAGTACCTGCTTCCCATATATGAGGTTCTGGGTTCAATCCCAGGTATCTCCTTAAAAAAAATTATTGCATGAACAAATAATTTCCACTGCTTACCTTCTCCTAGATTACAGTCTCCTTGAGAACAGAAAGCATTTTTTCCAAGGTGCCACATAACAGTAAATAATATCAATTAAGTTTACCACGTGACAGGTACTTTGCTAAATACATCATATGAACTATCTAACTCCCTTAATTTCTCCCAATTACACATGAGGTATACACGATTGTTCCTGTTTTGAGATGAAGCAGTGAAGACATTGGGAGTTGAAGGAATTTGTTTAAGATCACACAGGTAGTAAGCAGGGAAGTAGTGGTCCTGTCTCAGAACCCACTGTCTGATCTCAAAAAACCCCTTCCCATGTGCCTAGCATAGGGCCTTCCTGAGCCAGAGCCACGACTGGTGAACGGAATGATTGACACTGCATTTACAGTGTGAAACCATGTAGAACACACTAGCACCTTGGCTAGGTTATGGTACCCAGTTCCTTGGTCAGGCAGTGCCTGTGAATTCGAGGATATTTTGAGACAGGATTTGCATCTATACTCTGTTGACTGCATCTACTATCAGCAAAGGAGTTTACCCTCAGCAATGTTGCAAAGTCTGCTCATCCTATTAGGTGGGAAAAAAAGCCAGAACTGAGGATTTCAGAGATCAGAATTGGAATTTGTACTCAACTCCAACATTGGTTCTTGCTGGAGTTTCCAGCCAGCCACTTCCTCTGGGGAATTTGGACTAAGGTCTTCCACCTCACCTTTACTGGAGTTTCTATCTTGTGGCCTCTGCCTTACAGAGTTCAGCCTTGCCAGCTCCCATGATCATGTAAGCCAAACCCTTTTATTAAATCTCTTACACACACACACACACACACACACATTCTCACTCACTCTGTCACTCAGTTGGCTCAATACAAATGGTTAATAGAGATTTGCCCTATTGAAATTAAATTCTCAGTGGAGATCATAAATGGATTTATTATTTTGTCTCAGAAGGAATGATCACTCATATTTTTAAATGAAGCGTGAGGAAGGGGCAAACCTTGTGCACTCAACTTTTATGTCTAATACTAAATTTTACTTACTTCCCTGTATCTATTTCCTTTGAAAAAAACATTATTACTTATGCTGAGAGGGGGAAATGCTCTTCTTCCTCTCCCTAGCTCCTCTCGGAGTACTGAACACGGAGTGCACAGAAGATAATCCCCTTGGGCTGCTGGGTGAAGAGGCCAAACCGCAGGAGGAAATAGTAGACCACGTTTGACTGCTCGTTATGGAAGAGCTGGTTTCAATCTGACAGTTTCTTTTTTTGGTTATTTTACCTTCTAGTCACAGCAGTGGTAGCTTTAACACCTGATGCTTTTGTGTCTAAACTGTGTTCTGAGGAACTCTAGGGCTTCTAAGAAGGGTCTCAGGCAGAGCAGCGGCTGGGGGACAGGGGTTGAACTTTCAAAATATGGTTTCAAAGAACAGTCCTGTTCTTTTTAAAAAAGCAAGCAAGCAAGCAAAACACTGCTCGAAGGTTTCTGTAAGATAAAAATATTTTCTCCTGCATATCACCTACAAGGGCCAGGTGGGGTCTGTTCTGTCAGAAGTTTGTCTTTTATGCACAAGTTGTTTTTCACTATCTAGGCCTGACTTGGTCCATTTTGAAGCAACTTGTCCTCTTGCCCTCTTCCTGGGGGAAATGGTTTGAGTCTACTAAGTCTTCACCATTTAATAGGAGGAAGTGTTTCTTTTGCTATTGTTTTCCTTCTCTTTCCTGCTGGGGAGGTGACAGTGGAGCTTCTCTCTCTCTGTCCAAAATAGTTGTAAATGGTGTGATTAAATCAGGGGTTCTCAATCCTGGCTGCACATTAGAATATTCTATGGGGCTTTAAAATGTCACTGATGGTCAGGCTCCCATGCAGAAGAATTAAACTAGATCCAGCAGAGGAAGCAGGGCCCTGTCGACACCTTGATCTTGAACTTCCAACCTCCAGAACTGAGAGAGAATAAATATTTGCTGTTTTAAGCCAACCAGTTTGTGGTACTCAGTTACATACAGCAGCCCTGGGTAATTAAGGCAGTACCTATGTGGTAAATTGAGCAGGAAACAGACATTTTTTCAGTCAAGAGCAGACAAAGTTGTAAAACACAGTCTAAAGAAGTAAAGAACTGGAGCTGTAAAGCTCAGGTTTGACCAGAATTATTGGAAAGGCAGAGTATTAGGTTAATTCCTACCCATCCTGGAGACTGTTTAACTTTTGTTATTTCTCCTGTGAAGCCTTACCTGAGCCAAGTCTGGATACGGTGTTTCCTTTCCTGACAGACCCCAGCAGGTATGTGAATTTACAATCCCTGACCTGGGTGCAGCACCGAAAAGACTTGTTTGGTGCATTTGCAGGAGATACGGCTTCACCTCCATGGTAACACTGTGTGACAGCTCCTGTCAGCACTCTCAATTCCATTCCCTCAACGTCCTTCTCTTGACAGGGCCTCAGTCATAAGTCAGCCTCTTCTCCTCCATGAAGGCTGGGAAAACGAAACCATCAACTTGGCAGACTTAGGCCACCATGTTCCTTTCGCTTGTCCTTGCTCAGCTCCATCTCTTTCTAGCTCAGCCTCTGTTTCAGGCTCCTCTTCCTTCATATCAACCCTTTAGTCGTTGACATTCCCCATTCTAGGTGCCCTTCCTGCATTCCCTGGATGATCTAGTGCAGCTACTGGGTTCTAACTACCACGTGCATGTTGAGGACCCACAATCTATCTTCAACCCAAGGCGCCTCCTAAGTACCTAGACCTGCATCCATGAAAAGGCTGCGTGATGGTCCACAGGCACTTCAAGAGCTCAGCTGTCAGCCAGTCCCCTCCACACACAAACTTGCTTCTCCCTAAAATTCCAATCTCAGTTCATCTATCACAAGGAGTCACAAAGTCACCCGGGTTAGAAAATGGAGTCATCTATGATGGCTTTCTGGTGGGCGACTAGGCTACACTATATTCCCAGAATTCCCTCTCCAGTATGTTTCCAGGGAGGATGGGCTTTGTGGGAGATTCTTTTAGGTGGGGGACTTAGAGGGTGGAAGGGAGACATGGCCCTTCCCTCTTTAGTAGCTAGCCTATTTTGTAGCATATGCACACTTCCTCCCACTTATTCAATCAAAACTAACATAGGTGCTGCTGTGAAGGGATTTTGCAGATGTATTTAAAGTCCCTAACCAGTTGCTGCGCACCTACTACTGTGTGGCAGGTACGCTGCTAGATTCTGGAGCCTGAAGGGGAAACTGGACAGTCCTGGTTAGTGCCACCTTAGGAGGGCTCAACAGTCTAGATAAGCAACCATGAAATGACAATCCCATTTGGTGAGTGTCAGAGCTAGGGTAAGGCACCCAAGGCTTTGCCTCAAGGCACTGACATTCAGAAAGCCCCCCAAGGTAATATGTAATTTTTACAACTCTGAACATTTAAAGACCCTCTAGTCCCAGGGGGGACCTTTAGGAATTGCTGGGAATGGATGAAGCCAAAGACTTAGGATCAGAGGGAGCTTGTGAGGTCCTAGAACAGGGGGGAGAATGGGGCAGCCCATTTATACCCCCAGTGCTTTTATGGGGAAAGCATTTTCTACTGTACATTTTGGACAAGTTAGGTCCTATGAGGTGTTATGGGAGCCAACAGGAGGGGCTCCCTGTGACAAATATTTATTCTTTAGGCTTTTCTATGCTTTAAGGTATTTTTAGAATTAACAAAAATATTTTATTTTAGAAATGCAAGTCTGATGTCACTTCTGTTTAAAAATTCAATAGCTACTGCCCTATTTATAGAACCAATGCCACCCTGCCCCCTATACGTCTATCTCGTCTCTGCTATCCATGATCTGCCCCCACCCTCCCACCTGTCTACCTCTTCTCTGCTATATCCCTTTCCCCCAAATCTTAAAGCGGCAGTATATTGAGCAATTTCCTAAATTCTTACACAAACTTCCAATGCAGTTTCATGCCTCAGTGACTTTGCACATGTGATTTCTACCCCCACAACTTCCCAGTCCTTTTTTACCTGTTCATCCTCTGAAACTGAGCCTAAAGATCTCTGCTCTTGAATTCTTCCCTTAATCAGAGAATGGATTCTTTGTATTTTATTCATTTCCATGAGTGACCTCCACTAAAATTTATACCACTCCTCTCTCTCCATCAGACTCCCTTCCCAGACCTACAAGAGAGGAAGAAAAAACTGCTAATCCATTACTTTAGAACATGTGACGCTGATGAACTCAGTCCTGGAGTCACTGGGACTTGTGAGAAGAAACCCACGACTCCTAGCTGAACCAGTACTGACTCTATCCCATTACCTCTTTCCTGGCTCGACGTGGTTGGATGAGTAAATGGACTCAGGGCCCTGCCGTCTCTCTTCGCCTGCCTAGACTGGTCCCGAGACTTAAACTGGAGGTAGGGAGCATGGGTTGGGGAATGTTCTACTCAGGTCTGGTACCTAAGCCATGTGCCCCCAAACACCCTTTAACCGGCCTTGGTGCTGGGGTGCTGGATGCTTTTAAAGCATCTAATAAAGTGGAACTCTGACCTCCATGATGGGAAGGTTCCCCAGAGCCTCACAGTGGGACATGGGGTACTGGCAGGGCATGATACGGGTATTTCTGGTTTTTGGATAAATTCCATGAAAGTAACATCCAAACCCAACCCTTAATCTCTAACACGAGCAATCTGGCAGGCCAAGTTTGAAAACACTAACCTGCTGACAGTGAGAACAATATACTATATAAGAAAAGCAAGACCAAGATTCCTATCATAGCAACCATAAAACTCAGTGAGCACCTTTGACCTGAAAGTCTCCACTTTCTCACCTGCAAAATGAATGTACCCAGAACAGGGTCCCTACCTGGATTACACATTCAAAAATATCTTGACAAGCCCCAAACCAACAATTCCTGAAAACAACGCTTGGGAATTAGAGCTGGCAGGAGGCAATTTCTCACATAATTGCATCCTCCTCAGGCAGCTGGAGCCTGTGCAGTCAGGGGGGAGGGACAGGACAAGGGAGCCTGAACTCTGTTTCTTGGGCGCTCAGCATTCCACTCAGCTCTGCATGCTAGGGGACATACCACACCCAGAGGTCTCTTTGACAGAGGTGGGACCTACCAGACAAAAGAGCACTGAGTCCAGGAAAGAATCTTGCTACAAACAAGTATTGATGTGATAAAATTCAAACTGATTACACTCCAACCCCAACCCCCCGCCCCCATTCAGTGAGAATGAATTATCTTACAGATACCTGCTTTGCACCTGCTTATCATGAAATAACAGGTATGACTTCATCTTGATGTCTTAGAAATGAGGGCATTAAAATATCACATTCTTTGAACAGATCCACATTCTTAGACAGAAAAAGGACATTAGTGAAAAAACTGGTGGAATCCACATAAAGCCTATCGTTTAGTTAATTGTATTGCACAGTACTCACTTTCTACTGCTACCTAAAAAATGACCACAAACTTAAATCAACATGCATTTATTATCTAGCTTCTGTAAGTCAGAAGCCCAGGCATGAGAGGTCGCAGAGTCTCTCAAGGCTGAAACCTGGGTCTTGGCCATGCTGTGGTTCTCATCTTTCATGTTCATTCAGGTCATCGGCAGCACTCAGTTACTTGCAAAGCTATAGGTCTGAGGTCTGCTTCCTTGCTGGCTGTTGGCTAAGGGCAGTCTCTGCTCCTAGAGGCCACCCTAAGGTCCATAGGCAGTTCATGGCTCTCTGCTTTCTTCCAGGTCAGCAAAAGTGTAGCTGCTGCAGCTTCTTGTTTCTTTTAAGGGCTCATCTGATCATCTGCTTTGGAAAATCTCCCATTATTAACTCAAAGTCAATTGATTAGGGATCTTAATAACATGTACAAAATCCCTTTTCCATAGAATGTAACATGATTCACAGGTCCTGCCCACACTCAAGGGATGGCAATTACGTAGTTGTGTATACCAGGAGGTGGGTATATTAGGGCCATCTCACAATCCTGCCTACCACAGATACCAAGGTTAATTTCTTGGTTTTATTTTATTTTATTTTTTTAAGATTTATTGGGGTGCACTCCTTGAGCATGCGGCTCCCCTACATGGGGACACCCCTGCGTGGCACGGCACTCCTTGCGCGCATCAGCACTGCGCATGAGGCAGCTCCACACGGGTCAAGGAGGCCCGGGGTTTGAACCGCAGACCTCCCATGTGGTAGATGGATGCCTTAACCGCTGGGCCAAGTCCACTCCCCAATTTCTTGGTTTTAAAAACTATACTATGTCTATGTAAGATATTAACAAAAGAGGAAGAGGTTGTAGTGCATATGGAAATACTGAAAAACTTTTACAACTGTTCTCTACATCAAAGTGAAAAGTTTGAAAAAGATCCTTTAAAAGTATTTAAAAATGTCTAAAAAGTAATAAAAATCACGTGCCTTAAAAAAAAAAAAATCACAATAATTTGCCAATCTATGATTTCTTGTTCTCTGGCCTGCGTAGCTATGCTGAATTTGTTAAAAGGGAAAGCGTTGTATCAGGACTATGAAACTTCCCTATCACATACCATATCAAATCACTGGGGTAAGAACTATACAGCACCACAATGCTCCTTCTTTACCTTGAATGGCCCTGAACTTAAGATAACTCTTACAAAAAGGCTTTGTGAAAAAGTCTAATAAACATCTAAAACAAATATTGGTTTTAAGTATAAAGTTCACTGGTGAACTGCCTTTGGTAAATCTCGTTTCTTTTATGTTTCACCGCTATTTTCTTTGGACCTTTATATCTCATATGGCTTCTGACAGTCTACCACCATTAATATCTTAGCAAGCAAGTGTCACACATACTGTCTCTCTCTACTTATTTAAGTAACTTCTTAGCTCCAGGTCTCTAATACATGGAGATAATATCTGCTGTGGTTAATTTACAAAACTATGTGCTATGCTATAAAAATAAAATGTGTTCATAATCCAAGTTATTTTGCATATTTTGGATATACCCAATTCCACACAAATTAAAAGTATGGAGAAGTGTTATATGCTTAATAAATAATAGAAATTGAACAGTATCACTGAAAACATATAACCACTGTGTGGGAAGTGTCTATACCCCCTTACAGGAATATCTATCAAAGCATAAAACCTTAGTTTCTAACTTGCTAGCTAAAAGATTTTACCAGAAATGTCAACAGAAGAAACTTAGAACTAATTCACAACATTTCTAAAAGTACATGTTTAGTTCACCTCAAAATACCTTCTTATCAGCAAGAGTTAAGTAAGTGTGAGCAGCTCATCACAAATGATCTGCTATAGGAATTTTAAAGTAGTTGTCATATACAGAATGTCTGGGATTTTATAATCTTCAGAAAGTCTGTTTATAGACATGGAGCATGAGAAAGCTTAGCATGATTGGGGACTTCCGAAACAGAGGGTCTGTCATGGAGGTTTTAATCCAACAAGGGATGGGATCATGTTGGCATTTTAGAAACGGGAAGATCAGCCTATTAGTATATCGGAGTGGAAAGGGACAAGAAGACCAGCCTGGCTGCTTAAGAGTGGCCACTGAAGGAAGAAACAAGGAAGAAGTCCTCATTGGGGTTGGGGGCGGGGGGACGGCAGTGAACTGGCCTAAGTATGGGGGAGTCAAGAGGCTGTACACAGGGACTTGGCAGAAGACTGGATGTGGAGAACAAGGGAGGTGCCAAATTTCACATTCGGTAGACATGGGTGGAAGGGTCCATGGATAGGCCAAGAAAGGTGAGGGCAGAAAATACACAAGGTAGCGCATGCTAAGGGCAGTGCTCATTACAGAGCTGTATAGGCAGTTTCCAATTAACAAAGGGCAGCATTCAAAAATTCCCTTATTCAACAAATCCATATTAATCCCCTACTATGTGCCCATCACCAAACTAGATCCTGGAATATAAAAATGGCTAAGATGTGGGTCCAGCTGCTCTTAGGAAATTACCCAGGCTAGAGGGACAGGCATATAATCCAAGGTTTAATGTTCAATGTGATAATGATCAACATTTACTAAGCATTTATTAATGTGCCAGGCACTGGACTAGGAGCCTCTGTTTTTATTTATTAATTCATTCAGCAAATATTTATTGTGCACCTACTAAGTGCTGGGCTGTTTTGGGTATTGGAAATACCACGCTGTACGAGACAGTCAGACAAGGACCCTGCTCTTGTGGAGCTCATTCTATTTATGGTGAAACAGGCAATAAATAAGTAAAGAAATAAAGGAGCAAGGTGATTTCAAGTAGTGGTACAGGCAGGGAAGACAATACCTGGGGAGATGTGACAGTATGAGGGGAAGGGGAGTTTTGCACTAAGTGTACATGGTGGTCATGGAGCGCCCCTCTGAAGAAGGTTTCTGAACTGAGACCTGAAGACAAGGAGGAACCTTGTCTTCAAAGATGAAAAGATGAGGTCAGAGAGTTCCAGGTGATGGGGACAGCAACTGCCGAAGCCCTCAGGTGGACACAAGGCCAGCATGTTCTTGAAACAGAAAGGAGGTCAGTGTGACTGGAGAGCAGAGAGCCAAGGACAGGGCAGCCAGGAGCTTTAATGGTCAAGGGCCACACCGTAGGAGGCCTGGAAGCCACTGATGGATTCTGAGGCATGATAGACACAATTTAAGTTACATTTTAAAAAGATCATTCCGGGACATGCATGGAGAAAAGGTGGTATGAATGGACGCAGGGAGACCAGTTAGGAAGCCTTGTTAGAAGACCAGAAGAGAGATGCTGACTGCAGTGGAGGTGGAGAGAAGAGGATGATGATGGGATCTATCTTAGAGATAGGGCTGGCAGAACATGCTGCTAGGGCTGAGGGAAAGACAGAGCATAACGCCAGAGCACTTTACTTCAGCAACGGGATGGATGATGGTGCCATTTACTGAGACTTATAAAAACAGAGGGGGAGGCAGAGTTTAAGGAGAAAGAGCTGGGACATGAAATTTAGAGATCTGTCCCTGAGGCATTGTCACATGGTTGTTTCACTGAGGGTCTGGAGCTTGGAAGGGGGATAAATATTTGAGGTCATCAGCATATGAATGATATTTAAAGCTTTGGGAGTGGAAAGGACCTAGAGCCAAGCCTGGATGGACCCAAGGAGGAAACACAGCAAAGCAAAGTTTAGGAATAGTATGCAATAAAGCAGAAGAAAACCTAGAGACTAATATGAGAGGCCAAGAACAGAAAAGAATGTTTCAAGGAAGGTGTTGACGACTGAGCCAAATACTGCTGAGAAATCATGTAAAAAGCAAGAAGGGCCTGCTATATTTTCAGCAGGGAAGTCTTCAGTGACGTTATCAAAAGCAGCTTCAAAGCATAGTGAGGAAGGCAGGCTAGAGAAGGGTTGGAATGGTGAGAGGATGGAATATAAGGAAGGACAGTCCAGTTTACAAATAACTTTAGAGACATCTGCATAGATTATTCCATTTAAACACCACAATTAAATCCACCTCCCAACTGAAAGGTTAAGTTACTTGCCTAGTATCTTGTAAACGATGAGAGGTGATGGAGCCAGGATTGGAATCCAGCAATAAGATTTCAGAGCCCACTTTCTTAACACTAACACCAAACTTGGGGAGGCTAAGCCTGACATGAAAGAGGGTTTGTAGTGACCTTTGCCCATGGTTTTCAAAATAAATTTGCCAGACTCTCTAGAAACACCTCTTTAGAAACCATGGCCCAAACTGTTGACAAGGAATTGGCTACAGCCTCAAACCACTTCCATTCCAGAGCCAGAATTTCAAAATCAAAAGTGAAATGTCCTTGGGAAACGGACTTTGGCCCAGTGGTTAGGGCGTCCGTCTACCATATGGGAGGTCCGCGGTTCAAACCCCGGGCCTCCTTGACCGGTGTGGAGCTGGCCATGCGCAGTGCTGATGCACGCAAGGAGTGCCGTGCCACGCAAGGGTGTCCCCCGCGTTGGGGAGCCCCACGCGCAAGGAGTGCGCCCGTGAGGAAAAGCCGCCCAGCGTGAAAAGAAAGAGCAGCCTGCCCAGGAATGGCGCCGCCCACACTTCCCGTGCCGCTGACGACAACAGAAGCGGACAAAGAAACAAGACGCAGCAAATAGACACCAAGAACAGACAACCAGGGGAAGGGGGGAAATTAAATAAATAAATAAATCTTTAAAAAAAAAAAAAGTGAAATGTCCTTGAATATTTACCATCTGTAGATATTGTCTTGTGTTGTGTGAAAACAATGAGGATACGTTCTGACAGCCCCTGAAAGCTAAAAAGACATTAAAAACTGAAGGTGTAGCCTTATTTTAAAATCCTTCAGTAGTTACATATGGAATACACTCCCCAATTGAGAGGTTACTTGCCTAGAGTCTTTCAAATGGTCCAAAGTGATGGAGCCAATTTGAACCCAGCAATAAGATTCTAGAAATTATGTACTTAATACACATATAAACTTAATAAGTGTTTATTGAGAAGTTGGGAATATAGAGCACGCAAATGAAACAGCAATAAAATGGGTGGAGTACTTTAAGATCCTTTAAGATCTGGCTGTTTAGAGTTTGGAGCGTATTTTCCCATAAAAATGATATTAGGCGCATAATCTTGTCCTTAGACATTCTCTCTGGGAAAATGTACTTTGAAATGCAAGTTGGGACTTGAGTAGAAAAACTCCCATCTTACCTAGACTGGAAACTCCATGAAAGCAGCAACTTTTGGCTTCGTGCTTGGCACAAATTTTATCTAACCTAAGATGCAACTAATAAAATAATCCATCATTTTGCATATCACTAGTAAAAAATGCTGCCAAATAAGCTATGACAGAATGCTTTCTTGTCACTTAGAATTCTTTTATAATTATTGAAAAGTGTTTAGATAATTATAGATTTATGATGCATCCCTCAAGGGCCTTCATAATAAAAGAAATTGGTGAAGATGGTCCTAACACCTCTTCACATACTGAGTCCAACTCTTCTGAAACACTTTAACACAGCTGCTGAGGTCTATTTTTCCCCACATAATACCACACTATCATCTCTAGTAAGTTCTTCCAGCTGCCAGACACCTAATATGCCCATTTTGAGGCTGGTACTATCTTGTTCTTACCAGATGTCACAACATAAGTTTTTTAGATAACTAGGACTCATGTCATTGGTGAGCAAATGGACAGTGCCAAAAGGACAGTAGTAGCCCAATCATACCGCCAAGACCTACAAGCAGGTCACTATACTTTTAGTGAGTTTATTCCTTATTACTCAGAAACACATCTATGACGTCATCAAGAATCTCTATACTGGGTGAGTACGCAGGGCTCTGGGATCTCTTTTCCAAACAATTTTTAGCCAATCCTCCTTTAGCTTAGCTGAAATCTATTTGTGTGTATGTTTATGTGTATGCACGCATATATATATCCACAACGACATCTTTTGGGAAGAACTCTTTCTTTGGAATTGTTTTGCAGTTTAAGATTAAATTATGGCTGCAATTTATGGCCATCAGCAATTATTCAAAGTATCAGAACAATAATTGCTTTTTACAGCCCGTGCTTATGACCTTGACCTCTTTAGCACCTTTAATACCACAGGGTTATTTTTAAATCTTTTAAAGAACATTGGAGTTTTGTTAGCATTTTCTGTTTGATTTTTTTCCTTGAGTAAATCACAAGTCACTAAAAATTGAGCAGCTACAATTCAGAGCAGTCAGAAAAAAATTGCTCTTCTATGCATCAACAGTCATGTGCTGCTTATGAATTGGACACACCAACCTCCTACTGCTTTGAAATTTCTTTCATCGTTTTGAAGGGATCTACCAAATTCTCCTGCTTTCGGGCACAAAATTTGTCATCTTAGAGGCAATACTTTTGCCATAATTATGTAATTATGTAACACAGCTCTAGCTGCTTATCTCTCATTCTCAGATCCCCAAATGCTCTTGGTTGTTTCCTTGCAAAAATAGTAACTGCGTCATTCTTTTAACAAAATGTGTGGCACTAATACCAAATTAACATCCTGGTGCTCTGTTTCTGTGACTTTCATGTACACAAAACTTTGTGTGTACGTATAAGTGTACAAAAGGTTTTTAAAGACCTTTCCTATGCAATTAAAGTCAACATTTGTGTTACCAACATTTGTGTTACATAAACCCAGTCGCTATGTCCAGGTTTGCATAAGTGCAGATTGATACCACCACCTAAATGCTATTGGGCCAATGGCAATTTTAAGATACCACTTGGAATCAATGAATATAATCAGAGACATCAAGATGTAAGACACATTTTCCCTGTGGAGGGAAATGTACACCACAGAATCCAAGGAACACAGTATCTGTGGCATTAAAGAATACTTCTTTAATTTACGTAAACAATCATTTCCAAAGATGGCTGTCAGAAATGAGCACGCCATTACTCCCATCAAGAAATAAAGACTATCCCTAACCACCCTGTTTGGGTTGGCTTTGTGACTTGTTTTCACCAATACAATGTGCCAGAAGTGAGGTTCTGAGACTGCAAGTTCAACTATGAAAAGGTCTTGTAGCTTCCGCTTTTGCCCTCCTTGGAATCCAGTGATCACCACCAAGAATAGAAGCTTGGGCTGGAGTCTAGATCAGGGGTTGGCAAACTACGGCCCAGTGGGTCAAATATGACTGTGTTTGTACTGCACATGAGCTAAGAATGGGTTTAACATTTTTAAAGAGTTAGTAAGGGGGGAAAAAAGGCCACAAAGCCTAAAATATTTAACTGGCCTTTTACAGAAAGAAGTTCCAACCCCTGGGATCGACTACCGAATGATAAGAGACCACATGGAGAGAGAGGCTCGACCAGTCACCAGTCACTCCAGCCACCACTGCTCACACCCTCGCTAAGTGAATAAAGCCACCTCAGCTGGTCCAGCTGCAGCACCTCCCAGCCAAATGCAGCCACATGGGTGATACCTGCCATGCCATGTTGGGCAGAGACAAGCCACCTTGCCAAGCCCTGCCCAAACTGGAGAATCGTGAGCAATTACATCATTGTATTTAAGTCACTAAGTGAGGGTTTTGTTTTTTTTTCTTTAATACACAAGAGATCATGGAAACAGCTTCCATGGCAGAAGGCTCAGGATAGGAGCTTTTACAGTATAGAACAAAAAGGGGGAAAAGGTTATAGGGGTGACAACAAAGGGTAAGTCAAGAATATAGAGTAGGGGAGTGGATGTGACTCAAGCGGTTGAGCGCCTGCCTCCCACAGGGGAGGTCCCAGGTTCAGTTCCCAGTGCCTCTTAAAGAAAATGAGCAGACAACAAGCAAAAAAAAATGTGCAGACAAGAAAAAAAAATACATGGAGTAGCTAAGATCAAATAAAATAGATGATGAGGTTGTTTCTCATATTAATGAGGAATTTCTCTAACGTGTTGAAAATAAGGCTGTATCAGGGTAAGATCCTACAATAATAAGACAAAAAAGGACCCGAATTTAATCCTAAGAGATGTCCCCCAGTTCTGTCTTAAAGTAAGGACTTACTTTTAGAAGTCCTATTTCTTCAGCTACAAAATGGGGACAATACAAGCTACGTCCATTTTATTTCTTAAGGATTAGACATAAAAATATAAAGTACTAACACAGCACCAGGCAAATGGAAGACACACTAGCTTGCACATATTTTCAGTCTTTCTAAAATAGAATAACTACCCTATAAGAAAGGTTTATTAGTAAGAGTAAATTCAATAGCACACATGAAAATGCTTTGCAAAAAGGTATTAAGCCCCACAGAATAGTATTATCACAATCTATAAAAGTTCAATCTCTACTTTTTGGGGGGTACAAAGCAACCATATTTGTATGTTTGTTTGATTTTATATTGTCATTGGCATTTAGCTTAAGTCTTTTATCAGCTTTAGTTATTTCTTCCAGTTACTCATTTCTGTCTTCAGAATGGGAGGGCAGCACCAAGATGTTAGGAATGAAAATAAAGGTATGAGGAACTCCATTTTGTGTGAGTGTTACAGCCAACACCCCACCTGTAGCAGTTTGGAATTATAAATTCCAAAAATAGATACTGGATTATGTTTGTAAACTGATCAGTTCCTCTGGGGATATCACAGTATACTGGATTCAGAGGTTTCACTCTTATTTGATTAAATTATGATTGAGGCTTTGATTGGGCCACATCAGTAGGACATTGAGTCTCCCCATCCCCTTGGTGGGCAGGGACTCAGAAAAAACGACAGAGCAGAGAAGAACGTTAGGGTTTTGATACTGGAGCCCCAGGAAGTAAACACAAAAAAAGCAGATTCATGAGGAAGGAGAGAAGGCTCCATTAGAGATGGCAGAAGCCCTGGGAAGAGGGACAAGTCGTTTGCCTGATAGTCTACAGCCGGTCTTGTGGAGAGAGCAGAGCAGCTGAGCCTGGAGAGAAATGAGCCCCAGGAGACACACGAGCCTTATCCCAGCTGATATTGAAGAAGCTGGGACCATGGAGCCTTGAAAGGAAGAGGGAGGCTAGGCCCCGGCAGATGTCGGCAGCCATCTTGCTCCAACACGTGGCAACAGACTTGGAGGAGGGAAGCAACTTACGCTTTATGGCCTGGTAACTGTAAGCTTCTACCCCAAATGAATATCCTTTATAAAAGCCAACAGATTTCTGCTATTTTGCATTAGCACCCCTTTGGCTGACTAATACACCATCCATTTAGCAGAGCGTCTTCTATGCAGTTCCGTATGTCTCCTCTTAACTCCACCAGGAGTTAGCACTGTGCTTGGTATATGAGAGGTGCTAAAGATTTAGTGAATACAGGAGATAGCAAGCCAAAATTCCTTGGAAGAACTAAAGAGAAATTCCTTTAACCTGATTTTTACATGCAGTTCAATAGAGGCAGTGGTTCATATTGGAAAGATGACCCTAAAATGTCCAGCTAATATCATATCCTAGTCCATAAAGTTTCTAAATTTGAAGGCTAAGGATATAGGGCAGTGATTTTCAAAGTACAGTGCTCGAACCCGCAGCATTAGCATCATCTGATTGTTAGAAATGCAATTTCTAGTGCCCTACCCCTGACCTACAGAATTAGAAATTCTGGGGGTGGGGCCCAGTAAATGCTGATTCAAGAATGCCTACAGGTGATTCTAATACATATTAAAGTTTGTATTAGAGAGTGAATACAGAATCACTGGTCCAGGGAAAGGCATTTCTATTATCAGCTACCTTTGATAAAATGTCCATTCTCTGTGTTTCACAAACTAATTCATTTAGATGATGTGAAGTAATGGCTATTAATTTCAGTGATCTTTCCCTCCAAATATTAAAAAAAACCCTAACCCCCATAATAAGTAAAACCACATGACCTTGCAATTCTCACCACATACATTAGCAACGATAGATAAGCATTATCTGTGAGGTTGATTTAACTGTTACTTATTGCTATGTAAGAATAGATCAATGAAATGTCAAAATAAAATCTTCTAACAAGCTACTTAAGGAATTCAGTGGATAAATCTGACTTGGAGACATTCATGGGAGCCTTGCGTTAAGGTAATATAATGTTTTATGATTTATCAGGCAGGTGTCTGCACCTTCTAATTAACATGCCTTGCTCTCAACCCTGCTGAAGCATCCAAGGACATAGTTTGATTCTCCCCAACCCAGAAAACTGGAACAGAGTGGGATCCCAAGTGAAGGTCAGCCATGCTTTGGTATGGCAATCTACCTATATCCACTGTCCTTTCTCAAAAATCTAAACTGGGACAAGCAGATTATCTCTTTCAAGAACTACATAAAGACATTGCCAACTAACAGGGAACTGAACCAGAAAAGTAGTGAATTCTCGGGAAGCATCTTGAGCTATCCTGCTGGGCTACTGGCAAGCTGAAGTTAATGGGGAACAGAAGATATGAAGAAGTGGGGAAAGTCAGTCTATTACAAGCGGAGGACAGAGTAGGCCGGCAGAAAGAAACAAGTCTATGATCTGTAGGACAGACGGGAGAAAGGAACCAATTCCTGGTCTAGAGCAGCGGTGGTCCCTGCAGGACTTCCAGTCTCAATTCCAGGAAGAACTTTACTAAAATCTTGCCCCTCATTCCTCACCTACTCCCACTAAAGTAACTTGAGAGCAGCTATTCCTCACAGCAAAGGAGCTAAAACAAAATTACCCTTCCATGGGGGCAATAAACACTATGTTTGCTTATCTATGAATTCATAATAGGATGCAAATATCTTCCAAGGTTAACTAAATGAATTATTATAGGTGTCTAAAATGAGGGTAAACTGTTTTCTCTTTTAAAATGGTCTTTCTGCTTATCAAAGGAATGTTTTCTAATTAAGTATGGAGCAGAAAAGTCCTCCATGCACTTTCATTTTTTTAAGATTTATTTATTTCTCTCCCCTCCCCCCCCAGTTGTCTGCTCTCTGTGTCCATTTGCTGTGTGTTCTTCCATAACTGCTTCTATCCTTATCAGCAGCACCAGGAATCTGCATTTCTTTTTGTTGCGTCATCTTGTGTCATCTTGTTGTGTTAGCTCTCCGTGTGTGCGGCGCCATTCTTGGGCAGGCTGCACTTTCTTTTGTGCTGGGCGGCCCTCCTTACAGGGTGCACTCCTTGCACGTGGGGCTCCCCTATGCGGGGGACACCCCTGCGTGGCAGGACACTCCTTGCACGCATCAGCACTGCACATGGGCCAGCTCCACACGGGTCAAGAAGGCCCAGGGTTTGAACCGCGGACCTGCCATGTGGTAGGCGGATGCCCTATCCATTGGGCCAAGTCCGCTTCCCCCTCCATGCACTTTTAATTAATCTTCAATTATGAACTGTACACGTTTGTTCTTCAAAGGGGGAAAAAGGCAGTGTGTGGAGGCAAAGAAAAATAGGCAGTGAGAGGAGAAACACACCACTCCCACTGATTTTTAGTTAAATTTGACAAATGAAACAAACAGCTTTAAAAATATCTACTTTATAAATGAAAAACACAAACAAACAAACAAACAAAAACATCAAAAAAAATCTTTTAGGGTGGTTTTCAAAACAGTGAGAACATACACAAATCATAACGCAATTCTTAATTTCTCTTCGTCCGTACGTGTTGCTTAGAGACTGTCTTTTTCAAGGCTCAAATACACAGACTCTTCCAAATTTAGAAAACAGGCAGACTTGCAAAGCTGCTTCCAAAAGGCAGCAAGTGAGAGGTAAAAATTTATTTGGTAATGATCAACCCACATTTCTCCAAACAACTTCCTGAAACATATTATTGAATGCTAGCGTGATTCAAGCAAACTTCAAAATTTGTCACCTCCAGTTATGTGGCAATCTGCTTTGTGAGTTTCACACACATTAAAATTTGTGATATCCCTTTACTCATTACTGAAGGGAAAATGAAAGGAAAGTCAACTACAACTGAAAGAGAAATGACCTTCAAATATTTTTGGTTTAAGACAATTACAGGGCCTCTGAAAGACCTTGTGTACACCAAGGTTTCTGGTACTGAGAAGGCTCAGGGGATGCTGATCACGTCCAAAGCACCAGGACGTAGAGCTGGGAACATATATATATGTGTGTGTGTATATATATATATATATATGTCTTCTTATTCCTTAATTTAAGAACTAGGGCACACAATATATAATGTTATTAAACAGATAAATTGCAGGATCATGGTATTACAAAAGACTTGATTCTTTCTCTTCAAACTCCTGGGTGCACTCATGTACTTGTTTATGGTTTATTAACTACCTGACAGCCTGCAGAAAGAAACAAAAGGTAATGGGTGCCCGTGACAGTTGACGATCAAGGAACCATAATGCAACTGATATTAGAATGTAAATCTATGGGGAAATGGTTAAATTTAAAAGAAGTTGACTGGTTAAGTCTCAGAGGCACACCCTATCTTTGAAAAAAGGAGGCATTTTGACAATCTTTTAAAATACCTAAACATGCAGGTATTAAAAGGGTTTTCATAGGGCCACCTACAGCTAACCACAGGGCATCTTAGGGACAGGCCAGCTTCGCTGAGACGGATACCAGCCGTTTTATGTAGGTAAGACGCACAATTAGATTCAGCAATGAAGAAGACAGTTCAATCAGCCTCACTGTTCAAACATCCCCAGTCCCCACTGAGCTCACACACCAGTGCAAAGCCAGGCCTTTTTTTGAGCAGCATTCGAACTGTCTTAGAGAGCAGTCTTGTAGTAGGGCTAAAGAGCCACGCTGTAGCCTCAATTGGGCCACTCTAGCAAGCCGTTGAACTTATCTGAATATTGATTTCCTCACATGGATAAGAGGGGAAATACGCATCTGGGAGGGTAGAAGGGAGGTGGAAGTCTTCTGAACATCTCATGGCTGGCACTGTCCTACATCCTCTCACCCCTCACGCCAGTCTCTGACATGCCGGGGACACAGTGCAGACCGGATTTAAACCCTGGTCTATCTGGGGCGGTCACCCTGGTCATCCATCTGTCTTCCCATGTAACCTGATGTATTTTTTGTTATGTGGTTTGCTCAGGTCGCTTCCACTGAGCAGGCAATGCTTGCCATTGGGCAGAGATAACAGAGATTCCAGTCCTGCAAGTTTGGTGCCTTCTAATTTAGGTGAAGAGTCTTCCTGTTGCACAACAAGAATTAGTTGTGGCATTAATACCATATGTCCCCAGAGGGCACCAGCCAAATCTCCAAAGCCACTTTTTCAAAATTGTTTGGAGGTAAGTTGATATTTATTATGATGGCATGACAGTTACCAGCAACTGAATCCAATTAATTCTCATACTTCTATTTTTAAATTACTTGAATTAGAGGAAGAGTATCATTAATTATGGAACTTGCTGTCTAGTTTTATAAAAAGCTTGCCATATCACAGATAAAATCTGAAGCAAGTCGAGGAGAAACGCTGACAGTTTATGTCTTCAGGCAACAAAGGCCTTGGGGGTAAAATTATGGTTTTGTGCTTGCAGGGGCTGCCAGTGCAACTTGCTTTACAATTACATACGTCTTTATAGAGGTTGCCTCTGAAAAGGGCAACCACGTTAGCACACATACATGTAACATTAAAGCCATCAAGCTGAATTAAAGCAGCAGAGCGGTTCTCCAAGTGAGACAGATTCAGAACATTCCCAACAGGCACAGGGAATCCTTCCCATACATGATATCCAATTACTGAATATTAAAATGCTTTAAAGCGCTGTGGTAGGAAGTCCCTGACAAGGTGGGCTTGAGCACACAGAGCTGCTCCAGGCATCCCTGGGGCTCTCACATCCACTTGAGGCTCCCAGAGGCAAGTGCAAGGAGGTTTTGGTTCCAAATTAAGGCAAAAAGGGGAGTTCTACAAGTTATGAATTCTGACCTAAGCCTCTAATAGAATAAATTGGGATAATAAAACAAAACAAATGAGAAGTAATCTAACTGTAAGACAATTTGTTTACTTTTATGGAGTCCCTTAAAACCAATCCAGAAGGATGAATAACTGATATATTAATGCTTTAAAGTACTTTTTAAAAAAGTTTACCAAATAGGGTTACTTTGGCAGCATTTTTGACTGCCCAACACTAGAACTTTTTATAAACAAAGCTCAGGTCCCCCAGGACTCTTTACAGCCCAGTGAGGACTAAGCTCTAATGAGGACTCCCACCCCTGGTGGAATCTACTTGACTGAGAATCCTGACCCGTCGACCCCTTGTCGGCTGAGGCCTTGGGCAAATCATTTACTCTCTCTAAGGGTCAGTTCTTCAGCTACATAGTAACAATCTTGGCATCACAGAGTTGCTTTGAGGATTTGAGGATGAATTGAGGTAACACATGTACAACCCTTAACCCAGTACCTGGCATACAGGAAGCAGTCAATAACTGGGTGACGGTCTCATGACTGTAGGAACTATTATTACTAATTAAGAATGACAGCATGACAGTGGAAATAGAACCGGTGAACAGAACCACTAGAACCACTACAGATGGAGAACCCCGTGACCTGAAACATCCAGCCACAGTTTGGAAGCAATCATATCCCCTATGGCCAAGCAAAATACTTCTCCAGCAAGAGGGCTGAACTAATCCTACTGGGCTAATATTTGACCACTGCTTTTTTATGGCACACTTAGGTACCAACCCAGCCACACGGTCCATCACGGACAGCTCTTTTGGGAAGGTAGTTCGAGGCTACTGCCAACTCTCCTGACTGACACATGGCCAGACTAGATAATATACTGGCAGAGCGTCACACTTGATGGCCACTGTATTTCAGATATCACTAGAATCAAAGTTCTTCCTTCCCATATGAAGTAACTAATACAATTCATTTCTCTGGAGAGGCTTCCATCAGCATCAAGCCTGGAAACCTCTTTAAGGCTTTAAGATTAAAATAAAAACAGCTGGTGAAGGGGTGGAAGCATGTCAGTGGCAAATACTCTCTATAAGGGGAACACAGAGTTAGGCTAAAAACAATGCAACAGGAAGTCAAGCAAACACAAGGTCCAGAAATATACTGAAATATTATTTTAAGACTTTCACCTTTGATGCAATCTCATTCTCCATATATTAGTGCTTTTGTGATATCTGGGGGAAGGAGCAGGAAAATAATGATGATGAATAAAATGGATTCTGATTAAGTAACATCTGGGCTTGAGAGGGGGTATCTCTTAACCACTGAGAAAAAGAACTCTGTCCTGGGAAGCGGATTTGGATCAACTGATAGAGCATCCACCTACCATATGGGAGGTCCAGGGTTCAAACCCAGGGCCTTCTGACCCATGTGATGAGCTGGCCCATGCGCAGTGCTGCCGCACACAAGGAGTGCCATGCCATGCAGGGGTGTCCCCTTCATAGGGGAGCCCCATGTGCAAGGAGTGCACCCTAGAAGGAGAGCTGCCCGTGTGAAAAAAGTTCAGCCTGCCCAGGAGTGGCACGGCACACATGGAGAGCTGACATAGCAAGATGATGAAACAAAAAGAAACACAGATGCCTGGTGCCACTGAGAATGCAAGTGGACACAGAACACACGGCAAATGGACTTGAGAGCAGACAACTGGGGCAGGGGGGTGGGTTGGGTTAAATAAATCTTTAAAAGCAGAAAAGAACTCTGTCCAGTTTTAGAGCCAGCAGGATGGAAAATGACTGCAAACACCGCCCCCCTACCAACCTCTCCGCAGGCAGAAAATGAGACATTATAATCAATCTTAATCAGGATTTTCAAACTTGATATGTGCCAAGTAACGAGAATTGTATCCAATTGTCATTTTCATGGTGGAGGGGTCAAAAATAATTGAACACTTTCAAAATATTACTCAGTAACTAGTTAATATTTGTAAGGGAACGATCAGTCTCTAGAAGAGACTAAGAAATGTAAAGCCAACTCTAAAACTTGGTGTACACTTACATGTTCATATTTAACCTAGTTACTGGGTAATTTCTGAAAGGGTTCATTTCTTTTGGTATTACCATTTTATAGGAAGTCTTAGTTGCTGAAGAAAACTCATACCACAAGAAATGTAAGGTATAGAAACATAAGACTCACAAACTTCGCAGAATTAGTTAAGACTCTTCATACTGCTACTACTTCAATGAAATTATGTGTATTATTAGTACTTCGTGTAGGAAATTAAGGTATTACTGGAAAATCTCCAAAAAGGTTACACTGCAATTCATCATTGAAACAAAATGATTGTATACACAATGGGCACTGAGTCATAGTTAAATATGCAGTGTTTTTTTTTCTCCCTTACTAATATATAAAATAATGTCTAAAATCGATGATGTATTATGTGAAATATTAATTTCTTAAAAATATCAAATTCAAAATAAATTTTTTCCCAGCTCTGATCTAGAAGTAGCCCAACAGCTGCAGCAGCCTTTCGCAAGCTAGTAACATTCACGTGCTCTTGAGGCCAGACTCCCTGAGTTCAAATTCTGGCTCTGCATGACCCTGATCAAGGTATTTATCTTTTCTGGGCTTCAGTTTCCTCCCTTATAAAATGGAGATAAAAAGTGCCCATCTCTCAGGGCTATTCCAGGAATTAAATGAGGTAATATTTGTACAGAGCTCAAAACAGTATTTGGCACATATTAAGCAACATATTAACAGAAGGGCTTATTAAAGAAAACTAGCACCCAGATTTTGAACTCAAGCTATTTTCTACAGAAAGGCACCAGGGATTCTTAGAGAATAAGTAATTACATACCTTGGGACAAGGAAATCACAAGATGGGCAAGGTCCAACATGCGATTGCCAGAAAGGTAGAAGGCATTCAAGGATGTCGGGGACAGTACAGAAAAACACTGGCCAAGATGGGTACACATGGACATATAGATAACTGAAATGTGCAAGGCATGATTTTGTAATGATATGTAATCAAGAAAAGTTAAATATAAGGTATACAGTGAGGTGTTCTTGTGCAAAAGAAGGGAGAAAAATTTACATTCAATTTTTGTTGATTTCAATAAATGGAAAAATGCTACATGTTTTGTCACGTCTATTAAATATATATCTGTTTAAGTAGAAAAAGGTGAATGCAGGAAACTAAGTGGTACTAGTCTTAGAAGACATAGGGAGCATACAGACAACAGGAAGGCCTTAACATAATTAATAACCAAGGGGAAAGAAAAGGGAGCAGTGTGTGTCAAGTGATGAATTAGCAAAATGTTCTATAAGGTGAATTAACTGCAGTCTTCATCCTTCACATCCTAGGAGATGGTACCCTTCGACAGCCCTACTAATTACAGTGAGACATAATAAAGCACATATAAACTTCCAGTGATGTAAACAGATGGGCAAACATTAGGTTGACAGGACAATAGTCAATGAAACTGGCCAAGCAAAACTTAAAGAGAATAAAACATTCTGGGGGGAGCACCATGCTACAAAACACTAGGACCTGTATGGAAAGCATGGCCACAAAATCTCGTTGATGTATCAAATGGATGTCAAATATTAAAAGGGGCCTAGCCAAATGACCAGTGGCCTGGATTTGAATGAATCTAGAGATGACCAAAAATCAGTGGGCTGATCAGCTCCTGTCTTATGACTTATTGTATCTTACCTAGATCCTGTCACCTCAGTTGGTCAGAATATTTTTTCTGACTCCGATAAAGTTTCTATAACTGTAAAAACGTACTCTTGTGTTACTGTCTCCCTAGGAAAGTATTAAAATGAACACTGCTCTAACACTTGAAATTATTCAAATGTGTATGCTGCTACAAACTTAAGAAAGTAAATGCACAAGTTTAAGAATAATAAATGAACACCCACAGTGTCGGCACTGGAGAACAGGTTTGGATGTGTTATGTAAGTTTCATAATCACTGGATCTCTGTGTGCTTTTGTGTGCTGATTACAGCTTTTGAAGTGTTCAAAAGAATCATCATTGTGGCTTACATTGTTAAAAAAAATTAAGGTCTGTAAACCATGTTTAAATAGCTTTAAGAAATATTTAGGGAATTGATTTTCAAAGTTTGGCTTTAAGTATAAACTTAATAGTTTGAGGATTAAAGTTAAAATAGTATCAAGTGTTTTACTCCATGAACAAGATCCCCTCTGTATATTAAAGAATATATCAAGTGGGTCACAAACAGAATGTCCAAAAGCTATAAACTGTATTTCTCCCCATGAAAGACTATTCAGAAGTACAGTAGTCCTCTTCTTCCATCACAATGACCCCAAGGGAAACAAAAGATAAAGGCAACAATAGGAGAAGAAAGGAGAAAGAAATGTTACAGTTTATCTTCCATATGCTTGTCTAATTAAAAGTAGGTCCTGGAGATAATTGGAAATTAACCACAACAAACTGTGGCTTCAGTTTGTTGAGTAAATGTAAGCTGGCATGTATAGCTTAACAACAACCTCCTTCTCTTTCAGCTTTGAAATAAAATTAATCTGGAATAATTTAAATGCTGATGTATCTAGAGGGATTAAATAAAACACGGAGGTTTAAATGTGGAAGGAGGTGAGAGAGGAGCTGAAAAACACTTGTTATTTCACTGACCCATTTCTCCCCGCAGAAGGGTTTAAGCCAAAATAAATCACCTCCACATCCTTGGGTCTGCTTATCCCTGGAGGCTACTCCCCTTCCTAATTTAATGTCTTTCCTTTTGAGAGTCTGGATATTACTTTCTAAAACTCTCTCGTTCCTCCCCACCTTTTCCTCCTTCACTTAAGACAACACAGTCTGTGTGGAAGAAAGGCTAAAAGGGAAGACGAATTACTGAGCATCAACGTGTGCCAGGCACTGAGGGGAGAGAGGCGAGAAGTTTCCATTATCTTATTTCATCACCATGAATCCTGGGAGCTGGGCATCATCACCCTACTTTTATAGATAAAAACCTCAGGTTCTAAGGAAGTGAGCAATACGCTCCAGGTCCTCACAGCAAATGAACGCGCAGGCTTGAGTCCAGTCTGCCACCACAGCCTGCATGCTCTCCCACTGTCCCGTGCTGCCTTTTGTGTCTTTGCCCTCTCTTTAGACTGGAACTGTCAACTGTTTTTTCTCAGGCTAATTGTCCAGTCAAAACCCTCCAACACAGCACCCAAAAAAGCAGCATGACTAAGAATCTGGTCTAATTCTCATTTGAATAACCAGTGGTTTTATCTTGCCTAAGAGGTTTATCACCCCATCCTGGATGGCAAGAGCACTCTTGGTGGACTGGAGAATTTAAATTGGTACCTGTACCAAGAAGAGGCACTGTCCTCACTAAGCTTTCTACCAGCCCGATGCAGTGTGATGAGCTCTCCTCATCAGCCTGCCCTTCAAGTTCCGGTCTGGGAAAGACTGCCTAGCAGGCAGCTCCCAGAGGCTGGCAGAGAGAGCAACCCTCTCTTGTTGACAGTCCTCATTAGACTCTCTCTACATTCAGTCATGTCAAAGAGTAAAGTCTTTAAAATCAGCCTCTGAAGCCACGAGGGCAAGACCAATTAACATCATTTTTAAAGCTCAAGGCAGAAAAGGAATTAAGATTCCATTTATTTAAAAATACAGTGCGCAAGAGGAAAATAAGCATTAAGGACAAATAGAGGACAGTCTACTTATCGGTTTGGCTTACAGTTATCATGCGTACAGAACAGGTCATCAGGAATTGGGTTTTGCTTATTTTCACTTCATTTTTACAAGCCTGGGAGAAGATTTGGCTCAAGCGGTTGAGGGCTGCCTGCTTCCCACATGGGAGGTCCTGGGTTCAGTTCCCTGATGCCTCCTAAAAACAAAACAAAACAAAAACAAACAGCAAGCAAAGCAAATGAAAAAGCAACTTAGGGGAGCCAATGTGGCTCAGTGGTTGAGCACCACTTTCCCACATATGATGTCCTGGGTTCAATTCCCGGCCCCTAGTACCTCAAAAGAAAAAAAAAAAGAAAGCCTATCTGAAGAGGCAAGAAAAGCATATTTCTATTTATTTACTCTTTGCCCCGTGAATATATGTGAGGGAAGAAAAACAATCAAGAATACTATATAGAGTTGGGCAGGATGCTCACTGCACAAATATACTGCCCTAAGGGGCCAAGACATGCATTATAGCAGGGGTTGCATCTACCTGGAGGAAAGGGTGCCTCTTTGAAATTCATACATATGTACCATATGGGAAGGGCTGGCTACGTCATTCACAGAGCTCTGTGCAAAATGTAAATGAGTAGTCTCTTATTCAAAAATTATTAAAAATTTGAAGACAACAGCAGAGCATTAAACCAAGCATAGAGACCTTCTAAGAAAAAGAAATGTCAACTGTACCTGCTTTACTTTTACTCATACTAAACAAAGATAATTATAACTAGAACTTTCAGAAATATCCTCTTCTATTCTCAAACTCTTCAAAGTGGTAAACTTCGTGAAACAGTAGCCAATTTGAAAAATATTCTTGTTTTACTTTCTATGATGTAAAATAAGAAAAAACAAAAAACAACAAATCTAATACAATTGCCGAAATAAAAACCTTCACTATTAAAAGCAAATATCACAAAATAATTAAATTGGTACCATAGGGTATAACCTTGAAAACCACCTCAGAATATAGAAAAAAAAAAAAAACAGGAAACGGACTTGGCCCAGTGGTTAGGGCGTCCGTCTACCACATGGGAGGTCCGCGGTTCAAACCCGGGGCCTCCTTGACCCGTGTGGAGCTGGCCCATGCGCAGTGCTGATGCGCGCAAGGAGTGCCGTGCCACGCAGGGGTGTCCCCCGCGTAGGGGAGCCCCACGCGCAAGGAGTGCGCCCGTAAGGAGAGCCGCCCAGCGTGAAAAGAAAGTGCAGCCTACCTAGGACTGGCGCCGCCCACACTTCCCGTGCCGCTGACGACAACAGAAGCGGACAAAGAAACAAGATGCAGCAAACAGACACAGAGAACAGACAACGGGGGGGGGGGGGGGGGGGGGGGGGGGATGATTAAATAAATAAATAAATCTTAAAAAAAAAAAGAATATAGAAAAAATGAATCAAGAAATTTTTAAAAAGATGAAAGGCTCACATATGAATGAAAGAGAATCCTGGCAATCTACTCTTGTATTATAGTCTTTCTCACTATTGTTAAAATGTCATATTTCCCAAGTGCATAAGTACTTTCCCCAAACCCAAGAAAGAGCAGATAAGAGCAAAATCAATAAGCAAAGTACAATATAAGAAAATGTCTTGGAATTAAAGAGTTCCAAGATTGAAACCTGAGAGAACTACAAGTAATCCAGGCAAAATTAATGCCATGCCTTGTAAACATCCTAAATGTAAAGATGTACACATCTTTATGTAAACATCCCATCAGAAAAAAAAAAGGATTTAAAATTATATTCCCTGATGTTCTTCTACTACAATAAACACCTCAAGATCGTGACCCACTAACTTTATACCTAACCTAGATGATATTCATGTGATGACAACAGAAAAAAATTCTCTATTTCTATTTTGGCTTAAACAGGCTCAGAATATTGTCCATAAATACTACAAGCAAATATATTTCAAATCTCTGAGAAGTGAATTAAAGAAAAGAATAATTGATGGTGGAAGTTACATTAGAAAGTTAACAACTGATAAGTTATTGAAATCTGTTATAATCATAGAAATGATGGAAGAAGTGCTATTCCTCATATCTAAAATGTTCAAATTAGGAACTCAAATGGACAGCAGAATGTGAAAATACAGCAACAGACTCTTTCAAAACACAATGGGATCACGAAAGCAGTTGTGGCTCAACTGATAGAACGTCCACCTACCATATAGGAGGTCCAGGGTTCGGTACCCAGGGCCTCCTGACCTGTGTGGTGAGCTGGCCCACGTGCAGTGCTGCCGCATGTAAGGAGTGCTGTGCCACTCAGGGGTATCCCAGGAGTGGCGCTGCACATATAGAGCTGACGCAGCAAGATGACACAACAACACAAAAAAAGTGACACAGTTTATGCAAGCGGACACAGAAGAACACACAGTGAATGGGCGCAGAGAGCAGACAATGGGGGAAGGGGAGAGAAATAAACAAAATAAATCTTTAAAAAACACACACACACATAATGGGATTATACTCCCAAATTATTTTAATGAAGATGAGGAAATGGCAGAAAAAATGAAATGAGTTTTCATTTTTTGGAAAAGGACTCAGTCATGTGCTATTTTTATGACTGTGCACATTACGTGTGGTCTCCTTATCCATAAAATAAACACAATAGTAGCTACCTAGCAGAGTTGTGGTGAGAGGAGAACACTTTCACACCTTTGCTATTATTAGGTATGGTGGGTTACACGGTGGACCCCCAGTGTTAAGTTCACACCCAAATGCCCAGACCTGTGATTGTCGCTTATTTGGAAAATGGGTCTTTGGAGATATAAATAAGTTAAGGATTTTGAGATGAGGAGATTATCCTGAATTAGCTGGAGGGCCCTAAATCCAACGGCAATGCCCTTTTAAGAGGGAGGCAGCGGGAGATGTGACACAGACAGAAGAGGCCCACTGAGGCAGAGACTGGAGTGACATGGTCACATGTCAAGGAAATCCAACAACCACCAGAAGCTGGAAAAGGCAAAGAACGGATTCTATTCCCCTATAGAGTCTCCAGGGGGAGTCCATCCTGAAACACCTTGATTTTGAACTTCTGACCTCCTGAATTGTGAGAGAATAAATCTATGTTGTTTTAAGCCACCCAGTATGTGGTAATTTGTTACAGCAGCCGTAGGAAATGAATACAGGCTGAGGAATGACCCCAGGACTTTGTATGTGGAAAGCCGGCGATAACTACTGAGCCACACTGGCTTCCCTGAGTTGGTTTTTTCGTTTGTTTTGCTTGTTTGTTTTTTCAGGAGGCACCATACACCAAATCCAGGACCTCTCAGGTAGAAGGTAGGTGCTCAACTGCTTGAGTCCCATTTGCTCCTACATTAAGTATTACCTAACAAATACCATGCACAATAATGCTCCAAGACACTGCACCATTAGCTGGAAAGTCTCAGTCAGGCAGAGGACAGAGCATCAACCCAATCCATAATTAAAATGGAATGGAAAACCACCAAGCCAAAGCTGCAACAGGGGGGCTTTGCACCTGCAGCCAAATGCAGCCAGCTAGAGAGACAGTGCTGTCCCCAGCCACTTCTCAAAACTCCTAACAATAATTGTCCTTTGACTTTAGGGAACCCACTTATTTAATTACTGGGGTTTTACTGCATTTATTATGTGCCAGGGTTGTGCTAGGGCTGAGATTACAGCAGGAAAAAAAATAAAACAGAACTTGCCCTGAAGGAGCTCCAACAATTTACCATATGTAGTGGTTTGAAGATGTATGACCCCGGAAAAACACGTTCTTAAATTTAATTCATTCCTACAGGTGTAAACCCCTTGTAAGAAGGACCTTTTGATAAAGTTCTTCAGTTAAGGTGTGTCCCACCTCAATCAGGACAGGTTTTAATACTATTACTAGAGCCCTTTATATGAGAATGAAATGCAGGCACACAGAAGGAAAGCTAAAGGAAGCAAGATGCTACATCACTGGAACCTAGAAGAGAAGGGAGCAGCTGCCCTGTGTCTTGCCGTGTGACAGAAGAACCTAGGACCCAAGCTCGCAGGCGGCCAGCCCCAGGACTCTAGTCACAAAAAAGTATCACCTTGATATGGACTTTTTAAAGCCTCAAAACTGTGGGCAATTAAATGCCATTGTTTAAGCTGACCTATTTCAAGGTATTTGCTTGAGCAGCCTAGGAAATTAAAATACCGTATTTCCTCAATCTAAGACAAACGTTTTCCCATATCCATTTAATCCTATGAGCACCCTATGAAGTAGGTCTGACTGGGTCACAGATGAGGAAACTGGCACTGACAGCTAGAAGGGGCCAATGTGAGATTGGAACATGGGCCAATGGACTCAGGAGTCCATTCATTGAAGGAAAGCACTACAGCGGTTTCCTCCGTGCCCCAGTGCCTGACTTGCCACTGGGGAACGGAGCGGCCATTAACCCAGTTTCTCAGGCCAAAAAATCTGGAACCGTCTTTGACTCCTCTTTTTTCTCACACACTCAATCAACCAGTAAATACTGCCATCTTTTCCTTCAAATGTATTCAGAATCCTACCACTTCTCATCTACTCCACAGCTATCACCCTGACTCAAACCACCATCATCTTTTAGCCGGAGTAATACAAGAGCCTCCAATTGGTCTACTGGCGTTCCCCCTACCGGCTCCGGCTGACTCTCCACATAATGACCAAAGCCATCCTTGCAAAAGAGATTGTATCCCACCTTCCTCTCAATACCTCCCAGCTCAGCTGAACTGGCCTTCACCATCTGGCCTCCTCTGTACTCTTACTTCCTACCATCCTCTCACTCGGTCCCCTCTCTCCAGCCACACTTGCTGCTCCTTGAACACACCAAGTATGTCCCCCTTCTCCCGGCCTCTGCACTTACGATTCCCTTTGCCCGGCATACTCTGAAGCTCCTTTACTTCATGTGTATCACTCTTTCACTTCACTCAGGTCTCGGCACAAGTCACCACCCCCAAGGCTCCTCTCCGACCACTCTCTAGAGTAGCATACCCTCTTCTTTCTCCACCCTCTTAATTCTGCCACTTCACAGCAGTGAGGGCTGCCTGCCAGCATGCTATATATCTATCTGTATATTTTCTGCCTCCTGCACTGGAACCGAGGCTCAGGGAGGGCAGAGGCTGCTTTATCCACCACTGTTTCCACGGTGCTTGGAACATCACCTGAGGCGTGGCAGTGAATGCATCTTAGAAATTAACATGTTATTATTCCTTTCTCCCCCCAAAAATTAATAAATCAACCGCATGCATTACAAGTGATATCTCAGAAGTAAGAAATGATATAATCACAGTTGTTATGAAGAATAAATATGGAGTTTTAATGGCATATAATTAAGGGGGTAATTTATACTAGGGATTAGGGATGGCCTCCTTGTGGAAGGGCCATTCAAGTTGAAACCTGAGACTGAAGAGTAGCAGCCAGGTGAGAAAGGTGGGAAAGCCATTCTATCAGGAAGCTAGAGGTGAGGGCCTGGAGGGGAGCACCACAGGCTGAAGGAACTGAGAAAAGCTGAGTGTGGCTGAAGCACAGAGGGGAGGGACGGATGGTAGGAAACCAAGGAGGGGCAGGTCACTGATGGCTCTCTGCGCCACATTAGGAAGCTGTGATTAATAAATAGATCAAAGTAGTTCAGTTAGGATGTGACTTTTCTACTTCAGAAAGTTTGTATAACATGAAATTTATCAGTTCCTTGAAAGAACTTACCAGTTAATTACTCAGGGACATGTTAGAGGTGATGGGGGAAGATTAAAGGAGAGAAGGGAACTAATTCTTTTTTAAAAATGTTTTCCCTTTATTAGCAATATATTCAGGTCATTTATATAGAAATAATGTGGTACATTGGATTTGGAAATCTGAGGCCTATAATGACAATTTTTAGATGAAATTCTAGTTAGGTCTACATGCTTTTGACCAAGGCACTTTATCTGAGATAACCTACTATAACTGAGAGGAATAGGGAAGCTGACTTGGCCCAGTGGTTAGGGCGTCCGTCTACCACATGGGAGGTCCGCGGTTCAAACTCCGGGCCTCCCTGACCTGTGTGGAGCTTACCCATGCGCAGTGCTGATGTGCGCAAGAAGTGCCCTGCCACGCAGGGGTGCCCCACGTGCAAGGAGTGCGCCCCATAAGGAGAGCTGCCCAGTGGGAAAGAAAGTGCAGCCTGCCCAAGAATGGTGCCACACACATGGAGAACTGACACAACAAGATGATGCAATGAAAAGAAAGGTGCTGCTGACAACAACAGAAGCGGACAAAGAAGACGATGCAGCAAATAGACACAGAGAACTGACAACCGGGGTGGGGTGGTGGGGAGAAAAATAAATAAATCTTTAAAAAATTAAAAGAGAGGAATATCTGATGAAAGGCTTATCAAGCCCTTAGAAATGCCCCGAGATCATCTCTCCTCTTTCTTATGTATTATCCACTGTTATCTCCCTCTAGCAATGCTAGTTTATCTAAAGAATCCAAAAAATTTGAAAACAAGCTGGCAAATTGTGAGCCCCCAATGCAGCTCCTTTACTTCATGTGTATCACTCTTTCACTTCACTGAAAGTGCAGCTTGCACTATAGTTGAGAAGATAAAGTATTCCCAGATGAAAAGTTAAATAATAATGGAAGGTTTAAACAGAGTCAAAATAAAAACTAAAAGAAATTATTTAAATATTTGAGCACCTACAGGGTACCAGGCTCCCCAAAGGGGGGATACATAAATAAGCACAAGAGGATGTAGGGCAGGAAACTGGCAGTGGTCAGTAATGGTCAGTAAGTCGCACCAACGCTACCTACTTCACAGTGAGTGTAAAATAGATCAGATTTTTAAAAAGCCCAAAATCTGAAAAAGGAGATGCAATAAAAACCACAATTATTCTTTAGGGAAGCTAATAATATCTGCATCAGATATATTATGCCTAAGAAGCACTCAGATATGTGAGTAAAGCTACTGAAAACTGAGCTTAGAGACATTGATAATCTGACAGATTTTTTTCCTCCCAACAATATTACAAGATGTAAAAGTATACTAGTTTGCCAAATTTCTAAACAATGTTATGTAAAGATGTTCCTTACTCCTCCAAAAACCCACTTTTAATTTAACAAGTTTCTTAATCAAATGTGGCATTCAGAATCTGTTTAAAATGTTACATAAGATATATTTCCACAAAATGTGCCTGTTATCTTGTGCAATTCATGCACTGACTTTAATTACCTAAGTTTGCCATTTAGCATTACTTAGCAAGTACTTCAGAGTTCTTATTGCAATGGGGCCATTCCTCTTCTGGTCCCTGATCTCTTTTCTCCAGAGTCATCCTTCCACTCCAGCACTAATTCACTTGCAGGCCTTTGCACATCTGGTTTCCACTTTGGGGAGACATGTTGGCTAATTCCACTGATCACCACTCATCCTTCAGGTCTCAGCTTCGACTCTACTGTCTCCCCAACATCTATCACATTACCTGACACAGAAAAGGTATCTAACAAATCTTGGCTGCACAAACAAATAAATGTGACCTCCCAGGAAAACTTCCCCGACCCCACAAGTTAGGATTGGGCACCCCTCCCCTACTATCCTTGATACCCTATGTTTACCCCTACAATCGCATGTTTCAAGGGATACTTAAAAATTGCTTCTTTCCTCTGCTAGACTACATTCTTGAAGGTCCAGGTTTTGTCTGGTTACTATTAAATCCCAAAAGTATCCACAGCTTCTGAAAATACTTGTTGACTATCTTTATTAAATCTTTGAGTAACTCACCCATTTCCATTTTTCAATTAAAAAGGAAAAAAAATGACACCTATTTCTTGTGAACCTGCAATGAAACAAAATGGTGTTTATATTAACGAACTCTAATTAGAATTCAGGTAACAGCGAAAACCCACTTACAAAGTTAGACAACTCACCCATTTATCAGAGAACTTACTGACTGAGATATCAATATAGACACACTTTCATTGCCCAGTCAATTCTTAACTTTAATTTTCCAAATACTGATTAAATTTGCAAAAGAAGTGCTTCAGTAAGGATGGGCTGCTATGCCTTAATAACAAGCAAAATTTATTTCTCACTCACTCTATACATCCATTTCAGACTGCTCCATGAATCCTCACTCAACGAGGACAATCTACAGTCTAGAGGGCCACCAGGTGCTGAGGTAGGAGGACTGGAAATAATTGGTGAAGTAGCATTAATGACCACCACAGGAGGTTTGGCAGAAATTTAAGCATCCAACAAGAGTACCTTTCTGTGTACTATAGAAAGGTAAATGTGAATCAATGCATAGCCAATCAGTTTCTACTTTAACAAAGTGAACAATACAAATGTAGGTATTTCTCATTACATCCTAGTTGAATAAAAAGCTCCCACCATAACATAATTGGACAAGAAGGGAACACATCCATGCTCCCAGAAAACCTACATAACAGGATTTTATTAACAGACCACTGTAGCTCTAGAAACTAAAAGCAGATTTGTTGCGCAGCTGTTCACAGGTATTGCCACTGGTGAGGCCTCAGCATTATCCAACTGCTTCCACCTGGCACTGTCAAACACCATTAGCTCATATCAGTGACACATGGGCATGGGGTAACCTCCAGGTCACATGGGCTTGCCCAGCTGGAAAGGGGACAGAAAAGTGTAAGCTTCCCATGTGTCCAGAGGAAGGACACTATGAGCCCCTAACATCTACCTCTTACACATTCCCAGGTGAAATGTCACCATGATTTATTGGTTTTACATCCAGAATCCTCTAACCAGTCCCTTCTTCCAGCTCACCGTCATACATCTCCTTCACCCATTTTCCCCCTCCCATGACCACCAGTTAATTGGCTGCTCAGTGCTTTCACTATGAAATCCCTTACATGACCTACAGGGCCATCACAATCTTCAGCCCCATCTATGTCTTTAGCCCTGTCCCTGGCCTCTGCACATTTTTTTTTTTAAGGCTGACACTCTCTGGATTAGACCTCACTTTGATGATTTTAACTGCAACGAGTCAGAAATCGCAGGACACAAGAAAAACTGACATAGAGTTTCAGTGGCCCTTTATTCCTTGTCAAACGCAGTGCCCACAAAGCAGACAGGATCAGCAGTGTCTGCAGTCGGCGACTTTACTGTGAGAACCATAAGAAGTTCTGCTGTCCAGCTTCTCAGCGCTAGCCCCGCTCCCTTTGTCGATTTGTTACAGAGAAATTTTGTTACCATCCGCAGCAGAGCTTCTGCAGGAAGTATCCAGACAATCCTCCCAGCATTTGAGAAGATGTGCGCCTCTTCAAATCGTCATCCATTGTGAGGTCACCTTAGGCTTCTATCCACGACAAATGCCCCCAGGTTTTATTTGAGAACCAAAGCCCCTCCCACTTTCTCCCTGCGCCTCAATAGACTCTAGAGCTATCATCCCAAAAGGAGGCCAGGAGGATTCCTAAGGAGAAGCATCATTCAGATGCTATTTCTTCTTCCATAATGAAGGGAAGCACGAAACTCCAGGGAGGTTCCAGAAAATTTTGACTTTTAAAGGTGCAGAACTGGTAAAAGGATAGTTCATTAATCTGTGGAAATGAATAGACAGGGTGACAGCACATCGTAGTGTTTGTAAGTAGGAGTGCTAACACATGGGTATGACAGTGGTTGAAAGGGAAATTCTAAGGTCATGTAGATTATTAGAAGGAAAGCTAAAAATTCCAACATGGGACGTATAGCACAGCGAAACCCCATGTGAATTATGAATATGAATATATTGTATATCTAAGACACTTGTTTCATTGAAACTGAACAAATACATGTTATGTTATAAGATGTTAATATCAGGTAAAAAAACACATTATGCTAAGAGAAAGAAAGCAGGCACAAACTACTATATCTTGTATGATTCCATGTATATAAATGTAAATGTAAATCACTTTATAAAGATGGAATTAAGTTAGTGGTTATGTAGGGCTGGGAAGGATAGAAGGATTGAGAGGTGAATGCTAAGAGGTGCAGTTTTTCTTTTTGGAGTAATGACCTTGGTCTAAAATTTTTCGTGGTGATGAAAGCACAACACTGATTATACTATAAGCCTTTGATTGTACACTTTGGATAGGTTGTGTGGTATGTGACTATATCCCAATAAAACTGCTTCAAAAAAAAAGAACAGTCAAAATTTTATCAGTATTCACTCTGTCCAGAAGGATGAATTACTTTTTATATTTCTGGGGTCAGGTGGTTCAGGATCCATATGGGGATTTTTCCTGAGGATCCCCTAAAAATGTGTATCTACAGTCACAAAAGACTATTCCAATACCCCAAAATTGCCACATTCATAATGCTATGACTTTTCCTACATTTCTGTCTTCCTCACATACCTCCTGTATCTAATTCCCATTTTTCAAAGTTTAGATCCATGTTTAACCCCTTTCCACTGCCCCAACCCAGAATTAAGGCCCCCTCTCTTTTGATCACTTCATCACAATAGCTGTATTACGGTAAGACACACAATACCTCCCCTCTACTACTACGAACTCTTTGAAGAAAGAGAATTCATTTTATTTTAACCCTCAGAGGCTTTTATTCAGTGGAGGTTTCATAAACGTTTGTTACCTGAAGGAAAAGTGAATTAATTTAATGTTCTTCTGCCCACCTAGTTGAAACAGTCTAATTTTTACTTGTACCAAGTATGATACACATACATAATTAACAATGGGCATTCTTGATAGATTTTCTTTAATAAACATAATTTTAATAATCAAATTATTTTACTAACATAACACAATCTAAACATCTTCTGTTTAAGTATCTATGTCATAATATGCTCCAAAAATCTTGAATGCCATATGGAATGAGACAGAAATGACTCACCTATCAATTTATAACTACCTAATCAATTATATTTACTAATAAAATAAGTTACCTTATAAAGCTGAAAAGATAGCTTTACAGATAAGTTAAATCACTGTTCTGAAATATGGTAAAATAAAATATATCTCAAGAAAGGATATATACTTAAGTTCTACTATCAAGGTATGCTTTTTTTTTTTGCAAAAAGATTAGTAGAGCTCACTATTTTAAATAGATTCTATTTAAATCAGAGTAACTCTGCCATAGAAACAGATACTCAAAGCAGTTCTGGTAAGAAAAAGGTACTGAAAGTAAAATAAATCAATCACATAAATGAGTCAAAAGAGTATCAAAATGCACATTAGGGAGGAAGCGGATGTAGACAGAGTCCCAACCACTCATCCTTAGCCATTTACTCCTAATGACCTTCAAGAAGCTATTTCTACTAGGCTCTGGTCATTTACTACTTGAAATGGACACACCACTAGTTATCTTCCACTTTAGAAAAATCTAGCATATTAAATTTCAACTCACAAAGAACAAATAATGGTTAACACTAGAATGATTCTTAAAGTTGGGAAAATATGTCCTGCAGGGATATATTTTAAGCAGCAAGCTTTCCAGTACTTTTAAAATATAATTTAGTTTATATGAATTTTCAAAACCAAATTTCAAATAAGACCCTTTGTCCTTTACTCTTAGCTCAGGGATGCTGAGAACAGTACAATGATACAGTGACTGCAGGACCACATAGAAGTACTGGGTATTGATTAAAATTACATCAACGACAGCTGCTTTCCACAGCAATTTAACTGCCAAAGAGGGAAGGACATTAGCTCTGCACCAAACGACAGCACAGTTTCAAGAGCCACGGTGATGTCCTCAGATCACCCACCTACAGGCAATTCGGGGCTAACAGGAAGGACAGAATTCAAAGCTGCTGTGATCTCCATTTCTTTTTTTTTTTTCCTGGAGAGATCAAGTTTTAAACAATCTTACTTTTTCAACTTTTCATAGACCCTATTTGGACAACTACACACTTTACAAATTTAAATTTGGTTACAATTGAATCATTTCTCAAAAAATGAGATCCCAGAGTGGAACCAACAGCTTGCCATCACCACCACAATTTTACCTGCTTCACTACTAAAATTTTGAAGCTATTCCTTCTAGACTAATACTTCAAATCATAATTCTTCTAAACGGTATAGCAACTGCATTATTGCTTTTAAAGAATTAGCCAAAAGAGCCTAAAATTTTAGCCCATTTTAATTCAGGATAGGTTATTTATTAAACTTTTACATTTATTTTATTTATTGTAGGATGTTCAATAATATTATAAGTTGTCCTTGGTACTCGTTCCTCTAATCCTGCAATTTGGGTTGGACAAAAAAGGCTATCCTTCAGGAAAAGAGATTTGTTACCACTACACAGTACTTGGTTTACCATGCTATTCAATTTAGAACCCTATAACATTAAATCAAATGTAAGGGAACAGAGGTGGCTCAAGCCATTGGGTGCCTCCCTTCCACATGGGAGGTCCCAGGTTTGGTTCCCAGTGCCACCTAAAAAGAGGACACACCACAAACAGAAACATAGAGCAGACAGCAAGCACATGCAACAAGGGAGGCAGGGAATTAAAAAAAATAAATCTTAAAAAAAAAATCAAATATAATTAGAATCTCAATTCATTTCCACATTTTGTTAAAATGCATATTCAGCCAACGAATCCTTTGGAGATATTATTTAAGATAATGGGGGGAAAAAGCAGATGAAAAAACACTGTTTATGAACTGTAATCAAATATCCTACTTAAAAGTCAGTAGAAATCACTCATCAGTGCACAAATTCTGTAATGATACTCCCACAGCACCTTACAGCCAGAATGGACAGAAAGCTGTTGACTTAACTTTATCAACAAGCAAACTGATGACTAAAGGCCATATGACCCAGCAAACCCACTTCTGGGTATATACCCAAAAAGAACTGAAAACAGAGCCTGATATTTGTACCCCCAAGTTCATGGCAGCATTCTTCACAATAACGAAAAGGTGGAAACAATCCAAGTGTTGAGATGAATGGATGAACAAAATGGGATATATACATGTAACAGAATATGATTCAGCCATAAAAAGGAATGGGATCCTGATACATGCTACAACATGGATGAACCTTGAAGACATCATGTTGGGCGAAATAAGCCAGACACAAAAGGACAGATATTGTATGATCTGATTTATATGAAAAACCCTGAAGAAATACACAGAGACAGAGTGTGGATTACAAGTTACCAGGGGCTGGGAGTACTGAGGGGATGGAAATGGTGTCTTAATGCTTGATGAGTACAGAGGTTCTGTTTGGGGAAATGAAAAAACTCTGGTAATAAATGGTGGTATTGGAGGCACAATATTGTGAATGTAACTAATATCACTGAATTGTACATGTGCAAGTCGTTAAAATAGGGAATTCTGTGTTGTATATACGTTACTACGATAAAAATTTTAAAAATAAAACAAGCACACAAACTAAGGAGTAAAAGAGTGAAGCAGCTCGCTGACACCACAGGCAAGTTAGGAGCACAGCCAAGACGACCTCCAGCTGCATCTTCACGGCACAACGATGCCTCCTCTGTCATAATGTGCACAGGTTTAACTCTTCATGAATTTATCTTCCCCAAAAGAGTGTAAACCTCTTATAGCTAAAACTTATCTTTTGTCTCTTAGCATGTGATAAAGACAGGAAATGTATGATAGTGACACAAAGAAAACCAGTGCAATATTACCCATGTAATACTAAATAATCCCAGAATTGCTGTAAACATAAAATGCTCAAAGATTTGTACTTCAGCCTTAACTAGCAAATTCTGGCCCAAACTGTTTATCATTATCTGTTAAGGATGGGTGATGCTAACCTTCCTCAAGTGTCTAATAATCTTAAACAGTACAAACATAAATGACACATGGGTCATGTGGAAAAGTCTACTCAATCAGTATAAACATTCATATCAAAAGCGGAAGAACTACGTTCCACCATGGTTTTTTTCTAAATAGTCTAAGTTATAATGTCTAGGCATCATTTTCCTTTTTCTCTCATGAGTATACAGTGGAGTTTACTAGTGAGTGGGATATCACAACAGATTAAATAAAGAAGCAGCTATAAGAACCCAGTTGTCTTCTATTAAGCCAGACATTAAAGAGATTTGCAAGTATTTAACAATGCCACTTTCTCACTAAACTGTTTTTTGTTTTGGAAAATATCATTTTCACTTAAAAGGTTTATATGCTATTGTTTGTGTTTTAGTGAACTTACATTTTTTAAAAAATTTCTTTTTTAATTTCTAATGCAGAAAACATCATTGCATAGAACCTACAAAAACCAAAGTTCTTCAGTCAGTTTAAGAATCAATACCAAAAAAGGAATATACATTAATTATTGAAATTTATTTGAATCCCAAATTTCCTTTGTTCACATCTATGCGTACATGACTCCAAATAAGAATATACTAGGGGAAGCGGATTTGGCTCAACTGATAGAGGTTCAAACCCAGGGCCTCCTGACCTGTGTGATGAGCTGGCCCATGCACAGTGCTGATGCATGCAAGGAGTGCTCTGCCACACAGGGGTGTCCCCCATGTATGGGAGCACCACATGCAAGAAGTGCACCCCACAAGGAAAGCCATCCTGCACAAAAAAAGGGTAGCCCTCCCAGGAGTGATGCCACACTCACAGACAGCTGACGCAGCAAGATGATGCAACAAAAAGAGACACAGATTCCCTGTGATGCTGACAAGAATATAAGTGGACACAGAAGAACACACAGTGAATGGATATAGAAAGCAGACAACGGGAGGGGGGAAGTGGGAGGGTAGGGAGAGAAATAAATAAAAAATAAATCTTTACTAAAAAAAAAAAAAAAAGAATATACCCATTTGGAGGTAGTAGAAATAGCTCAGTTGGGAGAGCATGAGACTGAATATACTGGCTTGAGATTGGACAGAGATGGAAATGGGACAATTACCATGGGTGACTTTGAGCTTTAGTATCATCAAAAGCAAACTGCAAGCTTCAGCATAAATCACCTAATCCATAAATGAATGAAACCACGGATTGTGCCTAATTCAATAATGTTTTAGATCATGCCCGGAAGAGATTAATGAGCAAGCAACTTATGAATATACAAAAAACAATAACAACAAAACTTGAGGATGGGGGAGAAAAATGAGACAGGGAAAAAATGCTGAACATGTGAAAAGGTAGAAAAAGTACTGGTATTTCAGAAACTGTACTGAATTTCTGAATTCAGCATCCATCCCATCCACTCAACCACATATATCAACATATCTACTTTTTCCAGGAGGTACCATTCTTACCTGCTTATCTCCAGCTAAAAAATGGAAAACTAGAGATGTTTTCTCCTTTCCCTTCAGGGCAGCCCATACCCTTCAAGGCACAGCATACCATGCAATGCCTCCAACAAACATCTTCTGACCAGGTGGATGTCTGCAATTCACTAGGTACTGTGAATAACTATTGGGATCCCAGGAGTTGAGCACATAATTTGAAATTAGCCTGCAGAACACATCCGAAATTAAAAGAACTTTATTGATTAGGTTTCTACTGTATCATCTCTATTTATTTGAGCATTAGTATACATGGGTCTGTATTAAGAATTGGGGGCCAGGGGGTGTTAAAATATATATGACAAGGCCCACATCCTCAAGTTTACATTCATGAAAATTAAAACAATTAAAAAGCAACAAGAGATATTACAGATAACCTGTACAATGTGTGATAGCTCGACAGACAGAAATCCTTCAGAGTACGGTCTCAGACTGACTCATAAAGGATATTCTTCTAAAATTCCATATTTAAATTTAGATGTAAAAAATAAGCAACAGGATCCCCTCAATCAGTAAACCTGGTTTACCATAACACTATTTTGGTACAGTATTTTAAAATAAAGTACATAACTTACATTTCTCAAAACAATTTCCAATGTAAACACTAATCTTTTCCAACTATTAAATAATGCCACTAGAAATACTGAAAAAGTCACATTTGAATATTTTTCCCAGGTAAATCTCACTATTCAAATTATGGCTTACAAGATCTACAAGGATGTTCATCAAAGACTGCTTTTAATAGAAAAAAAAAATAGGCTACCACTCCTCCCCCCTATATATATATATGGCTACAATGTGGCTATTAAAACACAATATTTAATTTATGGAAAAAAAGTCACTCCATTTAAAGTGACGAAACTACTAATCAGTACATAGAATTATCCCATTTTGTAAATAAATGCATATATACTTACAGATATACAAATTATTGATTTGAAGTTAATTATGAGTGATAGAATTTATGGTTAATTTTTATGTTCTTCCTGGTTGTGATGGCTAGACTAATTGTCAACTCAGCCAGTAAATTACACCCAATAGTTTGGTCAAGCAAGCACTGGGTTAATTATAATACAAGGACATTTATGGACTTTAATCATCAGTGAGTTAATTGCATAGATGGCTGATTACATCTACAATCAACCAAGGAGATTGCTGTCAGCAATGAGTGAAGTTTCATCCCATCAGTTAAATGCCTTAAAAGGGGAAGTGATTTCAGCATTCAGAGAAAATTTTCCAGCTCGACTTTGGACAGCCAACATCTGCGACCTTCATTGGAGCTCCTGGTTTGAAGCCTGCCTGAGGAATTTGGACTTGTGCATCCTCACGTCACATGAGAGAATTTTATAAAATCTTATGCTATTTATAGATATCTCCTGTCAATTTTGTTTCCCTAAAGATCCCTGACTAATGCAGCTTGGTACCAGGAGTGGTTTTATTTATTTATTTTTAAAAGATACTTAGATTAAACAAATGTCACGTAAAAAATTTAGGGGATTCCCATATGCTCTGCTCCCCACACCTCCCACATTTTCCCACATTAACAACATCCTTCATTAGTGAGGTACATTCATGGCAATTGAGGAACACATTTTGGAGCATCGCCACTAAGCGTAGATTAACATTTACATTATAGTTTACACTTTCTCCCACCTAATTCTGTACGTTATGGCAAGATATATAATGGTTTGCATCTGGGACTGTGATGACATTTAGGACAATTCCAAAGTCCCGAAAATGCCCCCACATTATATCTGTTTTTTTCTCTACCCTGTGTCAGAACCTCCAGTGGCCACTGCCTCCACATCAATGATATAATTTCTTCCATTCCTAGAATTATAATAAGCCTATAGTAGAATACCAGTAAGTCTACTTTAATCCATAGCTCATTTTCCAATCCTGATGTCCATGCCACTCCTAATTTGTTTTTAATTAATTAATTTATTTCTCTCACATCCCCCCCCCCCACCCCAGTTGTCTGTTCTCTGTGTCTATTTGCTGCCTCTTCTTTGTCTGCTTCTGTTGTTGTCAGCGGCACGGGAATCTGTGTTTCTTTTTGTTGCGTCCGTGTGTGCGGCACCATTCCTGGGCAGGCTGAACTTTCTTTCCCACTGGGCAGCTCTCCTTGTGTGTGGGGCTCCCCTACACGGGGGACACCCCTGCGTGGCAGGGCACTCCTTGTGCGCATCAGCACTGCGCATAGGCCAGCTCCACACGGGTCAAGGAGGCCCGGGGTTTGAACCGCGGACCTCCCATGTGGTAGATGGACACCCTAATCACTGGGCCAAGTCTGCCACCCCACTCCACTTCTAACTGAGAGGGAGTTGCGATCCCATGGGGCCAATGAGTGGGACTCTCTTACTTGTAATTGTAGACTCTTGGTTCCTTGTCCATCATCACCACCTTGTTACTTGTCCTGGGTGAGACCAATGAACTGGAGAGTAAGTGTTGCAACTCCATTGAGATTCAGGGCCCAGATGGAATAAATATGGACAGCCCAAAGATTTAAGTCTCTTGGACGTACACATATCTACTCTAGTACAAATTATAGGTTCAAATAGAGGGACAGATGAGCCATGTGTTGGGAAATCACAACTGAGTCCAACTCTGTCACACTGCGGAGCATAAATTCTAAAGTAGGGCCCACTGAAAAGGAACCACACTCCTGAGCTATCTGCCCTGACTATAGTGTCTGGATGTCTCCAGAGCCCTCTGGAAACCTGCTATTTGGGGTAGTATTATAGGGTGCCTAACAGTTGCCTCCTGGGAGCCTCCTTGATGCTCAAATGTGGCCTCTCTCTAAGCCAAATTCAGCATATAAATGTATTACCTTCCTCCCAGTATGGGACATGACTCCCAGGGATAAGCCTCTCTGGTACTGAGGCATTACTACCAAGCACCAAGTAGCAATGCAACTGATAAAAGACCTTGACTAATAGGGGGAAAAGGTAAAGAAAAATGAGTTTATATGGCTAAGAGACTTCAAAGTGATTTGGGAGGTCATTCCAGAGGTTACACTTATGCATATCTCAGCAGGATCTCATTGACTGCCAAAGTAAATATTGCCTCAAGTAGCAGCTGAGGAGTTTGGCTGCTCTTCTCGGTAGTCCACATATTACTATGGGAACTGCTGTGACAGACCTAGAATCCTGAAACATTACAGGGATGACAGGGTCTCAGGCTGGTAGAAGTCAAGTATCAGCAGTTAATCACCAAAGACAATGTAGGTGTGGCTACCACAATGAAAGGCAGATTCAAAGCAGCACTCAAAATAGTATGAGTCCCATATAGCAAAGGCATTGGCTAATAGATCATGGGGTACCTAGAAGTGAAATAAATGAGCAGTCTACTAAATTCCTATTTGATCTGTATAATCTGAAAAGTTCTAGGTTGAGCGAACAAAACTCAACTTGAATTACAGACACAGAGAGAATCCCCATCCCTTAATCAATTCCCAGACTTAAAACAGTTTACCGACCCAGAGCCCTTGAATAAGGAGAAGGCCAGTTCCCCTAGGGGATCCTGTTACACTGCCAAAAACTTATACTGTTAATCTGCCTCCCAGCTTTCCCAAAGAGACCTATGGTCTTTTACCAGAATAACTGTGCACTGGGAAAAAGGAGAGCAAAAGCCACACCAGGTTCCTGGAAGGATTGCAGAGATTACTGCTACCATCAAGGATTTGAACTTGATCATCTCTCACTCCCACAAGACATCACACTGTTCCACTGTATTGATGATAGGACGTAGAGACCAAGAAGTAGCATATACCCTAGACTTATTGGTAAGGCATTTGTGTGAGAGAGGATGGGAGATAATTCAACCAAGATACAGGGCCTTCCATCTCAGTGGAATTTCTAGGTGCCCAGTACTGTGGAGCATGTCGAGATATCCCTTCTAAAGTGAAGGATAAGCTGTTGCATTTGGCCCTTCTCATGACCAAAAAAGAGGCACAATGCTTAGGTTGCTTCAGATTTTGCAGACAACACATTCCTCATTTGGGTGCTACTCTGGCCCATTTACCAAGTGACCAGGAAATCTGCTACTTTTGATTGGGGACTGGAACAAGAGGAGGCTCTGTGACAGGTCTGGGCTGCTGTGTAAACTGCATTACCACTTGGGCCATAAGATCCAACAGATCCAATGGTGCTAGAAGTTTCAGTGGCAAAAAGAGATGCTTTCTGGAGCTTTTGGCAGGCCCCTTTAAGAGAATCACCACACAGATCCTTAGAATTTTGGAGCAAAGCCCTGCCATTCTCTGCAGATAACTACTCTCCTTTTAAGAAACAGCTTTTGACTTGCTACTGGGCCTTATAGATATTGAATGCTTAACCATGGGCCACCAAGTTACCATGAGACCTGAGTTGCCTATCATGAGTTAAGTATTGTCTGACCCACCAAACCATAAAGTTGGGCATGCACAGCAGCACTCCATAATAAAGTGGAAGTGGTGTATACGAGATAGGGCTCAAGCAGGTCCTGAAGGCACAAGTAAGTTTCATGAGGAAGTAGCCCAAATGCCCATGGTCACCACTCCTGCCATGTTACCTTCTCTTTTCCAACCCACAGCTTTAGCCTCATGGGGAGTTCCTTACAATCAGTGACTGAGGAAGAGAAAACTCAGGCCTGGTTTACAGATGGTTCTGCACAATATGCAGGTACCACCAAAAAGTGGACAGCTGCAGCAATGCAGTTTTTCTGGGACATCACTGAAGGACAGTGGTGAGGGCAAATCCTCCAGTGGACAGAACTTTGAGCAGTGCACCTGGTTGTTCATTTTGCTTTGAAGAAGAAATGACTGGAGGTACATCTGTACACTGATTGCTGGGCTGTTGCCAGTGGCTTGGCTGGATGGTCAGAGAATTGGAAGGAACAAGATTGGAAAATTGGTGACAAAGAGGTCTGGTAAAGAAGTATGTGGAGAGACCTTTCTGAATAGGCAAAAAACACGAAGATATTTGTGTTCCACATGAATGCTCACCAGAAGGTAACTTCAGAAAAGGAAGATTTTAATAATCAAGTAGATAAGAAGACCCAATCTGTGGCTAACACTCAGCCTCTTTCCCTAACCACCCCTTTCATTGCTCAATGGGTTCATAAGCAAAGTGGCCATGGAGGTTGGGATGGAGGTTATACATGGGCTCAGCAGCATGGACTTCCCCCTCACCAAGGCTACCTTGGCTACAGCCACTGCTAAGTGCCCAATCTGCCAACAGCAGAGATCCACACTCAGCCCCCAATATGGTACCACTCCCTGAGGTGGTCAACCTGCAACCTGGTGGCAGGTTGATTACATTGGACCACGTCCATCATGGAAGGGGCAGCAATTAGTTTTAACTGGAATAGACACATACTCTGGATATAGGTTTGCATTCCCGGCAAGTAATACTTCTTCCAGAACTACCATTCATGTACTTAACAAGTGTCTTATCCACCGCCATGGCGTTCCACACAGCACTGTTTCTGATCAAGGAACCCATTTCACAGCAATGATATGTGGGAATGGGCACAAGCCCATGGAATCACTGGTCTTACTGTGTTCCCCATCATCCTGAAGCAGCTGGATTGATGAAATGGTGGAATGGATTTGTGAAGACTCAATTATGATGCCAACTAGGTGGCAATACCTTGCAGGGCTGGGGCATTGTTCTCCAGGAGGTTGTGTATGCTCTAAATCAGTGTCCACTCTATGGTGCTGTTTATCCCATAGCCAGGATTCATGGATCCAGGAATCAGGGGGTGGAAATGGGAGTGGCACCACTCCCTATTACCCCTACTGATCCACTAGGAAAATTTTTGCTTCCTGTCCCTGCAACCTTAAGCTCTGCTGGTATACAGGTCTTAGTTCCAAAAGGAGTGCTTCCACCAGGGGCCAAAACAATGACTGCACTGAAATGGAAGTTAAGACTTCCACCTGGCCACTTTGGGCTCCTCTTGTCTCTGAATCAGCAGCAAAGAAGGGAATTACTATACTGGCTGGGGTAATTGATCCTGACGATAAAGGGGAAATAGGACTGCATCTACATAATGGGGGTAAAGAAGAGTGCCTGGAATACAGGAGATCTTCCTAGGGCATCTCTTAGTACTGCCATGTTCTGTGATTAAAGTCCACAGGAAATTGCAACAACCTAATCAAAGCAGGACTAACAATGGCCCAGAGTCTTTAGAAATCAAAGTATGGGTCACGATACTTGGCAGAGAATCACAGCCAGCTGAGGTGCTTGCTGAGGGTAACGGGAACATGGAATGGGTTGTGGAAGAAGGTAGTGTTAAATATGAACATCGGCCATGTGACCGGTTACAGAAACAAGGTCATGAATAAACTTCCTTGTTTTGAGTGTGATTGTATATGTACATAAAACGAATATCTTTGTTTTCTTTCCTAACTTTTTCCATTATCATATGACATAAGCTATATTAGTTTCATGTCATAATATTTAAGGATGTCAAGTTCAAAAGTGAATATTACCCAAGGATTTGCACCCTATTCTGTAGGGAATTAATGCGCTTCTGGTTTATGCAGGACAGTTGGATATTGTTAGGCAGAAATATATATTTATGTATTCTGTTATTGTTTCTTTTTAGAGACCAAGTATGATTTAATGTGATGTGTATGACTACCAAGTTGACAGGGGTAGACTGTGATGGTTAGGCTAACGTGTCAACTAGGCCAGGATATAGTGCCCAGTTGTTTGGTCAAGCAAGCACTGGTTTAATTGTAAGACAAGGACATTTATGGACTTTAATCATTGCATAGATGGCTGATTACATCTACAATCAATCAAGGAGACTGCTGTCAGCAATGAGTGAGATTTTATCCAATGCCTTAAAAGGGGAAGTGATTTCAGCATTCAAAGAAATTTTCCAGCTCGACTTTGGACAGCCAACAACTCCTAGGACCTTCATCGGAGCCCCTGGTTTGAAGCCTGCCTGTGGAATTTCAACTTGTGTACCCCCACTGTCAAGTGAGAGAATTTTATAAAATTATACAGATACCTCATGTCAATTGTTTCCCTAGAGATCCCTAATACACTGGTACTTATAATTTTGAGAGTACCTACAATGAACACATATGAAATCTGTAATAAGAAAAAAAGTACATTGGGAAAACAAAATTATGGCATATGGTCTAAATTCCTACTAATCCATGCCATCCTCCACTTCAACAGGTCAGTAGACATCTGTATGGTTAAGTTCGTTCATCTTTCAACTTGGCTAGGTCATGGTGTCCAATTGTTTGGTTAAGTAAGCACTAGCCTGACTGTTACTGTGAGGATATTTCATGAACTTAAATCATCAGGTGACTGCATCTATAGCTAATTACACCTACAATCTATTAAGGAGATTGCCTTCAGCAAGGAGTTGAAGGTCTTAAAGGGAGAACTAATGATTTCAGCAGTCAGAAGAATTTCTAGTTCTCCTTCAACAAACCAGCCAGCCTCTCCTGGGAAAATCATCAAAACATTCATCGGAGTTCCCAACTTGTGGCCTGTCCTACATAATTCAGACTTGCCAATACCCAAGGTCATGTGAGCCAATTCCTATAAAAAATCTTGCATTTACAGACACCCTGTCAGTTCTGTTTCTCTAGAGAACCCTAATATACACCATCTAAAGACATTTTAAAATTCTCCTCACAACTAGAGGATAATAGAAATTTTTACAACATAAACATTTGCCCAAGGGTCAAAACTCCATAAGATAAAATAATATTCTCAGCACGAGTTTAATTAAACTTGCAACTGACAAGCATCAGGTCTCTGAGGCAACCTGAAGCATTCTGGAAGGCAAGAAAATAAAACTATTAAAACACAGTGTTTCAACAAGAAAAGGACACGAGGGACTTTGAAGTAATGCACTCAAGGAAAGCACTATACACTTGATCTAGAACAAAATGACCTTGACACTAACCTGAGCACCCCTGGCTGAAAACTCAGGGCTGGTATAAAATCCAACCCTTCTGGCGGAGAGTCCCAACTTGTGATCCTGGCTCCTTAAGGATCTGTAAAGGTACTAATAGGAGATCTAACCTATTTTAAATGTTGCGGGGGGGGGGGGGGGGGGGGGGGGGGGGGGGGGGGGGAATAATGAAAAAGGGACCGTGGGCAATAAGGGGTTACACATTAACTAAAACAAAGGTTAATTCGTTGCTTTTTGCCTGAAATTCTGTCAGCTCAATGCAATTGTCACCAAGTCTTTTGTACTGACTAGAAGATATGATGTGTCTGGTTTTTTTTTTAATGGGGAAATATAATATTTAATACAGTTTGCTGAACAAAATCTTTCATCAGGAAGCCATCCAAGAAACAAAAAAGATGTCCTGACAGTGAAAAGGTTGGGAACCAGAGAGAATCCACAGCATGTGGCCTGATGAACCAGAACTGGAGAGAACCACAGCCCCTGGTACCTGAGAATGGTGAGGCAAGGGGCAAGGCTTCAGGTGGTATGGAGGGTGGGAAAGGGCCAGTGAGACCTGATGACCAGGAGCAAGAGAATAGAGGCAGGGCTTTTGCATAGGAGCAGATGTAATTTGCATCTGAGCACCAAGATTTTTTTTTAATAAACACCAGCTGCTGTAGTTCAAGCTGCCAATTCTTCTTCTTCCAATTAGTTGATGCACTGAAATCACCAGCCCTGCTCTGGACACCTGGTTCTAACAACAGGGCAACATCGTCCTCAATGGCCTCGCCCCAGGGGTGAGAGATGGGGGAAGGTAGACTGATTATTAATAATCACAGGGAGGATCAGCTAAGAGAGCATTTCCTCTAGCTCCACTCTAAACCCTGCCTTATGGAGAAAAAGCTGTCCTAAAAGACTGATAAAAATCATTCCCTTTCCCAAACATATTTGAGAGTTCATCCTCATAGTTTATTTGCAACAAAATACTGTAGCTATTTCCTCTTTTATGTTTAAAACAACAACAACAGGGAAGCAGACTTGGCCCAATGGATAGGGCATCCACCTACCACATGGGAGGTCCGTGGTTCAAACCCCGGGCCTCCTTGACCCGTGTGCAGCTGACCCATGAGCAGTGCTGATGCGTGCAAGGAGTGCCGTGCCACGCAGGGATGTCCCTGTGTAGGGGAGCCCCACGCACAAGGAGTGCGCCCGTAAGGAGAGCCGCCCAGTGCGAAAGGTCAGCCTGCCCAAGAATGGTTCCGCACACATGGAGAGCTGACACAGCAAGATGACGCAACAAAAAGAGACACAGATGGCTGGTGCCGCTGATAAGGACAGAAGCGGTTACAGAAGAACACGCAGCGAATGGACACAGAGAGCAGACAACTGGGGGAAGGAGAAATAAATAAATAATTTTTTAAAAACTCTTAATAGTTCTTTTTTCCTAAGATTTATTTATTTCTCTCCCCTTCCCCCTCCACCCCAGTTGTCTGTTCTCTGTGTCTATTTGCTGCATCTTCTTTGTCCGCTTCTTTTGTTGTCAGTGGCACAGGAACCTGTGTCTCTTTTGGTTGCGTCATCTTGCTGTGTCAGCTCTCCGTATGTGGCGCCATTCCTGGGCAGGTTGCACTTTCTTTCGCGCTGGGCGGCTCTCCTTACGGGGCGCACTCCTTGTGCGTGGGGCTCCCCTTCGCGGGGACATCCCTGCGTGGCACGGCACTCCTTGAGCGCATCAGCACTGCTCATGGGTCAGCTGCACACGGGTCAAGGAGGCCCGGGGTTTGAACTGCGGACCTCCCATGTGGTAGACGGATGCCCTAACCACTGGGCCACCGCCTTAATAGTTCTTTCTGTAGTGATACTGTTTGTATTGTCCCTGATATCCTCTAATGGACTATTCATATTCACTGTACCTTAACATTTGCTTTCTACTAAACATACATTTTTCATCTTTTATTTTTGCCAGCTGTGTATTCTAAACACGTCATTGTTCACCTTTTTAAAAGTATATAAAGATTATTAGTATAGCATCACAGACCACTTTTTAGTAATTCACCAATCTGCAGTTTTATTTAAAAAAATCAGTTTATCACTTGAGTTGTTTCCCGTCCTATAGTTACATGCAAAAATTCTTATTGTAAAGAGGCACCATTTTTCACTCTATTGACCTTGAAAGGACAGTAGAGTTCACAAGCCACCATAACCTTCTCAACTTGGCAAACCATTAATCTCTCCATGCACCCACAGCCCAGGCTGATGAATTATACTGCCGTCCACAAGTGCTCCATTTGGGCTGACTTGTGCAAGTCATCGACACAGCACTTCACAAAACCATCACTACAAGAGCTCAAGATGCCTGGACCCAGCAAAGGAATAGTATTATTGATACAAAAGGAACTGTGGTTTTGGCCTGTGAATTTTATATCATTATAACTAAGCTCAAACACATCCTTGTAATCAAAATAGGTACCATTAAAATCAGCACATTTTTGCCAATGACAAGTAAGTTTGTTTATTCCTGTGGTGTAAAAAATCCATGCTTTGGGATTTGACAAACTCTTAGAAAGCATTTTCTGCATCCTGCTGGTTTTGGCTATGTTTTCCCTGCAAAAAGTTGTCGAGATGCTTGTAATAGTGGTAGTAGGTTGGTGAGAGATCAGGTGAATATGGTGGATGAGGCAAAACTTTATAGCCCGATTTGTTCAACTTCTGAAGCACTGGTTGTGCGACATGCTGTTGGATGCTGTCATAGAAAACAGGCCTCTTTCTGTTGACCAATGCGGGCTGCAGGCATTGCAGTTTTGGTGCATCTCATCGATTTGCTGAGCATACTTCTGGCAGATGTAATGGTGTTTCATCAGGATTCAGAAAGTCTGTAGCACATCCGAATGGCAGCAAACTACCAAACAGTGACCATGACCTTTTTTTTGGTGCAAGTTTGGATTTGGGAAGTGCTTTGGAGCTTCTTCTCGGTCCAACCACTGTGCTGGTCACAGCCGGTTGTCGTACAAAATCCACTTTTCGTCACACGATCGAGAAATGGTTCGTTGTTGTTGCATAGAATAACAGAAGACAAGACCTCAAAATGACGATTTTTAAAATTTCAGTCAGCTCATGAGGCATTCACTTATGGAGCCTTTTCACCTTTCCAATTTGCTTCAAATGCTAAACGACCGTAGAATGGTTGACTTTGAGTTCTTCAGCAATTTCTTGTGTAGTTTAAGAGAATCAGCTTTGATGATTGCTCTCAATTGGTTGTTGTCAGCTTCCGATAGAAGGTACTTGTCTCCTTTGCAAAACTTCTTGAACCACCACTGCACTGTACATTCGTTAGCAATCCCTGGCCAAATGCGTTGTTGATGTTGTAAGTTGTCCCCGCTGCTTTACCACCCATTTTGAACTCAAATACATCGCTCAAATTTGCTTTTTGTCTAACATCATTTCCATAGTCTAAAATAAACATAAAATAAACATAGTAATAAGTCATTAGCAAAAAAACATAAAGCCAGAAATGTACTTTAAAATCAAGTATAACATAACCACATTTATTTAAGAATGTATTCCAATATCAAACTGAAAATTTCAACAATGCAAACCGCAATTACTTTTGCACCAACCTAATACATTGAATGTGGCTAGCCTTGCTTTGACCTCAAAATCCACTAACTTGAAAAATACCCGTTAAAACTTGTTCTGCTTAGGTGAAATAAGAGTTTAGTTACCAGATCTCCCAAAGTGTCCTTTTAAAGGGAACTCTCATAAAACATGACTCCCAATTTGAGCCTCATTGTACAGTATATCTCCTCACTTCTAAGATGCTATGATGGCAAAACATGTGATTTAATAACTTTGGAAAAAAGAAATACCACACATAAAATGTACAGATTGGTTTCAAAAACATTAAAATATGAAAGAAAAAATAAAACACTTCGACATCAAGAAAACATGGTAATTTGACGAGGTCTGCACCATTTATTTGTAGGAAATGTACAATATTTAGAAAGTTAGTATGATGAAGAAAGGAGACTATTATACTCACATAATTGAACTATACTGCTATGAAAAGTATTATTTGTGTTAAATATGATCAAATGCATCTCACTGGGTAAGGGATTAACTTAAAAAATGAAGAATCGCACAAGCAACAAAAGAAAAAATAGACAAATGGGACTTTGCCAAAATTAAAAACTTTCGTACATCAAAAGACTTCTTCACGAAAATAAAAAGACAACCTACTCAATGAGAGAAAATATTGGAAAGCCACATATGAAATATGGATTTCATATTCAGAATACATAAAGAAATCCTACAACTCAAGAACAAAAAGACAAATACACTAGTTAAAAAATGGGAGAGTAGAGGCTGATGTAGTTCAGTGCTTGAGGGCCAGATTGCCATGTACGAGGTTCTGGGTTCAATCCCCAATACCTCCTAAAAAAAAAAATGGGCAAAAGAGAGATTGAAGAGACATTTCCTCAAAGAAGATACAAAAATGGCTAAAAAGCACATGAAAAAATGCTCAACATCATTAGCCATTAGGGAAATCAAAATCACAGTGAAATTCCATTTTACACCCACTAGAATGGCTACTGTTTTGGGGAAAAAAACACAAAGAAAATAAGTGTTGGAGAGGATGTGGTGAATCAGAACACTCATTCATTGCTGGTGGGAATGTAAAGTGGTATAGCAGCCATGAAAAATAGTTTGCTAGTTCCTCAGAGACCTTTAGGTATAGAATTACGATAGGACCTGCAATCCCACTTCTAGATCTATATCCAAAAGAAATGAAAGCAGGGACTCAAACAGATATTTGCAAACTGATATTAGTAGTGGATTATTCACAACTGCCAAAAGATGGAAGCAACCCAAGTGCCTACCAACTAATGAATGGATAAATAAAATGTGGTACATCCATGCAATGGGATATTAAAGCTCTAGACAGGAATGAAAACCTGGTATATGTGACAACACGAATGAACCTTGAAGACATCATGTTGAGTGAAACAATCCAGATATAATAAGACAACTATTATATAAACTTACTGACATGTTATAATTAGAATAAGCAAATTCACAGAGTCAGAAACTAAATATAGGTTACCAGGGGGCAGAGTGCGGGTAAAGAATGGGGAGTTAATGCTTAATTGGTAGTTTCTGTTTGAGGTGATAGAGAATTTTTGGTAATGGATGGTGCTGACAGCAGCATTACACTGTGAACGTACTTAACAATACTGAATTGTATATCTGAACATGGTTAAAAGGGGAAATTTTAGATTGTATATGTTACTTGAATAAAAATAAAATACATTTTAAAAAGCAGGACTATACAACACAGTGAACGCTAATATAAACTGTAGGGTACAGTTAATAGTACAATTTTAAAATTATAAGGGCTCGCTGCTTATTGATAATGTACTTTAAAATGTTATAAAAATAAGCTGGTTTCACCTTTGTTTTCCTAAATTCAAATTTTATATATATAACTCAAACATTTGTTTACTTAATGAGTTACCTATAGTAAGTCTTCTGAACTATCTGCCTAGTCCAAAGTACACCACCTCCTTTTCTAAGAACTGTCCAACTCACTCTCAGGCATGTGCCCTTGCAGTCATGCTCCTATGTGACCCTAGCCCCTTAAGCCACAAAGAATCAGGCCAAGAGGAGATGCATGGCCTTGAATGAACCAATCAGAGCCTCTCTCCCAAGACTTTAAAATTGGATTTGAGGCCACAGTTGGTCTGGCCCAGTTGCTTGCTTGTCTGGGGTGTACAGAGTCAGATGTGAGGCCCTAGAGAAAGAAGAAAAGAATGGCCACTTTGTTCCTGTATGGCTTTCAAGTGCAGGATTCCCGTCCCTTGTGAAGTCCAACTGCATTCTTATACTGGGGTTCCATGAGACAGGTGGTATCTTTACTATAACTCTCTCCCCACCCGCCTTTTTTTCCCTGAAGTTAGCTCAAAAATAAGTTCCTATGACCTGCAACTTAAGAACATATAGTAGCTAAAAGGGTTAGGATGGTTATGGTTATTATTCTAGCACTTCAAATATTCTAAGCATGACATCAAACAAAAGCCATGAAAGAAATTAGACCTGACTGCCTAAATATTAAATTTTGCATTTCAAAGAAAAAAAAAATAGGGAAAGTTGAAAAATGAACACATTAGAAAAAAATACTGCAATATAACAGTCAAAGGGGTAGTTGCCTTAATACATAAAGAACTTTTATAAATAAGAAAAATGGACAAAGGCTATGAAAAATCAAATCATAAGAAAGCATTTAAATAGCTAATACCTCTTTAATAATCAAAGAAACGCAAACTAAAATGAACTGTTTTTCATCTATATCATTAGCAAATATAAAACCTTAATATCTAATGTTGTTTACATTCATACATTGCTGACTGGAATATAAATGGGTACAACCAATCTGATAATATGTATCATGACTATAAATGTGCATGGCTTCTAACCAAGGTTTCCATCTAGAAATTTATCCTGAGGAAATACCTGTATGATTTGAGTTAAACATTTATGGTTGTTCACCGAAAGCCTGAAACTAAATTTAAATATCCAGTGTGGGATTCATTACTCAGAGATTCTGTCAGAGATTAAGCACTCACCTTACTGATCTGGAAAGAAGTCCATCATATACTCTTAAGTGAAGATGACATGTTAAAAAGCATGTTAAAGTATGATCACTTTTTGAAAAGTATATATACACATACACATAAACACATACATGCATGCATGTATATATATATATAATGTCTGGAAAGATCTAATACAGAAGATTAAAAATGGTTGATGGATTTACAAGCAATTTTTACTTTCTTCTTTAATATCATTCAGTATTTGGTATTATCTGAATTTTCTATAATGAATATTTTACTGTTAAAATTTTTTCATTGGTAACAATGGAATAGGAAAAAAAAAAAGAATATCTGTAACTCACAATAGAACCACCAAAGCAGCATTTACAATATAGGTCAATACTATCAAAAGTGGGAGTTAGAAAGAACTGGGCATGGGTCCCAGATCTGCCACTAAAATGGTTCGCAACTTTGACAAATTATTTATCTGTGTGGCATTCATCTCATCAAATCCCTACATGTAAAGCACTGTACACAGGGGTATCTCACAAAATGTTAGCTATTGCATATAGCAAGTTTTAATCCATCTAATAGAGTATAAATGATGATGGGACCTGGTATATGGGAAACTGGCTAAATAAAGGCTGGCCCATTCTTAGGCCAATTATTTTTAAAGTAATTACTACAGTACCACACTGGAAAGCTAATAAAAACCAGCTATATGTGAAAGCACATGGAGAGTCTCCTCAGTATTAACATTTCCTACAATTCAGTTCAATTCTGTTTCTTCTGTACCATCTAAGGATATTTTCTCTCTAGTCAGTCAGTGAGGACAGCCATCAATTATGGACGCTAATGGCAGAGTTAAAGCACTATTAAATAACTGCAATTCCACCCCACCCTCACCTTCCACCCCAAATTTTTAGTGGGTATGTATGACAGTCATGGGATCTTCAGAAACACATAACTTGGCAGTTAATCACAACGCTGAGTGGAATGAAGCCGTTTTGCTTAGGGTGTGATTTAAAGACTCCAAATCCTGAAAATCAAAATTGCCCAGAAGCATAAAAACAAAACAAACAAAACCCCCTTGTGCTGCTCATTTTTAACTTCAAGAGTCCATATGCACATTTTAATTTAATTTCTAAGAAAGACAAAAAAGAGCAGAAGGCTCTGCTATAAAATTTTCTTGAGGACAATGACTGTCTTGTTATATTTTGGATCCAGAATGGGCCAATGCCTGACATATAGGAGGAATGCAACATTTCATTGACTGAATTAGAGAAATAATGGAAGTAGACCAATGATGTCTAGTTTTTTAAAAAGGATAGCATAAATTGAAAGGCGGGTAGAAAAATCAATCCTCTACTCAAATGAGGCAAATCAGGGAAAATTAAGGGAATTTAAAAAAAAAAATTTCTACCAAACATCAAGAGTTTAAAGATACTTTCCTTTAGAAATAATTTGCCTTGAAAATAATATATTTCTAAAAACAACTCCAGTATGCAGTCTTAAGTCCTCTAATGTGGGGAGCAAATGTAGCTCAGTGGCTGAGCGCCTGCTTCCCCCGTACAAGAGGTCCTTGGTTCAGTTTCTGATCCCTCCTAAAAAAAAAAAAAAGGTACTGTTGTAACCATGATTAGAAAGCACTTGGGTAGGGTTGTATAATATCAAAGATGAAGCTATCTACCTAAACTGGGGCTGAAAGCATGGTAAACACAACCTCTCTGTACAGTTAAATCTGCCTGAAGCATCAATAGCTCTTCAAAGAAGCTGTTTCATTCTCCCAAGAAAAGGGACTGTCCAAGAAGCTCTAACCCAAATGGTTAGTGTCAGATAGTGTCAACTCTGAAAATGGAAGAAAGCTTATCTAAGTGCTTTAAAATAGGAAATTAATACCTTCCATAGGTTAACAGAAAGACAGGTGAAATACCTTAGGCTATTTTAGAAGTTTTATTTATCTGCAAATTAAGTGCTGTTAAATGGCACTGAACTCCTTTCTTTTTATCTTTAAACAAGAAGTGGAGAACCTGGATGTTCTTCAGTTGCAAAAGTCAAACAGGAAGTTCCCAGGCAAGAAGAGTTCTGCAAAGAGGTGTTGGTAAGAGGGAAGGATGTGCTGGAAGAGGTTAGAAGGGGGAAAAAAAGGCCAGGGGATTTCTGATCTTCGGGGCAAGAGAGAAAACAGTGGTCTCTCTATCACCACCGCTGCCTATCTAACTAATGCCATTTATTGGTAATTGCTAATCAGTGGCAAAGACAGGAAAGACAGAACAACATCCAGTAAAGTGACACTGAAAGGCACTGGTAGGCAGCATTTGGATTTGTAAGGTTATTTCACGACACATTTCACAAAGGCAAGACACAAAGAATTTACATAATGTACATTTACTATAAACTCTAAAAATAGCATTTTTTAACCCATGTCCATGGGTACTTTTATAAGAAAGGTACTTAAAATTTTTTTTACATTTTCCTTATAGCTATAACCAACGTGAAATTATGCTGTAATTATTCTTTATTTTTTTCTGCACAAGCAAAGGAATGTATCATTGGTAAAAGTGATACTTTAACAAGCATTTGTTGGTCAAAGCTCCAGCACATTCTCCAGCATTCTCCTGTAATTTTCAGGCACAAATTCCATATTCATCTCTATCTCTTCCATTCATCAATGGGAGAAAGGTCTGGCAAACAAATTAAGAAGGGGGGAAAAAAAAAGTTGAAATGGCTGCCGAAACTACTAAAAAAAATAAGTCGCCCTCCAGGTTCTGCTATACATGAAGACTTGGGTAGTATTTAAACCTGTGGAGAGAGAGAAAGGAAGCAGCTGTCCCATGGCCAAGTCTCTGGGTAGGACCCTTGCTTCCCATGGGCTCTCTCTGAGTAAGCCTAATAGGTTAAGTCAGTGGTTTCACAGAAAAAGTTAAAAATAAAGCTTGTTAATGTCCGTTTTTTATAAGATTTTGGCCTAAGTAGATGTTATTTGTAACTGTAATCCTTGACAAAGCCTTACAGCACAATAAATACTCCATAATCAAGTGGGTAAACTTTTCAGCCATAATAGGAAGCTTTTGGAGAAGCCAGGACATTCCACCCAGCATAATGCCAGGTGAGGAGCTCAGTAAACATCAGATGAATGAATGAGCACATGATGGTCTTCAGTTTCTGGATGCCTAAGCCTTACATGGAGTCAGCGAACTCTCAAGTTTTGTAACCTATAGAGTAGATCTTCTTGAAAGAGATTAACAGTAAATGGCAAAAAATAAACCATTTCTCCTTAAATTCTCTACCATCCAAAGGGGCCCCCTAGGAGATCAACAGTAGAGCTGGACTCTCCAGGCTTCAACCCCTCAAATGGATCTCTAAGTGACGCAGATTTCTCCTCCCCAAGGAGAGGACACTACTTGCATTTTGGAGAAGTAAACAAACCACTTCACATTCAGGTCTTGAAGATATACTAGCTCTCTCTTATTGCCACTTTTTGGCCAATCTTCTTACCTCCTTCATCTTACCTCTCTCAGGTACTTTCTCCAACAAAGAGAGGAGAACTTCCTCCTACTCAGTAGAAAAGTCCCTAGGACTTGGAAGGGAATTTTAAAATGAAGGCTGCTTTCTACCTGGTCCCCCTGCTTCTGCTCATGCCCCGAGATTCACTTTAGAAAGGACTGCTCAAAGCTGTCCCAGGACTCCCTAACTCACTCAGAATAAAAGACAAAGCCCCTATAAAGTCCAATGTGATCCACACTGATCTAGATGACTCCTTCTATCCCACTCTCACCCATAGAATGACATCTCTAGCCAATCTCCCCTACATCCTTTCTGCTCCTGTCATGCTGGCCCATTCTCAAGCACAGCAAGCAGGCCTCCTGCATCTGCATTTGGTTTTCCTTTTGCCTGGAAGGCTCTTTTCCAGATGCCTGCTCACTTCTTTTCATTCTCTGCTCAAAAGTCCCTTTATCAGAGCAGCCTTCTCTGACCACCCCTAATAAAAACAAGCGTACCCTTCTCTCTTTGACCAGGCTTTTCTCCATAGCACTTACATAATTGCTGGTTTATTATCTGTATTGTAGGTTTACTATGTTTGTCTCCAGAATATAAACTATATAAGTGCCATATCTCCAGGATCTAGAACAGTATCTGGCACACAATAGATGCTCAATAAATATTTAAATGGATAAACTAGTCTGCCTTCCCTTCCAATGAGGAAATCCAATCTATAAGAATACTCTCTGGAACCTTCAACTTTCATGTCCTTATTGTTACCCTCTTGAGCCCCAAAGAATGAACCTAGGTCATCCTTTCAAATAGAGGCTTTGCGAATATTTGATGACTACAAAAAGTGATGATATACTGAGTATACACCCCTCCCCCAGGGCAAAAAACAAAGCTTAGAGACATCGAAAAAAACTTCTTGAAAAATAACCCTTCCCACAGCCTGTAGAAATAAGAGCCTCTACAAAGTCTCCGGCCCTTCCTGGTCTCCTTGGCAGCAATGGAACCAGGAAGTCATTATGATTTAAAATATGTTCACAAATTCTTTGACACTCCTAACTTCAAAAGGTGGAACTTTATTTCCCTTCTCTTAAGAGTCAGGACTTAATGCTCTGCTTTTAACAGAACAGGTATGTCAGAAGTGACCACGTGTGACTTCTGAGCCTAAGCCATTAAAAGTACTATACTGCCTCCTCTTCCTCTCCCTCTCTGATTGATCAGTCTATGGGAAGCCAGACACCACAGTGTGAGGACACTCAAGCAGTCGTATGGAGAGGTCCATATGGCAAGGAACTTGCTACCTTCCTCTTCTCACTCCTATTGCAAAGGCCTCCTACCAAAAGCCAAGTGGGGTATATCTTATTAGAAGCAGCTCCTCCAGCCCCAGCCAAGCCTTCAGACTTCTGCGACCTCAAGAGAGACTCGGAGTCTCAGCTATCCAGCCAAGCTAATCCTGGATTTCTGACTCTCAGAAAATGTTATTGTTTTAAGCCATCTAAGTTTGGGGATAATTTGTTATGCAGTAACAGAGAACTAAAGCTGTCATGATGCAGATCCTGTAGTAGAGGGTAGCATTACTCTGTGCATAGACAGTTCCCACTTAACTTTCTCTCCCCATCTCTATTTCAGCCATTTTGATCACTCAGGATGTATTTCTGCAGGAAGATACACTATAGTTCAAGGAAGTGGGTACAGCACATCATCTAACAGGAACAGGGATGAGAAGAGGGAGGGGGCAAGGCAACATTAGTGACTAATCCTGGATACAGATAGATGCACCAATTTTATATACTGTAAGGAAATAGTTTGGTGTTATGGCTCTGAAGACAGACTGGGTTCAAAAACAGGCTATGCTAAGATGGCACCCTGCGTAAGTTGCTTAACTATTTGGTTCTTCTGTGTCCTCATCTATAAAATGAATAAGCCTACCTAATTGGTTTGTTTTAAGAATCAAGTGATCTAATACAAAGTTTAAAAAAGCATAAGCACTAAACAGTAAGCACTAAATATATTAGGCATTATTAGTACTATGCAGACACTTGAAAAGGAAGAGGTAATTCTATATATGCTGACTTGTGATAATTTCCATTATATGTTGCATGAAAATACTACAGAATAACATGCTTAGCTTGAGCTTATTTGAAGAAGAAAAAAAGAAAGACATGAAACATATTATAGGTGCAATTGAAGAGGTTTGGGAAGGTACATACCTTCCAAAGAACAGACATTGCTTCTACAGGGCGAGGGAGAGGAGAGGCTTACGTTACATCTCCGCCTTTGCTTGAACGTGTACTACTTTTATAACTAATTTAAAAGGTTTAAACAGGTCCTTACTGGCCTTCAGACTGGACAACGCTCAAGTCCTGGTCTAGGAAAATAAGCTTCTTAAAGATGAGAAAACTCAGGCACAGAAAGGATGAGGTAAAGCCCACTAAGCACTATTCCCTCTGGCATCTCATTGCAGAGTCCCTAATATTTATGGCCCTTTGGCACATCATCCGTGGAACAGAAAGTGGGATTTTATTCCTTTCTATAGTAGTTCTTTTTGTGTCCAAGTAGCTTCTGCCTTTAATGTTTTAATATCTTCCTTCCCATCTCTCCTATGATTTTCTCACCATGTGCCTGCTCGCCACTCTGTGCCTCCGACAGGCACCCTTGCCTTGGGAAACCCACTTGAGTGACAACAGGACCCCATACATTTGGATTTGGGGGAGGCAAGGCCCCAAACTACAAGTGGAAGAGACAAAGCCTCAGCGTTGCTTTTTGCCTTGCAGAAGACCAGACGGACTTTTTAAACGTTTTTATTCTAGCCATGAAACCCAGTTTCGTATATTTTTGGCAGGCGCTTTTTATGTAGGTCTTTCCTTACACAGGTGTTTTTCTGTTTTGGCTTGCTCTTGGAAGTTACACTGCTATTCTGTATATTCCCCTCCCCAACGTTCTCGTCCTGGCTAGTTTTTATTATGTGCTAACTTTTACTGTTTCAGCACGCATTACTTTTTTCTCCTTCTCTTTCACATTCCTATTCTCTACCCCTAGTTTAGACATTTTCCATTTCAGCTCGTGTTGAAACGGTCAAACGACGAGGAGGGGAGGAAAGGAGAAGTAAGGGCTCTACGCAGAGCGTCTCTGGGGCCACCTACTGAACAGGAACTCAGAGCACCAGGTACCTCGCAGGCCCGGGGTATCCGGGCCACCAGAACAGGGTCAACCTCAAAGCGCTCAGGCGTCGGGAGAGCTGATTGGTTGGTGGAAGTACCAATCAGCGGGCGAGTCCGTGCACTGGCGAGGGAGGGCCAGGATTACTGAGGATTGGTTAACGTGAAAGGGCCAGGTGTGCCAGGCTTCGGGGTTTTGCATACAGTATTGCACCCACCGGCTCGTTATTAATCCTGAAACTAGGGTCTCCTAAATTCCACTTCCTGAGTCTCCCAGTGTCAATAAGTTAAAATAATAGATAATAGGAGGGAAACATTACTGATCTTACCATTCATAAGACGGTCATTAACAGTCAATGGAGAAGTGGCCGTGGAGTGGGGGGAGAGCATTAAAATTCTCCCACTTTCCTTTCCCTGTGGTATACCAGGTCGGCAACCTAATTGGATCGGTTTTTGAAATAGCAAATCATGCAAACCCTCGCTTAATCACCAAAGTGGATTATCCAGAGGCTATCATTAAACACTTGGAATAAGTCTCCCACCCCCCAAGGGCTAGGGGAAATAGTACTGCCATTTACTGAACACGCAGGGACTTACTACCTACCAAAAGAGAAGTGAGTGAGTTCGTAGCAAGAAGTCTGAGAAAGCGAGACCTTCCAAAACATACAACCGCGCACAAGAACGCAGCCACCTCCAGAGCTCGTACACCCGCTCCCAGGAGCAGCGACAGCTCCCCCAAGTCTCCACCCGGAAACTCTTCACGCGGGAACAAAAAGATTGGGGGGGGGGGGGGGGTAGGGCGCAAATACATGATTCCCTGCTGTGTTTCAAACTTCATCAGAGCTGTTTTACCCACTTTTCCTTCACAAGTCATAGCCCCCGGATCCCCAGACCCCACCAACCAGGCTTTCCCACGGTTCAGAGGCTGCCATCCAGCACTCCTCCACCCTCTCTGGGGCTGGAGACGCCGTGTCCTTGGGATTGGGGGTGGGGGGGAGGGAGGAGAAATGAGACAAATGGCCAGTGTAAGTAAAGGGGACCCCGCCAAGGCCTGGACGCCGGCGGCCAGCGGACAGCCCTGGGGCCGAGAAGCAGGGAAAGAGCAGGGCTGGAACCGTGAGGGGAAGGGCCGCGAGGAGAGCAGGGGCGCCGCGGGTGTCGCTGCACTCACTCTGCGTAGCCAGTGGCCCAAGGCAGCCGCCGGGTCTCCTTGAGGATGAGGATGGGGCGAGCGATGTGGTCGGCGCTGCACTCCACTTCGTCCTGAGACAGCCCCAGGAACTCCGGCCGCCCGTAGGGGAAGCGCAGGGGCAGGTCCGAGCCTCCGCAGCCGCCGCCGCCGTGCTCGGAGCCTGAGCTGCCAGCCATGATGCCGCCCATGAAATTGGCCACGGCAGATTTCACTCGAGTGAGCATATTACTCCTGCGCCCGGCAGCAGCAGCGTGAGCAGGAGGCGGCCGCGGCGGGGGCCCGGAGCGGCGCAGCGCGGGGCATGCAGGCTGCGGAGGGCGCGGGACGCACGGGCAGCCGGGGAGCGCCGCGCGCGGCTTCCGGAGCCTAGTGCTGCAAGGGGCCGAGCCCCGGCCTCCCGCGCTCGGTGCCGCCGCTGCCTCTCCAGGCGACACTTCCGCAATGGAGCGGCATGGAGCCGGGAGCCGGGCGCTCGAGCACCCGCGGGGCGGCCGCAGCAGCAGCAGGTCCCTTCCCCGCCCCCTGCGCTCGGCTCTCGGGTGCGCTGAACTGCGCCCGGGAGCGCAGCCAGCTGAGCAGCCGCGGCTGCAGCCACGGCTACCGCCGCCGTCGAGTCACGTGACCCGCAGGCTGCCCGGGCTCGGGCTGCTGCGGTGGCCGGAGCTGCTCCGCCCCTCCCCAGCCGGCCGAGCGGGGCTCGCGCCGAGACCGCGGCCTCCTCGGCGAGGCGGAGGGGGTGGGGGCGCTGTGCGCTGTCGGGGTGGTCGGGGCATCACTGGGAGCCGGGCCGCCGGGAACAGCCAGTTGAGAAATCCGCTCCCGGAGGAATGCTGCCTACGCCCTCCGGAAAGGCAACTTCGGGAGCGGGAGGGAAGCGGGGGCAGGTGGAATCCTGGTGGGACGCTCCAAGTCCTGCGGTGGAAATGAGGAACTACCTGGTGTAAAAAAGCCACATTGGTTGCCCAAGAATTATTGCAAGGTTCCCCCTAGGCGTTTCTAGAATTACTTTTTTAAAATTTCAGTTCTTTCATTACCACCACATGCATCATTATCTGCGGAACAAATCCTGTTTCTAACCGAGAATAAGCTTAATAATGAAGAAAACAAAAGAGCTCTATGAGGTCAGAAGCAACCACTCTTTTACCTAGTGCTAAATTATTTAGTAAGTTTATATAGCATTTTCCCCAATATATCAATAAAACAAAAGTTCCGTCTCAACGCTGATCGTGTTTACTATTGAGACATTGAGTGTAACCGTATTTTCTTTTTTTAATTTTAACGTTACAAAATTATCTAAAGAAATTCAAATAAAACATCATAGCAATTCAATGAAATGATAAAGTTAAAACGAATAAATTATTATGACAAACTATTTTACTGATAGACTAGATGACATTTTTCCTGATCTAATTTTGGTGATCTAACATTTAAAAGGAAGAAAAGATCTGAAAAATTGATGAATGGTTTTTCGGAGCAACACATTACATATTGGCTTGAAAATTTTTTTTTTTTTTGCAAGAGGAGCTGTATCCTGTTAATGTTTACTTATTCTGAATCCTGTTCCTATGTTTACCTACCGTTTAATTTGCCAGGTTTCTGTTATTTGTGCAGTTACACACTGAACAGCTCGTTTGAAGTTCAGGAGTGAATACAGACCTTCATTCTTTTCAGTGAGCTGGGAGGGGGAGGAGGAGAGCAGCCCAGGTGTTCCTTGGGTGAGAAGAAAATAGGAGTCCTTGCTAGTGGGGGCAGGTAGGTAAACCTCACTGGTCCGTTTTCTTCAGTGTCTATAATGCTTTTATAAAGTTGATTTTTTCATAAATAGATACTCTACTATATACCAAATAATTGTTTTAAAAAGGCAAATTTTCAATTTTTCAGTGAAATACTATTCCTGTCAATGAGTTCTTTGGTTACTTTTCACAGAACAAGAAATGTAATTCTATCTGGCCTCTTTTCTTTCTCCAATTTTAAAAATTGGGGCAGGAGTTTAAATGATTCAAAATCTACTCTGTTTTCAAACTTTGCTTGGTGAAACTGGAAAGTTCTTTCAGTAGCTAACCTTTAATCAGTTGACTTTTATCACTTTATATTTTTATCACTTTAATATTTATTCGAAATAAGATTAATTTTTTCCATCTGATTTATTTCAATTTAAAAGTAATACCTGACCATGATAAATAATAAATAAATAAATAAATAAATCCCAATAATATAAAGCTGTAAATGGAAACGTAAAAGACTCCATCACAATCCTCAGGGGATAAACACTATTAATATTTTCTGTAGGTTTTCAAATTTTTCCTCAAGTAGGATATTTAGCTTAATTAAATTTGATAATATTAAACTTGTGAACCAGTACTCTGTAAGAATTATCCTGTTTTGCCATGACCTGATTTTTCCTTTCTTGAAAGAGTTTGAATATCTTTCTTTAGCTTTGCATAGCCACCTTTGTCCTGCAGAGTGCACAACTATTTTTCTCCTTTGAATATATCTGTAGTATTATCATTCACAACTAACTGCCAAACCTTCTATCTTTTCTTTATATCCTAGCTGTAAGATCAGTATCCCCCTAATTCCCTCCCCAGGATTTTTCAGAGAAATATTTTCCATGAAATTTACTTCTCAACTATGTCATTCTAGCACCAAAGCCTGATAGTTCATGCATGAAGGCTAGTGTTTCAGCTGAGAGATAAATCCTGATTTAAATAGAGCGGTCATCCTGTTTTGAGAAGCCTGTGAAAATAAGGGCTTTTTGCACATATTACAAATAGAGATTCTTAGCATATCCGTGCTCTCTGATTTAGGATTAGTGATTCCCTAAATACAAAGTGGTGTGATAGGAATTGAGAAGCACTCAATGTGTTTGCTGCATACTATGTCTATGCCCTCAATTTGTCTCTCCTGTGCCCTCTTTCCCCCCTGGAAAATGTGAGTTTGAAAATTTTAATAGACCATTCATTTAGGGAATGAATACATAGACCTTATACTTGGGTGCTCTTCAGGTAAACAGAATCTCATTTCTAGGTCCATAAAACTAAAATTTTTTTGGATTATGTAAGGGTTCTGTGCCATCAATAAGACTATTTTCAAGAAAGAAGATTTGAATAATTTCTTCAGTCAAAATCTCAGGGATTCCATGCCAAATGTTCTTAATTACAAAAGCAAAAATAATAACTTTACAGTGGAAAACACCACGGATACCACCTTTAAAATGTTTTCCAGGTGAATACTACCAGTAACAAAAAAAAATGGCACCTGACATGATGCACTGAAGCACACTTCATCTCTGTGGTATTCCCTAAAATCCATAACCTCAATCTAATCATGAGTAAACATGAGACAAACCCAAACTGAAGGATGTCCTATAAAATACCTGGCCAGGGGTCTTCAAAAGTCAAGAGGTCACTAAGGCAATGACTGCACAACTCTGATGGAAGTGAGAGCCACTGAGTCTACGCTTTGGATAAATTGTGCAAGGCATGGAACTGTATAACACAGTGAGCCATGTGGTGGAAGATAGACTGTGGTTAACAGTACAGATATGAGAGTGTTCTCTCATGAACTATAATAAATGTACAACAATAATACATAGTGTTAATAAAAAGGGGTGTATGGAAGAAGTATACCAAGTATACACTATGGACCATAGTTAGTGGTAGTAGTCTGATTATTTTTTTCCATAATCTGTTAATTTCTTATTTTTGATAGTTGCACTATGATTCTGTAAAATGTTATCATTAGGGAAAGCTGGGTGAAGACTATATGGGAACAAAAAATTTAAAAGCAAGACAGAACATTGGGACATTTCTGGTTCACGTAGAAAGCACTCATTTGGAAATCAGACCAGAAGAAAGACGGATAATGACTTTCCAGGGCTTGTGCCTCCCACTGCTATAGATTCATGCCTCCATTACGGTGCTAATCTCCAGTATTTAGCCATTTACATACATATGCCTTCCTTTTTGAAGGTGAAATCCTGCAGGAAAACCACGTTCTTAGCCCTCTTTGTATTTCTAGCAGTTAGCCTAACTCAAGAGTAGTAGTGTTGGTGGAAAACTCCCGGCTTCTAGGTTCTTGGTTTATGTCACGTGAAAGAATTTAAGGACACGCCATAGGGTAGGCAAGGGAGTAAAGAGTTTATTAAGAAACAGGAAAAGAAAAACCTGAGATCTGATTGCTGGGCTCAGGGCAACCGAGAGGGTGGAGCCCGGGTAGGTGGTTTTAAGGCCTTTCCTCCTCCCCCTCCCCCTTCCTAATATTGGGGAGGGGTCCCCGCTGTTTGCTGCTCTGATTGGTTGCCCTAGATCCCTGCCGGTAGCTCTCAGGGACCCAATGAGGAGGCCTGTGTGGGGTTATCTGGGGCTTCTCTCTGACCCAGGAAAGAGTTCCAAATGGGGTCTCGGGCCTTCCTGGCTTTGTTCTTTAGTAGCAGGGCGTTGCTGACTGGGTCTGGCAGCCGTGCTCTACACTGGCCATGTTCTCTGCCAAGGCTCAGCCGCCTTCCCTGTGTCCTAGACTAACCTGCCTTAATAAGGTTCACTTGGTAAATTAATTCTAAAAAACAAACAAACAAAACAATGAAAAAATCCCATTCGGAGAAGAAAAAATATAATCTGCTTTAATCACCCAATCTGTGGTATTATGCCCTCTATTAAAGATCTTTCCTACTTTGTCCCTTAAGGTCTTTGTTGTTTATAAGCAAACTTTCCTTAACCTTTGGGATCTGATAAGCTAAAGCTTAGCTTATCAGTCAATATCTAGGCTGGTAATAATATGGAGACCAGTCCTGTGGGTCTCTGATTCATACTAAACTAATAACTTAATATATATCATAACCAGAATACAGCATTGAAATAGTTAACATTCACTTATTTTTGCTTCAGAAATAGTTGATTCTGGTTTCATATGCAGTAAATATACTAAGTAAAAGATCACTGAATTATTTGGAGGGATTGGTTTATTTCTCCTTAGTAAACAAAATCGTTTTTTTTTAAAATAATTTCCTTATGAACCAAGAGATTTATAACTGATTTTTGAGTTTGGAGTTATAGAATATTAGCAAATTTTACATCCGTCAAATATAGACATTCTCTAGATTTAAAACACCTGATTTAGGAACACCTGGTGCATTCACCAGAGGTTACAAATGCTTTTTCTATTACTCTCTCCTTGCCCACCTTCTTTAGACTGACCAGTGTTCTCATTGTTGCAGACTGAAACACTGTTTTGTAACTGATGAGGGAATTGTAGAAATATGAATTTCTTCTTCATAACACCTAGTCCCACAATACCTATTTTAGAGTAAACTTTGATATATTCTGATTCTCAGAATTCTTATATACAAAATGGAAAATAATCACTCCTATCTCAAAGGGTAGGTGCAAGGATCGGTACATAATAGGTGTTAATATGCTGTAAGTAATGCTAGTCTTGATTATTATCCTTCCTTAGTTAAACCGATTTTTTTCCTTATGGGCCATTTTTCAATATTAAAATTTCCTTTTTCTATATTTTACTTACAACAATGTGTTTCATAACACCTACATCATGAGATTATTTTGATGATTAAATGGAATAACATATAAATTTCTAATATTCTTCCTGGCACAGAATAGGTGATTAATAAATAGGTAATAAGCATTATGATATGACAGCACCAGGCACTGGGAGACAGGATGTAATGAAGTTTACACACACTATTTCTAATGTTTTTAAAACACTACAATTTAAATATTATTAGCTTTCCCAGTTTACCATTGAGAAACCGAAATTGGGAGAAGGTAAATAACTTGCCCAGCTAGTAATGAAGCAGTACCCAGTCTCATTGGGTGAGTACTTTAATTTTATATCCCAAAAGAGAGTACATTGCAGAAGCTCAGCCCAGACCAAGAGGGTGCAGTGAGACACTTCAGGGTTCTGGTGCCCCATAGAAGCTTTCAGCAACCAGCAAGAACTAGAAGAAACATCTTTCCCAAAGCTCCAGAAACAGTTCAAGGACTGCAGTAGGAGGGGGAGACCCTAATCAAGAAAAAGGCTACTTAAAGGCCATAGGATCTCATGGCACCCTGGCTGGGCCCTCCCTCACCCCTCACCAGCTAGGCAGGGAGTTGGCCCACACTCCCGGTATGGATTCCTGGACCCATTTCCAGAGGGAGCAGAGTAACTCTCGTGCACATACGGGGAGCATGTATGTCTGGTGGTGGCCTGAGGGGCGTGCTATCCCAGAACTTGCCCTCTGTGTAGAAAGCAGCTCATGGAACTCTCCTAGAAAATGCTCTGGGAGAGCAGTCAAGTGATGTTGTCTGGGGCAAGCAATTCCTGGCTGTAGGATATGCATTGGGCTCCCTAGGACGATGAGAAAACTGTTTCCTAGGGAAGAGGGGACATTTAGAATCATATAAATGGGGGAATTCCCAGGGCCACGTAAGTACCACGCACATATGTCCAAGATAAGAGACATGTGCAGAAAGGAAGGGCATGTGCTTTGGCCTTGAACTATTCTCTAAACTCATTGTACAGATAAGCCTTGAAGACAGCACTTGCACAGGTCAATCTGCAAAGTCTGGGAAGGGTGTTTTCTTTCTTTCCATCTTTGTTATCTCCTGGAAATCAAGGAAAGCTCTGTCATGATACAAGTTGGAAAAAGCTTAAGGAACTAATTCCTGAGAGTCTAAATTCCAGTGACAGTACAAAATTAAAAGGTCCAGGTTTCAACAAAAGGTTACAACACATACAAAGAAACAGAAAGTAATGACCCAGGCAAAGGAGAAGATTGAAGCATGAGAAACCAACAATGAGGAGGATTAGATCTGGGTCATACCCAAGACTTTTATAAAATGGTCCTAAATATGCTTAAAGAGCTAAAGGAAAACATGGACAAAAAGAACTAAAGGAGGGAAGCGGACGTGGCTCAACTGATAGAGTGTCTGCCTACCATATAGAAAGTCCAGGGTTCGATACCCAGGGCCTCCTGACCCATGTGGTAAGCTGGTCCACCTGCAGTCCTGCTGTGTGCCAGGAGTGTCATGCCACGCAGGGGCGCCCCTGTATAGGAGTGTCCCACGTGCAAGGAGTGTGCCCCGCAAGGAGAGCCTACCCGTGTGAGAAAAGCACAGCCCGCCCAGGAATGGCACTGCACACACAGAGAGCTGACACAACAAAAAAGAGATGCAGTTTCCTGGTGCTGCCTGATAATATAAGCGGACACAGAAGAACACACAGTGAATGAACACAGAGAGCAGACAATGGGGGGGGGGGGGGGAGGAGGAGAGAAATAAATAAAAAAATAAATAAACTTTAAAAAAAAAAGAACTAAAGGAAATAGGGAAAATGATAGATGGACAAAAAAAAGAAATATCAATAGAGAGATGAAAATTATGAAAAGGAACCAAACTGAGCTAAAGCACTGATTTATCATTACATTTTATGTATTTGCCTTTTAGATCCTGTAAGAAGTAAAAAGTGACATTACAAATCAAAAATACATAATACCAGCATTTATATTTACCCATATCATTGCCCTCACTGGAGATCCTTATTTCTTCATGAGGCTTTAATCTATTTTCTATTGGCCTTTTTTTTTAACCTACAGAACTCTCTTGAGCATCTCCTGTGGGACCAGTTGAGTGGTGACAAACTTCCTCAGCTTTTGTTTATCTGGGCAAGTCTTAATCTTGCCCTCATTTTTGAAAGATGATTTTGCCTAGTAAGAATTCTTGGTTGGCAGTTTTTTGCTTCTAGCACTTTAAATATGCCATCTCATTGTCTTCTTGCATCCATGGTTTCCAGTGAGAATTCAGTACTTAATTTTATTGAGGCTCCCCTGTATGCTATACATTGCTTCTCTCTTACAGCTTTCAGAATTCGCTTTATCTTTGGCATTTGGCATTTAACAGTTCAATTAAATATTCTGCAGCCTGATCTATCTGGGTTTTCCTATTTGGAGTTTGTTGAGCATCTTGGATGTTTAATGATAAATCAGTGCTTTGGGTCTCAATGTATAAACATGTAATTTGTGAAAACTACATAAAGGTAGGGAATTGGAAGGAAATTGGAACTCAGTGTATACTATAGAAGTTAAGTTGGTATAAAAGCAAAGGGGATCTTCAAAAAAATACACTTAAAAAAGTAAATAAATGAAATAAATAAAAGTGATGAAGAAGCAGCCTTAGTGCTATATGCACTAAGAGGATGGACTTAAAAAAAAGAAAGAAAAAAACAAAGGAGATTGTTATAGATTTAAAATGTTAATATTTAAGCCCATGGTAACCACACACACAAAAAAAAAACAAAAACAAAAACAGAAAATATGCAAGCTTATTGAGACAGAAATTAGAATACAGGTTTCCAGGGGTGGGGGACAGAAAGAATGGGTAGTTAAGGCATAATGGGTATAGGGGCTTTCTTTTTTGGGTGATAGGGAAGCTTTAGTAATGGAAGGTGGTGAGGGTACTGCAATATTGTGAATATGATTAATCCCATTTAGTGGTACGATGGGGAGGTTATGATGGGGGAGTTTATGTTGTACATAGGTTCCCACAATTTAGAAAGAAAGAAAGAGAGAGAGAGAGAAAGAAAAAAGGAAGGAAGGAAGGAGAAAAAGAGAAAGAGAGAAAGGGAGAAAGAAAGAAAAAGAGTAGACTGACAATTACATCATCTGGGATGGGTTCTAGCAAGGGAGGAGAAAAGACTCAAAGGGATATTATTGTTATATGTGAAAAAATTGGAATATAGAATGTAAGCCTAATATCAATGTTAAATTTCTTGAACTTGATAACTGCACTTAAAGTGTTTACATAAGTGAATATCCTTTTTCTTAGAAAATATACCCGATGGTGTTAAGTGTTCAAGAAGTATGAAATATACAACCTACACTCAAGTGTTTAAGAAATAGATAGATACCAGATATGACAAATGTGGTGTAATATTAAAATTGGTAGATCTGGTTGTCTAGGGTGAATAGGGGTACGTTGGAAGTCTCTGTATGGGGTTTCTATTATTCTTGCAATTGTCCTGTAAGTTTGAATGTATTTCAAAATAAAACTTAAAAAAAAAACAGAATTCCAAAAAAATTGTACATTGCAAAAGATTTTTTCTACCCTTTTCAGGGAATGATCTGGAATTTCAGTTACCCTGAGGATTTTGTAAGCTTTCTATGGGTTTAGAAATAAAACAATCCCTTAGTAAACAAATATTATAAATACAATAATACCATTTGTAAATTTTTCCAAATACCAAATAAATTATTTTTCAGTCAGGTTCTTATATAAAACTTGCTCTAAGTTGAGAGATGCTGAGGTTACACTATAGTGGCATGGAAATTCTAAATTCTGTTCAACTCAAAATACCTTTTCTTTAATTACAGTGTTACTAACCTTTTGAAATCTCCTCACGTTGATTTCTCTTTTTAATATAATTTATTCCCTCACTGTCATGTCATTTTAAAATTCCTGCTATCAGGATTATTTTCCAGGGTAATAGTGGTATGTGTAAGTAACCAAAGAAACTGCTTACTGAATGGAAAAGACAGGGTTTGCTTAGAGAAGTGGTGTGTTTCACAAAAGCTCACAAATCAGGCAACCAAAAGCTTCTTAACTAAGGACTATAAATTCGAATTACTTTTTGTTCTCTCAAAGGATCAGTCTTGCTCTATGCCAGTATGTATGACAGCTTTTTAGAAGGGATTGAAATGCACGATTTTTTGCTTTGTCCTTTTTGCCATCAACTACATTTTGAACCAAATTTAACAGACTTTTTATGCTACTTTTACATATTCTTATGAGTCATCTTTCCAAAACCAGAACAACATGGAATGTCATGACAAATAATCTCATATTTTATTCAAAAGCAAGAGTCTCATCCCCTCATTACTCTGGTTATCCTTTTATAATTACCATACCCTAGTTTAAATAAGTTTTTCCTTATATTTACTTCAGTGAATTTTAAAAATTATCGTACTGTCATAACTGGATAATTGCCTCAATCTTCTAATTACTTTGCCTGTGGAGACTTGGCGTATGACAGTGGTTTCTCCCAGTGCACTCCCAGGGTCAGCAGCAGCAGGCTCACCTGAAAATTTGGCAGAAAAGTAAATGCTCTAGCCTCATCCCAGACCTACTGAATCAGAAACCCTGGGGTGGGACTCAGCAGTAAAGCTTAACAACCCCTCCAGGTGATTCCAGTGTAAGCTTCAGTATGGCGTATGGGAAGAACTATTTACTTAATGGCCAGCCAGATGTGGACATGCAGAGAATATACCAAATAAGAAAATAAACAGTGGCCTTCGTGCTCTGGCCCTAAATGGGTGTAGAACAAGTTGCATGAGACTCATGGGCTGGATCTATTTGGAATTGTATGAAGTGTCCCTTTCTGCTTGATTTTCATGGGCATATGTGAGTGTAGAACCTTGAGTACATTTGCTGTGGGCAGATATGTGAATTCTTCAGCTTGTGGGAAGCTGTGAGAAGAAAATCGGGTTGGCTAGTGCCTCCTGATCATCTCCCAGGACTGGATTATCCAGCAGACACCCTCTCTGTGCACACGTTTCTGTCACGTGCCAAGCAGGGGCAGGGAAAAATATATATGTTTCTGTGTGTGTGTGTGTACATATATATGATTACATTTTTGTAATGTTTTTTAAAAGCGCCAAAGTAGTCATCATCAGAAAAAACAAAATTTTTTGGCCTTCCTTATATATATTTTATGGTTTTGCATTGTTTTCAGTTTAATTGATGGAACTAGGGCACAAAATACAGGCCTGGGTCCTCATAAGTTTGGTTTTTTGTTTTGTTTTGATTTTTAAGGTATTCGGGCTAGGGATTGAATCCTGGCCCTCATATGTGGGAAGCTGGCACTCAATGACTAAGCTATACCAGCTCCCACTCATAGGGTTCCCCCGTCCCCCATCCCAAGATGGCTCGCTTGACTGCTTGTTGCTTTTGCTTGCTGTATGCTCATTGTTTTTTGTTTTTGTTTTTTTTTACTTGTTGTCTGTGCATTGTCTGTTTATTTTTTTCTTTAGGAGGCACTGGGAACTGAACCTAGGACATTCCATGTGGGAGGCGGGTACTTAACTGCTTGAGCCATATCTGTTTCTTATTTGTTTTTGTTTGTTGTCTTGCTTGTTGTATTTGCTTATTGTCTGCTCATTGTTTGTCTTCTTTAAGAGGCACTGGGAACTGAAACCAGTACCTCGCAGGTAGGAGGCGGGCACTCAACTCCTCGAGTCATATCTGCTCCATAGGGTTTGGGTCCCCCCCACCATTGAATACCCTTGTTATTTATTTATTTATTTACTTATTTATTTATTTATTATTTTAAAAATCTATTGAAGTATATCACTCATACATAAACAATAAGTATATAGTAAAAATTATGTGAACCTAAAAAACAAACATTCATAACATCATACAGGGCTCTCATACTTTGCCCTACCACCAATACCTTTTATTGTTGTGAATCATTTTTAGCAAATGATGAAAGAACATCCTCAAAATATTATTCCTAACTGAAGTATCTTACATTTGTTGTATTTTCCTCCAACCCACCTGTAGCAGTTTGATATTATTGATGAATTCCAGAAAGAAATACTGGATTATGTTTGTAAACTGACCTTTTTCTCTGGGCATATTAGATTATATTGGATTCATAGGTTTACTTGATTAAGTAATTATGTAAACCTCTTGTGCCAGTAGGGCATTGAGTCCCCACCCTTTGGTGGGTGGAGACTCACAGATAAAAGGCATGGCAAAGGACAGAGTTGAGGGTTTTTGATGTTGGAGTTTTGATGCTGGAGTTTGATGCTGAAGCTGGAGCCCCAGGGAGAGAGACAGAGCCTTTTGCCTGATAGTCTACAGCTGACCTTGTGGAGAGAGGCAAAGCCTCTCCTAATTTATAGCTGACCATGTGGAGAAAACAGAGAAGCTGAGCCCAGAGGAACCCAGGAAGCCTGAACCCTCACAGACATTAGCAGCCATCTTGCTCCAACGTGTGAAAATAGACTTTGGTCAGGGAAGTAACTTATGCTTTATGGCCTGATGTCTGTAAGCTCCTATCCCAAATAAATACCCTTTATAAAAACCAACCAATTCCTGGTATTTTGCATCAGCACCCCTTTGGCTGACTAATATACCACTCTATTATTTTTTTTATATCATTCATACATGAATACATATAAATAATAAGTGTATAGTACAGTAAAAGTTGTGAATTTACAAAACCAATATGCATAACATCATATAGATCACATACATCAACCCACCACCAACACTTTGCATTGTTGTGAGACATTTGTTACAAATTATGAAAGAATTATTGTCAAAGTCTTATTACTAACTATAGCCCATATTTTACATTTGGTGTATTTTCCCCCTAACCCACTTTATTATTTTTAAAAAATATTTCTATTACAGAAGTTGTGAACTTACAAAACAATCATGGACAAGTGCAGAATTCCCATACAACACCCCGTCATCAACACCATACCCCTTCATCAAAAACAATCATGCACATGTGCAGAATTCCCATATAACACCCCTTCGTCAACACCACACCCCTTTATCAACACCACGCCATGGTGGAACATTTGTTATAGGTATGACTGTTACCATCAATCATGGCCCATAGGGTACATTTGGCACAGTTTTTCAGTCCTTCTCCATTATCCACATAGTACATCTTTGACATAGATGCATGAATCTTACAGTATTTCTATTAACCACAAATGATAGGTCACCCAGTTGTATTTTCTCCATGCTTCCCCACATTCCCACCATGCTGCAATGATGTACATCTGCTCTAGCTCACAGAAGGACACTCTTGAATCTGTGCCATCAACCACAATTCTCATCCACCTCTGGGTTTACTGTGTAATTTAGTCCCTAGATTATTCTCTAGCTTTCTTTTAATTGACATTTACAACCCTTTCCAGCCGCATTCCTATAATAAACCAGCTGTTACTCACTAGAATGTGTTACCATCAACTCTATACATTTCCACACTTTTACAGTAAAGTTAATTAAAATTTCTGTATACATTAAGCTTCAGTAGTCCTTCTCAGCCTTTCTTTTATCTTCTTTAAGAGTCCATCACCTATCACCAGGTCTTGAAGATGTTTTCCTACATTTTCTTCTAGAAACTTTCTGGTTCTTGCTTTTATATTTATGTCTTTGATCCATTTTGAATTAATTTTGTGTAAGGCATGAGGTAAGAGTCCTCATTCCTTCTTTTGGCTATGGATATCCAGTTCTCTCAGCATCTTTTATCAAATGGACTGTTCTGCCTGCACTGGGTGGGTTTGACAGGCTTGTCAATAATCACTTGACCATAGATGTGAGGGTCTGTTTCTGAACCATCAATTCAGTTCCATTGGTCTATGTGTCTATCTTTATGCCAATACCATGCTGTTTTTACTACTGTAGCTAGGTAAAATGATTTAACGTCCAGAAGTGAGAGTCCTCTAACTTCACTTTTCCTTTTTTAGATGTTTCTGGCTATTCGAGACCAATTACCTTTCCAAATAAATTTGATAATTGTGCTTTCCATTTGTTTAAAAAATGCTGGTGAAATTTTTATTGGAATTGCATTGAATCTGTATATTAATTTGGGTAGAATCGACATCTTAATGATATTTAGTCTTCCAATCCACGGGTTTTAATATTATTGGAGACTGGTGTCTAGGTTCTCAGCTTCATCACAAGAGAGAATTCAAAGATGAGCCACACATTAATTAGGCAAGCAGAGAATTTATTGGGGAGTAGAATAAGAGAATAGAAATACACCTTCAGGGGTGAAGGTGGGCATTTTCAAGGGAGAAAATGTAAAATTCTGCCTTGGTGTCCTCTGTTTTATGGAGGGTGGGGAGGCATGTAGGACTCCAGAGGTTGCATTGATTGGCATATTTGAGACAATACAGGAGAGCTTTATTGGGTGATTTGATTCTATTAGGGGGGATAGGGGTTGCTGTCCAGTGGTAATTGCCTCCTGGTTATTGCTACCACTAGGGGCTTATGAAAATGGGTGGGTAATGTGGGAATATCCCGTTTTTCTCCTATTTTCTGCTGGGTGGGTTTTGTAAGCTGCGTTCCAATGACCTGTTTATGCAGTCAGTGGGCACATGCTGCCGATTTTTTTTCTGCAGCTGATAGGTGAATGGTATAAACGGCATTCCCACTACATCAGCAGGCATGAGCTATCTACTGACAACCTGCCTATGTGAGTCCAGCAGCAAGCTGCTCCAGTTTTTTCTGCTGGGTGGTGGTTGGAAATTTATTAGGTTTTCTGCCTCTCCTCCTTAAGACCCTATTCTATGCTGCTTCAATATGGCTCAGAATTCTCCCCTTGTACATACCACGGGCACTCAAACTCAACACGTCCAAAATGGAATTTGTTATCTTCCCATGACATTTCTCCTCCTGGCAGTGTAATTTCTGTTAATGGCATCATTATTCAGCTACCCAAGCACTCTAGAAATCTGACAGGCATCTTAGATTCCTCTCTTTGTTATTTTCTTATGTCCTGTCAACTCATTTTGTTAATTCGCCTTCCAAATACCTCCCAAGTCTGCCTCCCCGTGTCTATTTCCAGAGCTTCTAATTTTGCTCAGATCTTCCTTATCTCATTCTTACACTTCTGCAGCAGGCTCCTGCTGGTGTTGAGGTGGAGTTACCTCCCACACAGCAACTAAAAGGAGCTTTCCAAACACAGCACCTGGTGATGTTACTTCTCTCCCAGGTTTAAACTCTTCAAGTGACCAATTGGTTAAAAACTTTAGCATGACCTTTCATGATGTAGCCCCTGATTACCTTTACAGTTACAAGCTGAAACTTTTTCCATCCCAACAACCCTGCGCTTCAGCTTTACCAATTACTTGCAATTCCTAGAATCTGATGTCCTTGTCCTCCACCCCCTTGTCTGAACATTCTGTTTTCTTCTGCCTGAATTTCCTGTGAGCCTGTCCTGCTCTTCCTCTCCCTCATCCAGTGGCTATTTCCTACTTTTTCTTCTTACTCCCCACCCCCATCCTTTCAGCAGTTAAGAGCTTTCTTGTCTGTATTCAAAAAGCACTTTACATAACTCTATCTGTAATTATAGCACTTAACACATTGTATTGTAATTATCTGATTCCTGCAATGTCAGATAATTGAAAACAGGAACTATTTCTTTTTTCTGTTGGAATCTACAATGTTTACAATATATTATATGTATTTAATAAAGATTGAATAAATAATGAGCAAACAAATGACTATTTAGAGAGAAAAGAGAGGCAAAGAGAGAAGGGCAGTGGTAAGTGGGGAAATGATGTTTCATTTAAAGGCCATGCTAGAAGAATTTTAGCAGAACTTTCTGAAATAAAAGGAGATGGAGGTAAGAGATTCATAAACCTAGGCTTCTATCCTGGCATCCTGATTTTGTGTCCAGGAGTTTACCAGATTTAAATATAGAAAAGTTATCAGCATACAAGTCAGGTACTTTCAGATGCTAAAAAGCAGTTAGTTTAATATATCTGGAAAACAAAACTGTGTCCTAAATTTGAGTGTAAAGGTATTTTGAATGCTCCTATAATTAATGTCTTTGGCCTTTCTATTAAAACATTAACAAATATACTAGTAACATCAGTTCCACAATTTTCAGTTTGAAATTCAACATCAGTTTTCACAAATATTGTGACTTTTCATGAATACTACCCATCAATGGTTTCTATAGGAAAATGGCTATCTCATTCACCAATCATTTCTTTCCTAGCTAATGTTTGTTTTTCATTGTTTTGCTGTTGTTCATGAAAACAATTGAAACACATTTTCAGAAATTACCAAAGCTTTGTGAAACAAGACAGTTTAAAATGTAATAGAACAAGAAGTCTAAAGCTTACTTGCAACAAGTGCTTATTATGTGCTAGCACACGTAAATTACCATGCTTCTTTTTAAAAAAATTTTATTTATTTCTCTCCCCTTCCCCCCTACCCTGGTTGTCTGTTCTCTGTGTCTATTTGCTGCGTCTTCTTTTGTCCGCTTCTGTTGTTGTCAGCGGCATGGGAATCTGTGTTTCTTTTGGTTGCGTCATCTTGTTGTGTCAGCTCTCCGTGTGTGCGGCACCATTCCTGGGCAGGCTGCACTTTCTTTTGCGCTGGGTGGCTCTCCTTACGGGGTGCATTCCTTGCGCATGGGGCTCCCCCGTGGCACTGCACATGGGCCAGCTCCACATGGGTCAAGGATGCCTGGGGTTTGAACAGGGGACCTCCCATGTGGTAGACGGACGCCCTAACCACTGGGCCAAGTCCACTGACCATGCTTCTTCAGCAATGAGGCTCCAAAGTTCTAGCAACGGAGCTCTATAAAGTAAGTCAGGGCTTTTTGCCAAGTGGGATATTCTAAAATTACATCTTGTGTCAAGAAATGTGCCTGGTGCATAATAGGCATTCAATAAATGATAGATATTGCTATTACTGAGATCGCCCATGAAAAAGCACTTGAGGGCCTGTTTCTAGCCTCTAAATATACCAGGAAAAACAACAACAAAAAATGTGGGTAAAACTTAAACCTTAAGCATGCAATCATAGATACTTTCAAGTCTGCCAAAGAGATAGACTTTGCAGTCAGATTTCCACAAAACACAAAACCATCATTCATTTGTTGTTGTTTTTTCCCAGAGGAAATGGTAGAACAGCTTTTATATCCTCTGCTGAGATTTCTCACTATCTTTGTGTTGTAGAAAAATGGCGTTCACTGGAACACAGAGACTGATTGACCACAGGCTGCGAAAGAATTTACTGAGAAGCTCTCCTAATGGAGGGGGGTCTGAAGAACAGACTTCAGTCCCCCCCACCAGCATGGGAGGGGGGATTTGAATCTATACAGAACTTTCCTATGTGAGGAAATGATAGTTAGTGGGAGGGGGTTGAGTGTCCGAGTGAGGTGCAGGGACCAATAGGAAGCCCTGGTGGTGAAAATTTTCCCTAATAATGACTAGAGAATAGTGAGTTAGGGAGTTTTTGGCTTCTTGGAATGCTGCAGGAGCAGAGGTTTCTTTTGATCTGTAGTTTCTTTATCATCCTTCCATATGTAAATAGTGAAGGTTTCCGTCTCCCTCTGATATGCAGGTAGAGGTGGTAAAGATCTCCATCTCCCTCTGATATGCAGATAGTGAAGATCTCTGTTTCCCTTTATTCCTGTCTCTAAGAGGTTTCTTTCTTTAATCTGTGGGAAAGTGCTATGCCCTCACGCACGGGGGAGGGGGTTTGCCTTTTTCCCATGCATATCAGGGGAAACTGAGTTACAGCTTGTTAATTATTGCAAACTTCTAACATTCCTAACTCTTTGTTTAAATTTGGGTATTGGGGTATAAGGTATTGGGCAGGATGGGAAGGTGAGGGGATTTGGGGCATTGGCTTGATTCTGGCTACTTCCTGCTGTCAAGGGGCGGAGAAAAGAAGTTCCCTTCCATCCTGTACAGTGGGCTGTGGTTTCAGGTCCCACAGGGGTTGATATCGTTGTTCATGTAGCAGAAAGACGCCCTTTATGTATTCCTGGGTTATTGACTGTATGATTCGGTGTATGAATCGGACAAGAAGCTGTAAGAGACAAGGACAAAAAGAAGCAGCAATACTATTAATAATGGTGTTATAATAGGTAAAAGGATTAATTTTAAAGGTGAAGAAAAATAAGAAAGGAATGAGGATGGCCATGACTAATTTCCATAGTTATTATTTTGGGTTTTCTGAATGATTTCTATATATTTTTTCAAGATTTTAAGATTTTAAAAAATCTGACCAGTTCTGTTGATGTAAAAACAAGTTTCCTTTAGATTGCACAGGTGCTTAGTACATCCTGTTGGATTAGGGACATGGGGCGGGGGAGGTTGGAGTTATCTGTTATTGGGGCAGGGGACATAAAACTTTATTTTTTAAAATTCTGAATACCTTCTGCAGCATGATGGGAACTGGACATTAAGAAGATTTGAAAGTCAAGGAGCTTATTTATTGTTCCACATCTCAGTTCAGCAACGTGTGCTAACTTTTCTTTCTACCCCTGCCTTAACTACTAAGAAAGGCCTTTTGAACAAAGTCCCCACCTTTCATCTTCATTAACTCCATGAAAAGTGTTTTCTAGAAAGGGAGCTCTGACAGAAAAGGCAGCCTTACTTATTCTGAACAATGTCTGTGTCCTTATATTTTTCTTACATGAATGGAGTGAGGCAATGGGAGTAGTGAGCCACCATTCCCATTTTGAGTCTTCAGTGTTTATCTGAAAGGTTATAATCTACTTGAACTAGATTCCAAAAGAAGTAAAATTTTATGCTGGATTTTCTGTAATATCACCAATTTTCGGTAATTCCTTTTTCAAGGCTATATATAATGTTTTGTTCATTGCTCTCCCCTTTACAAATTCTTTAAAAATTTCCAGTTGCTGAGCAAGACTAGTCCCTTTTCCATGATCTTTACAGCAAAAGTGATAAAGCCTTATTCTTCAAAAAGTGAATTCTGATTATTCACTGTATTAGGAAAGATTGCCAATCTAAGGATATTACCCACCCTACACCTTTCTGGAGCTATTTTGTCTATTTTTTTATTGTCTTGTGAGATAGTGTTGGGCTTTTCTTTGCTTTCTGATTTTCTGTCATTCCAGCTGCTATCCCACAATTTTCTTTGTAGAAGCATTTTTCTTTGGAAACACATATCTGCTTCTTTGTTTCAGCTTGGGGGTCAGTAAGAAAGACTTTACTGCTTAGTCAGTCGCCCAATTCCAGGATTAAATTAGGGGAGGATGGCAGATCATAATAGAGGCAGTTACCTCTTCATGACCATGTTCAGGGAAGGAGCCCAAACTATGCCAGCATAGCAAAAACTCTGGGAGGTGGACCAGGTTTTCAACAGAAACAAAACAAAGGCATTTCTGGCTGTGGTACTCCATTTTGCTAATTAGAAGAGAAAATACTATGCTTGACCAAGAGGGACAGTATCACTCTCTTAGACAACCACTATGTTCCTTTGAATTGGATACCACAAAAATCTGCATAATGTCAGAACTCTCTGTAGAGAAATTACCACTATATGGAGTTTCCATGGAATGAGAGGGAACAAAACACAATTATGAATTGCTGTGGGACATTTGGTTACCTTAACCAAATGACAACACACTGTCTGATTTGTTGTATTAAAGTTTCCTGTTAATAACCAGATGAAATGAAAAATAGTCAATGATGTTTTGATCAAGTAGACAGTGTGCCTGTTTTTCTTTTTAGAAAAGAAAGTTTCTTAGGTTGCTGGGGAAAATATAGAACCTTACCATAGGTACAACTGAAAACAAACAGGTCCTGATCTTTGCTTTGAAGAGTGCCAGAAACAAAAGTTGTGCAATAGACCCTCCGTGCTTCCTCCCTAATTGTACCCACTTCCATCCCCAGAGACCATCCCTAGGCATGCTGTCCTTGGCCTTCAGCCTTGCCGGGACTCTTTCTCTCCCATGGTTCCCTAATTATTCAGGTCTTGTCTCTCTCTCCAAACTGAATACGCCTGTCCCCACAGCTTCATGCCCAGCCATCTCTATCTTGCACTCTGATGATGAATTGGGTCTTAGAGCTCTGCTTCTCTAGGAAAGAAGGGTATGAATGACCTTCTCAGTAATTTATATGGACAATGCTTGAAAATATATATCCAGTATGTTGAACAACCATATTGCATAGATCATGATCAAAATCAAACCTTATTTTTGTCCCCCACAGCCTCTTACAAGTCATTGGGGATGGTGGAGGGGAAAGGACTTAATTTTCCCCCGGTCTTTGTTACATAGAAGTATTAAAAACTTGGAACCAAGGAAAAAGATGGCACTGTATTCTAAGTCCATGATTTGTTCAGTTAGCATCACATGTGTATCAAAGTACCATTCACTGACTCAATGGTATATCTGAAGGAAAGATATAAAGTACAGTGACAGTCAGGTGGCATCATTTTGTGGACATAAAACTTGATTGCATCAGTACTTCCTGGTGTCAACTGAGACTCAAAGATTGTTAACTCCAGATTAACATCAAGCTGATCTAGCTTTCTGATGTGTCTCTCGTTTTTTCATTTTCTGTGCAGTTCGTTAAGACTTGTTCAGCAATTCATGTGGGGAACAATCTGACTCAGATACTCACCAAAGGACTGATGAGACATCAGTGTCCTTGGATACTACTCAGGACCACTAGTCATTTAAACCATAGTAATAACCATTCTTGCTGGCTCTTGGCATAAACCAGATCTCTTATAAAAAGTTTAATGAAAAACTGTCAAAGATTTTGGAGATTATCAAGAGTCAACCTCACTGATGATTTTCTGTTTTTATCACCGAAATCTCCACTCTCCCTCACCCCCTGCAAATGAATGTATAAAAATCATCTTTAAAAAAGACCAATAAAAACATGGCTTTTTGGTTAAAGAAAGGGTAGGGTGTCTAGGGTCCTACCCACACAGTGTCCTCATTATCTTAATTAGTTCTGAGGATGCAATGGGCTCTGCAGAGCATGGTTGAAAAGCCATTGTCTAGTTCAACCCCTTCATTTTGCAGATGAGGAAAAGGAGGCCGAGAGATAAGAAAAGAATTACTCAAGATCACCTTGTGGTTACTGATAGAGCTTTACTCAGATCCTCTTCAGGGTCTTTTGTTTGTTGTTTTATTTCTCTTTACATTGTCCTGCTACTTTGCATGATGGCAAAATTGTGTGTCTTGGGCCAAAAGGAGGGTGAGGCAAGTTAGGTGCCTAGGGTGCATTATTTAAGAAGGCACTCATTCTCAGTTCTATGCAAGTGCTGAATCTGTACTTGCAGGACCCTTGGAGTGAGTGCTTCCTTAAATTTTGTGCCCTAGTTGCCTAGCTTGCCTCCCCTTTTTCTCTGTTCCTGCCTCTACTTATAGTTAAAAAACATATTTTCCAAACATGCCTCATACTGCACATTGTTTCTTGCCCTCTTCTCTCTGCTTTCTCCACTAGATTGTGACTCTTAGATATCAAGGATGATGTCTTTCACCCTTATATTCCCAGAATATGATATTAATATGGCCTGTGCATAAATTCAAACTTATTCTATATCCAAGTTCCCTGGAGAGCCAATTGAGAGGTATAAACTCTATAGGCTTTGGATATTCAGGGAGGATACAAACTAAATGTGTTAAAAAGCTTACCTGGAATATGGGGGGCTCATGTTAAAAGCCTACCTGGAATGTGTGGGGTTCATGTTAAAAGCTTACCAGGAGGGAGGTGGTTGTGGCTCAACTGAATGAGCATCCACCTACCATATGGATGCATAGGGTGTGATACCCCGGGCCTCCTGACCCATGCTCAGTGCTGCCATGCACAAGGAGTACCCTGCCACACAGGGGTGTTCCTCGCCTGGGGGTGACACACATGCAAGGAGTGCACCCTGCAAGGAGAGCTGCCCTCCGCAAAAAAAGCACAGCCTGCCCAGGAGTGGCGCCGCACACATGGAGAGCTGATACTGCAGCATGATGCAACCAAAAAAGAGACAGTTTCCCGGTACCACATGACAAGAATGCAAGCAGACACAGAAGAACACACAGTGAATAGACACAGAGGGCAGACAATGGGGGGAAAGGGGAGAGAATAAAAAGCTTACCTGGAATGTGGGGGATATGTGTTTTTTAACTTTTTTTTTTTTTGCTTTATTTTGTATATTTAATAATTGAAAATATAAACAATAAAAAACTAAGAAAGCACAGTTGAATAAAAGCATATATTTCTCAATTAAACGTACTGGAAAAATATAAATTTTTTTAAAGAATACAATATGTTACACAATATATTTGGTTCATGATAAAGCAATCATAGGGTATTTGTCCTTTTGTGTCTGGTTTGCTTCACACAACATAATGTCCTTCAGGTTCATCCATGTTCTCATATGCTTTACAAATTCATTTCTTCTTACAGCTGCATAACATCCCATTGTGTAAATACACCACAGTTTGTTTATCCATTTATCTGTTGATGGACACCTGGGTTGTTTCTAACTTTGGAAATTGTGAATAATACTTCCATGAACATCAGTGTGCAGATGCCTGTTCATGTCACTGCTTTCAGTAATTCTGGGTTTATGTCCCATAGTGGTGTTGCAGGGTCATTTAGCAAGTCTATATTCAACTACTTTATGAACTGCCAAACAGTCCTCCACAGTGGCTGTACCATTCTGCATTCCCACCAACAGTGAATAAATGTTCCTATTTCTCCACATCCTCTCCAACACTTGTAGTTCTCTGTCTTTTTAAGAGGGGTCATTCTCTTAGGTGTGAAATGGTATCTTGTAGTTTTGATCTGTTTCCCTAATCATTAGTGATGTTGAACATTTCTTCATGTGTTTTTTTCCCAGTTGTATTTCTTCTTTGGAAAAATGTCTATTTAAGTCTTTTGCCCATTTTTAAATTAGGGCATTTGTCTTTTTACTGTTGAGTTGTAACCTCTCTTAATGTATCCTGGATATTAAACCCTTATCAGACATGTGATTTCCAAATATTTTCTCCCATTGTGTCAGCTGCCTTTTCACCCTTTTGACAAAGTCCTTGAGGTTCAAAAGTGTTTAGTTTTGAGGAGATTCCATTTATCTATTTTTTCTTTTGTTGTGTGTACATTGGGTATAAGGCCCAAGAAACCACCACCTACTAAAATGTATTGAAGATGTTTCCCTACATTTTATTCCAGTAATTTTATGGTTCTGGCTTTTATATTTAGGTCTTTGATCAATTTTGAGTTGATTCTTGTATATGGAGTGAGATAGGGATCCACTTTTATTCTTTTGGTTATAGTTATCCAGTTGTCCCAGCACCATTTCTTGAAGAGAATGTTTTGTTCGACTAACATTAACTTGGTAGGTTTGTCAAAAAACAGGTGACCATATAGGTGAGGGTTTATTTCTGAGTTCTCAATTCTGTTCCACTGATTGATGTTTCTATCCTTATGCCAGTACAATGCTGTTTTTACCACTGTAGCTTTGTAATATGTTTCAAGGTTAGGCAGTGAAATTCCTCCCATGTTGCTTTTCTTTTTTAGAATGTTTTTGGCTATTTGGGTGCACTTTCCCTTCCAAATGAATTTTAGTAATTGCCTTTTCTAATTCTCTAAAGTAAGCTGTTGGGATTTTGATTGGTATTACATTGAATCTACACATCATGATATTTGTTCTTCCAATCCATGAACATGGAATGTCTTTCCTTTTATTTAGGTCTTTTAAAATTTCTTTTAGCATTGTTTTTGTGTTTTTCTGCATATAGATCCTGTACTTCTTTGGTTAAATTTAATTCCTAGGTATTTGAGTCTTTTTGTTGCTATTGAAAATGGAATTTTCCCTCAGATTGTTCAGTACTAGTGTATAAAAACATTACAGATTTTTGTGTGGGAATCTTGTATCCTGCCACTTTGCTAAACTCATTTATTAACTCAAGTACTTTGTCATGGATACTTCAGAATTTTCTTTTTTCTTTTTATTTCTCCCCCCTCTCTCCTGCTCTGTTGTCTGCTGTCTGTGTCTATTCATTGTGTGTTTTTGTGTGTCTGCTGTATTCTCATTATGTGGCCCAGGGAACCCATCCTGGTACCTTCCAGCATGGGAGAGAGGTGATCATTCTCTTGCTCCACCTCAGCTCCCTACTTTGCTGCATCTTATATTGTCTCTTCTCTGCATTTATTTTTGTTACATCATCTTGCTACATCAGCTCTCCATGTTGGTGGCACCACTCCTGGACTGTGTGCTCTCCTGTGTGGGGTTGCCCCCCTTGCATGGGGGCCATTCCTTGCATGGGGGCCACCCCTGTGTGGGGAGACACTCCTTGTGCACAGCAGCACTCCACATGGGCCAGCTTACCACATGGGCCAGGAGGCCCTGGGTATCGAACCCTGGACCTCCTATATGGTAGGTGGAAGCTCTATCCGTTGAGCCATATCCACTTCCTCACAATTTTCTAAATACAGGATCATGTCATCTGCAAACAGTGGAAGTTTTACTTCCTCTTTTCCTATTTGGATGGCTTTAATTTTTTTTCTTGTCTAATTGTGCTAGCTAGAAATTCTAATACAATATGGAATAACAATAGTGACAGTGGGAATCCTTGTCTTGTTCCCAATCTGAAGGGGAAAGCATTCAACCTTTTCTCATTGAATATAATATTGGCTGTGGGTATTTCATAATTGCCTTTTATCATATTGAGGAAATTTCCTTCTATTCCTATCTTTTGGAGGGTTTTTATCAAAAGAGGATGCTGGATTTGGCTGAATGCCTTCTCTGCATTAATTGAGGTTACCATGTGGCATTTTTCCTTCAATTTATTAATGTGGTGTATTATATTCATTGATTTTCTTATGTTGAACAAGTCTTGCATACCAGGAATAAATCCCACTTGGTTGTGATGTATAAGTCTTTTGATATGCTGTTGGATTCAATTTGAAAGTATTTTGTTGAGAATTTTTAAATCTATGTTCATTAGAGAGAGAGATTGGTCTATAATTTTCTTTTCTTATAGTATCTTTATTTGGCTTTGGTTTTAGGGTAAGGTTGGCTTCATAAAATATGTTGAGTACTTTTCCCTTCTCTTTTTTTTTTTTTAACACTTTAAAAAAATTAAAGTTAATAGATCACACAGAATGTTACATTAAAAAAACATAAGAGGTTCCCATATACCCCCTACCCCTCACCCCACTCCTCCCACACCAACAACCTCCCCCATCATTGTGGCACACTCATCGCACTTGGCAAACACATTCTGGAACACTGCTATACCACATGGATAATAGTTCACCCTGTAGTTCGCACTCTCCCCCAGTATATTCAGTGGGTTATAGCAGGATATATAATGCCCAGCATCTGACTCTGCAGTATCATTTAGGACAACTCCAAGTCCCAAAAATGCCCCACATCACATCTCTTCTTTCCTCTCCCTGCCCTCAACAACTACTGTGGCCACTTTCTCCACATTAATGCTACATTTTCTTCTATTACTAGTCACAATAGTTTTATAGTAGAATATCCCACTCTAATCCATATTTTATGCCACCCTGGGATGGTGATGTCCCTCCACCTTGATATCAAGAGGGGGCTCAGATTCCACATAGATGATGAATGAAATTCTTCTGCAGTTGTAGGCACTCTTGGTCCTCTGGTGTGGTGGTTCATGATCTTCACCTCCCTGTTAGCTGACCTGGGTAAGTCCAATGAACCAGAGAGTAGGAGTTGCAAGTCTGCTGAGAATCAGGGCCCAGCTGGCACATGGGCAGTCCAGAGATTCAAGTCCCCTGAATATACACCATCCGTAGTGCCAACCACAGGTTCAGTAAAGCTAACAGAAGAGGCATGTGTAGAAAGGTCACATCTGAACCCAGCTCCATCACTCTCAGGAGCACAAATTCCAAAGTAGGTCCCACTGACATGGCACAGAACTCCAAATCCATCTGCTGTGACCATATACCCCATGGGCCTCCATTGCCTTCACAAGAACCAGGACCTAGGGTTGTATCTACTTTGGCTGTTTCTGGGGTCCTGCTGAGGCATGCATAAGTGCGACCCTTCTGATGACCTCCTGATTCTTTTTTGAAGATTGTTAGCCATATAAACTCACTTGTCTTTGCATTTCCCCCTTTTATTTAAGGTCAAAAAGCAGTTTTTAACACATGATCATATATGTAGGCTGAGATATTCTGCTGGTCTGATGTGACCCTTTTATTCAAGGTCTCTTTCTATTGCATCCCCAGTTAGTGATTGGTAGTAATCCCTTGGCACCAGGGAGGCTCATCCCTGGGAGTCATGTCCTATGCCGGGGAAAGGTAATGCATTTACATGCTGAGTTTGGCTTAGAGAGTGGCCACATTTGAGCAAAATGGAGGCACTCAGGAGGTAATCTTAGTCAAGCTGCAGCTCTAGGCCTAGTTCATATTTCAGGCACACAAGCTCATAAGCATAGTCATCAGTTCAAGAGTTCATCATTGAACCATCCTTCCTTGTTGATCTTTGCCTTTGCACTTGGCGGATTGTTGCTGTTTCAGTGGGGAGTGTGACAGAGCTCCCCTGAGCAGGAACTAAGCACTCCCTCAGATGTCATTTGTAACTGTAACTACTATGAAAATACCCAGCATATATCAGAACATTTTTATGTCCCCTATATACATGCCCTGGAGAACTCCCTCCCAACCATGTGCCCCCATCTATAACAGCCCACACCAATGTTCCTTCCCTGCCATTGTTGAACCTCTCTGTGGTCCAAAACTTCTTTAACAATGAAGCCCAATATATATAACTAAATTCGGTTAATAGGAAAATGAAATATAGTGATGGGTTTAATGATTAGAAATACTAAAATAAAGGAACAATAAATTGGTGTACTAATAAAATGAAAAATATTATAAAGTTTTGTTTTTGACATTTTGCCTTTCATCACTGTAATAGGTGTTGCCCTGTATGTACAGTGGCAAGGCACTTTCTCTCATTTCTTCCTTAGTGTCTACATCCTTTCTCTTTTTTTTTTCCTTCTAATTTTTAATATTATCTTCAAAAAAGTTTTAGATTATAGCAATTCACATATACAATATAGGGGACTCCCATATATCCAACATCAAACCCTTTTCCCCCTTCCCCAGCAATGATCTTTTTACATGTTCATGTTATATTTGCTGCAGCTGATATACAGATTTTGAAACATAGCTATCAAACATTTCAGTTTACCTTATGGTTTATATTTTAGATGTACAAATTTCTAAATTTTCAGTTTCCTTATGTTTTACAATATGGTTTACATTTTAACTTACAAACTTTTATACATTTTTGGTGTGAGTTAACATGCCCTATATCCATTGTTACATGATCTTGTGGAGCACTTCCATTGTCCCCCAGTTACGCTGCTTCCATCTATTCAATACCCCTCTCACCCTCCCCCCAATCAATCTTCTCTACTTGAGAGACCAGATTTACAGATACTTGCAACAATGCTGAAGGCCTGACATACTAGACTGCCCTAACCCATTGGGAGTCACTGATTCTCTTGAGGGACACAATTCCTTCTGTTTGAGAACATCAGGTCTTCCCAGGATGTGGGTACACCTTCACATTCATTATATGGTCTCCACCCAATGATTTAAAGTACTATGACAAAATGAGCACTCACACAGTCGCTAGAAGCCTGCCTCTATGCCAGATGCCTCCCTTAAGCACCTTAAACACGTAATCCTTCCTTATTATATTTCCTAAAGAATTTTCTCAACATTATAGTTTCAACCATATACCTGACAGTCTTCCATATTCAACTCTTCCCCACAGCCCTCCCCCCAATTCGTTAGGCCATCTGACCCATCCTCCCAACCCTAGCTCCCCCCTCAAGCCCACAAAGCCCCACCCAAAATTATCCCATTATCCCTATGTCCCCATCTTATCCCTTCCCTGTACAAATATTTACCTCCAGCTTATCATAGACTTCACCCACGTAGGCATCAGTTCACAACCTTCCTCTCCCCCTCAAATTCCTTTAAGCCTTTCTTCCAATCTCTAGCTCTCTGAAACAGCTTGGTTTGTTTATTTCACATCAGGCAGGTCATGTAGTATTTGTCCTTCAATGTCTGGCTTGCTTCACTCAAGGTAAGGTCCTCAAGATTCACCCATGTTATCCCATGTGTTTGTACTGTGTTCCTTCTTATAGCTGAGTAGTATTCCATTGAATGTATATACCATATTTTATTTATCCATTTATCTGTTAATAGGCATTTGGATTGATTCCAACTTTTGACAATAGTGAATAATGCTGCTATGAACATTGGTGTACATATATTGGTTTGTGTCCTTATTTTCAGTTCTTCTGCATATATACCCAGCAGTGGAATTGCTGGATCATATGGCAAATGTATGGCTAACTCTTTGAGAAACTGCCAAACTGTCCTCCAGAATGGCTGGATCTTTCTGCGTTCCCACCAGCAGTGGATGAGTGTTCCCATTCCTCCACATCCTCTCCAGCACATGTAGTCTTCTGTTTTTTTGCTAGCTGCCAGGTTTATGGGAATAAGATAGTATCTCATTGTAGTTTTGATTTGCATTTCCCTAATAGCTAGTGATTTTGAGCATTTTTTCTAGTGCTTTTTAGCCATTTGTATTTCTTCTTTGGAAAAGCATCTGTTCAAATCTTTTCCCCATTTTTAAAATGGGTTGTTTGTCTTTTTATTTTCAAGATACAGGAGTTCTTTATATATGCAGGTATAAGTCTCCTATCAGATATATGGTTACTAAATATTTTCTCCAACTGGGTAGGCTCTCTCTTCACTTTCCTGACAGACTCCTTTGAGGTGCAGAAGGCTTTAATTTCGAGGAAGTCCCATTTATCTATTTGTTCTTTTGCTGCTCATGCTTTGGGTGTGAAGTTCATGAAGCCATTTCCTATTACAAGGTCCTGTAGATGCTTCCCTACATTGCTTTCCAAGGTCTTTATGGTCTTGGCTCTTATATTTAGGTCTTTGATCCATCCAGAGTTGATTTTTATATAAGGTGTGAGATGGTAATCCTCTTTCCTTCTTTTGCATATGGATATCCAATTCTTTAGGTACCATTTGTTGAAGAGGCCATTCTCTCCCAGTTGAGTGGGCTTGGTGGCCTTGTCAAATATCAGATGACTGTATATATGAGGATCTATATCAGAACTCTCAATTTGGTTCCATTGGTCAGTGTGTCTATCCTTGTGCCAATACCAAGCCATTTTCACTACTGTAGTTTTGTACTATGTTTTGAAGTCAGGTAGTGTGATTCCTCCAATTTTGTTTTTCTTTTTCAATATGTCTTTGGCTACTCAGGACCTCTTTCCTTTCCAAATAAATTTCATAGTTTTTCTAGTTCATTAAAAAATGCTGTATTGATTTTTATTGGGATTGCATTGAATCTGTAGATCAGTTTTGGTAGGATAGACATCTTAATAATGTTTCACCTTCCTATCCATGAACATGGAATATTCTTCCATTTATTTAGGTCTTCTTTGATTTCTTTGAACAGTGTTGTGTACTTTTCTGTGTATAAGTCTTTTACATCTTTGGTTAAACTTATTCCTAGGCATTTGATTTTTAAAATTTACTATTGTAAATGGTATTTGTTTCTTGATTCCTCCTCTGATTGCTCATCATCAGCATACAGAAATGCTACTGATTTTTGTGCATTGATCTTATAACCTGAGACTTTACTGAACTCATTTATAAGTTCTAGAAGCTTTGTTGTAGACTTCCCAGGTTTTCTACATATGGGATCATATCTGCAAATAGTGAAATTTTGACTTCTTCCTTTGTAATTTGGATGCCTTTTCTGTCTGGTTCTTGCCTCAGTGCTTGAACAAGTACTTCTAACACAATGTTAAATAGAAGGGGTGATAGTGGGCATCCTTGTCTTGTTCCTGATCTTAGAGGGAAAGATTCTAGGATTTCACCATTGTAAATGATGTTATCTGTGGGGTTTTCATATATACCCTTTATCATGTTCAGAGTTTCCTTCTAGTCCAATCTTTTGCAGTGTTTTTATCAAGAAAGTGTGCTGTATTTTGTCAAATGGTTTTCCTGCATTTATAGATATGATGATATGATTTTCTTCCTTCAATCTGTTTATGTGGTGTATTACATTAATTGATTTTCTTATGTTGAACCATCCTTGCATACCAGGAATGAAACCCACTTGTCTTGGTGTATAATTCATTTATTGTGTTGTTGAATATAATTATCAAGTATTTTGTAGAGGATTTTTGCATCTAGGTTCATTAGAGAGATTAGTCTGTAACTTTCCTTTTTTGTGGTGTCTTTGTTTTGCTTTGGTATTAGGGTAATGTTGGCATCATAAAGTGAGTTAGGCAATGTTCCTTCTGTTTCAATTTTTTGGAATAGTTTAAGCAAGATTGGTGTTAGTACTTTCTGGAATGTTTGGTAGAATTCACCCATGAAACTATCAGGACCAGGGCTCTTCTTAGTTGGGAGGTTTTTTATGACTGATTCTATCTCTTTACTTGTGATTGGTTTGCTGAGATCATCAATTTCTTCTTTCATCAATGTAAGCTGCTTATGTATTTCTAGGAATTTGTCCATTTCCTCTAAATTGTCTTTCTTGTTGGAATATAGTTTTTCAAAGTATTCTCTTATGATATTCTTTATTTCAGTGCAGTCAGTGGTGATATCAACTTTCTCATTTCTTATTTTGTGTATTTGCATCTTCTCTCTTTCTTTTTTTCTTTGTTAGTTTGGCTAAGGATTTGTCAATTTTATTGGTCTTCTAAAGAAACAGCTCTTTGTTTTGTTTATTTTTTTTAGCACTTTTTAATTGTCTATTTCATTTAGTTCTGCTCTAATCTTTGTTATTTCTTTTTTTCTTCTTTCTTTGGGGTTAGTTTGTTTGTTTTTTTTACTAGTTTCTCCAATTGTGCAGTTAGTCCTTCAATTTAGTTTTCTTATTTTTAATGTAGGAATTTATGGCTATGAATTTCCCTCTCAGTACAGCTTTTGCTGCATCCCATTAGTTTTGATATGTTGTGTTATCATTTTATTAGTTTCAAGGTAGGTATTGATTTCTGTTGAGATTTCTTCCTTGACCCACTGTTTTTCTATAAGTTTGTTGTCAACTTCCATATCTTGGTGCCAAATTTGTGTCTCTGGCCCTTGAAAATTTCCTGCTTCATTCCACTGTGGTCAGAGAAATTATTTTGTATGATTTCAATCTTTCTGAATTCACTGAGACTTTCTTTTTGGCCTAGCATGTGGTCTATCTTGGAGAATGATCCTTGTGCACTTGAGAAGAATGTATATCCTGCTGTATTTGGGTGTAATGTTCTGTATATGTCTATTAGGTCCAGATCTTCTAATATATTGTTCAAAGTCTTTGTGTCTTTATTGATTCTCTTTTGAGATGTTCTGTCCAATGGTGATAGTGGTGTGTTAAAGACCCCCACTGTAATTGTAGAGGCATCTATTCCTTCACTTAATTTTTCCAGTGTTTGCCTCACATATTTGGAGGTGCTCTTGTTAGGGGTGTAAATGTTTATGATTATTTTTTCATCTTGAAAGGTTATCCCTTTCACTAATATGTAGTGTCCATCTTTGTCTCTCTGAATAGTTTTGCACTTAGAGTCTATTTTTTCTGATATTAATATAGCTATTCCTGCCTTTTTTGGTTATTATTTCCCTGTAAGATTTTTTCCCAGCCATTCACTTTCAACCTCCTTGAATCCCCGGGTCTAAGATTTGTTTCTGGTAGACAGCATATAGATGGGTCATATTTCCTTATGCAATCTTCCATTCTGTGTCTCTTGATAGGTGAGTCTAATCCATTGACTTTTAGTGTTATTACTTTCAAGGAATTACATATAGTAGCCATATTTTCTTTGGATTTGTGTTTGTCATTTGTTGTTTGATTTTTTCCCCTCTTTTTGTCATTTTAGTTGTTCCAACACTCTCCTCCAACTCTGTCTCTCCTTTTATTTTCTTTCCTCCTGCAGAACTCCCTTTAATTTTTCTTGAAGGGCAGGTTTCTTGTTGGCATATCCTCTTAGTTTCTGTTTATCTGTGAATATTTTGAAATCTCCATTATTTTTGAATGTTAGCTTTGCTGGATAGATAGAGTATTCTTGTTTGGAAATTCTTTTCTTTTAGAACCTTGACTATGTCATACCTCTGCTTTCTTACCTCCATGGTTTCAGATGAGAAATCAGCACTTAATCTTATGGAGCCTTCCTTGTATGTGATGGTTCTCTTTTCTCTTGCTGCTTTTAGTATTTTCTCTTTGTCTTGCACATTGGATAATTTGACAAGTATATGTCTTGGGGTAGGTCTGTTGGGATTTATGCTGTTTTGGGTGCATTGTGCTTCCTGGACATGTACATGCCTCTCCCTCAATAGATTTGGGAAATTTTCAGCCATTATTTCCTCCAATGCCCCTTCTGTCCTTTTTCCCTTCTCTTTTCCTTCTGGGATGCCTATAATGCATATAATTGCATGTTTTGTGTTGTCATTCAGGTCCCTAAGTCCCTGCTGGATTTTTTCTTTTTATCAATCAATTCTACTCTCTGTTTAATTTCAGATGTACTGTCTTCCACATCACTAATTCTTTCCTCTGCCTCTTCAAATCCACTGTTATTTGTTTAGAGTGTATTTTTGATTTCTTGGATTGTGCTGTTCATCCCCATCATATCCATTATCTTTTTGCATATGATTAGTATTTCTTCTGTATGCTCTCCAAGTGTTTTCTTAATATCCTTAATCTCTTCCTTCACTTCATTAAATTGGTCCATGATATATGTTTTGATAGCTTTAATTATTTGTTTGCTGTTCTACTCCTCTTCCTGGTTTTTAGTTTGTTCATTGGATTGGGTCATGTTTTCCTGATTATTGGTATGGTTTGTAGATTTTTGTTGCTGTCTGGTCATCATTTTATCTTGTTGGGCTTATTCAGTTGATTAGCTTCTTTGTCTTGGGGTTTAACTATTTGTTGTTTTTGTGTGCATGTTAAGTCTTCTCTTTGTCACTTTGTTCTTCTTATTCTATTTCCTTGTTGTTAGCTAAGTTCCCCTGAAGGAAAATATTAGGGCCAGAGAAAGCAAAAGGGGTAAGAAAAGAAAAATGTAATAGTAGAATTGATAGTGAATGTTAACAGAAGATCCCAGTGAGATCTAGGAGAATGGATATTGAACTCATGTAAGCTGTGTGTAGTTATAACAGTAAAAAAGTGGAGTACCTATAATGAGATAGTAAACTGAATACAGAGAGGAATATAATATGAATTAAAATGTCACTGTGGTCAGGATAGAGGGAAAGAGAAAAGAAAGGATAATAATATAAAGAGTGAATAAATGATAGAAAACAGAATAGAGGTATTAGAGATAGAAAGTCAGAAATATTGGGGGTAAAGAAAGAGAGGTGGAACAAATGAGAAACAATAAATGATGGAGAATAGTAAGATGTAAAAGAAAGGGGACAGCATTAGTAGCCAAAATCAGTAAACACAGGAAAGAGGAAATTGAGGATGAGGAAGCACAGCAAATAAGAAATGTTGACTGCAGCATCTAATATTTTTAAAAAAGAAGATAAAAAAAGGGAAGAAGGCAAAAAAAAAAAAAAAAAAAAAAAAGCAAGGTTGAAAAAGAGAAAGGAAAAAAAGAAGAAAAGGTCCAGGGGGGGATAAAGAGGAAGGAAAAACCAGAAAACAAACTAACAAAATAGACCAGACAAGGCCTCAAGCAAAGAATCCTCTTTGCAACTGAATAAACTGCTTAGGCATCTGACCTTCCCTCTTTCTCCTTTCCTTGTAGGGAGCCACCTGCTGTGAGACCTATTTACAGCCTCCCACAACATGGCGGATCTCACAACATGGTGGAGTTCACAAATCTGCCCTGTCATTTCCTTATTCTTCCTTCCTGCTTCTTTGTTCTCCCCTTCCCGCTACAACTCAGGTGACCACAGCAATACACATGCGTGAGGCGGGAAACTCTGCAGGTTTGGCGCGAACACTCGGCCAATCTCCTCTTTGGACGCCTGTCACCTGCGAGACTAGCCTATCACCTGTGGACACGTTCCCTTCCCTCAGTATATATTCCCATGTTTTACCCCCAATAAACGAGGCTTGATCAGAATCCTGTCTTGCCTCCATTCTTCGTGTCTCTTGTCCCCGTCTCTGTGTCGTTTGCTTTGTTTCTAGATCCCTGAGCTTGGTCGGATGGGAGATGTCCTGTCGTATTGGCCTGGCCCACGGGCGGGTCCGGGTCATTTTGGCGCCCAACGTGGGGCAGAACCGAGCAACGACGTAGAGAGCGCCGATTGATGGGCCCAAAAGAAGAAATCCAAGAAGACACCGTGTAGAGTCAGTCCACGGTCAGAGCTTCGTGAGTGAACGGAGACACCGCACAGGAGCCTGCTGCGCAGTCAGGATCTTGGTAAGTGATCAGCGAAAGTATGGGACAAGCAATGAGTGAGCATAAAGTGTTTGTAGGAGGTCTACGTGAGGCTGGCTTTAAAGGCACGAGGAGTAAAGGTTAAAGTTAAACAGCTCCTAGAATTCTTTGATTTCCTAAAAGAAGTGTGTCCCTGGTTTCCACAGGAAGGGAGCATAGATGAACAATGGTGGAGGAGAGTAGGAGACGCCCTACGGGATTTCTATAAAACTTTTGGTCCTGAAAAAATCCCCATAACTGCCTTCAGCTATTGGAATCTTATCAATGATATAGTTTGTGTCCGCCATAGAGATGCAGTCATGGCAAATGTAATTACAAAGGGCGAAGAGATTCTGTCACAGGGCCAGATTCCCCCCAGACCCAGTCCTTCTACCACCCTTAGCCCACCTCCTATCGATTCAGATTCAGTTTCTATTAAGATAGAAAGTGAGGAAGAGATACCCCTATCTCAAAATAATGAGGCCAAACCCAAAATAGGTAGGAAAAATAAAAATAGGCGCAAAAAGAAAGCTGGTGCAAGTGCAAGTTCTGAAACCTCTGATTCTGACTCCGAGTCAGAGTCAGTGAAATTCACTGCCATTGACTACCCGCCACCATATGCTCCCTCCCTCTCTGCGCCACCGCCCAGTCACCCTATCGGTGCTGGCAATCTTGAAATTCAGGATGACCAAGGAGTCATAGCAAAGATAGAGAAAACGAAAGAGCAAATTCGCTTACAGAAGGAACATTTACAACTCCTAAAGGAGCTAGAGCAGCTAGAAGCATTAGAACATCGTAAATGCAGGAAGGAAGTTAACCACAACCCTTTTATCAACATTTTGCCCAGCTGTAGTTCCCCGTCAGAGCCGCCCGTGCTAAAACCGTCACCTAAATACCCTCCTAACTTTTTTCTGCCCCACCCCCCTGTAATTACCTCTGCTTACCCGGTTACCGAAAAAAGAAATGATGATGATGAGCAAGTTCGGGTATACTCCACTTTTCCGTTTAAAAATTTAAAAGAGCTTAAGTCCGCCGCCTCTACCTATGGGCCCACTGCTCTGTATACTGTTACCATCTTGGAGCACATTGCCGATGCCTGGCTCATACCTCATGATTGGCGTACTCTTGATCGCTCTGCTCTCAGTGCGGGAGATTACCTATTATGGAAATTCGAGTACGCCGAGTTCTGTGCCAATACAACCAAGCATAATGCTCAGGCTGGCAACGGGTGAACTATTGATATGCTCACAGGGTCAAATGATTATAGAGATAATACAAACCAATGTAGGTATGACCCTGGCCTATTTGCTCAAATTCAAACTGCTGCCCTTAAGGCTTGGAAAAGGTTGCCCACAAAAGAACGCCCTGCCTCCTCCCTCACTAATATTAAACAGGGGCCAGAGGAGCCTTTTTCAGATTTTGTAGGCAGATTGTGCACGGCTGCAGAAAGGCTGTTTGGCGATACCAATACAGAAACAGACTATGTAAAACAAATCGTATTTGAAAATGCAAATGCAGCTTGTCAGGCTGCAATCAGACCTTATAGAAAGAAGGAGGACTTGTCTGGTTACATTAGGCTTTGTTCTGAAATTGGCCCCGCCTACCAACAAGGCCTTGCTATGCCGCTGCCTTAAAAGAGGTTTTACAGCCGCAACAAAAAAGAACTTGTTTTAAGTGTGGTGATCCCGGCCATTTTGCCCGGGACTGTCCCACCCCTGGTATTAGCAATAAGCCTAGTAGTGCCCCTAGAGTCTGTCCTCGTTGCCGCCGTGGCCGGCACTGGGCTAGTGACTCTCGGTCCCAAAACGACATACAAGGTCAGCCTCTCCCTCCCCAGCAGGGAAACGGGAGGCGGGGCCAGCCCCAGGACCCGAAAACCAAACAAGCTTATGGGGCGATCAACTTCATTCCTGCGAACGCCAATCCCTTTTGCAACTCTGTAGAGCCACACCCGGGAGCGCAGGATTGGACCTCTGTGCCTCTTCCCACACAGTGTTAACGCCTCAAATGCAGTCCAGGCCCTGCCCACTGGTGTGTTTGGCCCCATGCCAAAAAACACCTTTGGCCTAATAATCAGACGAGGCAGTTCCCTTATCAGTGGCCTCCATATTTCTCCTGGGGTCATTGTCAATGACTTCACCGGTAAGATAAGGGTAATGGCTTCAGCCCCACAAAGTATTATCTCCTTCCCTGCAGGGCAACGGATTGCCCAGTTATTAGTCCTCGCTCTAGTACAAACTGACAATACAGTAAAAGGCCGTGACCGTAGAGATAAGGGATTTGGTTCTTCTGATGTATTCTGGGCTCAAGCCATTTCACCCAGCAAACCAATGTTGTCTCTACTCTTAGATGGAAAAAATTTTACCAGACTCATAGACACAGGGGCAGATGTAACTATTATAAAAAAGAAAGACTGGCCCCAATCCTGGCCCCTTGTCCCAACGCTTACACATTTGACTGGCATAGGGCAGACTACTAACCCCGAAAGAAGTTCAAAATTGCTTACCTGGAGAGACAGCAAGGGCAACCAAGGTTCAGTGCAGCCTTGCGTCATAGCTAACCTCCCCATCAACCTCTGGGAACGGGACATACTTTCCCAGATGCAACTTATTATGTGCAGTCCAAATAGCATGATTACAGCCCAAATGCTCTCACAAGGCTTCAAGCCAGGTAAGGGCTTAGGAAAATTTGAATCAGGCATCCCCCAGCCTTTATTGATAAAGGGACAATGTAATAGGAGAGGCTTAGGAAATTTAGCCTAGAGGTCATTGATTCTCCTGTACCCCATGCAGACCCCATCTCTTGGTATTCAGAGGAACCTGTGTGGGTCAATCAATGGCCTTTGTCAGCGGACAAACTGCAGGCTGCCCAACAGTTAGTACAGGAACAGTTGGCGGCCAGACATGTTACAGAAAGCAATTCGCCCTGGAACACACCTATTTTTGTCATTAAGAAAAAAATCCGGAAAATGGCAATTGCTCCAAGATCTGAGAGCCGTTAATAAAACCATGGTCCCCATAGAAGCCCTGCAACCTGGGCTTCCTTCCCCTGTAGGCATTCCCCTTAGGTATTATAAAATCATTATAGACCTACAGGACTGTTTCTTTTCCATCCCATTATATCCAACAGACCAAAAGCGTTTTGCATTTAGTCTCCCCTCCATAAACTTTAAAGAACCTAGGAAAAGATATCAATGGAAAGTCCTACCCAAGGTATGACAAATAGTCCTACCTTATGTCAAAAATTTGTGGCTACTGCCATAAGGGAGGTAAGAGCTACATGGAGGGATCTTTATATTATTCACTACATGGATGACATCTTGATGGCTGGTAAAAGTGGACAAGATGTCCTAAAATGTTACCAGGATATGGAGAGGGCCTTAAAGGCACACAGGCTTCAAATTGCCCCAGATAAAGTACAATTACAAGACCCTTACACTTACTTAGGCTTTCATATGACAGGAAGTAAAATAACTACTCAGAAGGCCAATATCATGCTAGATAAATTAAAAACCCTAAATGACTTCCAAAAGCTCTTAGGTGATATAAATTGGCTTCACCCTTATTTAAAACTAACTACAGGAGATTTAAAACCCTTATTTGACATACTATATGGGGACTCTAACCCCATCTCTCCTAGAAGTATTACTCAGGAAGGACGTCAAGCCCTTAAGATGGCTGAACAAGCTATACAATTACAATTTGTCACTACTGTAGATTATAACCAACCCTTGCTTTTTGTCATATGTAAAACTTCTCTTACTCCCACGGCGGTATTCTGGCAAACAGCCCCTATAATGTGGGTGCATTTGCCTGCATCACCTGCTAAAGTAATTTATTCTTACTACCAAGCTGTTGCAGATATTGTCTGCCTGGGGAGAGAACAAGGCAAGCGTTATTTTGGTAAAGAACCTGATGCCATTATTCAACCATATACTAAGGAACAAATTAGTTGGCTGCTGCAAATCACTGACAGCTGGCCTATTGCTTGTGCATCTTATGCTGGGAAAATAGATAATCATTACCCCAATGATAAGCTATTACAATTTTTAAGTACCCATGACTTCGTTTTTCCCTTAACCACATCTCTCCAGCCCGTTACTGAAGCCCTGTCAGTATTCACCGATGGGTCCTCCTCAGGAATGGCTGCTTACATCTTTAATGACAAAACTGTCCAATTTCAAACGCATTCAAAATCTGCGCAGCTTACAGAATTACAAGCTGTTATAGCTGTGTTCTCTGCATTCCAAAGTTCCCCTTTTAACCTTTTCACAGATAGTTCTTATATAGCTCAGTCAGTCCCTTTGCTCGAAACGGCCGCTCAAATAAAAAATGCCTCAGAGGCGGCTATTTTGTTCACTCAGTTGCAATCTCTTATTCATAAAAGAAAGCATCCCTTTATATTGGCCACTTTAGAGCTCATTCCAGTCTTCCGGGTCCCCTTGCCCAAGGAAACCATTTGGCTGATCAAGCCACTCGGCTATTATGCTATGTTAACCCAAGGCATGCATGACAACTCGAATAACTTTGACAAGGCTGTCAAAGCCCACCAGTTACATCATATTAATGCGCATACTTTAAGACTTATGTTCAGTATTACTAGAGAGCAAGCTCAACAGATTGTTAAAGAATGTCCTTCCTGTGTAACCTTTTTACCTACACCTCATCTAGGAGTAAATCCCCGTGGCCTAATACCTAATGCCCTCTGGCAAATGGATGTAACCCATATTCCCAAGTTTGGTAGCTTAAAATATGTGCATGTCACAGTTGACACCTTTAGTGGCCTAATCTATGCCACCCCACAAACAGGAGAAACAGGAAAACACATCGTAGCTCATGTGTTAGCTGCTATGTCAATGTTAGGGACCCCACAACACATAAAAACCGACAATGGCCCCGGATATACTGGCCATGTTTTTTCCACCTTCTGCCAATAGTTAAGTATTAAACACACCACAGGTATTCCATACAACCCCCAAGGACAAGGTATAGTTGAAAGAGCACATCTGTCTTAAAAAATACCATTCAAAAGATAAAAAAGGGGGAATGGTATCCCACAAGAGGAGCACCAAAAAATTTAATATCTCATTCTCTCTTCATATTAAATTTTCTAAATTTGGACCAGCAAGGACATTCTGCAGCTGAACGCTTCTGGCATCCTAATACTAGCACAAAACATGCCACAGTCCTATGGAAGGACCCAATGGATAACACCTGGCATGGACCAGACCCCGTCCTAATATGGGGCAGAGGATCAGTCTGCGTCTACTCTAAAGAACTAGACGCAGCCAGGTGGCTGCCAGAGCGATTAGTCAAACAAATAGATGATAACAACCTATCCAGGGTAGAGGAATCTCCCTGAGATTAGTTTTCCTTTCATCCACAGGTAATCACCAACCTTCATGCGGGCGTGCACCACTCCTGGAATTCTTCTACTTGGTGGCGGCGCAGTCATCGCAGCCCTTCTGCTATACGCTGGAGCCCCCAAGGATTGGAGCGTACTAGAGAAGTCCTTACTTGTTTTCTTCTTCATAACATACCTCGGCCTCCTTCTTGCCATTGCTTGCTGCCTATAACCCACTAACATGCACCCCCTCGTACTCCTCCTCACCCTTGCTCTAAGCTGTTTTCTGTGCACTGCCCAGGCAGGCATGGGACCACCCGCTGACCCAAAGAAGATATTAGAAACACCGTACGATAAACCTTGTGAGTGTAAAGGAGGTCAGGTCATCACTGTACCCAATATGTATACACAGTCTGTGCAGTGCAGTAATGATAAGATGGCTTATTTGCAGGCCTCAGCTAGTCATACCGGAGGTTATGGGAAACAGCAGTGGGTCTGCCGAAACCTACCCAGAGTGATTCCCTCAGTAGGCGGCCGCTGTGGACCCTGCGCCTGTAAATCTATATACCCATCCATGCACAGCAGCTGTTATACTGAGGTACAATCGTGTACCAATAACAATAAGACCTATTATACTGCCAAATTAGCTTGTACCCAACTTAGCAGCACTGGAGGAGACTGGAGCAATAACCCCAGTCCTCTAGGGAAGGGTAAGCTAACCCAAGCTGGCTGTCGCGGTACCGTGGGAGACACTGTTTGCTGGAATCAAGTCCCTCCTGTAGATGTCTCGGACGGAGGGGGCCCACAAGACCAAGTTCGACAAATAATGATTCATGAGAGACTCGAGGAAATCATAAAGAGCTCATTTCCTCAAGTTGAATATCATCCCTTAGCTTTACCTAAGACTGGGGACTTAAATTATAGATGCTCAAACTTTCGATATCCTTGAAGCTACCTTTAATTTGCTCAATAAATCCCGACCTTATACCGCTCAGGACTGCTGGTTATGCTTATGCATGGGGACCCCTGTACCTCTAGCTTTACCCACAGCCAATAATTCCTATCATCCCAATAGTACCTGTACCATTATCCCGCCCATCAGAGTACAACCTATCTTTACTTATGCTGACACTTGCCTGCACTCTCCATCGACCAACGACAGTGGTGAGATTCACTTAGGACATCTCACTTTTGCCCAGTGTAACTCGATACAAAATACGTCTGACGCCCTCTGCGCAGGCAATAGCTCAGTGTTCGTCTGTGGCGGTAATCTTGCTTATACCTTCTTGGCGTCTAATTGGACGGGGACATGCACTCTTGCCATCCTCCTCCCCCATGTTAGTGTTACTAACGGAACTGAACCTGTACCTATCCCCAGCATGGACTACATTGCCGGCCGCTCTAGAAGAGCTGTGCAACTTATCCCACTTTTTGTCACCTTAGGCATTTCCGGAGCCCTAGCCACTGGTACTGCAGGGTTAGGACTCTCTCTTACCCAATATACAAAATTATCTAAGCAATTAATTGATGATGTCCAAGCTTTGTCGAGTACTATACAAGATGTTCAAGATCAAATAGACTCTCTAGCTGAGGTAGTGTTGCAGAACAGAAGAGGGTTAGATCTGCTTACAGCAGAACGTGGAGGAATATGTCTAGCTCTGAAGGAACAGTGCTGCTTTTATGCCAACAAGTCTGGCATTGTTTGAGATAAAGTTAAAAGGCTTCAAGAAGACCTGGAAAAAAGAAGGGATTTAGTCAACCACCCCTTATGGAGTGGACTCCAGGGATTTCTACCATATCTACTTCCCCTGCCCAGCCCCCTGATTGCTCTCATATTAATCTGTGCATTTGCACCTTGCCTCCTTAAATTTCTCCAAGAAAGGATGAAGCAAATTTCTGCCCACGTGATGTATCTTGCTGCTGTTCATCAATACCAGCCTATCCGGACTGAAGAACAAACAACCAATCTTTGAAAATGCAAATGTCTTATGTTACCTTATCACCAACCTGTATTCTAATAGTTTTTACTTTCCTTGCCTGTTTTCTTTGCCCACGGTCACCACCGCCCCATCACGGCTTACCCTTCTCTGTTTAATTGATATCGCTGAACAGCTTCAGTAAGGGATTTAGCAGCTCATAAGGGCAGCGGGCACCCTGGCTTAAACAGACCAGGGCGGGTGTGGGCTCACCCACTAATCTCAGTATGTCATGCATGTCATGCGCAGTATGTAATTGCAAGCCATCTGTCGCTGAGGCACTGGACTAGTTAGCCAATGACAGGCAACTGGGCTGACCCATCAGTCAACCTAAGACAGGGATGTGGCCTTTTGTTGCCATGATTCCCAATGACGGGTAAGATTGATCACACACTGGGTAAGACGAATTGCTTACCGGGTGCAGCCCCGACCTAAGACAGGCACAGCCTCGCCTTTTCAGCACGGGAGCACCTTGCAGCCACATGCCACTACTGAAAATAAGCCCTGCTCTATCATGAGCCGTCACCGGCTGTTCCTTTCTTCAATTCATAACTCATTAAACAGAAAAGGGGGACCTGTAGGGAGCCACCCGCTGTGAGACCTATTTACAGCCTCCCACAACATGGCGGAGTTCACAAATCTGCCCTGTCATTTCCTTATTCTTCCTCCCTGCTTCTTTGTTCTCCCCTTTCCGCTACAACTCAGGTGACCACAGCAATACGCATGCGTGAGGCGCGAAACTCTGCAGGTTTGGTGCGAACACTCAGCCAATCCCCTCCTTGGACGCCTGTCACCTGCGAGACTAGCCTATCACCTGTGGACACGTTCCCTTCCCTCAGTATATATTCCCATGTTTTACCCCCAATAAACGAGGCTTGATCAGAATCCTGTCTTGCCTCCATTCTTCGTGTCTCTTGTCCCCGTCTCTGTGTCGTTTGCTTTGTTTCTAGATCCCCGAGCTTGGTCGGATGGGAGACGTCCTGTCGTATTGGCCTGGCCCGCGGGCGGGTCCGGGTCATTTCCTCACTTCCTTCTTTCCCAGGGCAGTAGGAAGACTGTGTGAGGGCTCCTGTAGGAGATTCAAATGTGTCGCTGGTGAACCAACTCACCTCAGAAAACAATGTTTCTTAATTTCTTGAGAGAGAGCACCCACCCCGTTCCAGGAAACCTAAACATGCTATTGGAAGCCTGCAAAGCACATCCTATTGTTTCTCACTCTTAGGTGTGTTACAGGGGGGCTAGTTAATTTTCTGACTCCACCTTCTCCCAGGCCAAGTTTCCTATCCCAGGGTGTTCAGGTAAATCATGCTCTCTCAGCAGATTTGCCTCTCATTTCTTCCTAGGCTCTCCCCAAGTCAGCTGGTATGCTTCTCCAAACTCAATAAAATGGGGGACCAGAAAATTGAACCTGCACTTCTTGGGCCCCTCTGCACCTCCCACCTAAACCCTCCCACTCTCGGAGTTAGCCCCAGACTGGATGACTAGGGCACTGCCAGATTTCCGGGAGTGCTGGGTTTGGGAAACAGAGGCCCAGGAGAACATGGAATCAGGTATGTGGGTGTGTGAAATGTGGGTTGTGGGGGTTCAGGGAACATGGGCTTGGGTTTCATGCATTTGGAAATATGGGGTTTGGGAACTCTGCCACTTGACTGGCAGTTCTCAGGGAATGCTGCAGCCCTTAGCCCTAGGGGAAAGGGATTTAATTTCCCACGGCTTCCGAGTTCAGAGTTAGAAACCCACAGTTTTACCTTGAACAAGCACTAATTTTGTCACAGTCTCTCCAGATTGATGTCCAGACACCTCCTGCGTTGTAGGTTCCCGAAACAGCCCTTTCCAGCAGGATTCTGTCACCATTCAGCTGGTCCTTTGCAGGAGAGATGATGATGGTGTACTTACTCAGATGCCATCTTGCCCTGCCTCCTGACATGTGTTAATTCAAGCTTACCTGGAGAATATAACCTATCTGATAGTCAGACAAACCATCTGAAGAAACTAACAAAAAGTCCTTTGGCATATAAGCACCATTTGACTCCCCACTCTTATATCCTCAGTATAAAAGGGACCCAAAAATTGTATTTGGGGCTCAATTTTTATTAGGACAAGCATCTGCCAAGTCTGGCCAGTCTTAATAAATCTTCCTTCTCAGAATTTTCTCACATCCTGGCCTTCAATATCATGTACACCCAACTTCTCTCTGCTTCAGCATCTCTGGGGGCTCATCCAGGATATGCTAAGAAGGTCAGAGGCGGCAACAGTTGATTGCCTCTCCTGGACATCTCTGAGGAGACCTGGAGGGCCCAGGTGAACCCCAGCCCTGGGTGTCCCTGGACTCCCCTTTAGTCCAGAAAGAGGTTGTGGACTCTGCCAGAGCCCTCTCGGAGAAACCAGAGGCACCGGAGTGTTCAAGAGACTCTGACAACAAAGCTAGGAGCTTCACACACCAGATGGGTAAGACCCCTGGGGGTATAGTGCAGGAAAAGCCTAATTCTGGAAAAAATTAAGAGGGGAGCTTGATCAGCTCTCAAAGAAAGACCCCAGTACTCTTGAGAAAAAGGGTCCGAGAAAGGAAAAGGGGGTGGTTGTGTGAGTGTGATTATGGAGACTGAGTGATATGCAGAAACACACTTCTGTGGGGTGAGTGTGGATCCTGATCTGTGGTTCCATGGTGACCTCATCTGGTCAAGAGTGCTCCGGAGGGCCTCCCTACAAAGAGACCCTCTTCTGAGTCAGGGGTTTATACCAACCTGCTAAGGTTAAGAGGTGCTGTAAGCTCCTGCGAGAGATGCAGCTGGAAACAGACGAAGTGTGAGGCTGAGTGAGTGTTGTGCAGCATTGGCACAGGGTGGAAACATGGGAAACACATAAAGTAGGACCCTGCTAGGTTGTATGCTGAAAAACTTTCCCCGAGTGTTCCATGGAGATGTATATGGCATAAAGTTCCAGTCAGGAAACCTTAGAATGCTTTGTGAATTAGAATGGCTGACTTTTGGTGTGGTCTGGCTCCAGGAGGGCACTTTTGACCCCTGGATCATCTGTAAAGTCCATGATGTAGTAACTGGAAAACCAGGGCACCCTGACCAGCTCCCCTACATCAATGCCTGGCAAGACACTGTGAGTCAAAGTCTGCCCTTGTTAGGGATATGTACAACTGAAGAAGCCAGGATTTACCTAATACAAAAACCCAGAAATGCATCCCTTTTGGCCAGGAACCAGGCCAAATAAGCACCGAGCAAAGGGTCCAGAGGAAGTGAGCCCCAAAGCCAGTGCCAACCCACCCATTTTAGAAGGGCCAAACGAAAATGACCTCCCACCTCCTTATGTGATTTCTCCTACTGCTCAACAGTGCTGAGGAATGGGGATGAGCCAATTTCCCTAAGTGGCACTCCCCTGTTGTCATCCACACTGGGAGGTGCAACGTGGACACTATCTCCGTAGCTGCCTTTATCACCATTTGCACAAGAGAGTGCCCCTACACTGTTTCTGTAGCTGTCTTTGTCACCATCCACACTGAGAAATATAGCCCAGCCACCTCCTCAGCTGTTTGCCCCTGGCAGTGCAGTGCTGACCATCGGTCAGGAAGGAGTCCCTGAAAAATGACAACTCAGATCACAGGAAGCCCTGGAGGCAGGGGAAACAGGGAGAAGGGCAGCCCTTCAGTTACCTCTCTGTGAAGCCCAGGCTCCAATTTATTATGATGCAGATGGCCAGATTCAAGGGGAAACCAGACATTTGTCTACCAGCCCTTTAGTACAACAGACCTCTTTAACTGGAAAAGCCACACCCACCATACTTAGAAAAGCCTCAGGCCATGACGGACCTCTTCCAGTCCATCATACAGACCCACAAACCCACCTGGGCTGATTATAAACAGCTCATTGTGACCTTACTAAACTTTGAAGAAAGAGTGTGGGTCACAGAGAGGGCTCTAAACTGGCTCAAAGAGCACCCACCTGAGGGAACCTTGAACAGCGACCAATATGCCCACACACAGTTCCCATTGGGATCCCCAATGGGATCCCAAAAACACAACCAGGCTCAACTGACTATAAACTTTCCATAGGGCCTTAGTTGAAGGATTCAGAGCTGGGAGCCTAAAAGCAGTAAACCTGGAAAAAGCCACCCAAATCCTACAGGTTCTCAATGAAAGTCTGGCTCAGTTCTATGAGAGACTGTGTGAGGTATTCCATGTATACACACCCTTTAACCCAGATGCTCCTGAAAGCCAAACAATGGTCAATGCAGCATTCGTTGCCCAATCACAGGCTGACATCTGAAGAAAGCTACAAAACCTAGATGGATTCTCTGGTATGAATATTTCTCAGCTCATGGAAATAGCCACCAAGGTTTACATCAATGACAATGAAAAAGAAAACAGACCTTTTGGAAGCAGCAATAGTAGAAAGAAGCAATCCTGTGTCAAGGAAAGTAAACTGGGATGCTCCTGCCCCAAGAAGAGGGAGGGGCCCACCCCTAGGGTGAAATCAATGCACATACTGCCAGGAAGAGGGGCATTGGAAGCAGGAGTGTCCCAACAGGCCACTCAACCCCGTCACTGCAAAACAAGAGGCCAAAACATTACCCAGGAAAGCTAGCAGAGCATCGCAAACCAAACCCTGGCTTCGTAAAAATTAAGAAGAAAGACCAGCGAATCAGCTCATCAGACTTGCGGGAATAGAAGACTCTGACAGAGATTATTAGGACAGACCAGGCTCCTATTCTCTCAGCCCCATGGAGCCTGTGGTTGGAGTCCAAATTGGGGGCTGTACCATACATATGATGGTCGACACTGGGGCTCAACACTCTGTAATGACCAAGCCAGTTGGGCCATTACCAAAAAGACAAGCCATTATCACAGGGGCAACTGGCAAAAGAACCCAGCAGCCCTTCCTCCAAGCCAGGACTGGTAACATTGGGGGTAAGGAGGTCACTCATGAACTCCTTTATCTCCAGAGTGCCCAGTCCCCCTCCTGGGTCCAGACTTGCTGTCTAAATTACAGGCTCAAATTACTTTTAACAACATGCCTCAATCCATATTAACACTGGGACCACCAAACCCTCCAAAAATAGCACTAACCCTCCCCCTGCAGGAGGAATGGAGACTGCTTGCCTCAGCGAAGCTGGCCAATCTACAGCCACACAGCTCCCCTTTGAAGATGTGCCCAAAGTATGGACAGAGGCAACCCAACGCAGATGGCTCATGACATTCCTCCAATTATTATAGAAATAAAGCCCACAGCCAGCCCAGTAAGCATAAAGCAGTATCCAGTTCCACATGAAGTGCAAGAAAAAGTCTGGCTACATATTCAGAGATTGCTGAATAAAGGCATACTAAAGCCGTGCCATACCCTACTCTTACTGCCTGGTCCAGGACTTGTGAGCAGTTAACTCAGCAGTAATAACTCTCCATCCTGCAGTCCTTAATTTGTATACTCTCCTCAGCTTGATACCCTCAACGGCAATCTACTTTTCATACCTGGATCTTAAAGATGCCTTCTTCTGCATTCGGGTAGCACCCTGGAGCCAATCGACTTTCGCCTTTACTTGGGACAATCTGAGCTCCAGCGAAAAGCAACAGCTAACCTGGACATGGCTCCTCAGGGATTTAAAAATGCACCCACTATTTTTGGACAAGCCCTGGCCAGTGAGCTCAAATTCTTTAAACTAGAAAGTCATAACAGTTTTCTCCTCCAATATGTAGATGACTTCATCCTCAGAAGTCCCACCTGCCAAGACTGTGCTAGCGGAACATATGCCTTTCAAACCATCTGCAACAAAAGGGCTACCGAGTGTCCAAGAAAAAAGCCCAAATCTGCCTACCTCAGGTCAAATATCTAGGTTATAAAATAGCACAGGGGCTCCGTGAATTGGGACTTGAAAGAAAGAAAGCCATCTGTAGCTTCCCTGAACCCAAAGCCCACCAAAAGCTGCAAGAATTCCTCGGGGCAGCTGGATTCTGCCACATCTGGATTCCCAATTTTGGGGTCTTCAGGCACCCTTTATATGAAGCCACAAAGTGGGGAGATTGTGAACCCCCGCTCTGGGAAAGCCCACAAAAGAATGCTTTCACTGCTCTCAAACAAGCTCTAATGGAAGCACTGAGCCTTGGGCTTCCAGATCTCAGTAAACTGTTCTACCTATATGTTCATAACCACCAAAGCATCACAGGAGTACTCACTCAATACCTGGGTTCCTGGCAAAGACCTGTAGCTTCTCTCTCTAAACAACTGGACACTGTAGCCCAGGGATAGCCCTCATGCCTGCAAGCTCTAGCAACTGCAGCAATGCTAACACTAGAAGCCATAAAATTAACTCTTGGGCAGCCTATAATTGTTCAGGTTCCATATGCAGTAACCACAATCTTAGAAGCCATAGGAACACATGGGCTTACTAACAGCCACCTGGTTAAGTATCAAACCCTATTATGTGAAAATCCATCTGTCCAACTGGAACTTGTAAAAACCCTGAATCCTGCTACTCTGCTACCCATTGAGCTGGGAATTCCTACCCATAACTGCCTGGAAACATTACAAGAAGTATATTCCAGCCTGCCAGACCTCCAAGACCAGCCATTACCAAATCCTGACATGGAGTTCTTCATGGATGGGAGTAGATTTATATAGGGTATTGATTGATGAGTGGGATGTGCTGTAGTAACATCTGAGACCACAGTAGAGGCCCAGTGCCTCCCAGATAACACATCAGCACAAATAGCCAAACTCATTGCCCTCACCTGAGACCCACAACTTGCGGCTGGGGCCAAGGTTAACATCTACACAGACTCCAAATATACCTTCCTTACCCTGCATGCTCATGGAGTCTTATACAAACAAAAAGGACTCATTAACTCAGGAGGAAAGGACATTATATATGGCACAGAGATTTTGGGATCCTATCCCAATTTGGGAGCCTATCAAAGTGGCCTGATGCATGCAAAGAACTCCAGACAAGCCACAGCCCCATCACTCAAGGAAATTGGAGGACAGAAACTGAAGTAAAAAAAGTGGATCCCTATCTGAACACCTGGCTGCTGCCCTCATTCCTCAACCTTTTAATTATCAGAAACTCCAGTATACGCAGCCTGCTCTTGACCTACAGCCTCTGAATCACCGGGAACCGCAATATACTCAAGCCAAGAGAGTGTGGATACTCTCTGAGAGTGGGACACAAGGAGCAAACGGGTGGTGGACATTGCCCAATCACAGAATAGTAGTGCCACAAATATTAGCCACAACTGTGGTTCAAAACTACTACAAGAACACACACTTGGGAGAAACTCATCTTAAAGAAGTGTTAGAAAGATTCTTCTACATCCCAAGTCTAGCCGCTATCACCCATGCGGTATGCCAGCGGTATATGACATGTGTAAAAAATAACCCTCACCAGGGACGCATGGGAGCCCCAGGAGTCCAAAGAATTGGCAATATGCCTCTTGAAGATCTAGTAGTTGATTTCACTGAAATGCCATGATCTGGAAGCTATAAATATCTCCTAGTCCTCATTTGCACCTTTTCTGGCTGGGTGGAAGCCTTCCCTACTTGAACAGAAAAAGCTGAAGAAGTAGCCTATGTTCTCAGGGAAATAATTCCTCGATATGGGCTACCCCTCTCAATTGACTCTGACAATGGACCTACCTTCATCTCTGAAATCACTCAAAGATTGCCAAAGCACTGTGCATCTGATGGAAACTGCACACTGCTTGCTGTCCTCAAAGCTCAGGGAAAGTAGAGTGAATGAACTGTACAATAAAGACTTATTTTGCTAAGATTTGCCAAGAAACTGGGGTGATATGGGTGCAAGTACTCCTGAGTGCCCTCCTCCAAGTTCGGGCCAGCCCAAGCCAAAAGCTAAGCCTAACCCTTTATGAAATCCTCTTTGGGAGGCCCCCCACTTAATCTGAAATATAAAAGGGGATCTCAGAGAAAGAGGAAACTTATCAATAGCTCAGCAAATGATCAGCTTAGGAAAAACCCTACAAAACTTGCATTACTGGGTCCAAGAAAGGGCCCCCATTAGCTTAAGCAGCTCCATATACCCATGCAAGCTGGGAGATGCAGTCTGGGCCAAAGACTGGAAGTCAGCTCCACTAACCCCTCGATGGCGAGGACCCTATCTTGTCATTTTATCCACTCTCAGTGTAGTTAAAGTAGCTGAAATCACCCCGTGGATACACCATAGCTGGGTCACGTGAGCTGCCCCAGAGTCCTGGACCTGTATTCCAGATACCCACAACTCAACCAAACTCATCTTGCAAAAGAACAAAACACCAAGTCCTGCTCCAGTCACACCCCAGAAGCTGATTGGTTCATGCATGGCCAAAGGTTGAGGAAGGAACACTGAGCTCTGCTCCAATCACACTCTGCAAGCTGATTGGTCTATGCACAGATGAAGAATAGGAATCCAGCTTAATCCCAGTTACAATGTCCCTTTGATTATTTTCCCTACTCCTAGCCCTGACCCTCCCCTGGTCCCAGGTTGGCACCACAGAGTGTAAGCCGTGTATCCAAGAAGTGTGAATGGAGACCCATGTCAATACCACATTAATATATCATAGCCATTACACCTGCAAGGGCCATATAACCACCTGCTAGTGTCAGGGAATCTCCTATAGTATCTGTAAAGTATCTGGCCAAATAACCTGCTTTGATTCCAAACCCCCAACAGTCTCCCATAAATGGGAAATAAGAGTGTTTAATCAAAACAGGGAGGAACTTAACTCCACCCCAGTCACTAGCTGGAACCAACAAGTGTCCCTCCTATTTGATGCATGTCAAGCTATAGACTCCAGGATACCATGGAACACCAAATGTGGAGGGCTCAGCTGGGAGCAGAAATATACTCATAACAATAAGTATATGTGCACTCCAGAAATGAAAAGTGCAGTCTGTGGGGGGTGCTTCTGGTGCAAATACATAGGGGCATACTACTGCCCCTACTAGTCCTGTGTCACCTGGGCCACCTGGAACACAGACACAAGTAAACAGCCATCCTCATCAAAGGAATGGCCCCAGCTAACTGTCCACACAGTCAATGTAACCCTTTAAACCTCACCATCCTTAATATTGAATCCTGGCAGACTCCGGGAGTCCAAATGAGCCTCCACATTGATGGTAGAGGAACAGACCCAGGAGCTTACATTTGGGTTGGGTATCAGGAACACCCACTCACAAGTAAAACCCACTGTGTTCCACTCCTTCTATGAAGAAATGGAAAAGCCCTTTTCCATTCCGCAAGCAGCAAAAACCTTTTCATAAACCTAGCTGAAGTAGTAGAGGCAGACTTAAATGTCTCCTCATGCTATGTATATGGAGTACTAATATGGGAGACCAATGACCCTAGGAAACTAGAGAATACAATTACAGCCAACCAAAAAATGAAACTGGCCTCCTGGACATCTCCTGAGGTAGTATGTGACCCTTGCAAACTTCTGTCATAGGAAAATATTGTCATTCAAGAGCCTGCCTAAACCCCTCTATATATGTTGGAAACCTAAGATGTACAGGGGGAAAATTTCAAAATTATACCACCAGTACAACAGAGCCTTGGGGAACATGGAATGAATCTGATCTCATTCTCATAAATCGTACTTTTCCCAAATTAATCACAGTGTGGAACTCCACCACAAAGGGCCCCTTTACTGCCCCAAATAGTCTGTACTGGATTTGTGGAAAGGTTGCATTTTGAAAACTTCCCCAAAACTGGTGTGGTACTTGTATACTCAGTACAATAAAACCCTCTTTCTTCCTCATTCCCTTAGCAGAAGAGAAAGAGCCAAGCCAGCCAGTATATCAAAACATAAGAGAAAAAGGGCTGCTATTACCTGGGCAGATGATGAATGGCCCCCTGAGTATATAATCCAGTACCATGGGCCAGCAACTTGGGCAGAGGATGGCATGTGGGGTTATCAAAACCCTGCTATATGCTAAACCGAATCATCTACTTACAAGCCATGGTAGAAATAATAACTAATGAAACCATCCATGCTCTAAACTTACTAGCCCAACAGCAAACTAAATTCAGAAATGCTATCTATCAAAACTGTCACACCCTAGACTATCTCCTGGCAGCTGAAGCAGAAAATGTAATCTCTCTAACTGCTGCCTTGAATTAGAGAGCACAGGAAAAGTTATCGATGAAATTATAAGCAAAATGGTAAAAATTGCTCATGTTCTAGTACAGACCTGGAGTGGTTGGAATTTAAGTAATCCCTTTGGAAGCTGGCAGTCAATAGCAAACATTTTCAAGCTTCTAGTGGGAATAACTGCCTTCCTCATAGGAGGATGCACCATACTTCCTTGCCTCCTCCCTTTCATCATAAACAGGATACGTGCCCTAATAAATGATATAGTAAAAATGCAGACAGCTGCCCATGTCATGGCTGTATGTACATACCAGTCAGTCCAGAGAGACTCTGACAATAGTGATGCCGAAGCTTAATAATCTTAAGCATGTATCAAAGGGGGGAAATAATATGGCCTGTGCATAACTTCAAACTTATTCTATATCCAATTTCCCTGGAGGGCCAACTGAGAGGTATAAACTTTATAGGCTTTGGATATTCAGGGAGGATGCAAACTAAATGTGTTAAAAGCTTACCTGAAATGTGTGGGGTTCATGTTAAAAGCTTATCTGGACTGTGTGGGGTTCATGTTAAAAGCTTACCTGGAATGTGGGAGATATGTGTTAATTCAAGCTTACCTGGAGGATATAAACCATCTAATACTCAGTTAAAACACTTGAAGAAACCAACAAAAAGTCCTTTTGCATATAAGCACCATTTGACTCCCCACTCTTAAATCCTCTGTATAAAAGGGACCCAAAAATTCTATTCGGGGCTCAGCTTTTTATTAGGACAAAAGTCTTCCAAGTATAGCTGGTCATAATAAATCTTCCTTCTCAGAATTCTTGCATCCTGGCCTTCAATACCATGTACACCTGACTTCTCTCTGCTACAACAATACGGAGTCAGGAAAATGATGGGTACACTCAATTGTGTCCGTTGAGTGGATAAATGGGTGGATGGATCTAAATTCTGTCTTTTATGAAGGCTCTTCTGACCCTTCAATCCATACTGATCTCTCCATCCTCTTAAATCATGATATATTGCCTGAGTAACTCAGAGCACATTTAATCATGTTTGCTGACCTAACTTTTATGTTTATGGAACTGGTGCAGCAGTTTAATTTCTGAGGCTCTGTCTTTATGCCTAGATTTTATTTAATTAAGAACAGAAGCCAGTTTGTATACTTTTTTGAATTCTCTCAGCAACTAGTGGAAGATTGTGCTCACTGTAGACATGCAACAAATGGTTTTTTAATATATGAATAGAGAGTGAATGGATGATTGAATACATGGCATTTTCTCAGCTGAAAACAGAGCCCATAGAATTTGAAAGCTATTTTCAAGTTCTACCTTACCCACTAGCCGAGAGAATTTTTATGAATCATTTTTACCTCTCTAGGTTTCAGTTTCTTCATATGTAAAATGAGGAGGTGGGCCTGGACAATTTTGACTAACTGGATAATTTTCCAGTCTGGCATCTTGTGAGTCTATGAATTTAGAAATACGTCATGCAAGACTTGTACTTGAGTTCTGGTATAAATTTTGTTAGTATGAATTCACTTGTCATTATTATTAATGTCATTAATAGGAATTACCTAAATGTAGATGATGACCCAATTTTAGATTCAGACCATCCTGAAATTATGAAAGACTGTGTGTCAAGAATAATTCATAATTTACTAGGTATACTAAGTATTTTGTGGTTAAACTACCTTTCGCGGTCTAGTCTGGAAATTAAATACCTAGTATATAGAACTAATAATAACATTTCCAAATACACATATTCATTTATAGTATTATTTCTATGGGAAAATGCATTCAGAATTCTAACTAGTATCTTGAAGAACAAATCTTTCCAGGTCAATGCATGGAGAAGAAGGAGATTGGAAGGGGATGGAATATTCCCATGACTTTAACCACAGTACTTGGAAAAAAATCAAACATGGTACCTTCAAATTTTTATCTTGATTCAGAATGTCATTAGCATATAACAAGGTCAATGTGAGTATTTTCTTAGTTCAAGAAGGTAAAACAGATCTTTTAAAATAGTTTATATCATTATGTTCTCATTTAGCTATTTTACAGTTTTTACTTTTTCTTCTGTAAAATAAATGCAAGACTGAAAATGGCTTGTTAAAATTCTTTAGAGAAATCTGAATAATCTTCCAAAAGACTCATGAAGGTAGAAAAAGATTTAACTCTTGTCTCACCTGCTTTTCCTATGATGTATTTAACGCAACAAGTTCCATTGTTAAAAACCCACTGAGGGAAGCAGACTTGGCCCAGTGGTTAGGGCATCCGTCTACCACATGGGAGGTCCATAGTTCAAACCCTGGGCCTCCTTGACCCGTGTGGAGCTGGCCATGTGCAGTGCTGATGTGTGCAAGGAGTGCCGTGCCATGCAGGGGTGTCTCTGCGTGGGGGAGCCCCATACGCAGGGAGTGCACCCCGTAAGGAGAGCTGCCCAGTGCGAAAGAAACTTCAGCCTACCCAGGAATGGTGCTGCACACATGGAGCGCTGACACAACAAGATGACGAACAAAAAGAAACAGATTCCCGCACCGCTGACAGCAACAGAAGCAGACAAAGAATAACACACAGTGAGCAGACCATGGGGGAGGGGGGAGAAATAAATAAAATAAATAAATCTTAAAAAAAAAAAAGCCACTGAGTTACCTTATGTGAGTGATGGCCATGTTTGGTGACTAAATTAGCTACAAAACTGCTATTTTCTTATGAAAAAGTATAGTTTCATGAGGAAGTATTTGGTCATTCATGTTAGGCATTTTAGTTCATGGTAGCTAACCAACCTTGAACATAACATTGTAATTTCCTCCTAAACTCCCAATTTATCTAGGCCCTCATTCACTTAACGGATTATTACTGAATGTAACAAAGAATGCAAGCCTCTGTGTTAGATTTGACAACATTATTATATTACATGGCTATCACTCACTGGTCTCTCAGACTCTAGTTGATTCCATCTAGTTCCTATTGATCATGGTTGGTAAGTTACTCTTTCTTGAAAACTGTTTCCTTCTCGTTAGTCTCTAGTTTTAGCCAATGTCCATGAGATAAAATCTGAACATTTCAATCCACATTTCAAGTCTTTCTCAGCTCTGTCATCAGGCTTATCCTTGTTTGTTAATACCATTTATCCCATATTGTGGTGCTTTGACCTCAATTTGTAGTAAATAGTTTGACCTAGGGATCTTTTAAAAACTCTTCCAGCACTATTTTTACTTGAGTTTTGTGAGAGAAAGATGAGGATATGGGCCATATCCTCCGGGTCTTGAATTCCTTTTTCCTTCCTCCCAACCCACATCGAGTATGTATTTATTGAGAGCACTGTGTGATAAGAACAATCATAATAGCCTAGCTTCCCTTCCTGAGTACTTAATATGCCAGGTATTACATTACTTTATATGCATCATCTTTGCTAATACAATTACATAATTGAGTAGATATGGATATTAGCATATCCATTTTTCAAACTAAAAACTGAGGCTCTAAGAGAAATTTGCCCAAAGTCATACAGTTAGTCACTGGCAGAGTCAGAATTCAACTCAGGCGGTCTGACTCCAAAGCCTTTGATCATAACCATTATACATATTGCCTCCCACAAATGACGATATGCTTTGAGGAATGCAAGGAAGTGAAAAATCAGGTGCCCCAAAGTTAACTGTTTAGTTTGGTAGATCAGAGATGTACCCAAAAACTTTCATACAATGCAGATGTGATAAGAACTGGAAAAATCGGCATTAGGTGCAGTGGCTGTTTGGAGTTGGGAGAGGGCTTCCCAGAAGCTATGATAATTCATTAGGTCTTTGGAGACAAGGTAATATATATTTTTTATTTTTTCTTCTCCTTATTTTTTAAAAAAGATACATGTATCACATAAAATGTTACATTAAAAAATATAAGAAGTTCCCATATACCCTCCTTCCCCCCCCACTCCTCCACATGGGCAACTTCTTTCATTAGTGTGGTACATTCATTGCTTTTGATGAGTACTGCTACTCAGCATTTTGGAGCACTGCTACACAGCATGGATTATAGCTTATGTTGTAGTTTACACTCTCTCCCAGTCCATTCAGTGGGTTACGGCAGGAAATATAGCGTGCAGGTAATATTTTAAGTAGTATCTGAACCACTCAACCTTACACATGGTTTCATTCTAGTATGCATTGTTCATGGCATCTTATTTTTATTGGCCTTCATCCCAATTATATAAGTCCTTTACAAGTAGGGTTCACTTCTTACATGTTTCCCAATATCATGTGGCACAGTGGTAAATACATAGTAAATGATAAACAACTATCTGAGAGATAAATTTTATTCATGAAAACAAATCAGGCTTTCTCAAAGTCTATTTTACTAAAAACCAGCCATTCTCTCTGTAAGTGTTCTTCCATGGCAGCCTGTATTTTACTTTTTATCACACTGAATGACTTTCTAAACACTAGTTTATTAGATGTTTTCTTTCCTAGGCTGTAAGTTCTGTGAGAACAAGGACAGCATGTGTCCGGCATACCACCGAATCCCTGGTGCCTGCGCAATATTAGCGCACAGCAGTCCTTAGTAAACATTTGTTGTATGTATTGGCTTCTCAAAGTGTTCTTTCAAAAGGGCTTCCTTGACCTGGTGAGTTTAGGAAAAGTTGTGTTTTGTGCCACCCTCTTGGATATTTAAGTTGCACATCAGCAGATGGAATCTCTAAGAATCCCACAGCAAAGAAATCTGTTGAAAGTTGGTGGTACAGTTTTCTCTAATTAAATTGACTGAAGAATCACACTCCCTTCCTTCCTCCTGTGAAACATCTGTTAATATACTGTGCAACCACTGTTGAACAGACACTCTTGGGAAGGCCATTTTTTTGGGAATCTGGATGCAGCATTTGCCATACAATGTTGTTGCAAACCCTCTCCCAAATGTGCTCTCTTCTTGAACCTTTACCAGGTGAAGGGACTGAGAGTTCTAAAAGATGGAAACCAGGGTGACGCCGTACTTTCTATACTAGGGAGCCTGTGCTGTGCTCTTATTTCTCAGTGTGTGGAAATTGAAGGCTTTTACTCAAAATACCCTGCCTGGTTGGGGAGATTTATTCTGTTTGTCTGTTTCCAGTATCCCACTGTTTATAAGGACTGTGGGAGAACTAACTTCACAGGGCTCCCAGAATAATACTGTAATAAGGATGAAAGGTTGGAAGATATACCTATGAAGAAAGGCTAAATGAGCTAAAGTAATTTTAAGTAAAGGAAAAACGGAACGGCAGACCTGATGAAATAAATTTCAGTGCTCTTCTTGAAGTAGGTCTGTGTGTAGACTGCCTGGGTTTTCTTCACTGTGTGCCTGTAAGCCAAGAAGCTGGTCCTTTTTAGTGCCTGCCTTCGGTTCCGGCACTACCTCTGATTCCAGAAGCAGTGCCAGCAGTCCTCCCCTGACTCGTATCAATATCAAAGCTATCCTCACCCCTTTCTTTTTGCTTACCTTTAATCAGTGCTTAACATGTGTTAGGCAATGTGCCAAGTGCTCTAAATGCATCACTTTTAAAGTGCCTCCTGTGTGCCACCCAGGCCCTGCCCTTGGTGCTTGGGATACATCAGTGAATAAATAGACAAAAACTTGGCCTTATAGAGCTTATACACTAGCAGGCTTGAGATAGACAATGAATAATAAACATAACAAATAAGTAAATTGTGTAATATTTAAGAAGGACAAATCCTGCAGGGTAAGGAGCTACGGAGTGTATGTGTTGGGGTCAGAGTGGACCGCAGTGAGAAGGTGGTATTTGAGTAAAGATTCGAGGGGCGTGGGCAAGTTAACCATGTGGGTATCTCAAGGAGGAACATTTTGGTCAGAAGGAAAAATCAATGTAAAGGTCCAGGTTAGGAATGTGTTTGTCGAGTTTAAGAAATAGCAAAGAGGTCAGTGTGGCTGGGTACGGGATAAGGGGCTGATCCTGTAGGGTCCTTTGACCATTATAAGGTATTTTGTTTTTTTCTTAAAGTGAAATGGGGAATAATTGGAGGACTTTGAAATGGAGTGTTATGTCTGACATGTTTTAAATGGGCCTTTTAGCAAGGAGACAAGAATGGAAGCAGGGAAATGAGTTAGGGGGTGATGCTATTATATAATAATGCAGATGAGAGAAGAGCAGGGCTCAGACTAAGCAGTCACAGTGGAATTGGCAAGAATTAATCAGATTCTGTATATATGTATATTCTGAGGACAGAGCAAAAGGATTAGCTGGAAGTGCATGAGAGAAAGAGAGATGTCAAAGATGACTTTAAGATTTATTATCTCAATTAATCCTCAGATAGCAGGTTATATTGTCATCTCCACTTCACAGATGAGGAAACTGAGGCTTAGAGAGATATTTAATTTGTTTATTTATTTATTTATTTAGCTGGTGAGTAGGAGAGCTGGGGTTGACCCAGATTTGTCAGGCTGCAAAGGCTGGGGTTCTTAATCATCATGCTGTATGGCATAGGTCAGCATTGCACTATTACTGTGAATTCTGAGCTGAACTCTCCAAGAAACTAATTCCAGGTATGTTCCTTGGTTACTCAAGACCTGCTTAAAAACCAGTTTTCCATTAACCTGTTTCCATACCTTAAACCCTACTTCATTAGAGACTAAATTCCAATCCAAACACTTCTTTCCCTTGAAGTCTTCTACTTTTTTTTAATATAATTTTTTAAATAAGAGAAGTTGTAGATTTGCAGAAAAATCATGCATAAAATACAGAGTTCCCATATATCCCCTCTAATATTAGCACCCTGCATTCGTGTTATACCTTTGTTACAATTAATAAAATAATATTATACTTGTAATACTATTAGGGTTTACTGTGTTGTACAATCCCATGGTTTTTAAAATTTTTATTTTAGTAAAATATATGCCTCCTAAAATATTCCCTTTTAGCCATACTCAAAATATGATTCAGTGCTGTTAATTATATTCACAATGTTGTACTACCATCAATAGTACCATTACCACAACTTTCCCATCACCCCACACAGAAATTCCATACCAATTAAGCATTAATTCCCCATTCTCTACCCCTACCCTGGCCCCTGGTAACCTGTATTCTAGTTTCAGACTCTATGAATTTGCTTATTCTAATTATTTTATATAATTAGATCATATAATAGTTGTCCTTTTGTGTCTGGCTTATTTCACTCATTGTGATGTTTTCAAGGTTCATCCATGTTGTTGCATGAATCAGAACTTCATTACTTTATATGGATAAATTATATTCTAGTGTATGTATATACCACGTTTTGTTTATCAGTTTATTGGTTGTTGAATGCTTGGGTTGCTTCCATCTTTTGTCAATTGTGAATAATGCTTCTCTGAACATCGGTGTGCAAATATTGCTCAAGCCCTTTCTTTAAATTATTTTAGGTATATACCCAGTAATGGGATTGCTGGGTCATATGATAATTTCTATATTTAACTTTCTGAGGAACTGCCAAACTGTCTTCTGCAGCAGCCATAACACTTTACATTCCCACCAATAATGAACAAGTGTTCCTATTTCTCCACATCCAACTCCATCACTTTCTATTTTCCACTTTTTAAAAATAGTAGCCATTACCTACTGGTGGTGAAATGGTATGTCATTTCGGTGTTTGATTTGCATTTACCTAATGGCTAATGATGTTGAGCATCTTTTCATATGCTTTTTGGCCATTTGTATTTCTTCTTTGAAGCAATATTTCTCCAACTCCTTTGCCTATTTTTAAATTGAGATGTTTATATTTTAGTGGTTGAGTTGTAAGATTTCTTTATATATTCTGGGTATGAAACCCCTACTAGATATGTGGCTCCCAAAATTTTTCTCCCATTGAGTAGGTTGTCCTTTTCACTTTCATGATGAAGTCCTTTGATGCATGTGTTTTTAATTTTGATGAAGTCCCATTTATCTGTTTTTTCTTTTGTTCCTTGTACTTTGGGTATGATGTCTAAGGAATCATTTTGTTGATTTTTAAACATAGCTTAAACACAGTTTAAAAAATCCTCTATGTCATTTATCTTTATTCCAACTTTTGTTTTACTTCCTTCTTCTGCTTGCTTTGGATTTAGTTTGTTCTTTTTCTATATCTACCAGTTATGAGGTTTGGTCTCTGATTTGAAGTCTTTTTTCTTTATTAATATAAGCTTTTAGAACTATAAATTTCCTTCTCAGCACTGCCTTTGTTACCTCTCATAAGTTTTCGTATGTTTTGTTTTCATTTTCATTCACCTCAAGATGTTCCCTAATTTCCCTTGTGATTTCTTCTTTGACCCATTAGTTAAGAGTGCAGTTATTTAAATTCCACATATTTGTGAATTTTCCAGTTATGCCTCTTTATTGATTTGTAGCTTCATTTCATTGTGATTGGAGAAGGTACATTGTATGATTTTAATATGTTTTAATTTATTGAGACTTGTTTTGTGATCTAACGGTCTATCCTGGAGAATGATCTGTGAGCACTAGAGAAGAAACTGTTGCTATTGGGTTAAGTGTTCTATATATGTCTGTTAGGTCTAGTTGATTTATAGAGAGTCTCCTACTTTTGAAGAATGTTGCCCAGCTTTCTTGATCTCTCTGACCACCTAGACATCCACAGATACCTTGCTTTTCCCTTGGAATTTGGACTCAGCTTGGCCTTCTACTAAAAACTTTCCTTTCCCATTGGCAACCCTTCACATTTCAGAGCTGTTTTCTAATATTTGTCGTAGACAAATTAGATTAATTGACTCATGACCTCTTTAAGGAACTAAAATCACATGATTTTCTGTGAGAAGAAGGGGAGCACGTGATGGGGGACCATTTTGACAGTGAAATTCCCAAGGCTTCTATCCCTTTCCCAGTGAGTGCAGGAGAGAAAGGTGAGTCAATAGCTGCAGCTTGGAGAGCTCCAGGTCTGTGATCTGCTGGTTAGAGATAACTGGCCTCAAAAAAATCTTATACATGGTTTACCTTTTTCAACCTGAACCAACTTAGTGTCTTCTTATATCTCCTTTTGCAGCTTCAGGCAAACTTAATTCTGAACTAGTGGTATAATCTTAAAAATTAGCACCAAAATTCCTCCTTCAAAGAAAACTGTCACTGTTGGGAAAAATCTTTTGATATGTGCTTAGGGCAGAAGTTTCCCCATACCTGGCGTGTCAGTTGGCACCTCGGCTTTGGAGGAGGATGAAGATACTAAGCACTAGAAAAAAGGAATGAAGCTCCTGATTCAGCAGAGATGGATGGAGACGGAGAGGTAAGAAAAGTCACTTAGTTGGTAGAAGGCTGTTCGGGCACAGTGTGACCCTCTCCACACTTCACCATCCCAGTGTATAATAAACTCTGTTCATCCTCAGAAGGCTTGGTGTGAATGACTGTTGCTGTGGATCTAAAGAAGATCCACAGTTTTAAGTTAGGGTCTCCAGAGTGTAGGAGAGAAGTGTTGTGTGAAGGAGGCAGAACCCAAGAGGTACAGGAAGCAGAAAAGAGCTTTAGGAACAATTTACCATGAAATAAAGGCATTCTAGAAATCACAGGCAGTGAGGTCCCCCCAGCTGATGTCTGGCTTATTATTGCAGTACCTCAGATGAGTTTAATCTTTTCCCATCAATATTCTTATAGTCATTCTATTTTCTCATCCAGTTCCCCAAATTCTATACATTGAAATCTTACTCAACTAAAATCCCATCCTTTTAGAAACATTGATCATCCCAGCATTACGTGAACTGTCATGCATTGCCTATGGAATAAATTTCAAAAACAGGTTTGCATTAAGTTCATTTCAACATATGCCCTATTTCTTCAGTTAGATTTTCAGCTTCTAGAAAATGGAGACTTTTGAATTTTTGAAGTAACTTATACTAGTCTTCCATGACATAACATCATTTTTAAAAAGTTATGCAAATTAAATCAAATTTTATTAAATAAAAAATTGAATTCTCATAAGCATACACATAGGTATAGCTTTGTCCCTAGAATACAAATACCTCTCTATCTCATTTCGTTCAGGTCACTGATCAAACATCAGGACTGACCTTCCCTGGCAATATTTTTCTCTAGCATTTATCACCACTACATGTATCATTTATCTAATTGTATATTTGTCAATGTTCTGTCTTCTGCCACTAAAATGTAAGCTTTATGAGAACAGAGTTTTATTTTGTTCTGTATCTCCAATGCCTAGAACAGTGCTGCCCTCACATGTAGTTTAGTCCTCAATAAGAATTAAGTGAGTTAATCAATATCCGTGGATATAGCTATACCTATCTTTCTGTCCTGATGTTCTATGCATTAAAAAATGTATGGGTTAAATTTTTCTGTCTAATCACTCAGAACTCGTTGTGTTGCTTCATCATCTATGGAAAGAAATAAAGAGCCAAGAGGAGAGAAGCAGCAAAGAGTTATTTCTCTTAAAATGAAATGTGAATGTCTAGGTTTGAACTTTACAATGTATATTTCTGCATGTACTTTTCTTAAGAACAAGGATATTCACTTATGTAACCACCTGGAGTGTAGTTACCAAGTTCCAGAAATTTAACATTGCTATAAGTACATACTATACTCCAATTTTTTACTATGTCCCAATAATATCCTTTGATCCTTTGAGCATTTTCTTCTCCATTCTTAGATTCCATCCAGGATCATGTATTTCATTTACTTCTCATTAATCTCTTTAGTTGTTTTCTCTTTTTGTTAACAAACTAATTTTATTGATACATACTAATAAACATACAATTCATCCAAAGTGTACAATCAATGGTATTTGGCGTAATCACGTAGTTGTGCATTTATCACTTCAATCATTATTAGAGCATTTTCATTATTTCAGGAATAATAATAATAAACAAAAAACAAATAAGAAAATTCTTTACCTCTCATTCTTTCTATGCTTCCCCTGCTGTATGGCATGTTTTTAAAGAATCTGATTCTAGGTTATGAAAAAAATCAGTTTAATAGCTTAATTTACTATAAAAACACGAAACCTTAATATACATAGAAATTAGATCTATCTACGTAGAAATTAGTAAACATTTCTTAAAATACATTTGCATGTAATAAAGAGACTTTGAAATTGAGTCCAAGATGGTTATTTTATTTTATACATGAAGAAACTGCAGAATAGAAAGGCCATGCATTTGCTCCAGGCACACGTATGTGAACTTAGAGGCAGAAGTCAACCTAGAACCCAGGGGTGCCAGTTCCTGGCCCAGCGCTGGCCCCACTCCACTGCATACCTTCTCTGTGTTGCTGGAAGTGCTATAATTCTGCCCAGTTTTCCTGTGGCTTTTTCAGTTAGGGTTGTTCTTACTTTTCTTGTGTATTTTCATTTGCCTTTCTGGTCTCTATTGCAGCTTCTCTCTCCATCTGGTGATCTCTCAGGCCTAGGGATAAGCTTTAGTTTATGAACATAATAATCTCTTCCTTCTCATCCTCTGTGCCATTTCTTCCTTTTTTTCAATGAGTATTCTGCATCTTTTTCCTCCTCAAAAGGTTTTCTGTTGGTGACTTCCTATACTCTAAAGTGTATCTGATCCAACCCCTAATGATCACTCATAATTAGTGTATACTAGGGAAGCGGACTTGGCCCAGCGGTTAGGGCATCCGTCTACCAAGTGGGAGGTCTGCGGTTCAAATCCCAGACCTCCTTGACCCGTGTGGAGCTGGCCCACGTGGCCCACGTGCAGTGCTGATGCCCGCAAGGAGTGCTGTGCCACACAGGGGTGTCCCCGGGCAGGGGAGCCCAACATGCAAGGAGTGTGCCCCGGAAGGAGAGCCGCCCAGCGCGAAAGAAAGTTCAGCCTGCCCAGGAAGGGCACCACACACATGGAGAGCTGACACAACAAGATGACGCAAAAAAAGAAACACAGATTCCTGTGCCGCTGATGACAACAGAAGCGGACAAAGAACATGCAGCAAATAGACACAGAGAACAGACAACTGGGGTGGGGGAGGGGGGAGAAGGGGAGAGAAATAAATAAATAAATAAATCTTTAAAAAAAATTAGTGTACACTTTTCCCTGTATTCATGTTTATGACAGGTTTGCATCTGATTACTAAAATTTAATCCCCTTGAAATGAAAATTAAGGTAAATATGAGATACCATTACACATTTATCAGAATTCAAAATACTGACCATATCAAATGTTGATGTTGATATGAGGGAATTGGAACTCTCATACACTGCTTGTGGGAATGCAATATGATACAACCATTTTGGAAAACAGTTTGACAATTTCCTTAAATGTTAACCATACACCTTATGTTATGTTCCAGCCATCCCTTTCCTAGGTATTTAACCAAGATAAATGAAAGCTTATATTTATATTAAGACTTGTATAAGAATGTTCATAATAACTTTATTCATAACAGTCCCAAGCAGATAAAACCCAAATGTCCATTATAGGCAAATGAATAAACAAAGGGTATATCCATTCAATGGAAATCAACTTAGCAATAGAAAGGAATGAACTATTGATACATGCAATAACATGAATGACTCTCTAAATAATTATGCTTGTGAAATAAGCCAGGCAAAAAAGAATACATTTTGTACAATTCCATTTATTTAAAATTTCAGAAAGTGCTAACTATGGTGACAGAAAGCAGAACTATGGTTGCCTGAGGATGATGGGAGAAGAGAAGGAAAGAGGGATTACCAGGGAGCAGGAAGAAAAACTCTTGGTGGTAATGGGTATGTTCATTGTCTTGATTTTGGAAGTGACTTCATGATATATACATGTGTCAAACTTACCATACTGTCCACTATAAATAGTATAATTTGTTGCCTGACGATTATACCTCAAAAATGCTGGTAAAAGAATCTGAATCCTGATCACTTTAGAATGTTGAAACCTCAATGCTGAGCCCATGACTTTTCTTTTTCCTCTGAAATGCCTAGTAAAATGCCACACTCTCTCTGAGGGTTAAATAAAAATATTTATTGCAAATATTTTTGACCCAGTGAGGGTTCAGCAATTTTCCTGAGACCATGAATTTTAGTTATTTTTGGTATTTCTGACATTGAGATTAGCTCAATAACACTGACTAATATTTACTGAACTTCTGCTATGAGACAATGAAATACGCATTTTTTTTTTTCTTTTGAGATACAGGAGCTGGGAATTGAACCAGGACCTTGTGTGTGGGAAGCCCGCATTCAACCACTGAACCACATTGGCTCCCTGAGCTGTGCTTTTGATGAGTTTATAATCAGACTAATTTTACCAATTCTACAGAGACAAAACAAAAATCAATGAAATCTATTAAAATTAGGCAATTCAGTAAAAGATGTAGTTGGACTGGTTTTATATTACAGTAGGTTAAACATTTGACTTGCTTTCGCTTTCCTGGTAATTGTATTACTGTTTGCTAATGAGGTGTAATTTTGCTTTTGTTCCTTGTTGATTATAACAAGTGTATTTACCATTTATTAAATAAGGACTATACCCCATGTACCAGACACTTTACAGAATTACTTTAATCATACAGATACAATGTGGGAAATCATAAGCTAATTAATCATTCCTCTTAAATAGTTTAGGAATTAAGACTCAGAGAAATTAACGGTTTGAAAACAGTCATATAATCAGTAAGTAGTAGAAGTGAAATTTGAATCTAAGCTGACTTCAAAGCCCGGTTTCCTGTCTTGCCCTGTCTTTTAAATTGTCCTTGCAGGAATGCGATGGATTCAGTACTCCTGGGTGCTGTGAAATCGAAATGTAAATTCTTTAAATTTTCATGAGAAAGAGGGAAGGGCAGAAGAGAGAATGTTTAGGATTAGAACTCTTTAGCATTTTAAAACCATATAATAAACTTTATTTTTAAAAGAGGTTTTAGATTACAAAAAAGTTACATTGGAAGTATGTACCCCCTCCATCTCCCACATCATCCCCTATTTTTAAAAATGTAGCAGTGCAATTTTTATGATGTATCTTTAAAAGCCAGTTATTGAAAAAAATGCACACTTCAAAAATGACTCATTTCTGGTAAGGACTAACCTATCTACAGTAATAATCTAAAAAATAAAACAATCATTGTGAAATTTATCAGTACTTCCCACAACCTAATAAATACTGAAGGAGGCAACTATCATTGTTATAACTTCTTTAACGCCAAAAAGTTAAGCACAAATCAGAAGTAAGAGAAACTTCAGAATGTTCACATTTGCATGCATTTTTGGCTGAACTTTCAAAGATTCCACACTTTGAAATCAAAATGAATATTAAAAACCTTTTAAGCCTTGTGACAAACTTACTCTACAGAAGCAAGGAAAACAGAGTGAATAGTAACAGCAGGATATTCCTAGGAGAGAAAGCAATCAGTTATTTCCTTTATCATAAAACAAAAGTCAGTGAGTCAACATTTTAATAACACTGATGAAGGTATTTACTAGTCAAGAATTTGCTTTTCAAATTGTGTCTTTAAAATGCATCCATCCACATATTTGGATTAAATTAAATTTATGCATCAAAAACATTTTGCTCAGAATGTTTTTCTGAGCATAAGTTTAAGTATAAACATATGGTTTAAGTATAAACCATAACTTATAAAAGCATAGTCCAAACACTATACAATAATGCTACCATTTAGATTTATATGCTTTATCTGAAAAACTTATCTTATGAACAGTTTTGCCCCTGTTCCTCCAGAATAAATGTCCCTATGTCTAAAAAACTTCGAATAATTCATGCTATGCATTTTTCCTTCATCGGGCTTTGATAAAAACAGAGCCATCTGGTGTGGGAGCACCATCTTCCTTCTCAGTTACAGTCTCCACCGCCCCAGAAGCAGACACAATAACCAGTGTTTTATTTGTTGAAGCTGTCTTCTGTTTCTCAGCAATAGTTGCACAAACAACAATTTCATCACTTTCAAAGTCATAGTCACGAATTGACTTTGGTGAGAAAACTGTTACTTCTGCTGGTGATTCACTCTTTTTAATCATCTGTGCCACATTCTGCTGCTCCTGGAGAGTTCTTGCCCAAGAAAGGTCTACTTTCCATATTTCAAGTTTCACTGGATGGATGTGAAGGGCTGCCTGAAAACTTTGAATTGCTTCATCCATTTTGTCCTTTAGCTCTCTGTTGTCATATAATTTTATTGTCTGTCTTTGTACCCTTAGGTTTACCCTTCCTAATAATCTTCATTTCTAAACTCTTCTCCAAATATCTCACCCTTGTTTTTTCCTTTCAGGCTGCAGCACTCTTCATGCAAATCTGGTCTTTTGGTAACATATTCTATCGGTTTTTGTTTGTCTATGAAGACTTTGAACTCACCCTCATTTTTAAAGAACAGCTTTCCCAGATACAGAATTCTTGGCTGGCAGTTTTTCTCTTTCAATACCTTAAATACATCATGCCACTTTCTCCTCTCTTGCATGGTTTCTGATGAGAGGTCAGCATTTAATCTTGTCAAGTTTCTCTTGTATGTGATGCTTTGCTTTTCTCTTGTTGCTTTCAGAATCTTCTCTTTATCTCTGATATTTGTCTCAGGGTAGGTCCATTTGGATTTATTTTGTTAAGGATGCATTGTCCTTGGATATTGATATTTATGTCTTTCATAAGGGTTGGGAAGCCTTTGGTTATTATTTCCTCAAATATTCTCTCCTTCTGGGACACCGATAATACAAATGTTTGTGCAGTTTGTGTTGTCATCCAATTCCCTTAGACTCCATTCTGTTTTTTTCCATTCTGTTCTCTTTCTGTACTCCTGTCTTTTCCAGTTCAGATGTTCTGTCTTTGAAATCACTAATTCTGTCTTCAAGCAATTCAAATCTGCTCTTTTGTGCCTCTTATGTATTTCTAATCTTGTTCATCATGTCTTTCATTTCCATAAGGTCTGTGGCTTTTCTTTGCAGGCTTTCAAATTATTCTTTATGGTCTCCCAGTGTCTTCTTAGTATCCTTTATTTCTTTAGTCATATTTTCTTTAAGTTCTTTGAAGTGATTTAGGAGAGATGTGTGATTACCACTGAATAGTTATATTAAATCCTGTATCTCTTCAGTATATTTGGTGTGTTCCTTTGGCTGGGTCATCTCTTCCTGTTTCCTACTATAGCTTGTAATTATTTTGCTGATATCTAGGCATCTGAAAAAGTTGGTGTATTTAATCTGATGGTTAATTTCTCTCTCTTGCCTATTTTTTTTCTTTCTTACAGCTCTTCTTTAATATTTGGTTCAAGGTATTCTAAGTCTTTAAAACTACTGTGCTTAAGTTTTCAAAATTGGGCCAGGTACTCAATAGTGGGGCACAGATTTTCTCCCAGGGGTTGGATACAGAGAGCCCCAAGTTTTTTGTCCATGCAGTTTCTAGACTAGCCAGAAGATGGCACTAGTCAGCACACCTTTCCCTGGAGGTGTTTCAGTTGCAGCTTTCCTGCCTTCCTATGTTGAATCTCCAGGTCAGAGATTCAGAGTGGGCTCTCCTGGCTGAATTCACTGAAGGAAAGCATCCTGATCATCCTCCTTTTTCCCTTGAAACAGCTGACAGGGAGGAAGGTGTCATTTCCCCTCTCAGTCAGCGATAGTGAGCCAAGGGTTTTACCCCAGCTTAATACCTTGGGGGTGGGTGAGGGGAGCCCTTCCCAGCAGCCATGGAGGCTTGGTAACTCATGTTTGTCATTTCAGCTTCTTCTTTCTGTCCCTCACCCTCCTGGGAGTTGAGTAGTACTGTCCTGGTCTGCAGACCCCAATGCAGGTCTCTTGGACAGCTTTTGGCTCTTTTTCTATTGTTTTTCTTAGAGCATTCAGCTCTGCCTGTAATTCCATTGCCATCTTCCCACAATCCTCCCCTCTTAGCATTTTAATGACACTTCTTTCCTTCAAAGCATTTTATATTTTAATTCTTCTTCCTATTTCTCATCAATATACCTTTCATGCCCAGGTTACTAAATAAAGTATGTTATATTGCAGAAGTTTTACTGGTTCTTAGTTAACGTTTCAATAGATTTGGATATTCTATGTGCTCTGTAAATTTTCCTGGAGGCAAATTTGTGGCATCTGGCCTAATTCTATGGAATGATCCTTTTGTGGGGGGTTTCTTAGATGTTTTTTCATCCCTTGACTTGCGCTCACTTCTCTTCTGCTTTGTGTTCCCCCACTGTGACTCAGTTTTCATAACCACATGAAAACCAAAAGAAAAAGAAAGAAGACCTATAGTTTCTTAAGGCACCAACAGTAGAAACTGCTGCACTGAACTAGTAAGAGTTACCCTTGTTATTGCAGCAGATCTTGAAAACTAGAAGAAAGGGAAGGCCAAAACGAGGTGGGAACCTAGATGCTCTATTCATAAAATAGGGTAGGGGTGAGAGCTTCTATGGTATAGATGCTGTGGTACATTAAATTTTGTACCCCAGTTTAAGCATGTTTAACATCTTTTTTTAAATAAAGATTTTATTTATGTCTCTCCCCTCCCCCCCCCCAGCCGCAGTTGTCTGTCCTCTGTGTCCATTTGCTGTGTGTTCTTCTTTTTGTCCACTTCTGTTGTTGTCAGCGGCGCGGGAATCTGTGTCTCTTTTCGTTGCGTCATCTTGCTGTGTCAGCTCTCCGTGTGTGCGGCGCCATTCTTGGGCAGGCTGCACTTTCTTTCACGCTGGGCGGCTCTCCTTACAGGGCGCACTCCTTGCGCGTGGGGCTCCCCTACGCCGGGGACACCCCTGCGTGGCAGGGCACTCCTTGCGCGCATCAGCACTGCGCATGGGCCAGCTCCACACGGGTCAAGGAGGCCCTGGGGTTTGAACTGTGGACCTCCCATGTGGTAGACGGATGCCCTAACCACTGGGCTAAGTCCACTTCCCTGTTTTACATGTTGATCTACATTCCTGTGGATGTGAATTCATTGTAGATAGGATCTCTTGAAAATGTTATTTTAAATTAAGGTGTGGCCCAACTGAGTGAGGTTGGACTTTTATCTGGATTACTAGAATCCTTTATAAGCAAAAGAAATTGACAAATAGTGAAAAAAAGCCAAGGGGAGGAGCTGAAGCTAAGGGAAGGAGGAAGAGAAAGGAGGACATTACCAGGTGACCCAAGCCCCTTCCAAGTCAAGGAACCTCAAGGAGCACGGGCAGAATGGTATGATTTGTTGACGTCTGGATTTTGGTCTTTTTCTAGCCTCACAACTGTGTGCCAATACATTTCCATTGTTTAAGCCAACCCATTGTGTGTTGTCATAGCAGTTCTGGAAAACTAGACAAATGATAATAGATCTCAAGGGAGGTGCGATTTTGAGTTTGGACTTACCTGAAGGGTAGACTTCAGACTTCAGGAGGTTGTGGGAAGTGGAAGGGCATTTGTGGGTAAGGGCGCATCTTGAGGAAAGGTATTAAATCCTAAGTTATTCAGGAAAAAATGAGTGAGTTACTTGAAGCGAGTGAAGAGGATGGAGATAGGTGGTGGGTGTAGTGGGTATTAGGTGACTTTTTGTGTGTGCAAGGGAAAGACATTAGCGGTTTAATTTGGGGAGTGAGGTGACCAAAACTATTCAGAAGGGAAGAGAGCCCAGCACAGAACGGGTGGGGTGTGGTGGAGAGGGCGGGGGCCCTGATCGGCCCGGGGCTGGGGAGGCAGGGAGGGGGCCGCCCTGGAGAGCCGGGCGGGCGGGAGGCCGCACAGCCGAAGCCTCTCCCTGGGGCCCCTCCCGCCCTCCCGGGGCTGCCCAGACTCCTCGCAGAGGCCGGACCCCAGCCGGAGGGGAGGCCGGGGAAGCGAGCGCCGGCCTCAGGCTGCGCTGGCGCCAGGCCTCCTTCCCGGCGGGAAGTCCCCAGCCGCCTCGGTGCTGACAGCAAGCGCAGCGGCCGCGCGCGCTCGAAACCCAGCCCGGAGAGGCGGCGGCCGGCGCGGCTTCCCGCGGAGCTGGCCCGGCCTGCACGGGTTTCGCTCTCCCTGATGGGAAGGGCTTCCCTCCCGCCTTGAAATGCCTACATTACAAATGGTGTGCTGGAAAACAAATAAAACAAAAACACCTTTGGGGTTTATTAAATAGAGGTCATTGGCGCTTTTGGCAAATTGGGCGATGGGGAACAAAGTGGAGTAGATTAATGTGTAATTGGCAGATGAGCGAATTAAGACACAATTTAGATAGCTTTTTCTTTTTTTCACTATTTGGCACGTAAAGGGAGTGGATAAAATAGAGAAGAACCCAGAAGAGGAGGTGAGGGTGAAAGAGGTTATGTGGAAATAGGAGGAACTCCAGCAGGCTTAAAAGGCGGTGGGAAAAGGATGTGGCTCAAGCAGTTGAGCACCTGCCTCCCACAGAAAAGGTCCAGGTTGGTTCTGGGGCCTCCTAAACAAGGCAAACGAACAGCAAGCAGACAACAAGCAGAAACAATGAGCAAAATAAACGAGCAGATGGATGCAAACAAGAAGCAGAGGAGGGAGCCATCGGAAGGGGGAGGGTCCCATTGGGGAGGAACATTGGCTGTAAAAGAGAAAGGTGAGATCGTTGACAAAGTCTGTTTCCTGAGAAGATTTTTGGGTGTGGTGTGCATAGGCTAGGATTCAAAGTCCAGATAAAGGGAGGAGGAAGAGCGCCTCTGTTCTAACGGGAAGAAAAGCTGGGCTGGGTTAGTTAGGAAGATAAAGGCAACCCTGTTTAGTAAGTGTTCTCTTCTCGGTGAGATAGAAAGACTGTTTGCGGGAGGGAGGAGGAGAGAGACAGATCAGGGATTCGAGGAGAGGGGAGACCATTTGAATGTCATTGGGGAGAGTGGGAGGTGGGTTGACCAGAGAAATGTAGTAGTGTTGCCTCAATGTTGATGGCTCATTGAGTCTGGTAATCATGAGGTTATAATGTGACTTTCTCCAGCAGCAGCAGAGAAAGCTGATGGATCTGCCTGACTGGTGCTGCTAAAAGACAGAGGCCGGAGAGCAAGGAGGATGGAGAAGACGGCGAATGAAGAGAGAAAGATGCTGATTAATATGATGGCAAAGGAAGGTGCAGTAGACTTGGAGATTCCAACTAGGCCAAAGTGTGGTTGAATAATAATAACTGATGATGATAAATTGGTGGAAAGGGGGCCCATCAGAGAGGAGGAACATCTGGATGAGGTGGAGCACGGATGGGTAGTAACATAGGCAAAGAGCTGACTCTCATTATTTATTTATATATTTAATATACTTTTTAATTTTTAAAAAGAAATTTAGGTTACATAAATGTTCATAAAAATGTTGCATAGATTTAGGGGATTCCCATGTGTCCTGCTCCCTAGCTTTCCCACATTTTCCCACATTAACAACATACTTCCTTAGTGTGGTACATTTGTTACAATTGATGAACACATATTGGAGCATTGCCACTAGGCATGGATAATAGTTTACATTGTTGTTTACACTCTCTCCCACACATTTTTGTAAGTTTATGACAAGATATATAATAGCCTGTATCTGTCATTGCAATGTCATTCAGGACAATTTCTAAGTCCTGAAAATACCCCCCAATTACAACTGATTTCCCCTCTCCCTCCCCTCAGAACCTCCAGTGGCCACTGCCTCCATATCAGTGATAAAAGTTGTCCCATTGCTAGAATCACAATAAGTCTATAGTAGAATAACAGTAAGTCTACTCTAGTCCATTGTTCATTCCCCAATCCTGAGGACTTTGGACTGGTGATGCCCACTCCACCTCTAACTGAAAGGGGGCTTAGATCCCATGGGGCAGATGGATGGTACTATCTTGCATGCAGTTGCAGACTCTCTATGTTCCTTGGAATGTCGTTGTCCATTGTCATCTTCTTGTTAGCTGTCCTGGGTGAGTCCAATGAACTGGCATGTAGGTGTTGCAAATCTCTTGAGATTCAGGGCCCCACTGGTACAAGAGATTTAAATCTCTTGGACATATACCTATGAACTCTAGTAGTAACTGTGGGTTCAAATAGAAGGGGAAGAAGAGCCATGTGTAGGGAAACCACAACCGAGTCCAACTCTGTCACACTGGGGGGTATAAATTCCAAAGTAGGGCCCATTGGCAGGGTGCCAAACTCCTGAGCTATCTGCGCTGCCTATAGCATGCAGATGTCTCTAGAGCCCTCAGGAGTCAATATTCAGGCAATATTTAGTTTGTCAGTTAATGAGATCCTGCTGAGATGTGCGTATGTATAACCTCTGGAATGATTTCCCAACTCACTTTGAACTCTTTTAGCCATAAAAACGGATTTGTCTTTACCCCTTCCCCCTTTTGGTCAAGGTGTTTTTCCAGTTGCATTGCCAGTTGGTGCTTGGTAGTTATCTCTTGGTGCCAGGGAGGCTCACCCTGAGGAGTCAAGTCCTACTCTGAGGGGAAGGTAATGCATTTATATGTTATCCATTACCCTTGTACAACTCACAACTGGATCCCACTAAGATTATGTTAAAAGTTAAGATGAAAAAAAAAATTAAAAAAAAAAAGAAAAAAAAAGTTAAGACGTCTTTGTGCATTGGGAGTATTTAGGAAAAGATACAGCATTCAGAAATTCAGCAGCAGGAGCTAATAGAACTAAGGAGATCAAACATCAAAAAAAAAAATCATGTGAACATGAACTGTATGTTTATATCAGTTTTACATTTCTTGAACCTGATAGCGGTCCTTAAGACAGCTTGTCCTCAGGAAATGTACCTGGAAGTGTTAAGCATTAGAGGAGCATGATATATGCAACCTACTCTCTAATTTTAGATATTAGGAAGGAAGGAAGTAGGGAAGGAAGGAAAATGCTAGATGTTGGTAGATCTGGGCATCTGGGTGAGGAGGTACCTTGGAATTCTTTGTATTGTTTTTGTATTATTTTTGAAACTTTCCTGTAAATTTGACATTACTTCAAAATAAAAAGTAAAAAAAAATATAACAGGTAAAAAGTAGAACCCAGAGAGAAGATTCTTGAGACTTATGTCAAAACAGAGATGCCGCAGTGCTAATTTCCTCAGCATCAAGTTGGCAGATAGGAGTAGGCTTGGTAATAACTGTGGTAACCATAAGAACTATTTCTTACTCTTAAAATCTAAGCATGATTGTCCCAGGGGTATTTATCATAAGTACCATTTAAATCTTTCATTGTATACTATGTTTATTTGTGATTTTTCCTTGAGGTTATTCTGTGAGATAAAGAGAAAAAAAAAAGCCTCTGTTTCTTTATACACCTTATTTTGTTAGTTTTTGCCACTTACCTTTCTGTTGTAGGTGTGGTCAGGATTCATAAATTTGTATTTATAGTTCTCTTTGAAAGATTCCAGACAGACATTGCAGTCTTGGGCATCTCTTTCAAAGCATTTAAAGTTGGGTCTGACATTATTACTTCTCATATCCCTGTGGTCTGATGGAATAATTACTACCCAGTAGTGAGAGCTCCTTGTGGACTGGCCCATAACAGGTACAAGTGGAAAAAATTTTGAAATGAATAAGTGAGTCCTTATTTTACATTAGAGAAAAATGAGACAGCCATTAAGTGATTTTCTACTTCCATGGGAAATCTATGAGTATATTAATGACTATTACAATGTGCCTTGAATTTCACTCTGAGTAATTTAAGATAACTCATGTTTAATCATTAATGCAATAGCCAAAATTATAACCAAAACTAAAACATCACAAAAATATTTGTATTCCTAAGGCCTGTGTTTGAAGTATATCCCTTTTAGTACATTTCATTCAGCACTGTTTAGATTTGCTTTCCATTCTGTTATTTTATATGTTTCAGTGAATAACATATTCATGGTACCTTAAGGTCACCTAGAATGGTGACCATAGAAACATGAAAAAAATCATTAAACGCCTCCTTGTTCCACTAAGAGCCTACAAGTTAGGGGAGTGGATGTGGCTCAAGCAGTTGAGGACCTGCCTCTCACATGGGAGGCCCCAGGTTCGGTTCACGTGCCTCCTAAAGAAAAATGAGCAGACAACAAGCAAAAACAACAAGCAATGAGCAAAAAATAATAAAAAATATTAAGAGGAATTCAATACTTAAAATGTGTGAATTATTAGGATTGTGAACTATATGCCAATAAAATTGTTTTTAAAAAGTCTACAAGTTATGCAATCTTTTTCCTACTACTAGTAAATAGGCCTTTTTCTTGAACAATGAGATCAACACTTTAGACTCTTAAAGGACTGATAAACTAACTTTAGACAACTTTGGTAGCTCTGGGAATTCAGGTAGAAAAGTCAGTAAAACTTAATAGATATTTTATTAAGTTAATAAGCCATACATATTACATTTAGTACCAATAGATTTTGAACTGTATTCAAACTACTATTCAAATTACTATTGATGCAACACAGTATTACATAGTGTCTACTCTGTGACACATTTCTTTACAAATTGGCTTATTTAAGTCACAAGTCCAGGATCTCCAGAGGACACCCTTGGGTGAGGCAGTGTCTCTGGTGATGCCCTGATTTGGACATTTTCACAGCCTCAGAATTGTAAACTTCTAACCTAATAAATAACCATTATAAAAGCTAATTCATTTCTGGTATATTGCATTGCAGCCTTTAGCAAATGAAAACAGTGAAGAAATTGGTATTTTGCAATCCTGCTTCCACTCATGATTATGATTATGTTTTTACCCAGAACACTAAAAGATGCCAAATTCAGTGAAATATTCGCTATTTAGGACCTCATGGAAACCACCATTTATAAATAGTTCAGTTTTAATGAAAACAGTAGTATTAGTACCATGTGAAGATTAAAAAGATAGTTTGGGCCTGTGGAGGACCTTACATGTTGGGCCAAAAACGACCTTTAAATCAACAGGAATCTACTGGTGGCATTTTAGACAGGGAATGATGTAACGAGTACTATGTCTTAGGCACTGTTTCCTAAAAGTGTTCCACTGCATGCTAATACATGTTACTTCATAAAATGGTTCCATTATCAACGATGTTTTGGAAATGCTGTGTCAATAATTTTTTTAATTTGCTTGTTTGTTTGATAAAAGAATTCCCCATGCCTATAATCTTGCATTGTAACTGCCCAATAATGGCTTAGAATATGAAACTCTTCTCAAACCTATTTGACCGTGGAATATGGTTTCCTTGAAGTCTCTATTAGTGTCTCATGAGTATATTTTGGCAAACACTGTATTACTGAGACTAGGTGAGGTTATATAGGATGAACTGGTGAGATGAATAAGGAGTGAGAGTATGAAGACTGGGAGCAGTGAGGTTAACCAGATGCCTGTTATAATAGTCCAGGCAAAATGAGTGAGTTTGAAAGGGTGTGGTGGCAATGGGAATAGAAGGGAAGAAGTCATAATGAGATGGGCATCTGCCTACATATGGGTTGGGGGTGAGGAGAAAGTTTTAAAAATGACACATGGAATAAAAGAAAAGAATTGGGTGGAAAAGAAGTTGAATTGGATTGGGGGAATGCTGGTTTTGTGATAGCAGAGAAGAGATGCTCTGTTGACTGGCAATTGGAAATTTGAGCCCGGAGAAGATTTGGGGATCACCTGAATAGCAGTGATGATTGAAGGCAGTGAAGTCGATGAGATCATCTGGGGAGAAAGGAGAGGAACCAAATGAGAACTTGCCCTAGACCTGTTCTTGGTGCAGAGCATTTATGGATGGAGAGAAATTTTAATAAACTCAGTGTTTGGTTTAATGACCAGTATCTTAAAATCTATTAAGCAAACTATACTTTAACATTTAAACACCACATAAACAGCTGATTATCCTAAACATAAATTGCATTAGTCAAATTCTTTAAACACTTCAATGTTCATTTAATTTTCCTAAACATTTTAATATCATCGATATCACCAGTCTAAAATATTAGCTTCTCCTCTATGCTTCAAATGCTTAAAAACCAGCAAAGACTATTTCTATGAAGATAAAATTTATTCCATACCTTCAAAAACATTGATTCTATGGATTTGATCATTCTTCTTTGTTTTTATATATATTTTTACACTTTTTACTTCCTATTGAAGAACTTAAAAATTAAGAAATACTACCTCAAACTAGCCAAAGTTTCAGCTTCTAGGCTATTAGACCAATTCTTTCTTCAACCTTTTTATCATAATAATGTCAAACATAAAATTAAAAGAAATAGAATAATGAAAAAAAAAGGAATAGTATAATGAACACTCATTACCCATCAGTGAACTTCAACAATTATCATTTTATTGCCAATTTTGTTTCAGCTATACCTCCCTACCCCCATCCCAAAACAGCTTTATTGACATATAATGTACATACCATCAATTTACCCATTGAATGTATACAATTCAGTTATTTTTAGAAAATTTAGAGCATAGTGCAACTATCATCACAATTTCCTGGAAAAAGGCACCAGGAACTTTTAAACCCTCCATAAATTTCCTGGTGCCTTGCTACCTGGATCCCCAGGCAACCTCTAATTTTCTTTCTGTCTCCATAGATTTGCCTTTTCCGAACATTTCATGGAAATGGAATAATTCAATATGTTACCTTTCGTGTCTGTTTCTTTCATTTAACATAATGTTTTTGAGATTCATCCATGTTGTAGCAGGTATCAGTAGTTCGTGCTTGTTTGTTGTTGAATAGTGCTCTATTATATGGATAGATACTAGGTTTTATTTATCCATTCATGAACATTTGGTTTATTTGCAGTTTTTTGTTATTATGAATAATTTTGTTATAAATATTTGTATACAAATCTTTGGGTGGACTTATGTTTTTGTTTTGCTTGGATACATACTTACAAGTGAAATTGCTGGGTTGTATAGTAAGTTTATGTGTTAAACTTTTAAAGAAACTGCCAAACTGTATTCCAATGTGGCTGTAACATTTTCATTTCCACCAGCATTGTATGGGGGATCCACGTTTCTCTACATCCTCTTTAATACTTGCTATTGTCTTTCTTTCTCTTTTACTATAGCCATTTAGATGGTATCTTATTGTAGTTTTAATTTTCATTTCCCTAATGATTTATGATATTGAACATCTTATGATTATTACTCATTTGTACATTCTAAGGTGAAATGTCTATTCAAATATTTCCCTATTTTTAAATGAAGATATTTATGTTCTTATTATTGAGTTGTAAGAGTGCTTTATATATTCTGAATACAAGGCCTTTATTATAAGTATGATTTACAAATATTTTTCCAGTCTGTGGCTTGTCTTTTCATTTTCTTAATGGTGTCTTTTGAAGGGCAAACGTCTTAAACTTTAATTGTCTAATTTACCAATTTTTTCTTTTATAGATCATGATTTTGGTGTCTTATCTAAAACTCTGCCAAATATTAAGTCTAAGAATCATTTTGTACTAATTTTGTGCACAGTATGAGGTAAGGGTCTACATTCACAATTTTGCTTATGGATATCCTATTGCCTGCACCATTTGTTGAAAAGATTTCTTTCCCCATCAAATTGCTTGGGAACTTTGTCAAAAATCTATTGACTGTAAATGTGAGGGTTTATTTCTAGACTCTAATTTCTGTTTCATTGTCTGTATGCATATTTTTTTTGCTATTTTTTGTCTTTTTTTTTTAATATTACATTAAAAAAATGAGGTCCCCATATATCCCCCACCCCCCTCACCCCACTCCTCCCCCCATAACAACAATCTCCTCCATCATCATGAGACATTCATTGCATTTGTTGAATACATCTCTGAGCACCACTGCACCTCATGGTCAATGGTCCACATCATAGCCCACACTCTCCCACATTCCACCCATTGGGCCATGGGAGGACTGAATGCTTATTTTTATTCTACTGCCACATTGTTTTGATTACTTTAGTATTACAGTAAGTTTTGAAATTGAATAGTATAAGTCTTCCATTTTTGTTTTTTATGAATATTGTTTGACTCTCCTGGTCCTTTGTATGTCCATATATATTTTTGAATCAGCTTGCTAATTTCTATTTTTAAAAGAGCCTGCTGGAATTTTGATAGTGATTGGTTGATTCGATAGCTCAATTGAAAAGAATAGCCATCCTAACAATATTGAATCTTTCAAGCAATGAACATGGAATGTCTCTCTATTTATTTAGATATTTGTTAATATCTTTCAGAATTTTTATAATACTCAGTAAACAAATATTGCATTTGTTTTGTTAAATTTATTATTTTATTATTTTTCAAAGCTATCATCAATAGAATTGTTTTATTAATTTCATTTTTGGATTGTTCATCACTAGTATATAGAAATACAACTGGCTTAAAAATTTTTTTTTTTAATTTTGAAAGAAGCTTTAGATTACATAAATGGTACATCAGAAATAGAAAAGATTTCCATATAACCCACCTCCTCTCTCTCCTATATTTTCTGACATTAACAACATCTTTCATTAGTGTGGTACATTTGTTACAATTGATGAACCCATATTGAAGCATTGTACTAGGCAAAGACTATATTTTATATTATACTTTACACTTTGCTGCACACAATTTTATAGGTTTTGACAAAATGTATAATGGCCTGTATCCATCATTGTAGTGTCATGCAGGACCATTCCATTGCCCCAAAAATGCCCCCCATGTTATACCCATTGTTTCCTCTCCCTCTCTTCAGAACCTCTGTTGGCCTCTGATTTTATATCAACGGTACAAGTTCTTCCACTGCTAGAAATAATTATAATTCTACTTTAGTTCCATAGTTGCTTTCCATCCTTATGTTTGTTCATTTCTGGATCTTGAGGATTTTGGGATAGTGATGCCTGCTCTCTCTCCAATTGAGAGGGGGCTTAGTGCCCTTGGGTGGATGGATGGAACTTATTGCTTGCACTTGCAGACACTTTCCACTTCCAGGGTTGGGCAATGTCCATTATCTCCTTTTGTTAGTTGTCCTGGGCAAGTCTATGAGCTAGTGAGTAGGTATTGCAACTCTGCTGATATTCAGGGTTCAAACAGCATATGAACAGAATGAAGATTTAAGTCTCTGAGCTTTACATTTAACAAATATAGTGCTAATTATACCTTCAAATAAAAGGAGCAAAAGAGCCATATGTAAGAAATTATGAGTCTAACTCTGTTACATTGGGGAGCATATATTCCAAAGTAAGTCCCACTGCCAAGGTTCCAAATTCCTGAGACTATCTGCCTGGCCTATAGTGTTTAGAGGTTTCTAGAGTCCTCAGGAACCCCACAGTTTGAGGCACTGTTTACTGCGGCAGTCAATGAGATCCTGCTGAGATGTGCATAAATGTAACCTCTGTAATGATCTACCAATTCACTTTGACGTTTCATCATAAAAACTCATTTGTATTTAATATTTCCCCCTTTTGGTCATGATCTTTTTCCAGATTCATCATTAGTTTTTGCTTGGTAGTAATTCCGTGGTGCCAGGGAGGTTTATTCCTGGGAGGCATGTCCCATGCTGGGGAGAAGGTAGTGCATTTGTATGCTGAGGTTGGCTTAGAGAAAGGTCACATTTGAGCAACAAGGAGACCTTCAGGAGGTAACTCTTAGGCAAAATACGATACTAGGCTATGTTTCAATTTCACTAGAAGAGGTTTATAAGTACAACCATCAATATCAAAGGCCTGGTGTAATGGTTTGTCCTCTTTTGCAATGCAGTGCCCATATAAACTCAGGGGTTTCTTGCTGCTCTATTAGAGAATGTAGCAGGACTTCGCAAGATGGGAATTCAATATTCTTTTGGTTATTGTGTGGACTCGACCCTTTTAGAAAATGTCCCATGCTAGTTGAACATATTCATATGTTGTAGAGGAATACCCCAGGTACACCCCTTCCCACACATCCCCCATCTCCAACATCCCACATTAGTGATCCTTCCCTGCCATAGTTGTGACTTTTCTGTGATCCAAAACCTCCCCCAAACCAGAGCCAGAAAAAAAACAAAACTTAAAAAGGACAAATAAAATACAAACAAAAATAAAAAATAAAATAATAAAGTAAAAAATTTATTTTCATTGTGTCTTTCATCACTGTAAGATCTATTATTTTTTATGTACAGTGACAATTTCTTGTGTTTGTTCCCCAAGTGTCTTATTTTTTTTTGCTTTACCTCTAAAGAAGTTTTAGGTTACAGAAAAGTCACATAGAAAATATAGGGGATTTTCATATACCCAAACCCCTTCCACTCACCCACTCTTCCCCATTAATAACATTTTACATGTTGTGGAAGTTTGATATTATTTATGAATCCCCCAAAAATGAAAGAATATGTTTGTAGAATGGTCTATTCCTCTGGGTATGATATCCTTTGATTGTATTAAATTAGAAGGTTTTAAGTTTACTTGATTAAACCAATTTAGGGCTTTTGATTTGACCACATCAGTAGGGCATGACTCTGGTTGAGTCCCTGCCTCCTTGGTGGGTTGATATAAATGGACACTCACTTAAGAAGACACATATAAGAGGGAGTAACTTGGTTATTTCAGTCCTGCCATGTGACAGAAAGAAGTCTCAAACAAATAAGACCCTGGAGAAAGAGGAACCATTTGTCTGATAGTTTACAGTGGACCTTGTTAAGAGACCGGAGCAGCTGAGCAGCTGAGAAGGGCTGGAAAGAAACAAGCCCTATGCCAGCCTGTAGCTGAGAAAGAGGAATGCTGAACCCTCATAGAGATGAGCAACCATCTTGCTTCAACACGCAGTAACTGACTTTGGTGAGAAAGTAACCTTGAGTTGGACTCTTAAGGGCCTTGTAACTGTAAACTCTTACCCCAATTAACATATTTAGGTATTTTGCATCAGCACCCCTTTGGCTGACTAGTAGAGAATTTGGTATCCAGAGTGGGGTACAGTCTGATGTGACTACCAAGAATGCTGAAATGTTTTTATAAATGGATAAGGTTTTTTTTTTTAGGAATTGTGAGATGCTCGATGCTAAAGAGACCTTTGATGAGGCCTTAGAAATAAATGCTGAAACTATTACTGGAAAGTGGAGGAAAGGCAATCTGCATTTTAAAGTTGCAGAGAACTTAGCAAGATTGACTACTGATGCAATATGGAAGGCTGATTTTGAAAATAGTGAGCCTGGACATTTAGCTGAAGAGCTTTCCAAAGTAAACTTGGAGAATGTGCCTTGGCTTTTCCTTGCAGCTCATAGCAAAATGCTAGATGAAAGATACAAACTGTGAATTTTGGGGCACAAAGAAAACAGAAACTGATTCCAGAATTTTGCGGCACAAAGAAAACAGAAACTGATTTCAGAAATCCATACCTCTGGAAATCAAGCCCCAAGACAATAGTGCCCCATTTGAGGAATTCACTAAACTTGGAATTTGTAAGCCAGGATTGAAAATGCAATTATCCAGGACAGACTTGTGGAGAACTTACTGTCTGATGGCTTGGACCCCTGCTTCCTGCATGCTAAACCAGTAAGTTTTTGAGCAAGCTGTATGAACAAAACCACTGTCAGCCTCGACTCAAAGGGACATGGAGGGGAGAGATGGGAGGGAAAATGGTTTTAAGAGGAAAACCATGGAAGCCAATGTTGGAATTAAGATATGTCCGTGGGCCGAGAGAGGAACCCCTATGTGTATGGACAGGGTGAGTTTGCCCCAGCATTTGAAGACGATGGATATTCAAGCCCTCTGTTCAGGGAAAGTTTTGCTGCCTCCGGCTACAGAGAGGGTGGAGCATATTCCCCAAGGGTTGGGGAGTGAGGTCAGTACCTCCCAGTGCTCTGAGAGAGGTGGGCCTGTTTCCCACAGATTAGGGAATGCCAGGTCATCACCTCACTCTTCTGAGAAGGTTAGGCCTGTTTGCCAGAGATCAGGGAGAATGTTATTGCCACCTGACTGTACCCCAGAGATTGGGTAAAGAGTGACCATCACCCCAATGTTCTTGGAAGGTGAGATTTGGATCGCAATTGCCACCAAGATGCTTGATGAGGATGGAACCGATAAAATGGTCGTTGGGCAAACCTGTGGAAAGGGTGGGCCCCTGTGAGGCACTGAGGAGAAGAAACCATCATCTTAAGAATGACTCTCATACTTTGAAATATAATGAGTATGCCCTGCAGATTTTCAGAACTATTGGGGATCAGTGACTCATATTTCATTCCCAAATTCTTCTTCTGGTAATGCAAATGTTTATCCTTTATCTGTCCCTTTGTGTATTGGAAACAGATAAATCATTTTATAAGTTTCCCAGGTCTACAGCCAGAGTGGACTTTGCCCTAAGACAAACTGTATTTCTATAAACTGATTGTGATTTGATTTTGTACTTAGCTTTATTACTGATTTAGGTTTTTCCCCATATTATAAATGTCTTTTTGGGATTCGGTGGGTAGAGGGCGGCAGTTTGAGATTATTTATGAATTCCAAAAGGAGAGATTAATGTCTGTAAACTAATTTATTTCTCTGGGTGTGATACCCTTTGAATGCATTAGAGTCAGCTGACATGTCTTGATTAAATTACCTGTTAATATCGGGGCTTTGATTTGAACATGTCAGAAGGGCATGACTTAGATTGAGTCCCTGCCCACTTCTGGGTCTATATAAATGGACATTCACTCAAGAAGACACATGGAAGAGGAGATAGCTCTGTCATGTTTGATCCTGGAGCCTGGGGAGAGATGAGTCATTCACCTGATAGTTTGCAGCTGAAGAGAACAGAGCAGTTGAACAGCCAAGAAGGCCTGGAAAGAAACAATCCCTATGCCAGACTGATATAGGAAGCCATGAGTGACAAGCCCTGTGCCAGCCTATAGCTGAGACTGGAAGAAGCTGGTCTCACAGAACCTTGAGAGGAAGAAGGAAGGAAAGACCAGGCAGAGATAACCTGCCATCTTGCTTCAACATGTGGCAGCTGACGTGGGTGAGAAAGCAGCCTTGAGCTGGACAATTTAGGGTCTTGTAACTGTAAGCTTTTACCCCAAACAAATACCCTTTATAAAAGCCAACACATTTATGATACTTTGCATCAGCATCCCTTTGCCTGACTAAAACACATGTGTATGGTACATTTGTTACAACTGATGTACAGATATTGAAGCACTGCAACTGATCATCATCAATGATTTACATTATGGTTTACATTTTGCCCATACACTTTTATAGATTTTAGCAAAGTTTAAAATGCCCTGTATCTGCCATACAATTGTGTTTTTGTGTATTGTTCTTTGACCTTAATGGATTCATTTATTAGTTTATATGTAATGGGGATTTATTTATAGAATGGATGTATTCTTTAGTATTTTCTACATAAAAGATAATAGCATCTGCAGAAGAGCCAGTTATACTCTCTCCTTTCCAGCCTGAAAGCTTTTAATTTCTTTTTTCTTTTCCTTCCTTTCCTTCCTTTTCTTTCTTTCCCTCTTTGTTTTTGCCTGTCTGCACTGGCTAGCACTTAGGTAAAATATTGACTTGAAGTGGCAAAAAGGGACATCTTTGTCTTATTGCTGATCTTAGGGTGAAAACATTTAACCATTTACCATGGAGGCTCCCTTCTAAATTAGAAAGGAGCATCTAGAATTTTTATCATGAATGGATGTTGAATTTTGTTTATTTAGAATTTTTATCATAAGTGTATGTTGAATTTTGTCAAATGCTTTTACTGCATATATATTTATGTGTGGTTTTTTCCTGTCTTCATTAATATGATATATTACATTAATTAAGTTTTTGTTAACAAACTTTGTTTCTTGGTCGTTTTTTATTATCTTTTATGTAAGCTGCTGGATCTGGTTTGCTAGTATTTTCTTAATGATTTTTGTGACTATATTCACTAGATATATTGATCTGTAATTTTATTTTTTTGTTATGTTATTGTTATTGCCTCATAGAATGGCTGGGGAGTATTCTCTCCTATTTTTGGAAAGAGTTTGTGAATGAAACATTATTTCTTTAACTATTTTATGGAATTCACTAGTGAACCTCTTGTGCCTAGATATTCTAAGTGGGAAGCTTAAAACATTTTTTATTGTGGTAACATATATACAACACAGAATTTCCTACACTTTTAAGTAGAAACATTTAAAATTACTAATTCAGTTTATTTACTCTATTCAGATTTTTCTATTTCTTCTGAGTCAGTTTTGGTAATTTGTGTCTTTTCAGGAATTTGTTTCATCTAACTTGTCTATTGTTGGCATATTATTTTTTATAATGTGATTTTTAATCCTTTTAATTTCCATGGGATCAGCAGTGATGTACATGTTTTCATTCTGAATTTTGGTAATTTATATCATCTCTTTTTGTTGTTGGTCAGTTTGAATAAGGGCATGCCTATTTTGTGGCTCTTTCTAAGAACTAACTTTTTGTCTTCATTGACTATCTCTATTTTTCTCCAATTTCTTTGATTTCTATGATAAATTGTATTATTTCCTTTCTCTTGTATGCTTTGATATTGTTTGCTTTTCTTTTTCTGGTTTCACAAGGTAGAGGTTTAAAGTATTGATTTGAGACCTTTCCTATTTTCTAATTTAGGAATTTAAGGCTATACATTTCTCATTAAGGATTGTGTTAGTTTTATCCTATGCATATTGTTATGGTGTGTTTTCATTTTCATTCAGTTATATAATTTTTAACTTCACATATGATTTTTTCTTTTATCCAAAGGTTGTTTAGAAGTGTGCTAATTTCCAAATATTTGGGAATTTCCCAGTTTTTCCCTGATATTTAATTAAATTCTATTGTAATAGGAGAACATCCTTTATATGCTTTAATTCTTTTGAATCTACATATTGAAACTTGTTTTAAGCATAGCATATGATCTCTTCTGGAGAATCTGCCACATGTGCTTAAAAAGAATGTGTATTTTTCTGTTTGATGGCATATTCTATAAACGTCAGCTAGATCACATCTGTTGATAGTCTTGTTCAAATCTTCTCTATCTTTCCCAAATTTCCATTGATTTCTTCTATCAGTTGTTGAAGGAAGGATGTTAAAATCTCCAACATTTTTAACTCTGTCACTTTTTGCTTCATGTATGCATTGAGGCTCTGTTTTAGGTATATGCACATCTATAACTTTCATATCTTTCTGAAGAACTGATAGTTATCATGATGAAATGTTCCTCTTTGTTTCTAGTAATATTTTTTATATTAAAGCCTTTTTTGTCTTATATTTTATATAGCCAGTCTAGTTCTCTTATGGCTACTCTTTGCCTGGTATATCTTTACTTTTCCATCTTTTTATGTGCAAGATATTTGTATTTTTGCATCTAAAGTGTGTTTCTTGTAGAGAGCATGTAGTTCTCGTTTGTTTTTTTTTTTTACTTTTAAATAATAGAGCAGTTGTGAGTTTACAGAAAAATCATGCAGAAAGTATAGAATTCACATATTCCCCCCCACAGTTTTTCCTATTATAAACATTTACGTTAGTGTGGCATCTTTGTTACAATTGATGAAACAATATTATTATGCTCATACTATTAACCATAGCCCACAGGTTTCATTGTGTTGTACAGTGCTTTTCTTTTTTTAAATTTTTATTGCGGTAACTTCTGTACAACATGAAATTTCCCGTTTAAACCACTTTCTAATATAAAATTCGGTGGTGTTTATTTTCTTAGGTATTTAGGATTGTAAACCCCTCACCAGTGGGGACCACATCTCATCCCTCTCTGATATGTGCAGGGCGAGGCTTTGCTCATGGAAGGTGCTCGGAAGTGTGTATGGTGATGTTAAGATGATGCTTGACGGTCAGCGTTTGGAAGTATGAGGAATGACGATACTAAGATGGTGCAGAGGGCCCAGCATCCATTCAGTTGACGGTGACTGGAGAACTACTCAGCATCCACTATTACTACTCCTGGGAGAGGAAAAGTATTCTTGTAGAACGTGCAGTTTCATTCTAGGCTCTTTCTCATCAGACCCTGGTCTCATCCAAAACAACTCTCTACTGGTTGTTTTGGGTTGAAGAATAAACACATCATCCCTGTATGACCAGACCTCTCCTGGACAGTGAGGCTCATGGGGCAGACTTCATGGATCTCTAAGGTAGAAAGAAAACTTGGCTGTTCTAAAGTTTTCTTCTGCTCTGCCAGCGACAGCCAGAAGCCTGGATTAGAAATCCTAGTTGTTGCACCCCTCTGCTCAGGGTGGAGTGTACTATCCTCCCAATCTGTCCATGCAGCCGTATCATCTGGCCTCTTGGCTCTCTGAATTGCCATATGAACCCCACAGAGTACAGAGTACAGAGTACAGAGACTTTTCCCTTGGGTATTCCTTCAGTTCTGAGCCTATACTTAGCAGTTTTAGGTAAAAGTTTGTTCTTCCAGTAGATTAGATAATTAAAATAAGCATATTTATCATATATATCATATATATGTGTGTATTTATTTATTCATATAATATATATGTAATTGTTGTATGCAGCAATCTGCATTCAAATATTTCCACTGCAATTATACCCCAGATCAGGATCTTTTCTTGTTCTATGAGAGGCAAGACGATCTCTGATGAGTCAATATGAATAGATGTCTTTCTCAAAACCCTTGTCTACCTTATGTAATGCTTTTCTTTCTTTTATTATTGGAACACATTTTTAAGTGCAGGCAAAGTACAGAGAGTAATATAACAAACACACAAGTTTGAAAACCACATAATTGAATTTTATTATTTGCTTCAGATTTTTGGACACAAGAAAACAAATTACAGACAGAGCTCAAGTTTCCTTTGTTACCCCTTCTCCAGAGCTGTACACCTTTCTCCTTCAAGAAAACCACTGTCCTGAATTTTGTGGTTATCTTTCCAGTCTATGTTCTTAATTTTTTTTTTTACAATTAATGATTTTTAGTATCATCACAGAGTTGTCATTCATTGCCACAATCAATTTTAGAATATTTTCATTACTCCAAAAAAAAAAAAAAAAACCCATGCCCCTCAGCAGTCACTTCTCAATCTCACTATCCTTCCTCAGCCTTACATAACCACTAATATATTCATGACTCTATAGATTTATTTTTATTTATATTTTATATAAGCAGAATCATACAATGTGTAGTACTTTGTGTCTGGTTTCTTTCACTTAACAAAATGTTTTTTAAAAAATTGTTCTTATTATTTTTTAAATTAGAGAACCTTTAGGTTTACAGAAATTCATGTAAAAAATACAAGGTTCCTATATATCTCCCTATTGACACTTTGCATTAGGATGGTAATTTTGTTTCAATTGATGAAAGAATATTAAATTATTACTGTTAACTATAGTCCTTTGTTAATATTAGGTATATTTTCCCCTATAATACCTTATTATTAATACTTTGTAATAATGTCATGCATTTATTATAATTCATGACAGCACATTCTTGTACTTTTAACCCCAGTCCATTGTCCACAACAGGGTTTACTGTGTCATACAGTACCATGTTTTATCTTCTAACTTTCATTCTAGTAACGTACATGAGGCAAAACTTCTCCTTCCAACCACATCCAGAAACATAATTCAGGGCTGTTAATTACACTCACAATAATGCACTATCATTATCACTATCCATTTCCAAACCTTTACAATGAACTTAAATAGAAATTTTTTACAAATTAGGCATCAGCTCCCCATTCTCTACCCCCAGTCTGTCTATACTACATTGTTCTAAGCACTAGAAATGTAGGAGTCCACAAGATGGAGGAATAGAGTATGGATTACAGGGACTTACTGATATTCTACTATGGAACTATTTTATTAGTAATGGAAGAAATTGTAGCACTGATGTGAAGAAAGTGGCCATGGTAGCTGCTGAGGGTAGGGAGAGGGAAGAAGAGATGTGATGTGGGAGCATTTTCAAGACTTGGAGTTGTCCTGGATGGTACTGCAGGGACAGATGCTGGACAATGTATGTCCTGCCATGGCCCACTGGGTGGACTGGAGGAGAGTGTAAACTACAATGTAAACCATTATCCATGTGGTGCAGCAGTGCTCCAAAATGTATTCATCAAATACAATGAATGTCCCATGATGATGAAAGAGGTTGTTGATTTGGGAGGAGGGGTGAGGAGGGTGGGGTTTATGAGGACCTCTTATATTTTTTGAATGTAACATTAAAAAAAAGTAAAGAGAGGGGGAAAAAAAGAGAAATGCAGAAGTGAATGAAACAAAGTCCTGCCTCATGACACTTACTTTCCAATGGGAAATGATGACAATACATAAATAAATTAATAAATTTGTACTATGACAGGTGGGAATAAGACTGTGAAGTAAAAATGAACTGGAATAAGAATCAAGACTGACAGGGACATGGAGGCTATTTGAAATTGAAATGTCAGAAAAATCTATCTGATAAGATGATATTTGAGCATGGATTTGAAATATGTGAGGGAACAATCTATGTGGATATGTGAGGGAAGAGTATCAACCAGAAGAGTAAGTAACTGCAAAGGCATGGAGTATGTTCAAGGAATAGAAGGGAGGCTAATTGCTCTAGAAGAGTGAGGGATGGGGAGAAAAACAGGAAATAGTTAAAAAATTGGGTAGTAAGATCCAGTTGATGAAGAGGTCCCTGAAAGTGACAATAAGGGCATTGGCTTTTCTTAAGTGAGACAGGAAGTCATTGGAGGGCTCTGAGCAAGAAGTCCCTTAAAAGAGGATCATTCTGCCTCCTTTCTTGTGAAGAGACTATAGGGATATGAAATTAGAAACTAGGGTTTGCAATAATTCAGGTGAGAAACACTGATGGCTTGAACCAGAATAGTAGAGGTGGAGCTCATGAAAAGAGATCAGTCTGTGGATATCTTTTGAAGTAGTGATACATTCTTCAAAACATCCTTAGTAGCCATATTTATATATTAAAAAAAAGCACATGAAAAGATGGTCAACATCACTAGCTTTTGGAGAAATGCAAATCGAAAAACTATAATGAGATATTTCACACCCACTAGAATGGCTACTATAAAAAACACAAAATTACAAGCGTTGGAGCCAATGTGGATAAATAGGAATGCTCACTTATTGCTGGCGGCAATGTAAAATGGTGCAGCCGTTCTGAAAGACAGTTTGGCAGTTCCTCAGAAAGCTAAGTAGAGAACTACAATTTGATCCACCAATTCTGTTATTAGGTATAGAGCCAAAAGAATTGAAAGCAGGGAACTCAAACAGATATTTGCATACTGATGCGGTACTATTCACAGTTGCCAAAAGATGGAAGCAACTCAATATCCATCAACCAATGAATGGATAAATAAATGTGGTACATGCATACAATAAAATATTACTCAGCTGTAAAAAAGTAATGAAGTTTTGATGCATGAGACAACCTGGATGCACCTTGAAGACATCATGTTTAGTGAAATAAGCCAGACACAGGACAAATATTGTATGACCTCACTGATATGAAACAATTAGAATAAGCAAACACAAAGTCAGAATCTAGAATGATGGAAATGTTTTAGTAATGAATGGTGGTGATGGTAGTACAACATTGTGAATGCAATTACCAGCATTGAAATATAGACCTGAATATGATTTAAAGGGGGGATGTTAGAGTATATATATGGTAACAGAATATTTTAAAAAAATTCCATGGAACTACACTTCACAAATAGTGAACCCTAAGTTAAAGCATGGACTTTAATTAACAGTACATGGTAATGGAAGAAAGGAAAAAAAACAAACCATGGAATTACATTACACAGTGAACCTGAAGTTAAACCATGGACTTTAATTAATAGTACAATTATAAAAATGTGCTATCAATTGTTCCACACCAATGCAAGTTGTTGGTGGGGTGGTATATGGGAATCCTGCATTTTATGCATGATTTTTCTGTAAACTCACAACTTCTCTAATAAAGAAACAAAATGTAAAAAATAAAAACAACAACACACAAAAAACCTCAGTTGGTCCCAAGTGTTCCCAAGTGTGATACCAATGGTGCTGGTCAACCAGATTGCTCTTTATCAAAGCCCATAACGTTATGCTTGGCCTGTAGGTGATGGAGCCTCTGTGACAAAGTTAGCAAAATTTGAGCTTTGAATGGTTTATTTAATAGCAGTGATACATTCTTCAAAACGTCCTTAGTAGCCCTATTTATAAGTAAATAACACACATTCGTAAATATAGACATAGCTATTAGAGGGGTTTGTCCTTTGTGAAGAAAAGTTACTTTTATATAATCATTAATTGAATCATTAATTATTAATTCTACTGAGATTATCCATGTATTTAGTCCTCTGAAGTATAAGAGCTCAAATATATGAACTCTATTTGGTAGTTAAGAAACAAATGATTCTAACTTTAGCTTATAGCTAATATGAAAGATATTTACGTTTCAAGGTTTTCACAATTTATTAAAATTTCAGAGAATTTTTTTGAGTTATAGATTGATCCATTGTTCAATAATACCAGAGCATTAACCAACAGAATTTAGTTGGGAAGGTCCCTGGAGCAGGGCCAAGTTTTTATTTATGGCTATTCAGAGTGAAGTACACACATGGATTTCAATAAATAATTTATTATAATGGAATTGGGGGACTCTAAAGTGAGTTGAGTACAGTACTAAAAGTATCACAATGAGTTTGTTTATTTAAGGCTGTACCTACATCAGGAAGTCAAATCCTCCTCTGATAGGTTTTATGGTGTTTAGCCTGCATTAGGTATAATTTTAGAAGTCAAGTACTTTCATGTTAGACATTTTCCAAATTATACTTCAGACTAGAAACCACGTCAGAAACCTGAGTTGATTATAACGTTAATTACCCCCAATCAGATATTCCCCTTCTCTGCAGGTTTTTCTCTTCTCACTGGCCATAACACTGACATGCCTTGGAGGTTGGGTGAGTCAAATGAGATAATTATCTGTTAATTGTTGTTCTGGACAACTTGAATCAGTTGAAAGTTTGTAAAAAATCCTCAAAGGGCAGCGTTTGGTTCCAAGGTGCCACAGGCAGAGGGACCCTAACTAAACAGTGGGACCTAAAAAAATAGCTATAAAGAAAGGACTTCTGAGTAATTGGAGACAATAAATAAATGAATGAATAAATATTTAATATTACAGGTAATAAGGAAATGTGGAAGCACTTAGCCTGCCAGGCAGGCGTTTTTCACTTAAAGCTGGAGGGAGGACAAAACCCCTCCATCTGGGTGTAACAAGCACTCTACGGAGGCCATCAAAGGCATCTGTGGTAGCACAGTGGAGTGTGGGTGGAGAAGACCCTCCATGTTGAGAGTGCAGATGTGAAGTGCTTACATTATTTTCAGCACAAAATCATATAACAGTGCAAAATTTTCAAATATCTATATTCAAAATAATTTCTCCACAGCGTGAGTTCTTTTCCAAAATCAGCTTCTGAATTTGTTTGGATACTGTTTGTTCTTTTAAAAAAACCCAAATCAGATGTAGCAAAGACATTTTGAAGCAACTGGGGAATTTTGAATAAGGACTGATTATTAGATAAATCTGGGAATTATTGCTAATTTTGTTAGCTGTGGCGATGGCACTGTAGTTGTAAGAGAATGTCCATATTTTCTGGAGATGCATACTGAAGTACCTTGGGGGAAATGGCATGAGGATTGGGATTTGTTTAAAACATTTCAGCCACAAAAATAGATAGGTAAAATGTTGATGAATGTTACTTATAGATTAAGAGAGTTAACTGACGCTTTGTGAATGTCCTGATCTTTGAAATGTAGATTATTTACCCCGTTAATGTTGCAGTAAGAGTGGAAGGGTGCAATTGAAAAAAAAGGAGAAAGTTCTTTCCCCAGCAATATCTTTCCTTTCCATTAGTGCCCTGATAAACCATGACTACTGTCCTTGCAACTGCTTCACACTCTGAATGTTTCCTTCTTAAAGTGATAAGTAAATCCCAGCTGATATGTGGGCTTCAGTGTCTTTATATTTTCAATTTTCTAAACAGCAAAACAAAGACTCCAATTCATCCTGAAGAAATGGTTGCTTATTATAGTCTGACAGCAAATGACAGGTTCACATGAAACTTGTAATACCACTAATCCATGAAATTCTAAAATGACAAGAGTGACCTTGTTACTGAAGTTAAAAATAGATATAAAATATGAATTTCAATTAAATGACATAAATTTCAGGTTTTCAGTTTTTGGAAGGATACCTCTAAGATAAAGAAAATATATCCTGACCTCTGGGGCATGTGGTAGACAATAAATATTTAACTGCCTTTCCTTTCGTTTCTTTATTAGTAAAGTTATAGGTTTATAGGATAATCATGCAAAACATATAGGATTCTCATATACCTGACAGTTTAATAGATGTTCTGATGGAAGGACTGGTCTTGTAGCTCTGTACTCCACCATCTCCCCAGAAGTTCCCATCTCAACTGAGTTTTAGGATCAGAATGTTTGGATTTTAGAACTTACGGATTTACCTCTTTTTTTCCTCTGTCTGCAGAAATATTCCATTGTATGGATGCAAATATAATTTATTTAACCAGTCTTCTCTTGATGAACATTTAGGATTTTCTAATTTATACTATTAAATATAATGCTACAGTGATCATTCTTGTGTATTTATTTTAATGTACTTGTACATATATAAAACAACAGTTTAAATATATGAACAGAGTTAATTTAAGGGTAAATGTTGCTCATTTTCTAGTTGCAACTGATTTCTCCCACTTTTGAAAGACACTTATGTAAAAAAATTGCTTCTAAATTTAATGGTGGAGAATATTCTGTTATAGTGGGGATTCCTCAGCCTTGGGAATCAGGACCCAGGTAATGGTTCCTACCTCACCATTTAACATGGGTAAGTTCAGTTTTTTGAGTGCATCAGTTTCTCAGTCAATAAGATGGAGAATTGTAATATATGATTTCAATCAATCTTGCATTACTATATACAGGCATATAAGTACTGATGAAAAGATAATTCCTGCCCTCATGAATTTTACATTTTAATAAGAAAGACCAACAATAAACATAAGGGGCACAATATCTGGCATGTTAAATAGAGATAAATGTTATGAAAAAAAGTAAGGCAGGAAAAATTAATAAGACTTATCAGAAAGGGGGGCTAAAATTCTAGATAGTGTGGCCACGGAAATCTTCACTGAAAATATTCATGCAGAGCCTGAAAAAAAGGAATTAACCATGTAGAAAGCTAGGTGAAGAACAGTCCAGGAAGAGAGAGCAGCAATTACAAAGATGCTAAGACAGGGTCATTCCTGGTACGTTCTGATGAAGTTACAGAAGGGTAGTGTGGCTGAAGTCGTGTTGGTAAAGCAGAGGGTTGGGGTAGGGAGAAGGAGGTGAGGTCAAAGAGATAACAGGGGCTTTGAGGGTTTCAGTACGGACTTTGGCTTGAACTCTGTGTGAGATAGGAAGCCCTTGGAGGATTTTGGACACAAAAGAATGTGATCTGGTCGATGTTTTAAAGGAGTCTGTGTTAAGACTATACTGAATAAAGGCAAGGGCAGAAATAGGGAGATGAGGTAGAATGCAATGGAATTAATCCAGGCAAGAGATGATGGTGGTAACAGTGGGAATGGTGAGAAGTGGTTGCATTTTGGATATATTTTGAAAAAAGTAAATGTAACAGGCATTTATTTTATTTTATTTTTTTATTTTTCCCTCTCCCTCCATTGTCTTTTCTCTCTGTCCATTTGTTGTGTGTTCTTCTGTGTCTGCTTGTATTCTCATTAGGTTGGCTCTGGGAACAGATTCTGGGACCTTCTGGAGTGGGAGGGAGGTGATCATTCTCTTGTGCCACCTCAGCTCCCTGATCTTCTACATCTCTTATTCCCTCTCCTCTCTGCCTCTTTTTGTTGCATCATCTTGCTGTTCCAGCTGTCCACATGAGCCAGCACTCCTGCGCAGGGCAACACTCCTGCACGGGCCAGTACTCCACGCAGGCCAGCACTCCATGAGGGCCAGCTTGCCACATGGGCCAACATGCCTTTACCAGGAGGACTTGGGCATCAAACCCTGGACCTTCTAGATGGTAGATGGGAACCCAATTGCTTGAGCCACATCTGCTTCCCAGTAACAGACATTATTGATGGATTAGATATGGAGTGTGAGAGAAAAAGAATCCAGTGATGACTTTGTAGTCTGCTGTCTGAGCAACCAGAAAATGGAGGTGCCGTCAACTGAAAACGGGGCAGCAGATTTCTGGAAGAACAGGCTGTAAGGGAAATTCAGGAGCTCAGTTTTGGATGTATTGAGTTTGAGATACCTATTGGACATCCTAGCTAAGGTATCAAGTAGATGCATAGAGATGAGTCTAAATTCAGGGTAGGACTGGGTTGGAGATATAAATATGGGAGTCAACAACTATATAGACGGATTTTTTTTTTTTTACAAAGGTAGTTTCCGTTTATTGTAGAAGATGTTCATTACAAATAAGTAAAAGGGAAAAAATGAAATCTTTCACAATCACATAACCCTTTAGAATAGGTGGGCTCATATAGGAAGTAAGTATTGTTAGAATGAGAAGTCTAAGGACTAAGCCTGAAGGAATTTCCAATATTTAGAAGTCAAAGAGCCCAGGAGGAACCAGCAAAAGAGATTCCAGAGGAATGGATAGAGAGGGAGGAGAAAAACCAGGAGTGTGTGGGGTCCTGGAAGCCTAGTGAAGACTATGTTTCTAGGAGGAGGGTGGTTGACTGCTAAATGCTGCTGGAAGTCAAGTCAGGGAGGATTTTGGAATCAAAGGGTCAGTAGTAACCTGACAAGAGCAATTTTGGTGGAGTGTGGGGATGAAAGGTTGACTACAGTGACTTCAAGAGAAATGAGAGGGAAGAGATGGGAAACAGTCAATATTGATAACTTTAATAGGGAAGGGTGTATGTGTGTGTGTATGTGAGAGAGAGAGAGACACACACACAGAGAGAGAGACAGAGAGATATGAAAAGGGAGAAAATTAGTTGAACCTGAGGGGTTAGGCATTAGGAGTCAAGAGAGATTTGTTTTTTTTTTTAATGGAAGAATTGATAATGTTTATATGCTTACGGAAATTTTGGTAGATTGAATTATGTACTGCAATTAAGACATTCTTAATCTTAGTCCACATTCCTGTGGGTGTGAACCCATTGTAAATAGAGCTCTTGAAGATGTTATTTTAAAATTAAGGTGTGGCCCGACTGAATGAGGTTGGGTCTTAATGTGGATTACTGGAGGCCTTATAAAGAGAAAGAAACCAGAAGCCAAATCAGAAAAAGCCACAGGGAAGGACTGGAAGCCAGAAGTCAGTGGGAACTAGAAGAGAAAGGAGAGGACATCGCCATGTGACAGGTAAGCTAAGGAGCCCTAAGGATTGCTGGTAAGCCAACACCAGAATGTCAATCTTTAGGGAGAAATGCATAGTCTTGCCATCATGTTGATTTGGACTTCTGGCCTCTGAAACCATGAGCCAATACATTCTTTTTGTTTAGTCATCCCATTGTGTAGTATTTGTCAGCAGCTTGGCAGACTAAGATAGGAAGGATCCAGCACAGAGGGAAAAAAATTGATGCAGCAGGAGAGAGAGGGGAGGGTTGCTGGAGCATGTTATTGGTCTGATGAAATGGGATAGAATCTAGTAGTCGAGAGGGGGTTGGTCGGTGGGGGATATGGTGGGAGCTTGTGGAAGTTATTTTCATGCTCTGAATACAGGAAGCTATGTCATTACTGAGGAGAGGGAAGCAAGAGTCCAGAGTGGGAAGTTGTCTGGCAGGGGCCTGCTGTTTTCTGTTACAGGCCCTGTGTAACTGCTTGATAATTAAGCCTATGTGCACATATTAATTTGATAAAACATTACAAATTTAAAAAGCAAAAGAGAAGAATGTCTGGTTTACTTCTGTAGAGGAATGTTTGAAGCCTTCTGTGTGGTGAAGGGAGGGACAGAGCAACTGCAGAGGGGAGGAGAGGCCAGATGTGGAGTCGCAGCTCTAGCAGAGGATGCCAAACGTCAGAATGAGGCATTTTAAGCATGAATAATTTTCTGAGACTCTTAAAACATGAAAAATATGAAAAATAATGAAACAACACCCTGCACTTCAATGGGGCTCCTACTTGGAGGGATGCTATCTCTTACAATTCCAAATATATTTCAGTGTTCAGGCAGTGCTAATCATGGCCATTTCTCCATTTTAAATAGTCCCAAGTAAGTGGTGATTCCATTCCATAGATGGGGGTATTGGGAAGAGCATACATGTGAAGGACAGCTTTCGCATCCTTTGTGACGGGAAGGCTGTAACTGGAAACTCCACCTCCACCCCCCACCTGTTGTACAACATGAGCCTCTGTGCATCACATTCTCAGTGAGGATCACCTTTTAATTTTTCTGGGAATCTCCTCCATTCTCTTTTCTTCTTATCTAAATCATACTTATTTTTCAAAATTCAGATTAAATTCCACTATCTCACTGAAGCTTCTTTTGACTCTATGTGGAGATGCAAAAGGCCCAGGCTGATTCTTGGGAATAGTAAAAGGGTGTTAAAAGTGTGTAGGATTGGGAAGAATTCATATGTGGAAAGCTCCCTATGGAGAGATTAAAAAAGTTGAAAACGAGCTTTTGTTAGAGCAGCTTAGAAAGGAAAAGGAGGTTTTCAACATGGCAAAGGTAGGCTAAGAACCAGGTAATTTGGATTTTAGTCTTGAATCTTCCCCAGCTGTGTAGCTTTGTACAAGTTCCGGGGCTTCTCTGGCCCAAGTTGCCTCATCTTTAAAATGACTAGACACAGTGACTAAAATGCAAACATTCAGCTATGGTTTGAAGATAGGGAGAGAGTTGGTTGGGGAGCAGATTCTGCCTTTGTGCAAGATGTGGGATTATGGGTTGGCTCTGAGCTTCATGTACTGCAGACACTGTCCATTGACAGCTCCTGTCACCACCATTCTGAGCTTCCATCTCCCCCCTGAGCCTCTTAACCAGCCCTGCCCAGCACTAGTTGTTGCTAGTCATGATCTTTGTTTAGAATCACTTATTCTGGTCTGTTCCTCCTTCATATTTAACATAATCTGCATTCTCTCAGCTTTACATCTAACTGTTCTTTCTCATTTTCTTTTTTTTTTTCAAGATTTATTATTTTATTTCTCTCCCCTCCCCCCCAGTTGTCTGCTCTCTGTGTCCATTTGCTGTGTGTTCTCCTGTGACCGCTTCTATCCTTATCAGCGGCACCGGGAATCTGTGTTTCTTTTTGTTGCGTCATCTTGTTGTGTCAGCTCTCCGTGTGTGCGGTGCCATTCTTGGGCAGGCTGCACTTTCTTTTGTGCTGGGCGGCTCTCCTTACGGGGTGCACTCCTTGCGTGTGGGGCTCCCCTACGTGGGGGACAACCCTGCATGGCAGGGTACTCCTTGGCACATCAGCAATGCACGTAGGCCAGCTCCACATGGGTCAAGGAGGCCTGGGATTTGAACCGCGGACCTCCCATGTGGTAGGCAGATGCCCTATCCATTGGGCCAAGTCCGCTTCCCATCGTTCTCATTTTCTATTTCTAACTTGCTCTTCAACTTAATGCTTAGTATTATATTCCTAGCTATAAGTCTGTCTTCCCCTTGATGATAATTTGAATATTCCATTTGGCTGAATCTAATTCTTCCTTGGATAAACACTTTTCCTTGCTCTACTGGATTTTAGCACCATGGCCTGATCCTTTTTCTGGGACTGGGGCCTAAGGTAAACACCTCGGTTTTCTTTGCTTACATCATGACTTTGGTATTGGTGTTATTTTACTCCCCAGATTTGATATTTCCTTGCTAACTAGATTATAGTTCTATTCATGTCAGGTTTGATGTACTTTTACTTCTGATTCCTCTAAGAACCATTTACAGTGTTGAGTTCTTATTACATGCTTACAAAATATGTGCTAATTCTAGCTTTTCAGATTTTCACCTTGCTTACCTTTTGTTGAAGGATCATGTTCAAAGAGTGGGGAAGAGCAGCTATTACTGAAGGAGAGAACTTATAAAAAAGGTTTTTATAACTTTATAAAAAAGGCTGGCTTGTTTCTCCCCATTTTATTTTCTTCCTTCTGTTTTATTTTTTCCTCTTTCTACTTTTAATATAGTAATAGGAGTTGAATTGTTATATAATTACCATATATATTTGCCTGAATTTAATTAAAATATATGGATGTTCTCGGTGATATTCTGTTTTTCCTTTTAGGGTACTATATTTATTAATTTATTATTAATTAATTTCCTATAGTTACTTTCCTATCAATTAATTTAGACTAATCAGGGATAACTTTGTTGTCACTCAAGCTAGTTTAAGTCAGTACATCAAAAGGGAAATTTTGGCTGTCCAAAGGTATCCCAATGTAACTCTAAAGTAATAATTATGAGGTGGCTCAGAAGGTGCTGAAACCAAGAACTAGAAAATTCGAATCAAAGTTACTTGCTTTATCGTTCTTGGAGTGCTTGGTCTTTTGGCTCTGCTTCCCTCTGTACATTTGCTTTGTTTTCCTCAATCTTAATGTAGAGTATTTTACTATGACCTGGTCCATTTACATTTGTCCCAGCCTCTGCTTTTCCTGATCTCCTAACTCAATCATTCATCAGAAACTGAGCAGAGTCCAGTTTGTATATTTTGAATCAAAATTCCAAAAGGAGATTTTAATTGGTCCAGCTTTAATCAGATGCAAACCCCTTGCCCAATCAGCAGTGGTCTGGGATGGGTGTGACCATGTTACACAAATGTGGCTTTCAGAGGCTGAACTCTTAGAGAAGTAGGCAAGGGCACAGGTTAGGCACTTACCCTGTAAGGTTTCTAATCTGTTGCACAGAATAAGCCCTCAATCCTTATTTTTTGGACTTAGTACATCAGGCTCTCAAAGTTTATGTGAAATGGGCTTTCCATTGAAAAAGATTTGCCAATCTCCTTAATGTATTTTTTAAACTGTTATTGTAATAAGGCTAAAGACAGGATGCGGCTAAAACTGAATATAGAAACAAACAAATTAAATGTACCGATGTTTGGAGTATTGAGTTGATAGCTTTGGGTTGATAGGCAATCACTTTTTTTCTTTTTTTTAACTTAATAAGTGGCTTAGATCTTGATTTGGCTGTCTTTGTTTGGGTAAAAATTTGTTTGGATCTGTCTTAACAGAAAAGGTGCAACAAGAGAATTTTATGTGTTCTTGTAAAGCTCAAATGCATCATCTTTTGTTGACAGGTATTATTAATAGCATGAGGAAGGCAAAGGAAAGATGGGTATAAAACAATGGGTTAAGTTCAGAAGTATGCTAAGTAATGAATTTTCTAATTGGTTTCCCCCCTGTTTTTTTTTTAGTTTTGCCCAAAGTCTGGTGATTAGTCATGATTGCTTTGTTAGAAGACTCTGGAGGGCATCTAAGGACATAATCACAGAGCTAGGAAAATAGGACTTCTGGGAAATGAATCTTACAAGTTTTAGAGTAGTTCTGTCCAATAGAGATATAATGTGAGCCATATATGTAATTAAAAAATTTTAGTAGACACGTTAAAAAGTAAAAAATAAAATTCATTTTACTAATTTTATTTGACCCAATATATACCAAATATTATCAATATAAAAATTAATAATCAATTAAATCCAATCAATATAAAATCTAATCAATATAAAAATTATTACTGTGATATTTTATAATTTGGTACTATCTTTTAAATCCAGTGTGTTTTATACTTAGAGCATATCTTATACTTAGAGCATCTGTGCTAAATTTTCAGTGAATAAAGTAAAAGGCAATTCTACCAAAGCAACAAATTTGTATTTATTGGAAAAATACATCACACTGCTTCTGTTTTTAAAAATTAAAATTAAATAATATTTAAAATTAATTTCCATGGCTCCATGGCAAGTGCTCAACAGTCACATGTGGCTAGTGGCATTATGTTGGACTACGCAGCTTTAGAGTGTGGAATTCAAGAGACTGAGACCAGAGTTTATCTTCTACAGTGAAGTTTATCCTAAGAGGGAATTTTGTTACAAATAGTCTTCTACTTTGCGTGGCTCAAGTGTCACTCAGAGCCCTACCTCTGGCCCCTTGCTTCAGCTGGTCTCATCCATCACTGTGTGTTGTTCCACTGGGTCATTGTGTCTTGTCCCACTTGTCCTGCTGCATTCTTCCAAGAGTAACCCCACTGTGGTGGTCCTGCCAGAGGCTCTGGAGCATAAACTCTTGTTTCTCTCTTGTTTTGGTGCAGGCTTTCCTGCAGTTTGTTCCTTGTAGCAATAGTCCTTTGACATCCCCATCACCTTAAATGAGTTTGGCAAATATTGCAAACTATACCCTACTCTTAGAGATGAGTATATTTAAAGATTCTGAGAACTCTGAAAATAAACAAACTTGCTTTACTTTGCTTAACCCAGTTTTTTTCAAACTTAGTTGACCACAGGTCTTTTTTTTTTTTTGAGTTACCAGAGTTGGGGATTGAACCCATGACCCTGTATGTGAGAAGCTGGTCTCAACCACTGAGCTACGTTGGCTATCCTGAGTTTTTTCCTTTGTTTGCTTGTTTGTTTTAATTTTGTTTTGTTTTTAGGAGGCACTGGGAACAGAACCTGGGACCTCCCATGTGGGAAGCAGGTACTCAAGTGCTTGATCCACATTTGTTCTTTTCTTTTTTTAAATAGGTTTTTATTAGAGAGGTTGTGAACTTACAAAGCACATGTATGGAATTCCCATACAACACCCCTTCACCAACACACTACATTGTTATAGAACATTTGTTACAGATTATGAAATAATATTATCAGACTATTACTACTGACTATGCATTTGGTATATTTTTTCCATACCCCCCTATTATTAACACAGTACATCTTTGGCATTGATGCAAGAATAGTATAGTCATGCTGTTGACTAAAGTCATATGCAACCTCAGGCTGTAACATGAATGAGAAAAATACTTCTATTTTATTGAAGCTACTGAATTATTTTTTAAATCTCTTTGCTATGAAAGTCTAGCCTTACCCTAAAAAATACAATGCATGATGCAGTTCTGGTTAAGTTAAGCAAAGTTCCTAATCCTCCCCCCAACCCTTTTCCTAGCTATTGTGAATATTTCAGGAATGGTCATGGGACCCAAGCCAGATCAATCAGAGTCTATCTTTGAATGTTTATGTCATAGGTAGCTGGATGCTTTCTGTAGTAGTGGTTAACTGGTAGTATGTGCATCTAAAATATTCATAAACCTGTTTTCTACTACTAAGAGAAGATCTACTTGAGATTAAAGTCAATTCTTCTGGAGAAGCAATACAAAGAAATGGAGAGACACAGAGCCCCGAGATCCAGCTATACCTTAAATAAGACTCAACTTTGGACTTGCTAGTTGTATGAAACAATGAATTGACTTTTTGGCTTAACTGAGTCTGAATTGGATTAACGTTACCTGCAATGAGTCCTGATAAGTAAACTATGTGTCTGATCTTCTTATTCTAGCACTGCCTCTTACCACTAGACCATGCCTATTATTTGGACTTGATGGTGGCCATGCCCATGCTTGCTTGCCATGCTAAATCAAGGTGTATTCTGCTTATCTTGCATAGAAAATGCAGGAGATCCAGCTGCTCTTTGGGTATGGCAAGGAGTAAAATCAACATAGAACAACCTATCATGAGAAATTTGTATGTGATGGAGAATGAATCAGAGAATATCTACATCATTGACTTGGAAGGAATTCAGCTCTTTTGAGTTCTAAAATTTTCCTTCCTCCCTACATATACAGGAGGGATGCTGAGACAGACAAGGGAGATTCCACAAGGGCCCATTAAGATATAGTACTATAGTAGTCAGAGAAGCAGAACTACCATGAGTGATAATTTTTATTATAGGATTTATTACACACTTATGAGAAGAGCTAAGGAAGTGAAGGTCAGGAAGGAAGAGTTAGAGGATCAGAAAAAGTCTAGTCAGTCTTCCCAAAGCCCTTTGCAGGTGGACCAGATGGATCTTGCAGGAAGGATCTGAAAAGTCAAGCATGGAGTCTATTGGAAATGATTGACTCTATGTTTCTATCACCTCTGTGGGTCTGTGGGCTTCTGCTGGTGGACCTAGGTCCTCTGGTAAGCAGAGGGTCAGCAGTTGAGAGGAAGAGTTGAATGGGGAGCAAAGGAAAGTTGAAGGCAAACTAGAACCTTTGTATCAGTCCATTATTCTTTGTGACTGCAAAGATCTTTGGGGAATAATAACTACTTCTTTACTTCTACCTTCCAGATCCCAAGTTCATTTTGCCAAAGTTAATCTGGAACCAGTGCTGGGCAAGAAATTCTAGAAGATATAGTTTCCAGGCTGACCAAGTTGACTTTAGAACAACCCAGCACAAGGACCATCCCTGGGTAGGTGAAACCAAGGTGATACAAATGAGTGATCCCATTGAAAGGCAGCATCTGGCAATGAGGTTTATATTATAGTTGGCACAACTTACCCTTCTGGAAGCAATCCAGTCTGCTACATCAGGTTAATGCTTTCTCTATATCTTCTGACGCTTGGTTCTTAAATTTATCCTCTGCTTAAACTGTTCCTGCCATAGAGAAATGCCTGACCCTTACTATTTGTATTATCATGACTTGATTTCTGGTTGCCTCCTTCTCTTCTCACCAAACCTAACTTACTCCTATTGCTCCTGATTATTTAGTCTGAACCTAGAAAGGCTTAAGAGGGCCAAGATTCTTGCCAGACCCAGTTCCAGGCTAAGCCCCAACCCCTCCTATAGGCATCCTGGCTCTGTCGCCTAAACTTCTGGGGAGGCCAGTCTACCTTTATGCTTACACGGTGGGTACACCAACTGCTCTGATTTTGAAAACCTGATGTTGTTAGTGATTCTTCTGCAGTGAGCAGACTCTGTCTCACCTGGATGAAGGGCCCCTCTATGCCAGAGTATGAACTATGCAGATTGATTTGAAGAATATATGGGACAGAGGGAAGCATATAGTTTTGGTGCCAAACATACCTGCTTTCATAAATGTCTTGTAGTAAATGGATAAAAAACAATACTAAAAATGCTTGGGAAAAATACTGGATCTGGCCCTACACCCAACCTTTAAGATAGGATACAAATGAGAATTTAGGAGTGGGATTAGCCTTCTGACAGCAGAGCTACAGCTAGGAACTCAAGGAATTTGCTATCCTATCAAGTAATTCTACCTCCCGTCGCCCACATTTTATTCAAACTAGTCTGTGGCTGGATTTTTATCAAAATTTAGCATTTATTTGTGTTGATTTTGGGCATATCATTTAAATTCTTTAAGTGTCAGTTTGCTCATCTATAAAATGGGATGAATAATTTTTACTTTGCAGGGTTGTTGTGAAGCTATTAGAAATAAGGCATTTATCTAAAGTGCCAGGTACACCGTCGCTTGTAATGAATGAGTTGAGACCCTTTTTGCACTAATAAATTCAAGGGTCTAGTTCCTAGCTTGACAACTACTAGAGCTTCATTACTGGACTCAAGAAAGAAGACTTCCAAAGAGCCACAGCAAGAGGAAGTTGCCACCTATCAGTTCTGGCAGGCCTCTTGATTATGCAAGCTTGTTCCTGTTGAGTATTTAGTGTTTGGACTGGAATAAACTGCCCTAGTGGACCAATTCCAGGAGGGACTTGAAGCCACATTCTGTCATGAACACTCATGGCCTCACCTGAGCTAATAAAGCAGAGCATAGAACTTGAAGGTTTTTGAATCTGGGATTTGGGGTCCTTTCACTGACAAATCTCAACCATAATCATAGTGTTTCTCCAAGCCTTAGGATGGCTAAACAGAGGGTTAGGCATGTTATGCTGAAAATAAAATAAGAAGACTTATAAAGGGGGTGCCGAGCAGGTTTATTGAATTAAACTTGCATTAATGATGGAGCAGCGGAAGAAGAGGTTTCTGCTTGGAGGAGTTTCCTGGGGAACAGCGTTGTGGTGGTTTAAAACAAAGGGAAGGAGTCGGGGAATGGGAGGGAATAAAGGGGACATGATTTGTGGTTAGTTCATGCATTCTGTGAGCTGCATGGACTCCGGGGCTATAGGGACTGTTTGAGCAGGGTGTCCTTGAGGCCCAGTTCATTAATTAGCAAGCAGGATGTTGATGTAAGGTTGTGGTCATTCAGTGATGTAAGGCTGTGGCCATTTGGTGAAGATCTGCAGGATGTGCTGGTGTCAGCTTGAACTCTCTGTTACAGTTCTTCCTCCCAGGTCGGGACAGGGCTGGTTTTTTTTTTTTTTTTCTGTTGTTATTTTTTATCAGCACCGCAAAGGATCATTGGTATATCTGCCTGCTTCTAAATTCTGTTTCTTCTTTATAATTCCCTGGATAAAATGGAAGCTCAAACAAATCAAGTTGGTTAGTAAAATCATTGATCATTCCAATTTCATAGGCAGAACCTGGGTCCTGGATAATTTAAGGACATGCAGTACCAGCCCTGTATGATTATCTTCTGATTGCTTAATCAGAAATTGTTCAAGCCTCTGTGTTCTGAAACTTTTTTACTAGCAGTTGAACACAAATTCCCCATACAGGATGAATGCAGCTTGGATTTTATTCTTCTCTAGCAATAGCATTTCAAAGCTGATTTATATGCTGAGGAAGAAATGTCTTTGGCTATAGAGACATTTGGGACTTAGAGGTTCAGAAGGAACCAGGTGCTCTGCCAGAGTCTTCACATATCTATGTAGAACTTAGAGCATCTCTGCACTGTGTGCAATCTCATACGGTTCCAGGTTGAGCTGATGTCTGTCTTTAGAACTCTCAAAATGGCTTGGAGAAACTCAGACCAGTTTATTTGGACATTGTCTAACATAGAACCAGGCATCTGCAGGCAGTCAATTTCTTTAAAGTGTTGGTAGCAATATGGCTTTTAATCATGTTTTTTTTATTACCTTGATCTCATTGTCATTGTATGTTAAACAAACAGTTGACCTCTGCAATTCATATTCAATGAACTTTTATTACCGTGTACTTGGTGCTTTTTTATGCTTTTTGTAACAATCCTGGGAAGAATGTGTCATAATTTTTTAATAGCTAATACATTTAACTCTTATGATGTGCCAGACATGATTTTAAGTATTCTATTAACTCATTTATTCCATAAGACACTCCTATGAGGTAGTTCTTAATAGCATCATCATCACCATCTCCATTTCACAGGTGAGAAAATTGTGTAGAGTTGAGTAGCTTGTCTAAGTGTGCACAGCAAGTAAGTGGCAGCACTTGAATTCAGACCCAGACAGTCTCACTCCAGAGTCCTTGCTCCTGACTATTGTACACCGTGCTTTAGGTTTTAAATGAAGTCAAGACTCACAGGAATAAGTGAATTGTCTACTGACGCATTGTTGAATGGAGCCACTGGTCTAACCCAGGTTTTTTGGATTCTAACCTTAGCATTCTTTTTCACTATTCCATGCTTTTTCCATCAGTTACAACTTTATGACCGTGGGCAAGCCATTGGACTTTATGGAACTTAGTTGAACCTTGTTTTCCTCACCTAAAATATGGGGATGGTAATGCTCAGTTGTTCTGAGGATTAAACAAATTAATTATATAAATAATTTAGCTTACTTTATGCTAAAAAAATGTTGGTTTGGTTTACCAATAGACAGAGCCCCTAGAAAAGCTTTTTATTTTCAGTACTTGATAAGACTAGATTTACTAATAACATATTAATCTTGGAAAGTAAAATGTATATGAAGCAAAAGTGATAGTTTTACACAATTTCTGTTCCCTAAAGTTTTATTTTTGTACTTAGATTTAGTTGGCTTTAGATCTAGATGGTGGTTTTGTCTATGGAAATACTTCTTATCAAGGCCAAAGAAGTTATTGTGTGAATTCTTAAAAATCTACTCAAGTTAAGGCTTAAAAAAATTAGATGTTCATAATCTGAGTCTATTCATTGTCTTAAAATAGCTTTCCTTTATTTCCACGCAAAATTGTAGGATAAGTTAATGCTGGAACATTCTGTTTTCTCATTCTAAAGCAAAATCTGTTGACCTGATTTGATCTGTTTTCTCATTGGCTGTTGATGCTTTTGTTGACAGAATCAATGGAAATTGTCAGGTTAAGTAGTATGGCTCTTTCCATTTTTCCTCTGAATAAAATTGTTGTGTACTTTTCAGACTTCAAAGCTGTGATGGAACATGGTGTAAATATGCCCTAGATAATGTCACTATGGGAAGTAAGAGGACTAGAAAATAAAAGGTAAGAGCCAAGCATATTTTTAATTCAGAATGGATAGGGATATTTTTGTAGGGTAAGTGGAAAAGGATAAAAAGAATAAGAATATTAGTGTTTTTTGGAGCATAGTATGCATTTCAATGTGCATTTGGGCTTCTGTGCTCTATCTTTCATATTTGTAGATCCCTTTTGTCCATGTCCATTTCCATTGTTCCAGATCACCACTCTTACCTGGTGCTATAACGTTAGCATCTTGATCTTGGCTATTGACGTCATATTACATTGCCACTCAAATTTATTAATTGATTATCCATTGCCCTCAGAATGAAATCCAAACTGCTGAGTCTGACATAAAACTGTACCATTATTGTGAGCATAATGCAAGACAATATAAATTGATTCATTAATTCACTCCTTCAACACAGGTTTACTAACATCTTGCTGGCCCATTTCCTGGGCTAATCTTTGGGCATAAAAATGAAGATCATGTTCCTTTCCCTCAAAGAGTTCATTTTTTAGAGGGGGAGACAGACAAGTCAGCCACTATTCACAGTGTAATGTGGTAAAGGTGTAACAGAGGTAAACCAAGGATACTGTGGAAGTTCAGAAGAAGGGCAACATGCTTCCAACTTACCATCTACTATTTCTTTATTCAGACCCTCTGAAGATTGATCTATTTGTAGTTCTACTAAATATCAAGTATATTCCCATCTCTCTGATTTTAATCATATTGTATTTTTCATGCCCCAGTCTCCCCATGTTCTGTTTATTCATTCAATCAAATAAACTGAAGTGTACTGCATGCCAGGCAAGGTGTGCTACACACTGCTGATGAGTGAATGAGAGGCACAGACCTATCCTCATGAAGCTGACAGTGTCTTTTCCCAATGCTTCTTCCCTCCTCTAAACCAGGTTTCTTAACCAGGGGTCTGTGAGCTTGAATTGAAATTCAAAAAAACCTTATTCTTGTGGGGGCATGTTGGTGCAGGTGTGATATATCTATTAAATAATATGCGGTATAGTGTGGACTTAGTAAGCAGTCCGTGGTTTTTACCTGACTGGCAAAGAAGTCTGTGGAACAAAAAAGGTGAAGAACTGCTGTGAGTCTAAATCCTTCCAGCCCTGACTAGGAGTCATTCTTTCTTGACCACTCTGCCCATGTATTCTCTTTCTTATTTTTTCCCCTTTTAATTGTTGTAAAAAGCAAAATAAATAATTTTGGAACATGAACCTTTAGAGTCTGCTATTCTGTGTTTTACACATCCATATAGTGCCTTCCAGCCTCCTCCTAAAATAATCCCATACTTTAACTTTTCATGTGGGTTTGAGATGGATGGAAGAAATTGACATTTTTAGAGCAGAAGCAAAGAGGTCCAGCTCAGGTATCTAAACTATGAAAACATAGCTAAAAGGAGTTAATGCAACTGAAAAAGGAGCATTTTGTTTCCTCAGTCTTAGAATAAGTCCCATTACCAGATTGGAGATGTTTCTCATTTTTGGACTATTCACAATTTCCTGTTTTCTTTTCATAGAATCTTTATGCTTACAGGATCAAATGTGCTCTTTATGAATATAATATGGAAAGAAAGAAAAAGTTATTCCAAAGGTACAAATCTCTTTTTTCTTGAGCTCCAGTAAACTTGTTGTCTGTTACCTGTCAAATCTTGTATAGTTACTGGGTAGCAATTAATATTACGCTGATTGACTAATATATCCATAATAATAGAAAATGCAGACATAATGGGGAAATAATTTTAGATTATCTTTAAACTTGGGCAAGGGTTGGCAACATTCCTGAGACCCAATTTCCTCATATAATAAATGAGCAAGTTAAACTAGAAATTGAAGTTCCCTTCCAAGTATGCAATTATATGTTTTTATTTGGAAACCCCAAATTTTGGTATGACTTTAATAAACTAGGTTGAATTCTTTTATTTCTAATACTCATGGGTAGCCAGAAGAAGGGGAAGGAGACCAAAGTGGAGAAGGAAAAAGGAAGAGGAAGAAGAAAAGAAAAGGGTCAGGAGCAAGGGCTTAGCCAGGGAGAGGGTTGGAAACTTTCTGAAATCAGGGTAAAGACCTTTCTTTGCTGAGAATATCTACTTCTCAAGACTTCCTTCTTCCGACTTCTCAGTCAAATCTTGTGAAAAAAAGTGTATGTTATTAATTCTTTGTGCCAAATTCATATACTGCACAGCAGTGACTGGCTTGTGTAATGGGAATTGCATGGCTGATCTCCTAATTTTTCAAATACATTTTTCATATAGTTGAATAAAAGAGGTTGCAAAAAAAGACCTAGATTATGTTTTTGTAAATACATTTCAATAAAGTTCCATGGAAAAACCTCCCAAAACAAACTGCCCTGAGTTTTCATGTATTTCTAATTATACAATTTAAGAATCATGAATCAGGTCCAATTTTTTTTCATATATACATTATTTTATATCAGGTCTACCAGATAACTCACTTTATTTCAATGTTGATTTATTAAGCACCTTCTGTCTGTCAGCAAGGTGCTGGTAAAACAGGTTAATGAGACATGGTTTCTGCTCTCAAGGTGTTTATAATCATTTGGGTACCTATTAGTGGTTATAAAAATTTAATGTGTCATATAATATATTATATGACATCTACATCTTCATTTACGTTAAATTTCTTCCTATCCAAAACATCCAATACATCACTTTATTGAAGCCCATTTTTGCACTCTGTGTTAGGAGCCTCAGACATGGTGAAAAACAGACTTTCCTATAGAAAATTTTGAAAATACAAGGTATAGTCCTGCCCAACAGTTTGATGCCAGCTTTTAAATATTAAAATGCCCATAGAGGCCAGTTAATACACAAATGGAACACCTATACCCTATGCAGTTAAAGCTCTCTGAATATATTCAAAAGAATGTAAACAGTATAATGAATTAATCCTTCATAGCTGTATTTAAACATATATCACAATCTTTTTATAAATCCTTATCATTATTACCTATATATCTCATTTTGTCTTGTAGCAAATCAGATGAGAAGTCATGTTGGAAAGATTTTTTCTTTACAGAAGAGTTAACCTCACTCAATGACATTAAAAAATTTTTTTTAGAGAAGTTGTGATCTTACAGTACAGTCACGCACAACTCCCATATATTACTCCTCCATCAACACCTTGCATAGTTGTGGGACATTTGTTGCAGACTGTGAAAAAAACCTCATCAAAATATAACTACTGGGAAGCGGACTTGGCTCAGTGGTTAGGGCATCCGTCTACCACATGAGAGGTCCGCGGTTCAAACCCCGGGCCTCCTTGACCTGTTTGGAGCTGGCTCATGCGCAGTGCTGATGCGCGCAAGTAGTGCCATGCCACACAGGGGTGTCCCCCGTGTAGGGGAGCCCCACGTGCAGGGAGTGCGCCCTGTAAGGAGAGCCACCCAGCACGAAAGACAGTTCAGCCTGCCTAAGAATGGCGCTGCCCACACGGACAGCTGACACAACAAGATGATGCAACAAAAAGAGACACAGATTCCCATGCCGCTGACAACAACAGAAGCGGACAAAAGACGACGACACAGCAAATAGACACAGAGAACAGCAAACAGGGGCGGGGCTGAGGGTGGGGTGGGGAGAGAAATAAATAAATAAATCTTAAAACTATATATGTAACTACTAACTATGGTCGATAGCTTAAATTTGGTATATTTATTCCATACTCCCCCATTATCAACACCATGTATTAGTATTATATATTTATTATAGTTCATGAGAGAACACTCTCATATTTGCACTGTTAACCACAGTCTATCATCCACCACATGGTTCTCTGTGTTTTACAGCCCCATACCCTGTGCACTCCATCCAAAGTGTACACTCAATGACTCTCACTTTAAACATAGAGTTGTGCAGTTATTGCCTCAGTAAATTTTTGGACGTTTTCCTTAGTCCAAAATAAAAAAATCTTGTACACCCCCATTACTGATCATTAGCATTGATATTGTAGCTTCCTTGATACTGATGCATTAATATTACAATATTGCTGTCAACTATAGTCTATTTACATTAATTGTATTTTTCCCTTGTATCACCATATTCTTACCACCTTGTAATAGTGATGTACACTTGTTCTAGTTCATAAAAGGACATTCTTATATTTGTACTATTAACCACACTCCTCATCCACCACTGGGTTGACTATGTTATTCAGTTCCTAGATTATTCTCTAGCTTTCTTTCTTTTTTTTGTCTTTATTTTTTTAATGTTACATTAAAAAATATGAGGTCCCCATATACACCTCACCCCCCATAATAACAACCTCCTCCATCATCATGAGACATTCATTGTGTTTGGTGAATACATCTCTGAGCACTGCTGCACCTCATGGTCAATGGTCCACACCATAGCCTACACTCTCCCACGGTCCACCCAGGGGGCCATGGGAGGACATACAATGTCCAGTAAGTGACCCTGCAGCACCACCCAGGACAACTCGGACCAGCAGAATATCTCAATCTACATATAATACCAGGAGTTAAAAATGCTTTTTGACCTGAATAAAAGGGGGAAATGGAAAGGACAAATGAGTTTATATGGCTGTGAGTCTCCAAAAAGAGCTGGGAGGTTATCAGAGGGGTTGCCCTTATGCACACCTCAGCAGAATCCCAGAGACTGATAAAGTAGATACAACCCTGCATATTGGTTCTTCTGAGGACTACAGAGACCCACAGGTTCTATGGTCATGGCAGATGGAGTTCAGTGCCATGTCATTTGGCCCTACTTTGGAGTTTGTGTTTCTGTGTGATGGAACTGACTGGACTCAGATGTGACCTTTGTCCACAAGCCTCTCCTGTTACTTTTAACGGATCTGTAGTTGGGGTTTAGTATATACCCAGAGGACCTGAATCTCTGGACTGACCATGTGATAGCCAGGCCCTGAGCCTCAACAGACTTGCAAGCTCTACACTCTGGTTTATTGGACTTACCCCACTCAGCTAACATGGACGTGAAGAAGTTCAACCACCACACCAGGGAGCCAAGAGTGCCTACAACTGAAAGCAGGAGAATTGCATCCAGCATCCATGTGGAATCTAAGCCCCGACTCTTGATATAGATGTGGAGTGGAAACAACCATTCTAAAGTCCACAGGATGGAGGAATAGAGTATGGATTAGAGTGGACTTACTATTCATGAACTATTGTGATTAGTAATAGAAGAAAATGTGGTATTGGTGTGGAGAAAGTGGCCATGGTGGCTGCTAGAGGTAGGGAGTGGGAGGAAGAGATGTAATGTGGGGGCATTTTCGGGGTTTGGAGTTGTCTAGCTTTCTTTCAATTGACATTTATATCCATAAACTACCACTTTCAGTCACAATTACATTTATAAACCTGCTGTTTTAGTTATAGTCATTATAATGTATTACCATCAATTCTATCCATTCCTTCACTTTTAGTCAAGCTAATTAAAAATTTGACATACATTAAGCCTCAGTATCCCTTCTCAACCTTCATCCTTTCTTCTATAATAGTAAGCTATACTCTAGATATTAACTCCATGTGTTTATTTTTTCATATTTAATTCGTATTAGTGAGACCATGCAATACTTATCCTTTTGTATCTGGCTTATTTCACTCAGCATAATGTCCTCAAAATTAAATTATGTTGTCATATATGTCCCGTTTCATTTCTCCTTAGTGCAGCATAGTATTCCATAAATCGTGTTTTGTTTATCCATTGGTCCATTGGTGGACACTTGGGCTATTTCCATCTTTTGGCATTTGTGAATAATGCTGCTATGACATCAGTGTGCAAATATCTGTTTGCGTCCCTATTTTCAGTTCTTTTGGATATATTCCTAGTGGAGGGATTGCTGGATCATATGGAAATTCTGTATTCAGCTTCTTGAGGAATGGCCAAACTGTCTTCCATAGAGGCTACATTATTCTACATTCCCACCAACAGTGAAGGAGTGTTCCTGTTTCTCTAAAAACCTCTCCAGAACTTGTAGTTTTAAAAAAAATCATGGGCATTCTATGAGGTATGAGGTGATAGCTCACTGTAGTTTTGATTTGGATTTCCTTAATAGCTAGTTATATTGAACATTTGTTTATGTGTTTTTTCACCATTTGTATTTCTTCTTTGGAAAAATGTCTATTTAAGACTTTTGCCCATTTAAAAAATTGGATTGCTTGCCCTTTTTCATTGAGTTGTTTGACCTCTTTATATAGCAAGGAAGTCAAACCCTGATCAGACATGTGGTTTCCAAATATTTTCTTCCTTTTCACTTTCTTGAAAAAGTCCTTTGAAGAACAAGAGTGTTTAATTTCGAGGAAGTCCCATCTTTCCATGTTTTTCTTTTTTTGCTTGTGCTTTGAGTAGTAAGGTTAAAGAATCTACCAACTACCACTAGGTCTTGAAGATATATTCCTAAATTTTTCCTAGAAGTTTTATGGCTCTAGATTTTATATTTAGGTCTTTGATCCATTTTGAGCTGATTTTTGTATAAGGTGTGAGATAGGGGTCTTCTTTCTTTCTTTTGGATATGGATATCCAGTTCTCCCAGCACCATTTGTTGAATAGACTATTCTGCCCAGCTGGGTGAATTTGACAGACTTGTGAAAAATCACATGATCATAGATGTGAAGGTCTGTTTTTTAACAATCAGGTTAGTTTCATTGGTCTATATATCTATCTTTATGCTACTACCATGTTTTTTTTTTAAACTGCTGTAGCTAGGTAATATAAAGTCTGGAAGTGAGAGTCCTCCAACTTTGTTCTTCCTTTTTTAGATGTTTCTGGCTATTCATGGCCCCTGACCCTTCCAAATAAAATAGAAAATTGGCTTTTCCATTTCTTTAAAAAATGCTGTTGGAATTTTTATCAGGATTGCATTGTATCTGTAAATCAATTTGTGTAGACTTGACATCTTAATGATCCAATTCATGAACATGAATTTACTTAGGTCTACTTTGAACCAATTCATGAACATGAATTTACTTAGGTCTACTTTGATTTCTTTTAACTTTATATGCTTAAGTTTATTTCTAAATAACTGATTATTTTAGTTACTATTGTAAATGGAATCCCCCCCTGACTTCTTTCCCAAATTGCTTATTACTACTGGATAGAAACACTATAGGTTTTTGTTACTAATCTTGTATCTCACCACTCTGCTGAACTCATAGTAGCTCTAGTAGCTTTGTTATAGATTTTTCAGGACTTTCTAGGTATAGGATCATATCATCTGTGAATAGTGAAAGTTTTACTTATTCCTTCCCAATGTGGATGCCTTCTATTTCTTTTTCTTTGTCCTATTGCTCTAGCTAAAACCTCCAGCGCTATATTGAACAACAGTGGTGTCAGTGGGTATCCTTTCCTTGTTTTCCATCTAAAGGGAAAGCTTTGTCTTTCACCACTGAGCACAATGTTAGCTGTGGATTTTTCATATATGTTCTTTATCATGTTTTAAAAATTTTCTTCAATTCCTATCTTTTAGAGTGTTTTTACACTCTAAAGGGTGTAATGCTATATTTTGTCAAATGCCTTTTCACCATCAATTGATATGATCATGTGATTTTTCTTCTTTGATTTATTAATGCCGTGCATTACATTTAATGATTTTCTTGCAGTGAACCACCTTGCATGCCTGGAATAAAACCCACTTGATCATGATGAATATGTGTTGTTGGATTTGATTAGCAAGTATTTTATTGAGGATTTTTGCATCCACATTCATTAGGGAAATGGATTGTAATTTTCTTTTATTTTTATCTGGCTTTGGTATTAGGGTGATATTTGTTCATAGAATGAGTTTGGTAGTGTTCCCTCCTGTTCAAGTTTTTGATAGAATTTTAGTAAGATTGTTATTAAATTTTCTTTGATACTTGGTAGAACCTACCTGGGAAACAATCTGGTCCAGGGCTTTTCATTTTGGGAAGGTTTTTGATGACTGTTTCAGTCTCTTGTGATTGTTTTGTTGAAGTCTTCAATTTTTCTGGGTTCTGTGTAGGTTGATCGTATGTTCCTAGGTATTTGTCCATTTCATCTTTGTTGTCTAGTTTATTGGTGTACAGTTGTTTGTAATATCATATGATCCCTTTTATTTTTGTGGGGTTAGTAGTAATATCACCATTTATATTTCTGATTTTATTTCTTTGCATTTTTTTGTCAGTCTAGCTAAGAGTTTGTCAGTTTTGGTGATCTTCACAAATAACCACTTTTTGGTTTTGTTAATTCTCTCTACTGCTTTTCTTTGTTGTTGTTATTGTTCTCAATTTCATTTATTTCTGCTCTGATCTTTTTTTTTTTGTTTGTTTGTTTGCTTTTATTTTTTTTTATTTTTATTTTTATTTTTTTAATTTTTTTATTTTTTATTGACTTTGTAATAATATTACATTAAAAATATATATGTGAGGTCCCATTCAACCCCACCCCCCCCCCTCTCCCCCCCCCCCCAATAACACTCGTTCCCATCATCATGACACATCCATTGGATTTGGTAAGTACATCTTTGGGCACCTCTGCACCTCATATACATTGGTTCACATCATGGCCCATACTCTCCTCTATTCCATCAGGTAGGCCCTGTGAGGATTTACAATGTCCGGTGATTACCTCTGAAGCACCATCCAGGGCAGCTCCATGTCCCGAAGACGCCTCCACCTCTCATCTCTTCCTGCCTTTCCCCATACCCTTTGTCCATTATGTCCACTTTTCCCAATCCAATGCCACCTCTTCTATGTGGACACTGGATTGGTTGTGTCCATTGCACCTTTATGTCAAGAGGAGGCTCAGATTCCACCTGGATGCTGGATGCAATCCTCCCATTTTCAGTTGTAATCACTCTAGGCTCCATGGTGTGGTGGTTGTCCTTCTTCACCTCCATCTTAGCTGAGTGTGGTAAGTCCAATAAATCAGATTGTAGGTGCTGGAGTCTGTTGAGGCTCAGGATCTGGCTATCACATTGTCAGTCCAGAGATTCAAATCCCCTAAATATATCTTAAACCCCAACATTAACTGCACCTCCAGCACATTAGCATGAAAGTCTTATGAAGGGAGATCCCATCTGAGTCCAGATTCATCACACATAAACACCATTTCCAAAGAGGGGCCATCTGCCCTGGTAGTTAACCCCATCGGCCATGACCATAACTCCCATGGGTCTCTTTAGCCCTCAAAGGAACTAATATCTGGGGGTTGTATCTGCTTTATCTGTCTCTCTGACTCTGCTCAGTTGTGCATGAGGGCAAACCTTCTGCCAGCCTCCAGACTCTTTTTTAGAAACTCGTAGCCATATAAACTCATTTCTCCTTTCCATTTCCCCCTTACTTTAGGTCAAACAGCATTTTAAAGTCATGGTATTTTATGTAGACATGGATATTCTGCTGATCCGCATTGAACCTTCCGTATAAGGTCATTTTCCAGTTGCATCATCAGTTGGTAGTTGATAGTGGTCCCTCGTTGCCAGGGAGGCTCATCCCCGGGTGTCATGTCCCACGCTGGGGGGAAGTCTGCTCTGATCTTTATTTCATTCCTTCAACTTGCTTTGGGATTATTTTGCTGTTCTTTTTGTAGTTCCGCCATCTGTGTAGTTGGGTCATTTATTTTAGTTCTTTCTTCTTTTTAAATGTGAGCCTTGAGGGTTATGTATTTCCCTTTCAGCACTGCCTTAGCTGCATCCATGGGCTTTGATATGTTGTGTTCTAGTTTCATTCATCTTGAGATATTTACTGAATTGTCTTTCAGTTTTTTCTTTGATCTACTGATAATTTAAGAGTATGTTGTTTTATCTCCATGTACTTGTGAATTTTCCCTTTTGCTGTCTTTTGTTGATTTCCAGCTTCAATTCATTATGATCAGAGAAAGTGCTTTGTATAATTTCTATCTTTCTAAATTTATTGAGATCTGTTTTGTGATCCAACATATGGTCTATCCAGGAGAAAGATCCATGGGCACTTGAGAAGAATATATTTTGTTGTTTTGGAGTGCAATTTTCTGTATATGTCTATTAGGTTTAGTCCATTTATCATATTATTCGAGCTCTCTGTTTCTTTCCTGATCCTTTGCCCAGATGTTCTATCCAATGCTGAGAGTGGTGTACTGAAGTCTCCAACTATTATTGTAGAGACATCTGTTTCTTCCTTCAACATTGCAAGTGTTTGCCTTATGTATTTTGGGGCACCCTCATTAGATGCATATACATTTATGATGGTTATTTCTTCCTTGTGAATAGCTTTCCTTTTAAAGTTTATTTCATCTGATATAAGTATAGCTACTCTTTTTTGTTTTGTTTTGTTTTGTTTTTTGTTACTGTGGAATATATTTTTCCAGCCTTTCACTTTCAATCCATTGGTATCCTTGGTTCTAAGGTAAGTCTCTTGTAGACATCATGTAGATGGCTCATGTTTTCTTATCTATTCCATCAGCCTGTGTCTATTGTACCTCTCATTCCCATAATATCTGCTATTTTCTATGTATGCTTTAAAATTCTTCTTTGTGTTACCCATTGTCTTCTTAATATCTTTAACCTGTTTAGCCATGTCATTGAATTTGTTAAGGAGGTTTGTTTGAATATCTGTAATTAGTTTTCTCAACTCCTTTATGTCATCTGGAGGGTTAGTTTTTTCCGTTGATTGGGCCAGATTTTTCTGTTTCTTGGTGTGGCTTGTAATTTTTTGTTGGCATTTCAGCTTCTGATTTACTTAATGTTTTTATTCTGTTCTCGGTTTCTCTCTTTAGTCTAGGACTTTCTATTTGATTGGCTTTGCACTACATCCCCTCTTTGATAGTTGGTTCAACTTATTTTGCAACTTCATAATGGCTCATGTTTAACCAATCTCAGTTTTCCCAGTTCTTTTTCATCTGTTCTTGCCATTGCTCCCTCGCTGGGGGTGGAGTTGGTGCTGAGGATGTGGTTGGTACTGAAGCTGCCTGCTTTGCCCCGGGGACTGATGAAGCTTATCACACCTTTCTCCACTGCCAGTGGTGGAGACATACTGGCAGTTGTGTGCAGTAATCCAAGCTGTGTAGGACAGGACCATCTGTAGTTGTTTGGAGAGACTGATGAAGCACCTCTTCCCTTCCTACCCTGCCTGGGGCAGGGATGTAGTGCATGTGTGGGCAGTAAATGAAGTTGTGCTGGGCAAAACTGACTGCAGTTGCCCAGACAGACTGATAAAGCACCAGCTCCTTCCTTCCTGTCAGGGGCAGGGATGGAACCAAAGATGTGTCCGAAAGTTGAGTCCATGTAGGCTGAAGGTGACTGCAGTGTCCTGGCGAGGCTGAAGAAGCACTTTCCCTCCTCCTGCCCTATAAGGGGGAGGGATGGAGCCACATCTGTACACAATGATCTTGTCCTTGAGGGCCAAAAGTGACTTCAGTTGCCCAGAGATGCTGAGGAAACACCTCACCCCTGCTTCTGTCCTAGTAGGGGCAGGGATGGAGTCACAAGGTTGCCCAACAATGTAGTCTGTGCTGGCTGAAAGCAACTTCAGTTGCCCAGAGAGAATGACTTGGGTCCCCCAGCTTCCTCCCTGACAGAGGTGGCGGTGGGGCTGGAGCTCAGGCTATGGCAGCAGTTTGACCTGGGTAGTAGGAAGCTGGTTGCTACTGTCACTGTGATTTTCAATCAGCCCTGCTATTCCTCATACTGGGGATGGAGTTAAAAGGAGGCTACTGGCCTCTTTCGGACTTGGACCAGTTTAAACTTTAGCTGAATTTGGAATTGGACTTTAGCTAGCCAAATATTCTAATCAGTAGCTGAATTAGGTGCCCAACCATCTTTTACTCCACCTTTTTGGGAAACGAGCTTCCTGCTCCAGCAGGGGAGTAGCTCCTGAGGCATCTTACAATGCAGCAGGAAATAGGCACTGGCCTCCATGGTGTGGAGTGCTCTACTCATGAATCTTCACTGTAGATGGACATTTTCCTCCTTCTGTTCTTCCAAGGATGTTGCAGGATACTCTTTCAGTGTCCTGGGCCCTCAAAGAGGGGATTTAGATACCTCTGGCTGATTACTAACTACACTGCAGGACGAGCTGACTCTGGAGCTCCCTACACTGCCACCATCTTGCCCTCCCTCCTCTGACTCTCACTCAGTGACATATTGAGAAGTTGATCTGCAGCTGGGTGTTTTGCCTACCCCTTTTCCATAAATTCCCCCATACCAGGTCTAGACCCTGGAAATCAAATTGTTAATCTGTTTTTTTTTTTATCGCATTGGCTGCTTCATCATATTCTTTGATGTTATGTAAAACACATCTGCCTTTTAAATTGCCTGATGCAAACCTTACTTGCCATGCATTTTCCACCCTTTGATCCCTCTCTGCAGTGCCACTTATCAGTATCAAAAAGCTGTGACTGAAAGGCGGTCAAATTCAAAGGTACCTAGTATTGCTTTTGGCCTTGGATCCATACAATCAAGTCACTCACAGGTTTGGCATGTTTCCTCCTAACTGAACCGTGTGGATCACAAGAGCACCACTCTGAGTCATGCTATCATGCTAATGGATTGAAGGTGAGCTTTGTCTTTAAAACAATGAGTACCTCCCCGCTACTCATGCACAGCACATAGCAACTTGTCACCTAAATGAGATCCTTTTCAAAATATCACTGTATAATTTTCCTTCTTAACCGTTTTCACGGTTTAAATTTTATGTTTGTATAATTATTTAATTAATATCTGTCTTCCCTATTATATCATAAGCAAGATGAGTCAGGAAGCATGTCTAGTTTGTGCATCTTTATATTCCTAGACCTAGCACAGTGCCTGCAATATAGTAGCTGATAATCAATCTGTGTTGAATGAATACTAACCCTGTTCAAATATTTTTGGTGTTTCTCCTCTGAAATGGTCTTCAGAGCCAGTTTCCCAGCAACAAGAGGAAATGGCTTTCTTGATTTTCTCTGAAGAGCATGAGGGTGTTCTCTTTTGGTCTGCCTCCTTGTCTTTCCTTTGCTCTGCTTAGCTCCTCTCAGTTCGATTCCTTTCCTTCTCCTAGGAGCATTTGAAGCAGCCACCGGATGTTACCTGCCAAAGCCTGATGAAGCTGACCTAGACCCCAGGGGAGGGAGCTGTGGGGTCAGGCTGAGGGACTGAGGCAGCCAAAGCCTCTGATGAAACACTCTGGCACTGACTTCATCTGACTGCAGCCTAGCTGCTGTGATTACTGTAAAAGCCTTAAGTGGGTGTAATTAGCTGAATGCTGTCAATGTGCCTAGCTGAAAGTTTAGGACTCAGGTTTTAAGTGAGTCAATTATAACTGAGATGGTTTAAAGTGAATTGATGGTGTTATCAGTGATTATCTATGGACGGGGATTTACAGAAGACTATAACTGTATGTTTTATATATATCTGTAATATTTTAGTTTCGTTTTCACATGCCTATACAACTTCAGTAGTTAAAAAAAAAAGACATACAAAAAATATTTTCAGGTGTCCTAAGGGAAATGCTGCCCTTCAGTCATTTTCAAGAATTTACCAATTAAAAGGAGCTTCAGAAGAATAGTATAAAATTGAATTAATTTATAATAAAATATATAGTTAAAGTGATTGAACCGATAATAAAATCACCTAGAGTTATTTTATTTGAAATCAATACACAAAATTATATAGCATACTGGTCCAGAGAGAACTTGGGACCAGAATGCTTCAGTTGTGTGACTCTGGGCAGTGCTGAACTTCCCGTGCCTCAGTTTTCTCAATTGTAAGACAAAGATACTTATAGTCCCCTTATTGGAGCTTATTGTTCATCTATATCATTTATAGTTAAGAAAAATGGTGATAATTTGTCTGATATCTGGGAAGTTTCTCCTTCCCCATGATTATATCCACCCTTTATCCAGTAGTACTTGAATATACTTATCTAATTTTCATTTCTACAACACTTGGGCAAAGGAATTACTTAGGGACTGGTTATGATCTGGCGCGATGATGATCAAGATGATGGTGGCGATAAAGATAGCGAGGATGTTAAAGGTTACGTGCCACCTCTAATTGTGTGCTGGCTGTCTGACGTTGGACAGATCATCTCAACCTCTGTGAGCCCATTTTCTCACCTTTGAGATAAAAATATTCTCTATTTGATTCATTTGCTGAAAAATAATGTGTGTAAAAGTGCTTTGTGAACTTTTAAATGTTAGGTTGAATCTTCTAATTCCACCTTTGGAGCCACTTCCCACCTACATTTCCCTTTGCCTTTTGCCACATTTTCCCTCACCTTATTTCTCCTAACCTCTTCCCCCTTGTCCATATTCTCTTTGAAGGTGTTTATTTCAGTTCCTGAACTGAGGGCATGCAATCATTCATCAGTGTAATTTGTCCCCAGATTCCTTTTCTGGTGGTCCTGCCACTAGGTGAATGCATTGAAAATTAGTAAAAAAATAAAAATATTATCTTGAAAGGGTAATCCAGAGATGAATATGTCTGTTTAGGGAATACCTTGTTTTGATGGGAGAAGAGTTTGGAAAGGTTGAAATTATGGGGCATTACAGGCATACCATGACTTTTTTTTTTTTTTAATCTCTACTGAAGATGAAAGTGATGGAGAAGGTGGAGACAATAAGTGCAGGCTTAGAACTTAAATAGTCCCAAAACACTAATGTGCTTCTCATTGACAGCACAAACCTGCTGGCTGCTCACCAGGGATACACAACTACCAAGGCAAACTACAGCAGCTGTTGCATAGGAAGGTGGAGAGTCGTAAGTGGGTAAAAAGCGGAGGGGAGAAATGGTGAAAAAATTCACTGAAACACAGCTTCAAGATAATGTAGCTAACTATAACTGGAAAACAACCATGACAGAAAGAGTAACTTTTTTATGGGCTAGAAGCCATATTGTTTCCTTTAAGTGAAAGCAGTATGCAAAAGCAAAACTATAAGAGTCATAGGTGTCTACAAGCAATACTGGCTTTAACTTTAGTTCAGTTCAGTAAACATTTATCCAACAGGATAATAGTGCCAGACAGGAGGATCTAAAAGATAAATTCAAAGTCATTCGTGTCTTTAAGGATCTTTTGTGCTGGTGTAATACTTAGAGACACAATTTCACATTTATTGTAGTAAAGGCTGCTGATAACATACCAGTACACACACATTGTAATTATATAAATATTATTGCTTTTAAAAAAAAGTCATGTGGTCACTTAGAGGTGCAAAAACATGGTTTTAACTCCTTATTCTGCTGGTTTCCTGAACATGCAGATACATATTATAAGCTATAGTCAATGTTAAAATGTAAATGGATACTTAGAAATAGAATATACTAACTCTGAAAATATAGCTTTTCATTGCCACAACTCAGTCATTAAGATTGCTCACACTATATCCACAAGCTAACCAATTTCACATGTATTTCTCTTTAAACACACACACACATGCAAGTCCTGCAAAATAGAGTCCTTCATTTTTTAAGTCTCTGACTATACTTACTCATCATTCAAACATAATGGCCTTGCTTTTGTAGAATAATCCACCACAAACAAGACATGCAGTTTAAGGTCTCCCATGCATGCACACATGTGCACACACAAGTGTACCCAATTTCAGAATTCTAAAAGCTACCAAAATACCTAGAAGCAGTATCCTCTAAAAAGTGTCCAATATAAAGGGTTCATTTCATTGTAAGTATGCACCCAGTATATGGATCACAGGTTTTAATTTCTTTTATTAGATGACTATTATATCAATTTTTTTTTAAGATTTATTTTTTATTTATTTCTCTTCCCCCACTGTTTGCTCTCTGTGTCCGTTTGCTGTATGTTCTTTTCTGTCTGCTCGCATTCTTGTTAGTAGCACCTGGAATCTGTGTCTCTTTTTGTTGCGTCATCTTGTTGTGTCAGCTCTCTCTGTGTGCAGCACCATTCTTGGGTGGGCTGTGCTTTTTTTGTGCCGGGCGGCTCTCCTTGTGGGGCACACTCCTTGCGTGTGGGGCTCCCCTATGTGGGGGACTCCCCTGCGTGGCACGGCACTCCTTGCGCGCATCAGAACTGTGCATGGACCAACTCACCACACGGATCAGGAGGCTCTGGGTTTGATCCCTGGACCTCCCATGTGGTAGGTGGATGCTCTATCAGTTGGTGGACGCTCTATCAGTTGAGCCAAATCTACTTCCTATATCAATATTTTTTCTGTGTTATCTCTTTCTTCAGCCTTAGAAATGGAAATAAGCTTAAGTTCTGCAGATTGACAAGAGTCCTAGCTTGGCTGTGTCACTCTCTAGCTAAAAGACCCTTGGCAAGTTATATAATTTCTCTGTGCTTTACCTGTTTAAAAAAAAGTTACAAAGATTCTTTTTTAAGATACAGGTGAGGATTAAATGAGTTAGAAGTTTTTGATTTCCTGGTATATAGTAAGTGTTTAGTAATTATTATCTACTATAATTGAACTCTAAGTCCTTGGGCATCAGCATCCTGTGATCCTCTCATTAGACTAAAAGCCTATTTCCTAACGTGTATGGCAAAAGGCAGTATTACCATGGTGGTTAAGAGCATAGTCTTTGAAGACAGAAAGATGTGGATTCACATCCCAATTCTTTACGTGCTAGCCCTGTGAATTTGGGTAAGCGCAACCTTTCAAAGGCTGTTTTCTCATTCTAGAATGAGGATAATAATGCTGACTTCCCAAGATGGTCATGAGGATTAGAAGAGATTATGTATATAAAGTACTTACCTTAGCTCAGGTTTTCTGTAAATCAAAGCCTGAAATAAAGCTTAGTAAAATTTTACTGGGGCTAAAGAAAAAGAGAAGTGAGGCAGGGAAGGAGGGAAAGGAAATAGAGGGTGGTGCATAACCAACCCGGGCATAGCTTCAAGAGAAAACACAGCTGGTTGCAGTCATGTGGGGCCTCTGCAGGTGGGGAGAACTGTCCATCAGTGGAAGGAAGGGGGAGGGATTTATCTAGCTAGGACTTCTCTGACTTCCTGCCTCTCATTAGTTAACATGAAACCCAGGTCGTTTTAATTACTTTCCTTGTCAGGTTGTATCACCAGGTCCCTTTGGGGACTGGGGGATGCCAGATTCCATGCCCTGTGAGGAACCTTCTGAGTCCAGAAATGGTGCAAGAAGCCAGCAGCTCCATGGCTCTAGCTAAGTTGGAACTTGATGTTGGAGCTGCTACAGTGGAGGTGTTGGAAACTAAGTTAGAGCTCAGCCTCACCCAAGAGAGGCCAATGGCTGACAGTGTCAATAGAGAAGGTGACTGCAATATTGGCAGGACTCTGTTGAGTAAGTAGCCAAAGGTCCAGGAAGCAAGTGGGGCTGAGTGAATCGGGGGTGCTCATATTTTGGTCCAACATGGCAACCAATTCAGTGGCTGTCACGTAGTAAGCACTGAATAAATGATTGCTGGTACTATTATTGTTACAAACACATAAGCAGAATGCTGTGAGTTCTAGAACTGTATGTGGGAACTGGCCACATCTCACTATCTTGAAGACTAGTTCTGAGGTCACTAGGTAATTAGGAACCCAAAGCTATTTTGACTGGAGGTTAGGAGTAGATATGTAATTCCCTGAACTCAGTGCAAAATGAAAATATGGGCTTCCCCCAAATTATTAAGAATTTATAGATGGCAGCAGTGAATATGAATCTCATACAAGGCCATTCTAAGCATGGAGCCTATGCAACTGCACAGGTTGCTTGCCCATGAAGCAGCCCTACTGGGGGCCCAGGGACATTCCACAGAAGTCTCACTTTTAGTTGAATTTAGAGCAGCCCATACAATTCTTAAGTTCATATTTTCTCCTTGCCGTTAGGAATGGTGCAGTGGATAGGAAACTAACCACCGTGTGTCGTGTTTTAAGAGCCTCTGACTCTCAAATCACTTTTCCTCCTCACCCATCTTCATTGTCTAAACTTAGGTCTACAATGTTCTTCCTGGGAATATACATAAAGACGGTTCCCAGTGCTCTGAGAAGTAGCAGATGGTGTATACTGATGTTGCTGGATTTTCTCTAGGTTCATAGCTAAGGTACAAAAAATGAATTTTCAGTGCAAGCCAGTTCAGTTAGGCCAGTAGTTTATTAAGGGACTGAGAGACGAGAAATGAGAAAAAATGACAGATTATGGGTCCCAGGTAAGAGAGGTAAAGAACTGAAGAGAGATAAAGGGGACTGATCTACAGACTACAAGTCCCATTACAGGATATAAGTCACCCAGTTTACTTGCGTAATGATCCAGGCAGGGGGAGAAAAGGCAAAAACAGGGTGGGTTTGGATTCCATGCTTGTTTTTTAAGCCATTAATTATTCTGCCCCTTTGCTAATGTCAGGGGAGAAATACCAGTTGTTTGTTGTTTTGATTGATTACCCCACCTGTCAATCCCCCGGGAGGCCTGATGATAAGGCCCCTTGAGAATATCCGGGGCTTCTCATTGATTCCAGAGGAAATCCCATTCAGAATGGAGGTTCTCACAAGGTTCTTCCCATAGTCAACTTGTGGGGTATCCATGATCATGTGGGTTTTTTGCCTGGTTCCAGATCCATTGCTTGGTTCCCTAATGTAGCCTACCTCACTGATAGGGAAGTAAAGTAATCTCAGGACCCTTTCATGGGTGGAAATGAGAAAGGGGGCAAAATGCTATGCTTGAGAGAGTCTTAGTCATGGAAGTTGGGGTTAGGAATTTTTTAGGGAAAGGACTTTAAAGGCAAGGCGTGGGGAAGATCAAGGCAGTGTTTCGTCTGATTAGGAAAGAAGATTGGGGGTGGAATACAAATTTGACCTTACTTTACAATTTTACTTAGGTCCAAATATTTAGAATATAACCCGAAATTATATAAGTCTTAATAAACCATGTAAATAAATGAAATGGAACTCCTTTGTCCAAGTTTAGCTGAAAGTAAAAAATCAAGCTTTAGACCTGATTTAAAATATAAACCATTCTGTTTTAATACTATTCTCCAATAAAAGGAATCTGGACTCCTTGAAAAAATGGCTGATTTTAGGACCAAGGCAGGGAATATAGAAGTTGAACATCTTGTACTACCAGAAAGTAAGGAAGAATTCAAAAACAAAAGGAGGAATATGTCAAAGGGATACAGGAGCCAAATGAAAGAGCTTCCAATGGCAAAGCTGGGGTAGTCTGACCTAAAAAATAAATAGCATAACCCAAAGCATAAAATAAATACTCACTAGTCCATACTGACGTAAATAAATCACTGAATAAAAGATAAATGTGTAGAAGATAAACAAATCTCCTGTGCAGAAGAATGCCAAATAAATTATGGAGATATTCTGTCCTCAAAGTGGTAGAGAATAACTTCCCCTTCCTTTAATGTGGACTGTACATAGTGATTTCCTTCAAAAGAGCAATATGGAAGGGAGGAAAGATATTTTTTATAGTAGAGAAACCTGAAAAGCACTACCTCAATCAGATGATCACGATTAACATGAGCAGTGGTAAGTGATGTGATAAAAATGGCACTTTACCTCTATAGTCTTCATCCTCGGATTCTATAATCTCAGTCTAATCATGAGAAGAAAAACATCAGATAAATTTCAATATAGGGATATTCTATAAAACATCTGAACAGTATTCTTCCAAACTGTCAAGGTCAACAAAAACAAGAAAAGTCAGAAAATGTCACAGCAAAGAGGAGCCTAAGGAGACATGATTAAATTCAATGTAGTTTCCTGGATGGGATCCTGGAATAGAGAAAGGACATTAGGCAGAAACTAAGGCAACCTGCATAAAGTATGGATTTAACTTATTAATGGAAGATCATTATAGATTTATTAGTTGGGACAAATGTACCATACAAATGTAAGATATTAACAGTAGAGGATATTGGGTGTGAGGCTATATGGGGCATTGTACTATCTTTACAACTTTACTGAAAATCTAAAACTTAAATAAAAAGTTAAAAAAATATATAAACAACTGTGATTTTTCTTTCTCACTTCTGGTTATAGCATCATGACATTTGTATTAGTCAGAATTCTCCATAGAAACAGAACCAAAAGGATGTATGCATATATATGTAATATTAAGAGATTTATTATAGGAATTAGCTCACAGGACCATGGGGATTTGCAAGCCCAGATTCCATAAGGCTGGCCGCAAGATGAAACTGATGATGGTAAAGTTAAACTCTCCAGGAGAAGCTGACTGGCTGAAGCAGAGGCAGATATTCTCCTTTCTTCTGAAATCCTATTTATACCTTTAGGGCCTTCAACTGCTAGGATGAGGAGACTCCCATCATTGCTGAGGGCAGTCTCCTTTGTTGATTGTAGATGATTATATCAGCCAGAGATGCAATTAACTGACTATACATGCAAATCCATCTACTAAGTATCCTCATAGTAACAATCAGGCCAGAGCTTTTTGACCCAGTAACTGGACCACCATAACCTAGCCAAGCTGATCCATGAAATTAATCATCATAGTCATCATTGCCCTTATGGGGAAATTTTTGAATATGTTCCCTTGGCTTTGACCCTAATAGAAGTAAGGAAATTGATTTTGGTAAATAATAAGCATGAGAGCTAAACAATTTTGAAAGAATGCTTGCTATGAATTTTAGGGGTGAATTTTGCTTTTTGCTATATACTCAACACTGTTGACCACCAATCTGGCAAATGAGTAAGCTTTGACATAGTGATTAAAAATTTAACCCAGTGCAGTACAGAATATAGTGTTAAATCATATTAGGCAACCACACCAGAACGCTTATTTTTATAAAAACAAACTGTGATGCTGCAACATTGGATTATGCTTTAAAGGTGAGGTCTAAATATTAGGAACAGACGATCTTTAAATAAACAGCAGTCCTGTTTTCATTTCATCTGTGTTAAAACCATCTGTTATGTGATAAAAAACAAACAAAAAATAAAAAGTAAATGATTGTCCAAACCAAATATTTATTCGTTCCCCTTGGTTAATATAAATATGCTAATTAGCATTTTGAATAATGAGGATTCTGGGCAAAATAATTTATGTTAATATAACTACTTAAATATTTTGCTCTTAATATAATTATTAGATACACTTATCTAATTAGAGATGTGAAAATACTCATAAATAATAAAAGTGAAATATAGAAATGTATAACAGTATAACAGTGAATAGATGTTGAAAATCTCATTGTTGTCAAACTAGCTGTTTACTACATTCATTGAGATTCCTTCATGATGGTTAGTAAACAATCAAACACCATTTCTTAGATTTAGGTTGTTTTAAGGTCTCTTAAATTGAAGAGCAAGAAATTTACATGTATATATTTAAATATACTACATTCTGATTTATTATTGCTCATTTGCTAAAATGTTCCCTTTCTCCAGAAGCATAGTTTAAGTCAAAGGATTTATGGGAAAAATACAAGTAAAATATCAAAATATTTGCATTTTATGAAAAACAACACGTAAAACCATGATAGGAAATAGCATTCTACATATTTGATAGTTGATTTTTATCAATGTTGTTTTTAAAAATCTCACAGAGAAACTGGCAACCTTAATTAGTAGCCAAATATTTTATTTAATACTGCTCAAGGCTGTTTTTTCTCTCTGGAGAATCCAATAAGGTGATATGAGTAAAACATATCACAATATTCCCCTTGAGTTACTGAGAGTAAAAGAAGAGCTGGTCTGTGTCTTACCCTTGTATTTTTTTAAAGGTTTCATCCATACCCAGCTTAATTCTTTCTATACAAGCAGCATGTTTCTCTGCTTTAGGAGTTAAAGAGAATTGATCTTTGCCCCTCAAAAACTGATTTAGTCTAAGAAAATAATTTTTAAAATCAAGTCTAAGAAAATATATATATTTTTAAAGTTCTAAGGCTTAATGGAGTTTGAAAAGTTTAGAAAGAAAGAAAAATCTGCATTCTCTATAATTTTTCCTGATTTTATGTTTTAACATTGCCTATTTGACTCTTGATATTTAGGAATTCTTTCCAGCCATTGCTTGGCTGTGAATAAATCACTTTTCTGTTATGCTACTCTACTGAATTTTGTTGAAACAACAGTCTTGAGGAGGGTGAAGAATACAAAACAGGGTGGTAAGTGTGGAGCTGTTGTCTTTAACACATGGAGTGGCTGAGGACTCAGGTGGAGGTTGGTAGAGAGAGGGAGCGATTCAAATCACCCGGTAGAGGAATGGCCCTGTTGATGATGGTGCTCACCTGTGAACATTTTCTGTTTTCTTTGGAAGGCAGCAGTTAGTGCTGCTTGGGAATGAAACTTCCGGCTGCACTCCTGAAGACCCTGATCAAGTGCTCCTTTCCCTTGCTGGGTTCTTCTGAGAATTAACACGGCTAAAAGTGGTTGTCCAGCAGGTTGGTAACTGCAGGCCTGAATTCTGAAATCTGATGGCTATCAGTCTGCTCCTTGATGGCTGGATCACGGGACCCCAGATAATTCAGCAGGAAATCTGTGTGTGGAAAGGAGTATCAGCATACTAATACTGAGCTTCTGCTATGTGTCAGGGACAGTTTAGAGGTCATATATGTAGTGATGATCAAAATAAAGACTCCACTCACAAGGAGCTTGCGTTCTGACATGTGATTTAGGCAAAAGCCTAACAAACGAATAGAGAGGGAGAAAGGAAATAAGTTGAAAGAAAGAAGTATTACATATGATGAATGCCAGAGTAATGGGATGAAAAGAGATTAGTAGGCAGTAGTTACTGTAGATTGCACAGTGTATTAGTCAGGGTTCTCTAGGAAAACAACTGACAGGAGATAACTCTCATGTGACTGTCAGGGTACACAAGTCCAAATTCCGTAGAGCAGGCTGCAAGCCAGGAACTCTGATGGAGGCCCTTGATGAATTCTCCAGGAGGAAATAGCTGGCTAAAGTAGAGATAGAAATTATCTTTTCTGGCTACTGAATTCATCACTTCTCCTTTGAAGGCCTTCAACTGATTGGACAAGATGTCTCTCATTACTGAAGGCACTCTCCTTAGTTCATTGTAGATGCACCCAGCCATAAATGCAATCAATTTACTAATGATTTAAGTCAACAAAATGTCCTCACAGTAATCAATTAGGCCAATGCTTGCTTGACAAAACTGCTGGGCACCATTTCCTCGCTATGCTGACACATGAGCCCAACCATCACAGGTGGTAAAAAAAGTTTACTAGAGAAGGCAAAACTGAAGCTGAGAGCTAAATGACAAGAAGTACAGAGTTATGCAAAAACCAAGGGGATGAATTTTCTGAGCAGAGGAAAAAGCTTGTTCAAAGGCCCTTGGATGGGAATCAGATCAGTATGTTTGAGGAATATTTCTACAGCTGAGTGCAGGGTGGTAAGGGATGAGATCAGAGAAGCAGGTGGGGCCACATAATGGAGGGCTTTGCTAACTAGTGTTATGGGTTCAGGTTTTGCTGTAAATGTGATTGCATGCCACTTAGGAGTTTTCATCTGGGATAAGGATGGAGGTAACTTGATCAGTATACTTTTTAAAAGATCATGGAGAATATTTTGTAATTGAGCAAGGCACACGAAAGCCAGTTAGGAAGCTGTTGCTATAGTCCAGGTGAGAAGTGATGGCAGCTTATACTAGGGATGTGGTTAGGGGAGAAGTAGAGATGTGAACAGATTTGGGATATGTTTTGATGGTAGAGAATGTAGGATTGGTTAATACATTGGATGTGAGATGAAGGAGAGAACACAATCAACTTTAAGTTGTAGATTTTTGCCTTGAGAAGCTAAGTATATTATTTTATCTTACCGGCATAGATAAAGCTGGAGAAAAATCAGATTGGGGAAGGGGTGTGGAGTTAAGATCTCTGTTTTTACCATGTTATTTCTGTGATATGTAAGTGAAGATTCCAAGTAGGTCATTGGATGTACAAGTCCAGGGTCTTAAATTTCACGAATAAGAGAAACCTGCAGATTTGATTCGGCTCATCATAAAAATGCAGTTTGAACCATTGGACTGGATGAAATCTAAAAAAGGATATAGATAGAAAAGAGAAGTGGGTTCTGGAGATAGCCCTAGGTCACTCCAATATGCAGAGTTTGGGAAGAAGAGGAAGAGCCAGGGAAGGTATTTGAAAAGGAGCAGCTTAGTGAGATAAAAGGAGAATCCGGAAAATGGGATGTCATGGAAGCCAAAGGAACAGAGAAAGGACACATAGATCTGACAACGTGGAGATCAGTGTAGAACAATCTTTGTGGTATGGTACAGGCTAATTAAAGTGTAGACTTGGTGTAGATTAAGGATGCAGAAGTAGAGGTCTTCACTAGAGACAATTCTTTTAAAAAGTTTTCACCTAAAGGTGTGTTATTTTAAATTAGGGGATTAAAAATATGTTTATATGCTGATGACTGTTTTAAAAAAAGCCAGTATTTGGAAAGCATAGTGAAATACAACTTTTGGAGAAATACTTAGAAATGTAAAACACTACTTGATCCCTCTTAATGGATTAACAGTTTTCTCTGGAAGGAAGTCCTTTCTTTTCAAATCTGGAGAGGTTTTTAGTTTTCAAGCAGATTGAAGCCAATGAATACCTTGTGAGAAATATACTTCAGAGGCTCAACTCAGAAATTCACAGGCTAAAGTACATTCTTTCACAGAGAGCAGAAAGAATAATTTAAAATTTCTAGTACTTTTCAAAGGTTAATGCAGAACAGTAGACACTTATAAAAGAAAGATGGCATTTTCACAGGCAGGTATTTAGGGAGGTATCTAATCCAAACACTGGGGAAAGACATAAATAATCCAACTCATTTATTTCATTTAAGTCTTATACATGAAATAAGGAAGGCAAAAGTGAGGTACTACAGAAGTAGAGATTACAGATAGGTATTGGCAGTCATTAGCAATTTCATGGTGAACTTGGGAATGGTTTTCTGGGGGGAGTTCAAATATCTAGGTAGCATGATCAAAGATAGGAAAGTATGGGTAATATTTAGGTAATAGATAGTTAAGACTGACAGCATTGGTAAGAGATAAGCATGTAAAGATAAGTTGGGGCAATACTGAATTCTTGCCAAAGCAAGAATTCAATTTTGCAAGAATTTGGTACAGTTGGAAGTTTTTGAACAGAGTAATGACCTTTATGTTTCTTTTTGATACTAAGGTATATTTTTTGGTTTAGACTTTCTTGAAGGGTTTCGTAATATGAGCTTTTAGAAAGGCCAAGCCAACAAGTGTATTGGAGTATATGAAACTAAAATAATAATTGGAAAAGACTTTAAGAACCTGAGTAGCTCATTCAGAGGAAATGATAGAAACAGATGGAAGAGTTATCAGAAAGCAAGTCGAAGAGATGCATGTATTCATTCATTTATTCATCCTTCAAGTATTTATGAGTGCTTAGATGGACTCGGCAGAACTGGCTTCTCAGGTGTGTGATCCATGCAGTCATACAGGGTCCCATGCTCAGAAGGGCCCTTGATTTGGTTTAATGCCCTGCTGTTGCCATCTTGAAGTTCTTAATAATTTTATAATTGAATGTGTTTATGTGTTTTAAAGTGACATCTATGGGACAATGGAATGGGAGCAGAGGAGAGAAACATAGTATGCGTGTCTAACTCATTCCTTACTGCCTCTTTCTAACACAGGATTGGTGTTGCCCCATGAGCACAGAATTCCAGTGGACCATTGATTTGTGGGAGTTCAGTGAGACTTAAAGTGAGTTCAAGGTAAGACTGTTACATCTAGGACTATGTGGGGGCACTGACAGCCCTGAGAGGTCATGCTTTCCATTGGAACCAGAACTTGCTTCAAGTTTAGAAAGAAGGTAATGGTGTCCTGAGAAACTTGAACTACCAAAAAACCATATCATATCCTTTCTTAGTTTTGTTACTTAGACTGAAAATGATGATATCGGAAGAAAAGGAGAGATGGGAGACCTGTAATTCCTTTTCCTTTCAGTCATTTCTTACTCATTAGTAAGCTAAAGTTAGAAAATGTTTATAAAATATGCATGTATCAAGAAATAAAATAATGATAGTTGAGTTAGTTTTGTGTAGTATTCCTACTGATCTGGTAAGAATGAAATACATATGTATGCATGAGCTATGAAATATGAACTGTGTAATTTTGATGATTCCACTTAAGAGTTAAATACATTTATATTTGCATTTAAAACTAGTAATACACATTACAGAGATGAAAGGATAAAATTCATGCTAATAATTTGCAGTTCAATTTTTTCTTAGAATGATGAAAAAAATTCCATGACAAGTCAGGAGAATGACTATAGAGGAAAAGAAGAAGCTTTGTATTTTAATATCTTTAACAGCACTTTTTCCCTGTATTTTGAACAAGGATTGCTGCATTTTCATTTTAACTGGGCCCTACAAATTATGTAGCTGTCCTTGGGGTCAGGCATTATGCTAGGCAATAGGTATATTGTGATGAGCAAGGAAGAGACAGACTCTGCCCTCATGGAGTTTGCAGTCCAGAGGGGATAATTACATAACAACACTTGTTATAAGAGGTACAAAAGAAAGTACAGGATGCTATGGGAACATGTAAGTGGAAGAACCTGCTATGGTGTGCACTGTTGATTGCCTACTAAACAGGCCTTCTCCCTTGCCAACGAGATCCACCTACTTCACCTACTTTAGATACAGAAACTTCCAGACCCCACTCTCCTAGGTGTTGGTGTATGGCAGATGACCAATCCAGTCCAGTGGGATCTGGGTGGAAGTTTCCTGGGTAGAAGGACACATTAGAAATGAGTTTTCTCCTTGATAAAGAGAGAAACAGAAGAGGAGAAAACCCTTCTTCCTTTCCTGCATCAGATATTGTCGTGGGAGGTCATAATGCTTGGTACTGTGGCAGCTATCTTGTGACCATGAAGGAAAGCCAAGAAAATGGTAGAAAGCTCACCAGAACTCTACCATAACTTTAAGGCACCAAGTCAATCCCAAAACTAAAAACCTATAGAATGCTTGTTAAATAAATTAAATTAAATTAAATTCTTGTTGTTAAGACTGTTTTAGTTAGGTGTTTTGTTTTTTTGCAACAGTGATCTAGTCTGGGTGATCAGTGAGCTTCTCTGAAGAAGTCACATTTGCATATTGCAAAGATAAACAGGAATTACATTTTCAAAGATTTGAGAAAATGAAATTTCAGGCAGACAGAATAGCTGTCCAGAAGGCCCATAATTTGTAGGTCCAGAATCAGGAATGTGCTTGAAGTGTTTGAGAAGCTAAGATTCTGAAGTATATTTGCTGGAGACCTGAGTTCAGCAATCTAGACATTAGGTTCTAGAACACTCCAGAAGACAGATAACTCTATTCTTCTTTTAAAGTATGATGATAAGCTTTTGTTGCTGCTCTGTAAACTTCAAGAAATCTCAGGCTCCAGCACTCAATGGATCAGCTTCTTCACAGCTAGCTGGTAGCAAAAATTACCTTTGCATTTTCATTGACAGTCCCATTTGTGGGAGGTGGATGACTTCTCTGAGTGTAGCTACGGTGAGTAATGAGACAGAGGTTATCAGGATTTTTAGCAAACTGTAAACCCTTTGGTGTATAACCTTCCTTGCCCTGAAAAATAAAAAGATGATGCGGAGGTGGCAGAGAGGAGAGAGTGTAAAATTTGTGGAGGCGTGCTTCAGCAGATAAACTTAAAAGCATTTTTATGAAAGCCTTGGACGATTCCCTGAATGGTAAAAAAATAATATGAATAGCAAAGTCATAAAAAGTGTTTGTATAATTGCAGTTTTAAAGGTTAGAATCCAATCAGCCTCCATGACGAAGGGGCAGCCAGGGCGTCTGATGATTCTCACAGATAATGATACCTTAAGGAATAAGATTGTCAGAGCCACTACCATCATCATGTTTACCTACATCATCATCACAGTCATCAGATTCAGTCCCATGAGTGGGTAGCTGCATTTCACAGAGCAGACACATACCTTAAATGTCCATTTAAATTGCCGTTATACAGTAGTAGTGATTATCTGTAATTTGTAGGAGGAAGGAGATAAAATCCTGGACCCTGAGTTGGAAACAGGAAAACAACAACAACAACAACAAAAACAGAGAGAGAGGAAGAGAAAAGGAAATAATATTTTAATCATATTTTTTAGAATTTGTATGGCACCTGTCAGCATTACAGAAACATTATCATGAATCCTTGTAATAGTCATATTAATCCCACAGTTGAGAAGAGGAAATTGAAGTAATGAATGTCTAAGAGGTTTGTCCACAGTATGAACGAATTAGAGACAGCTAGGGAAATTAAATCAGCACCCTTGATTAGATAAGTGTTCTCTCTCACCTTTTATTTTGTTTTTTAAGCCTTAACCAGATTGGATGGGAAATAGAAGATAATGCCCTGGGGTGATGTGGGGAGAAAGCAGCTGTTGGTTTGTAATATTGTTAATCAAGTGGACAACCCAAGCCCAGTCTATTCACTAAACTATCTTCTAAAAAAAAAAAGAGGGTTTCTGAATCTGTATTTATTCCAGATATTCAAGGAAAATCCAAATGTGCACTTATCTTTAATCAGCATTCAGTATTGTGAGTTACTAATTTGGCCAATACTTTGTTAATATGTAAGCTTCAGGGTGTAAAGTAATTTAAAGACTGGTCTGAAAAAGTGTTTCAATCATCTTTTCAGGGACGCTGACAAATGATGTTGCAGAAAGTCTCCATCCAAATTAAATTAGCGTACATTTTTGCATTTGTGGATTTCGTATCAGTGTATAACTCCAACCACTGTAACTTACATTCCTGATCAGAGGTTATATATGATTTATTTTTTTTGCTGTGGTCAAAATGCTGACCATCCTCTGAACCTTAGGAATCTCAAAAAGACATACAAATCCAAAATGATTTGCTTCTCATTTATATTTCCTTTTGGTATAGATTTCATGATCACTCAAGCCTTGGGAGACAATGCTAGACATGCCTATATTTTATTTTAGCCTAAACACATGAAAAAGTTTTCTAGGAGGGAATAAAAAAGGTTAGCATAGTTCATTGGTTGGCATAGTTGATTTGTAGATATCAGTGCATGTTTTATTATGTTTCTCTTTGCAACTTGAAAACAAATTATGTCTGCCATATTAGGATTACAAATGTGAGAAAGATCACATAACTTTATCATATGGTAGTTTTGCTCCTCTCCATCTTTAATTACTGTCAACACCATTAGGAGAAAGGCCACATCTTACTGTTGAGTACCTGGTTCCATTGCTCTTGGGTAGTTACCTGTAAGTGGAATTGCTGCATCATATAACAAGTGTGATGAACTTTTACAAGAAACGTCCAAACTAATTTCCAAAGTGGTTGTACCATTTTACATTTCCATCATTAATGTATTAGAGTTCCAATTGCTTCACATATTTGTCAGTACTTTGGGCTGTCAGTCTTAAATTTTAACCATTGTACATTGCTATTATCTTATTGCTGTTTTATTTTTCCTTTCCTTGACTGATGATGCTGAGCATCTTTTTATATACTTATTTGGTGACATGTCAAATCTTTTGCCCATTTTTAAATTAAATTTCTACTTTTCTTATTATTGAATTATAAGAATTCTTTATGTATTTTGAGTGCAAAACTTTTGAAGATACATTGCAAATATTTACTTCTGGTGTGTGAATTATCTTTTCATTTTCTTTTATATTGTCTTTTGAAGAGCAGAGATTTTTTTTTAATTTTGAAGAAGTCCATCTTCTAATTTTTCCCCCCATGGTTCATACATTTTATTTCTTATTTAAGAAATTTTTTGTCTAACTCAACTTTGCAATGATCTGCTGTAGTACTTATTAATAGAACTTTTTAGTTTTACCTTATACATGTAGGTTTAATTTTCATCTCTAATTGTCTTTGTGTATTGTGTAAGGTAGTGTTAAGATTCAGCTTTTTCCCTTATGGATATTGAGTTGTTCCAGTGTCATTTGTTGCAAACAATTTTCTTTCTCCATCGAATTTAAAGTCTTTGTTGAAAATCAATTGACTACTTAATGCAGGTCATTCTGAATTCTCTCTTCTATTTCCTGTGATATTTGTCCATCATTATGTCAATACCACATTGTCTTGATTTTGTAGCTTTATAGAAAGTCTTGAAATCAGGTAGTGTGGATCTTCCAATTTTATTCTCCTTTTTGAGATTGTTTTGGTTATTTTAACTCCTTTGAATTTTCATATGAAATTTATAATCAGCTTGCTAATATCTATTGTTAAAAAGGCTGCTGGAATTATCATTGGGATTGTGTTGAATCTAGAGATCTGTTTGGGGAGAGTGGGCTTCATAATAATACTGAATTTTCTAATCTTTGGTCATGGTATATTTCTCCATTTATTAAAGTTTTCTTTAATATCTTCAAGCAATACTTTGTAGTTTTAAATTTAGAAGTCTTGTACAACTTTTGTTAAACATATTCTTAAGTATCATGCTTTTTGATGCTATTATAAATGGCATTGTTTTGAAACTGGGAGGTGCAAATTGCTCAATTTTGTTCATTTTCAAAATTGTTTTGGCTATTCTGTGTCCCTGGCATTTCCATATGAACTTTGGTATTAGTTTGCCACTTTCTGCAAAAAGCTAACTGGGATATTGATATGAATTGCACCGAATCTATAATCAAGATCAATTTGGGCAATATTGCTATCATAGAATAGTAAGTTTTCTAGTCCATGCACACAATGCTATTCTACTTACTTAGGTCTGCTTAATTTCTTTCAATATATACAGATCTTTCACTCATTTTATGAAATGCGTGCCTATGTATTTTGTTCTTTTTGATGCTACTATAAATGGAATTGTTTTCTTGATTTTATTTTTGGATTTTTCATGACTAGCATATAGAAATACAATGGGTATTTGTATATTGATCTTGTTTATTATTGTCTTAATTTCCTTGGGTTATCATAACAAAGTAATACAAACCAGATGGCTTAAAACAACAGAAATTTATTATCTTACGCTTCTGAAGGCTGGAAGACCAAAATCACTGTGTTGGAAGGGCCATGCTCAGTCTTAAATGGGTAGGGAAGAATTAGTCTTATGCCTTTCTCCTGACCTCTGTTGGTGGCTGGCACTTCTTGGTGTTTCTTCATGGATGGTATAACTCAATATCTACCTCTGTAGTACTATGGCTCTCTTCTCTCTGTGTCTGTGTATCCTCTTTCCCTTCTTATAAGGAAGGACACCAGTCATATTGGATTGATGTCCCACCTTATTCTAGTATGATCTCCTTGAACTTGCCTAATTCCATTTATAATAATCCCATTTTCAAATAAGGTCACATTCTGAGATACTGAGGGTTAGAACTTAAAATATATCTTTAAGGGGGACATAATTAACCCATAAAATTAGTCCTATTGGTTTTTTTGTGGATTCCTTAGGATTTTCTTTATAGTAGAGCATATCATTTACAAATATAGATAATTTTACTTCTTCCTTTCCAATCTAGATATCTTTTATTTCTTTATCTTGCCTAATTGCCCTGGTAGAACTTCCAGAATACTGTTAAATAGAAGTGGTAAGAGTAGATGTCCTTGTCATGTTTTTCATCTTAGGGGAAAGCTTTCACTCTTTTCCCATGAAAGGTAGGTTTTCTAAGTGTCCTTTATCTGGTTGAGGAAGTTCCTATCTATTCCCAGTTTGTTTGTTTTTATCAGGAAAAGATGCTGGATTTTGTCAAATACTTTTCTGCATTTATTGAGATAATCATGTAGTTTTGTCATTTATTCTGTTCATATGGTGGTATTGTCCATGGAGAATTGTTCCCCCATAGAAAGTAGCTATAATTTTGAATGAAGTTGGAAACTTGTCTCTAACATGGGACTGGGCCTGCTAAAGCTGCAAGATCTGAGACTCTTCTTTGCCACTTAAATTGACCATAGGATGTTCTGTCATATGAAAATGATCAGAAAAGTTGTGGGACTGCCTGAAATTTTAAACAGGGGCAGAGAAAGAGCGCTTCTGAATAAGATGTAAGGAGAGATTGGGGTTATTTAAAATTAAATTGCTTTATGATTTATTCTTTAAACCTTTTTATTAGAAAAGTTGTAGGTTTACAGAAATCATGCATGAAACACAGAGTTCCTGTATACCCACCTTATTATTAAAACCTTGCATTAGTATAGTATATTTGTTATAATTTATGAAATAACATTTTAATAATTGTACTATTAACTATAGTCCAAGCTATATATATTTTTAGTATTCACTGTGTTGTACAGTCCTAAGTTTATTGCTTTAAGTTTTATTAAATTTTATTGTAGTAACAAATATGCAACCTAAAATGTCCCATTTATAACTGCATTCAAATATATATTTCACTGCTATTATTTTCACAATGTTGTGCTACCATCACCACCTTCCATTACCAAAACTTTTCCATCAACCCAAATAGAAACTTAGTATGATTTAAGCATTAACTTCCTATTCCCTACCTCAATCCTGGTCCTTTGTAACCTATATCCTTGTTTCTGACTCCATGAATTTACTTATTGAAATTATTTCATATTGTGAGATCATACAATTTTAAAAAAAATTTATTTCTCTCCCCTTCCCCCCTCCTGCCCCAGTTGTCTGTTCTCTGTGTTCATTTGCTGCGTGTTCTTCTTTGTCCACTTCTGTTGTTGTCAGCGGCACAGGAATCTGTGTTTATTTTTGTTGCGTCATCTTGTTGTGTCAGCTCTCCATGTGTGCGGCGCCATTCCTGGGCAGACTGCACTTTCTTTCACGCTGGATGGTTCTCCTTACGGGGCGCACTCCTTGCGCGTGGGGCTCCCCTACGTGGGGACACCCCTGCATGACACACCACTCCTTGCTGCATCAGCACTGCGCATGGACCAGCTCCACACGGGTCAAGGAGGCCCAGGGTTTGAACCATGGACCTCCCATGTGGTAGATGGACGCCCTAACCACTGGGCCACGTACGCTTCCCGATCATACAATGTTTGTCCTTTTGTTACTGGCTTATTTTACTCAACTCATCTTCAAGTTTCTTCCTTGTTATATGTATGTATCAGAACTTCGCTCCTTTTCACAGGTGAATAATATTTCATTGTGTATGTTTATCCATTCATTGGTTGGTGGACAAGGATTGCTTCCATCTTTTGGCAGTTGTGAATAATGTAACTATTTGCATAGGTATGCAAATATCTGTTAGAGTCCCTGCTTTTCTGGGCATATACCTAGAAGTGAGATTGCTGGGTCATATGATAATTCTATACCTAATGCCCAGAGGCACTCCTAATCTGATTTCCACAGTGGCTGCACCTTTTACATTCCCACCAATAATGAGTTTTTCCATTTTTATGCATAATCTCCAATACTTGTAATCTTCCACATTTTTTGCTAGCAGCCTTACTTGTGGGTGTGAAATAGTTTATCATGGTGGTTTTGATTTGTAAGTATGCTCTTTGGCTATTTGTATATCTTCTTGGAGAGATGTGTATTCAAGTCTTTTCCCAGCTTTTAAATTGGTTTGTTTAACTTGATGAGTTGTAGGATTTCTTTATTTGTTCTGGATATGAAACCCTTATTGGATACATGGCTTCCTAATATATTCTCCCATTATATAGGATATCTTTTTCCTTTCATTATAAAATCCTACGGTGCACAAAAGTTTTACTTTTAATGAGGTTCCATTTATCTATTTTTTTCTTTTTTTGCTTGTGCATTGGGTGTAAAGTCTAAGAAACCATTGCCTAACACAAGGTCCTAAAGATGCTCCCTTGTAATTTCTTCTGGGAATTTTATAGTTTTGTTTGTATATTTAGGACTGTGATCTATTTTGTGTACACCTTAATTTTGTTGCATATGGACCATCCAGTTTGCCCACTACCATTTGTTGAAGAGACTATTCTTTCCCAATAGAGTTGTCTTGGCACACTTTTCAAAAATCAATTGGCTATTAATGTGAAGATTGATTTCTGAACCCTCGATTCAATTCTATTGGTCTAGATGTCTGTATTTATGCCAGTACCATGCTGTTTTGATTACTGTAGCTTTGAAATAAGTTTTAAGATTGGCAAGTGTATAAGTCTTCCAACTTTCGCTATTTGGCCCTTTACCCTTCCATATAAATTTGATGATGAACTTTTCAATTTCTGCAAAGAAGACCATTGGAATTTTGATTGGGTTTGCATTGACTTTGTAAATCAGTTGGATAGAATTGACACCTTAACAATATTTAGTCTTCTAATCCACGAGCACAGAATGTCCTATGCTCATTTAGGTCTTCTTTGATTTTCTTTTAAAATGTTTTATAGTTTTCTGTGTACAAATTCTTTACATCCTTGATAAGATTTATTCCTAGATACTTGATTCTTCTAGTTCCTATTTTAAGTGGATTTCCCCCCTGATTTCTTCTTTAGCTTGTTCACTACTAGTGCATAGAAACTACTGATTTTTGCATGTTGATCTTGTACTCTGCAACTTTGTGGAATTCACTTATTAGTTTCAGTAGCTCTGTTGCGGATTTTTCAGGATTTTCCTTACATAGGATCATGTTACCTGCAGATAGGTACAATCTCACTTGTTCCTTTCCAATTTGGATGCCTCTTATTTCTTTCTCTTGTGTAATTTCCCTTGGTAGAATTTCCAGTATTATGTTAAGTAACAGTGGTGGAAGTGGGCACCTTTGTCTTTTTCCTGATCTTAGAGTCAGAGCTTTCTACTTTCACCACTGAGTATAATGTTAGCTGTGGATTAATCATAGATGCCCTTTAGCATGTTGAGTAAGCTTCTTTCTATTCCTAGTTTTCTAAGTGTTTTTATCAAGATGGAGTGCTGGATTTTGTCAAATGTCTTTTCTGCCTCAATTGAAATGATCATATTTTCCCCCTTTATAAAATAAATTTTATTAAAGTATATCATTCTTACATAAACATATACAAAAAATAAGTGTACAGTAGAAGTTGTGAAATTACAAAACAAAAATGCATATCATTATACAAGGCTCCCATACATCACCTCACCACCAACACCTTCCACTGTTGTAAACATTTTTTATAACCTATTAGTGAGTGCCATCAAAATATTACTAATTATAGTCCAGATCATATATTTGGTACATTTCCCCCCAACCCACCCAATTATTAGCATCCTGTATTAGTATTATGTAATCTAAAAAAAATCATTCATGAGAGAACATTCCTTTATTTGTCTTGTTAACCACAGTGATCTTCCACCACTGGGTTCCCTGTGTTATACATTCCCATGCTTTGTACAATCCATTCCAAGTGTACCCTTAGTAGCACTCATTTTCATCACAAAACTGTGCTTCATCACCTCAGTCAATTTTAGAATGTTTTCATTACTCCAAAAGCAAAAATCCCATATCCCCTTATACCCATCCCATTGTTGTCTACAATTGATATATCTTCTTTGCCATTGCTGCAAAAATACTGCAATATTACTGTTAACTATCGCCCATAAGTTATATTAGTTGTAATTTTTCTGTGTATCACCAATTTCTCAACACTTTGTAAAAGAACATTCTTATATTTATACTATTAACTACAGTCTTCAACCACCACTGAAATCAGTATGTTATATAGTTCCTAGATTATCCTATAGCTTCCTTTCAATTGATATTTACAACCACAGACTATCCCTTTCAGCCACAATCATATTCTTAAATCAGCAGTGTTATTTATACTCATTATAATGTGTTACCATCAACCCAATTCATTTCTTCACTTTAAAAATAACCTTTATGAAAAATTCTACATACATTAAGCATCAGCTCCCATTCTTATCCCATAATCTAACTCTGGGAACCTATACTCTATAGTTTATCTCTGGGGGCTTACTCATCATATTGAGTTCATATTAGTGAGGTCATACAATATTTATCCTTTTGTGTCTGGCTTGTTTCACTCAACATAATGTTCTCAAAGTTCATCCATGTTGTCATATGCATCCTGATATAATTTCTTCTTATAGCCGGAGAGTATTTTATTATATATTTATACCACATTTTGATTATCTGCTCATTGGTTGAGGGACACCTAGACTGTTTCCATATTTTAGCAAATTGCAAATAATGCTGCTATGGACATTGGTGTGCAAATGTTAGTTCATGCCCTTGCTTTCAGCTCTTCTGCATATATTCCTAGTAGTGGTATTGCTGGATCATATGAAAGTTCTATATTCAGCTTCTTTTTTAAAAAAGATGATTTATTTATTTATTTATCATGCCCCATTGTTGTTTGTGCTTGCTGTTTCTGTTCATTGTGTGCTCATTTTCTTTTTTTTAGAAGGCACTGGTACTGAACCCAGGACCTCCTATGTGGGAGCGAGGCACCTAATTGCTTGAGCCACCTCCACTCTCTGCTTTGCTGTCTCTCTCATGGTGTTTTCCTCCTTATTTCTCTTTGTTGCATCATCTTGTTGTGTCAGCTTGCTGTGCCAGCTCATCACGTCAGCTCGCTGTTTTGCTCATTTTCTTTAGCAGGTACTGGGAACTGAACCCAGGACCTCCCATGTAGTAGGTGGGGGCTCAATCTCTAGAGCCACATCCACTTACCTATATTCAGCTTCTTGAGGTACTGCCCAGCTGTCTTCCACAGAGGTTGTACCATTCTATGTTCCCAGCAACAGTGGAGAAGTGTTCCTATTTATCCACATCCTCTCCAGCACTTGTAATTTTCTCTTTCTTTCTTCCTTTCTTCCTTTCTTCTCCCCCTCCCTTTCTTTCTTTCATAATGATCATTCTGTAAGGTGCGAAATGGTATCTTGTAGTTTTGATCTGCGTTTCCCTAATAGCTACTGATGTTGAACATTTTTCATGTTCTTTTTGGCCATTTGTATTTCCTCTTTAGAGAAATGTCTATTCAAGTCTTTGCCCATTTTTAAATTGGGTTACTTGTCTTTTTATTTTTTTATTTTATTTTATTTTATTTTTATTTATTTAATTCCCCTCCCCTCCCCCGGTTGTCTGTTTTCTGTGTCTTTTTGCTGCGTCTTGTTTCTTTGTCCGCTTCTGTTGTCGTCAGTGGCACGGGAAGTGTGGGTGGCGCCATTCCTCGGCAGGCTGCTCCCTCCTTCGCGCTGGGTGGCTCTCCTTATGGGTGCACTCCTTGCGCGTGGGGCTCCCCTACGCGAGGGACACCCCCGTGTAGCGCGGCACTCCTTGCGCGCATCAGCACTGCGCATGGGCCAGCTCCACACGGGTCAAGGAGGCCCGGGGCTTGAACCGCAGACCTCCCATGTGGTAGACAGGATGCCTTAACCACTGGGCCAAAGTCCGTTTCCTGGGTTACTTGTCTTTTTATCATTGAGTTGTATGATTTCTTTATATAACATGGATATCACCATTACCAGATATGTGGTTTCCAAATGTATTCTCCCATTAAGTAGGCTGCCTTTTTACTTTCTTGACAAAGCCTTTAGAAGAACAAAAGTGTTTAATTTTGAGGAGGTCCCACTTTACCTATTTTTTCTATTTTTGGTCATGCTTTGAGTGTAAGGTTTAAGGAACTACCACCCACCACAAGATCTTGATGATGTTTTCTATAGTTTCTTCAAGGTGTTTTATGGTTGTATCTTTTATATTTAAATCTTTGATCCATTTTGAGTCAATTTTTATATAAAGTATGAGATAGGGGTCCTCCTTCTTTCTTTTGAATATAGATATCCAGTTCTTCCAGCACCATTTGCTGAATAGACTGTTCTGGCTTAGCTGGGTAGGTTTGATAACCTTGCCAAAAATCACTTGACCGTAGCTGTGAGGGTCTATTTCTGAATTCTCCATTCAGTTCCATTGGTCAACATGCCTATCTTTATGCAGTAGCTGTTTTTATTTCACCACTGTAGCTAAGTAATATGCTTTAAAGTCAGGAAATGAGAGTCCTCCAACTTCATTCTTCCTTTTTAAGGTGTTCAATTACCCTTACAAATAAATTTTCCAGTTCTGCAAAAAAGGCTGTTAGGATTTTTATTGGGATTGCATGGAATCTGCAAATCAGTTTGGGTAGAATGGACATTTAATGATACTTAGACTTCCAGTCTGTGAACATGGAATGTCCTTCTAGTTATTTAAGTCTTCTTCATTTTCTTTTAGCAATGTTATGTAGTTTTCTGAATACAGGTCCTTTATACTCTTGGTTAAGTTTATTCCTAAATATTTGGATATTTTAGTGACTATTATAAATTGAATTTTTTTTCTGATTTCTTCCTCAGATTGCTCATCCATAGTGTAGAGAACTCTACAGATTTTTTGTATAGTTATCTTGAATCCCACCACTTGCTGAACATGTCTATTAGTTCTAGTACCTTTGTTATAGATTTGTCAGAATTTTCTAGATATAGGATCATTTCACCAGAATAGTGAAAATTTTACTTCTTCCTTTCCTACTGGGTGACTTTTATTTCTTTATCTTGCCTAATTTCTCTAGCTAGGACTCCTAGCACAATATTAAATAACAGTGGTGACAGTGGGCACCTTTGTCTTGTTCCCTATCTCAGTGAAAAACTTTTAGTCTTTCACTGTTGAGTACAATGCTAGCTGTGGGTTTTTCATATATGACTTTACCATGTTCAGAAAGCTTCTTTCTATGCCAGTCTTTTGGAATGTTTTCATTAAGAAAGAATGCTGTATTTTTTTCAAATACCTTTTCTGCATCAATCAAGGGGATTATGTGATTTTAACTCTTTCTTCTTTTTTTTAATATAACCATTGAGGGTTTTAAGTTTCCCTTTCTATACTTTCTTTGCACTTCCCATAGGTTTTGATGTGTAGTGTTCTCATTTTCATTTGCCTTAAGATATTTACTGATTTCTCTTGCAATTTTTTCTTTTACCCACTAGATTTTTAAGAGTGTGTTGTTTAATCTCTATGTACTTCTGAATTTTGTCTTTTTCTGTCCATTACTTATTTTCAACTTCATTCCATTTAAAATCAGGGAAAATGTTTTGTATAATTTCAATCTTTTTAAAGTTATTGAGACCTGTCTTGTTACCCAACATATGGTCTATCCTTGAGAAAGATCCATTATCAGTAGAAAAGAATGTATATTTTGCTGTTTTGGGGTATAATGCTCTATAAATGTCTGTTAGGTCTAGTTCATTTATTATATTATTGAAGCTTGATGTTTCCACATTTATCCTCTGTCCAGACATTCTATTCAATGCTGTGAATGCTGTGTTGAAGTCTCCAACTTTTATTGCAGATACCTCTATTTCTCCCTTCAGTTTTGCCAATGTGTGCCTCTTGTGTTTTGAGGCACTCATGTTAGGTGTATAAATATTTATTATAGTTACTTCTTCTTGGTGATTTGCCCCTTTTATTAATATTTGATAACCTTCTTTACCCCTTATAACAGATTTGCATTTAAACTCTATTTTGTCTGCTATTAACCGTTCACTACTCCAAATCTTTTTTGAGTGCTATTTGTGTGGAATATCTTTTTACAAACTTTCACTTTCAACTGGGTTGTATCCTTACATCTGAGGTGAGTTTCTTTTAGAAAGCATAAAGATGGCTCATATTTTTTTTATCCATTCTGTACCTCTATATCTTTTGGCTAGTGAATTCAATCCATTAACAATCCTTCAGCTTTCTGTTGTCATATCTTACTATTTTCTGTCTTTTTTTTTTCACCCTTTAAGTTATCCTTCCTAATAATTGTCATCTCTACACTCTTTTCCAAGCCTCTTACCCTTGTTTTTACTTTCAGGTTATAGCACTCCCTTTAATATCTCTTGTTAATTTGGTCTTTTGGTAACATACTCTCAGTTTTTGTTTGTCTGTGAAGACTTGAAACTCACCCTCATCTTTGAAGGACATTTTTGCCTGATATAGATTTCTTGGTTCGAAGTTTTCTCTTTCAATACCTTAAATATATCATACCACTTTCTTCTTACCTTCAGGGTTTCTGATGAGAGATCAACACTTAGTCTTACTGAGGTTCCCTTGTATGTGATACTTTGCTTTTTCTCTTGCTCCTCTCAGAATCCTCTCTTTATCTCTGGTATTTGTCATTCTGAATAGTAAGTGTCTCAGAGTAGGTCTGTTCAGATTTATTCTGTTTGGGGTGTGTTGTCTTTGTCTATTGACATTTATGTCTTTCATATGGTTTGGGAAATTTTCAGTGATTATTTCCTCAAATAGTCTTTCTGCCTCTTTTCTGTTCTCTTCCCCTTCTGGGACACCAATAACATGTATGCTTGTGCATTTCACATTGTCATTAAATTCTCTGAGATCCTGTTCCATTTTTTTCCATTATTTTCTCTTTGTGTTCCCCTGTCTTTTCAAGTTCAAGCTGTCCTTGATTTCACTAATTCTGTCCTTCAGCAATTCATATCTGCTGTTATATGCCTATAATGTAGTTTTAAAAAAGATTAATTTATTTCTTTATTTCTCCCCCCACCTCCCTGTTGTCTGCTCTCTGTGTCCATTTGCTGTGTGTTCTTTCTGTGTCTGCTTGTATTCTCATTTGGTGGCTTTGGGAACCAATCCTGGGGCCTTCTGGAGTGGGAGAGAGATGATCACTCCTTGCACCACCTCAGCTCCCTATTCTGCTATGTCTTCTTATTGTTTCTCCTCTGTGTCACTTGTTGTGTCATACTGCTGCACCAGCTCTCCACATTGGCTAGCACTACTTACTGCACAGGGCAGCATTCCCATGTGGGCCAGCTCAGCACATGGGCCAGCCTGCCTTCACCAGGAGGCCCTGGGCATTGAACCCTGGACCTCCCATATGGTAAACGGGAGTCCAACTGCTTGAGCCACATCTATCTCCTATAATGTATTTTTAATCTCATCCATTTTGTCTTTCATTCCCATAAGCTCTATTACTTTTCTTTGCAGACTTTCAAATTGTTCTTTATGCTCACCCAGTGTTTTCTTAAAATACTTTAATTCTTTAATCATATTTCTTTCAACTCCTTGATTTGATTTAGGAAATTTGTGTGAATATCCTTGATTAGTTGTCTTACATCCTGTGTTTTGTCAGGATTTTTGGTCTGGGTTATCTCTTCCTGTTTATTAGTATGACTTGTAATTCTTTGCTTATGTCTAGGCATCTGATTATGTTGGTTGATTTACTCTGATGGTTAATTTCTCTTGCTTGCCTAATGTATTTGTTTCATGGCTCTTGTTTAATTTTTGGTTCAAGTTATTCTAAGTCTTTAAAATTGCCCAGCTTAAGTTATCAAAATTGGACCAAAGACTCACTAAGACAGTGTAGATCTGATACCAGGGTCTGGGATGAGAAAAACCTGAAGTGTTTTTCTCTTTGCAGTTTCCTGAGCAGACAGCAGGTGGCATTTTTTGGTGACTTTTTCCACAGAGGTGACTCTTTCAACCTCCAGTTGCCCATGATTCTGGTCTGAGATTCAAAGCTTGCTCTTTTGGCCAAATCCACTAAATTCTTCCTCTACTCTCTGCCACATCCTCCCTCTTCCCAGGGAGGAAGATGTCTGTTTCCCTCTCATTTGGCTGCAATGAGTCACTGGTTTCATCCATGCTGTTCATCTCGAGGTTGTGGGATGTGTCCCTTTCCCAGCTGTGGGTGTTATTAATTCATGGTTTTCATTTCAGCATCTTCTTCTTTCTGTTCCTCACCCTCCTGAGGGGTACACAGCACTCTCCTGGTCTGAAGATTACCAAAGCAGGTCCCTTGGACATCTTTTTGCCCCTCCTCATTTTTTTTTTTTTTTGAGACAGTTGAACCTTGCCTACCTACTCTGATACCATCTTCCCAGAATTTCAGTCATGTGTTTATTTAAACCTTTATTTTGTTAAGGTGGTGTACTACATTAATTGGTTTTCTTATGTTGAACCACCCTTGCATACCTGAAAAAATCCCACTTGATCATTGTGTATAGCTCTTTTGAAGTGCTGTTGGATTCAATTTGCTAGCATTTTATTAGGATTTTTGCATCTATATTCATAAGGGATATTGGTCATAATTTTCTTTTCTTGTGGTTTATTTATCTGGCTTTGGTAATGATGGTGATGTTGACCTCATAGAATAAGTATAATGTTCCTTCTTTGATGTTTTTGGGAAAATTGAGCAGCACTGTTGTTAATTCTTCTTGGAACATTTGGTAATAAAAATTCACCTATGAAGCCCTCTGGTCCTGGATTTTTCTTTTTTGGGAAGTTTTTGATTACTGATTCAATCTCTTTGCTAGATATTGTTTTGTTGAGCTCTTGTATTTCTTTTTGAGTCAAAGTTGGTAGTTTATATATTTTCAAGAATTGTCTATCTCAAATAGGTTATCTAATTTATTTGTGTACTCTTGTTCACAGTATCCTCTTATTGTCCTCTTTATTTCAGTGCGGTATCAGTAGTAATGTGCCCCCCTCCCCCCTTTCATTTGTGATTTTGGTTATTTGTGTCCTCTCTTCTTTTTTCTGTTAGTCTAGCTAAAGGTTAATTTTATTGATATTTTCATAGACCAAACTTTGGTTTTGTTGATTCTCTCTATTGTTTTTTATTCTCTATTTCACTGATCTCCACTCTAATCTTTGTTATTTCCTTCTTTCTTTTCACTTTGGGTTTAGTTTTTTCTTTTTATAGGCCCTCCTTTAGCGATCTCTGATGTGAGATCTTTCTTCTTTTTAAATGTAAGCATTTAAAGTTATAACTTTCCCTCTCAGCACTGCCTTTGCTGCATCCTCTATGTTTTAGAATGTTTTATTTTCATTTTCTTTTGCTTGCTATCAAGGTATTCCCTAATTTCCCTAGTGATTTCTTCTTTGACTCAGTATTGTTTAAGAGTATGTTGTTTAATTTCCACATATTTATGCATTTTCCAGTTGTTCCTTGTTATTGACTTTTACCTTCAATCCACTGTAGTCAGAGAAGACACATTGTATAATTTAAATATTTTGAATTAATTAAGATTTATTTTGTTACCTAGCATATGGCCTATTCTGGAGATTGATCCATGTATTCTAGAAAGGAAAGTGTATCCTACAGCTGTAGGATGAAGCATTCTATGTGTGTCTGTTAGGTCTAGCTGGCTTAGGGTATCATTGAAGTCTTCTATTTCCTTATTGATCTTCTGTCTAGATGTTTAGTCCAATATTGAAAATGTTGTATTGAAATCTACTCTTAATGTAGAGCCATCTATTTCTCCTTTTAAGTCTGTCAATATTTGCTTCATATATTTTTTGAGCTCTGCAGTTACTTGCATATATATTTTTGCTATGTCTTGTTGAATTGACTCTTTGATCAGTGTAGAATAACCTTCTTTGTCCCTTGTAACAGTTATTAACTTAAAATCTATTTTATCTCATATTGGTATGGCTATCCCAGCTCTCTTCCAGTTACTGCTTGCATGTATATTTTTTCATCCTTTCACTTTCAATCTATTTATGTCTTTGACTATAACGTGAATCTCTTATAAATGACATATAGTGGGGTCCTGCTTTTTCACCCATTCTGCCCATCTTTGCCTTTTGAGTATAGGGTTTAATTCACTACATTTAAAGTAATTACTGATAATCTATGAATTTCTTTTGCCCTTTTGCTCTTTTGTCTTTGTGAGTTTTATACAGTTTTGGACTCTCAGTTCTTCCATTAATGCCTACTTCTATTTTTAATTGTTTTTTTTTTTTAATTTTATACCATTTTGAGTCCCTTCTCATTTCTTTCTAAATATATTTTCCATGCATTTTTTATGCTTACAATGTATTCAAATTTAACATCTAAAGTCTTTAACAATTGTATCTGATTTGATACAAACTTATTTTCAATAGCATGCACTTACACATTTATATACCCCTCTAACCTCCATCTTTTTTGTACCCATTGCAAATTATAACTTTGTACATTGTAAGTCCAAAATATTGATTTTTCTTTACTTTTTATCCATTTACATTTTAGCACCTGTAAGAAGTAAAAAGTTGGGCCACCGGGACCAGCCCAATAAACGAGCAAACCGCCCCCCCCAAAAAAAAGAAGTAAAAAGTGGAGTTACATACCAAAAAATATTATACATTACAATAATACTTGTGTTAAATAATTTTTAAAATTTCATGTGGTTACCTTTACCAGAGTCTTTATTTCTTTATGTCATTTTGATGTTCTGTCTATTGCTCTTTCTTTTCAGTCTGAATTACTCTCTTTAGCATTGCTTGTAGTGCAGGTCTAGTGTTGATTAACACCCTCATCTTTTGTATATCTGCAAATGTCTTATTCTTTCTGTTTTGGAAGAAAATCTTGCTGGATATAAAATTCTTGACAATTATTTTCTTTTGTTACTTTACACATTTCATACCACTGCTTTCTTGTCTCCATGGTTTCTGATGAGAAATTGGCACTTAATCTTGCTGGGATTCCTTATTGGGATTTAATTTTCTCATGCATCTTTCAGTACTCTGTGTTTTTCCTTGGCATTTGACAATTTGATTACTATGTTTGGGCATGGTTCTATTTTAGCTTACCTGTTTGATGTTGGGCTTCTTGAATGTGTGCATTCATGTTCTTTGTTAAGCTTGGTAAGTTTTCTCTCATTATTTCTTTGAATATTTCTTCTGCCCCTTTCTCTCTTTCTTCTCCTTTTGCTATTCCCTTAATGCCTATATTTGTATACTTGATGGTGTCCCATAAGTCTCTTCAGTTCTGCTTGTTCTCTTGTATTTATTTTTTTATCCTTGGTCCTCAGCCTGAGTCGTTTGTGTTATCTTGTCTTTGAAATCACTCATTCTTTCTTCTGCCACCTCCAATCTGCTTTTGAAACCATCTAAGAAATTTTTCATTTCAGCTATTGTGTTCTGCAGCTCCAGTATTTGTTTGTTTTTTATTGAAATTCTCGGAGATTCTCATATTGTTCATTCATTTTTTTTCTTTGTATCATTTAGCTCTTTCTGTGTTTTCCCTTTTATCCTTGATCATATTGAGGATAATTTTTCAAAGTCTTTGTCCTGTGGGTCCAAAGTGTGTTCTTCTTCATTGATGGTTAAAGGATTTGATCTTGTTTCTTTGGATGGGCCATCATTTACTGTTTCTTTGTTGGTCTTGTAATCTGTTGTTGTCCCCTTTGCAGTTTATTATTTTAAAGCGTTAACTCTGTTACTTAGTTATTCTTTAAGACAGAAACCAATCAAAACAAACCAAAGCAAAAAAGCACCTTTCACAATCCTTTCAAATTATATCTACTTTGACTGGTGGTCTTTTTAAGAGCTCAGCCCTCCTATCAGTAATATCAGTCTGAAGCAGAAGGGATGTGAGGGGTCCTTTCTGTCCTATCTGAGTCAGCATGGAGCCAGAGCATTGATGCCTACTCACTTTGAAATGGACCTTGCTGGCTCTTGGGTGCTCTTTTGAGTGACTTAATGCATGTAGTCTTTGCCCTAGGCTGCTTCAATTTTTCATGCTGTCCTTGTTGCCTGCAAGGTGCTTTTCTACCCTCATGACAAACTCTGGATGGGTGAGCTCAAGCAAGTTCTTTGGTTCAGTCTTTCAGACTTCCACACCACAGATTGGTACTGACATACATGCATCCCAGTATGTGCACAGTGGCCACTCTGCTCCCTCTGGAATAGGGCCAGAGATCCACAATGGAAGTGCAAGCTGGTTCCATCATGTATTTGTGAAGGTGTGAAGGAGGAACCTGCAAGGGCACCAGCAGTTTCCTTTATGGCTTTTGAAGCTATGTTTTTGGATTCAGCATTTGCCCAGTTAATGCAGCCCTTAAACTGTTTGAGCTCACATTGCTGTTTGATCTCACATCTCCTTATCTCTCTACTTGTCGTTTTTGTTTCCTACAGTCTGTAGATGGACTTCTTCTATTTATTCACATTTTTCCAGTCTCCCAAAATCTAAGTGTTTGAGCAGCTCTAACTTGCTATTGCCCTAACTCTGGCCCTGCCTCTGTATGAACTTTTACTGTGAGATCCAAATATCACTTGGCAATATCCATTTTGCCTATTTGTTCAAATTCTCCAGAGGGAGGATTGTATAGTTAGTGCTTAGTCAATGGATTGGTTTTCCTTAGTCAAGTGTCCAAATTAGTTCAATTATCTGGAGCTGGGGCTGTGAGTATTGTGAGGTCATGAGGTAATTATAGGACCACAGCAGCTATACACAATATGTTTTGAGAAAAGATAGCTGAGAGAGGGACAAGCTCCCCAAAAAGTTCATTTCATAAACTCTGTGCTATATAATTTGAATTAAGAAGAATTTTCAGATGTAAAATTTTCAATATGATTTGACATTGAAAAGCATGGCTTATTTGTTGATAGCATCTATAAAATCTCAAGGAAATTGTAATTGAATTCTGTATTAGTCCAGGTTCTCTATGGAGAAAGAACCAACAAGGAATATCTGTAACTAGTATGAGATTTTATAAAACTGTCTCATCCAACCATGGCAATACACAAGTCCAAATTCCTCAGTGCAGATTGCAAACCAGGGACTCCAATGAAGGTCCTTGATGAGTTCCCAGGAGACGCTGTCTGAAGTACAGATGGGAGTTCTCTCTCTCAATGCTGAATCACTTCCCCTTTTAAGCCTTCAACTGATTGGATGAGACCCCACTTATTGCTAATAACAATCTTCTTAGTTGATTGTAGATATAACCAACCATCTATGGAATCAACTCATTGATTATTAAAATCCATGAAATGCCCTTGTTTTACAATTAGCCCAGTGTTTGCTTGACCAATCAACTGAGCACCATTATCTGGTTGAGTTGACATATTAGCCTAACCATCACAAATTCTACAAATTCTACAAATTCTACCTCGTACTGGACATAGGGTTTTGTGCATAGCCCTGAGTCAGGTCTAACCCTTCCCACTCATAAACAAAAATGCAAATCACATTAATTCTGAAGAGTTGTATTTGATTGCCATACCTCTAAGGATTTGATAAATACTTCTAATGTCATCTATGCCCTAAAACTAATGGAAATTCTGTCATCTCTTTTGACAAAGGGCAGATGGCCTAAAGCATGTGAAATGGGGCAATTAGCTACCAACCTTAAAACACATACCCCTTGTTGTACATCTTTCAAAGTAGTTTTCTTATTGTGGACAAATCCAATGTTGTTTTTGTAGAAATAGCTTAAACTGCTTTTAAAAAGATGTGAAAGTAGAAAAGTCAGGCATCTCTTTGACCTTGGACAAGGACTGAAAAATTTGGGCAACCTAAATCCTCTTATTAGCAAATATAATGTTTAAAATACATATTACTGTTGACTTAGGAAAGTTTGCCATTTTTTAAAAGTGCTACAAAGCAATTACCCTTTTTCAAAGAACTAGGGATAAAGATCAAGCTAAGGCTAGAGTAAAAGAATGAGATAGTATCAGTTTTGATAATTCTTTAAAAACTTTTTCCCCCTTCTCTGCTTATTATTCCCATCCAGTTCTTTATTTTGTGGGATAACAAATCAACCTTGTAGACTGATTAAAAGGATTTAAAAAGCTGACAAAAGCTTTTATGAACTTTCAGATATTCGACTTGTATTGCCCCAGTTTACCTTTTTTTCCAGAGACAAGCCTTCTTATTGTAAGGGAAAATAGTCACACGACCTGTGGTTGACTCTGTTGCTTATTATTACTATTTAAAGCAACAGGGATTTCTTAAAACATAAGGAATATATTCTTTGGTTAATGCTTTGGAGGGACAGTATTAGTATAATAAGCCTACAAACAATGTGTATTTGGGGTTGACAGTCAGTGATGAAGGCATTTCCTAGGGTAGTGAAATGTGTATTTAGTATTTATTTTGCCCGTGGGAGAATTCTTTTTGTTGTTTTTGTTTCTTCTTTCCTTGAGAATAGCTCTCTTTCTAACATTATTTTAAGGGTCATTTCAGACCAAAGTGCTTCAGGTCATTTTCCAGTTTCATGCAGATTCTTGGTGTTTGGTTTGTGTGTTAGAAGGAGATTATGTTCTCTGTTTGAAAAGGATGCTAATCACATAAGTTAAAATAGCCAGTTACACTTGTAGGCTAGATTCAATATATTGTTGGTTTCCCTACTGGCAGGCTCGTTTTAAGACTCCATGTCCAAGTGGAATCTAAGCACCCTCTCGATATAGAGGTGGAGTGGACATAACCATCCCAGAGTCCACAGAACGGAGGAATAGAGTATGGATTAGAGTAGACTTACTGATATTCTATTCTGGAACTGTTGTGATTAGTAATGGAAGTAAATGTAGCATTGAGATGAAGAAAGTGGCCATGGTAGCTGCTGAGGGTGGGGAGTGGGAAGCAGAGATGTGATGTGGGGGCATTTTCAGGACTTGGAGTTGCCCTGGATAGTACTGCAGGGACAGTTACTGGACATTGTATGTCCTGCCATGGCCCACTGGGTGGACTGGGGGAGAGGGTAAACTTAAATGTGGACCATTGACCATGTGGTGCAACAGTGCTCAGAGATGTGTTCACCAAGTGTAGTGGGTGTCTCATGATGATGGAGGAGGTTGTTGTTATGGGAGGAGTGGGGTGAGGGGGGTGGGTGGGTATATGGGGACCTCATATTTTTTCAATGTGACATTAAAAAAAAATAAAGACAAAGGCATTTTAAAAAAAGACTCCATATCAAGGGCAGAGATGTTCAAGAGAGACTGTCTCTGGTGTATGTGTCTGTGTGTGAGAGAGAGAATGTATGACTGGGAAGAAGGCTCTTAGAAAATTACAGAATGCAGGAAAAAGCTGCAAATACAGAATTTTGTTTATGGCAAACTTGGGTGGATCTGTACAATTAAAACATGCTGAATTAAGTCAGTTCAGTAATGCAAAATGGTACAGCCATTTGGAGAAACTGGCAGTTTTTTTTACTTTTAAAAAAATTTATTGAAGTATATCACTCATACTAAACACACATAAACAATAAGTGTATAATAATAGTTGTGAACTTACAAAACAAACATACAGAACATCATACAGGACTCTCACATAACTCGCCCTACCACCAATAACTTACATTGTTGTTAAACCTTTTTAACTAATGATTAAAGAGCATTGTTGGGAAACGGACTTTGGCCCAGTGGTTAGGGCGTCCGTCTACCATATGGGAGGTCCGTGGTTCAAACCCCGGGCCTCCTTGACCCGTGTGGAGCTGGCCATGCGCAGTGCTGATGCGCGCAAGGAGTGCCGTGCCACGCAAGGGTGTCCCCCGCGTGGGGGAGTCCCACGCGCAAGGAGTGCGCCCGTGAGGAAAAGCCGCCCAACGTGAAAAGAAAGAGCAGCCTGCCCAGGAATGGCGCCGCCCACACTTCCCGTGCCGCTGACGACAACAGAAGCGGACAAAGAAACAAGACACAGCAAATAGACACCAAGAACAGACAACCAGGGGAAGGGGGGAAATTAAATAAATAAATAAATCTTTAAAAAAAAAAAAAAAAGAGCATTGTTAAAATATTACTACTGAACAAAGTATTTTCCCCCAATCAATCTTATTATTATCTTTATATCATTTATATATGAACATACATAAACAATTAAGTGTACAGTAAAAGTTGTGAGCTTACAACGCAAACATGTATAACATCATACAGGGGTCCCATACATCAACCCTCCACCAACACCTTGCATTCTCATGAGATGTTTGTTACAAATTACAAAAGAATATTGTCAAAATCTTACTACTAACCATAGTCCTTATCTTACATTTGATGGCAGTTTCTTAAAAAGTTAAATTTATACCTCCCATACCATTTAGCCATTTCTCTTCTAGGTACCTGCCCAATAGAAATGAAAACATATGCCTACACATAGACTTGTGCATGAATGTTCATAAAAGTATTACTTATAATAGTCCCTAACTGGTAGCAAATGAATGTCTATCAACTGGTGAGTGGATCAACAAAATGTGGGATATCCATTCAACGAAATATTGCTTAGCCACATATAGGAGTAAGTTAACTGTTCAAGCAACACGTGTGATCTCAAAAACAGCATACTAAAAGAAATAAGTCAGATATAAAACACTACTTATGTCATGATTCCATTTTTATATAGTTCTAAAAAAGGCATAGTGACACTGACAGATCAGTCGTCATCTGTGGCTGGGAGTGAGCATGGGTGTTTGAATGGCAAACCTCAGGAAGGGACGGTTTGAGGCAATGAAAATATTCTGCTGATTGTATTCCTGAATGCATGTGTGCATGCATTTGTCAGAAGTCATAAAACTATACTAGGAAAATGGATTAATTTTATTGTTTAATTATACCTCAATAAAGCTGTAAAAAATTCACATGTAGCTTTTAAGAGAAAAAAGTCAATCTGGTGTTGGCCCATTTTAACTACCATTTGTACTCTTTGTATGGCAAAAATTGAACAGCGTGTACTGGCATTTTAATCATTTAATATTAATTTTGTCATAGCAAAAATAACATTGAACCAAGAAGATTAATTTATTCATGTTTGCTTATAGACCCATCCTCAATAGGGTAAAGAGATGGTAAGTTTTGGTTTTTCAATTTCTCTCATTGAATAAACGGCATTGATTAAGAGTGCTGACACATGATAACTCAAGATGTCTTTTAATTAATTAATTTTTCTTGGCTCTTTCATCATTGCTAAAATCAATGTTGCAATAAGGCTAGCATCTTATACATTATATTTTTCATAGAGCATGGAAAGAAAGGTTGAGAATTGTCCCTTTGCTAATATAAGGAATAGGAAAAGCTTGTTAATTCATTTATTTATTTTTTGCCACTAAACTATTCATTCTTATTTAGAATCTTTGTGCTGAAAATCTTTAAACTATTTTAGTTTCTTTTTACATTTAAGGGTATGTTATCCTTTTACTTTCCAATGTTTTCTAAACCAGATTCTATCCTATTTGTATGTCTAGTTCAATGAATATTTTATTTTGGAAATCAAAGACCCTGCAAAATAAAACATAACCCTCTAAAATTAAGATATTTCTTTTGGCCTTATGGCCTTCACTTGAAGAAATGTCAGAGCCAGTTCCCAAATTCTAGATTATTTATAGGTGACGACACTGAAGTTTGTAAAAAGTAATGGACTAGTTTAATACCCCAGTTTTGTTGGTGTACCCAGAGCTCTATCCTGCAAGGTGCCTGTTCTAGTGCCCTTTTCACTATGCCTTGGAAGACAATACTTTCTCCAGTTATCCTGAATTGAATAAATTACTCATTCTTTGCAAAGATGCGCTTAGTCTTTTATGTATGTATGTTTTGATCCTAAGTTGAAGAGCAATGCAAAAAATAGAAACTTCTTTGAATGAACTAACAGTCCTTGGAACACTCAATTAACAGGATGGTTCTCGATGTGTTCCACTGTCATCAGCAAGAAATCATCATCAACAATAACCCTGTACCAGAACCAGAGCCAGGTACTAATACTGATGGTAGGGCCAAGGAGTGGGTAAGGACCCTGAGTATAGTGAAGGAAAGGCATTAGGGAAAATTATGTGACTCTTCGCAGTTTGGTCTCAAGACCTGACTATTGAAGTTTCTGTTGTATATTGAATTGACTTATCGTTGCCCTCACATGGCTTCCCTAAATCTTTCATTATAGTTTTAACAAGAATCATGTCACCTGTACATTGTCATAGTTAAGTTCATATGTTAATTTGGCTTGGTTATGGATTTAAATCATCAGTAAGTTGATTGCATTTATGGTGACCACATCTACCATCAACTAATGAAATTGCCTTCAACAAGGAGAGAAATCTAATCCAATCAGTTAAAGATCTTAAAGGACAACTGATGACTGCAGCTGTCAGAAGGAAGAATTTCTGTCTGTTCTTCAGCCAGCCAGCTTTTCCTGGGGAATTCAGAGAAAACTGTCATTGGAGTTCCCGGCTTGCAGCCAGCCCTGCAGAATTTGGACTTATCCATTTCCACAGATGTGTGAGCCAATTTCTATAATAAATCTCATATATTTACGTATATATATGTTCTGTCAGTTCTGTTTCCCTTGAGAACTCTGACTAATACACATATAATTCCTTAAGAATTGATTGAAATGGCACCACTTTTGCCTAAGATATGTAGGAAAAGCAATGACATTCCCAGTCATCTCCCTCTCTTCTTGCACAAGAAAACAAGCTAATGCTGCTCTAACACTTCCATGCCTTTGTCTATGCTATTCCGCTGCCTCTCCCTTCAACCTGGCTAATTCTTATTCTCTTTCTTCAAATCTCAGCCCTTAGAAGCTTTTCCTGACCTCCCCAGGTAGAGGTCATCAGTTCCTCTTTCATAGTCCAGATGTATCTTTTATACTTCTTTTCACTTCTAATTATAACTATTTATTGACCCATCTTCCCGTTCTTTGAGGATTTGTGTCTGTATCACCTAGAACAATTATGGGCAAATTGTAGGTTCTTTAATGAGCAGATGTATTAATGAAAACTCAGCACAATGAACCTATTTGGTTGCTCAAAAAATATCCTTTATGTGATTCACTTTCTGAGTTGACAAAATAAGTATGGAAAACAGTCTAAGTATCACTGTCAGAAAACTCAATCTAGGCATTGGGAGTGTAATATTTTCCTTCTCCGGTTTGAGGGCACAAAATAAAGTCATTTTGCCTTTAGTATTCAAATGACAGTGGCTTGTAGCTCCTAACTCCTCAGATTAGAAAAAGGCTTAGGGTATCCTTAGGGTTCCTCTCACCAAATAATCCTAAAACTTTATTAATCAGTCTCCTATTAGTTTGCATTTTTCTTAGTGACCCAGATGAGTGAATTCAGAAACACCCCAAGAGGGCATTCTCCCGGCTGCAAGTCCCTGGAGAAGACCTGGCTCCTGGTCTCTCTGTTTTCAGCTATAATGCAATGCTAGTAAGAGAGCAGAGCTGGGTTGTCCCAAGAGTTCCCAAGTTGTCCAGGTTGTGTGAAAAAATACCCAGGACATTCACCTTAGTACCTCAGCTTGCTTCTATTTCTAAGGAGGATGTTTTTTTTTCCAGTGTCATGCTCATTCAGGGCTATTTTGCAGCCACAATTCTTGGGATCTAAGTGATATAGTTATGATAGATCAATCTTTCAATTCATATGTTTTACATCAATATTTCCCAAGGCTCACTCTTTGGGCCTAGATGGCAGAGGGAGGATGAGGCCACACATTATGCCCTGAATGAGCTCATCTTGGAAGGCGATTCTGCTCCCCTATCCTTTAAAGGCTCAGTCCTTATTCCTCTCCACTTGCTAATGGGGCTGGAACTCAGAAACACCCCTTGAAACTGGAGGTCTTTGATGAATTCTTTCAATGAAAGCATTGAGATTACTAATAAAATTCCATAAAAACAAGGTCGGTCTGAATTAAACAAGCTACTGTGAATGAAACTCCTGATTACAAGAAACAAAGAGAAGAAAACTGGCTTTCAGAAGCTCAAGTGCAGAAGGACTTAAAGGCAGTGATCCTGCTGGGAGCCCAGCTGGAAAAGGGAAAGATTACAGAAAGCTTGATTATGAGCAAGCCAGGCCAATGCGATCAGAGAGGAGGCAAAAAGAAGAGAAGCTCCTTAGAACTTCAAATAGTGGGTGAAAGCGGACTCTAACACCCAGTGGCTCTCAAGAAGACACCCTTCTTATTGTCACCATGACCGTGGCGAGCTTGTCAGGGAGATACTGGCAGCCCTGGGACCTAGTTACCTCATTCCATTATTAGAAAGATTTGACTGTGATCTGAAAATGGTATATCTTTTCCCCATCATTCTCATTTTTAAAAACTCTGGCATCTCTGAATTACCAAAAATTCCCATAACAACCATCATTTTTAAATGTATATTTTTCTGGCATGGTTATAATTTCTAATACATTCTAAATTTATTTCTCAGTATTTTATTGTAAGATCTGATGTTTGAAATTAGGTGTTATAGATTACTAACTATCTCATTAGAATTCAATTTAAAAAATGGGTAATTGTTTTTATTCCCTTTTTCTGGATAAGGAAACTAAGGATCAGAAGGGCTGTCAGGGGAGCTGTGCATCAGAAGTCACATACCTGGTAAATAGTAGGCACAGGATTTAAATCCAGATCTGTGTGACTCAAAAGCTTGTGTTCTTTCCAACCATCTTCAGTTCTGGAACCTAGGAAATGAAAATGAACTGATATATTGGAAAAAAACATTCAGTTATGTGGGTAGAAACAAAAACTGTTTTTCCCAGATAATCAGAAAATTTAATTAATAATGTTATTATTATTATGAACTATATTATTATACTTCCAAGTTTCCTACTTTATTGATTACTGTATATAACCTAAAGACAATCCACACCTTCAGTTTTGAGTGAAGCTATGACTTTGGAGTTAGAGCACATTTTCAACAAAAGTAACATCTGAATAGGGGAAATGTAAACTAAGCTTCTGAAAGAACCTATACTAAACTTAATTAAAAAAGAGATAAAGCAAGAATATTTTTTATAATTTTTCTCAGATCAGTAATTGTTAATAGCTAATATATATTGAGTGCTTGTATATGTCAGACTTTGTGTTAAGCACTGTACATGCAGGATCTTGTTTAATCCCCACTTGAAACTTTTGTATTAAGAATAATTTTTATCATCAGTATTCCATATTACAGATGGGGAAATTGGAACTTAATAGTTGATTCTCACCTAATATCATGCTCTCAGTAACTGGTTGGACCTGGATTTGATGTCAGAACCTGCTCTCTCCATCAAAAATTTAATATATGAATTCATCTGCCACATATTCAGCTAATAATGTATTTTTTATTGTTTGAATAAGATTAGTTTTTATCACATTAGAATTTTATTTTTAATAAGGAAGTTGTAGGTTTACAGAAAAATCATGTAGAAAATGCAGAGTTCTTTATATATTCCCCCTCCCCCATTATTAATGCCTTGCATTTGTGTGGTACATTGTTACAACTGATGAAAAAATTATTATCATAATTGTAGTATTAATTGTAGTCCATGGCTTATATTAGGGTTCACTGTGTTGTATAGGCTTATCCTATGGGTTTTCCTTTTACTTTTTATTTTAATAACAAATATTAATATACAATCTAAAATTTTTCCTTTTGATCACTTCAAATATATAATTTAGTGCCAATAATTACTTTCACAGTGTTGTGGCTCCCATCGCCACCTTCCATTACCCTAACTTTTCCATAATCCCAAATAGAAACTCTTTGCAATTTAAGCATTAACTCCCCATTCCCTCTTCTGACCCTGGCCCCAGATAACATATATCCTAGTTTCTGACACTATGAATCTACTCATTCTAATTATTTCATATCAGTGATATCGGACAATATTTGTCCTTTTGTGTCTGGTTTATTTCACTCAACATGATGTCTTCATGGTTCATCCATGTTGTTGCATATATCAGAACTTCATTCCTTTTAATAGCTGAATAATATTCCATTGTATGCAACTATGACATTTTGTTTATCCATTCATTGGTTGATGGACATCCGGCTTCTTCCATCTTTTGAAAATTCACATGAAAATTTGATGTTATCAGCACAGTAGCACAGGGTGCACACTTAGGAGGAGATTAAAATATTTTTGTTTAATGAAGACCTGTCCCCATATACATACCTTTCATTCCAACTGATATTGGAGGACCAGTATACTTTGTGAGCAAATGGAAGCAAGCAAATAGGGCTTGGTTTTGAGAAAAAGATAGGTCAAACATGTTATTCAGTAAACCAAAGTGAAGAGACTCCAGATATTGCAACTGGAAACTTTTCAAAGAAAGCAGTGTTCCTTGGTCATTTCCATATAAGAGACACAAGAGTTGGAATTCAATATCTCTTTTTCTTTGGAGAAAATGAATTCAGCTTCTGTCAGCTGATAAAATTTGAGCAAGGGAGAAAGGAACCCTGTGCTTCTTCCAGGCAGATCACAGATTCTGACTGTTGCTTTGTGATTGCGGCTGTATGCTAGTGGATGCTGTCAATGGGCTCCAGAGCAAAAGCAGCTAGGGCCCCCAATAGACATGCTTGGTGTGCCTGGGTCATTTGTGTCTTCTGAGTTTGCATTACTGCGCTTGGTATTCATTTTACTGGATGAATAGAGTCACATTGACAAATGAAGCCTGGGTGCTTCCAAGTTAACAAGAGCTATCAGGCAAAATGCTGGGGCAAGAAGCCACCTAAATCAGGGGTGAGGTATGGGGCCTCAGTTACCTCACTGCCTGGTTTGTATCTGAGCTCCATATCTTCAAGGGTGTTTGTGAGTCTGTGTATTCTAAGTGTCCACTCTTTTAAGAGGATGTTTTTTAAATGGAGCATGGATGTGTTAATACATGAAAAGCTATCAGAATAGTGCATGATTCATGTTAGCTTAAAGCACATACTTCAGGTCAATCCAATTTAATGCTGCTTTTGCTGTTCTTCTAGATTTTTGTAAAAGGAGTAAATGTTTTATGATAGGCACTGCCTAAAGGTTAACTTGCTTTTCTAGTCACAACTCCTAGCTCTGTTCTTTCTCCAGGGTTTTCTCACACTATTTCAGTCAGGAACAACTAAAAGAAGATGGTGTTTTTCTATCCAAGGGTCTTTGTTTTCTTTATTATGACCCTAGATGTGGAGTATTTAACCTTGGTTTGGTGCCTTTAACTTTCTGAGCACATGCATTTATTAGAGCTTGCATTTATTAAGCACTTACATATTCCAGGTACTGTGTTAAGTACTCTAAATGTATTTATAATAATATGTAATGTATATATTATTTCCATTTTACATGTAGAGAAACCACAGGCTAGATTGATTAAGTATCCAAGGTCACAGAACAGGGAAGTGGAGGAGTGAGGATTCAAATTTAGGTAGCATGACTCCAAATCCTGCACTCAAAGCTACAAAGCCATATTGCTAATTACTTTTATTTTGTTCATTGGTGAAAGATTGAAGTCCCAAACCAAGCTGGACATTTTGTAAATACAATCTATGGTGCATGTGGAGAGTCAAGGAAATAAAGAAGCACATAGATGGGTATATCCCATGACCACTCGTAGAAGAAAAATTTAATGTGGATTTGTGTTAGATCACAGTTAAAGAATGAGACCAGGAGCAGGTCCCTCTTCCTCTTAAAGAGTGGACACTTAGAATACACAGACTCACAAATATGGGCAAACAAGAACAAGCTGCGATGCTGTCTCTTGTCCTCTCCAGACTTAGTGAAGAAGAAAGGAGAAAAGATTTAGACAAAGCGGAAGTAAATGGTTAAAATTTTTCATCTCCAGACTAATAATGTAGCATATCAGCACTAGCCGACAGTGGTGAGCTCAGTGGAGCTGTTCCGGTAACCTGTGGATCTCCAAGGAAACTGGGAAGATCTCATTAATTCCATGACATTCTGTCACAGGAAGCACAGCTCCTCTTTCTGGGCAAGGTTTAGCAGACACAACAGCACTGGCAGACTCCAGGTATGTATCCTATTTCTTCAGGCTGCCATGTAGAACCCTCCATTATGGGGCAGCTGGTGTAGTCCTAACTTTTATCAAGATAGTCAGGCATTTAGATGCCCAGACACACATGTCTCAACAATCTTTTAAAATAATATAGTAAAAACCAAATCTAATTCTGTTGTTTGCATCCAAATTGTTGTGTTATAATCGGATTGCATGAGACAACTTTGTCAGTAGACCTAAAAGCTTCTACTAATTTAGAGGACAGTCTGGCAATCAAGGTAAGACAAGTCTTACTGCAAAATGGTTTTTGTTTGGTGGAGCTTAAGACCCTAAGGGAATTGTCCCAGAAGCTAGGAAACCCTACCAACACTAAACTCCTTTGGATGATACTTCAATCTCTTCATCTTTGTGTAAGAGGTATGAACCTACATACTTTTATATATTTGATAAGAACCAACAAAATCAGATATTGACTAGCTTACTAGCCGGTGGTAGTGTACAGTGAACACTTTGAAAATATGTGTAAGAATTTCTGTGCATAATCTCAAGTACAAGAAATATAGCTTTATTTCTTTTTAACTTTGCTCCTATTGTGCAGAAACATAATCTCTGCCAATTTGTGATTCCCACCTTCCTTCTGGGATTGTATTTAAGCTGACTTATGTAATGAAGTCCAAGGCATTGGTGGGAGAGAAGAAGGAAGCAACTAGCTCTGAATATCATGCAGACATCCAATGAAATGTCAATTGCCCCATCAGTTATTGCATTGGTGTATGCTGGCAGGGTCTTCCTTAGAAGGCATGGGGCAACTCAACCAGTATGGAACAGGTGAGCCCAAGATAACTGCAGTTGGGAAAAAAGTACATTGTTGGTATCTTTCTAAGCCCTTTGGGATATTATTGAAGGGAGAAAGTTTTGAAATTAAAATAAATTTTTAAAAAAACATATAGAAAGTAGAGAGCAGTGAACCTTCAAATACTAATCATCCAGTTACAAGAGTAAAAAATTCATAGTCACTCTTGTTTCCTTTATACACCCCCTCCCATAGGTATTTTAAAGCAAATCCCAGACAATATCTTATAACACTAATTTTTTTTGGTATCATTTTTTTAAAAAAGAATCTTTAGATTACATAAATGCTACATCAAAAATATGGGGCGGGGGGAAGCAAATGGTTGAACACCTGCTTCCTATGTATGAGGTCCTGGGTTCAATCCTCAGTACCTCCTAAAAAAAGTAATTTGCTAATATAAAAAAATATATAGGGGATTCCCATATGTTCACCCCCCTCCCCCTCCCTGACTCTCCCCAATTAACAACATCTTTCATTAGTGTGGTACATTTCTTATAATCAATGAACACACATTGAAGAATTGCTACTAACCATGGTCTATACTTTACATTATAGATTATGCTTTGCCCTGCACAATTTCATAGATTTTGACAAAATGCATAATGGCTTGTATCTGTCACTGTAATGTCATGCAAGACAATTCCAACATCCCCCAAATGCCCCATTGTACACCTATTCTTCCCTCTCCCTCCCCTCAGAACCTCTGGTGACCACTGCCTTTGTATCAATGATACACATTCTTCCATCATTATAATAATATTAAGTCTACTTTAGTCCATAGTTGTATTCCCCCCTTATGTTTGTTCATTCTCAATATTGAGGATTTTGGAATAGTAATGCCCACTCTGTTTCTAACTGAGAGGGGTCTTAAATTCCATGAGGCAGATGGTTGGAACTGTTGTGCCCGCAGTTGTTGATACTCTGTTTTTTGGGATGGTCATAGTTCATCATCATCCCTTTGTTTGGTGCCTTGGGGGAGTCCAATGAACTGGAGAGTAAGTGCTGCAATTCTGCTGAGATTCAGAACTGAATAGGCATATGAACAGACTGAAGATTTAAGTTTCTGGGCTATATATTTAACAAGTATAGTGCTATTTATAGGTTCAAATAAAATGGGCAGAAGAGCCATGTGTAGGGAAATTATAAATGAGTCTAAATCTGTTACATTGAGGATCATATATTCCAAAGTAAGGCCCATTGATAGGGTGACAAATTCCTGAGATTGTCTGCCCTGCCTATAATGTCTAGTTGTCTATAGAGCACTCAGGAGCCCCTCTGTTTGAGTCACTGTTCTGTGGCAGTCAATGTGATCCTGCTGAGACATGCTTAAGAGTAACCTTTGGAATGACCTCCCAACTCACTTTGAAATCCCTTAGCCATAAAAACTCGTTGGTATTTATTATTTCCCCCCTTTGGTCAAGGTCTTTTCCAGTTGCATTGCTAGTTGGTGCTTGGTAGTGATCCATCAGTGCCAGGGAGGCTCATCCCCGGGAGTCATGTCTCACATTGGGGCAGGGGGAGAAGGTAGTGTGTTTACCTGCTGAGTTTGGTTTAGAGAGAGGCCGAATTTGAGTAATAAGGAGGTATTCAGGAGGTAGCTCTTAGGCAATATATTAAAATAATACTAGGCTAAGATTCAATTTCATAAGAGCAGTCATGAATATTAAGGGCCTGACATAATGATCTGTTCTCCTTCACTAGGCACTGCCCATGTACTCAGAGAATTCTTGCTGCTCTATTTGAGAATGTAGCAGGATTTTGCAGGATGGGAATTCAATATGCTTCAGAAAATGCATAGGTCTCCACCCACTGAGACAATGCCACATGACCACTTGAACATATTCATATGCCATAGAGGCATGTTCCAGGTGTACCTCACCCAACACATCCCCCCATCACTGACACCCCAAACCAGTGATCCTCCCTTCCACAGTTGTGACCCTTCTGCAATCCAAAATCTCCCCAAAAGCAAAGCCAAAAAATAAACAAATAACAATAATAATAAAATAAAATAATGATAATAAGAACGAATAAAATTTAGAAATTAAAAAAAAATCCATGGTGTCTTTCACCACCATAAGAATTTTGTCTTTTATGTACAGTGACTGTTTTTTCCATATGTTCCCCCAATGTCTTTTTTAAAAAATTTTACCTTCAAGAAGCTTTAGGTTACAGAAAAGTCACATAGAAAACAGGGGATTTCCCTATACCCAACCCTCTCCCTTTCTCCCATTCTCTGCTATTAATAATATTTTACATGTATATGGTACATTTATTAAAATTGATATACAAATATTGAAGCATTGTTACTAACTATGGTCAGTGGTTTACATTTTACATTGTACACTTTAATAGATTTTGACAAAATTTAAAATGTCCTGTATCTGTCATTGCAAGGTCATGCAGAACAATTCCAATGCCCTGAAAATGCTCTATGTTCCATCTATTCTATTCTTCTCTCCCCCTCCATTGGAATCTATGGTAACTACCAAGTTTCAATTTTTGAAGAATGAGGTTCATAGTTACACGCAATAATACTAAGGACTTGACATATTCATCTCTTTTCTTTAATTAGGTACTGCCTATGTTCCTGAGAGATTCTTGCCCCTCTAATTAAAGCATAACAGTACTCTCCAGGATGGGAGTTTAAAATTTTCTTGTTTATCATGTGGATTTCCACCCACTGAGATAAGGCACACTATGGTAAGATGAGCACTTTCATGTTTCATAGAAGCGTGACCCAGGTGTGTCCTATCCTGCATATCCCCCCCATCCCTGATGCCTGTGCTAGTAACCCTCCCTGTCATATTTGCCAAAAGAACATTCTCACCATTTTAGTTTTTTTTAAGATTTATTTTTATTCTTTATTTCTCCCTCCCCCAGTTGTCTGCTCTCTATGTCCATTTGCTGTGTGCTCTTCTGTGTCCACTTGTATTTTTGTCAGTGGCACTGAGAATCTGTGTCTCTTTTGTTGCATCATCTTGCTGCATCAGTTCTCTGTGTGTGTGGTGCCACTCCAGGGAAGGCTGTGCTTTTTTTGTGTGGGCGGCTCTCCTTGGGAGTGCACTTTGCACGTAGTGCTCCCCTATGTGGGGGACACCCCAGCATGGCAGGGCAGTCCTTGCATGCATCAACACTGTGCATGGGCCAGCTCATCACATGTGTCAGGAGGCCCTGGATTTGAACCCTGGACTCTCATGTGGTAGGCAGACGCTCTATCCATTGAGCCAAATCTGCTTCTCCCCTTGTAGTTTTAATCACAGACTTGCAAATTCCTAGAGTTCACCTGTTCCTTCCTCCAGCCCTCCCCCAGTTCCATGGATAGTCCAACCCAAGTCTCCCACCCTCACATTCTAGTACCATTGAACCCAATCATATCACTGCACCACTAATCACTTCCATTCACTGCCCAATCATTCCCTTCCATCTTATCATAGATTTTGCCCATATTGAGCATCAGCTCACCACCCTCTATTCCCTTTCTGTCTCTTGATAACCAATCTTCCAGACTACTGAATTTGTTTAAGTCATATAAGTGAGTCTGCTCAATTTGCTTGTTATATAAGTTAAGGTCATGTAATATTTGTCCTTCAGTGACTGGTCTGGCTACTTTATTCAACATAAGGTCTTCAAGATTCATCCATGTTGTCCCATGTGTTAATACTGCATTCCTTCCCACAGCTGAGTTATATTCCATTGTATGTATAAACCACAACTTGCTTATCCATTTGTCTGTTGATGGACACTTGGATTGCTTCCAACTTTTGGCAATAGCGAATAACACTGCTATTAATATTGGTGTGCAGATATCTGTTCATGTCTCTGCTTTCAATTGTTCTAGGTATATGCCCAGAAGTGGGATTGCTGGATCATATGGCAGTTCTATAGTTAGCTTCCTGAGGAACTGCCAGACTGTCTTCCATAATGGCTGCACCATTCTACATTCCCACCAGCAGTAGATGAGTGTTCCCTTTCCTCCACATCCTCTCCAACACCTGTAGTTCTCTGTTTTTTAATAGCCACCAGTCTAATAGGCATAAGATGATATCTCATTGTCATTTTGATTTGCCTTTCCCTAATAGTGATGTTGAGCATCTTTTCATGTGCTTTTTAGCCATTTGTATTTCTTCTTTGGAAAAGTGTCTATTCAAATCTCTTGTCCATTTAAAAAATGGGTTGTCTTTTTATTTTAGAGATGTAGGATTTCTTTATATATGCTGGGTATTAGGCCCTTATGGATAAATGGTTACCAAATATTTTTTCCCAATTAGTAGGCTGCCTTTTTAGTTTCTTGACAAACTCCTTTGAAGTACAAAAATTTTTAATTTTTAGGCAGTCCCATTTATCTTTTTAATCTTTCATTGCTCACACTTTGGGTGTAGTTTATGAAACCATTTCCTACTGCAAGATCTCATAAGTGCTTCCCTACATTATCTTCTAGGAGTTTTATGGCCTTGAATCTTATATTTAGGTCTTTGATACATCTTCACTTAATTTTTATATAGGGTGTGAGATGGTGATCCTTTCTTATTCTTCTGGATATGGAATCCAGTTCTGCAAGCACCATTTGTTGAAGGGGCCGTTCTGTCCCAATTGAGTGGGCTTGGTAGCCTTGTTGAATATCAGATGACTGTATATGTGAGGATCTTTATCAGAACTCTCAGTTCTGTCCCATTTGTCAGTATGTCTGTCTGTGTGCCAATACCATACAGTTATGTCCACTCTAGCTCTGTAGTATGATTTAAAGTCAGGTAGCATGATTTCTCCTATTTTGTTTTTCTTTTTCAATACGTTTTTGTCTATTTGGGGCCCTATCCAAATAAATCCAAATAAATTTCATAATTAACTTTTCCAATTCGGTAACAAATGCTGTTGTAATTTTTATTAGGATTGCATTAAATCTGTAAATTGCTTAGGGTAGGACAGACATCTTAATGATATTTAGTCTTCTAATCCATGAATATGGAATATTCTTCCATTTGTTTAGGTCTTCTTTGATTTCCTTTAAAAATGTTGTGTAGTTTCCTGTGTACATGCCTTTACATCTTTAGTTCATTCCTAGGTGTTTGATTCTATTAGTTGCTATTGTAAATGGAATTTTTTTCTTGATTTCCTCCATAGATTGCTCATTATTGGTGTACAGAAATGCTATTGATTTTTGCATGTTGATCTTATATCCTGCCACTTTACTGAACTTGTTTATTAGCTCTAGAAGCTTTGCTGTAGATTTCTCAGGATCAAGTCATTTGCAAATAGTGAAATTTTTACTTCCTCCTTTCCAATTTTGATGAATTTTGTATCTTTTTTTTGTCTAAGTGCTCAAGTAAGTACTTCTAACACAGTTAAAAAAAAAGAGCCATGACAGTTGTCATCCTTGCCCTGTTCCTGATCTTAGAGGGAACGCTTTTAGCATTTCACCATTCAATATGATGTTAGCAGTGGGTTTTTCATATTTACCCTTTATCAATAACAATGAATTTTAATGATGTTCAAAAAATAGGGGCAAGCTGCAGTAGCTCAGGCTCCCCTCCAAGTACAAGGCGGGGCTGCCTTAGGTGGCCAGCCCTGAGATGAGCTTACATGTTGGTCACCACTGAGCTGCCCCTCATTTTTATTCATCTGATCTCTTCAATACCAAGGTTGCCCTTTCCTTCCATACTATAACTTAGCTTTCCATGACTCTTTGGAGCACAGGAATTTTTTGGAAATTCTTTATGATCCATGTTTATTTGGATATGCACCCAAACCATTCAGTCTCTCCAATTTAATCCAGGGAATTGGAATATAGAGTCCCTCTCTCAGATACTACCTAGGTCAGAGCTCTTATGCTTTTCTTCAGCCTTTCTTTCTTCATCCTTTCCTTTTTTAAAGAATGATTCAGTGGGCTTATGGGGTTCTGATGGAAGAAAGACCTGTTCTTTCTCACAAAGCTTGCCCAAACATCATGTTTCTCCTGGAGTTCTCTGTAATAATGAACAGGAAGAGTTTCCTCAGCTTTGCTCTACTTTTGGATTCCTCACATCTCTTACCAAGAGATAAGAGTTCAGGACCTATCATCTTTGCAAATGTGGTGGGAAATACCAGGAGAAGGGAAAGAATATTTTGAAAATATCATCTTACCAAACATTGGCTGAAATTTCTTTTACAGGCAATAAAGTGAATCCAACAGTGTTTTTCATGGTGTTTCTAGATATGAGAGGCCATATAGGGATACAGATTTTAGAGCAGATAGACATGGATTTCAATCTCTTTTCTAATTCAAGTTAATTTATGTATCATCCTCAGTTTTCTCATTTGTATAATGGGGATGATAATGTCTACTTCAGTGACTTATTATTAGGAGATGATGAAATAATAGGCTTATCTTAGTTCTTATCATATACTAAAGTATATGATTAAGTATTATTATTATTATTATTACTAATATCATTGTAAGTGTTATGGGAATGAAGAGAATGGGTACTCACTGAAGACATCTGCAAAGATTTCTTGGCGAAGGTGAACTTAAATTAGGTCTTGAAGGGTATGAAATCTTTAGTACACAAATATGGGGATGTGTGGCAAGGAGAGCATTCTGCATAAAGGAAACATGTTCAGCAGGGGCAGTGCTCAAAAATCTCTATACTGTTACACAGTCATCAACCACAAAAGGTGGAATGCATTTTCTTTTTTTATATAGCTAGGTCCCCCTTTATTACAAACAAATGTATAGTCTATAGAAAATACTTTAAAAATGCAGACAAACAAAATGAAAAACCTTAAAATTACCACAATGTCATTTTTAATATATAATTGATAATTTATGTAATATAGTTTATTACCTGCTTTTGTATGGAAGTGTTTGTACCTGCCACTGTTTATTTAACCATTTCACTGCAATGGAACAGTTAGGTGATTACAATAAAAAGCTGTTATCCTTGCAGTAAAACCTTACTTACATTGGTTAGTTCTTTAGAAATTTACCATACTTCCCTCTAGAAATATGGTAGTAATTTCTATTCCTACCAGTGGTATGAGAGTACTGACTTACTTGACCCCTTCAATTTTCTGTTTTTGCAAGTTAAATTGGAGCTATTTTTTACCTCATCAGTCTTTGCTTAAAGCCCAGTGAAGTCCAGACTTCACAATAGATTTACCAAACACCTCATTTGGTCTAACCCAAAGGACTGGGGAATCAAGCTGAGAACTCCATGCTTCAAGAAAATGCAACCTAATTCTGTTTCTCTACAAGATCCCAAGCTCCTGGCATAGGTTTCTCTCAGCTTTTAAAGGTACAGAGAACTATGGTATTTAGTGGCTGAAGAATGCAGCTTGCCTTGACTGAATCTACCTTTGTCATTATTATTATTTTTTTAAATTATTTTTATTTCTCTCCCCTTTACCGCCACCCCCCCTCCCCCGTTGTCTGCTCTCTGTATTAATTCGCTGTGTGTTCTTCTGTGACTGCTTCTATCCTTATCAGCGGCACCGGGAATATGTGTCTCATTTTGTTGCGTCATCTTGTTGTGTCAGCTCTCTGTGTGTGTGGCACCATTCTTGGGCAGGCTGCACTTTTTTCGCGCTGGGCGGCTTACAGGGCGCACTCCTTGCGCGTGGGGCTCCCCTACATGGAGACACCCCTGCATGGCAGGGCACTCCTTGTGCGCATCAGCACTGCGCATGGGCCAGCTCCACATGGGTCAAGGAGGCCCGGGGTTTGAACCACAGACTTCCCATGCGGTAGGCGGATGCCTTATCTGTTGGGCCAAGTCTGCTTCCCTGTCATTATTTTTTAAATTTAATTCTTAACAATACCACTTGTTAGGAAACTTTAGCAAATACTTTAATTCAAGTTCAAATGTCAGAATAGGAGAAGAGATTGCATAACCCCACATATCATAGCTATTCAAAAGTACCAGTCTACAAATAACTTCCTCATTCTTTGATTTGGGAAGGTGTTTTAATTGCTTCATCAGCAAAATCGGAGAACATGCACAGTATTTCACTATGGTTAGAAATTTTTAGAGTGTCATTATGTAATAATATTTTCAAACATACATATACAGGTACTGAACTTTCTTAGCTAAATGTGAAGTACATACTTAGAGGTTTTCCTCATTATGTCATTTCCAAAGCAGATTAGTTTTAGAAATTTAGCAAAGTATAAAAAATTAATAATCTTGAAGATCAACAAAAACATTGCTTCTGGAAATTTGATTGACTGTAGAACATTACTGAATGAGTTTAACAATATGAAAGATATGAAGGATTCTAAATGCTCTTCAGGTAGAAATACAAACTGTCTCAATTTAGTTAAGATGGATATTAAATTTGGATGGAAGTCAGGTGTGACACATTGAGAAACCAAGACAATAATGCATGAGAAAGAGAGTTTATCACTTACAGGTCCCGGGGGGAGAGGGTTGCCATGAGGGGTTGATGGGGAAATCAGTCAACTTGGGTGGCTCAGTCAGCAGATGAGGAGCACACAAGCAGAGCAAGAGGGACCTGTGGGCTTGAGCCATTATTGTGGTTCTGGGGTGGAGATTAGTGGATGTCCTGCAGGAGTCAAGGATTGGCTAATTTAAAGCAAAGGTAAAGGGCTGGGAGCCCAAGAGTGATAGATATAGTTAGCTTATCATTTGTAACCAGCAGTGGCTTTGGGTGGTGACTGTTGATGTAGGTTTGAGCTCTGAGGGAGTTTATACCTCAGGATTGGAAAGCTGTTCATGATCTAGGCCAAAAGTTGGTATTAGGGCAAGGGGCTTAGCCAAAGTTAGATGTATGCTGAGGCAGCTCACAAAAAGTTTTGATAGTTATGAGACCAATTAATGCCCACATCATTCTTAATTGCTTCATATTGCACACATGGACCTGTGCATGTGCGCGCGCGCACACACACACACACACACACTAAAATGGAGAATGATCAGGAAAACATTGGGATAGTATTGGTTTGGAAGCCACCTACTTTCCAATCCAGACTATGAGCTTCTGCAAGGGTAGGCATGGATTTTGTTTTGGGGTTTGATAGTTCTGCACAGGGATTCAATTTTAAGTTATAACTGGCAGTCTTTTCCTTTGGCTTCTTACTGTGAATAAAACCTTACTTATGACATTCCTTTTGACTTTTCTCCTGTCTTCTTTTTTGTTGTTTATCATGTGAACGCAGATTAACTGGTGTCAGGAGCCCCAACATATGATAAAGCTGAATGTAGACAAATTCTGGCTTGGTTCTGGGACATGGTAGGGAGCACAGGGGTGGTTCTCAATGGGGGTGATCTCACCGCCAAAAGAGTGAAAGTTTATGTATAAAGCACAGATATATCTGTAGTATTACAATTTCATGAGGGTTTTGATTAGGAAAAAATATCTGTTGGGTTCTTTGGTTGGGAGGTCAATAATGGAAAACAAGTTTGAGAAATACTAACTTAGAGGAATAACTAGTTCTTAACAAGGCACTCAGTGTCTTGGAATGACTAAATTTAAGAATCTCCCTTCTTAAAAAAGGAATAGCCATCTTTATGGGATGTCCCCAATGATCCTGCTTTGGAGTGGGGGGTAGGATATGGACTGAGGTTTTCTCAATTTCTTTTCTAATCACATATTTCTATGATTCCTAGTGCAGAGAACAGCACAGGATGAAGGTTTGAATAAAAAATGATAGTCCGCCTACATTTGTGAAAACTTGAATTGCTTCATTATGATAACCAAAAGGGTGGAGAAAGGTGTCCAAAATCAACAACATTCAGTAAATCCAGCACCTGACCACAGATATGCAAGCAAATCCACCCGAGACTAGTACTGTTCAGGAACCCAGCTGAAAATGCAAACCCATGGAATTGTAAGGTAAATAAATGGTATTTCAGCCACTAAGTTTTGGGGTGTTTTCTTTTTACACAGAAATGGCTGACTGGTAGAGGAACTCAATTGCATTAACAGGTGTGGACAAGGACCCAAAACAAACAAACAAAAACCTGTGCAGGAAAATATTATGAAAAAACAGATGTCATCTGTCTTCACATGGTAAAGATGAAGTTATTATTTAACACTCAGGCCACTAGCTTTATTTAAACATTGACTTGGGTCACACCCAAGAACCAAGCTTTCCATGAAATCTCCTTCCCAGACCTATTTTCATAGAAAGGACCTCCCTCCCAAGGTCAGCGAGTCAGCCATGTGGGAAGGCACTACTTAAGTGCCTACTCTTTTCTCCTTCTAGTCTTTGAGGACTCACAGTATTCTCTCTGTTCCTGGCAGGAAGAGTTCTTACCTGATGGTGTCCCTGATTACTGTCAGTGGAGGCGGCTCTGCACCTGAGTGATTATAGTGCTGACATAACTTTAAGGGTGTGTATACATCTCTTTCTACTGGGAATCAAAAGGATCCTTTCTAACTCTGCTGGAGAAATAGCTACAATCATCTCATGGTAGCACAGGCACCCCATGGCCCCCAGCTCTGGGATAGGGCATGCACTCCATCGAATCGCCAGTGTTCACCTAAATTCCTCAACAGGGCAGTCAGCCCAGCAAAATAGTTTTAACTTCTTTTTGCTATTCTCTCTTTTAATGAATGTTTACATGGTAGCCCAACATACAAAAGAGAGAAAAGTGGAGTTGCTGTGTTATGTGGGAGAAGAAGCCCATAGTCTTTTCCCTACTTGCCCCTCTCCCTACCATCTGGGTGATTCCTGAGCAGACCCTTTGGAACTACTGGGAATTTGAGGAGTGGTTTGAACACCACTGTCTTTAAACCTCCCTGGTTCTCAGCTTTCTCTGGAAAAGGATAATGTTCAACTACGTGACTGCTCAAGATGCCTCCAACTCGAACATTTCATATGATTGCTTTCCTCTAATAGTAACATTTATTTGGCACTTACTGTATGCTAGGCACATTATCCACAGATATTACCTCAGATAATGTAACCACTGTCTGTCAGGAGACACCAAAAGCGATGTCAGCCCACTCCAATGCTGGTGTCAGGGTCTTCAGCAAAAGCATGACTCACGCCAGCTCTAATGGAAAAACGTTTTACTCCCATAGAGAAGAAAGGGAGCAAGGCCAGCCTCACTAGTGGCCTCAATTCTCCACAGACAGGGCATCTCAATCTGTGGCTGATGCAGGGAGATGTTTTATGTACAGTACACCTGTCTTGTGTTTGTGTGCTGTCGTGGAGGAATCCCACTCCCTCTCCACCAGGGACAATACACCACCAGGGTGTGACCTGGATATCGTTAAACATGCCCACAAGAGTCAGTCTGTCTGCAGTGAGTGTTTACATACACTTAGGACAGTAGAGGAAGGAATATCCTGGCAGTCCCCTAGAGGATTGTGTTTTATTCTGTGAAACTAACATCTCTGGTCCTAAGGGATTTATTTGGGGGTCCCCGGGAAAGGTGGCAGGCCATGCTAGGATTGACTCCTACCACAATAACATAATTATCCTGCAGAATAGATATATTTTCCCCATTTTACTGATGAGGAAACTGAAGGTCAAAGAAGTTAAGAAGTAACTAGGTAGCAAAGCTGTTGTGTGAGCCTAGGTCTTTGTGACTCCAAAGATAATGCCCTTTCCACAGGACCATACAACTTCTGTTGAAGCAAACAATTTAGGTGAAGGGTCCCTGGGAAGCCCTCTTTGATTCCTTCCAGAGGTTTTTTTTTTTTTTTTTGCAGCAGCAGCTTTGACCCTTGGATACTCCTTTAGGTGTCCTTTTACTCCCTTAATTCACACTAATATTGCTCTGCAGTTAGTCCATCTTAAGAGAGTTCAAATGCAAATGTTTTAACTTAGTATGATTTTTTATGATCAGTTACCTTTTATGATATATACTGAACATCATAAGTGGTCTTTATACAGTCTACTAGAATGGACTATATTATGGAAATAGACAGCATTATTACCTACCAAACAAAAAATATAGCTTCTAGAATGCTCCTCTTTGTGGATGGGCAGCAATTATAGACTAAAACCCTGTTTGTTTTGCTTTAAGCCACCAGATGCAATTTGGAAATGTGATTGCATGTTCTCTATCATAATGGTTTCCCAAGGATCCTTTTCCTTATTTCTTTCTTATTCATAAAAGTATCCGTGTAGTTTTTATGTCTGGTTATGTTGATTAAACAAAGCCTGGACATTAATACTCTCAGTCAGTAAGAAAGAAAGTCTATGTTTTACTTGCAAATTGATGTGATGACTATACAAGGAGGCAACACAATCCCACCATGACATGAGGCCCTTTAAATCTCATTCTTTTAAGAACTGTCCTTTACAATTTTGCTATATTCTGCTTCTCTTTTATTCTGCTACTTTCCAATAAATGCTTCATTTTGCTCTACCTCATTACTGTCTGTGTTAACTGAGCCTTGTACTAATGACATCAATTTAATTTTTCCAATTAAAAAATGTCAAAAGATTAAGAGTTCAAGTACTCAGTAGTTACATTCCTTTCATAATTCTTTCATTTAAGAGGCAATATTTTAGTCACCCCAAGATGAAAGTAGTGTATATGTTCCATCTTCCTCAACCCTCTTTTCCATTATTTCAGTGAGGATGGTCTCATTTCTATCAAGGTTTAAGTAGCAGCTCTGATAGTGGAATTGCTAGAGGTTCTTCTAAGAAAAGGTTCATGTGTAATGAGAGACTTTTACTCTCCTTGCTTCCCTCTTTGTTAAATGATAGGAGGACAGTTTTCTTGGATATCCACAGCATTGTTATTTTCAAGAAAAGCATAAAAATTGAGTTTCTCAAAAACACTATGCATTGATTCATGAAACATAAAACAAGCCAATTATGAACTTCTTTGTAAAAGTAAGCCACTTAAATTTTGCTTTTTCATACTTATAGGAAAAATAAGTGGTTTAATCAAATGACATCTTCAGACCTCTTTTTATTGCTTTTAAAAACATATTTAATCAAGTGATATCTCATAGGCCATATGAGATTAAGAAATGGACTGAATCTAATTCCAGAGCTCCATCCATCTACCCTGAAGATCAAGGCACATTCTTTGATATAAAATATATATACACACACACACACACAAATACTCTTTCTCAAAAACAAAAATAAAAAACGAAAACAAAAAACCTAATGTAGTGCAGTAGTTTCCTGATAGGCCCATTATATAATTTTTGGTTCTATATTACAAATTTAACCTTTTAAATCCTTGTATACACATAAACCCTATAACTGATCATATTCAGTAAGTCTGTGATTTTTCATAAATGAGAGATTTCTGTAACTTCAAACAGGAGAAACCTAAATAGACTCACACTATGGCATTTTATAACCAAACTCTTGAATGCCAAACAGAATTCTGAAAGCCACAAGAAAGAAGCAACATGTCATATACTAGGGACCCTCAATAAGATTAAATGGTGATATTTCATTGGAAACCAAGGAAGCAAGAAGGCAATTGGGATGACATATTTAAAGTGCTGAAAGGAGGCAGCAGACTTGGCCCAATGGTTAGGGTGTCTGTCTACCACATGGGAGGTCCGCCGTTCAAACCCCAGGGCCTCCTTGACCCGTGTGGAGCTGGTCCATGTGCAGTGCTGATGTGTGCAAGGAGTGCCCTGCCACACAGGGGTGTCTCCCTCATAGGGGAGCCCCATGCACAAGGAGTTCACCCCGTAAGGAGAGCCGCCCAGTGTGAAAGAAAGTGCAGCCTGCCCAGGAATGGCACTGCACACATGGAGAGCTGACACACAAGATGACACAACAAAAAGAAACACAGATTCCAGTGGCGCTGACAACAACAGAAGCGGACAAAGAAGATGCAGCAAACAGACACAGAGAACAGATAACTGGAGTGGGGGGGAGGGGAGAGAAATAAATAAAAATAAATCTTTGAAAAAATGTTTAAAAAAAAATAAAGTGCTGAAAGGGAAAAAAAAAAAACAAAACTGCCAACCAAGAATCTATAGCTGGCAAAGCTGTCTTTTAAAAATGAGGAAGAGATAAAGACATTCAAAGATAGAGGCCAAGGGAATTGGTTACCACTAGACCTTCCCTGCCAGAGGAGATAAAGAGATTTCTGCAGGTTGAAAGGAAAGACAATTAGATCAAAGCCACATGATGAAATAACCATCTCCAATAAAGGTAATGACAGAGGTAAATATAAATACCAGTACTATTGTATTTTTTTAACACCACTTTTTATTGCCTACAAGGTCTAAAAGGCAAATGCATGAAATGTAATGATATATACATTGTTTTTGGACTCACAATGTATAAACATGTAGTTTGTGAAAAGAACTTTATAAAGGTGGATGGACAGAGGAGTATAAGAAACTAGTTGAGATGGTATGAAAGCAAATATATTTAGGATGTTACATTTAAGCCCAATGGTAATTACAAAGAAAATATTGAAGAATATGCAGGTTCATAGGGACAGAAATTGAAGTATAGATTACCAGGGGTGGGGGGCAGTAATAATGGGGAGTTAATGCAAAAAGGGGTTAGGGTTTCTGTTTGGGAAGATGGGAACATTTTAGTTTAGGGTACTGTAACATAGTGACCGTGATTGATCCTACTGCATGGTATGCTTGGAAATGGTTAAAATGGGGAATTTTACGTTGTATATATGTACTTACAATTAAAAAAGACTATGACTATTAAAGGCAATATATGATCTTGGGCAGGATCTAACAAAGGAGGAGAGAGGTTCAAGAATACTTTATTGGGCCCCTTCTTCCAAGTGGTGATGCCCTCTGTGCTCTCACATCTGCCATAAGAACTTGTTGTAGGGTGCTGCCATCTTTCTTGTGACAGACATTGTGTTGACCAAGAACATATGTGAACAGCTGCATTGCTGTGGAAGTGGTAGCACTGGAGAAAGGGCAGGAGCATCTCACAGTAAAAATTATAGGATGCCATCAATACAGTGATTAAAAAAACCTCCCCAGAGATTCAGTGAAATTAAGGACAAATCCCACTTGCTTAGAAGTCTTGAGGGCAGTAGAGACTGGAGAAGGACTTCACAAATACTGAATCAAAGAAAAAGAAAAAGAAAAATATGAGGACAAGAATCAGACAAAGATGAGCTGAGAAAATCTGATCAATTAAACATAATCTAGAATAAGTTGGACAAAATATTAAAGAAGAGACTTAACAACAAATCCAATCAACAACAAAACCCTAGACAAAAGTGAGAAACTGAGCTTCAGAATAAATCATCAAGATAATCAGATGCCTAGATAGCAGCAAAACAAACACAAAAACAAAAACAAAACCTAATAGTAATTACAAGCCATACTAAGAAACAGGAAGATATAGTTCAGAGAAGGGAACAAATTAAAACTTCAGAGGAGACACAGTATTTGGAGTGACTAATCAAATAATTTTAAACAAATCTCTTAAATCAATTCAAGGAGACGAAGGAAAATATGCATAAAGAGATAAAGGATATTGAGAAGACACTGGGTGAGCATAAAGAAGAATTTTAAAGTATTAACAGTATCATATTGGAAATTATGGGGATGAGAAGCACAATAGTAGAGATTAAAAATTTACTAGAGGCATACAACAGCAGATTTGAACAGGCAGAAGAAAGAATCAGTGAACTAGAAGACTGGGCAATCAAAATCATACAGCCATGGGGAGCGGACTTGGCCCAATGGTTAAGGCATCTGTCTACCACATGGGAGATTCACAGTTCAAACCCTGGCCTCCTTGACCCATGTGGAGCTGGCCCACTTGCAGTGCTGATGAGCGCAAGGAGTGCTGTGCCATGCAGGGGTGTCCCGGCATATGGGAGCCCCACGTGCAAGGAGTGAGCCCCATAAGGAGAGCTGCCCAGCATGAAAGAAAGTGCAGCCTGCCCAGGAATGATGCTGCACACACGGAGAGTTGACACAACAAGATGACGCAACAAAAAGAAACACAGATTCCTGTGCCGCTGACAACAACAGAAGCAGACAAAGAAAAACACAGAGCAAATAGACACAGAGAACAGACAACTGGGTGGGTGGGGGGGTGGGAAGGGGAGAGAAATAAAATAAAATAAAGTAAAATAAAATAACATAAAATAAAACACAAAATTGTTAAAAAAAATCATACAGCCAGAAGAAAAGACAGAGAAAAGAATAGAAATAATTGAGCAATGTTTCAGAGATTTGAGTGACAGCACAAAATGCACAAACATAAGCAACTTAGGTGTCCCAGTAGGAGAAGAGAAGGAACAGGGGGCAGAGAGAATATTTAAGGAAATAATGGCCCAAAATAGCCCAACTCTCATAAAAGAAATAAATATACATGTCAAAGAAGCACAACATATTCCAAACCAAATAGATTCAAACAGACCTACTCCAAGACACATACTAATGAGAATGTCAATGCCAAAGATAGAGAATCCTGAAAGCAGCAAGAGAAAAACTTCCAGCCCCAAATTCTTTATCCATCAAAATTGTCCTTCAAAAATGAGATTGAGTTTAAAATGTTCACAGATAAACAGAAACTGAGAGAGTTTGTCATCAAAAGACTTGTCCTTCAAGAATTACTAAAGGTAGTTCTGCAGATTGAAAGGAAAAGACAGGTGACAGTGGCTTAGAGTAGTGTGAAGAAATGAGAATTAACAGTATGAGTAACTAAAAAGGTAAATGCAAAACTCAATTGTACTATATCTTCAGTATATAACTCTACTCTTTAATTCCTATAAGAGTCAGAATACAACTGAACAAAAAAAAAAAAGGCATATTTCCTGATAGTGGACATGCATGGACCATTGGAATATTATTCAGCCATGAAAGAAATGAAGTCCTGATGCATGTGACAACACACATGAACACTGAGGACATTAGGACATTATGCTGAGTGAAATACACCAGATACAAAAGGACAAATATTTTATAATCTCACTGATAGGAACTAATTATGATAAGAAAACGCCTAGGGTTAGAATCTAGAATATAGGTTATCATGGGATAGACTGGAGTTAGAGAATGGGGAGTTGATGCTTAATTTGTACAGAATTTCTATTTAGGTTGATTGTAAAGGTCTAGAAATTGATGGTGGTGGCATATTATTGTGATTATATATATATATATATATATCTGAATTATATAGGTGAATGTGGAAAAGGGAAAACTTCAGGTCATAAATATCACTAGAATAAAAATTAAATGATAAAACAAAGGACTGTTTAGTACAGTGAACCATAGTGTAGATGATGGACTATAGTTAATAGTACATGTGTAAAAATGCTCTTTCACAAATTAAAACAAATTACAACACTAATACAAGATGTTAATAATAGGGTGGCATTTGAGGAAAAATATGCCTAATCTAAACTATGGATGATAGTTTATACTGCTATTTTAATAACCATTCTTCAATTGTTAGAAAGGTAACTACTGCTAAAAAATAGTGTAATTACAATAGAGTGCTATCAATTGTAAAACATGTTCCACACTAATGCAACATGTTGGTGGTGGAGTGTTATATGGAAATTCTTTATTTTATGCATGATTTTCCATAAACCCACAACTTCTCTAATAAAAACATTTAAAAATGACATTATTGGGACATATGAAAAAAAAGGAATGTAGACTATAAGCTTTATATCAATGTGTTAAATTTCTTGAATTTGATAATTGTAGTTATGGTATATACATAAGCGACTGTAGGAAATATACATGGCAGTATTAAGTGTGCAAGGAGCGCAATGTATACAACCTACACTCAAGTGTTCAGAAAATGGATTTATAAATGATAAATGATAGATAGACTAATAGACTGATGGATAGATAGAATGATATGGCAAATGTGGCAAAATGTTAAAATTAGTGGATTTGGTATCTGGGAGAGGGTAGGAGTATGTGAAATTCTCTCTATGGGGTGTATATGACTTTTGTGGTAAGTACTCTTTAGCTTGTTAAAAGTGTACATTCCTGGGACTTACCAATGAAATTACTCAGGAACCTGTATTTTTCACAATTGTCCAGATGATTCTGAGGCCCTTGGTTGAGAACCACACTTTGAGAAACACTGTCAAGGGTATAATTTATAACCTCAAGGATGGAGTTTTAATTTTGTCTTGGGACTCTGGTTTACTCTGGAATGTAGCCTTTGGTTAAATTACAAAGTGGGTGCTGTGATTCCAGGCCCTGAGCATCAAAGCTCTGAGTCTCCCTCTTTATTTGAGCCTTAATCATGTAGCTAGGATTCTGGTTCTCATTCATATCTTCTCTGAGTAGGTAAAAGAGGATTGGAATCCAGAATACACAAAGAATTTCTACAAATAGATAGAAGCATAGACAAAAATATGATAGAGAAAAGGACAAAGAATATGAACAGGCAATTTATGGAAGAGAAAACACAATGTTGAGTAAACAGTTATAGTAGTCTGGGAAATAAAAATAATAAAAGAATGATAAATCATTTTTCACCTATCAAATTAGAATGCATTTTTAAAGTTTGATATTATCTAGTGTTGGGAAGGACTACTAGGGAATCTTGTACTCATATATATTCACAGGAGAATGTAAACTGGTCAGGTTAGTTTAGAAGGAAATGTTATACTCTCTATTAAATATGCTCATATCCTATAATGCTAAAAATGTAATTTCACTTCTCAGAGCTCACTTTAGAAACACTGGAAGATAAAGTAAACACATTCAAGAATGATTTTAAAATAGAAAAAATGGAAACCTCCTATATGTCCATAAACAAGGAGTGCCTAAATACACTGTGGTATGATCTTAGAAAATAATATGCAACAATTGAAAAAATGAGGTAGAATCTATGTGAACTAACTTGGGTAGATTTCCAAGATTTATTGTTAAGTGAAAAACCTGCTATTCATTGTGGTGATTTGTCTTCAAGGCGACACCATTAATGCATTCCTTCACATGATATTTTCCCATTAAAGGTTGTCTTTTTCTACCTTACTCTTGAATCTGGGTTGACCTTATTGCTTTGCTTAACTGAAACATTGTGGCAGAAGTGATTCTGGGACTTATGAGCTAAGTCATGAGTAGCTTTGCTGCTTCTTCTTGGAACATGTTCTTGCAACTCTTGCCTTACTATGTAAAAAGTTCAAATGCCCTGAGAATGTCATGTGTGGAGATAGAGATGCCAGCCATTCTGGACATCCTTCCCCAGGCAACAGACATGTGAGTGAAGTTACCCTTTGGACATTACATTCCTAGCAGATGCTGTGTGGAGACATATGGTTCCAGTCAAGCCTTTTCAGCCATCCCTAGTCCTTTTTTTTTTAAAGATTTATTTTATTTATTTATTGCCTTCCCCTTCCCACTTGCTTACTGTCTGCTCTGTGTCCATTCACTGCAAGTTCTTCTGTGTCTGCTTGTCTCCCTTTGTTGGGTCATCTTGCTGCGCCAGCTCTCTGTGGGCACAAGTGGTCAGCTCACCATGTGTGCAGGCCATCAGTTCTCCATGAGTTCGGGCCAGCTTGCCTTTGTCCCCAGGGCTCCTATATGGTAGACGGGAGCCCAATCGGTGAGCCACATCTGCTTCCCCCATCCCTAGTCTTTTGAGCCACTGCAGCTGAGGCCCCAGACATTGTGGAACAGAGATAAGCTATTATGTGTTATGTGTCAAAAAACATACAAAACAATACCAGATTTTCCTGTGGAGATGTATCTATTTCTATATCTGTATCTCTACTTCTACATATATATGTATATATATTATCTATTTATATAAACACATATCATATAATAATATCATATAACACTAAACTGATAATATTTATGTCTGTGTCAGAGAGGAAATCAAGCAGGATTGGGTTTGGTGGTCCTTAAAATGGCCTTTAACCTTATGTATGTTCAGGGTTCCATCAGGAAAATAGAAATTACTGTGTTGATTCAAGTAGTAGGAAGTTTTTTTTTACTCAGGGAATTAGGTGTGTACAAAAGAGCAGGGTAAAGAAAGATGACACAAGTGTTCAGGTTTGCCACTAACTTCAAGTAGCTAAGGAGTGCAGGAGTTGTAGAAAGGACTTGGGATAGTTCCTCCAGCCTGGAGGCTGCTGCAAAGCCTCCTGTTTGCAGAAGCCCCCACTCTACCTGCCCAGTCTGGTAAACAGGATATCACGGGTCCAGCCTCCCTCTGCCTTCCAAACCTTGACCAAGTTCCCCCGGTTGAAGAAATTCAACCCTGAATCTTACTGGCAAGGAGTTCTTGGAAACGAAATACAGAGAATGTAGGGGCTAGTTCTCAAATGTCAACAGAAGATTAAGAACCTGCTCTGAAAGATTGTGAAACATCAGCTTTCTAAAGTGTATATCATTGAAAGATGTTTGAGCTGATAACCCTTTACAGAAATTTAAATTTTAAGCTTAAGTGCATGGAAAAAAAACAACTACCAATTTTTCAGTTAGCTTTTGTTCTTGCAACTTTTCTTTTTTGACACAAATAGTGATGTGGTAGATTAATAATGTGGCCCCATGATCCCCACCTCCTGGTGTTCACACATTTATGTGATTCCCTCCCCTTGAGGAGGAACCAACAGACCATAGCAAAGGTGATGGATTTACTTGATGTGCATGTGACTGTGTGACTATGTTACATGCAAATGCAGTGCCCCTCTTAGTAGACTCTTTCTCCCTCTTACTGGCTGTGAGGAAGCAAGTGGCCAGGTTGAAGAATCCTTTGTGGCAAAAAAATGGAGCTGGCAGCTTTTCGAAGCTAAGAGTGGCCTCTGGCCAACAACCAGCAAAAAGTGGTAGTTCTTAACCCACAATTGCAAGCAACTGAAAGCTGCCAACAGTCATGTGAGGTGGATCCTTCCAATTGAACCTCCAGATGAGAACCTAGCCCTGGTCGACCCCTCGATTGTAGCCTTGTGATACCCTAAATAGAGGACCAAGCTTTCACTGCATCTGACATCTGTTGTAAAAAGTGAAAGGTAATAAATTAGTCTTAAGCCATTAAGTTTGTGGTACTATTGTTATACAGCAATAGGTAACTTATCAGTGACTTTCTCTACCTCTGGTTGGACCTGTCCCTGTTGTGTACTAGCTTGGGGTGTCCTGTATTTAATTGGACCCCTCTTGTAGTACTAGTCACCAAAATAGGGGCAGAGAGGATGTCAGCCTTAGGTACAGACTAAATAACACATTGGGGTGTGAGAAGAAAAAAGTTAATTTTTGTTTCTTTATTTTAGTTAAAATTATAAGAAGGAAGTTCAGGTTTCAGAATATTCAATATGTTGATTGACACTCACTTGGTTGGGTTCAATGTCATAGAGTCACAAATCTCAAAAGTAAACATTTTCACATTTTTGAGAGCAGAGTGGGTATCCATAAAGAGCAGTGCTCAAGTGGCCACCTACTCTTTTCTTCCTCAGTTTTAGTATGTTGGGACATATAAGAGATTATATGTGCCCATTGTAGTGACTTTATGTATTGTTTTATCTAGCTTAATTAAGATAGTCTTCCCCAATGGACCAGCAGCTTACAAAGATTCCTTCAAAGAAAGTAAGAAACTATAGTAATCTATAATAAAATGGTAGTGCTGATATGTTTTTTACTAGTATGAAATATTTTCTACTCACATTATAAAACTAAAAACAATGACCATCTAATCTTTTAATATGAAAAATTATTAAATATAATATTTGAAATATGGATTTGCGTCCACTATCTTTAATAATGAATCTTACTTTAGTGGGGTTCCTTTTCTAGCTCCTATAGCCATTAAATCTAAGTATCCAAATAAACTCAACATAGAATCAGAACTTTGCATTACAGTAAACCAAGAAAAAAACATGATAGGTGAACTAAAAGGTGTTTTTTTGTAACATTAGACAAGAAAGAGGATATATGTAAGTATTTTAAATATTTTTTCACTTCTTTGATTCATTTAAGAATTCTAGGAGGGGCAAGATGGTGGCAGTGTAAAGAAGCTCCAAGAGTTAGCTCATTTCATGCTGTAGTTACTATTTAGTCAGAGCTACCTAAATCACCTATTTGGGGGCCCAGGAGACCAGAATAGCATCCTGCAACATCCTTGGAAGAATGGAAGGAGGAGACTGCCCATCTGCAGTACAATTAATGAGTAAAGCACTCCATGCCTGGGAGGCCGGTGCCCATGCCCTGCTGGTGGTACAGGCCATATTGGGAGCTATTCCTTGGTTAGAGTTTGAAGCCTCATTTCCCCGAAAATGTGGAAGGAAGAGATGGTTGGGTACTGACTACAGTCATGGATTAGAATATTCGGCTGGCTAAAGTCCAATCCCAAATACAGCTGAAGTTTACACCTGTTCAAGTCGGAAAGAGGCCAGTAGCCTCCATTTTAGCTCCACCCCCAGCATGAGGGGAAGTGGGGCTGATTAAAAAAAACACTGTGACCTAAGGGACCGGCTTCTTACCACCCAGGTCAGAACGCTGTCCTAGCCTAGGCTCCAGCGCCGCCTCTGGCAAGGAAGAGGCTGGGGAGACCTGCACCAGCCTCTCCAGACAACTAGTCACTTTCAGCCTGCACAGACTAGATTTTTGGGCACACCTGTGGTTCCATTTCCCCCCGCCCCCCCCCCCCCAACAGAGCAGGAGGAGGGACAATGCTTGCCAAATGATGGGAACAATGATGGAAACAATCCAAGTGTCCATCATTGATGAATGGATAAACAAAATGTGGCATATACATACAATGGAATACAATGCTGCAAGAAGAAATGAAATTGGGATGCATGTGACACATGGATAAACCTGAGAAGATTATGCTGAGTGAAATAAGCCAGACACAAAAGGACAAATATTGTATGGTCTCACTAATATGAACTAAATTTGAAGACTAAACATATGGAATTAAACTCTAGAGTATAGGTTACTAGGAGATAGGATGAGGGCTGAGAAGAGATAACTGATCCATAATGTATGTAGAATAAATGGAAGTACATTATAGTGAGTATAACTAACACGGCTAGTTCATAAATGTGATTGTGGCTGAAAGGGGTAGTTTAGGGATGTAAATGTCAATTGAAAGAAAACTAGAGAATAATCTAGGGACTGTAGAGCATAGTGAATATAGCAAACCTGGTGGTGGATGAGATTGTGTTTAATAGCACAAATAAAAGAATGTTCTTCCATGAACTAGAACAAATGTACATCATTATTACAAAGTTGTAAGCATATGGTCATGCATGTGAAAAATATAATTAATGTAAGTTATGGACTACAGTTAACAGCAGTACTGTAATATTCTTGCATCAATGACAGAGAAGGTTTTGTATCAATGCTAATGGTGGGGGGTGGTATGGGATTTTTTTCTTTTGGATAAGGAAAACATTCAAAAATTTACTGAGGCAATGATTGCACAACTGTGAGGAAAGTGAGAGCCACTGAATGTATACTTTGTAAACTCATGACTTCTCTAATAAAACATAAAATTAATTAAAAAAACAGGCAAAATTCTATTCTTGTGTGTTTTTATAATGTCCCTAAATATTTGCAATTTATAAATAAATTAAAAACATTGTGGTAGGTTGAACTATTTAACCAAATTTAGACTTGTTCTTAATCTTAATCCACATTCTTCTGTGTCTGAACCCAATGTAGATAGGATCTTTTTAAAAATTAAGGTGTGACCCAATTTAATGAATGTAGATATTAATCTGTATTATTGGAGTCCTTCTTAAGCAGAAGAAAGTTGGACATAGTAAGAGAAAGCCCCAAGGAGGAGCTGGAAATCAGAAGTCAACAGGAACCTTTAAGGGAAGGGAGAGCACACTGCCATGTGAGGAGAAAACCAAGAACCCTAGGATTGTTGGTAGCCTGGACACTGCTGACTCCAGGAGGAAGCAGCCTTCTAGACTTTGAAACTTTGAGCCACTAAATTCCTGTTATTTAAGCCAACCCATTGTGTGGTATTTGTCCGGTAAACTAAGAACCTTGAAAGTGAATACTCATAAATGTTTAATATTTGATTACGCTGATATCACAAACTATTACTAAAACATTATTTTAGGGAGATCAAAAAGAGTTCTTTGCATCATTAACAAAGGAAATAAAATACATAATTAGACATCTTTATTTCATAATTTAAAATTTGTTATTTTTGAGAATGTTTTAAAATATAAATAAATATTAATGCACATGTATATTTGTAATTTATAAATAAATAGTTGTATATTAGGGCTGAGTGCTTATATATTTACATGCATTTCTGCTGCTACTACACAAAATCATTTCATTTGAAGATCCCTGTTCTAGTGAATGAAATTATCTGGGTGTATCTAGAATTAAATAGGTGGGTTTCTCTGACATTATTCAGATTTATGAAGCAACTGGGAGAGTCTTCAGGCTGTAGTTGATACACACTGTTGCATCTGTGTATATGTGTGTGTGCATGGCCTGCAGTGTGTATGGGAGGACAAGAAACCCAAGAAAATGCAATTTAGCAAGTATTTCTTGATTAGCTATATTCAAAGCATTGTGGAGAGATAGAGAAGGAGACTAGATTCCTACCCTAAAGGACCTTACAATGTCATTGTCATTGGAGAGAAAGATACTTGGATGATTTTAAGTGGTACTGATCCCAGAAAGCATGGTTTTACTGATCCCAGAAAGCATGGTTTCCTGTGGGTGTTGACCCATGTAAGTAGGATCTTTTGGTGAGTAGGATCTTAACTTAAATGAAGATGTGATTCAACTCACTCAGGGTGGGTCTTAATTGTCTCAATGGAGTCCTTTATAAAGAATGAAATTCAGATGAGAGAAAGTCATGGAAGCAAGAAGTTGAAAGCATTGAAAACCAGAAGAGAAGGGAGAGACCAGTAGACACAGCATGTGCCTTGCCATGTGACAGAGGAGTCCAAGATTGCTGGCAGCCGGTCTTTGGGGAGAAATCATTACCTGATGATGCCTTGATATGGACATTTTTCTCAGCCTCACAACTGTAAACTTGTAAGTTAATAAATTCCCATTTCATGGTATCTGCTTGAGCAGCTTAGCAGACTAGAACAGATTTTGGTATCATGAGTAGTGAGCTGGTATTGCAAATACCAAAAATGTTAAAAAAAAAAGAAGGCTATATAATTGGCTAACAAGTAGAGGTGGGAGGAATTGTAAGGTGCTTGACAGAAAAGGCCTACATTGCTTTAAAGAGACTAGAAATACAGATACTAAAAGTACTTTTGATGAGGCCTTAGCCAGAAATGATGAATGTGTTATTGCAAACTGGAAAAAAGGCAGAGAACTTGGCAAAACTGTGTTCTGGTGTCAGATAGAAGGCAGAATTTGAAAGTGATGAGCTTGGATATTTAGCTGAGGAGGTTTCCACCCTAAATGTGTAAAGTGTGGCCTGGCTTCTTGCAGCTCATAATAAAATGTGAGAGGAAAAGAATAAGCTGAGAACTGTCTCTTGGGCACAAAGAAACCAGAAATTGATAGTTTAGAAAATTCTGAGCTTCTGGAAATGAGTCCATAGAGAACAGTGCTCCATGTGAATATTTAACTGAACATGGAATTGGTCAGTCATTTCAATGCAAGTCATGATTGGAGGTTCAGTAATCCAGGAAGCATCTGTGGAAGGTCCTATTGTCTGATGATTTGGACCCCTGTATAATACATGCAAAACCAATTAATTTTTTGTGATATCTGTATGGACAGAACCACTGCCAACCTGGACTAAAAAGGGACAGATTGAAGGGAGAATGACTTCAAAGGCAGAACCATGGAAACTGAGGTCTGGGCTGAAGATGGATTCTTGGGCCATGAGAGTGGACCCACCCATGCATGTGGGAAGGGTGAGTATGCCCCAGAATTTGGAGAGAGGACCTTCTGCATCATCACTCAGGAAGAATATTAACAAATTGGGTATCTCAGTTGCTTAGAAGGAGAGACTGGCTGCTACCCAGATGCTTGAGGAAGGTGCAGCTGAAAGCCTGAATGTTGAAGCCTTCTCCCCAGTGTTCGGGGAGAGTATGGTCACTATGTGAGCACTTGGAAAGCATGGGGCTACCATTAGAGCCTGAGGACAAACCATGTTTCCATAGATGACTCTCAGACCTTGAAATCTAATGGAGTATGCCCTGCAGGGTTTTGGAATTGTTTGGGAACTATGACCCTGTTTTCCTTCCCATTTCTCCCTATGGAAATGGGAATATTTGTCCTATGATAGACCCTCCCTTGTATATTGGAAGCAGATAATTTCTTCTCAAAGTTTCATAGGTCCACAGCCAGAGAGGAATTGTATCCTAGGACAGACCACACCTATAACTGATATTTATGAGACTTTGTACTTAGCATTATTACTAAAATGACTTAAAGCTTTAGGAATATTGTGATGGAATGAATGTATTTTGCATATAGAAAAAACATGTTTTTTGGGGGTCCAGAGGGTGGAATGTGATGGTTTGAAGCTATATGTATGCCAGAAAAGTATGTTCTTAAAATTAATCTATTCCTGTGGGTGTGGGTATATTTTAAGGATTTTTTGGTGAGTAGAATCTTAACTTAAAACATGTGGCTCTTTCATTCAGGACTCTTACTGTATTCCATTAAAGGAGAATGGAATTTAGATGAGAGGAAGTCATGGAAGCAAGAAACTGAAAGCAACAAAACCAGGAAGAGAAGGGAGAGACCTGTAGATGCAGACATGTGCCTTGCCATATGACAAAGGAGTCTAGGATCACTGGTAGCTGGGCTTTGGGGGAAAAATCATTGCCTGAAGATGCTTTGATTTGGACATTTTTCTCAGCCTCACAACTGTAAGCTTGTAAGTTAATAAATTCCTATTGTTAAAGCCAACACATTTCATGGTATCTGGTTGGGTAGCTTAGCAAGCTAGAAGACACATAAATAAACACAGTTGTGGTAGAATAATGGTATAAAATAGTTAGTGTTAGATTTTAGAGAGAGGTAACTGTATTAAGTGTTGAGTGCTATAAACTACATTTTGGATCTCAAACTAGTTACATACGTCAGGGTGTTCTTTTCCTTGGCTGTATAACTGAGGTAATAATACCTCCTTACATAGCTCAGAGGTCCTCGTGAAGATAAAAGTTCTGAACTTAATGTAGTGTAATTATATTTTAACTGAGAAGTCTACATTCTTTTTGTTTGAATTTGTTTATATTTTTCTTCCACAAACAGAAATGATCATGATTGGATCCCTGTTTTAAATCCAGACTTATCTATTGAAACTTATTTTAAACTATACATAGGATGGGAGTCACAGTTGGAGGGAGTCTTCTGCCCATGGGCCAAGTGTTTGATAGCCTTCTTTGGGAATTTTATTTCCTATACTTCTTTAAAAATTGAGAAAAACTCTCCTAATACTGTATATTAAATTATTTATAACTTCCTTAAGCATTTCAAGTGGAAAATATTGAGAAAGCAGAAGCTTACTGACCTCTGATGGCCAGACTTAAAACTGCTGTTTTTATCATGCTACATATAGTGAAAATGTGACTTGCTCTCTGGAAACTGTCCTAGTGTATACATGTAGTAAGGCAGTCAAGAATCCCTGACAAGAAAAAGGAAACCACAAGATGTCAACTAGTCAACTTTCCTTTTTTCTACTAGTATTCTGTCTACATCAGCCTAAACTGAGGCTTTTTGTTAAATTGATTACAATCCATTTCAGAATGCTTTAGTGTGTAAGTCAGAGTAATGTAAAAGTCTATCCCTTTTTAATTTACACCTGAGGAGTGATTAATTAACATTTGAAGATTCCTAATCAGATCTCCACACTCCAAGAGTGGTTAATTAGCATTTGAAAGACTACTTAGGATCCACACTAGAGAGAATTTGGCCACAACATTTCAAATATTGCTAAGTTTGCAGTAGAGTTTGTTCATTATCATGAGATACTTAAAACAATATTTCTTTGTTTTGTTGATGGTGTTTGTGCCATGTGGTTGGCTAGAAGTATAGTTCAGGCATCTTAGCACTTGTATGAACAGCATATAAGAATCTGACAATAAATATTTCTATGTGGAGCAGAATTCAGTCCAAATTTTGCTTTCATCATAGTATACCATCTGGTAGCAAGTTTATGAGGGAGGAAATCTCTAACTTTCATTTTCTTCCAGCTTTTGGAGGAACTGACAGTCACCAAGGAGAATCCGATTATTGTGAAACACCAAAATTGACTTAGGTCAATTTATTATAAGCCATGTATCTTCTTCTTAAAACTTGACAAAAGAAGTGATTACAAAACCTGCTTTGGTAACTTCTTTCCCTATGTTTTGTAACATTTTTAGCCAGGATATTCCTTCTAATTTCTACCCTGAAATCTCATGTTATAATTTACATATTGTCCCACTGAATATACATAAGAAGAGAAGTGAACTAGCCCCAATGAGTATTACATTTTTCCAGGAAAGCTAGCTTTAAAAAATACCCATGGTCAAAGATATTTGATTGGGAGAGTCGTTAAGAGGGGCATTGTTCTGTGCATGGTTAATGGTAGCTGGGAAGTTGTTTGGACCTCTTCACAAAAACAATTGGTGACCTAAATGCAGTAATCATTTTTGGGCTCAAGAGGTGGTGCTGTGTTAGTGTCACTGTTCTGTTAGTTTACCAAAAGAAGGGCAAAAGGCAAGAATGAAGTTGAAATGATGCCATTTAAAAAAAATATTGTTTCAAACTAGGCCTAGAGCTTCAGGGTGCCTAAAAGTTACCTCCTGAGGGTCTCCATGTTGCTCAAATGTGGCCACTCTCTAAGCCAAACTCAGCATGTAAATGCATTACCTTCCCCCCCAGTGTGGAACATGACTCCCAGGGATGAGCCTCCCTGGCACCAAGGGATTCCTACCAAGGACCAGCTGGTGATGCAACTAGAAAAAGACATTGGATAAAAGGGGAAATGGTAAAGACAAATGAGTTTATATGGCTAAGAGACTTCAAAGTGAGTTGGGAGGTCATCAGAGGGGTTGCTCTTATGTACATCTCAGCAGGATCTCAGAGATAGCCAAAGTAGATACAACTCCAAATAGTGGTGCTCCTGATGGCTACGGAGACACCCAGGTCTTATGGTCATGAGGATGGCTCTGGAGTTCAGTACCTTGCCAGGGGGCCCTACTTTGGAATTTGTGTGCCTGAGTGTGATGGAGTTGGACTCAGATGTGACCTCTCTACACATGCCTCTTCTGTCACTTTTACTGAAACTGTGGTTGGTGCTGGGGTTGGTGTATGCTCAGGAGACATGAATCTCTGGACTGACTGTTTGCCAACTGGGCCCTGAGCCTCAGCAGAGTTGCAACACCTACTCTCTGGTCCGTTTGACTTACCCAGGTCAGCTAACAGGAAGGTGGGGATGTTCAACCACCACACCAAGAAACTGAGAAAGTCTACAACTGCAATTATTGTGACTCTAGCAGTGGAAGAAGCTGTATCACTGATGTGGAGACACTGGCCACATGAGTTGCTGAGGGCAGGGAGAGGGAAGAAGAGGTATGATATGGGGGCATTTTCAGGACTTGAACTTGTCCTAAATGATATTGCAGGGCAGATGCAGGGCATTATATATCCTGCCATAACCCACTGAAAGGACTGGGAGAGAGGTAAACTATAATGTAAACTATCCACGCTGTGTAGCAGTGCTCCAAAATGTATTCATCAAATGCAATGAATGTGCCACACTGATGAAAGAGTTTGGTGATATGGGAGGAGTGGGGGTGGGATCGGGAATGGGGGTATATGAGATCCTGTTATTTTTTTAATGTAACATTTTGTATGATCTATGTATCTTTAAAAAATAAAATCTATTAAAATAAAAAAATCTTCTTTCATATAACTAAATACATGCTTTAAAAATGGATTTATACCATGTATCCAAAAAATGGTTTCATATTGCTTTAAAACCTGTATCCTGAACTTAAAAGTTGGCCTTCAAGACCCTATTAGATTTGGCCTAAAGCAATTTCTTGACCTCAACCCTTCCCCTTCTTCCTCATTTAGTTTTGTCCATCTATGTTGGCCTCCTAAAGCTCTCTTAGCACCAATTCCACTGAGGGCCTGGCTGTTTCCATTCCTTGGAAAGCTCTTCCATCTTGTCTCCTCCCTTCCTTTCTTCCTTTTATTTATTAATAAATGCCATAGTTTATTTAATCAGTCTCCTACTTTTAGGCATTTGGGTTATTTCCAATATTTCCTAATTATCAGAATATCTTTGTATGCACATCTTTGACCAACTCTTTATTGATTTCTTTCTTTTTTAAAAAAATTTATTATGGCAACATTGCTATAGCAAAAAAACTTGCCATTTTAATCATTTTTAAATGTGCAGCTCAGTGGCATTCATTACATTAACACTGTTGTACTACCATTACCACCATCCCTTACCAAAACTTTTTACCACCCTAAACAGTAACACTATACCTATTGAGTAATAACTGCCCATTCTTCTTCCCTCCAGCTCCTGGTAATCTCAGATATTCTTTCTGTTTCTATGAGTTTGCTTACTCTAAATATTTTTAAAAAATTGAATCATCCAATACTTGTCCTTTTGTGTCTGTCACATTTCACTTAGCATAATGTTTACAAGGTTCATTCTTTTTGTCGCTGCATAATATTCCGTTGTATGTATTTATCACATTTTGTTTATCCATTCATCTGCTGATTTTTCCCCACCTTTTGGCTACTGTGATTAATACTGCTATGAACATTTGTGTACAAGTATCTATTTGAGTTCCTTTTTTTTCAGTTCTTTTGGGTATATACCTAGGAGTCCTTCTCTTTTTTCATTCAGGATTCTTCTCATACGTCACTCAGAGAAGCCTCCCTTTATGATTTTATTTATACTTCATTTTCTTCACAGCACTTATCCTTCATATTATATATTTGTTTGTTAATTGTCTGTCTCACTAGAAAAATATATGAAGACAGAATTTGTTTTATTCTACATTGTGCCTCGTTTATAAAAAGTGGTCAATAAATGGCTTTGATGAAATGAATGACTATTTGCATGTCAATAATTGTATATGTACAATATTATTAACTTAAAAAATTTCAAGATAAAATGTAAATATTGAAAATTACACAAAACAAATGTGTAGTTCATTACTTATTATAAAGTAAATACCCTTGTAAGCATTACCTCAGGTAATATCACTTTCCCAACTATCTATATAGAACTTCCACAGACTCTATCCCAATCACAGCATTTCTCCCATGAAAGTAACTTCTATCCTAGTTTTCAGTTATCCCTTCCTTGTGTTTCTTTCGAATTTTAGCACCCAAGTTTGCATTTCTAGTTGTTTTAGTTGAGTCTTACCTATGTTTTTTGCTTCATTGTGTTTTAATTTTCTTTTAATTCACAGTTCCAGTCCTTTCTTTGTCTTATAATTTACCCATTGAAGAACCCAGCTCCTTTTAACTGTAGCTTCCTACATTCTGAATTTCGCTGATTCTACACTCAATTTAGTTTAGGGCACCATTAAGTGCAGTTGCAATCAACCACATACAGTCTCTTCCAACCATTCCCAACTGTTCAACCAGGTATGTCCAATCTAGAATCCTGATAAGTAAAATCATTGAGGATCTTTTGGCCTGATCTAAAGTCCTTTTTCTCCCTGCAGTTTGAGAATTCATTTCTACACCTAATACCATGGTTTTTACAAATATATATTAGCAAGCTGTTGCAATTTTTTTGGCTTTCTCCTCTAGGGTCAACTCTGTACTTTTTCTCCTTAGGCATGCAGGAATCTGGGGGCAGTGGTGTACTAGTAAATCAGCTCTCTGAAAAATCTGACTTGTAGTATTTGCCAATTCCATGGTTTAAACACTCCTCCTATGGCCATTTTCAAGCTACCAACATCAACTCTGTGAACATGGAGTTGGGACAGATGTGTACAGTTGGCTCTTAGGAGCTGGTATAAGCTGGCTTGAGCACATCACTGTCTGGGGAAATGAGAAGGCAAAGAGAGAGAGGCGTGAGGAGAACAGTCCTCCTCTTGAAAGTTAACTTGTCACCCTTCAAGTGTGGTTTACAAAGTTTTCAAGTAAGGTAGAGACAAGAGAAGAGAGATCACTTTTACTGCTCTGGTAGGCAGACATTAAGGTGGCCCCCAATGATTCCTGTCTCTTGGTATTTGCACCCTGGTAATCCCCTTTCCTTGACTGGGAGCTGGATGGACCTAGTGACTCACTTATAAATAAAATATGGAAAAAGTAATGGAGTGTCACTTCTGAGATTAAGTTACAAAGAGACTGTGGCTCCTATCCTGGGCACCCTCTCTTGATCTCTTCCTTGCTTACACTGAGGGAAGCAGTCTGTCAGGTTGTGAGCCACCTCGTGTAGAGGTGCATCTGACAAGAAACTGATGTGTTTGGCTAGCATCCAGTGAAGACTTGAGGCCTGCCAATAGCCATGTGGGAGAGCTTGGAAGAGAAACCTTCACCAGAAGGATCTTGAGACGATTCCAGCCCCAGCTGACAACTTGATTGCAGCCTTGTGAGAGATCTTGAGCCAGAAGCATCCGGCTAAGCCCTGCCAGGATTTCTGACTCTCAGAAACTGTGAGGCAGTAAATGTTTCTTGTTTTAAACCACTACTTTTTAGGGTAACTTGTTATGCAACAGTTGATAACCAATGCAACTGTTAAAGGACATCAAGTGGTTTTTTGGGGTTCAGAGAACACAGAGTCATCTAAATCCATGCAGTAATGCCATTCCAGTTTCTAAGCCTCATTCACTCTACTCAGTATCCACTCTTTCACACAAAGAGCCTCATAAGCCTCAGAATGAAACTTAAATTGTAACTCTCTCCTCCTCAGGATCATATTCTGATTGATTTTCAGATACATGAGCTCTATGCCTTAAAGATATGAGATTTGTGTATACTAATCAAAGGGGATCTTTGGTTTACTGACCGTGTTTTAAAATGAGAATTAAAAATCCTAAACTGGTCATTTTCTTTCTAAACTCTTCAGGATGGTCATTATATTCCCCTTCCCACTTTAATTGCCAGTCTATCTGCTAAAACCATGCCTACAATAGACTCTTTTTTCTAAGAAACCATAGGTGACCATTTAAGTAACTATTTGTGTATGGGCAGCAAATCTCCATTTTTCATAATAATCAAATAATCCCTGTCTTCAAATCCAACCAGATCAGATAATCAAACCCAAATTTCTGTTCATGAGAGTCTATTCCCTGCAACTGCTTCTAGTACCTGGCAAGTCAGGGTTTGGTGGAGGATAGAGTAACCACCTGTATTAGTCAGTCAAAGGGGTGCTGATGGAAAGTAACAGAAATCTATTGGCTTTTAAAAAAGGTATTTATTTGAAGTAGAAGCTTATGTTATAAGGCCCTAAAGAGTCCAACTCAAGGTACCATAAGAGGTACCTTCTCACCCAAATTCTGTTGCCTCATGGTGATGCAAGATGGTGGGTGACATCTGTGAGGGTTCAGCCTTCCTCTTTTCTCTTAAGGCTCTGTGGGTCCACCTTCTTCCAATCTCAGCTGTAGGCTGGCATAGGGGTTGTCTCTCTTCCGGAGGTTCATTTCTTTTTAGGCTCAGCTGTTCTGTTCTTTTTACAAGGTCAGCTGTAAATTATCAGTTGAATGGCTCCACTTTCTTCCTGGGGCCACGGGATCCTCTTCCATGTTTATGGTGCTTTCTCTCTTTTCTTGTTCATTTGCTTCCATGTTCTTGACTGAGCTTGCAGTTATATAGCCCACCAAGGGTGTGGGACCCAACTCTGAGTCACCCTAATGACGTGTATTAATCAAAGCCCTAACCTTAACATAATTTAATCAAAGACATCTCAGCTGCTCAGCTGAATCTGATATAATCAAAGAGTATCACACCCAGAGGAATAGATGAGTTTATAAGCATAATTTCCCTTTTTGGAATACATAAATAATCTCAAACTGCCACACCATCCTATATATTTTAAGCAGAAACACATTTGACACAGAGAAGAAAGTGCTTAAAACTTCTTGGAAGGGCTAAGGAAATGGAATTCAGGAGGGCAGCACTGGAACAATCGAGTCCAAGATTATTACCCCAAAATTTGATGCAGGGATCAGGAAACCAGAATCTGGAATCTAATGCTGTCACTGTTTTACTTGCCTTTTGAAATCCTTGGAACTGATGACTAGACACTGGAGCAATGAGTCTGAACAACACTACTGACTCCTGATACCCAAATCTCTGTGACATTGTTGGTCAACAGAAACAGCAATAGTAAGATTGTCTCTGACTCAATTCTGCCTTCTAAATTTCATGTGATTGCATCTGATTGATGGAATCTAATTTGCAGGTAGTCCCCTAGCTGCAAGGAATGCTGAAAAAAGTAGTATTTAGCTTCCTGGCTTCTGAAGCACAGAGAAGCACTTCAGAGAGAACAGGGATGGTTGCTGTTCATTTGTGCTCTCTGTGTCTGTCTTCTTTTTAGGGGGAACTGGGAATTGAACCCGGAAGGCACCCAATCACGTGAGCCACCTCTGTTCCCTTCTTGTTATGTCTCTCATTGTGTTTCCTCACTGTGTCTCCTCGTTGCGTCATCTTGTTGCATTCCCTTGCCATGCCAGCCTGTTATTTCAGCTTGCTGTCTTGCTTGTCTTCTTTAGGAGGCACTGGGAACTGAACCCAGAAGCTCCCATTTGGTAGGTGGTCTCCCATCTGCTGGAGCCACATCTGCTTCCCTAATCAATGACATTTTTCATCATCTTTAGTAATTTAAAAATTTTTCTTACATTTCTGCATTTGATTCCTTTCTTTTAATATGTTTTTAACTATGTAGATTGAATTATGTATTGGAATTTTGACATATTCTTAATCTTAATCTGTATTCCTGTGGGTGTGAACCTGTTATAAATAGGATCTCCTGAAGGTGTAGCCCAACTGAACGAGGGTGGTCCTTAATCCAGATTAATAAAGTCCTTTATAAGCAGAAGAAATTAAGATACAGAGAGAGAGAGTCACCAGGGCTGGAAGGCAGAAGTCAGAGGGAACCTGAAAGAGAAAGGAGAGGACATTGTGACACGAAGCAGGGATACAAGCCATGGAAACCCCAGGTTCTGCCCGGCAGTGAACACCAGAATGTTACAGTCTTGGAGGAGAAAGCATTGCCTCGCTGGCACTCAGTTTTAGACTTTGAGCCTTGAAACGGTAAGCCAATAAATTTCTACTCTTTAAGTCAACCCATTGTAGTATTTATTGTAGAAGCCTGGCATAGCAAGACAGCCATTTAAAATTTCCTTAATATGTAGTAGACTTGGTTGTAAATGACAGAAAACCTAAAATTAAATGTATCTTTAAGAATAAAGAAGTTTATTTCTCACATATCAAAGTCCATGTAAGTAATTTGAACTTTTATGGCCCTTCCCAGTGACTTCCTCTCATTTTTTCCACTAGATAAGTTGTTGGAAATCACCACATTTCAGATGGCAGAATAGAGAAAGGAGCAAAGAAAGAGCCTATGCTCACTGTGGCATAAGGAGGGTTCCAGGTTCTGCTACACAACACTTGCCAATGGCAGGAACTAGTCACATGGCCACACTCAACTGCAAGAGAAACCTGAAAATGCAGCCTTTAATCTGAGTGACTGTGGGCCCAGAGAAACACTCCCAGATTAGGAAAAAGGGGGCAAACAGATTTGGGGCTGTAACTGCTTTATAGGATGATTTTAAATTGAAGAGCAAAGGTTTGGGGGGGTTTCTTTAGATTGGGTATTCAGGAGGATCCCCCTGAGAAGGTAACATTGGACCAATCCCTGAAAGATGAGAAGTAGCTAACATGTGAAAATGTATTTGAAGGCATTCCAGGCAGACAGAGAACCTAGTGCAAAGACTATAAAATAGTTACGAGCTTGCTGTATTCCAGAACAGAGAGGAAGTGAAAATAGTCCATGAGCAAAGGGGCAGGAGGGATGACAGGAGAAGAGGTTGAGATGTTGGCAGGAGCTAGAAAATGTTGGGCCTTGAAGCCCATTGAAGGGAATTTGGATTTTCTTCTAAGTGTAGTGGGAAGCCGTTGGCAGGTTTTAATGAGAGGAGTGACATGATCTGAATAAACTTTTTTAAAGAAAACTTTTTATTTTTTAAAGATACTTAGATTACATAAACGTTACATAAAAAATGTAGGGGATTCCCACATGCCTTGCCCCCCACATCTCCCACACTGTCCCACATTAACAACATCCTTCATTAGTGTATTGCATTCATTGTGATTGATGAACACATTTTGGAGCATTGCCACTGAGTGTGGTTTATAGTTTACATTGTACTTTACACTATCATCCACAATTTTGTAAGTTATGACAATATATATAATGGCCTGTATCTGTCATTGCATGTTATTCAGGACAATTCCCAAGTCCTGAAAATGCCTCCATATTATACCTGTTTTTCCTTCTCACTGCCCTTAGAACCTCCAGTGGCCACTGCCTCCACATCAGTGATAGAGTTTTTTCATTGCTAGAATCACAGTGAGACTACAGTGTGAATACTTTTATAAATATCCTTCTGGCTCACTTGAAGTCTCATATTTTTAAAAATCATCTGCGTTTGCACTTGCTCTAGTTGCTTAAAGAAAAAGTTACTGTAGACACTGGAATAGTGATAAGTTTTGTTGGTTTTTATGAAGTCAATTCTGATATGTTACCTGTTTTTATACTCATATGTGCCCTATAGTTTTGGTTGGTTTTGCTATTAACATTTCTAAAATCATGTTATTTCTACTGTTTGTTTTGTGTAAATGTTTTATAATGGCTCTTGGCAAAACAAAAGAACACAAACAAACAAACAAAAACCCTCTATTTTGCTGATCCTTGGTGTTTGAATTTGCAAGTTTGAAAACTGAGAACTCTGATGAATGCTTAACAAAAATTTTAGTGTAACTGCAATGAATTATAAATTTTATTATTAGTTTATTAATTATATTCAAAGATCATCTCTCCATTACTATACCTTCCAATTAAACACATGCATATATAATTTTAACTATTTTTAACTGATTTAACTTAATATTTCATGATTTTTACTGTGTTCAGTGTCTCATCACAATACAATTCAAGAAATTGACAAATATTTTTGAACATGTATTATTGTATTTCAGGCACTTTGCTAAAAACAAGACAAGGTCACTGCCCTCATGAAGCTTACAGTCTAATGCGAAAATAGACATTGGGTAGTTAAGTAATTGATTAATTACAATTTTTATAAATTGCTTAAAGGAAAATACAGGGTGTGTTGTGTTGGGGAACATGACTTGGTCCTGGGGTTTCTCTTAGGTAGAGAGATTTACTTTGACATGTCATGAAAGAGCCTTCATCAGCCACTTGAAAAGGAGTAGAGAGAGTGGCCCAAGTAGAGAGTACTGCATGTGTCAGAATTTGAAAGCAACAAAAACATGGGATTTTTGAAGAAGACTGGGTAGTGAGGTAGGGCAATACAATTTTTTTTGGATTATTTAGGCTGATTTTTAGGCACAAAAAATTATTTGTGGTAACTGGTTTTTAAATCAATGTTCAATTTATTAAATTTAATGTTAAAAGATTCAGTTTTTCAATTGTTTTTAATTGCAACTTAAAAATCTTATTATTCTACTTATAAATATAATGAGATTTTAAATAATTTAGTTAAATACCCTAGAATTACTGAACTGCAAGTTTAAATCTTTTCCATTCCATCTTTTCCTTTAATTTTAACTGCTTATCCCAACAATGAAAACCTGCCCCCAAATTTAACAATTTTGTGACAAATTAAACTTACAGAAAAGATGACTCTCAGGTTCATCTAATTTTCCAAACTCTCTACAACTTAGCCAAATCATCAGCCGTTGTTCAACCAAAAATCACAAAAGCTTAAAATCAATTTCTGGACCATAGATTTTACATAGAAATCTCAAGTAGTGCTGAACAGATACTGTTAGTCCATTTTCTTCCATGCTACATGCTTCAGGAGGTGGACCAGTTTGTTCTACATCATTGGAAATCCTTGTCCCCTGGCCCTCACTTAGGTTTGATCAATGAGTAGCACCAGCAGGAGAGTAGAAAGAGGGAGGAGTATGAGGTTGGGTATTTATTCCCCTAGCTCCCTCTTTACAGAAAGACTTTTAACTGACGTTGTCCCTCAATGGAATGTCACAGGTCTGTCAGGAGATCCTCTTTACACACCCGTCTGAGTCGTGGTTGCTTTTGTAGGCCTAGGGGTAGTATAGGATTCCTTCATTACTATTGGCCAGGATTAGTACACTTAATCCTTGTAATTTTCATACTATGGCCATGCCATTGTAAATACTCTCTTTATTAAACTCCCCTCAAATTCTCCTAATCTGTGCATGCTTTTTGTTTCCTGTCAGGATCTTGACTAACACAGCAATTGGCACCAAGTTTGGCCCTCAGAAAACAGACTTTCAGATGGGATTAGGTTACCTACATATTTAAGGAGCTCTTTGTTGGAGTGAAATAAGACATAGCATATGATGGCATCATGATCATTTAAATTACCACTGGTAGTAGCATGAGGTGGAGTGCAGATGGGAGTCCATATGTTGAAAGATCAATTATGGCACTTAAGGCACTGTGAGGTATCAGTTGGCTTCTCATGACCTTAGAGTGAACCTTGAGAAAAAATGAAATGAAAACGATGAATATCCACTTGAGAACATGCATGGAAAATCAGAAAGCCTCATGCACAGCTATGAGGCAGTTCCTTATCTCCTGTAATTGCAGGGTAGGTATGGTTGAGGGCTGAGAATAGGACCCCATTAAAAAGGCTGTGATGTATGCCTCACTCTAGCAGGTCTCATACATTAAGGGAAGGGAAGAGAAGGAGAGGAATTTCAGCGTACATGGGTGAGAGTTAATTTCGAACCCTCAAATCTCCCTGAACCTTGGAACAGGCTGGCAGAGTAGCTTCTCTTACTCCTGTCTGAGGGAACTAGCCTTCCTCTGCCTAAAAGCCTGAATCATTGCTTAGCAAGCTGATGCTGATTCACCGTTGTCACTGTCTTTAGGCCTATAATGAGAGTTAGATTTCACTGTAGCTGAAATGGTAAAATACAGACCTGTTATGGGAGGAAATTGACTTATATATTGAAAAAGTAATAGGACATTGTGAATCGATGTCACCAAGAGTCTGGGGAGCATGTATGGTCATGAATTCTAAGGGCATTAGACTAAGGAAAATGAAACTTAAAGCTTGATCATACAGAATTCCTTGATATCAGTGTAATTACCAAAGATAAGGGGTTTAATATGACGGTTTGAGCAACTAGGAGTGGTGACAATTGTCTTCTAAATTGGCTGATTGAAGCCTGAACTCAATAGGCCCTTATGAGCTGGAGATGATGGAGGAAAATGCTACAATGGAATTAGGTTCCCTGAACTCAGTGGAAGAAATGGGTCCCCAGAAAGGTGGAGACTAATAGTATCATATAAACTTTGAAAATGAGCACATCACCACAGAAAGCCACAGGGACAGAGTGATAAAGTATTCTAACTTACAAGAATCACTGGACAATGATAATTGGTAAGTGAAATAAATGGGCAGCTCTTATAATAAGATACTGTTTAACATAAATAGTTTAACATAAACATTTCCATTTAACTTATCTGTTTAGCTAGTGCACAAGCTAAATGGATTATGGAGAATGACAGCCTATTATCTCAAACTTAGTGAAAAAATGATGCCAATGGACCTAGCAAATGCTTTTTAGCCTTCAAATTTATCAATAAAGAAAATCAGAAACCATTTGTTTTGGTGTGATAGAGAAAATAGTATAAGTTTATGGTCTTACCTTAGGACTATGTCAACTCTTTATCCTCTGACATAATACAGTCCAGAGGGACCTTAATTGTCTTGAGAGTCAATAGCATATATTTCTGGCCCATTATATTAATTACATTATGTTAACTGGATCTGATGAGCAGAAAATAGCAAGCACCTTAAAAAGACACATTTGTATCATAGGGTGGAAGATAAACCATTTGAAAGTTCAGGGACCAGCATATAACTGAATTTTCTAGTAACATGGTGTGCATTGTGATTTACTATTTAAAATGAAACAAGTGGTGGTCTACACCTTTCAATGCCCTCCACAAATAAAGCACACACATGTTTATTGGGTCTCTTTAGATTTTAGAGACACATTTACCACATTTGAACATGATACTCTGACCCATTTACCCATTAAGGCTACCAGTTTTGAGTTGGGCTTAGAAAAGAAAGGTTCTACAATGAGTCCTGCAATTTAAACCTTGTGACCTAGCCAGCCCAATACTATTAGAAATGTATAGTTCTGACAGAGAAGCTAAATAGAGCCTCTGGCAAGTCCCAATAGGTAATCACAGTGGAGAACCCTAGGGCTTTTGAGCAAAGCCATGTTTCCTTCTGCAGACAACTACCTTATTCGAAAAGCAGCTCCTGACTTTCTATGGATCTTGGTAGAGACTGAATATCAGACCATGGGACATGAGCTACTATACAACTTGAGCTGCTCTTCAGAGCAGATGACTAGATGTCATCTGTTCAACCAAATAATAAAATATGATGAATGTAGGTGCAACATTTTGTTATTGAATGGAAGTAGTATATCTGAGCCTGAGCCTGAGCAGGTCTAGAAGACAAAAGTAAATAACAGGACATTGCTCAGACTTTCATGGTGTCCTCTCCTTCTACTGTTGTCCCACATTTTTCTTATTGCATGCCTATGATCTCAAGGGGAGTTTCTGATGGCCCATTAACAGAAAATGAAAAAGTATAGTCCTTCTATATATATGTGCTGGCAACAGTCAGGATTGGACAGCACAGGTTTTCAGCATAAAGGCAATGGAGAAGGGAAATTTTTCTACTGCATAGAATTTTGAGTAGAATATCTAGGTGTCCATTTTGTTTGTAAAGAAAAACGGTTGGATCCGATACTGATCCATAAGTAGTGGCTAACTGGTTAGAGATTTAAAAATAAGATTTTCACCCTATCTCCATTTTCCAGAGGGAAATTGGATTGCTGTTACATCTTGGGGGTAAAGAGTACTATGGACCTAGGGTGCTGGACTGTCTATTTCTGGTCAATGAGGCCACCAAGGACTCAGATCTCTTAGGAGTAGAGGTCTGGGTCTCCCTTCCGATGTGCTGGCAGAGGGAAGGAGAACATAAAATGGGTGGTAGAAGAAGGCAGTTATGCTCACCAACTTAGGCTTTGTGATCAACTACATAAGTAAGGACTATACCAGCTGTTTTTTGTATAAACCACTCCTTTTGATTCCTCTGCTTATTTATCTGAAGCAAGTTTATAGTGGCTAATGTTTTAGATTCCAGCTGGGTCCATAAATAAATTAGCAACACCCTGTGAGAAGATGGTAGCTGATACTCCATGTTTCTTTTATTTGGTGATATACACATATTCTATGATGGAGGCTAGAGAAGATCCAGAGGGAAAAATAGGTGGGCTGTGCTGGGTATATTCTTTTTGTCCATTTGGATTCCTTTCTACTTACTTTGATATGTATGAGTTACATCAAGGGAAACCTTTAGCCTTCTGGTTTTTGGTTGGGTGGCCAATGGGGAGGACAGGCAAGACCTTGGGGAAAGTGAGGTCTATGTATTTGTCTTTCCTCCTTCTGGGGTCACTTCTAGCTTGCTGCATCATTCAACTGAAGGTTACAATTCTGTCAGGTGGCTATCTCAATACTGCCCTCTCTGCCTCTGGATTCAGGTTATGAATCCCTCTTCATACCCTTCAGGTCTAGAGGTAATTGGCACTGTCACTAGCTTCCAAGCACTGTTTACCCTTTTTTTAATACCTCCTGTATTAAATTTTCCTTAAGCTGTCCCAATTTGTGTCTGATAGCTGTTTTCTACTGACTCCAGCACTAATCTCTTAGATATCTTAATATACCAAAATCTTTTAAATATTTCAGATGCTTTAAATAGTAGTCATACCAAGATTAAGCCAATTGTGGCAAATATTTATTCCTGAACTTCTCATAAAAGTATTAATATTCTTTCTGGAGTTAAAAGATGCTTATTGATGAGGACTGCTGGGTGTGGCTGCATAGGTGGTTCCCAGAACAACCCCGGGGCAACATTACTGTACAAAAGGTACAGCATAGAGTTGGTCAGTGCATAACCTACACAACTGTGTGTGGTGGCACCATGACCGTCAAGGAAACATTTTTGCTATTCCAAGAATATCTCTTTAAGTAAATTAAGGTGCAATTCCAGTATACTGAGGCTGCTTATTGACTAGAGAATTTTGGCTTGACTTTGGGTCTGAATCTTTTCTTGTTGCTGACTTCTATAATGATTAAAAAAAAAAAATTCTGCTACCCTCAGATGCAGAAAGTGTGGTCTCACAATGCACTTTTCCCAGATTCAGGGTAAACATTATCTAATTCTGTCTGATTTGAGTCTGCAAATCCCAACCCAGGTTACTTCACCACCTGATTGAATTAAACTAATTTATTTATTGCTGCCTCTTCTCAATTCTTCCTGTCTAGCCAGGCCATAAGCCTTAAAGCTATCTAAATGCCCTCAGATTGAAGCCTGCATCTCTCTCTGTCTGTCTCTGTGAATACAACACTGGAGTGGTAGTGAATCAGGGGGATGGGCACAAAATGAGGACACGGACTTAGGCATAGGCCAGTCAGTGAGAGACGGTGAAACTTTGAAAGCCTTCAAACAGGATGTAGACTTAATCTAGTCTGAGTTTTAAAAAGATCTCTTTGGCAGATGCATAAAGAATGAACTGGAGGGGGCAAGAGGGAAGACGGGAAGATGAGTTCAAGACTGTTGCCAGTGCAAGATCGAGATAGAAGTGGCTTGGACTCAAGAAGTGTCAATGGAAATATAGAGAGTGGATGGATTTGAGGATTCTAGACTTGGTCGTGATTGGCTCTAGAGAGTAAAGAAGAGAGAGCCATGACAGAAGATCCCCAGATAACTGGAGGATTGTGGTGACATTTACTAAGATGGGGCACATTGGTGATAGGGAAAGACCACAAGTTCAGTTTGAGGTGTCTGTAAGAAAGATACCAACTGATGATGTTGAACAAGCATTAGATACATGGTTTGAGAGCTGCTAATGCTAAGTGGAGCAGAGATGAAGACCTTAACTTTTTTTTTAATGCAAACTTTAAGGAGTGGGGATGGGACGGAAGAAAATAAGTTAAAAAACCCATTCATTCATCTATGCATACATTCATTCAAAAACATTTTATTGAAGGCTTTCTTCATGGTGAATACTTTGTTTTTCAAAATCCCTGCTCTCAAATTCCCTACCTTCAGTGGAAATGAAATTCCGTGTTGAGATTAATCAGCCAATACTACTGCCAGGAAGATATACACAGATCAAATTTGGTTTTACTTTATTTTTTTAGACATGCCATATTTATTTTGCTTTTTCCATTATTTTGAAGGGCTTTTCTAAGTCCTCTATTTGTTAATAGCTTTTATGAAGTTTATTAGTAAATATCCAGGAGATTTTATATTGTATCCAGAAATGCTGATTGGTATATAATATTACTCTTTTATATATACTAAATATTAATTAAATCCACTAGATGAAGAAATCAGTCACAAAGAATGCTTTTTTTTGCATATGAAATAAATTTATAACCAAAATATGCTATTGAAATATGTTCTTTATAGTAGTTTTACAATATAATTTAAAAATATTCAAGAGTGCTTTCCAAAGATTTGAGTACATAAGCTAAGTTCTATGGAAAAGTATGCCTCCTTAAAAATCTATTTAAGTTGAATATGAAATTGTTACAATATACAAATTCATGGATCCAGAAAGTAGAGTACAGGTTACCAGAGGATAGGGGTGAGTGGAAAAGGGGTGAGGGGGACGGGAAGTTCATGCATAATGGGTATAGGATTTCTGTTTGGGGTGATGGGAAAGTTCTGATAATGGATGGTGGCAAAGGTAGTACAACATTGTGGATATATTAATCCCGCTGTATGGTATGCTTGGCAGTGACTGAGATGGACAGACGTTGAGACTTTTAATGTGATAATGTTAATTTCCTGACTATTAAATTGTTGACTATTGCTTACAATATTAATAAAAAGATTCAGAAGCTCATAATTCAGAGAATTGCTTTCCTCTGTATCTAACAAACACACAAGGGCTTGATATGTGTTGCATGGTGCCTGTGGCTGGGAACTCTTGCCAATACCCTCCCTTTCCCATGTATTTAAGGAACATTGCTTGCTTTTCCTCTCTGCACCTAAGCAATAACAATCCTTTTGTTTAACACTGTTGAGATGTGAAGTGTCTCAAATATTACCAAATTTCCTAATTTTCTGGATAACTGGTGTTTAGTCATGGTATCAGTCAGTGTTCACTGAGGAAAGCAGTTGCCCTTTGTATTTTACTGCATGGGCTTAGAGGTTTCACAGCTCATCTAGGCAAGGGCAGGTTGAAGAAGGCACCACCAAACCACCTCCACAGTAGCACTGATGTCCTAGCCGTGTCAGACACTGCTGTGCAGCTCTCATCTGTCGTCTGCCCAGCATCTGCCTGCAACTTCTCCGGAAACACAAGGGCCTCTCCTCTCTCTTGGATTCTTCCCCAAGTGTCCTCATTTCAGGTCTCCAGGCATCATTTTTTTCCAGTCAACACCCTCACAAAAGAGGTTCCACAAAGTTGGCTGCAAGTTTAGCTTTCATTGTTATCCAGTCACCCACAGGATCAGACTTTGGGTTTGGTTTTCAGAAATCTCAACCTTGTAGCTACACAAAACAAAAAGTTCTTTCAGGATAGCCTGGCTTTCTGGTTTTCTGACTGCTTGTGATTAGTATTCAAAATAGGAAAGATGCAGAAAAAATAAGTGTTTTTCATTTATTCAACAAGTTCATTGAGAGCCTATTATTATGATAGGATGTAGGGGTAAGAAAGAAACTGCTACTCTATTAAAAATAAGGACTTCGCTACACTGGTACAGTGGCAACAAAGGTGTCACTTTTTTTTGGAAAATGCCTTGAAGGCTCCTTTAAAAGTGAAGAGTGAGGCTCTCTGGAGCTTAGTCTGCAAAGAAAGGGATGAATTGTTCTGCAGAATAATGGGATGAGCTGAGCTGGTGTAGCTCAGTGTCTGAGTGCCTGCTTTGCATGTATGAGATTCTGGGCTCAATCCCCTGTACCTCCTTAAAAAAAGGGGGGGGGGGGCGTTGGTTAAAAGATAGAGGAGAGAGAAGGAGAAGGGGAGAAGGCTAGAACTGGGAGTGAAAATAAAGAGTGAAGAGTTGAAAATACTTCTAGAGAGTTAATGCCAGAGCTGGGACCAGAGAACTTTCAAGAAAACTTCAGTGCCTCTCTAAGAACCAAACCAATGTATTTCAATATTAAATGATACCTTGGGATATTAAACAGAGTACAGCTCTTTTGCTAACATCTGAAGTCCTCAGAAACTGTTGTTCATCGACTATCTAGGGTAATAACATATTTCAAATAGTCAATTAAACAAATAGAAAAGAGTTTTTGATTACGTTCCAGAGAAGTCTATGGGGAAATAGTCAGGACCCATAACATCATTACAAACATTGTAAAAAAATCAAGAGTGCCTCACACTTGATTACATTTGGTATTTTGTAATAAGTTTCTTGAACTTATTGTTATGCTTTTGATTTGATGAATGCCCATGACATTTTTACTTAGTAACTGGGAAATGAAAAACTTGATTAGTTTTTAGAAACCAACAAAGTCTGAATTTCCCAGGTTTTGATATCTTACCTGCTGCACTTCATTTGAGCTTCACTTTAATTAAATATCCAAGAGAAAGGATACAAGTCAAATAATACATAAAGAAACGGAGAAGTTTGAAAAGCGTTTTCTTTTTCTCATTTTCTCTTTGTGGCAATGAGCAGTTCTGGGCCCTGTGGAATGTCCATGGAGTTTCTGGTAGAGCCAGGCTTTCAAGGCTTATATACTAAAAGTAATTCCTTAGTTTGGTCTCCCAAAGCAAACTGCAGGGCGAACTCGGTAGCACCAGTCATTTCCCTTCTTTCTAACTGGGTGCATTTGGGATTTCCCATTCCATCTTCTTCAGTCAACCCACTCTAATCTCCATGTTCTTGGGGCCATCTTCCATAGGTCTAGTCATTCTTTTTTGCTTCTTTGTCTAAGGTTTGGTGAGTGTGGCAGATTAAACTAATGGTTACAATTCGTCATCTCTGTTAGTATTATACATCCTTGTATGGCTTCTTGGTGGGTTTACTGTACTCCTCTGCTTAAATTTGGGCTTAGCTATGTAACTCTCTTTGGTCAATGGGCTATCAATAGATATGATGCAGACAGAGGCTTGAAATATGCCTGTGTGGTTAGGTTTGTCCTTTCGCACTCATGCCAGTGCCGTAAAGAGAAAGCATGCCAACTAGCCTTCCAGTTTGAAGATGATGTGTGGGGGCAGGCCTTGACCCAACATGCACTTAGAGTCAAATACAGCCAAATCCAGCTTAGGCCAGCCAATCCCAGCCGACCTGCACAAATGACTGGTTATACGTGGTGGCTGTTTTGTCTTACTGAGTTTTGGGGTGTTTTATAACAGAGAGAGGGAGAATGATCTGGGCCAGCGATGGCTAGTGTAACAATAGCTGACTCATACCACAGGCAATGCGAGAACATGCAGGAGGAAGAGAGAACAGCAAGGAAGTACAAACTGCTCTCTTCTTTCCGTTGGTGTGCTAGCTTTATTGTCAAGCCAGGCTGCAGCCCACTGGTGACTAATAGCACAGGGTTTGATCATGGTTCTACCACTTCAGAGCTTTGGACTAAAATCTTTGAATCTAAAATGTGAAGACAATAATGAATACCTATTAGGATTCATGTAAGCATACAGATGTTATATTAAGTATCTGGGTTCAATAACTGGGCAGTATTATTACTACTAATCTTATTGCCAGTAGTTGTAGCAGGAGCACAGGTAATAGTAACCCTGAGCTCATCTTTTACAACATCCCACCCTTCATCTTGGCTATACATCTCTGCAGTTTTTCTCACAGGGTTCTAGTTGTAATTTCATGAAGAAATACTGTAATAAAGGAAGATACCTATGGAATAGTTGGGATTTTTATCCAAAATATAAGATTAATCTATCTTTATACAGTATTAATCTATCTCAGTCATGTCCTATATTTCTGTTTCTTGTGGATCTAGATAAAAAAGAGGGTAGAAGAAACATTATAGGGGATATTCTTTATCCAATGGTGAGAGACTCAGAGCCACATATTCCAGGACAATGAAGATCTGGAGGGAGGTGGTCAAGGTTTGCAAGAAAATTAATAATGGTGGGGTTGTGTTATGAGAGAACCATCTGGGCCTGTATTCCCGGAGTCTCCAGTAAATGCCAGAGGCAGGTTGTGCTGTGTATCTTTCAAAAAAATGTACTGAAAACTTATACCTTTCCCTAGTTTCTCAATATTAGTAACAGTAAAAACCCACGGAAAACCTGAAAAGGTTTTCTCTTATTTCAGCAGCAGAGGAAGGGAGATGCTATGAGAGTGTGTGGGTTTTTCAGTAAGTCAGGGGGACTATGCACTGGGACAGAAACAATGGGTGGTGGCAATGGAAGGGGAAGTACTCTGGTCAGAACTGGGAGTTTTCCTGGAATAAGCAAGTATCTGTAGGATAGGAGGCATAACTCCTCCTTCCTTCTTAATTTTTATCTTCTTTTTTTGGTATTTTTAAAGTTTTTTGAAGTATATCACTCATATATAAACATTCATCAGCAATAAGTGTATAGTAATAGCTGTGAACTTACCAAAAAAACATATATATCATCATACAGGGCTCTCATACCTCACCCTACCACCAATACCTTGCATTGTTGTGAAATATCTTTAACTAATGATTAAAAAGCCTCCTCAATGTATTACTACTAAGCAAAGTATCTTACATTTGGTGTATTTCCCCCAACCCACCCTATTATTATTATTATATCATTTATGCATGAACATACATAAACAATAAGTGTATTTTCCCTCCAACCCACCCTATTATTATTTTATTAAATATGTTTTTAGTACAGAAGTTGTGAACTTACAAACAATCATGCACATTTGCAGAATTCCAATACAACACCCCTCTATCAAAACATCATGCTGTGACAGAACATTTGTTACAATTTTGAGATAATATCATCAGACGATTACCACTAACCATGGTCCAAGGGTACATTTGGCACAGTTTTTCCATACTCCCCCATTATCAACACTGTACATCTTTGGCATAGATGCATGATTATTACAGTATTGCTGCTAACCACAGTCCATAGGTCACTCCAGTTGTATTTTTTCCATGCTTTTCCACATTCCCACCACCCTGCAATAGTGATGTACATCTGCTCTAGCTCACTCAGGAGACTCTTGCATTCGTATCATCAACCACAATTCTCATCCACCTCTGGGTTTACTGTGTTATTCAGTCCCTAGATTATTCTCTAGCTTTCTTTCAATTGACATTTACATTCCTAGACTACTCTTTCCAGCCACATTACCATTTATTAACAGTGATTACTTACTATAATGTGTTACCATCAACTCTATACATTTCCACATTTTTACAGTAAAGTTAATTGAAACTTCTACACACATTAAACATCAGTAGTCCATCTAAGTCCTTTTATCACCTTTAAGAATCCACCACCTGCCATCAGGTTGTGAAAATGTTTTCCTACAATTTCTTCTAGAAGCTTTATGGTTTTTAATTTTATATTAAGTTTTTGATCCATTTTGAGTTAATTTTTGCCTAGGGTGTGATATAGGGGCCCTCTTTCTTTCTTTTGGCTATGGATATCCAGTTCTTTCAGCACCATTTGTGGAATGGACTATTCTGCCCAAGCAGGGTGGGTTTGACAGGCTTGTCAAAAATCACTTGACCATAGATGTGAGGGTCTGTTTCTGAACCATCAGCTTGGTTTCATTGGTCTATTTGTCTGTCTTAATGTCAGCACCATGCTGTTTTTACCACTGTACCTGGATAATATGATTTGAAGTACAGCAGTGAGAGTCCTCCAAATTTGCTTTTCCTTTTTAAGATGTTTCTGGCTATTTGGGACTCCTTACCCTTTTAAATAAATTTGATAATCATGTATTCCACTTATTTAAAAAATGCTGGTGGAATTTTTATCAGGATAGGATTGAAATATTTATATCAATCTGGGTAGAATTCACATTTTAATGATATTTAGTCTTCCAATCTGTGAGCATAGAATGTTTTTCCAATTATTTAGGTCTTTTTTTGATTTCTTTTAACAATGCATTGTAGTTTTTTTTTTCAGCAAATTTTTTATTGTCTTTTTTAAAAAAGATAAATAGATCACACAAAATGCTACATTAAAAATATAAGTGGTTCCCATATATCCCACTCCCCATCACACCCCACTCCTCCCACATCAACAACCTCTTTCATCAGTGTGGCACATTCATCACATTTGATGAATATATTTTGGAGCACTGCTACACCACATAGATTATAGTTTAAATTGTAGTTTACACTCTCCCCCAGTCCATTCAGTGGGTTATGGCAAGATATAAAATGTCTTGCATCTGTCCCTGCAATACATTCAGGATAACTCCAAGTCCTGAAAATACCCCTATATCACACCTCTTCTTCCTTCTCCCTGTCCTTAGCAACTCATGTGGCTACTGTCTCCACATCAATGATACAGTTTCTTTCATTGCTAGAGTCACAATAGTTCTATAGTAGAATACCAGTAAGTCCACCCTAATCCATATTTTATTCCTCCATCCTGCAGACCCTGGGATAGTGATGTCCACTCCAACTCTAAATTGAAAGGGGGCTTAGATCCCACATGGCTGATGGATGCGATTCTCCTGCTTGCACTTGTAGACTCTCTTGGTTCCCTGGTGTGGTGGTTGACATTCCTCACCTCCCTGTTAGCTGACCTGGGTAAGTCCAATGAACTGGAGAGTAGTTGCAACTATGCTGAGGCTCAGGGCCCAGGTGGCACATGGACAGTCCAGAGATTCAGGTCTCTTGAGCATACACCAACCCCAGGTTCAGTAAAAGTGACTGAAGAGGCATGTGTAGAGAGGTCACATCTGAGTCCATTACACTCAAGAGCACAAACTTCAAAGTAGGGCCCACTGGCAAGGCACTGAACTCCAGAGCCATCTGCCATGACCGTAGAACCTGTTTGTTTCTGTAGCCATCAGGAGCACCACTACTTGGAGTTGTACTACTTTGGCTGTCTCTGGGATCCTGCTGAGATATGCGTATGTGTGACCCCTTTGATGAATCCTGACTCATTTTGAAGTCTCTTAGCTATATAAATTCATTTGTCTTTTCCATTCCCCCCTTGCATTCAAGGTCTTTTTCTAGTTGCGTCACTAGCTGGGGCTTGGTAGTAATCCCTCGGTGCCAGGGAGTCTCATTGCTGGGAATCATGTCCCATGCTGGGGGGAAGGTAATGCATTTACATGTTGAAATTGGTTTAGAGAGTGGCCACATTTGAGCAAAATGGAGGCTCTCAGGAGGTAACTCAGGGTGCTTAACACCCTGCAGTTCTAGGCTTAGTTGAAATTTCAAGCACACAGGCTCATAAGCATAGTCATCAGTATCAAGGGCCCATCATTGGACCATCCTTCTTCACTGGTTTGTGCCCTTGCACTTGGGGGATTTTTGCTGTTCCACTGGGGAGTGCGACAGAGCTCCTCCAAATGGGAACTCAGTTGTCATATATAATTCTACCTACTATGACAATACCCAAGGAATATCCAAACATATTTATATATCCTATATACATGCTCTGGAGAACTCCCTCACACCCATGCATCCCCCATCAATGACACCCCTCACCAGTGCTCTTCTCCTGACATAGTTCAACCCCTCTGTGATCCAAAACTTCTTAAAAATGAAGCCTATTATAGTGCCAGATTTAATTAGTAGGAAAATGAAATAGTAGTGATAGGTTTAAAGATTAGAAATAGAATATATAATAATTTAGAAAAACTAAAATTAAGTAAAAAATAAATTGGGGTGTTAAAAAATGAAAAATAGCATAGAATTTGTTTTTGATGTTTTGCCTTTCGTCAGTGAAATAGGTGTTGCCCCGTATGTACAGTGGCAAGGCAATCTCTTCCATTCCTTCCTCAGTGTCTACATCCTTCTTTTAAAATTTTTTATTATGTCTTCAAAAAAGTTTTAGATCACAGTAAAGTTGCATATACAATATAGGGGACTCCCATATACCCAACATCAAACCCTTTTTCCTCTTCCCCAGCAATGATCTTCTTACATGTGGATGTTATATTTGCTATAGCTGATGTAAAGATATTGAAACATAGCTACTAACCATAGTTCCATTATGGTTCATATTTTACACTGTACACTTTTATAAATTTTTGGTTTTATTATGGTTTACTTTAGGGTTTACATTTTACACTATACACTTTTATAAATATTTGGTGAAATTTAACATGGCTTAGATCCATCATTGCACAGTCTAGTGGAACACTTCCATTGCCCCACCCCTGTCCTCTTCCACTCTATTCTATTCCTCTTTCCCCCTCTCCTTTGGGCCCATAGTGACAATCAAGCTTCACTGCTTGAAGGACAAGATTCATAGACACTTGCAACAATGCTGAGGGCTTGACACTCTAGTCTGTCCTCCCCCATTGGGAGCCACCTGTGCTCTCGAGAGACACCCTCCCCTCTGTTGGAAAACATCAGACCTCCCCAGGATGGGGGTACAACACCTTCCCACTCATTGTATGGGTCTCCACCCACTGATATAACACACTATGGCAAGATGAGCAATCACATACTCCCTAGAAACCTGCCCCAGGTGCACCCTGTGCCAGATGGTCCCCGTCAAACACCTTAATCAAGTAAACCTTATTTATGATATTTTCTAAAGAATTTTCTCAACAGTATAGTTTCAACCACAAACCTGAAAATCTCACATGTTCACCTTCTCCCCCTCAAACTCTCCCCTCCAGTTCCATGGACCATCTGACCAATTCTCCCAACCCTAGCCCGCTCAAGCCTGCAAAGCCCCACCCAATAGTATCCCTATGTTCCCATCTTATACCTTCACTGCACAATTCCTTACCTCCACTTTAGCATAGATTTCACTCATGTAGGCGTCAGCTCACAGCCTTCCTCTCCCTCTCTATTTCCTGTAAGACTATCTTCTAGTTTCTAGCTCTCTGAAACAGCTCGATTTGCTTAATTCATATCAGAGAGGTCATGTAGTATTTGTCCTTCAATGCCTGACTTGCTTCACTCAACATAAGGTCCTCAAGATTCATCTATGTTATCCCATGTGTTAGTACTATTCCTTCTTACAAATGAGTAGTATTCCATTGTATGTATATACCACATTTTGTTTATCCATTCTTCTGTTGTTGGGCATTTGGGTTGATTCCGGCTTTTGGCAATAGGGAATAATACTGCTATGAACATTGGTGTGCATATATCGGTTCATGTCATTGTTTTCATTTCTTCTGGGTAAATACCCAGCAGTGGAATTGCTGGGTCATATGGCAAATATATATCTAGTTTTTTGAGGAACTGCCAAACTGTCCTCCAGAATGGCTGGATCCTTCTACATTCCCACCAGTAATGGATGAGGGTTCCCATTACTCCACATCCTCTCCAACACTTGTAGTCTTGTTTTTTAAATAGCTGCCAGTCTAAAGGGTGTAAGATGGTATCTCATCGTAGTTTTGATTTGCATTTCCCTAATAGCTAGTGATGTGGAGCATCTTTTCATGTACTTTTTAGCCATTTGTATTTCTTCTTTGGAGAAACATCTGTTCAAGTCTTGCACATTTTTTAATGGCTTGTTTGTCTTCTTATTTGTGAGATATAGGATTTCTTCATAAATTTTGGATATTAGATACGTGGCTGCCAAATATTTTCTCCCATTGAGTAGGCTGTCTTTTCACTTTCTTGATAAACTCCTTTGAGGTGCAGAAGGCTTTAATTTTTAGGAGGTCCCATTTATATATTTTTCTTTCACTGCTTATGCTTTGGGTATCAAATTCAGGAAGCCATTTCCTATTACAAGATCCTGTAGATGTTTCCCTACATTGTCCTCCAAGTTCTTATGGTCTTGGCTCTTATATTTAGATCTTTGATCCATATTGAATTGATTTTTGTGTAAGGTGTGAGATGGCAATCCTCTCTCATTCTTTTGCATATGGATATCCATCCTCCAAGCACCATTTGTTGAAGAGGCCATTCTCTCCCAGTTGAATGGGCTTGATAGCCTTGTCGAATATTAGATGACTGTATGTATGAGGATCTGTATCAGAACTCTCATTTTGGTTGCACTGGTCATTATATCTATCCTTGTGCCAATACCATGCTGTTTTAACTGCTGTAGCTTTGTAGTATGTTTAAAGCCACGTAGTGTGATTCCTCCAATTTCATTTTTCTTTTTCAATATGTCTTTTGCTATTCTAGGCCTCTTTTCTTTCCAAATAAATTTCATAGTTAGTTTTTTCAGTTGAGTAAAAAATGCTGTGTTGATTTCTATTGGGATTGCATTAAATCTGTAGATCAGTTTCAGTAGTACAGACACCTTAATGATATTTAGTCTTTCTATCCATGAACAGGGACTATTCTTCCATTTATTTAAGTCTTCTTTGACTTCCTTTAACAGTGTTGTATAGTTTTTCTGTGTATGAGTCTTTCACATCTTTGGTTAAATTTATTCCTATGTATTTGATTTTTTAATTTATTATTGTAAATGGTATTTTTCTTCATTTCCTCCTCAGATTGCTCATCATCAGTGTACAGAAATGCTACTGATTTTTGTGCATTGATCTCATAACCTGCAACTTTTCTGAACTCATTCATATGTTCTAGAAGCTCTGTTGTATATTTCTCAGGGTTTTCTATATATAGGATCATGTCATCTTCAAATAGTGAAATTCTGACTTCTTCCTTTCTAATTTGGATGCCTTTTATATCTGTTTCTTGCCTCAGTGCTCGAGCAAGTACTTCTAACCTAATGTTAAACTGGAGGGGTAATAGTGGGCATCCTTGTCTTGTTCCTGATCTTAGAGGTAAAGATTTTAGGATTCCAAAATTGTAAAAGATGTTGGCTGTGGGTTTTTCATATATACCCTTTATCATGTTCAGAAAGTTTCCTTCTATTCCTATCTTTTGCAGTGTTTTTACCAGGAAAGGGTGCTGTATTTTGTCAAATGCTTTTTCTGCATCTTTAGATATGATCATGTGATTTTTTGCTTTGATCTGTTCATGTGGTGTATTACAATGATTGGTTTTCTTATGTTGAACCATCCTTTCATACCAGGAATGAAACCCACGTCATGGTGTATAATTCTTTTGATGTATTGTTGAATATGATTAGCAAGTATTTTGTTGAGGATTTTAGCATCTAGGTTCATTAGAGAGATTCATCTGTAGATTTCCTTTCCTGTGGTATCTTTTTTGACTTTGGTATTAGGGTAATATTGGCATCATAGAATGAGTTAGGCATTGTTTCTTCTATTTCAATTTTTTGAAAGAGTTTAAGCAAGATTGGTGTTAGTTTTGTCTGGAATGTTTGGTAGAATTCACCTGTGAAGCCATCTGGCTCTGGGCTCTTCTTAGTTGGGAGGTTTTTAATGACTGATTCTATCTCTTTACTTGTGATTCATTTGATGAGATTGTCAATATCATCTTTCATCAATGTAGGCTGCTTATGTGTTTCTAGGAATTTGTCCATTTCCTCTAAGTTGTCTTTCTTGTTAGCATATAATTTTTCCAAGTATCCTCTTTTTTTAAAAAGATTTATTTATTTATTTCTCTCCCCCCCCACCCCCCGGCCCCAGTGCTCTCTGTGTCCATTTGCTGTGTGTTCTTCTGTGCTCACATGTATTCTTGTCAGCAGCACCCAGAATCTTTTTGTTGGGTCATCTTGCTGCGTCAGCTCTCTGTGTGTGCAGCACCATTCCTGGGCAGGCTGCAATTTTTTTGTGCTGGGCGGCTCTCCTTAATGGGTGCACTCTTTGCATGTGAGGCTCCCCTATGTGGGGGACACCCTTGCATGACACGGCACTACTAGTGCGCATCAGTACTGTGCATGGGCCAGCTCATCACATGGGTCAGGAGGCCCTGGTTTTGAACCTTGGACCTCCCATGTGTTAGGCAGATGCCCTATCCATTGGGCCAAATCCACTTCCCCCAAACATCCTCTTATGATACTCTTTATTTCTGTGGGATCAGTGGTAACATCCCCTTTTTCATTTCTTATTTTGTGTATTTGCAGCTCTCTCTTTTTTTCTTTGTTAGTCTAGGTAAGGGCTTGTCAATTTTATTGATCTTCTCAAAGAACCAGCTCTTTGTTTTGTTTGTTTTTTTCTAGTGCTTTCTTATTTTCTAGTTTATTTAATTCTGCTCTGATCTTTGTTATTTCTTTCTTCTTCCTTTGGGGTTAGTGTTTTTGTTTTTAACCCCTAATTCCTCCAAGTGTGCAGTTATGTCTTCAGTTTTGTCTCTTTCTTTCTTTCTTTTTTTTTGATGTATGAATTTATGGCTATGACTTTCCCTCTCAGTACAGCTTTTGCTGCATCCCTTAAGTTTTGATATGTTTTGTTGTAATTCTCATTGGTTTCCAGATAGTTACTGATTTCTTTTGAAATTTCCTCCTTGACCCACTTTTTGTCTAATAGTGTATTGCTTAACTTCCATTTCTTTGTGCCTAATATGGTTCTCTGGTCTTTGCAGATTTCCAGCTTCATTCCACTGAGGTCAGAGAATTTATTTTGTATGATTTCAATCTTTCTGAATTCATTGAGACTTTCTCTGTGGCTTAGCATGTGGTCTATCTTGGAGAATGATCCATTCTTGAGAATAATGTATATCCGGCTGTATTTGGGTGTCATGTTCTATATAAATCTATTAAGTTTAGATCCTCTGATACATTGTTCAAAGTATTTGTTTCTTTATTGATTCTCTGTTGAGATATTCTGTCTAATTGTGATAATAATTAATTAAAGTCCCCCACTCTAAATGTAGAGGCATCTATTCTTCCACTTAGGGTTCTGATGTTTTCTCACATATTTGGAGGCATCCTGGTTAGGTGCATATATGTTTATCATTTTTCTTTCTTCTTGAAAGATTACCCCTTTTATTAACATGTAGTGTCCATATTTGTCTCTCACAATAGTTTTTCATTTAAAGTCTATTTGTCCAATATTAGTATAGTTATACCTGCCCTTTTTGGTTATTGTTTGCTTGTAAGATTGTTTTCCAGATGTTCTCTTTCAACCTCCTTTAATCCCTGGGTTTAAGGTGGCTTTCTTGTAGACAGCATATAGTTGGGTCATATTTCCTTATCCATTCTGCCAGTCTGTGTCTCTTGACAGGTGAGTTTAATCCATTAACATTCAGTGTTATTACTCTCAAGGAATTACTCACATTAGCCATATTTTCTTTGGATTTGTGTATGTCATATGTTGTTTATATTTCTCTTTTTGTCTTTTTAGTTGTTCTTACACTCTTCCAACTCTGTCTCTCCCATTTTTTCTTTTCTCCTGCAGAACTCCCTTTAGTATTTCTTGAAGGGCAGGTTTCTTACTGGCATACTCTCTTAGTTTCCGTTCATCTGTGAATATTTTGAACTCTCCATCATTTTTGAATGCCAGATTTGCTGGATAGAGTATTCTTGGCTGGAAATTTTTTTCTTTTAGTACCTTGACTATGTCATACCACTGCCTTCTTGTCTCCATGGTTTCAGATATGAAATCAGCCCTTAATCTTACTGAGCTTCCCTTGTATATGATGGTTCTCTCTTCTCTTGCTGCCTTCAGTATGTTTTCTTTGTCTTGAGCATTGAATAATTTGACAAGTATATATCTTGGGGTATACCTGTTGGGAATTATGCTGTTTGGGGTGGTTTTTGCTTCCTAGACATGTACATCCATCTTCCTCAATAGGTTTGGTAAATTTACAGCTATTATTTTCTCCAAAACCTCTTCTGTCCACTTTCTCTTCTCTTCTCCTTCTGGGATAACCATATTGCATGTGTTTGTTCATTTTGCATTGTCATTCAAATCCCTAAGTCCCTGCTGGATTTTTTCTATCTTTTTATATATCAATTATACTATCTGTTTGATTTCAGATATACTGTCTTCCATATCACTAATTCTCTCCTCTACCTCTTCAAATGTGCTGTTATTTGCTGAGAGTGTGTTTTTGATTTCTTGGATTGTGCCACTCATTACCATCATATTGATTATCTTTTTGTGTGTGTTTACAATTTCTTCGGTATGCTTTCCAAGTATTTTCTTAATATCTTTAATCTCTTCCTTCACTTCATTAAATTGGCCCATGATATTTGTTTGATATACCATGATATATACCATGATATACCATGATTAGTTGTTTGATGTTCTGCTCCTCTTCCTGGTTTTTAGTTTTTTCATTGGATTGGGCCTTGTCTTACTGATTGTTGGTATGATTTATAGTTTTTTGTTGCTGTCTGGTCATCATTTTATCTTGATGGGTTTGTTCACTTCATTAGCTTCTCTGTATAGTCTTGGGTTTTATTTAGGTGCTGTTTTTGTGTGTGTGTTAAGTCTTCTCTTTGACACTTTGTTCTTCTTATTCTATTTCCTTGTTGTTATCTAAGGTCCCTGAAGGGAAAAGATTATGGCCAGGGAAAGCAAAAGAGGTAAGAAAAGAAAAAGTGTAATAGTAGTATTGATAGTAAATGTTAGCCGAAAAACCATATAAGACATAGGAGAATGAATTTTAAACTCATGTAAGCTGTGTAGATTTATAGGAATGTAAAAGTGGAGTATGTACAATGAGATGGGAAACTGAATATGGAGAAGAATATAGTATGAATTAAAAGGCCAGTGTGGGCGGTGGACTTGGCCCAGTGGTTAGGGCATCCGTTTACTACATGGGAGGTCTGCAGTTCAAACCCCGGGCCTCCTTGACCTGTGTGGAGCTGGTCCATGTGCAGTGCTGATGTGCCCAAAGAGTGCCATGCCACGCAGGGGTGTCCCCCACGTAGGGGAGCCCCATGTGCGAGGAATGTGTCCTGTAGGGAAAGCCGCCCAGTGCGAAGGAAGGTGCAGCCTGCCCAGGAATGGTGCTGCACACACATAGAGCTGACAGAACAAGATGACGCAACAAAAAGAGACACAGATTCCTGTGCTGCTGACAACAACAGAAGCAGACAAAGAAGACGCAGCAAATAGACACAGAGAACAGACAACTGGGGGGTGGGGTGGGGAAGAGGAGAGTAATAAATAAATAAATAAATCTTTAAAAAAAAAAGGGCCAGTGTGATCAGGAGAGAGGGAAAGAGAAATGAAAGGACAATAACATAAAGAGTGAATAAAAGATAGAAAACAGAGTAGAGGTGTTAGAAATAAGGAACCAGAAAAATTGCAGGCTAAACAAAGAGAGGTGGAATATAAGAGCAACAACAGAAGATGGAAGGTAGAAAGGTGTAAAGGAAAGGAGATAGCATTCATAGCCAAAATCAGTACACACTAAAAAAGGAAATTGAAGATGAAGAAGCACAGTAAACAAGAAACACTGCCAGCAGCACCTAATAGAATTAAAAGAAAAAAAAATGGGGGTGCTAGGGAGATAAAGAGGAAGGAAAGACAAGAAAACAAACAAACAAAAACAGACAAACCCCCAAGCAAGGAGTCCTCTTTGCAACTGAATAAACTGATTAGGAATCTGTCCTTTCCCCTTTCTCCCTTCCTCACTTCCCTCTCTTCTAGGTCAGCAGGAAGCCCATGTGAGAGCTCCCCTCCAAGAATAAAATGGGACCTTGGTGAACCAACTCAACAGAAAATAACAACTCTCTGTCTCTTTGAGAGAGAGCACCCACACCTTGCCAGGAACCCTAAATATTCTATTGGAAGTCTACCAAGCACTTCCTACTGTCCCCATCCCTTAGGTGTGTTGAACAGGACTAGTTAATTGCCTGCCTCCTCCTTTTCCCAGACTAATTTTCCCTATCTTAGGGCATTTAGATAAATAGGGCTGCCTCAGCAGATTCACCTTTCTCCTCTTCCCAGTCTCCCCCCAAGCCAGCTGGAATGCTCCTCCAAACTCAAAAAGGGTGGACCAGACACCTGAGCTCACACTCATGTCCCTCTGCACTCCTCCCTAGAACCCTCCCATTCTTGGAACCTGTCCAAGACCAGTGGACTCAGGGAATTCTGGGGTTGGGGAGTGCTGGGCTTGGGGAATGTGGGTTTGGGGAATGTGGGGCTTGGGGAATGTGGACCTCAGGGAACACAATTTCAGGGATTGTGGGCTCGGGGAATGCAGAGTTTGGGGAACACTGCTATGTGACCAGTGGTGCTCAGGAAAGCTGCAGCTACCAGCCCCAGCTTCCCACAGCTTCAGGTACAAGCACCAGGAACCTGTGGTTTTCCTTTGAGCAATCACTCTTCGTTTCACTCCCTCCAGATCGATGTCCAGAAGCCTCCTGCTTTGTGGGTTCCCAAAACAGCTCACTCAGGCAGGATTTTGCCCTACTCAGGCAGGATTTTGCCCTACTGGTTTTCTTCAGGAGAGATAATGATGGTGAACTTAACAGAATGCCATCTTGCCCTACATCTGCCTTGTAGTTTTCTGAATACAAGTGTTTTACATCATTGGGTAAGTTTCTTCCTAAATATTTGATTCTTTTAGTCACTATTTGTATTATTCAACCAAAGGGGTGCTGATGCAAGTACCAGAAATCTTTTGGACTTTATAAAGGGTATTTATTTGGGGTAGAGGCTTACAGTTACCAGACCATAAAACATAAGTTACTTCTCTCACCACAGTCTGTTGCCATGTGTTGGAGCAAGATGTCTGCAAGTGTCAGGCTTCCTCTTCCTCTTAATGCTCTGTGGTCCCAGTTTTCTTCCAATATCAGCTGTAGGCTGGGATAAGTCTTGTCTCTCTCCCAGATCACTTTTCATTCTGGGCTCAACTGCTCTGCTCTCTCCACAAGGCCAGCTGTGAACTATCAGGTGAAAACAGCTCATCTCTCTTCCTGCAGCCTCTCTATCCTCACGTATCTGCTTCTCTGTGTATTTACTTCCTGGGACTCCAGCTCAAAACCTCAAACCTTCCTTCTCTGTGATGTGGTTTCTCTAGGGTGGGTGGGCACTCAACATCTTACTGATGTGGCCTGATCAAAGTCTTAATCATTATTTAGTCAAGTGAAAGTGAAACTTCTGAAATATAATCTAATATACCCAGAGGAATAGTCCAGTTTACAAACAATCCAATATCTATTTTTGGAACCCACAAACAATATCAGACTGCTATACTCTACCCTCTGAATTCCAAAAATACATTACAATATTTTAAAAAACCTTATTTCAGTAGCAATACTGAGTACAGAATCATACCACAATCAGTTTATTGAAAATACAGTTTGTCTTGGGGCAAAGTCCCATCTGCTGTCGACCTCTGAAACCTATGAAGCCTTTTATCTGCTTCCAATATGCAAATGGATGAAGGATAAACATTTGCATTAACCTAAAGAGAAATTGGGAGGGAAACATGAGTCATGGGTCCTCTACAGTTCAGTAAACCTATAGGGTATACTCCCTTCAATTTCAAAGTCTGAAAATCTTTTCAAAATGATGGTTTCTTCTCCCCAGGGCCTCATGAGGACCCACCTTTTCACAGGCCATTTTCTTGGTTCCAAACTCATCAAGCATCTGCATGTTGACCAAGCTCCAAACCTCATCCTCCAAGAGCTTTGGGGTGATTTCCACACTTTACTCAAACTTTGGGTAAGAGTCTTAACCCCATGTATAGTGAAGTGAAGACAACATTCTCCCTAAATTTTGGCAGATAGGTCCAACCCTCTCAAAACAATGATTTGGTGATCTGGCCTTCCCTAATCCATGGGGACAGGTCCAACCCTCTCAGATCTATGGGTGGTGACCACAACCTCCCTAATCCTTGGGAAATGTGCTCTACCCTCTCTGTATCCTGGGGCAGCAAAACTCTCCCTGAACAGTGGGTGAGAACATTCATTCTCTTCAACTGCTAGAGCAAACTGGGGTTCCTCTCTTGGCCCACAGAGATGTCTTAATTCCCAATCCCAGTTTCCTCTTGAAGTCATTTCCCCTTCACTCTCTCCCTTCCTTGTCATTTTTAATCAAAGCTGACAGTGGTATGTTCATACAGCATTCTCAAAAAGCTAATTGGTTTAGCATGCAAGAAACAGGGGTCCAAGCCATCAGACAGTAAGACTTTCTTCAAGTCTTTCCTAGATAACTTCATCTCCAATCCTTATTTACAAGTTCCAAGTTGAGTTAAGTCCTGAATTATGGCACTATCATCTGGGGATTTGATTTCCAGAGGCTTGGAATTTCTGGAATCAGTTTCTGTTTTTATTCCCCCTATAATTCAGTCCTCACCTTATCTCACTAATCTAACATTTTGCTACAAGCTGCAAGGAAAAGACAAGCTATATTCTCCAAATTTACTTTGGAAAGTTCTTCAGCTAAATGCCCAGATTTGCCATTTTCAAATTCTGCCTTCCATAAAACACCAGGAATTAATCTTGCTAAATACTCTGTAACTTTAAAACATGGATTGCCTTTCCTTCAGTTTCCAATAATAGTTTCATCATTTACTTCTAAGGCATCATGAAAAGTCTCTTCAAAGCATTCTAGGCCTTTTCTATCAAACATCTCACAATTCCTCCAGAAAATACCCTTACCCATTCATAAAACAGTTCCAGCATTTTGGTAATTGCAAAAGCATGACCTCACTCTCGTTGCCAAATTCTTTATTAGTCAGCCAAAGGGGTGCTGATGCAAAGTACCAGAAATCTGTTGAGTTTCATAAAGGGTATTTATTTGGGGGTAGAAGCTTACAGCTAACAGGCCATAAAGTTCAAGTTACTTCCCTTACTACTGTCTGCTGCCACATGTTGGAGCAAAATGTCTGCAACAGTTCAGGATTCCTCTTACTCTTAAGGCTCAGTGGTCTCAACTTTCTTCCAATATCAGTATTCTGGGATAATTCTCATCTCTCTCTTGGGGCTTGTTTCTCTCTGGGCTCTGCTGCTCTGCTTTCTCCACAAGGCCAGTTGTAAGCTATCAGGTAAATGACTCTCTCTCTTCCCAGGACCTCTGCCATGTCTAATGGAGCCTGCTCTCTATCCTCATGGATCTGCCTCTCTGTATTAACTTCCTGGGACTTCAGCTCAGAAACTCCAACTTCCCTTCTCTGTGGGGACTCAATGTTCTACTGGCATGGCCCAATCAAAGTCTTAATCATTATTTAATCAAGTCAAAGTGAAAACTCTGAATCCAATACAATCTAATATGCCCAGAGGAACAGTCTAGTTTACAAACTATTTTTGGAATTCATAAACAATATCAAACTTCTACCCTATTGTAAATGTTATTTTTTCCCATGACTTCTTCCTTAGATTGTGCATTACTAATGTCTTTTAAAGTCTATTCATCTGATAAAAGTATAGCTATTCTTGCTTTTTGTTGTTGTTGTTTTTACTGCATGTATGGAATATCTTTTTCCAGCCCTTTACTTTCAATCTATTGGTATCCTTGGATCTAAGGTGAGTCTTTTGCAGACAGCATATAGGTTATTGTTATTTTCTTATCCGTTCCACTAGACTGTGTCTTTTGATCAGGAACTTTAATGCATTAACATTCAATGTTATTGTTGTAAAGGAAGTTATTATTTCACCCATTTTGACCTTTGTGTTTTATCCATCATATTCTATTTTCAACACTCTTTTGAGACTTTTAGCTAATTTTACTGATATAATCTTCATTTCTAGACTCTCTTCCAAGCCTCTCTCTCCTGTCTTTTCTTTTCAGACAATAGCACACCCTTTAGTATTTCCTTCAAAGCTTGTCCCTTGGTTACAAACTCTTTTAGTTTCTGTTTATCCATAAATATTCTAAACTCACCTTCATTTTTGAAAGACAATCTCACCAGATATAAGATTCTAGGCTGGAAGTTTTGCCCTTAAATAAACCATACCATTGCTTCTTGCCTCCATGGTTTCTGATGAGAAATCAGAATTTAATGTTATTGGGTATCCCTTATATGTTATGCATTGGTTTTCTCTTGCTGCTCTCAGAATTATCTTTGTCTTTGGCCTTTGACATTCTGCTTGGTATGGTCTTGGAGTTGGTCTCTTCAGATTTATTCAGATGGGAGTACATTGTGCTTCTTGAACATGGAGATCTATGTTGTTCAATAGGGCTGGGAAATTTTCTTCCATTATTTCTTCAAATATTCCTTCTGCCTATTTTCCCTTCTCTTCTTCTGGGACACCCATAACATGTATGTTTGCATGTCTTGCTGTCATTTATTTCTCTGAGACTTGGTTCAATTTTTTCCATTCTTTTCTTCATCTGTTCTTTTGTATGTTTGCTTTCAGAGGCCATTTTTTCTTTTTCTTTTTTTCTTTTTTCTTTCCAGAGGAAAACAGAAAAGACCATTTTAATTAAAGTTTCTACAAGGCATGACTTGGGGGAGGGGAAAAAGCAATTCTTTGGTCTTCCTGGTGCCAAGTCACAATTCACAGCCAGGGGAGGAGAGCCTCTGTATTCTGTAAAGCACCATGGCTCTTGAGGATGAATGTCTCTGTGAGCCTCAGAAGACAGCCTCTTTGATGGAGGGTTAAAAAGTTTGTGTTTGGGGCTAGGAAAAAAGTTTTAGTAATAGAGGTATTGTAAAAGTAATTAATTCCACAGAATTGTATGCTTAAAATGGTTCAAATGGCAAATTTAGATAGATAGATAGATAGATAGATAGATAGATAGATAGATAGATAGATAGAGAGATAGGGCCAAACACACACACACACACACACACACACATACAGCCCTTTGGCATTTGCACAAGAGGCAGAGGCCATTTTTTCAAGCTCACCAATCCTTTCTTCTGCCTTCTCAAATCTGCTGTTGTATAACTCCAGTGTATTTTTAATTTCATTTATTGCACCTTTCATTCCCTTAAGATCTGCTATTTTTCTATGTATGCTTTCAGATTATTCTTTGTACTCACACAATGTCTTCTTAATCTCTTTAATCTCCTTAGCCATCTCATTGAATTTATTAAGGAGATTTGTTTGAACATCTATGATTAATTGTTGCAACTCCTTTATGTCACCTGGAGGCTTATCTTTTTCCTTTAACTTGGCAATATCTTCCTGTTTCTTGGTATGAATTATATATATATATATTTTTGGTGTTTGACAGCTCACTTACTAGATGTATTTATTCTGGGTGCAGGTTCTCTCTTTAGGTTAGGACTTTCTTGCCCTTTCTTTATTGCTCGTTGTGTAGTAGGATCCAAGGGTGTAGTTCGTGCTGTAATCTGTGGAGGCTCAAGCTGCTTGCATTGCCCCAGGAACTCATGAATCTTCTTCCTCCTTTCTCCTTTCCCAGGTGTTGAGACAGAGCCACAGCCATGTGTAATAATCCAAGTCATGCAGGCCTAGACTGTAAATCCCCAGAGAGACTAATGAAGCTTCAAGTCCCTTCTCCCCTGACTGGGGTGAGGCTGGAGCTGCAGGTGTGGGTAGCAATGCATGTTGTGTGGGTCCAAAATGAATGCAGTTGCCCAGGTAGACTTCTGACTTTTTAGTCTGTGCCAGCCAAATGTATCTGCAGTTACCTGGAAAGGCTGGTGCAGGTCTTGCCAGTCTTCTCCCTGCCAAGTGTGGGGCTGGAGCCGAGGCTATGACTGCAATCCGATCTGGGTGGAAAGAAGCTAGTCCCTACTGTCACTGTGATTTTCAGTCAGCCTGGATTCCCCTCATGTTGGGGTTGGAGTCAAATGGTGGGTACCAGCCTCTTTCTGACTTGGACAGGCTCAAACTTAAGCTGTTCTTAAGATTATACTTTAGCCAGCCAAATTTAATAATAAGTAGCTGAAGTCAGTAGCCAGCCATCTCTTCTTCCCCTGTTTTTGGGAAATGGAGTTCTCAATTTCAATCACAGAATAGCTCCTGGGTTGGCTTGCACTGCCAGAGTAGGATGATCACCACCCTCTGCGGCATGGCCTATATTTTCCTGGAGAGGCTGGCACAAGTTCTCCCAGCTTCCTCCCTGCTGAAGGTGGGGCTGGGGCTTAGGCTAGTGCTACAATCTCATCTGGATGGAAAGAAGCTGGTGCCTACAGCACTGTGATTTTCAACCTGCCCTGCTTCCCCTCATGCCTGGGGTGGAGTCAAAATTGCGGCTACTGGCCTCTTTCTGACTTGGGCAGGTTCAAATTTAAGCTGTTCCTAGGATTACACTTTTGCCAGGCAAGTTTACTAATCAGTAGCTGAAGTAGATGCCCAGCAGTCTTTTCTTCCCCCATTTTTGGGAATTGGAGCTTCTAATTCCACCTATGGAATAGCTCCCAAGGCGGCTTGTCTGACCAGGAGAGGAGGGGCACTGGCCTCCACCAGGTGGAGTACTTTACTCATGAATCTTCTCTGCAGATAGGCAGTCTCCTCCTTCCAGGAGGCTCTTCTGGTCTCCTGGAGCCCTCAAACAGGTGCTTTAGATAGCTCTGGGTGATCACTAATATCACTAACTGTCCTGTAGCATGAACTAACTCTAGAAGACCCTTACTCTACTGCCATCTTGCTGGTTATTCTTTTATCTCCTTTTAATACCCAGGTGCCAGTCACAGGTCGTAAGAGCATTTAGCAAGGACTTAAAATATGAATGATGACAATCTTTCCTTCCAATTCAGAATTGTTGGGGAAATTAATTTGCTTTCTAAATTATCAATTTAGAAGCTCCTTTTTTTGGTCTTTCCTGTAATTCTTTGAAATTGAGAGTTGCCCAGTGCTTTGGAGATAGTTTGACTTGGGATGACCAAGAAAGAGCTTCAGGCTATACTTACATCAGAAGAGTCTCTTCTAGAGCCAAGCTGTATTAACCAGCAGTTGGGTTCAGACTCGTTAAATATGTGCAGAGAATTGTAGGCCCCAAACTACTAGTAGACCCATTTTCATGAGGGGACTAAAGGATCTTGTGGAAGTAAGTTTATCTCTTGGGTACCTCTGGTTTGATACAGAAAGAAAGGCACAAGTGAGGGGTAATTTGAGCACATTGTTTTATTGGTTCATCAGCTCTGTCCTTTGCCCAATCCTTCTAGACTAAGTGGTAATGGTGGTATATCAGTAAAATCTGAAAAAGCTATTTTACTAGGAACAAGGAACAATATCTTGGTGCTTCTTATCACTCTCTCCAACCAGCTTTGGCACTAAGGGGCTGTGAGGAGACAGTGATAGTGGCAGTGCCTGGAAGCTGCAACAGCAAGAGTGGGTCTGGTGAGAGACAATGCTGCTTGGAAGGCACTGTGAGGTGACAGGTAAGTCGTAATTGGCGCAAAGGAAGGAAACTAGGACTACCTCACTGCAGCTAAATGACCAATTCATTTGTTTGTGGGCCCAGTGAGATTCCTTCAGGACTGCCAAGCAAACTTGGAAGGTAAAATTTTTTAGAGGACTGAGGTAGCAGACAGGGACACAGGGAAAAGAACAATTCAAGAATATTTTGAGAGGTGTGCACTTTAGACAAATATAATTTAATCCCCACACAGCTTTATGAAATACATACAAAATATTTGAGGCAGGTGCAATTAAGATAAATTCAAGGTCCCTTGTAAGCAAAAAGGGTCCAAGTTGAAAACTCAAGCAATTTGATTCTGGTGCCCTCATTTTTAGTTATTACCTCATTTCTACCCTCATATTTATGAGAAGTAGAAAAACCAAAGTTAAATAATCATTAGGTGCCGCCTTTTTGCTCTGTTCACATGGTTGGAAATCTCCAGTTTCAGATTTGGAGTGCTGAGGCAGAATCAATGGTATTCCTAACAAAGTGCATGTGTGTATTAACAGTAACCATCACCATGGGAATTATAATTTTACAGTGCCCAGTTAACAGTTTTGAAAGACATTTCCTTCAGGGAATAAGCACTGATCTGTGATACGCAGTCTTTCATCACACATGCCTGAAAAAACTCCAGTCCTAATTCGCTGCTCACTCCATGCCTGTACCTCCTTACTGCTGAATATGACTGGATAAAAACCCACATTGGTGATGACAGGGCTTATGTAAAATTTCTGTCACTAATCTCAAGTGCACCCTTACTGCTGCCTGGCAATCCTACTTCATTTCTCTAGTCCATTCGTTCTTCTACTCTCCTAGACTAGTGCTTTCTAACTGTGTTTTAAAGATTATAACAAAATAGAACTTCTTAAGAGTTCATAGCACATATGAAGAGTAAATATTATTTCAAGAAATATTTGTTGCTATTATGTTTATATGTACATTTATCTATAAATGAATGCTAACTGGGATAGAAAATATGCTCTGTATTAAAACAAGTTCGAGAAACATGTCCTAGACAACTATTCATATCTCCTCTCGTCTCAATTTTCCATCACCTCTTTCATCTCCTCACTCTCATCTGAGGATCTTGCTTCTATTTTATTAAGAAAGTATGAGGAACCAGGAAATAACTTCATCTTCCCACCTGCTGTAACAATATTCTGCAGTCACAGAACAGTAAGAAAACATGTTTAGCATCTGTTGCTCTCTCACATGCTGCTTTCCCTCCACCTTCCTCTTATCTCTGGGCCTGGAGGTGCAGTGGGTGCCAGTTACCTCCTCATTTCCATTCCCTGATCTGTGCTGATTCTCCCTTCTACCTATCTAAAACCTCCAGCTTTGAAGTCCCTACTGTCGGAATATTCCATACCCTTTCTTGATACTGCTCCAGGCCCCTCCTCTTCATTTCTTTAATATTTTTAGCTCCTGGCTCATAGTCACTTCCCCCTAAAACTTCTGTGGCAAGTGTTGGTTATTTCAGTATCCACGTACCTGATCAACACCCGCTGCTCTCAGTTCCTTAACCTCCTCTTCTCCAGGCATCCTGTCCTCTACCTCAGTCACTCTCTGTCAGGCACACACTTTGCCCTTGTATTTACCACTAACTGCACTCCTACCTGCTTGTTCAGCTTCAGGTATCCACCTTCTCACCACCACCTACCGTCTTTCTAGTGCACTCCCTCTGAAGCTCTGTCTTCCTATTTCCAACAAGGCTGGATCTTCAAGCCATTGATATGACCACCTCTCCTCCTTCCCTCACACTCCTCAGCGTCCTCATTTTATAGCCTTACCTGGTGTACTCAATGCTTAACATGATAATAACTCTCTTACAGACTCCTCCATCCCCTTGTCCCCCACCCCGACTTCATCATCTTGCTGCATGACTGCTAGTGCAGGGCACTGACTCACAACGGGAGCACTCACACGGGCACTGGTTTGCCACGCGGGCATGCTTTCTCTTCTTCTTTTTCACCAGGAGGGCCCAGGGATCCACCCAGGTTCTCCCATATAATTGGTGGAAGCTCAATCACTTGAGCCACAATCTGCTTCCCTATTGTTTCTTTTGATGCCTGTTCTTTTGGTGTCATATCTAAGAATTCATTACAAAATACAGAATCCAGAAAGTGTTCTCCTAAGTTTTCTTTTAAGAGTTTAATGTTTTAGCCCTTACATTTAGGTCTTTGATCCATTTTGAATTAATTTTTGTATATGGTTTGAACTACAGGTCCAATTCCATTCTTTTGCATGAGGCTACCTCATTTTCTGAGTACCATTTGTTGAAAAGACTATTCTTTCCCCATTGAGTAGACTTGCACCCTTGTCAAAAATCAGTTGACTGTGAAATATGAATATGGGTAGAATCGCATATATAAGACCATTTTCCTTTGAAGCTGAACAATTGTAAGTTAATACTACAAAATGTTAATCAGACAAAAAAAAAAACAAAAACAACCCAACAACCATTATACTAAATGAAGGAGATCAGACACAGTGTACTACATATTGTATGATTCCATTTATATAAAATGTAAATAGCCATTTATATAAAATGTAAAAAACCACTAATTTAGTGGTTTTGTAGGTCTGAGGAAGGAATGCTAAGGGATGTGGAGTCTTTCTTTTTTGGAGTAATGAAATTGTTCTAAAATTTTTGAGAGAATAGCCAGAAACAGCAGCTATGAACAGTGGGGAAAGAGAGATTGAGAGGTGAGAAATTTTCTTGTTTGTCTGTTTTTTTGTTTATTATTATTATTATTGAAATTATGAAAATGTTGTAATAATGATTGAAGTGGTAAATGCACTATGTGATTATACCAAATACCATTGATTACACACTTTGGATAAATTGTATGATTTATTAATATGAATCAATAAAGTTGATTTGTTTAAAAAAAGTCAATTGGCTATAAATAGGAAGGTAGAAAGATGAAAAAAAAATTACAGAGATTTCACTACGAACTATCTAACAATTCCCCATCAGCTTCTGTTGTTGGGAAAATGAGATGGCATCCATTGCCTGAGACAGTAGGGAAAGATCTTGGGAGCTCTTGGGTGTTATTCATGTACCCCACAAAAGATATATTCAACATTTTCTGCATTTCTGAGAGTATGAACCCATTTGTAAATAGGACCTTTTGAAGATGTTATTATTTGTTATGGTGTGGCCACTTTGAATCAGGGTAGGCCTTAATTTGTATGACTGGAGGCTTTATAAAGAGAGGAAATTCAGACGCAGTCAGTAGTAGCCAGACGTAAGAAGAAGCCAGAAGTTAGCAGAAAGTAGAGGAGCAGACACAAGGAGAATGAGCTTGCCATGAGATAGATGCAGAGGTACAAGCCAAGAAACCCCAACGATTGCAGCAAGCCAGCACTAGAACATTACTGACTCTGGGATACGCATGGCCTGTCAAGGCCTTGATTTTGGTTTTATAGGCTCCAAACTATGTGACAAAAAGTTCCTGTAGCTTCAGCCAACCAGTGTGTGGTATTTATTACAGCAGCCCTGGACACCAGCTAAGCCAGGGACTGTGGGGAGGGGCATGGAGGGAGGCTGACCAGAACTTCTCCTGATTCTTTCTCTGGCCAGAAGCATCTTGTTTCAAGGCTTCTCCTGGATGTTAAGACATCATTTTAGTAAGGGATTGCTGCTTAAGTTTAAGACTCATCTACCCATGGGATTCACACTAGTGTAAGCATGTCTGAGGAATTAGTGGGGTGGGTCTGTCAGGGGTGATGCACACAAAGGTCTGAGGGAGCTCCCAGGGGAGATTTAAACCTTTGAAAAGTCCAGGAGACAAAGCTGGTATAGACAACGAAACCTTAATGCTTAGAGCGGAGAAATGATTCAGACTACAGCCCAAGTGGTCTTGCATCTGGTGACAGGAGAGGGCTGTGGGTAAAAAAAAATGAAAGAAGCTACAAAGAAGAAGAAAAGGAAAAAGAAAAAAAGCAAGGGAGGGAAGAATGGAAAGAGGAAGGAAGGAAGGGAGAGAGAAGATAAGTGGCTGGGTAGTAGTAGTGCTGGCTGCTGCCAGTGTTTGCGTGAACTTGGGTTTCTGCGGCTTTTCTGGGTGGGCTGTGTCTGCAGGCCAGCTGGGGTAATGGTAGCTACTGGAGTGCTGACAATTTGTTAAAAAAAACAACAAAAACCCAAACAAACCAAATCAGTGAGATGATAAAATAGGAGATCAGATAGCAGTAGGCAATATAGCTAGAAGCAATCACCTGGAAGGAAAGGCTGCAATTTTGTATGAAATTGCTAGTTCTTCAAACATTTACCAGAAATCAAACTGCATTCACCAGAAAAATACGGGGAGAAAGCTTTTATTGCTGTCTAGTGCAAAATGATTCTAATCTAATGGCTTCGTAGAATACTAACTTGTTCTTTTCTGAAAAGAAATTTTGGTGCTAAGAAAAAATATGTCACGTGGGAAGTTACTTTGATGGAATGGTAGCCTCCAAATACACTCCAGACAACCTAGCCCAGAGGTCACAGAACAGAAAGGCTAACAGATTAAATTAAGATGATCACATCATATAGTTTATTGGTTCAGTCCAAACATCCAACAGGAAGTGGGAAAAAAGAGATATGGGGCACGTTAATACACTGAGGATGATATGCATGTGGAGGGGAAGGACCACACTACTGAATCCTGTGTTACACAATTGTTCATATGTCACCACTCTCTTCTCAGTTATTTCTAATACTGGTGTGATTATGAGCACCAGAGTTCAGTTTGAACAGTGGGACTTAGCAAGATGAAGGTGTCTGGAGTCAACACATGCTTGCTCCACTGGAGAGATGCAGGGACAAAAGCATGAGGCCACAGCTGCAGCTCGCTGATGAGTTGGTTGGGCAGTCATGAGCTTGTATCCCTTGGGCAGAGTCATGCAAGGTCAGAATGAAGCTGCAATGGCTGGTCAGTTTAGAAATGACATAACTGTCCCCCTGAAGATGGCTTGATTTTTTACTTTAAGATCTGGTCCTTCTATCTTTTCATCTTTATAAGTAAACCTCTTTCTTTGGGTGTCATCTTTTTTAAAAAAATCATTTATTCCATTTAACATGTCTTACCAATTGCCAACTACCTATACTTAACACATTTTGTTAATTCTACCTATGTCTCGCATGCTATTTGCTGACTTATTTTATTTAGCAATCTTTTAAGTTTTATCCATCCTACTTGTGTTTCTTGTCTGTGAGAACTGTGTATTCTCAAATAGTATAGTAAACACACAATGCAGAATATAAAATTTGCCTGCTTCACATGAAGAGAATATTACCATTCTCACCAACTCTTATATTTCAATGAAAGGTTGAACAAAACAAACAAAAAACCATGGTCTATGTCCTCTAGTGTCTTAGAAATTAATAATAGGAAAGTGGATGTGGGTCAAGTGATTGGGCTTCTACCTACCACAGGGGAGGACCTGGGTTCTATCCCTGAGGCCTCCTGGTAAAGAAAAAAAAGGATGCCCATGCGAGTGCCCATGTGGAGAGCTAGTGCCCATGTGGTGAGCTGAGTGTCTGTGTGGCAAGCCAGTACCTGGGCAAGTGAGTCATGCAGCAAGATGATGATGCAACAAAAGAGAGATGATGGGGAGAGTCAAGGGAAGGTGCAACAGAAACCAGGAAATGAGACAGCACAAGTGACAGGGAACCTTTCTCCATGTCAGAGGTCACCAGGATTGAATCCCAGTGAATCCTAGATGAGAAATGAGAAGAGAAGACAAAAAGAGAAATAGATCAGAAGATCACACTGCAAATGGATGCAGACAGCAAAAAAACCCTAGCGGGGCGAGGGAAGGAGAGGAGGGAAAAATGTAGCAAAATAAAAGTAAAAATAAAAGAAATGAAGAATTACTACACAGTTGCCATTGCTGCTACCATCTTTTATTGAGTTTTTACTTTATGCCAAACTGTCAGCAAATAGTTTGACAAATATTATCTCACCTAATTCTCACAATGAACCCCTCAGGTAGGTATTATTATATCAGTTCTACAAGTAAGACAACTAAAGCTCAGAAAAGGAAGTGTTCTTGTCCTGATCATGTGGCATGGGAATAGTAGAGCAAGGAAAAGAGCTTAAAACTTTTGCCCCAAGCCCTTCTTGTGGTCATTGGACCAGGCTCTTCCACTCCAGGACCCCATCAGAGATCCCATGCTTTCTATTCCACAGTGCTCCTCTTCCACTTCCTTGTTCCTACATGTGTGAGTGCTCTACAGTAACTGCCAGGATGGCTTGTTCCTCATGTCTCATTTCAAATAATGATGTGGCATTAAAATCCAGGTCACATAAAAAAGCAAATTAAGAAGAATATGAATTTTAAAATGTCAAAGATTTGCATGGTATATTTGGTTGGATAGGGGATGTAAATGGGTTGTGAAAGCTATGTGTCAGAAGGATGCCCAAATTGTTTAGTCAGTGAAGAAAAAAATGTGCTGAAGTGAGGCACATGACATTTATGGAGAACAGCACTTAGGCAATGAAGATAATAGCTATACTTTTTTGGGTGTTAAATGAGCCAGATGGTGTGTGTGTGTGTGTGTGTGTGTGTGTGTGTATAATTTCTATTCCGTACAACCTAGAATCTGAGTGGTACAGAAAGGAAAAAAGAGGCTCAGGCTAGTGAATAATGTGTTCTAAGTCACTCCACTAAGAAGCTAGGGGGCTGGGTTTGTTTTTGTTTTTTTCTTGAAAGTTCGAAGAGCATTTATTCTTTCTTTTCCTTTTTAAAGCAGTTTTATTGAGATATATTTACATACCATATGATTAATCCATCCAAAGTGTACAATCAGTTGTTTTTGGTGTAGTCACAGAATTATGCATGAATCACTGCAATCAGTTTTAAAACATTTCCAGTACTCAATAAAGAAACACACCATACCCTTTAGCAGTCACCTCTCAATCCCTCTGTCTTTCCTTTGATCCAAGGTTGTCTCAGGATGTAGACTCTGCTCTTTACACCACACTCACCTGCACAAATGGGGCATGAGGAAGAGAGAATGTGGTGGCAGAAGGGAAACTAGCGGTCCATAGAATATCTTTTGTTTCATAGAAGAAGAAATGGAAGACTTTGAAAATGGAAAATATGAAATCAGAATTAAGTCTCTAAGATGGAAATGATCTTTAGATAAACAAGAAGGAAGTAATTACTTGAATCTTTGTTTATCCAAGTTTGGTACAGTCCATTTTCTATGCTGTGAAATTTTAAAAATACCTTTGAAGGTTTGCAAAGGTCATTAGCTGGATTTATTAAGCTAAAAACAAAGGTGTCAAGTCAGATGCCTTTTTCTAAATTGTATTCTTTCTTATACATGGTCAAAGGAGAGAAGAATGCTCAATTATGTACAAAATATATTATTACAAGTTTTAAAATATTCATTTTAATTTCCTTGCATCTATGAACACCAAGTTTTGTAAAAGATATTTTAAATTATTATAAAATGTCATAAAAACAATTAGAATAGGAGAGAGTAATAGTTCATCAGTTGTACCTATTGTCAAAAAAAGAGATTCCTTTTATTTTTTTTCCTTTCCTGCCTTGAGGTAATTTTTCCCCTAATAACTATATGATATATTGTTTTGATATCTGATTGTTGTGATAGTTGTTATAATTCATTTCTCCATGATGCAGCTGTTTTTGGCAAGCTTAAATTAAATAAAAATTTTTCTGGCAGTTTCTAAATCTAAACACATTATGGAGTTGCGTTCTTCCACAGGTCACTATGTGAGGTAATGGCAGAATGGGATTGTAACCAAGGTAGGTGATATGTAGGAGAGCTGTCGTGGATAGCCTCTCTCATGAATAGAAAACTTGTTTGCATCTAATTTCTGTCAAAGACAATGGTCTAATATATCCCTCTTAAGCAAAAATCATCATTTTAGGCAGCAGCCTTTAATTAGCTTATGTCTTGGGTCAAGGTATTTTGCTACCAAGGAATATATTTTTCAGCTAAATTATGTTTAGAAGTTCATCAGAAAGTTACATTATTTAAAATTTGACATGTTAAAAGCATGTATTTTTGAGTTTTAATGGCTGTGGTGGGAATTTAACAGCTACTTTCAAATATTTTCAGCCTAAAAGAATATTAAAATATTTTTAATAGACTTAACTTTTTAGAGCAGTTTTAGGTTTATAGAAAAAATGTTTAAAGCTAGAGTTCCCATATACACTCGCCACCCAGTTTCTTTTATTATTAACACCTTGCATTAGCTATAATTAAACCAATATTGATATGAGTAATTAAAGTCCATAGAGTTTACATTAGGGTTCACATTTTGTATTGTTTACAGTTCTATGTTTTTGAGAAATTCAATGTGTTTTATATCCACCATTACACTTCCATGCTTTATAGTTTCAGTGCCCTAAAAATGCCCTGTATTCCACCACTTATTTTTTCATTCCTTTCCTTCCTTAATCCCTGGCAATCACTAATCCTTTAACTGTCTGTATAGTTTGCCTTTTCCAGAAAGTCATATAGCTGGAATCACACAGCATGTAGTTTTAACAGCCTGGCTTCTTTAGATAGCAAGCATTTAAGGTTCCTCCAGTTTTTTTTTTGTAAATTGTTAACTCATTCCTTTATAATGCTGAATAATATTCCATTGTGTGGATGTAACACAATTTGTTTACCCATTCTCCTATTGAAAGACATCTTGGTAGCTTCCCGTTTTGGCATTTATGAGTAAAACGTCTATAAACACTCATGTTAGATTTTTATGTGGGCATATTTTCAACTCATTTGGGTAAATACCTAGGATCATGATTGTTGGATCATACGGTAAGCCTTTGTTTAGTTTTGTAAGAAATTTGCCAGATGGTCTTCCAAAGTAGCTTTAACATTTTGCATTCCCACAAGCAAAGAGTAAGAGTTCCTATTGCTCCACATCCTTGCCAGCATTTGATGTTGTCAGTATGTTGGATTTTAGACATTCTAGTAGGTGTTTAGTGGAATCTCATGTTGTTTAATTTGCAAATATGATGTTGAGGATATTTTCATATTCTTATTTTCCATCTTTGTATCTTTTTGGTGAGGTGTCTTTTCAGAACATTTGCACATTTTTAAATTGGATTGTTTGTTTTCTTATTGTTGAGTTTTAAGGTGCAAATATTTTGGAAACAAATCCTTTTTTCAGAGAGATGTTTGGCAATTTGGAAAATATTTTCTCCCATTCAGTTTCTTGTGCTTTCATTCTCTTAACAAAGTATTTTGTAGTGCAGAATTTTATATTTTAATAAAGTCCAACTTAATTTTTATTTAATGGATTGTGGTTTTAGTGTTATGCCTAAACTTTTATCACTAAACCCAAGGTTACCTAGATTTTCTTCTATATCATCTTCTATAAGTTATATAATTTCCTTTTCCATTTTCCAGTGGTCTGTGATCCATGTTGAGTTCCAGCATCATTTGTTGAAAAGACTATTTTCCATTGAATTTTCTTTCTTCCTTTGCCAAACATCAGTTGACTCTATTTGTATGGGTCTATTTCTGGACTTTCTATTCTAGTCTATTGACCTATTTGTTTATTCTCTTGCCAATACCACACTGTTTTCATCATTGTAGATTTATAGTAAGGCTTGACATTAGGTAGTGTCAGTCCTCCAACTTTGTTCTTCTCAAGAATTATTTTGGCTATTCTGAATCTTTGCCTTTTCATATAAACTTGGTGATATTCACAAAATAACTACTTGGATTTTGATTGGGATTGTGTTGAATTTTTAGATTGAATTGGAAAGAATTAATATCTTAGTAACATTGTTTCCCTTTCCATGAACATGGACTATCTCTCCATTTATTTAAATCTTCTTTGATTTTGTCATCATAGCTTTGTAGTTTTCCTCATATAGATCTTGCATGTATTTTTATTAGGTTCATACTTAAGTATTGCATTTTTTGGGTGCTAATGTAAATGGTGTGTTTTTAATTTCAAGTTCCAATTATTCATTGTTGGTATATAGGAAATCAATTAACATTCGTATATTAACCTGGTATCTTGCAACCTTGCTATAATCACATATTAGCTCCAGGAATTTTTTTGTTGATTCTTTGGAATTTTCTAAATAGACAACCAGAATATCTATGAACAAAAAGTTTTATTTATTCCTTCTCAATTTACATATTTTAACTTTTTTTTTGTCTTATTACATCAGCTAAGACTGCCAGTATGATATTAAATAGGAGTGGTACAAGAGACACCCTTGTCTTCGTTCCAGTCTTAGGGGTAAAGCCTCTGGTTTCTCACCGTCAAGTATGATATTAGCAGCATGTTTTTTGTAGTGTTCTTTATCAAGTTGAGGAAGCTTCCCACTATTCCTGGTTTGCTGATAGTTTTTATCATGAATGGGTGTTGAATTTTGTCAAATGCCTTTTTTTGTATCTCATAACTGGATCATATAATTTTTCTTTTAACCTGTTGATGTGATGAATTCATTGATTTAAAAATGTTGGACCAGCCTTTCATATGTGGACTAAATCCACTGGGTCATGATGTATAATCCTTTTTATACAGGATTATAATCAATTTTATAACATTTTGTTGAGGATTTTAACATTTGTGTACAAGAGAGATATTGGTCTGTAATTGTCCTTCTTAGCAATGTCTTTGGATTTGGCATAAAAGTAATAATGGTCTTATAGAATGAGTTAGGAAGTGTTCCCTCTGCTTCCATTTTCTAGAAGAGATTGTAGAGAATTTGGATCCTTTCTTCTTTAAGTATTTGGTAGAGTTCTCTAGTATAATCACCTGGGTCTGGTGCTTTCTGCTTTGATTGTTTTTTATTGTTGACTCAATTTCTCTAATAGATACAGGTTTATTCTGATTATCAATTTCTCTTTGTGTGAATTTGGTATATTGTGTCTTTCAGGGAATTGATCTATTTCATCTAAGTTATTAGATTTCAGGCATAGAGTTGTTCACAATATCTCCCTTTATTATCCTTGTAATATCTATGGAATCAGTTGTGATGGCCATACTTTCATTTCTGATACTGTTAATTTTGTCTCCTTTCTTTTTTGCTTGGTTAGCCTGGCCAGGTGTTTATCAGTTTTATTGATTCTTTAAAAAATCACTTTTGGTTTCATTGGTTTTCTTTTTCTATTAATTTTCTTTTTCAATTTCCTTGATTCTGTTCTAACTTTTATTATTTCCTTTCTTCTACTTACTTTAGATTTGATTTCTTGTCTTTTTTCCTAGTTTCCTAAGGTGTAAGTTTAAGTCATTGATTTTTAGGTCTTTCTCTCTTTCTAATATATGCATTCAATGACATAATTCTTCTTTCCTAGCACTGTTTCTGCTGCACCACACAAATTTGGATAACTTGTATTTTCATTTTTATTTGGTTCAAAATATTTTAAAAACTCACCTGAAATTACTTTGACTCAAGTATTATTTACAAATGTGTTGTTTTATTCTCCAATATTTTGGGATTTTCTAGTTATCTTTATGATATTGATTTCTAATTTGATGCCACTGTGGTCTGAGAACATACTGTGTATTATTTTTATTCTTTTAAATTTGTTAAGTTGTGTTTTATGGCCCAAGATGTGTTCTGAATTGGTGAATGTTCCATGAAAGCTTGAGAAAAATACATATTATTTTAGTGTTGAATGAAGTATATATAAGTGATAACTAGGTTCATTGATTGATAGTGCTGTTCAGTTCAATTATGTCCATACTGATTTCTAAATGCCAGATTGTTCAATTCTTGAGAAAGGAATGTTGAAGTCTCCAACTAGAAAAGTGGGTTTGTCTATGTCTCCTTGCAGTTTTATCAGTTTTTGCCTCACTTATTTTGATGCTCTGTTGTTAGGTGCATGCACATTGAGGATTGTTATGACTTCTTGGAGAATTGACTCCATTATGTAATGATCTTTTTTGTCCTTGATAATTTTCCTTGCTTTGAAATCTGTATTACCTTAAATTAATATAGCTATTCTAGCTCTCCTTTGTTTAGTGTTAACATAGTGTATCTTTCTCCCTCTATTAACTTTTAATCTAGTTGTGTCTTTATATTTAAAGGAAGTTTCTTGTAGACAAAATATAGCTGAGTTCTTGTATTTTTATACATACTGATAGTCTCTATCTTTTAATTGGTATATGTTTTTGTTTGCTAGGCTGCTGAAAGCAAATTCAGTTGACTTTTAACAGTAGGAATATATTAGCTTACAAGTTTATTGTTTTGAGTTGAGCAAAATGTCTAAATCAAGGTATCATCAGGCAATGCTTTCTTTCTGATGACTGGCTGCAAGAATCCTGGGCTCTTCTGCCACATGACAAGTCACGTGGTGGTATCTGCTTGTCTCTCTTCTCTTTTGGGTTTTGTTGCTTTCAGCTTTTTGCTTCCATGGCTTCCTCTCTCTCTGTCTGAATTTCATTTTCTTATAATGGACTCCAGTTAGGGGATTAAGACCCACCCTGTGTCATACCTTAACCAAAGTAACCTACTCAAAATGTCCTACTTACAATAGTTTACACCCACAAGAATGGATTAGCTTTGGGAACAGGATATTCTAGGATTATACAGTTTCAAAACAACACAGTATATTTAGACCATTTATATTCAAAATTATTATTTCTACTGTTGGATTAATACCTACCATATTTGTAACTATTTTCTATTTGCTGCCCTTGTTCTTCATTTTTGTTTTTTGTTTTTCTGTTTTTGTCTTTCACTGTTTTTTACCTCTGTAGTTTTAATTGGGCATTTATACGATTCCATTTTCACTCCTTTCTTAGGATATCAATCATATTTCTTTTACTGATTGCCTATAATTTGAAACTAATCTAAGCCTACTTTCAAAGAAAAGCATACTGCTTCACAGCAAGTGCAGTTACCTTATAACAGAGGATTCCCAATATTTGCCTCCCTTACCTTATAACATTGCTGCATTCATTTCTTTTATCCATAACTTATAATCATCCAATATATCCAATCATCTATTGCTATCATTTTTAATAAACTTCCATTAAAGTAATAAGAAAAATAAAATATTTTAATTTACCTTCATTTACTTCTCAAACTCACTTCCTTTCTTTATGTAGATCTGAGTTTCTGACCTATTTCATTTTCCTTCTCTTTGAAGAACTTTTAAAATTTCTTGCAAGGCTTTACTGGTCACAAATTACATCAATTTTTGTCTATCTGAGAAAGTATTTACTTTCACTTTGAAGAATAATTTTGCTGCATATACAAATTTAGGTTGATAGGTTTTTTTCTTTTAACAATTTAAACATTCCAGATCACTCTCACCTTGCTTGCTATCTGCCAAGAAAACTGCTGTAATTCTTATCCTTGTTTTATGCTATGTAAGGTTTTACCCTCTTACTGGTTTCCTCAATATTTCTCTTTGTCTTTGGTTTTCTAAACATTGAATATGATACGCTAAGGTGTGAACTTTTTTTTCCCCTTTGTTTTCTTTTTGTATATATCCTATGTGGAATTCTCTGAGCATCCTGGTTTGGTTGTTTAGTGTCTATCACTAATTTTAGTCAGTTATTGGCCATTATTTTTCCATATTCTCCTGCTCTGTTCTCTCAATTGCCAAAAATTTAAGTTTGAAAATATCAAGGGTTAGCATTTGGTTTCAAATGATCCATTGTACATTTCCAGTGAAACATAATTTGTTGCAGCCACTTTAAAAGATAGTGTGGCAGTTTGATATTATTTATGAATTCCAAAAAGAGTTATTGAGTATGTTTGTAAACTGGTTTGTCCTCTGAGCATGATACCCTTCATTTGTAGTAAATTCAAAGGTTTTACATTTACTTAATTAAATCAAGATTAGGGCTTTGACTTGACCAGGTCATTAGGGTGACTCAGGGTTGAGTCTCTGCCCTCTTAGTGGACAATCTAAATGGACGCTCACTCAAAGAGAACACAGAAGAAGACACGGAAGAAGAGAGAACTTAGTTTTGATGCTGGAGCCCCAGGGAGACCTGAGCCATTCACCTGAGAGTTTACAGCTGACCCTGTGAAGAGAACAGAGAGGCTGAGTCCAGAAGGAAATAAATTCTCCAGCTTATAGCTGAGATTGGAAGAAGCCAGGCCCATGGATCCTTAAGAGGAAAGAGGAAGGTGGGGCCCTTGTAGATATTGGCAGCCATCTTGCTTCAACACATGGCAACAGACTTTTGGTAAGAAAGTACCTTATGGTACCTTGAGTTGAACTCTTTAGGGCCTTGTAACTGTAAGCTACTACCCCAAATAAATACCCTGTATAAAAGCCAACCAATGATATTTTTTGGAGCAGATATAGCTCAAGTGGTTAAGCATCTGCTTCCCTTGTACGAGGTCCCAATTTTGAATTGCAGTACCTTCTAAAAACAAACAGACAAGTGAACAAAGAAACTGTCATTGGGGAGAGGATGTAGCTCAGTGGTTGAGCACCTACCTCCCATATATGAGGTCCTGGGTTCAATCCCCAAAAAAGATAGTTTTGGCATTATCTCAAAAGTTGAATATTTACATATCCTTATGCCTAGCAATTCCACTTCTAGGTGTACATCTAAGAAATCCTCTTGTGCATGTATACCTGGGTACATGTATAAATGTGCACACAGCAGTTTTATTCTTATGTACTAAACTATAACTTCCATGAAGTCATGGATTTTTGTGTCTGTTCAATGTTATGTCTTCAGGGTATCTAACAGTGCCTGATAAGTAGAGACAATCAGTAAGAATATTTACCAATAAATAATATTAATTTTGTACAAATGAAATCCTGCATTTGCCAAGTTTAAAGGGTATTTTTGCAGTAACACATAATGTCCAGTGGGTGGAACCCCTGTAGCATTTTCTTAAGTGTGAGACAAACTGGAATTGAAGAAAAATTTTTGGTGAATGTATCTTTGGCTGAAATTTGGGTGGATCTACAAAGACTGTGATAATTTTGGATTTTCTTTGAATTGTATCAATTGCCATTCAACTGCACCCCTTTTAGTTTGGCATTTATTTCTGTTTGATTAGCAACTTCCTAATAGAAAATTTGTCAGTTAGTTTTTGAGATAATACCAAGAAAAAAGTACTCCTCTCTATGCCATTCTACTAGATTGTATATTTATTGCATTTATTTCTGAATAAAAGACTAAGAATGGTAAAGAATGAGAGCAATCTGTTTAAAAGAGAATGAAAGGTTAAAAGTTGACAAAGAATGTAACATGAATATTAACTATACTGATCTCTTCCAAAGGAAGAAGAGAAAGCCATTTTCCATATCACTTAGTTACAAAGATCTGAAATTGATGGAAATGCAGTGTATTTGACTTGAATGATTTACCTTTTTTCCTTGAGTCATTTGCAGAAAATCTTCAATGACCTAGATGCTCATTCCTAGACAGCTCTGTACATCTGCTAACCCAACCCATTTCTCACCCCTCCTGGCTCTGGAAACTTTCCACTCTGCTCTCTTGAACCCAGGATGTGTCATCTGCAAAGTTCCTGTGTCCTCCACTCTTCCCTGAATAGTCTTTACTTTTTTGTGCTAAAGGAAACCTGGTGTTCCCTGAAGACCTGCTTTCTCTGTTGCTCTCTCACATGCTGCTTTCCCTCCACATTCCTCTTATCTCTGGGCCTGGAGGTGCAGTGGGTGCCAGTCACCTCCTCATTTCCATTCCCTGATCTGTGCTGATTCTCCCTTCTACCTATCTAAAACCTCCAGCTTTGAAGTCCCTACTGTCGGAATATTCCATACCCTTTCTTGATACTGCTCCAGGCCCCTCCTCTTCATTTCTTTAATATTTTTAGCTCCTGGCTCATAGTCACTTCCCCCTAAAACTTCTGTGGCAAGTGTTGGTTATTTCAGTATCCACGTACCTGATCAACACCCGCTGCTCTCAGTTCCTTAACCTCCTCTTCTCCAGGCATCCTGTCCTCTACCTCAGTCACTCTCTGTCAGGCACACACTTTGCCCTTGTATTTACCACTAACTGCACTCCTACCTGCTTGTCCAGCTTCAGGTATCCACCTTCTCACCACCACCTACCGTCTTTCTAGTGCACTCCCTCTAAAGCTCTGTCTTCCTATTTCCAACATGGCTGGACCTTCAAGCCATTGATATGACCACCTCTCCTCCTTCCCTCACACTCCTCAGTGTCCTCATTTTATAGCCTTACCTAGTGTATTCAATGCTTAACATGATAATAACTCTCTTACAGACTCCTCCATCCCCTTGTCCCCTACCCCGACTTCATCTTTCATCACACATGCCTGAAAAAACTCCAGTCCTAACTTGCTGCCCACTCCATGCCTGTATCTCCTTACTGCTGAATATGACTACATAAAAACCCACAATGGTGATGACAGGGCTCATATAAAATTTTTATCACTAATCTCAAGTGCACCCTTACTGCTTGCCTGGCAATCCTACTTCATCTCTCTAGTTCATTCATTCTTCTACTCTCCTAGACTAGTGCTTTCTAACTGTGTATTAAAAAAAATTTTGGGGAGGCGGACTTGGCCCAGTGGTTAGGGCGTCCGTCTACCACATGGGAGGTCCGCGGTTCAAACTCCGGGCCTCCTTGTCCCGTGTGGAGCTGGCCCATGCGCAGTGCTGATGCGCGCAAGGAGTGCCCTGCCATGCAGGGGTGTCCCCCACGTAGGGGAGCCCCACATGCAAGGAGTGAGCCCCGTAAGGAGAGCCGCCCAGCACGAAAGAAAGTGCAGGCTGCCTAAGAATGGCGCCGCACACAGAGAGAGCTGACACAACAAGATGACGCAACAAAAAGAAACACAGATTCCCGTGCCACTGACAACAACAGAAGCGGACAAAGAAAAAGACACAGCAAATTGACACAGAGAACAGACAACTGGGGCAGGTTGGGGGGGAGGGGAGAGAAATAAATAAATAAATAAAATCTTTAAAAAATATATTTTTTAAAAGATTATAACAAAATAGAACTTCTTAAGAGTTCATAGCACATATGCAAGAGTAAATATTATTATTTCAAGAAATGTTTGTTGCAATTATGTTTATATGTACATTTATATATAAGTGAATGCTAAACTGTGATAGAAAAATGCTCTGTATTAAAACAAGTTCAAGAAACATGTCCTAGACAACTATTCATATCTCCTCTCGTCTCAATTTTCCATCACCTCTTTCATCTCCTCACTCTCATCTGAGGATCTTGCTTCCTATTTTATTAAGAAAGTATGAGGAACCAGGAAATGACTTCATCTACCCACCTGCTGTAACAATATTCTGCTTTCTGTCCTATTACTCTCTGTAACCCTATCAAAGCCCAGTCCCTCACTTGTATCTTGGATCTCATTAGTTCTCCACATCTCAAAGACATGGCTTATTACTTCTCTAGTAATTAGTCAGAAACTCATTAAGAATCTTTCCAAACCATCATCAATTTCCCCTTCTCTAATAGATCATGTTGTTAATCTCAAACATTTTGCAATAGCTTTCATCTTATAAACAAATATCAAACCCAAACAAAACCTGTGGTAATTTCCCTCTAGCTACTGTGTCATTTCTCTGTAAAAGTTTTCTGAAGATTAAGTTATCCAACGTTCTGTCTCCAATGACTTTCTTCCCATTCTCATTAATACTTACTTCAATGTAGCTTTGCTCCTAAGATTAAATCAAAATGCCTTTTACCAAGGGTATCCATGGCCTCCAATTTCCTAAATCCAATGGGCTTTCCTGAGAGAGATCAGTCTCTCAGCCTTGAAACATTTCCCCACTGGATTTTCAGAACACCAACCACTCCTGTTTTTCCTCCTATTTCATAGGGCATTTTTTGTCAGTCTCCTTTGTTGATTTTTCCTCTTTATATGACTTTTTAATGTTGAAGTGTCCTAGGTCTCAGTCTTTGAAACTTCTTCTCTTTATCAGTTTGCACTAAACTTCAGGAGTTATTTATGCTAAGTAAGTTGTTATTTACAATTTATATGCTGAGGACTCTCAAGTTTGTAGAGCCCAGACCTCTCCCTGAAGCTGCAACTCATGTATCCAACCTCGGTCTTTCCACTTGGGTGTTTAAACAACGAAATTAAAACAAATGCTTGAATTATTCCCTCTACAGTTTTCCCCATGTCAGGTAATGGTGACTCCTTATTTCTAGCTCCTCAAGGCAAAATCCTTGGTGCCAATCTTAGCTTCCCAGAAAATCATGATTTTAAAGCTAATTCTTCCTGTGGGTGTAAAGCTATTGTAAGATCTTTTGAAGAGGTTTCTTCAGTTAAGGCATGGCTCAGAGTTTGTCTTAAAGTTCTTACTAGAGTCCTTTATAAACCAGATGAATATAGAAAGAGAAAGCCATGGAAGCAAGAAGCTGAAAGCAACCAAACCCGAAAAAGAAGGGAGAGATCTGCAGACAGACACTGCCATGTGCCTTGCAAGCTAAAAATTCCCATTGAAACATTTCATGGAATCTGCTTTAAGCTGCTAGGTAAACTAAATCAGCTCCTGTCTTTCTTTTATATACTACATCCAATATATCACCAAATCTCATTGGTTCTACCTTTAAAATGTAGCCTGAACTCAAATATCTTTTTCTCTACCCCCATAGCCTCTCTCTATCTTGGACCAAGTCACTGTGTGCCAGGTGATATAAAAATGAAAAGGGGAGGTGGGGCAAGATGGTGTTTGAGTAAGAGCACCCATATCATCGCTCCTACAAAAAAAATGGCTGAGTGGGGACAAAATCCTGCCTGAGTGAGCTGTTTAGGAACCCACAAAGCTGGAGGCTGCTGGACATTGATCTGGAGAGAGCACAACGAGAAGAGTGATAGTTCAAGGTAAAACTGCGGGTTCCTGCCCCTCCCCCAGGGCAAGAAGCCACAGCTTTCCACGAACCTCACCAGTCACACAGCCAGAGGAGGAGAAAAAAACTCAGAGTGGGAAGGTTCTGGTGAAGGGTGGAAAGGAGTTCTATGACTGTGGGTTCAATTGTCTAGAACCCCCTTTTTGAGCATTGAGGAGCATACCAATTGGCTGGAGGAGACACCAGGAAGAGGTGAATCTGCTGAGGCAGCACGATTTAACTAACCTCTGTGGGTTACATCTGGGAGAAGGTGGAGCCAGGCAATTAACTAATCCTGTGCAACACACCCAAGGAAGGGGGACAGGAGGAAGTGCTTGGTAGAATTCCAAGGGCGTATTTAGGATTCCTGACAAAGTGTGTGTGCTCTCTATCAAAGAGACTAGAGTCATTATTTTCTGTGGTAATTTGGTTCACCAGGGTCCCATTTGAGTTTCGGAGGGATCTCTCAAAAGGGCTTCCTGCTGCCCTGAGAGAGAGGGAAGGGAGAAAGGGGGAAAAGGGGAAGGGAATATTCCTAAGCAGTTTATTCAATTTCAGAGAGTCTATCCTGCCCCTGAAAGGGGACTTCTTTTGAGGAGCAGGTTGACCCTGAAGGAGGGTGTGGCTCAGTGGAGGAGTTTTATTTAGCCTCAAATGTGCAAGGTCTCTGGTTCAGTTGCCAGCTCCTCTTAAGAGTAGTGACCCACTGGGATATTAGCTGATACTTTGAGACAGGGAACATAGTTAATATCCTTGCATTAGCTTTTCTTGGGCCTCTTATTTTTCCTAAATGAGAGCTTAGGAGGGAAGTTTGGTTTTTTTTTTATTGTTTGGTTGACTTCTTGCTTGAGGGCTAGTGTTTTTTTTCTTGGTTATCTTGTCTTTCTCGTCATCCCCCCACCTTTTTTCCCCCCTCTTTCTTCTTCTTTTTCTTTCCCCTTTGTCAATTAGGTGCTGCTGGCTTGTTTATTATTTGCTGTGCTTCCTCCTCCTCAACCTCCTCTTTTCTTTGTGTACTGATTTTGGCTACCAAGGCTATCTCTTTTCCTTCCTACATCTTTCTTTCTTTCTTTTTTTTCATTGTCAACTTGGTTTTTATTTTATTTTATTTTATTTTTTGTCTTTATTTTTTTTTAGTTACATTAAAAAAATGTGAGGTCCCCATATACCCCCACCCCCCTCACCTCACTCCTCCCCCCATAACAACAACCTCCTCCATCATCATGAGACATTCATTCATTGCACTTGGTGAATACATCTCTGAGCACTGGTGCACCTCATGGTCAGTGGTCCATACCATAGCCCACACTCTCCCACAGTCCACCCAGTGGGCTATGGGAGGACATACAATGTCTGGTAACTGTCCCTGCAGCACCACCCAGGACAACTCCAACCCCCGAAAATGCCCCCACATCACAGCTCTTCCTCCCACTCCCTACCCTCAGCAGCCACCATGGCCACTTTCTCCACACCAATGCCACATTTTCTTTGATTACTAATCACAATAGTTCATGTATAGAATATCAGTAAGTCCACTCTAATCCATACTCTATTCCTCCATCCTGTGGACCTTAGAATGATTGTGTCCACTCCACATCTATGTCAAGAGGGGGCTTAGATTCCACATGGATGCTGGATGCAATTCTCCTGCTTTCAGGTTTTTCTACATCTTTCTACATTCCACCTTCTGTTATTGCTTTTGCATTCCTCTCTTTGTTCAGCCCCCAATTTTTCTGGCTTTTTATTTCTGACACTTCTGTTATGTTTTCTATCTTTTATTAACTCTTCATGTTATTGTCCGTCCTTTTCTCTTTCCCTCTTTCTTGATCACACTAGCCTTTTAATTCATAATATATTCTTCTCCATATTCAGTTTCCCATTTCATTGTAGGTACTCCACTTTCTTATTCCTGTAACTATACACTGCTTATGTGATTTTAATATTTATTCTCCTAGGACTTATACAGTTCTTCTGGTAACATTTATACCAATACTACTTTTATACTTTTTCTTTTCTTACCTCTTTTGCTTTCCCTGGACCTAATATTTTTCCTTTGAGGTAACTTAGACAATAACAAGGTAATAGAATAAGAAGAACAAAGTGGCAAAGAGAAATATTAACATATACACAAAAACAGAACCTAAAAAAACCTGAGACTAGAGGGAGAAGTTAATCAACTGAACAAACCCACCAAGATAAAACAATGACCAGACAGCAACAAAAAAGTACAAACCAAACCAATAATCAGGAAGACATGGCCCAGCACAATGAACAAATTAAAAACCAGGAAGAGGAATTAATCAAAGCTCTCCAAACAAATATCATGGGCCAACTTAATGAAGTGAAGGAAGAGATTAAGGGTATTAAGAAAACACTTGGAGAGCATACTGAAGAAATTGTAAACATACACAAAAATATAACAGATATGATGGTGATGAATGGCACCATTCAAGAAATCAAAAATACACTCCTGGCAAATAATAGCAAATTTTAAGTAGCAGAGGAAAGAATTAGTGATGTGGAAGACAGTACATCTGAAATCAAACAGATAGTAGAATTGAGAGATAAAAAGATTAAAAAAATCCAGCAGGGACTTAGGGATTTGAATGACAACTCAAAACACACAAACATACACATTATAGGCATCCCAGGGGGAGAAGAGAAGGGAAAGAAGTTGGAGGAAATAATGGCTGAAAACTTCCCAAATCTATTGAAGGAGATGGATGTACATGTCCAGGAAGTGCAGTGAACCCCAAACAGTATAAATCCCAACAGGCCTACCCCAAGACATATCCAGTACTCAAGACAAAAAGAAAATACTGAAGGCAGGAAGAGAAAAGAGAACCAGCACAAACAAGGGAAACTCAATAAGATTAAGTGCTGATCTCTTCTGAAACCATGGAGGCAAGAAAGTAGTAGTATGACATAGTCAAGGTACTAAAAGAAAAAAATTTCCAGCCAAGAATACTCTATCCAGCAAATCTGGCATTAAAAAATGATAATGAGTTCAAAATATTCACAGATAAACAGAAACTAAGAGAGTATGCCAATAAGAAACCTACACCTCAAGAAATACTAAAGGGAGTTCTGCAGGAGGAAAGAAAAAAAGCAGGAGAGACAGAGTTAGAGGGGAGTGCAAGAAAAACCAAAAAGACAAAAAGAGAGAGAAAAAAACCCAACATATGACATACACAAATCCAAAGACAATATGCCTAATGTAATTCCTTGAAAGTAATAACACTGAATGTTAATGGCTTAAGCTCACCTGTCAAGAGACACGGATTGGCAGAATGGATAAGGAAATATGATGCATCTATATGCTGTCTGCAAGAAACCCACCTTAGACCCAGGGATTCAAGGAGACTGAAAGTGAACAGCTGGAAAAAAATCTTACAAGCAAACAATAACCAAAAAAGGGCAGGAGTAGCTATACTAATAGTGGACAAAACTACTTTGAGAGACAAAGATGGATATTACATATTCGTAAAAGGGTTAATCTTTCAAGAAGAAAGAACAATAATAAACACTTATGCACCTAATCATGGTGCCTCCAAATATGTGAGGCAAACCCTAGAAAAACTAAGTGGAGGAATAGATGCCTCTGTATTTATAGTGGGGGACTCTAATACATTATTATCACAATTAGACAGAATATCTCAATGGAGAATCAATAAAGAAACAAAGACTTTGAACAATATGTCAGAGGATCTGGACATAATAGACATATACAGAACACTACACACAAATACAGCAGGATATACATTTTTCTCAAGCACACATGGATCATTTTCCAAAATAGACCACATGATAGACTACAGAGAAAATCTCAATGAATTCAGTAAGATTGAAATTGTATGAAATAATTTCTCTGACCACAGTGGAGTGAAGCTGGAAATCTGCAAGGGCCAGAGCCCCAGATTAGGCACCAAGATATGAAAGTTAAGCAACACAGTCTTAGATAAACAATGGGTCAGGGAGGAAATCTCAAAAGAAATCAGTAACTACCTTGAAATTAATGAAAATGACAACACAACATATCAAAACTTATTGGATGCAGCAAAAGCTGTACTGAGAGGGAAATTCATAGCCAAAACTTCATACATCAAAAAAAAAGAAAGAGGTAAAATAAAGGCATAACTGCAAAATTGGAGGAATTAGTTAAAAAAACAACAACAAAGTAACCCCAAAGGAAGAAGAAAGAAAGAAATAACAAAAAGCAGAGCAGAATTAAATGAAGTGAAAAATAAGAAAGCACTAGAAAAAATAAAACAAAGAGCTGGTTCTTTGAGAAGATCAATAAAATTGACAAACCCTTAGCTAGACTAACAAAGAAAAAAAGAGAAGATGCAAATACATAAAATAAGAAATGAGAAAGGGGATATCATCACTGACCCCACAGAAATAAAGACTATTATAAGAGCATACTTTGAAAAAATTATATGCCAACAAGAAGAACAATTTAGAGGAAATGGACAAATTCCTAAAAACACATAAGCAGCCTACAATGATGGAAGAAGTAATTGATGATCTTAACAAACCAATCACAAATAAAGAGATGGAATCAGTTATTAAAAACCTCCCAACTAAGATGAACCCCAGGCCAGATGGATTCACAGGTGAATCCTACCAAACATTCTGAAAAGAAATAACACTGATCTTGCTTTATCTCTTCCAAAAAATCAAAATAGAAGGAACATGGCCTAACTACCAAAGCCAAACAAAGACACCACAAGAAAGGAAATCTACAGACCAATCTCTCTAATGAACCTAGATGCTAAATTCCTCAACAAAATATTTGCTTGTCATATTTAACAGCACATCAAATGAATTATACACCATGACCAAGTGGGTTTCATCCTGGTATGTAAAGATGGTTCAGCATAAGAAAATCAATCATTGTAATACACCAAATAAACAGACTGAAAGAAAAAAATCACATGCTCATATCTATAGATGCAGAAAAAGCATTTGACAAAATACAGCACCCTTTCCTGATGAAATCACAGCAAAAGATGGGAATAGAAGGAAACTTTCTGAACATAATCAAGGGGATGTGTGAAAAACTCACAGCTAACAACAATTACAATAGTGAAATCCTAAAATTCCTCCCCCTAAGATAAGGAAGGAGACAAGGATGCCCTCTATCACCACTCCTATTTAACACTGTGTTGGAAGTACTTGCTTGAGCACTGAGGCAAGAACCAGATGTAAAAGGCATCCAGATTGGAAAGGAAGAAGACAAAATTTCACTATCTGCAGATGACATGACCCTATATATACAAAGCCCTGAGAAATCTGCAACAAAGCTTCTAGAACTTATAAATGAGTTTGGGTTATAAGATCAATGGGAAAAAGTCAGTAGCATATTTGTACACCAATAATGAGCAATATGAGGAGGAAATCAAGAAAAATATACCATTACAATAGTAAATAAAAAATCAAATACCTAGGAAATTTAACTAAAGATGTAAAAGACTTATACAGAGAAAACTACATACACTGTTAAAGGATGTCAAAGAAGACTTAAATAAATGGAAGAATATTCCCTGTTCATGGATAGGAAGATTAAATATCATTAAGATGTCTATAGTACTGAAACTGATCTACAGATTTAATGCAATCCCAATAAAAATCAACACAGCATTTTGTTTACTGAACTGGAATAACTATAACTATGAAATTTATTTGAAAAGAAAAGAGGACCCAAATAGCCAAAGACATAGTGAAAAAAGAAAAATGAAATTGGAGGAATCACACTACCTGATTTTAGCACATCTATAAAGCTATAGTGGTTAAAACAGCATGGTATTGGCACAAGGATAGACACACTGACCAATGGAATCAAATTGAGAGTTTGGATATAGATCCTGACATATACAGTCATCTGATATTCCATAAGGCCACAAAACCCACTCAACTGGGAGAGAATGGTCTCTTTAACAAATGATGCTTGGAGTAAGGTTATCCCTATGCAAAAGAATGAGAGAGGATTACCATCTCACACCATACAAAAATCAATTCAATATGGATCAAAGATCTAAATATAAAAGCCAAGACCATAAAGACCTTGGAAGACAATGTAGGGAAGCGTCTATAGGACCTTGTAGTAAGAAATGGCTTCATGAACTTCACACCCAAAGCATGAGCAGCAAAAAGAAAAAATAGGTAAATGGGACCTCCTCAAAATTAAAGCTTTCTACACCTCAAAGGAGTTTATCAAGAAAGTGAAAAGACAACCTACACAATGTGAAGAAATATTTGGCAGCTATATATCTGATAGGAGCCTAATATCCAATATATAAAAAGAAATCCATTGTCTCTGAAATAAAAAGACTAACAACTCATTAAAAAAATGGGCAAGAGATTTGAACAGACACTTCTCCAAAGAAGAAATGAAAATGGCTAAAAAGCACATGAAAAGATGCTCAACATCATTAGCTTTTAGGGAAATGCAAATCAAAACTACAATGAGAAACCATCTTACACCCATTAGGGTGGTGGCTATTAAAAAAACAGAATACTACAAATGTTTGAGAGGATGTGGAGGAAAGGGAAGCCTCATCCACTGCTTTTGGGAATGTAGAAGGGTCCAGCCATTGTGTCAGACAATTTGGTGGTTCCTCAAAAGACTAGCTATATATTTGCCATATGACCCAGCAATTCCACTGTTGGGTATATACCCAGAAGAACTGAAAACAAGGACAAAAACTGATATATGCACACCAATGTTCATAGCGGCATTATTCACCATTGCCAAAAGCTGGAATCAACCCAAGTGCCCATCAACAGAAGAATGAATAAACAAAATGTGGTATATACATACAATAGAATACTACTCAGCTGTAAGAAGAAATATGGTACTAAAACATGGGATAACATGGATGAATTTGAGGACCTTATGTTGAGTGAAGCAAGCAAGGCTTTAAAGGACAAATATTACATGACCTCTCTGATATGAATTAAGCAAATCAAGGTGTCTCAGACAGCTAGAGACTGGACGATAGGCTTACAGGAAATGGGGGGGGGGGGGGAGAGGAAGGTTGTGACCTGATGCCTACATGGGCAAAATCTATGAGAAAGTGTTGGTAAGGAGTTGTGCAGTGAAGGGATAAGATGGGGGCATAGGGATACTATTGGGTGGGGCTTTGCAGACTTGAGGGCCTAGGGTTGGGAGGATGGGTCAGATGGTCCATGGAATTGGGGGAAGGTTTGGGGGGGAGTGGATGAACATGGGTGATTGTCAGGTACACAGTTGAAACTATAGTTGAGAAAACTCTTCAGAAAATATAATAAGGAAAGGTTACTTGTTTAAGGTACTTGAATGGGGGCATTTGGCACAGGGTGCACATGGCGCAGGCTTCTAGGGAGTGTGTGAGTGCTCATCTTGTCATAGTGTGTAATATCAGTGGGTTTAGACACATAAAATGAGCAGGAAAGTGTACCCCCATTCTGGGTAGGCCTTATATTCTCAGAGGAAAGGATGTCTCTCAAGAGCATGGGTGGCTTCCAATGGTGGAGGACAGACTAGAATGTCAAGCCCTCAGCATTGTTGTAAGAATCTATGAATGTCCTTCAAGCAGTGAACCTTGGTTTTCACTGTGGGTCCTAAGGGGAGGGGGAGAGAGGAATAGAATAGATAGAAGTAGGGATAACTGGGGGGCAATGGAAGTGTTCCACAAGATCGTGAAACAATGGATATAAGCTGGGAAGCAGACTTGGCCCAGTGGTTAGGGCATCCGCCTACCACATGGGAGGTCCACAGTTCAAACCTCGGGCCTCCTTGACCCATGTGGAACTGGCCCATGCACAGTGCTGATGCGCGCAAGGAGTGCCGGGCCACGCAGGGGTGTTCCCGTGTAGGGGAGCCCCACACGCAAGGAGTGCACCCAGTAAGGAGAGCCGCCCACTGTGAAAGAAAGTTCAGCCTGCGCAGGAATGGCGCCACACACATGGAGAGCTGACATAAGAAGATGATGCAACAAAAAAAGAAACACAGATTCCCATGCTGCTGACAACAACAGAAGTGGACAAAAACAAGAACACGCAGCAAATGGACACAGAGAACAGACAACTGGGGGGGGCAGTGGGAAGGGGAGAGAAATAAATAAATTAATAAATCTTTAAAAAACAAAAAAAAACAAGGGATATAAACCATGTTAAATTTCACCAAATTTATAAAAATGTATAGTCTAAAGTGTAAACCATAAGGTAAATAATAATGTAACCAAAAATTTAGATAAGTGTACAGTTTAAAATATAAACCGTAATGTAAGCCATAATGGAACCATGGTTAGTAGCTATGTTTCAATATTTGTACATCAGCTGTAGCAAATATAACATCCACATAAAAAGATCATTGCTGGGGAAGGGGGAAAGGGTTTGATGTTGGGTATATGAGAGTCCCATATATTGTGCATATGGATTTACTGTGGTCTAAAACATTTTAGAAGGCAAAATTGTAAATAAAAAAAAAACAACAGATGTAGACACTGAGGAAGTAATGGAAGAGATTGTCCTGCCACTGTACATGCAGGGCAACACCTATTACTGTGATGAAAAGCAAAACATCAAAAACAAAGTTTTATGATATTTTTCATTTTTTAATACCCCAATTTATTTTTCAGTTTATTTTAGTTTTTCTATATTATTATGTATTCTACTTCTAATCTTTAAAAATATAACTACTATTTTATTTTCCTGCTAATTGAATTGGCAATATATTAGGCTTCATTTTTTAAGAAGGTTTGGATCACAGAGGGGTTCAACTATGTCAGAGGAAGAGCACTGGTGTGGGGTGTCATTAATGGGGAATGCATGGGTGTGAGGGAATTCTCCAGGGCATACATATAGAGTATATAAATATGTTCGGATGTTTGCTGGGTATTGCCATAGTGGATAGAGTTATACATGACAATAGAGGGAGTGCTAAGTTCCCATCCTGGGAGCTCTGTCGCATTCCCCAATGGAACAGTACCTATCCCCCAAGTGCAAGGGCACAGACCAGTGAAGAAGGGTGGTCCAATGATAGGTCCCTGATACTGATGACTATGCTTATGAGCCTGTGTGCTGAAATTTCAACTAGGCCTGGAGCTGCAGGGTGCCAAGGAGTTACCTCCTGAGAGCCTCTATGTTGCTCAAATGTGGCCACTCTCTAAGCCAAACTCAATGTGTAAATGCATTACCTTCCCTCCAGCATGGGACATGACTCCTGGTGATGAACAAAAGCAAGTGGTTAGTAGCTATGTTTCAATATCTGTACATCAGCTGTAGCAAATAGAACATCCACATGTTAATAAATTCAGTACATATTTATTGAGTGATTCAATGTACCAGACAATGTACTAAGTGTTGTAAAGGATAAAAATGGCAGGGTCATATACTTAAGTGTCATAAAGCCTTTTAAGGGGTGATATTGACAGAAAAATAGACCATAAGGTTAGAGAAATACAATAGAATCTTCCTAAGGCTGGCCAATCAGGAAGTGTTGAAATAGTAAATAAAACAATAACTTAGCAGAATTAATTAGCAGAATAACACACTAGCAGATTTCTCTCCATTTGCTGTGCCACAAAATTCATCTATCCATGTGACAAAGCTCTCTCATGAAAATCCATTTTTCCCTCCTATCTTAGTTTCAGAAATTGAAGAGTCTTTCTTTTCTTTTAAGGTCAGTTTATTATCATAGTCTCTTGAGTAAGTTTCCTTTGGGATGTTGCTTCATCATTTATTTACTAATTTATACATTAGCAGACATTTATTGGGTTCCTATGTGCCAGGCACTGCAGTGTGACTGGGGATAAAGAAAAGAAAAAGACAGTCTCAGGCAAGAAGGAGGTCATAGCTTTGTAAGCCTTCCTTCATCTTCCTCTTTTTGTTTTTAGTGAGTTCTTCTCTTCAGTTACCAACATATTTATGGCTGTCCTATCTTAAAATAATTTTTCCTGTGATCATAGAATCACTATTTCTCCTTTCTGTTCACTTCCAATATTACTCTATTTCTTTTCTTTTCTTCTCGTTCAAGGTTCTTTAAGGATTTTCCTACACTCACTATCTTCCCTTCCTCACCTGCTTTTCACTTCACAATTCTGCAGTGTGGCTTCAGCCCCCATCATTCCACAGACTACTCTTTGCCATCGTCTGCCCCACTGGCATTCATATTGCCAAATTCAGTGTTTAATTTCCTGTCTTTATCTTTTTGTATTAATCTGTCATATTTTTCACTCTTGATTTGTTTCTCCTTCAAACTATGCACTTGGCTTTTATGAACCGGCCCCCTGGTTAGTCACCTTCTTTCTCTTCCTTTGGTCATCTTCCTGGGCTGCTTCTCCTTTGCCTTTTCTCTATGACTCTGCGCTCTGTTTTTTACTTCATCTTCTGTTTTTATCTAAAACCCTTGTGGTTTTAGATTTCTTGCCCTGATTATAAGAGCTTGAGTTGTATATAAAACTTCTTGTTGGATATATTGACTTGATATCCCCCAGGTACCTCAACACCACATCTTAAAATTGGAACTTATTATCTTCCCCACCCCACACTAAACTTCCTCCTTCTCTGCCATCTCATTTACCCAAGCTTCAACCAAGAGTCATTACAGACACCTTCCTCTCCCCTCACTTCTGCCCACGTTCCATCAATCATAAACTCATGCTGATCCTACATCTCTTTGTTTCCTTTCACTCTGGTTCAGGCTATCATCATCTCAGGCTTATAATCCTACAGCCTTTCAGCCCATGCCATACTGTTTTGTGCCTCCATGCTTTTGCTGTTCCCTTTGCCTGAAGTGTCCTATTTTAACCTGACAAATTTATTAACCTTTAAGGTTTGCTTTAGAGTTATAGCCTCTAAGAAGTCATCCCTAGCCTCTTAGAAAAGTACATTTTGAAATTTTTTTTACAATATTCAAATTTAAAATAAATTATCTGCTTATATATCTTATTACTCCTTAAGACAGTAAGTTCTGTGAGGACAGGGACCATGCTTGATTCTTCTTTGTTCCTCTCAGACTTAACACAGAGCCTTGTCTTGAAGAGGTTCTTGATCTAAGTTTCTCGAGCTGGTAAAACAAAATGCAATTAGGATGTCCCCCTTCAGTTGCAATCTACATCTTTGATACACTAAACCATGATTGCATTTCTCTTTTAGTGAGCTCTGTGAACTGAAACGGATTAATATGTATGGCTGTAGTGTGGTATGGGAGGAAAGTTGTGGGAGAGACAAAACTGGAAAAGTGATCCAGGCCAAATCTCGAAGGGCCTGCATGCAATGGCTTTTGTTCAAAGATAGCATTCTGGGGCAAAGTGAAGAAGGATGATAGGGGCAAGAATGGAAGCAGACAAATCTTTCATAAAAGCGAATTCATTATTGAGATCACACAGCATTATAATTTGCATACTTAGGTTGCATTAAGTTTCCAATAGCAGATTTTTGCTTTAACATATTTACTGCATTTTATTTATTTGTGTTTTATTCCGCAACGCTTTTTAGTGGCTCTTAGGTGCCAACTATTGTATATACAGTATCCTAGAGATCCCAGAGTAATAGATACTACCCTTGGCATCAAGTATTCACAGTCCAGTGGTAGTACTGGACACAGGAAAGGGCAAATGAGATTCAGTATCAGAGTTTTGGGAGGGGTGAGCACAGGGTGATTTTGGAGCATAGAAGAGGAAGAACCTCTTTGGTGGCAGTCCGTGGAGGCCAGAGAAGGTAGAAGGAGCTGCCACTCTGAGCTGAATTTTGAAGGATGAGTAAGAATTAGCCTCTTGAATAAGCTGGAAGCATGTCAGGCCACTCCAGGCAGTGGGAACAGATTGTGCAAAGGCCCACTTAAGACAATTGAGTTTCTAGTGGCTTGAGGTTATGGTGCAACAGGGCATAGGACTAGGGATGAGATAGAAGGATGAGCATGTCAGCATTCTAAAGTTTAAAATTTATCCTGAGGGGGATGACACAGAGGAGAGTGGAATTCTGACTTACTTTCATTAATGAACTAGATATAACAGTTTAATAGCTATGCGACATTTAAGAAGCTGAAGAGTAAATTGTAAAAGAAGCTAACAGCAGAATCATCAGAGCGCTTTGGTAGAAATATTTTTAGGCAAGAAGGGTTAGTGAGTCTTTTCCTAGTCACCACCATTCCATAATTTTTGGTTTGGGTCTGTGTCTGGCTTACATTCAAAAATCAAAGCCAAGAAATCCTGTAATTTCCCAGAGGGCCAATAGTTCCTGTAACAGCTATTCTCATGACATTTCCTGGATATGATAACCTTTCTCATCCCATATTTACAAATGTGTAAATCAAAGATTTTCTTCAGAACAACTTGAGTCTTCAGAACACTGCATAATGTGCCTCAAAACAAGGTAATAACCAACTCGGTAGAGAAAGTGAGGGGACTCTAACTTCTCCCGTGTGAGATACTATCTTCTATGTGAACAGTTTAGGTCGAAGCTTTATTTTTTTCCCCCTGAATAAATTGGGTTCATCTTAACACTGTAAATGTGCTTCAAAACAATATAATTACTACCTTGCAAAAATGAACAGTTTCTACTGGTTTTTATTTCTGCCTTCAGGTTGAAAGATGTGACTCCATCAGATAAGGATGATGAAGGAATATATTTTTAGAAGTTAATAGATGTGCAACATCCTCAGCATGACTTCATTTTCTGTACCATGTTTCAAGATTGCTATAAATTAGAACATGTTCTTTTCAGATGGAAGTAACACCATCTGTCATCTGTGGATGTCTCTTCTAATGTTAGTTTTATCTTTCAGACCATGTAAGAAGTCAAAAGCCTTCCTTTTCCATAGAACAACATTTTATATGTTTAGACTCTTTGAGTAGATTTTGGCTTCTTTTCTAACTGGAATGATTTTTAAACATTTTTTGCTAGGGTCTATCTTTACTGACTACGATTGCCTTATGTGCATGCAGTTATGAGCAGCCAAACTTCTGAGGCTCTAAAACATAAGCCTTAATGCTGTTTAATAGGAACATACATCTTTTTTATTCAGATTTTAAATCTACTAATATGCTTGTAAATAAGTTGTCACATTTTTCTCACCAAATTGAATGTACTTTGGCCAGTGGAAAATAGTTAGTAAATTAATAATTTATAATTTAAATTTTTAAAAAGAGATGGGCTTTACTTTTAGAATAGTTTTAGATTTATGAAACCTTTAAGAAGAAGGTACAAAGAACTCCCACATGCCAGTCCTCCCGGTTTCCCCTATTATTAACATCTTACTTTAGTATGGTACATTTGTTACAATTAATAAATAAATATTGATGCATCATTATTAAGCAAAATCCGTAGTTTATTCAGATTTCTTAGTTTATCCTAATGTCCTTTTTTTTTCTGCTCAAGGATCTGATCTAGGATACTACATTACATTTAGTTATTATGTCTCCTTAGGCTCCACTTGGCTATGACTGTTTCTCAGACTTTCTTTGTGTTTGATGCCATTGACAGGTTTAAGAATTACTGGTCAGATATTTTGCAGGAAACCCCACTATTGTAATGTGTCTGATGTTTTTCTCATTATTTGACTTGGGTTATGGGTTTTTGGGAGGAAGATCTCAGAGTTAAAGTGCCATTTTCATCATATCATGATGGGTATATATGAACAACATGACATCATCTGGCTGGTTTGTTGGGGTTTATCCCTCTAAATTTATTCTTTTTTTCCCTTTTCATATTGTACTTTTTGGAAGGAAGTTATTGTGCATACCCCATACTTCAGGAATAGAAATTTGTGTTCCCTCTCGTTGAGGGTAGAGTATCCACATAAATTGTTTGGAATTCTTCAGCAAGGGAGATTTCTCTCTTTCCCTCCATTTATTTATTTATTCAGTCATTTATTTACATCACTATTGACTCATGAATATTTATTTTGTATTTTGGTTTATAATCAAATACTACATTATTTTATTCTCAAATTGTTCTAGCATAGACCCCCTTTTCTGCTGGGATCTAGGTCCACCAGCAGACACTGTTGTGCCCTCAGGCTCTCTGGTCTGCGGCAGGTAGACCAGATGTAAGACGTGGGTCTGGGAAGTAGAGCACGGATTTAGACTCTGGTGGTGAGAGGATGGGTAGACCAGATGTCCCTCGGTGGTGGTGGCGGTAGAGGGTTGTTAACTCTATCCAGATGGGAAACAGCTTTATCAACCAGAATACCATGATTATGTACAGTTCCTTTAGCCTTTAGTCTTACAGACTCCATTCTTTTCCCAAGTTTCTTAGGTCAGTGCCTTTCCTCCCTACTCCCTTCACTGATTCTCTTGTCACAGTATAATCCTTCTTGGGACCTTCCAGCCTCATAAATGATTATTTTAAATTTGAACACATTAAAGTTCACTCTTTTTGCTATAAAGTTCACTGGCTTTTGATGACCTTATAATGTCAAGTGTTCACTATTATAGTATAATGCAGAATAATTCCACCACCCTGAAAAATCCCCTGTGATTCACCTGTTGAACTCTCCCCTTCTCCTGCTGAACGCTTGGCAACCACTTTTTTTTTTTTTTAACAGTGTCTCTCTCTCTCACTTTCCCTCTTTTTTCTCAAGAATGTCTTATAATTGAAATTATACAGTGTTTAGTCTTTTTTGACTCTTTCTTTCACTTAGCAATGTACATTTAAGATACATTCATGCCTTTTGATGGCTTGATGTTTATTTACTTTTAATGTTGAGTAGTATTCCATTGTATGGATGTACCAGTTTGTTCATGCATTCACTTACTAAAGGACATCTTGGTTACTTTCAGTTTTTGGTGATTATGAATATAACTGCTGTAAACATTTGCATAAAAATCTTTGTGTGAACATAAGTTTCAACTCATTTGGGTAAATACCTATGAATTAAATTGCTGGATCATACAATAAGACTATATATAGCCTTATAAGAAACTGCGAGAGTGTCTTTCAAAGTAGCTAAACATTTTATATTTACACCGGCAGGTGTTGTCCCACATCCTTGCCAGCATTTGGTGTTATCGGTATTTTGGATTTTAGATGTTCTAATAGATGCTAATAGTAGCATCTCATGGTTTTAATTTGAAATTCCCAAATGACATATGATACTCAGAATCTTTTCACATGCTTATATGCCATCTGTATATTTTCTTTGATGAGGTGTCTGTTCAGATCTTTTGCTCATTTTCAAATAGGGCTGTTTGTTTTCTTATTGTTGAGCTTTAAGGGTTGTGTATTTTGAATTGTTAAGTTGTGTATTTTGGATACAAATCTCTTATCAGATATGTTTGACAATTTGACAAATATTTTCTCTCAATTTGGAGTTGGTGTTTTCATTCTCTTAGTGTCTCTAAGGAGAAGATGTTTTATATTTTTAATAAAGTCCAATTTATAAATTTTTTTCATGGATTGTGCTTTTGGTGTCTATCTAAAAACATCACTAAACCCAAGGTCACCTAGATTTTCTCTTATGTTCCATATGTATGACTTTCAGTCATTTGTATCTTTCATGGAATTGGTCCATTTCATCTAAGGTATATAATTTGTAGATATAGAGTTGCTGGTTGTATTCCTTTGTTATCCTTTTGTGTCAATGAATCAGTAATAATGATCTTCTTTCATTTCTGATATTAGTAATATGGGTCTTCTCTTTATTTCTTGCTTATTCTGACCAGAAATTTTTCAATGTCATTGATCTTTCAAAGAACCAACTTTTTCTTTTATTGATTCTATTGTTTTCCTATTTTTTATTTCATTGATTTCTACTCTAATTTTAATTTTTTCTCCTGTTTTCTTTGGGCTTAAATTCCTCTGGTTTCTCTAGTTTCCTAAGGTATAGATTTAGCTTATTGGTTTTAGAGCTTTCTTTTGTAATATATGGATTTAATACTATAAATGTCTTTCTAATAATTGATTTCACTGGTAGTCACAGATTTTGATGAGTTCCATTTTCATTTAAATTGCATTTTTAACTCCTCAAAAGTTCTTCTTTGACCCATATGTTATTTAAGAATGATTTGTTTAATTTCCAAATATTTGAGGATTTTCTAATCATTATTCTATTACTGTTTTCCAGTTTAATTCCATTTTGGTTTGAGAAAACATTTTTTATGACTTCTATTCTTTTAAACTCATTAATATGTGAACGCTCCATGTGCGCATTAGAAGAATTTGCATTCTGCTTCGTTGAGATGAAGTATTCTATAATTGCCAGTTTGATCAAAATGATAGATACTGCTGCTTGCACTATCAATTACTGACAGAGGGGTATTGAAATCTCTGACTATAATTGTGGGTTTGTCCTGTTGTCCTTTCATTTTTATTGGTTTCTGCTTTATATTTTAATGCTTTGTTGTCAAGAGCATACAAATTTAGGAGTATTACGTTTTCCTGAAGAATTGACCCCTTTATTATTATGTAATGCCTTTGTTTATCCTTGATAATAATCATTGTTTTGAAGTGTGCTTTGTCTAAAATTAATATAGTTACCCTAGCCTTTTCACTAGCATTAGCATGGTATAAGTCTCTCCATCCCTTTACTTTTAACTTATTTGAATTTTTATGTTTAATGTGGATTTCTTGTAGACAGCATAGACTTGGGTCTTATTTTTTTATCTACTCTAACAATCTCTGTCATTTATTTGATGTATTTAACTATTCATGTTAAAGTGATAATTTATATGGTTGGATTAATATCTACCACACTGTAACCATTTTATATTCATTTTTTCCTCCATCTTTTTCTGCCTTCTCTGATTTTTTTCCTTAGAGAAGTTGTATGTTTACAGAAAAATAATGGAGAAAATACAGAATTACCATATACCACCCTACTCCTAACACCTTGCGTTAGTGTGATAAATTGGTTAAAATTGATGAAAGAACATTTTTATAATTGTACTATTAATTATAGTCCATAGTTTACATAGAGTTCACTGCTTGTGTTGTACAGCCCTATTTAATTAAAAAACAATAGTAACATATGCGCAACCTAAAATTTCCCTTTTGAACTACATCCAAATATAGTTCAGTTCTACTAATTACATTCACAAGAATGTACTTCAGCACCACCCTCCATTACCAAAAATATTCCATCAAACCTAGTAGAAATGTTGTACAGTCGAAGAATTAACTCCCTATTTTCTTTCTTCATGCTAGCGCCTGGTAAACTATATTCTGGTTTATGACTATGAGTTTGCTTATTCTAATCATTTCTTTTTTTTAAAGATTTAGTGTATTTCTCTTCCTTCCCTGCCCCCCCTCCCCACGTTGCCTGCTCTCTTATGTCCATATGCTGTGTGTTCTTCTGTGTCTGCTTGCATTCCTAGTGGCACCAGGAATCTGTGTCTCTTTTCATTGCATCATCTTGCCGCATCAGCTTTCCATGTGTGGGGCACCACTCGTGGGCAGACTGAGCTTTTTTTGCACAGGGCAGCTCTCCTTGCAGGGCACATTCCTTGCACGTAGGGCTCCCCTACGCAGGGGACACTCCTGCGTGGCATGCACTCCTTGCACGAGGTAGCACTATGTGTGGGCCAGCTCACCATATGGGCCAGGAGGCCCTGGGTTTGAACCCTGGACCTCCTATATGGTAGGCGGATGCTCTATCAGTTGAGCCACATCTGCTTCCCATCTAATCATTTCATATCTGTGACCTCAAACAGTATCTGTCCTTCTGTGTCAGGCTTATTTCCCTCAAAATGATGTCTTCAAAGTTTATTTATGATGTTGCAGCTCACATGTATTAGAATTTCATTTCTTTTATGGTTTAATAACAGCCAATTTTATATATATACCACATTTTGTTTACTCATTCATTGGTTGATGGACACTTCAGTTTCTTCAATTTTTGTCAATTATGAATAATGCCACTATGAATATTGGTATGGAAATATCTGTTCAAGTCCGTGCTTTCAGTTCTTTAGGGCATAGTCCAAAAAGTGGGATTGCCAGGTCATTTGGTAATTCTATGCCAAATGTATTCTACTTTCTGAGGAACTGTCAAAATCCAAAAACGGAAAATTTGCATTTCCCTAATAACAAATGATGTTGAGTATCTTTTCATGTGCTTTTTGGCCATTTGTATATTTTCTTTGGAGAAATGTCTATTCAAGGCTTTTGTCCATTTTCTAAGGGGCTCTTTAACTTTTCATTCTTGAGTTATAAGATTTCTTTATATATTATGAATATTAAACCTTTATCAGATATGTGGTTTCCAAATATTTTTCCAAATATTTTTTACTTTCATCATAAAATCCTTTGACACACAACAGTTTTTAATTTTGATGAGGTCCCATTTATCTATTTTTCCTTTTGTTGCTTGTGCTTTGGGTGTAAAGTCTAAGAAACTATTGTCTAACACAAGGTCCTAAAGATGCTTCCCTATGTTTTCTTCAAGGAGTTTTATAGTTTTGGTTCATCTATTTAGGTATTTGATCTATTTTGAGTTGATTTTTGTATATGATATGAGATAGTGGCGAAGCAACATTTGTTGAGGAAACTATTCTTTCCCAATTGAGTGAACTTGGCAACTTCGTAAAAAATCAGTTGGTGATACATGAATGAACTTGAAGATACCATGTTGAGTGAAATAAACGAGGCAACAAAAGAACAAATACTATATGAGCTCACTGACATGAAATGATTAGAATAAGGAAATTTATAGAGGTGGAATATAGAATATAGGTTATCAGGGGATGGAGTGGAAGTAGGGAATAGGGAGTTAAGTCTTAAAATACACAGAGTTTCTATTTGGAACATGGAAAAGTTTTGGTAATGGATGATGGAGACAGTAGTACAACAATTTGAATGTAATTAATAGCATTGAATTATATATTTGAATGTGGGTAAATGGGAAATTTTAGGTTCCATGTATATTACAAGAATAGAAGTTAAAAGAAACCCATGAAATTGCACAATATAAACAGGGAATCCTAATGTAAACCATAGAATACAAATAATAGTACAATTATAAAAATGTGCTTTCATCATCTGTGACAAATGTAATACACCACTTCCAGGTGTTAATAATAGGGTGGTATATGGGAAAACTATTTTATTCATGATTTTTCTCACAAATTCTCTAATTTAAAAAAATTAGTTGGTCATAAACATGAGGGTTGATTTCCAAACTCTAAATTAATTCCGTTGGTCTATATGCCTGTCCTTGTGTTAATGCCAAACTGATCTGATTACTGTAGCTTTGTAATAGGTTTTAAGATTGGGAAGGGTGAGTCTTCCAATTTTCTTCTTTTTCAAGTTGGCTTTGGCTGTTCAGGGCCCCTTGCCCTTCCACACAAATTTGATGATTGACTTTTCATTTATGTAAAAAGAGCTGTTGGAATTTTGATTTGGACTGTATTGGATCTATAAACCCCTTTGGATAGTATTGACCTCTTAACAATATTTAATCTTCCAATCCATGAACACAGAATGTCCTTCCATTTTTATGTCTTCTTTGATTTCTTTTATCAATCTGAATTCAATAATCAAAAGCCTTGATCAGTTAAGAGTCGTGCCCACTTTGTTCTTGGGGAAGAACATATTTATGTTCCTTTCTGTCATCAGCAATTAGCCAGGGGCTGGACTTGATGGTGGCTTGCCATGAGAGTGGGGAAATGGGCACTGACAACTGCCATGTGGAGAGAGTAATTCATAGTTTTTGCTGTAATTTATCAGCCTCTTCCTTGCTAGTCTCTGGATGCTGTACAGCTTTGTTCTGGCTTCTGGAGTTTCAAAATAATTATTTCAGGTAGTTCCTCCTTTTTAATGGTTATTTTGGTGGAAGGAATAACCCTACTCTGCCATCTTCCCACAATCCTCTCTGTCATTCATTGAGGTCTTGAACCTCTCAAAGTCATCCAGGAGCGTTGGAATCAACCTCTTCTCAACTCCTGTTAATATTGATATTTTCACCTCCTCCCAAGAATCACAAATGTTCTTAATGACATCTAGAATGGTGAATACATTCCATTAAGTTTTCAATTTGCTTTGCCCAGATCCATCAGAGGACTTACCATCTATGGCAGCTAGACTTATGGAATGTATTTTTTAAATAATAAGACTTGAATGTCAAAATGACTCCTTGATTCATGGGCAGAATGGATGGCAGGTCTAGTGGTAATTAACTCCCTCAGCTTTTTTTTTGCTGGGAATATCTTAATCTCTCCCTAATTTTTGAAAGAAAGTCTTGCTGGATATAAAATTCTTGGTTGGAAATTATTTTCTTCTCCACACTTTTAATATTTTACATTGTCTTCTTGTATCCATTATTTCTGATGAGAAATTAGACTTAATCTTATTGAGAATCCCTTGAACATAACTTGCTTTTCTTTTGCAGTTTTCAGAACTCTCTTGTAGTCCTGGGCATTGTACAATTAGATTACTGTGTGTTCAGGCATGGTTCTTCTTGAGTTTTGTTTTGGGTTCATTTGGCTTCTTGAATGTGCATATTCAAGCCTTTCTTTAAATTTGGGAAGTGGACTTGGTCCAGTGGTTAGGGCGTCCGTCTACCACATGGGAGGTCTGCGGTTCAAACCCCGGGCCTCCTTGACCCGTGTGGAGCTGCCCCATGCGCAGTGCTGATGCACGCAAGGAGTGCTGTGCCCACACAGGGGTGTCCCCCGTGTAGGGAGAGCCCCACGCATAAGGAGTGGGCCCCGTAAGGAGAGCCTCCCAGGGCGAAAGAAAGTGCAGCCTGCCCAGGAATGGCGCCACCCACACTTCCCGTGCTGCTGATGACAACAGAAGCGGACAAAGAAACAAGACGCAGCAAATAGACACAGAGAACAGACAACCGGGGGCGGGGGCGGGGCAGAATTAAATAAATAAATAAATAAATCTTTAAAAAAATAATAATAATAAATTTGGGAAGACTTTTTTGCCATTATTTCTTTGACTATTCCTTCTGCCCCTTTATTCTTACTTCTTCTTCTGAGACTTCCATGATGTATATATTGGTGTGCTTGATGGTGTCCCACAGATCTCAGGCTCTGTTAGTTATTTTTAATTCTTTTTTCTTTCTGCTCCTCAGCCTGACTCATTTCAACTGTCTTTTATATCACTCATTCTTTCTCTGTCACCTTCCATCTGCTGTTGAAATCATCTAGGAATTTTTCATTTCAGTTATTGTATTCTTCAAATGTATTATTTCTGTTTATTTCCTATTGAGACACTCAAAGATATTCCCATATTATGCATTCATTGCTTTCCTCATATTCTTCTGTTCTCTTCCATGTTTTCCTTTATCTCCTTGAACATATTGAGGATCAATTTTTAAAAGTCTCTATCTCATATATCCAACGTCTGGTCTTTGTTGATTGTTTCAGGATTTTTATCTTATTTCTTCGGATGGGTTATAATTTCTTATTTGTTTCCTTGTAATCTTTTGTTTTGCACTATATATTTTAATGTTTTAAAATGCAACTCCAGTATTTTGTCCCTGAGCTCTTCGTTCCTTAAATTTGTATCCAGTTAGTGATAGTACAGATTTTCCTGAATGCAAGGAGCTAATCACAAAAAAAAACAAACCAAGCAAAAAGCACATTTTACTGGCTTTGCAAATTGACTCTGATTTTATCCATGGTCTACTTCATAGTTTAGCCCTCCAGTCAAGAACATCAGCCTGAAGCAAATGCGAAGTGAAGGATCCTCTCTGTCTTATCTGAGCCTGCATGGACCCACAGAGCCTGCTTCTTTTCACAGGATTGTGCTTGCTAGATGCCTATTGAATTCCTTGTTTACAGTTTACAGGATTTTGAGTAAATACCTCCTCTACTTCCTTTGAAATAGACACTGACCCCCACCTGGGTCTTTCTTGGGTGACTTAATGCAGGTAGTCCTTTGTCCCAGACTGCTTCAACTTAATTGTTTTTCACTACAAATGGCTTCATTTTCTTCAGGACAAACTCAGGAGTGTGTGCCTGAAGCAAATTCACTCTCTCATACTTCCACCTCACAGACTGACATTGGCATACCTATTCTGCAGTATGCACATTGGGCCACTCTGCTCCCTCTGGAACAAGGCAAGGAAGGGACCCACAATGGAAGCACAAAGTGGTTCCACCATGTTTTGTGGAGGAGATTGGGGAGGTCCTAGGCAGGGTGCCAGGTGCTTCTTTGGCTTTTGAAATTATGCACTTACCCAGTTAATGCAGCCCCTTAGTTTTGAGGAACTTTACTGTCCTTAAGATTCCTCTGTTGCCTTTGCCAGAGGTGGTCCCCAATGATCTGAAGTAGGTAATCAAAAGCAGTGATCAGTGATGAGAGAACACACTCCCTAAATCTGGAGGTCTAGGTCCTTATGTCCCACCCTTGCATCAGCAAGCTGTTCAAGGAGCTCAAGCTCTATTCCTCAGTACTGCCCACCTTGAAGCTGGGGAAAGGGGGATGGTAGCCTCTCCAGGGAGGATGAAATTCACTGGTATTTATCACAATTTACCAGCCTCTTCCTCCCACTTCTTCCTGGATGCTCAACAGTATTCCACTAGACTCCAGAATATTGAAATAGTTGATTCAGACAGTTCCTGTTAGTTCAGCCATTGTTTTAGTGGAGGGACTGATTCCGGGACCTTCCTAATCCACAATCTTTCCATAATCCTCTGATTTTAATTGAAGCTTTTGTATATGCCATTATCTTCTCTCTTAGTGTGTCAATTATACTTACTTTATTTTTAAATATTTAGTGGTTTCCCTAGAATTTACAAAATACATTTTAAGTATCCAAATCTACCTTAAAATAACACTATACCACTTCTCATCTAGTATAGGTAACATAACAGTTTTCATAATTCCTCCTTTTGGTCCCTTGTGACCTTTCACATCACTTATCCCTATTAACCCAATACAATTTTACTATTATTAATTTAAACAATATGTTATCTTTTAAATCAACTAATTATGAAAAGTGAAATTTTATTTTAACTTCATTCATTTCCTCTTTATGTAGGTCCATGTTTCTGAGCCATATTGATGTGGGCTATGGGTGGAAGGCTCTTTGTCTCTTCAGAGATAACTAAGTTGTTTGACTTGTGGGTGTGAAACGGTAAGAGGCTGCAGTCCTGCTCTTAGGGACCAGCAGGCTCCAGTCCCAGGAAATGTTTAACAAAGCAAGGGCTATAAACTTTAAGTATTTAGGGGAAATGCAAAAACCAAGGCTTATCTAAAATGTCTGGAGTCCTTGCTAAAAGCTTACCTAAGATGTGAAAGAGATATATGCTAATTGAAGCCTATTGAGAACTGAAACAAAGGGACCATTTGGCCTTTCCTCTCTGTATAAAAGACGTTTGAAAATCTTGTTCGGGGCTCGGGATTCAAACTGAAAGCTCCCGAGTCCGGCCGGCCGTCAATAAACCATTTTTCCTTCTCAAAATCATTGCTGAGTCCTGGCCTCTCTATACTCAAATAATTGAACTTCTCTTAAATTCCACAACATTAATGGCGACCACGAAGGGACAATAAATGAAGGCCAGAGACGGTAGCATTTTGCTGCCCCTTCCAAATCCCCGAGGAAGCCGGGAGGACTCGGGTGAACCCCAAATCTGGGCGCCTCTGGATTAAATTTAATCCAGAAAAGATGTGGGCTCCGCCAGAATCTTCCCGACAAAATCAAGGGGCAATGGAAGGTCTGAAGAGAAGGATTCTGGGAACGAAAAAGAACTCCGAACAGGGAAGAAGGTAAGACTCCCCGGGTGAGCAGAGTCTGGAAGGCCCTAGCTTTAATTGCTAGGAAGGGGAGGCTGATCACCTCCCGAGAGAACCCTAGTAGCCCCAGAAGGCTGGGGGGAAGCCGTTCTCTCTAGGCTTGAGAAAAGGAGGAAAACCGGGGAAAAGCCCTGGTGTTTTGGGTTTGTCTAACTGCATGTTAGAATCTGGTACTTGTTTTATGTCCACTAAAGGAGTGGAGTCTCGATTTTAATAGGAAGGGCATTTATAGGTTCGAGTCCTAATGTCCTGGAAATTGGTCTAGATTAAGGAAAACAAAACTTGGTTACAGGAAAATGGATCGGCTTTTCTGGTGGAGCTTGGTCTGGGTGTAAAGTTTAAACAGTGGAAAAGTCTAGCTGAAATCTTTTGTTATGGTGCTAATTTGTGAATGAATTTGCTTTATACCAAATGTTAAGTGTTCTGAGGTTTGTGATGGCTGTGGGGGCAGCCGTGGTGAAAATAAATATATAAACTTGTGAGTCAGATTAGTGACCTTTGTGCTTCTGTCTGTGTCAGCTCAATGTTAGTGTTGGAGTTGTGTCCTTACATGAAGTAGAATTACAGCTGAGCTGGAGCCCTCACTTGCCATTGGCAAGGGGGTGAAATGATTCTGGGGCAAAAGCTGAGGAGTCTAGATGTTTGTGCATGTTCTGGTGTCTTGTCTCTGGTCTGGCCCTTTGCCCCGGCTTGGAGGCCATCTGTGTCCGCGCCAAGCACCCAAGTCTGTTGGGAATGTCCCAGTCAGGGCGGCTGGGTCCCTGGGAGAGTTGCCAAATTTGAGTAGGTTCTGTCTGCCCATTTTGGCTGAAAGCTGGAAAGGGGGGAGCGGCTTGCCCCTTTCCAGTGAGTCCACCCTTCTATTCATAAGCCGCATTCCTGTTTGTTGTGCACCCGACTGCCTGGAAGGGGGGGAAGTGAAGGAGGTGAAAAGCAGAATCAGAATAAATGCAGTAAAGTTCCCTCCTTAGGGTGTCAAAGCCAAAATACGTTTGCATTCTGCTCAGGTTCTTAGAAGGTATTGTAGTAACCTTAAGTAAGAGAATGTGTTCTGTGAAGGTAAACTTTGTCTTAAGGGTATAAATATAAAGTTTTACAAAGCATTGTTTAGGTATTTAAGTGGCTAATTGCAGAAAGTCATTATTTAACAAAACTGAATTGATAATAATAATAATAAAAGGCAATTTTATAACAAACTTATTCGGCAGCCAATCTCCCCTGCCAACTTGCTTCCAAAAAAACTGTTTCTGGTATTACATGCTACTAAGTATTTAAAGTGAAGAAAAGTTCATTATTTTAACAAACTTGTTTAGTATTAATGGCAATTATATGTTGTAAGAAGTTTGCCTGGTAACTTAGTATGTGGGATATATGGAGTGTGTTTTTATTGTTAAGGCAACAGAAGATGATTTTGTCCTAAGATAAAATGATTGATTATTGGAAAGAGTAGAGTGCGGGACAGAACCTGAATGAATACTGAAAGTGTAGAAGGTTTGTGGAAGGGAAATTTTTATGATTAAATTGAGTAAGATCAATATACAAAGAAAATATTTTATCAATAGCTTCTTGTGCTTTAACCTCATCATATCCTCAATGTTTGAAGAAGAGTCTTACCTCTTTTAAAAGAACATTTTATGTTCTAGAAATCAAATCCTGAAAAATAGCCTTTTATTTCAAACTAACTGCAAGAGATTTATTCTTTCACTTTAAAGGAAAAATTAAAGTAATGGTTAAGTTCATTTAATATGTTATAAGTTGAATGAAAGGTACTTAAAGGTGTTATAAAATTAATAGGTTTTAAAAAAATTAATAAAAACTGTAACTAAGAGTTAAAATCATTTATAAATGCATTTATATTGTAAAACAGTGGAAAGACAATAACTGAGATTATAGCTGGGTGAATTTAGCCTGAAACTATTATTTAAGTGTAAATTCTACACTAACCTTTCCTTTGTTTATGGTTGCTTCAGGCCTAACCTCGCCCTTTGCCTTTGCCTATGGTTATTTCATAATTGAGAAGAGCTGGGACATCACTGTCTCCTCTTCTGGTATTAGTAACCCTTTCTCTCATGAATTCAAGTGTAAACTAAATAAATTGCTGCCTGATAGAATAAGGTTAAATGGCCACTGGAGTTTTATTATCTCCAAAATCAAAAAGGGGGGTGGAGGGGGAGAAGTCTCCTGCCTTGACGGTCAGTGTTCCTAAGAGTGGCAATTCATGAGAGAAAGCAGTCTGTCTCCCTGAGGCTTCAAATAGCCTCAGTAAATATATATAAAGTTAATCTTGTGGCTTATCCAAAATTCTGCTAATTTCAAAGTAAAATATAAAGTTCTAAAACAATGGTGCTAAGGCATTGAGAACATTTTGGTTATTACAATCCATTAAGTAAGAAAGAAAATTCTTGTGGTAAACTGCATGGTCATAGTGCAAATTAAGAAGAGTTTCAAAAGTCTTTGAAAAGTTTAAAGTAACTAAAGTCATGTTGTTGTGTCAAACTATTCATGTCTGCCTATTTGCTCAAATTGTTAAAAATTAAATATGCAGTTATATTTATAAATATTCTTAAAGCCCAAATTGAACTAAGCAGGATGAAAAAGTCATAGAAATCTGATTATGGAAACAGTTGGGAAAGGGCCTCCTCTTTGCAAGAGCTTTTAAGGCAAGACTAGGTGTGGCAGATTAAACCTATCTACTAGGCTAGGGAATTAAGAATCAGTTTGCCTGGTAATTTCCCAGTTTAAACCTTTGTCAGCCATAAATTGGAAAAAAAAAAAAAAACAAAGATTAGGTTAATTTTCACAGAAGAAAAATGTTGATGTAACCCGGCGGCCTGCTGCCTCAGTCTCCCACTCCCGGGTTGGACAGCAGTGGAGGAGACCAGTTTAGGCCAGTCCTATGGGCAGTGGAAGGATGCCCAAGAAGGAGCTAACTAAGTCGGTGCCATTTCAGCACTAAATTCTATTCCTTATTTGACAAAGGGGGGAGCAGGTAAAAACTAAAATGGTTGGAATGTGATAGAAGAAGCAGTTAAATCAAACTTTTGCGTGGGAAAGTTAAGTCTCAGATAAGCTGTAACTTCTGAAGTATCCAATCTATGGAAAAACAGGAAGAGCTTGCATGCTAGGCTTAGGGGTATAAATTGTGTCATTTTTCTTTGTTCGGGGCACCAGCCATATCTGGCTCTGCGCCCCTTCTTGCAAGATTGAGAATAAAGTATTTTCTTCTCCACAATCTGGTGAGCCTTATTTTCTCCCAGAAGATTTCTTTCCAACAAAATAAGGTAATTAGTGGCTCTATTAACAAATTTCAGTAAGTAAAGGAAAGTCCATAAAAACTATGGAGAGATCTTTCCTGGGTTATGATTTTAAAAAATTAAGTAATTGTGTAATGTGTTTTGAAACCTGGTAGTCAGTATGCATGTGTTTTAAAACCTGGTAGTCAGTTATGCTTTTAAATTAATAATTTTCATAACTTAAAGAAAAGAAGTTTTTAGCTTCCTGTAAGGGAAAAAGAGAACATTCCTTGCATAAACTATAATGGTTTCAATTTTATTTAACTTGAGTGTAATCTCCCATAGTTAATTTATAAACTAAATTAACATATGTACAAAATCTTTACAGTAATGAAAATTGTAAGTGAAAATTGTAAGTTCACATTGGTGAAATTAGGCTAAAGGGAAAAGATTGTAGATATGCTCTCTTAAATAAAGAGTAAATTTCTTTCATTGGTAATTGTAATTTAGTAAGTTTATTTAAACATGAGGTGTCTAGTCAATGCGGTTATAGTCAATTATAAAGAGTTTGTAAAACATCTTCCAAACTGAAAATGTTTAAATAGTTCTAGTTGTAGAAGTCATTGTTAACTAAAGAAACTTAGATTGGTATTGGTAGCAGAAATAACTTCATGATAATAAACCTGTCTGAAGGCCACTGCAAAATACACATTTAAGTAAATGGTAATAAAAGGTTGTCTTGATTCTATTGGAAATATTCTGTTTTCATTCTAACGATGAAAAATAATATTTTTCCTCTATTACTAAAGTGAAGTACCTACTGTTATCTTCATAGTAAAATTGTGTAAGTAGATGGTCATTTGATATATGTATTGTGTTAAGTTGTTTAAAATATATATAAAACAAGGAATAGACTTTAACATTGTCAAACTCTTGTGCATTCGAACCAGGCCTTGTATACATTACAGGTGGCCTCTCCATGTGAGTTGTTGGCTGGGCTGGTCACTGACCCCTCAATTGAAAATATGTGCTATATCAGTCTCTGGTTCTGCTCCTGAAGTTGATGGAAACTATATTGCAGTTTCAAGCTCCTGCAGCCAATAATGACTCAGTACAGCCAAGTGTACAGTGGATATCGCTTCCAGACTGGCACTGTTCCATGGTGCCAGAGAGCGCTATGCACCGGGCTAGTAGAATACTGGAAAATCTCTCTAAGATGAAGGATGCTGCAACTTGCTCACTGCGTTGAAGAACATGCTGAGTGGAGCCATGATACCAGGAGACTGTAAGTAAAACTTGAGAACAATTGGCATTATGGCCTGCTCTCATGGAGAGATAACATGTAAAGTATTACAAACCTGAAACTCAAAACTAATAATGGCAACTCTGAATCCTTATGCATTAAGTAATACATTAGCTAATATTAAGTGCTGTACTTTTATCCTGTACTAAATATATGCCTAATAATTGTAATGTTATCTTTTCTATTTTGGATCAAGTGCAGAAGTATATTAGACATGTTAAATTCCTGGTAAAATCATTTTCTAAACAGTTAATAACATGTCTATAGAATAAGGTGGCAGTCTCAGCCAGTCTCAGTTAGCAAAAGTGAGGCTTGCTTGCTGATGGGTGAGTCACCTATTGAACAAGTCAAAATTGCTAGAAATTGTACAATGAAAACCAAGGTGTAAAAATCTTTATTCTGTAGTTCTGATCACTCCCACAGGTGAAAACTAAGAGTATTTCCAAATTAGTGTTCTAATCCTGAGTGAAGCCAGTTGCCCAAGGAGTGCCAGTTCACCAGGAGCATCTGACAGAGCGAATGAGTGTCAATCATTGAACAGCTTGGAATGTGTCTTCAGACAAAGCTAAGTGTCTGTTGCAATTTCTCTCTAAAGATGGATAACTTAAAAAAGAATATATATGCTGTTCCCACCAGCTTTTAAGGAATGCCATCTTTATAGGCATCTAATCTTGTCTACCTCTGTAATCCAATGTGTCCTCTTTTGAAAGCAGGTATTCCAAAATTTTGATTAAGTTTGTTTCTTTCAGAGTGAACATCTTATTAACCATATGAAAACTTCATCCAACTTCGTACAGAATGCCAGATCCATCTTCCTCCAGTTAGAATAAATTAAAGAGTTTTACACCTTATTAGGCAATGACTACAGCCCATGGCCAGCAGGAAGCAGTTACAGAAAAGAGATCGTCTCCCTTCAGCACCCCTTTTAAATTAAAGGTGTAAACTCTTTAAGAGTAAAATAAAAGTAATAGATGGATCTGGAACCTGACTGGAAATCCACGTGAGTGCCAGTGGCAGCAGAATAACTGCGGGAGGCCCCTGCCCAAGATTCTGCTGTCCAGAATGAAAAGTTCTAAACTTCTAAAAACGGTCCTTGATGCTGTACTAAAGACTGATAAATAATCAGTCAAGACAACAAACAGTCATCCACCTCATAGCTACAACAATAATTATGCCAAAGCTTAGCAAGTAAACTTTGACAAAGGGGGGGAATGATGTGGGCTATGGGTGGAAGGCTCTTTGTCTCTTCAGAGATAACTAAGTTGTTTGACTTGTGGGTGTGGAACGGTAAGAGGCTGCAGTCCTGCCCTTAGGGACGGTGACAGCAGGCTCCAGTCCCAGGAAATGTTTAACAAAGCAAGGGCTATAAACTTTAAGTATTTAGGGGAAATGCAAAAACCAAGGCTTATCTAAAATGTCTGGAGTCCTTGCTAAAAGCTTACCTAAGATGTGAAAGAGATATATGCTAATTGAAGCCTATTGAGAACTGAAACAAAGGGACCATTTGGCCTTTCCTCTCTGTATAAAAGACGTTTGAAAATCTTGTTCGGGGCTCGGGATTCAAACTGAAAGCTCCCGAGTCCGGCCGGCCGTCAATAAACCATTTTTCCTTCTCAAAATCATTGCTGAGTCCTGGCCTCTCTATACTCAAATAATTGAACTTCTCTTAAATTCCACAACAATATCATTTTCTTTCTCTCTGAAGAATATTTTTAAACATTTTTTGCAGGGCTTGTCTGTTAGTTATGAATTACCCCCAAGAATGTCTTTATTTCTCTTTTATTTTGAAGGATAATTTTGCTGCATATACAATTCTAGGGTTGTGGACTTTTTCTTTCAACATTTTAAATATTTTATTCCACTCTTTTCTTGCTTGCACAGTTTCTATTTATGAAAAGTTTGCTGTACAGCTATGTACGGGGTGGGGGGGGGGACATTAGAAAGATTGAGAGGTGAGGAATTTTCTTGTTTGGTTCTTTGTTTTTTTGTTTATTATTATTGAAGTAAGGAAAATGTTCTAATAATGATTGAAGTGATGAATGCACAACTTTGCGATTATAGCAAATATCATTGACTGTACACCTTGGATGAATTGTATGCTTTATTAATATGTATCAATAAAATTGAATAAAAAAAGAAAGGAAGAAAGTAGAGGGGCTTTGGGGGAGGCCGAGCAGCAGAGCCGGTTAGAAAGTTGGGTGGTTCTGGCTCATTAGCCAGAAAAAAAAAAAATCTGCTGTAATTCTTATCTTTGTTTCTTTGTAGGGAATCCGCCCTCCCCCCCCCCCCACCCCCGCCCCATTTCTTCCTTAAGAAATTCTCTTTGCCTTTGATTTCCTGCAGTTTGAACATGATATGCCAAGGAATGGGGATCTTGCTTTATTTTTCTTGTTTGTCTTGTGTTTGTCCTGCTTTATATGCTCTGAGGTTCTAGGACAGGTGTGTTATCTGTCATTAATTTTGGGAAGTTTTACATATTGCAGTTTTTCCACAGTTCTTAAATTGTTCTTTTTTGGCTTGTTTGTTTATTCTTTTTTCTCTTTGCTTTTTAGTTTGGGAAGTTTCTATTGACCTATATTTCAGTTCACGAATTTTTTCCTCAACAATGTCCAGTCTACTGATGAGCCCATCAAAGACATTCTTCATTTCTGTTGCAGCATTTTATATTTCCCTTTGGTTCTTTCTTAGGTTTTCCATATGTCTACTTAACCATGTGTTCTTGCATATTGTCTACCTTTCTTCTAGAGTTCTTATTATACCACATTTATTTGAAATTCACTTTCTTAGAATTCTAACATCTGTGTTATATCTGAGTCTGTTCTGTTTGCTTTTTTCAGTCACACTGTTTGTTCTTGCTTTTTTGGTATTTCTTTTAATTGTTTTTTTTTTTTTTTTTTTTGGTCATTGAAAGCCAGCTATGTTGCATGAAGTATCAAGACCTGATGTGAATAGGGTTGGAGTGTGAATAAATATGTTAATCTGGCTAGAGGTAGACTATGTTTAATATGTTCTATAGCTATAGATGCCAGAAGCTTCAAATTTTGCTAACTTTGGCCTTTTCTAAGCATTTCCCCTCAGAGGTATTCTTTCAGCTGTAATCCTCTCTTACCTTACTGGAGCCCTAGGTCTGGGAAAGAGGGAACGTTTTATAATCTTATGATTATATCTCATTATTTTAGTGGGCCTGGGCATCTAGGGGTGACCTGTACAAGTGTTTCTCTAGGGGTATAGATTTTTCCCCTTTGCTCACTCCTCCTCTCCCTGTTAGAGTCTTCCCAACCTATTTCCTTGAAGCCCTGAACCCTGATGACTATGGTTTTTGCCCTTGGGTTAGACATGAAGATTAGAGAGATCTGTGTGGGTGGAATGCCTTTCCTCCAGCTGGGAAAGGCTCTGCCAAAGTCTTTTCCCCTGGAGAGTAAGCTTTGGTCACAGAAAAGGTTCTGGCATATTTCATAAGGATTGCTCTTTTCTGCCATGGGAGGGTCTTTCTGGGATCTTCAACATGAGAACCTGGTAAAGTTCTGAGAAGTAAAACCCATGAAAATGTGGAGGCTCCCCCAAGACTGGACTCCCAGGTGCTTTTTACTTTCATGCTAGTCCACACTCAGCCTCCAGCAATTCATCAAAAATTACTATTTGAATGTTCAAACAAGTTTATGTGTCAAGTAACTTTTGCTCCAGGTAAGCAGATTTTGGATGTGACTTTCAGGAATCACCTATTTCTCTAGATTTCTGGATGGCTGTTTGCCCTGTGACCTCAGTACTCTGATCATTTCAAGAAAAATCACTGATTTTCGATTTCGTTCAATTTTTTTTCACCTTGTCTCTTTACATGTTGGAGCTGAAATTAGAAGTCAGTCTTGACACTTTTAAAGATTATATTTATTTTGTAGAATGTCCCTCAGTTTTTTCCCCTGATTTTTTTCATAATTAGATTCAACCCGTGCATCTTTATCAGGAATAAAATATTACACCCTATCAGATGGCACATGATTTTAATTTGTCCCAGTACTGGTGATGTTAACTTAGATCACTTAATTGAAGTAATTTCTGGCAGCCTACTCTCCAGTAAGTTTATTTTTTTAACTCTGTGCAATTAGAAAATATTTTGTGTTAGGGATACTTTGAAAGTATGCAAATAAAGTCATCATCATTCAGCTTTCAATTTATTTGTTTTTTGAATATCTGTATGAATTCATGGATCCTTCTTTAGTTCATTTAGTTATAATCTGCTACTATTACTATTTATTGTGATGTCCAAATTGTCACAGATTTGGTCAGGGAGCTTGTTTATGTGTCATTTTGACACATCACCCTCATTCTTTGGGCACTTCTTTATGGAGGAACAAATACCCTAGGACCATCTTCCTAGCCCTAGTCCTAAAATTAATTATTTTTCCAAGGAAGCTCTATTTTTTTTTAGTGTTGAATAATAATTGGAAATCAAGATCGGAGTGCTAGTCTGAGTGCTAGGAATATACTACTACTGAGACATCACTGCTCTCAGATTCTGAGATTAGAGATTTGTATGTGTGTATGTGTGTGTGTGTAGCACACATGAATACAAATATATACATACATTCATAAGTATACCTATAACTTATATACATTTATATCTATATTTAATTTTATATGTCTTTTTATATTGTAATCTATAAATTAACATCAATGAATTTGAGGACTTGATTCTGTAAAACTTCTAATTTTTTCCCCAATCTGATACCTGGCCAGAAAGATTAGGCAGTACAGAAATCAACTCAACACCAAAGAGTTTTAGTTTTTTCTTTCCATATATTTAACTATTTTTTTTTTTCTGATAGTGAGAAACCTTGCTCCCACTATCCTTAATTTATTTTCCTCTTTCAAGGTCTCATGTATATAACCAAACTACCATTCCTGCTGCTGCCTCCCTGTGAGCCTGCAGACCCCTCCTCACTCTGCTCAGGCGCTGACACCCCACTCCAGGTCTCTACTGCCGCTTCAGGTTCAGGGACTATAAATAACGATAGCTGGTGCATAGGGAAGCTTGGATTCATTCGTTTGTTTGCTCAATCGACAAATAGTTATGTTGTGGAATTTAAGAGAAGTTCAATTAATTGAGTATAGAGAGGCCAGGACTCAGGAATGATTTTGAGAAGGAAAAAATGGTTTATTGACGGCCGGCCGGACTCGGGAGCTTTCTGTTTGAATCCCGAGCCCGGAACAAGATTTTCAAACGTCTTTTATACAGAGAGGAAAGGCCAAATGGTCCCTTTGTTTCAGTTCTCAATAGGCTTCAATTAGCATATATCTCTTTCACATCTTAGGTAAGCTTTTAGCAAGGACTCCAGACATTTTAGATAAGCCTTGGTTTTTGCATTTCCCCTAAATACTTAAAGTTTATAGCCCTTGCTTTGTTAAACATTTCCTGGGACTGGAGCCTGCTGGTCCCTAAGAGCAGGACTGCAGCCTCTTACCGTTTCACACCCACAAGTCAAACAACTTAGTTATCTCTGAAGAGACAAAGAGCCTTCCACCCATAGCCCACATCAGTTACTGACAACTAGGACTGGAAATACAACACTTAGCAAATTAGGCCTGGTCCTTCACTAGTGTATAAACTCATAACTAGGATTGATTCAGATGTTCTGATTTAGCCCTTTTTTTTTTCTTCCCGATTTGATACCTGGCTAGGAGGATTAAGAAGTACAGTCTTTAGTAATAAGCACTTTGGGACCAGTTTTATACCTGGTGCTGAGGACATAGAAATTAATAAGATTGTCCCTGCCCTATAATGGGTTGGAAAGGGAGAATAGGGGGTGATGGATAGGTACTTAAATAACTAAATACAATTCCTAGAAAGTACTGTGACTAACTGTGCCTGGTCAAGGAATGCTCCACAGAAAAGGTAATATTTAGTTTCTATTTGGAAGGTCAATTAGAATTTTCCAAATCCAGAAGGAAAATAGGAGAATGATTCTTAGGTTGGTGGTTTTCACAGAGCTTTGGATTTCACAGTTCATTTGAAAGAGAAAATATAAAAACAAGCAAAAGCAAAAATTTGGGGACCTATACAGAGCTGTCAAAACGTTGATGCAGCAACTATCATCTGTAACTGTCATTGGAATGTCAGCTACTTTAGGAGAGGCACTTGGTTTTCATCACTCCCGTGTCACTAGGGCTTAGAAAATACCAGCACATCATAGATGATCAATAAGTAATAGTGGAAGAACTTTAAGAAAAAGTGATTCAGAAAACAATGGCATTTTTAAGCAAGAAAAAAGGTAAGGATAAAATAACTTTTAAATTTTTTGAATTTCATTCATTTGAATGAAAAATTCACATTGTCCTTCATATTCTTTTTGCCAAGGACCAGAGAAAATGTTCCTGGAAACCACTGATCCAACCAAATGCCAAGGAACCCTGGGGCAATTGAAGTATTTTATATTTGGAATTGAAATAACTTCTTCTCTAGTTCGACTATAGATAGTCCTTCCTTATACTTAATTTTTTATTTTAAAAAGTTTTTTTTGTATTAAAATGATACAAACAATATTGATTTCATCTTTCCTAAATCAAAGGGGGAATTATCTCTTAGTCAGGTATTCCAAAGGAAGAACAATTTTTTAGACCTATAAAATGAAAGTTAACAATAACCACAACAATATCCCAAAACAAACACACCTCAAATGTAAAAATACGTGTTGCTTCTGTCAGAAAAGATAGTAGTAAACAGATTAAATTGCCGAAGGAATGTTTCTCCCAGAAAGCTGAGAATGTTATTAAAAAGCAATCCAGACATAAAAGTTTATAATGAACATTTATTAAATTTTTTATGACTGTGAACTCATTTTGTTTCAAGTGTTTTATCAAAACTTTTTTTTTTGCTCTTGGCTTTATGAATAATGAGGCTACTAAGTAATGTAACTATTTAGATGAATATAGTCAGAAATTGTAGTGTTTACTGGATTTAGCAATGAGTTTGACTATAGAGATTAAAATGAAGCAAATAACCTAGCTGTTTCTTTTTTAAGAGCTAGATTATTGTGAAAAATAACTCTGTAACTTCCTCTAATGTGAGAACACAAGTCATATCACATTAGTTTTTGATATTTAGACTTGTTTTAAGAAATGTTAATAGTGCAGAGTTCTTACAAAGGTAAGCAATGATAATAAGGAACAAACCTTAAAAGATTTAGTAAAAATGTCAGGTCAATTAGTTATTACTACATATCTCCACATAGCTGCTCTCTGTTAATCTCAAATTTTGAACAGACCAAACCAAACCAATCCAATCAACATCTTCCTTAGTTTCTCCCTCCAAGTTTTGACAGAGGCATCAGTGTTTTTCCTACTTTCAAAGGAAAGCAACACAATAATTATGAAAGTGCACAGACTTTCTGACTCAGATACGTTTGGAAAGTTAGTTAATGTCTCTGAGCCTCAGTTTCCTTTTCTGTGAAAACAGAATAATTATTTCAACCTCATAATGTTGTGATGGGGATTAAACAAACTATCAGATGTAAAGTAAGCAATGAGGAAGAATGAGAATCATGAGTAATTCTGGCATAATCTTTTACTCTTTCCTTCTTTTCTTCCCAATATCCAGTCTTTAACAAAGTCTTGTAGTTTGGTTTCTTGCCAATATTACCCAGATACCTTTCACTTATAATCTTATAGCTATTCATTACATTATATTTAGATTTCTGCAAATATCTCTTAGCTGATATCTTTCTCTCTTCCATTCTCCAATTTTTTTTTCAGAACCCTATCTACCTCAAAAATTTTGTAAGAATTAAATGAGATCGTTCATATAAAGCATCTGGACAATTAGTAGTGTTGCTTTCCTTCATTCTCTTGATCATTTCCTCTGTGCCACCGACCAGTCTTATACCTGTCTGCCTTCCTGCCTTTGCCTTCAGTTGCATTGAGGTTGCATTTCTCACTGACTGGACACACACTCGATACCTGTGTACCTTTGCCCATGCTGTTCCTACTGCCTGGATCACCTTGGTTTTTCCTTTCATTCAAACAAAACTTACATGTTCCTTCCTTATACAGCTAAAGTCCTCCCTCCTGTGTGCATCCCCCTTGACTACTCCAGCCTGGGCTAATCTCTCTTTTCCCTACATTTTTATTACACTTTCAGTGGGTAACATAAACTAAGCACCACCCTGTCCATCAATTATTTTATGCATCTATATATTGGGTCTCTACGTAGATTGTGGAAAACTTGAGAGGATGGGATATATTTTATTTTTCTTGGCCTCCCCGTTGGTAGATGCTCACTAAACATTGATTCATGGATTTATTCACAGCTTTGTAGTTTGAGCTCAAACATCATCAGGAACCTATAACTTTTATTTAGGTTGAACATCTGTTGCCTTTGGGCTGAGTTTCTTCTGTACTTTTATTGCCTCAGGCTCTTCCTCCCATATGCTCTATGCTACTTCTGCTGTAGTCAGGAGGCAAGTTGCTCACCTATTTTTCACTCTCATGGCTCTAAAGGCCCTGGGTTTGCAAATGCATAACTTGTGTAGGGGTGTGCATACTTTGGGCCACTGTGGGCAACCATATGTAGCTAATTGATTGAGGAGTCGTGATCCTTAGGATGTAGCCAAGAAATGTCTTTTGTTCCCCAATAACTGCTTTGTTGAATCCTTTTTACATTGAAGAACAGTTCCTTTAATTTTATAACTTGACCAGATTTCTTTACTTTTCAGTAATTTTTTTGAAAGAGTCATGTTAATCCTACACAATTTAAAATTTCAATCTCGACTCATTTCAGAGCTCTCCTTTTTTCTCACTGACACGGATTAAATAAGTCATTGGGTGTTGTCAGTGATGAGGAGGTGGTCTCATCATATCCTTGTCATTCCTCTTTCTTTAAGGGCTTGATCTTCCACTTCCTGGTGCAGGTTTCAGGGTGGGCAAAAGAACAGGCATTTCTTACTAATCCAGGAACAATTATAGTCTCTTCCTTGATTGGCTAACGCTGCTTTGCTGGTTATCGTGGACTCCCTATTGGTCCTGTCTCTGAAGCATCTAAACCAAATGTGGGCTTTCTCATAGTAAACGTCTGTGGGTGCTCTGGAAGGTGCCACAGGGTCTTCCCCCTGCCCAGATCTCTGATATAGGAGCAGGTTTGGCTTCATGGTTGTCTTCCCTCTCTCCTCCCACTTTGGGTTTGATGCTCTCTAGCTGCCATTGTGATATCCTTGATTACTTTATCTTTGAATTTGTGCTTTGCAATTAAGTCTGACAGAACAATAGAGCATGGGGTGGGGTGGCGCTTGGAGCCTGAGCTCACTTGAAGTCCCCTTGGCAGTTTCCCTGGACAGGATATCCATTTTGTATTCATGCTCCTAGTGTCTCCTGCACCCAAGGCTTTACCAGCCTCCCTCTCTACCAGCTAGGCTAAGGCTCCTGCCTCCGGGGCAATTGAGTGAGTTACATTGGCTGTGGTAGTTGGTGATGCTGGGGAGAGTGTGTGGGGGTGTGCATGTGTGTGTGTGTATGTATGGGATGGGACAAGGTGGTACCTTGGTGCTTTTGGCAGATGATTTGTCAGGGCCTCTTGGCTGCCCATTCCTCAACCTCTCCCATCCAGGTACCCAGGGTAGCATCCCAGTGCAGTCCCTTGGGAGTGAGGGGTCCCTACACCAGTGGGTTGGGAAGAAGGAAGGGCAGTGAGAAGGGGAGATAGATAGACTCCTCTCCCCACATATTTTCATTTTGCACTGGGCCTTAAGTTATTTTAAATGACCTGCATGGGAGATTTATCTCTGGCCCATCTGCCCTCAGTCACCTTACCTTAACATTGTGAAAGACAAATCAGAGTTGAGTTTCCAGATTACAGTATTTTATTCTGGACATTAGAAGTTTTGCTGTAGCAAGAAAGCCAGATCACTTGCAAAAATGGAAGACACTTTCAGTTTTAGGAATGGCAAGTGATTTTTATAGACATAAAAAGGAAGTTCAGGAGGAATTTTGGGAAGATGGCATCAAGTAGGCAGACAGAGCTCCACTCTCTCACAAAAACAATGGAGAAAGCACCAGAAGCTCTCCTAGGGACCTGCTTTGGGGGCCACCAGACCAGGACTGTGCTACACAACTCCCAAGAAGGAGAGGGACAGAAAGAAGAATCTGAAACATCAAATGTAAGCTACCAAACCCCATAGTGGCCAGGAAGAGCTTCCCTCCCTTGCCCTCAAGATATTAAGCTGAGGGTAAAACCCTTGGATCACTGGAGCTGGCTGAGAGAGGAAAAGACATCTTCCTGCCTGTCAGCTGTTACAAAGGAAAAGAGAGGGGAGATCAGGAAAATTCACCTTTCTTTAGTGAATTTGGCCAGCAGAGCCTTCTTTGAATCTTGGCTCTGGCCAGACCAAAACACAGGAAAGTGGAAATTGAAACACCTTCATGGAAAGATGCACCAATGAACACCATCTGCTCACTGATCTGGAAATTGCATCGACAAAAACTGCTTTTGGTTCTCTCTGTACCTTAACTCTTGGGAGAAAATCTGCAGCCCATTAGTGAGTCCCAGGCACAATTTTGATAAGTTAAGCTGGCCAATTTTAAAGTCTTAGAATAAGTTGAACAAATATCAAAGAAGAGCTTTGAGAAAAGAACAAAAAGCAAGAGAGAGAGAAATTGTCCATCAGAGTAAATTAACCAACATATTCAGATGCCTAGATATCAGCAAACAATTACAAGCATGGTAGGAAATAGCAAGGGATGGCCTAGCCAAAGGAACAAACCAAATATTGTGAAGAGATACAGTATTTAAGACAATTAATCAATGATAATCACACAACTCTCCTAAATCAATACAAAAAAAAAAAAAAAAGGAACGAAAATATACTAAAGAGATAAGGGATATTAAGAAGACAACGGGTGAGTGTAAAGAACAAATTGAAAGCCTGCAAAGAAAAGCACAGACCTTATAGGAATGTAGAAGCTCATTCCCATATGAGAATGGATGAGATTAAAAATGCATTAGAGGCACACAAGAGCATATCTGAATTGCTCAAAGACAGAATAAGTGATTTCAAAGACAGAACATCTAAACTGGAAAAGACAGGAGAATAGAAAGAGAAGAGAATGGAAAAAATGGAACAGGATCTCAGGGAATTGAATGAGAAAATGAAGTGCACAAGTACGCACCTTATCTGTGTCCAAGAAGGAGAACAGAATGGAAAAGGGGCAGAAAGAATGTTTGAGGAGAAATGACCAATAACTTCCTAACATAGGAAAGACATAAATACAAATATCCAAAAAGGATAACACCTCCAAACAGAATAAATCTGAATAGACTTATCCTGAGACACCTACTATTCAGAATTACAAATGTCAGAGATAAAGAAAACATCCAAAAGGAACAAGAGAAAAGGAAACCACTTACAAGATAGCTTCAATAAGATTAAGTGCTGACCTCTCATCAGAAACCATGGAAGTGAGAAGAAAGTGGTATGATGAATTTAAGTTACCAAAAGAGAAAAACTGCCAGCCCCGAGTTTTGTTTCCAGCAAAACTGTCCAAAAACAAGGGAGAGGTCAAAGTCTTCACAGATAAACAAAATGGATAGAATACATTACCAAAAGGCCAGAATTACAAATATTAAAGGGAGTGCTGCAGCCTGAAAGGAAAAACAAGGGCAAGATACTTGGAAAAGAGCATAGAAATGAAGATTATTAGGAAGGGTAAATTAAAGGGTTAAAAAACAGACAATAGTATAATATGACAACAGAAAGCCAAAGGACAAAATGGATGGAGTAAGTAATAACATTGAATGCTAATGCCTTGAACTCCCCAACCAAAAGACATAGACTGATAAAATGGATGAAACGATATCAGCTATCTGTTGTTTACAAGAGACTTACCTCAGATGTAAGGACACAACCAGGTTAAAGGTGAAAGGTGGAAAAAGATATTCCATGCAAATAATAAACAAACAAACAAAAAAGACAGGGAGTACTATTTACTATTTGCATGAAATATCTTGGATAAACTGTTTGCAAAACTGCCATAATGCATGAAGAAGGTTATTATATATTAATAAAAGGAGCAATTCACCAGAAGAAATAACTACACTAAATATTTATGCACCTAACCTGAGTGCCCCGATACATGAGGCACACATTGGCAAACCCGAAGGGAGAAATAGATGTCTCTACAATAATAGTTGGAGACTTCAGTACACCACATTTAGTATTGGATTGGACATCAGGACACAGGATAAAGAAACAGAGAGCTTGAATAATATGATAAATGAACTAAACATCTTTGGAGTATTGTACCCACAAAAAGCAAGCTATACAGTCTTTTCAAGTGTTCACGAATCCTTTTCCAAGCTATACCATATGTTGGGTCCCAAGGCAGGTCTCAATAAATTTAAAAAGATTGAAATTATACAAAACACTTTCTCTGATTATAATGGAATGAAGCTGGAAATCAATAATGGATGGGGAAAGGGGAAATTTCATAAATACATAGAGATTAAAAAACACACTCTTAAAAAAATCAATGGGTGAAAGAAGTAATTGCAAGAGAATTCATCAAATATCTTGAGAAAAATGAAAATGAGACCACAACATATCAAATCCCATGGGACACTACAAAGGCAGTGCTGAGAGGGAAATTTATAGTCCTCAATGCTTACCTAAGAAAGAAGAAGGAGCTAAAATTGAATGTAACTGTTCATCTGGAGAAACCAGAAAAAGAACAGCAAAGTAATTCCAAATCAAGCTAAAGGAAAGAAATAGTAAAGATCAGAGCAGAAATAAATGAAATGGAGAACAACAACAATAGCAACAAAAACAATAGAGAGAATCAACAAAAGCAAAAGTTGGTTCTTTTCGAAGGTCAACCAAATTGACAAAATCTTAGCTAGATTGACAAAGGAAAAAAGAGAAATGACTCAAATAAATAAAATCAGAAATGAGAGGGGGGGGACATTACCACTGACCCCACAGAAATAAGAGAGGTCATAACAGGATGCTATGAACAAGTGTGTGCCAAAAAACTAGACAATGCAGACGAGGTGGACAGATTCCTAGGAACATATGAACAAACTACAATGACCTTGAAGAAACCAATAAAACCAATAAAAAATGAAGAGATTGAAACAGTCATCAAAAACTCCCAAAGATGAAAAGCCCAGGACCAGATGGCTTCACTGGTGAATTCTACCAACCATTCAGACATCTATTACCAGTCTTGATCAAGCTCTCCCAGAAACACTAAACAAGAAAGAATGCTACCAAACTCATTCTATAAAGCCAACATCACCCTAATAACAAAAACATAATATACTATGAAAAAAGAAAATTGCAGAACAACATCTCTAATGAATATAGATGCAAATATCCTCAACAAAATGTTTGCAAACCAAATCGAAAAACACATTAAAAGAAATACACCACAATTAAGTGGGCTTTATCCCAGGTACGCAAGGGTGGTTCAACACAAGAAAATCAATTAGTGTAACAAACCACATTGACAAATTGAAGAAGAGAAATCACATGATCTTCTCAATTGATGCAGAAAAGGTATTTGACAAAATACAGCATCTTTCCTTGATAAAAACACATCTAAATTTAGGAATAGAAGGAAGCTTTTTGATATGATAAAGAGTGTATATGAAAAACCTACACTGTCATTGTACTCAATGGTGAAAGACTGAAAGCTTTCCTGCTGAGACCAGGTACAAGACAAGGATGCCCACTGTCACCATTGTTACTCAGTATTGTGCTAGAAGTTCTAACTAGAGCAATTAGACTAGATAAAGAAAAGGCACACAAATAGGAAAGGAAGAAGTAAAATTTCACTATTTGTTGATGATATGATCCTATATCTAGAAAATCCTGAAAACTCCACAATACAGCTACTTAGAATTAATAGATGAATTCAGTGTCAGGATACATGATTAATACACAAAAAAATCAGTATCATTTCTGTAAACGATTGAAGTGCAATCTGAGGAGGAAATCAGAAAAAAATCTGTTTATAGCATTGACTGAAAGAATCAACTATTTAGGAATAAACTTAACCAATGATATAAAGGACTTACATTCAGAAAATTATAAAACATTGCTAAAAGAAACTGAAAACTTAAATAAATGGAAGTACATTTTGTGTTTATGGATTGGAAGACTAAATATTGTTAAGATGTCAATTCCACCCCAATGTATTTACAGATTCAATGTGATCCCAATAAAAATCCCAACAGCCTTTTTGCAGAAATGGAAAAGCCAATAGTCAAATTTATTTGTAAGAGTTGGGGACCCTGAGTAGACAAAAATGTCTTAGAAAAGAAGAATAAAGTTGGAGAACTCTCAATTCCTGACTTTAAAGCATACTACTTATCTACAGTGATGAAAACGGCATGGCACTGCCATAAAGACAGACACACTGACCAATGGAACCAAATCAAGAACTCAGAAATAGACCATCATATCTATGGTCATGTGATTTTTAAAAAATATTTTTTATTTATTTTTACAAGATACTTAGATTACATAAAATGTTATGTAAAAATATATAAGAGATTCCCATATACTTCCCTCCCCACACCTCCCAATTTTCCCCACATTAACAACTTCTTTCATTAGTGTGGTACATTCATTGTAATTGATGAACACATTTTGGAGCATTGCCACTAAGTGTGGATTAAAGTTTACATTGTGGTTTACACTTTCTCCCATTCAATTCTGTAGGTTATGGCAGGATATATAATGGCCTGTATCTGTCTTTGCAATGTCATTCAGGACAATTCCAAGTCACAAAAATGCCCCTATATTACACCTCTTTTTCCCTCTCTCTGACTTCAGCACCTCCAGTGGCCACTGTCTCCACATCAATGATATAATTTCTTCTATTGCTGGAATCACAATAAGTCTATAGTAGAATACCAGTAAGTCCACTCTAGTCTATATTTTATTCCCAATCCTGAGGATTCTGAGCTGGTGAGGCCTGCTCCACCTCTAATTGAGAGGGTCTTTGACTTCAATTCCATATGGCTGATGAATGGGACTCTCTTACTTGCAGCTGTAGACTCTCTCCATTCCTTGGTGTGGTGGTTGTCCATCCTCACCTCATTTTTACTTGTCCTTGCTGAGTCCAATGAACTGGACAGTAGGTGTTGCAACTCCACTGAGGCTCAGGGTCCAGCTGGCACATAGGCAGCCCAGAGATTCCAGTCTCTTGAACATACACCTACCAACTCCAAAACCTGCTATAGGTTCAAATAAAAGGGACAGAAGAGGCATGTGTAGAGAAGTAACATCTGAGTCCAACTCTGTCACACTCGGGAGCACAAACTCCAAAGTAGGGCCCACTGGCAAGTCACCAAACTCTGGAGCTAGCTACCATGATCATAGGACCTGGGTGTCTCCAGAGTCCTCAGGAGCCCCACTATTTGGAGTAGTATCTACTTTGGCAGACTATGAGATCCTGCTGAGATGTGTATAAGCGTTACTTCTCTGATGACCTCCTGACTCACTTTGAAGTCTCTTAGTCATATAAACTCTTTTGTCTTTACCTTTTGCCCCTTTTATTCAAAGTCTTTTTCCAGTTGCACTGCTAATTGGTGCTTGGTAGTAATCCCTCAGTGCCAGGGAGGCTCATCCCCGGAAGTCATATGGGGAGAAGGTAAAGCATTTATATGTTGAGTTTGGCTTAGAAAGAAACTACATTTGAGCAACATGGAGGCTCTCAGGAGGTAACTCTTAGGCACCCTCCAACACTAGGATAAGTTGCAATTTTAAGAGCAAAGGCTCATAAGCATAGTCATCAATATCAAGGGCCCATCAATGGACCACACTTCTTCACTAGTCATTGCCCCTATACTTGGGGGATTCTTGCTCTTACATTAGAGAATGTGGCAGAGCTCCCCAGGATGGGAATTCAATATTCTTTCAGTTGTGTGAAACTCTACCCAATGTGACAATATCCCATAAACATCTGAACACATTTATATACCTTACATGTATGCCAAGGTGAACTTCCTTCCATGTATCCCCAATTACTGACACCCCACAACAATGATCCTCCCCTGCCATAGTTGTACCCCTTCTCTGATCCAAAACTTCTTCAAAATAAAGCCAAGAATATCACCAAATACATTTAATAGGAAAATGAAATAATAATGACCAGTTTAAACATAAGAAATAAAATACATAATAACTTAGAAAAACTAAAACTAAAATAAAGTTTAAAAACTGGGATATTAAAAAATAATGAAAAATAATTAGAAAAATTTTTTGACTTTTTGCCTTCATCACTGTAATATCTGTTGTCCTATATGTACAGTGACATTTTCTTCCATTTCTTCCCCAGTGTCTTACTTTTTTTCATTCTGTATTCAAAGAAATTTTAGGTCAGAGTAAAGCCACGTGCAGAATATAGGGGACTCCCATATACACATCCTCCCCCTTTTCCTCCTTCCCATATTAATAACATTTTTACATATGAATGGTATATTTGTTACAACTGATGTACAAATATTGAACCATAGCTACTAACCGTGGTGAATGGTTTACATTATGGTTTACATTTTAGCCCATACACATTTATAAATTTTTTATGAAGTTTAACATGGCCTGTGTCCATCACTATAAGATCATGCTGAACACTTCCATTGCCTCCCAACTTCCTCCTCTTCCATCTATTCTATTCCTCCCTCCCCTTGTTGCCCATGGTGACCCCCAGGCTTTGCTCCTTGAAGGACAAGATTAATAGATACTTGCAACAACACTGAGGGCTTGACACACTAGTCTGTCCTCCCCTAATAGGCACAGCCCATGCTCTCAGGAGACACCTTCCCCTCTGTTTGAAAACATATTGGGTCTCCCCATGATGGGAGTCCAATGCTTTCCCACTCATTATGTGGGTCTCCATCCACTGATACAACACACTATGACAAAATGATCACTTGCACATTCTCTAGAAGACTGCACCAGGTGTGCCCTGTCCAAAATGTCCCCCCATCCAAAACCCTAAACCAGTAACTCTTCCTTGTCATATTGCCAAAAGAGCTTTCTCAACATTGTAGTTTCAACCACATATCTGCCCATCCCTGGTGTTCCCTGCTCTCTCCACTAACCCACACGCCAGTTCCATGGACTGTCCAAACTATTGTCCCCACTCTACCCCCCATCAAGCTTGCACCACCCAACCCAATAGTATCACTACACCTCTGTCATATCCCTTCACAGCCCAACTACTCACTTCCACCTTAAAGATTTCGCCTGTGTGGGCATTGACTCACAACCTTCTTCTCCCTTTCTATTTCCTGTAAACCTATCTTCCAGGCTCTAGCTCCCTGAGTCTGTTAGATTTGCTTAATTCATATCAGAGAGGTCATGTAATATCTGTCCTTCAATGCCTGGCTTGCTTCACTCAACATAAGGTCCTCAAGATTCATCCATGTTATTCTGTGTGTTAGTACCGTATTCCTTCTTACAGCTGAGTAATATTCCATTGTATGTATAAACCACTTTTATTTATCCATTCATCTGATGATGGGCATTTGGGTTGATTCCAACTTTTGGCAATAGTGAATAATGCCAGTATGAACATTGGTGTGCATATATTTGTTTGTGTCCTTGCTTTCATTTCTTCTGGGTATATAACCAGCAGTGAAATTGCTGGATCATAAGAAAGATCCATGTTTAGTTTTTTGAGGAACTGCCAAACTGTCCTCCACAATGGCTGGGCCATTCAAATTCCCACCAGCAGTAGATGAGGGTTCCCATTCCTCCACATCCTCTCCAACACTTGTAGTGCTCTGTTTTTTTAATAGCTGTCAGTCTAATGGGTGTAAGATGGTATCTCATTGTTATTTTCATTTGCATTTCCTTAATAGCTAATGATGCTGAGCATCTTTTCATGTGCTTTTTAGCCATTTGTATTTCTTCTTTGGAGAAGTGTCTGTTCACATCACTTGCCCATTTTAAAAAAATGGGTTATTTGTCATTTTATTTTTGAGATACAGGATTTCTTTATATATTCTGCCTATTAGGCTCCCAGATATGTGGTTGCCAAATATTTCCTCCCATTGGGTAGGCTGTCTTTTCACTTTCTTGACAAACTCCTTTGAGGTGCAAAAGGTTTTAATTTTGAGGAGGTCCCATTTATCTATTTTTTCTTTTGTCGATTGTGCTTTGGGCATGAAGTTCATGAAGCCATTTCCTATTACAAGTTCCTGTAGATGTTTCCCTGCATTGTCTTCTAAGGTCTTTATGGTCTTGGCTCTTATATTTAGGTCTTTGATGCATCTTTTTTTTTTTTTTTAAGATTTATTTATTTATTTTTCTCCCCTTTCCCCCAACCCCCACCCCAGTTGTCTGTTCTCTGTGTCTATTTGCTGCATCGTCTTCTTTATCCACTTCTGTTGTTGTCAGTGGCACGGGAATCTGTGTTTCTTTTTTGTTGTGTCATGTTGTTGATGTCAGCTTTCTGTGTGGGTGGCGCCATTCTTAGGCAGGCTGTAATTTCTTTTGCACTGTCCTTATGGGGTGGCTCTTCTTACGGGGTGCACTCCTTGTGCGTGGGGCTCCCTTATGCGGGGGACATCCCTGCGTGGCATGGCACTCCTTGCGCACATCAGCACTGTGTGTGGGCCAGCTCCACATGGGTCAAGGAGGCCCGGGGTTTGAACCGTGGACCTCCCATGTTGTAGACAGATGCCCTAACCACTGGGCCAAGTCTGACTCCTTTGATCCATCTTGATTTTTAATTTTTGTATGAGGTGTGAGGTGGTGATTTTTGATTTTTGTTTTTTGTATAAGGTGTGAGATAGTGTTCCTCTCTCATTCTTTTGGATATAGCTATGCAATTCTCCAAGCACCATTTGTTGAAGTGGCCATTCTCTTCCAGTTCAGTGGGCTTGGTGGCCTTTTTGAATATCAGATGACTGTATATATGAGGATCTATATCAGCTTAATTCAGTTCTATTTGTTGGTATGTTGATCCTTGTGGCAATGCCATGCAGTTTTGATCACTGTAGCTTTGTCGTATGTTTTAAAGTTAGGCAGTATGATTCCTTCAGTCTCATTTTTCTTTTTCAATATGTATTTGGCTATTTGGGACCTCTTGCCCTTCCAAATAAATTTCATAGTTAGCTTTTCCAATTCAGTAAAAAATGCTCTGTTAGTTTTTATTGGGACTGCATTAAATCTGTAGATTAGTTTGGATAGGATAGACATTTTAAGGATGTTTAGTCTTCCTATCTATGAATAGGGAATAATTCTTCCATTTATTTAAGTCTTCTTTGATTTCCTTTAACAGTTTGTTTAGTTTTCTGTGTGAAAGTCATTTACATCTTTAGTTAAAATATTCCTAAGTGGGACGAGGACTTGGCCCAATGAATAGGACATCTGTCTACCACATGGGAGGTCCGCAGTTCAAACTCCAGGCCTCCTTGACCCATGTGGAGCTGGCCCACACACAGTGCTGATGTGCACAAGGAGTGCCATGCCATGCAGGGGTGCCCCCTGCATAGGGGAGCCCCATGCACATGGAGTGCACCCTGTAAGGAGAGCCGCCCAGTGTAAAAGAGAGTTCAGCCTGCCCAGGAATGGTGCCGCATACATGGAGAGCTGACACAGCAAGATGATGCAACAAAAAGAGACACAGATTCCCATGCTGTTGACAACAACAGAAGCGGACAAAAGAAGAACATACAGCAAATAGACACAGAGAACAGACAACTTGGGGGGGGAAGGGGAGAGAAATTTTTAAAAATCTTAAAAAAAATTTATTCCTAGGTATTTGATTTTTTAGTTACTATTTTAAATGGTGTTTTTTTTCTTGATTTCCTCCTCAGATTGCTCATTATTGGTGTACAGAAATGCTACTGATTATTGTGCATTGATCTTATAATCTGTGACTTTACTGAACTCATTTATAAGTTTTAGAAGCTTTGTTGTAGATTTTTCAGTGCTTTTTATGTATAGGATTATGTCATCTGCAAATAGTGAAATTTTGACTTCTTCCTTTCCAATTTGGATGCCTTTTATATCTTTTTCTTGCCTCAGTGCTAAAGCAAGCATTTCTATTACAATGTTAAATAGGAGTGGTGATAGTAGACATCCTTTTCTTGTTCTCGATATTAGAGGGAAAGCTTTTAGGATTTCACCATTGTATATGATGTTAGCTGTGGATTTTTCATATATATCCTTTATCATGTTTAGAAAGTTTCCTTCTATTCCTATCTTTTGCAGTGTTTTTTTTTTTTTTTCAGGAAAGCATGCTGTATTTTTTCAAATGCTTTTTCTGTGATATTTTTCTTTTAACCTGTTTATGTGGTGTATTATATTGATTGGTATTTTTATGCTGAACCATCCTTGCATACCCAGGATGAAACCCATTTTGTCATGGTGTATAATTCATTTGATTTGCTGTTGATATGAATAGCAAGTTTTTTTTTTTAAGATTTATTTATTTATTTTCTCTTCCCTCCACCCCACCCCAGTTGTCTGTTCTTTGTGTCTATTTGCTGTATCTTGTTTCTTTGTCTGCTTCTGTTGTTGTCAGCAGCACAGGAATCTGTGTCTCTTTTTTGTTGCATCATCTTGTTGTGTCAGCTCTCCATGTGTGCGGTGCCATTCTTGGGCAGGCTGCACTTTCTTTCGCGATGGGTGGCTCTCCTTATGGGGTACACTTCTCACACGTGGGGCTCCCCTATGTGGGGGACACCCCTGCATGGCACGGCACTACTTGCGCGCATCAGCACTGCACATGGGCCAGCTCCACACGGGTCAAGAAGGCCCGGGGGTTGAACTGCAAACCTCCTATGTGGTAGACGGACACCCTAACCACTGGGCCAAGTCCATTTCCCATGAACAGCAAGTTTTTAGTTGAGGATTTTAGCATCTAGGTTCATTAGAGAGATTGGTCTGTAATTTTTCTTTCTTGTTGTGTCTTTGTTTAGCTTTGGTATTAGGGTAATGTTGGCATCATAGAATGAGTAGGCAATGTTCTTTATACTTCTATTTTTGTTTTTTGGGAAGCATTTAAGCAAGATTGGTGTTAGTTCTTTCTGGAATGTTTGGTAGAATTCAGATGTGAACCATCTGGTCCTGGGCTATTCTTAGTTGGGAGGTTTTTGATGATTGATTTTATCTCTTTATTTATGATTGGTCTATTGAGTTCATCAATTTCATCTTTCATCAGTGTAGGTTGCTTGTGTGCTTCTAGGAATTTGTCCATTTCCTCTAAGCTATCCTTCTTGTTGGCATATAATTTTTCAAAGTATCCTCTTATGATACTCTTTATTTCTGTTATTTCAGTGATGATATCCCCTTCCTTAATCTTATTTTGTGTATTTGCATCTTTTCTCTCTTTTTTTTTCTTTGTTAGTCTAGCTAAGTGATTGTCAATTTTATTGATCTTCTCGAAGAATCAGCTTTTGGTTTTGTTCATTTTTTTCAAGTGCTTTCTTATTTTCTATTTCCTTTAGTTCTGCTCTAATCTTTGTTATTTCCTTCTTTCTACTTCCTTTGGGGTTAGTTTGTTGCCCTTTTTCTCATTTTTCCAGGTGTGCAGTTACATATTTGATTTTAGCTCTTTCTTCTTTTTTGATATATGCATTTAAGGCTATGAATTTCCCTCTCAGTATATCTTTTGGTGCATTCCATAGGTTTTTGATATGTTGTGTTGTCATTTTCATTCATTTCAAGGTATTTACTGATTTCTTTTGAAATTTCCTCCTTGACCCACTGTCGGTCTAAGAGTATGTTGTTTCACTTCCATATCTTTGTACCTAATCTGGTTCTCTGGCCTTACTGATTTCCAGCTTCATTCCATTGTGGTCAGAGAAATTACTTTGGATATTTCAATCTTTTTGAGTACCTTGATAATTTTTCTGTGACCTAGCATGTGGTCTATCTTGGAGAATTATCCATGTGCCCTTGAGAAGAATGTATATCCTGCTGTATTTGGGTGTAGTGTTCTGTATATGTCTATTAGATCCAGACCTTCTAATGTATTTTCCAAAGTCTTTGTTTCTTTACTGATTCTCTGTTGAGATGTTCTATGTAATGATGATAATAGTGTATAAGTAGAGAGCTATCGATTTCTCCACTTAGTGTTTCCATTGTTTGCCTCATGTATTTTGAAGTGCCCTGGTTAGGTGCATAAATGTTTATGATTGTTCATTCTTCTTGAAAGGTTACCCATTTTACTTATATAGTGTCCATATTTGTCCCTTCCAAATAGTTTTTCATTTAAAGTCCATTTTGTCCAATATTAGTATAGCTACTCCTGCCCCTTTTTTGGTTATTGTTTGCTTCCGAGATTGTTTTCCAGGCATTCAGTTTCAACCTCCTTGATTCCCTGGGTCTAAGGTGGGTTTCTTATAGACGGCATGTAGATGGGTGATATTTCCTCATCCATTCTGCCAATCTGTTTCTCTTGACTGCTGAATTTAATCCAATAATATTCAGGTTATAACTGTCAAGGAATTACTTACATTAGCCATATTTTCTTTGGGTTTGTGTATGTCATATGTTGTTTTTATTTCTTTTTCTGTCTTTTTAGTTTTTCTTACACTCTCCTCCAACTCTTTCCCATTTTTTCTTTTCAACCTGCTGAACTTAATTAATATTTCTTGAAGGGCAGGTTTCTTATTGGCATATTCTCTTAATTTTTGTTTGTCTGTGAATATATTGAACTCTCCATCATTTTTGAGTGCCAGCTTTGCTGGATAGAGAATTCTTGGCTGGAAGTTTTTTTCTTTTAGTACCTTAATTATGCCATACTACTGCCTTCTTGCCTCTATGGTTTCAGATAAGAAATCAGCACTTAATCTTATTGAGCTTCCTTTGTATGTGATGGTTCTCTTCTTTCTTGCTGCCTTCAGTATTTTCTTTTTGTCTTGAGTATTGGACAATTTGGCAAGTTTATGTCTTGGAGTAGGCCTGTTGGGATTTATAGTGTTCAGGGTGTGCTGCACTTCCTGGGCATGTACATCCATCTTCCTCAATAGGGTTGGGAAATTTTCAGCCATTATTTCCTCCAACACTCCTTCTGTCCCTTTCCCTTCTCTTTTCCCTCTGGGATGCCTGTAATGTGCATGTTTGTGCATTTTGTGTTGTTGTTCAAATCCCTAAGTCCCTACTCATTTTTTTTTTCTATCTTTTTGTCTATCTTTTCTACTATCTGTTTGATTTAAGATGTACTGTCTTCCACATTGCTAATTCTTTCCTCTGCCTGTTCAAATCTGCTGTTATGTGTTTCCAGTATATTTTTGATTTCTTGGATTCTGCCATTTATCTTCATCATATCCATTATCTTTTTATGTATGTTTACAATTTCTTCAGTATATTCTCCCAGGGTTTTCTTAATATCCTAAATCTCTTTGTTTACTTCATTAAGTTGGTCCATGATATTTATTCGGACAGCTTTGATTAGTTGTTCAATGTTCTGCATCTCTTCCTGGTTTTTAGTTTGTTCATGGACTGGGCTATGTCTTCCTGTTTCTTAGTAAGGTTTGTAAATTTTTGTTTCTGTCTGGTCATCTTTTTATCATGATGGGTTTATTCAGTTGATTAGCTTATCTCTCTAGGGTTTTATTTAGTTGCTGTTTTTGTGTGTGTGCTAAGTTTTCTCTTTGATACTTTTTCCCTATTACTCTATGTCCCTGTCATTGTCTATGTTCCCTTGAAGGAAAAAGATTAGGGCCAGAGAAAGTGAAAAAGGTAAGAAAAGAAAAAGGATAATAGTCATAATAACAGCAACATTTAGAGGAGGAATAATATGAGACCTAGGAAAATGAATATTTACCTCATATAAGCAGTGTAATAGGAGTAAAAAAGTGGTGTACCTACAATGAAATGGGAAACTGAATAGAGAAAAATATACAGAATGAATTAAAAGGCCAGAATGATGAAAAGAGAGGGAAAGAGAAAAGAAAGGATAAAAAGAAAAAAGTTGATGAAAGAAAACAAAATAGATGAGATATAAATAAAAACCAGAAAAATTGAGGACTAAACAAAGATAGCTGGAATGTAAGAAAAACAATAGAAAGTGGAAGATAGAGTGATGAAGGAAAAGAGATAGTGTTAGTAGGCAAAATGGGCATACATAGAAAAAGGGAAATCAAGGAAGAGGAAACACAGAAAACAATAAAAAAGCCAGTAGCATCTAATAAAAAAAATGCAGAGGAGGGGGGAGAAAGAGGAAAGAAAAACAAGAAAAAAAAAACACCCCAAAAAACAAATACACAAGCAAGTAATCAAACAAAAACTAAGGGAAAACAGCTTTCCGTCTTAGGAACCTGACCAGGAGAGGTGAGGAGGGATCTGCTCACACAGGCTATTGCATCCTGCTGCCCTGGAAGAGAAAGCAATAAGAATAGAAAGGGGGCAGGGACAGACTCCTAATCAGCAGGATTCTACCCAACTGCAAAGAGGCAAACCTGGCCAAAGGGAAGTGACCAGTTAGCTTTCTGAAGAACTAACTGACCTAATGAGAAAGTTTAGCTCAGTGGAGGAGTTTCCACCTTGAATATACAAGGTCTAAAGTTCAATTCCTGTCCCTCTTAGAGTACTGGTCCACTGGGATATCAAACATCCACCTGATACTTTATAGCAGGGAAAACATATGAGATATCATTTCATGTCTATTAAACTGGTCGTTATTAAAAAGTCAGAAAACTGTAAAGGTTGGAGAGGAACTGGATAGATGGGAATGCTTATTCATTGTTGTGGGAATATAGGATGGTATAGCCACTATGGAGGACTGTTTGGCAGTTCCTAAGAAAGTTGAATATAGACTTGCCATGTGACCCAGCAATACCATTACTATGTATATATCCAGAAGAACTGGGAGCAGTGACACAAACAGACATCTGCACACCGATATTCATAGCAGAGTTATTCTCTGCCCAGAGATGGTAACAGGTGTCTATCAACTGATGAATGGCTAAACAAATTGTGGTGTATACACATGACAGAATATTATGCAACTGTAAGAAGAAATGAAGTCGTGAAGCATAGGACAACATGTATGAACCTGAAGGACATTATATTAAGTCAAGCAAGCCATGCACAAAAGGACAAATACTGAAAGATTGCATGATTATGATCTAATTATATTATGTAAACTTATGGAATTAATAATTAGAATATAGGTCACCAGAAAATAGAATGTTGGTAGAGAATGAACAGCTGAGGGTTAATTGTGCAGAAATGGTAAAAAGTTGTTTTTAAATCTTTGGAAATGAATGGAAATGGTGAGAACATGTCATGGTGTTTGTAACTAGCAGAGCTATTAAATGGGTATGACAGAGGTTGAAAGGTCATATATAGTACTAGATGGAAAGGTAGAAAATGTAACGTGGGACTGTATAACAGTAAAATCTCATGTAAAATATGAATATGGGTGATATTGCATATTTAAGATTGTTTTTATAAAATGTTAATACAAATAAACTAGAGAGAAGAAAGCAATATAGTAGCTATGTATGCCAGGGGTAGCATAGAGAGTTTTGTTTTTTTGGTTGGTTTTTGTTTATTATTACCATTATTATTGGAATAATGAAAATGCCCTAAAAATAATTGAAGTGAGGAATGCACAACTACGTGATTATATTGAATGCCATTGATTGTACACTTTGGATGGATTTATGCTTTATTAATATGTATCAATAAAATTGATTTCTTTTTTAAAAAAGGAATTTGGTACTGGATTTGTGGCTCTGAGGGGTCCCTGGAGACTTTCTCTGCATAATTTTATCAGCCTCTACTGAAGCAGATCAATCTCCTACTGACTGGGGGGCCTCTTGCAGGAGGATACAAATCAAATCGAATCCAGCCATTTTCTTTGGGTTTGTCCACTCAACAGATCTCCTCCCCCAAGGAACTCAAGTGCCTTTGTTACTTCAATTGGTGGAAGTGTAGGTTGCTCCACTGGTCCCTTGTCTCAACCCTAGAATCTCTCTCCATTCTTTCTCTACCCTGCTTACGCTTATAAGCACAAGTCTTGAACTTCCCAAGGGCTACCACTCGTAAATCTCATCTCTCAGTTTTGTTTTTATATGAATGGGTTGAAGGTTGTGGTGCTGATAGGGAGGAATGGTTTTTGCTAAGTCACCTCTCAGTGATCCCCATGCGTTCTCAAGCAATTCAGACTGGAGAAGCCTTCTGAATGGGTTTTTATGGAGACACTGTGGCAAGCAGATTCAATATGAAGAACATCAGTGAATTACAAAAATAAAATGAAGTTGTGCAGATTTTTCTTCCTGCTGGATGTGAACAGAAAATTTTAGAAAGTACCTTTTATCATAATTGAAAGATATAGACTTTTTTTTTTTACAGAGGGAGCTTCACCTAGGACTATGTTTTATTTCTTTTTAAAGATAATTTATTGAGGCATACCATTCATATATGAACATATGTAAACAATAAGTGCATAGTAAAAGATGTGAACTCACAAAACAAATAAGCATATTATCATACAGGGCCCCCATATATCACCTCACCCACCACCACCTTGCATTGTTGTGATACATTTGTTACAAACTATGAAAGATCATCATCAAAATATTACTACTAACTATAGCCCATATCTTACACACTAAGATATAGATATTTTCTTTTCATATTTAAAAGAAATTGCTTCAGTTCGTAATGCATGATATGCTTGTGAAGAGACTAATGGGAAGTGTTAACGGTATAAATCTTTTCTTCCCTTACAAAACCATTAAAAACCGTTTGCTGTAATTTGCAGAGTGAGGGGAAATGTAGAATGCATTTTGATTGAGATAGAGAACTCATGATGGATATATCTGTGTCACCTTTGTCGAGGCCTACTCTAATATGATGCCCTAAACTCTCCAATGCTGTCCACTCTACTCCCAGGCACATGGTGCACCTTGGTATTCTTGCTTATATTTTCTTTTCCACCTATCCAATTCTATACATTATTCAAGGCACAAACTACCACTTCCACCATAAAGTCTTTCTTGATGGTCTCAGCAAATATTCATTTTTTTAAAAAATCTGAATTTATGGAATTGACCTATATAAGGTTATCAAACAGTGGAGAGATTCATTGCCTTGGAAACCTCTAATAGGTTAAAATTTTGGGGTTACCACCCCTACATTATCTCTCCATCTCAACTACTGCAGTTTGCTGGGGTATCTAGCAGCACAATGATGAAATGATAATATAACATTTATCAAACACCTACTATATGTCAGTTACTATATTAAGCTCTTTGTATACATTAATCTTAATAACAGTCCTGTGAGGTGGCTATTAGTATTATCATCACTATTGGAAACCAAAACCAAAGCTTGGATATAATCCAGTGACCTCACACTTGCCCAAATTCACATAGGCAATCAATGACAGATTCTAGATTTGAAAACAAGTGTGCGTCATAGGTAACCAGCATTAAGGTTCTCTTTATTACTCTTGGCTTGAAATTTTGGGAAACTGAAAGTTTGCTCCTTTGCAAAAAAGACTTTGGGCCCCTAGCTTGTACCATTCACTTGTTTATCACCATGCCTCAGAATATTGTGTAACTTTTCAAGGCATATTTCTTCAATTAATTACAAACACCTGCAGAGAAAGACCCATTTTTAACACTTTGTATTCTTCAAATGACTAGCAAAGTACTTTGAAAATAATAGCTGAAAAAGTATTTGCTACTTTTTGCTCTGTATTGATTTGCCCAGATCTACATTGAAAATAGCTGTTTACTCAACCTGGGTTTTATGGACTGATCCTAGTGTCAGACTGGTGAGTCCTTTGAATGGCTTCTGTGTGGTTTATAAAATCATCCATACTGCTGCCAGGAAAGTTCCAAATGGTGCATGCCAGCTAATGTACATATCACATATATTAGTCAATCAAAGGGGTGCTGATGCAAAATACCAGAAATGGGTTGGTTTTCATAAAGGGTATTTATTTGGGGTAGGAGCTTACAGACACCAAACCGTAAAGCATAAGTTACTTCCCTCACCAAAGTCTATTTTCACGTGTGGAAGCAAGATGGCTGCCAAGATCTGCAAGGGTTCAGGCTTCCTGGGTTCCTCCCTTCCTGGGGCTTGCTTCTCTTGGGTTCAAGTTTCCTTTCTTGCTGGGGGTCCAGCTTAAGGCTTCAGCATCAAACTCCAATACCAAAACTCCAACATTAAGAACCCTCAACTCTGTCCTTTGCCATGCCTTTTATCTGTGAGTCCCTACCCACCAAGGGGCGGGGACTCAACGCCCTAATGACATGGCCCAATCAAAGCCCTAATCATAATTTAATCACACCCAGGTACAGACCAGATTACAAACATAATCCAATATCTATTTTTGGAATTCATAACCATATCAAACTGTTATATCACACAAGTAGCATTTTTTAAATGTTGGATATTGGCATTTAATAAAATGAAACCAGTAAGTGTACAGTCTTTGTCCACAAGCCTCTCCTGTTACTTTTACCAGATCTGTAGTTGGTGCTGGGGTTTAGTGTATAACCAGGGGACCTGAATCTCTGGACTGACCATGTGATAGCCAGGCCCTGAGCCTCAAAAGACTTGCAACTCCTACACTCTGATTTATTGGACTTACCCACTCAGCTAACATGGAGGTGAAGAAGGTCAATCACCACACCAGGGAGCCAAGAATGCCTACAACTGAAAGCAGGAGAACTGCATCCAACATCCATGTGGAATCTAAGCCCCCTCTTGATATAGATGTGGAGTGGATACAACCATTCTAAGGTCCACAGGATGGAGGAATATATAGAGTATGGATTAGAGTGAACTTACCGATATTCTATTCATGAACTATTGTGATTAGTAGTAATCAAAGAAAATGTGGCATTGGTGTGGAGAATGCGGCAATGGTGGCTGTTGGGGGTAGGGAGTGGGAAGAAGAGATATGATGTGGGGGCATTTTTGGGGGTTGGAGTTGTCCTGGGTGGTGCTGCAGGGACAGTTACTGGACATTGTATGTCCTCCCATGGCCCACTGGTTGTACTGTGGGAGAGTGTGGGCTATGGTATGGACATTGACCATGAGTTGCAGCAGTGCTCAGAGATGTATTCACCAAATGCAAAGAATGTCTCATGATGGAGGAAGTTGTTATGGGGGGAGGAGTGGGATGAGGGGGGTGGGGGGTATATGGGAACCTCATATTTTTTGAATGTAACATTAAAAAAATAAATAAAGACAAAAATAAGTGAAAGAAAAAAAAAGATACTTAGATTATACAAATGTCACATAAAAATTCAGGGGATTCCCATATGCTCAACTCCCCACATCTTCCACATTTTCCCACATTAACAACATCCATCATTAGTGAGCTGCATTCATTGTAATTGACTAACACATTTTGGAGCATTGACACTAAGTGTGGATTAAAGTTTACATTGTAGTTTACACTCTCTTCCACCCATTCTGTAGGTTATGGCAAGATTTATAATGACCTGTATCTGTCATTGTAGTCATTCAGGAAATTCCCAAGTCTCAAACACCTGTTTTTCCCTCTCCCTGCCCTCAGAACTGCCAGTGGCCACTGCCTTCTCATCAGTGATATAATTTTTTCCATTTCTAGAATCACAATAAGTCTATAGTAGAATACCAGTAAGTCTACTTTAGTCCGTAGTTCATTCCCCAATTCTGAGGATTCTGGGATGGTGATGTCCACTCTACCTCTAATTGAGAGGGACCTTCAATCCCATAGAGCAGATGGGTGGGACTCTCTTGCTTACAGTTGTAGACTCTCTCGGTTCCTTGGGATGGTCATTGTTCATCACCACCTCCATGTTAGTTGTCCTGGGTGATACCAAACTGAAGAGTAGGTGTTGCAACTCTGCTGAGATTCAGGGCCCAGCTGGCACATGGACAGTCCAAAGATTTAAGTCTCTGGATGTAAACCTACCAACACTAGTACTAATTATAGGTTCAAATAGAAGGACAGAGAGACATATGTAGGGAAACCACAACTGAGTCAACTCTGTCACTCTGGGGAGCATAAATTTCAAAGTAGGACCCCCTGACAAGGTACCAAATTCCTGAGCTATGTGCCCTGTCTATAGTGTCTGGATATCTCCTGAACCCTCAGGAGCCCCACTATTTGGGGTAGTATCTACCTTGGCCATCAATGAGATCCTGGTGAGATGTGCATAAGCATTAACCTTTAGAATGACTTTCCAACTCACTTTGAAGTCTCTTAGTCATATAAACTCATTTGTCCTTACTCTTTCCCTCTTTTGGTCAAGGTCTTTTTCCAGTTGCATTATTATTTGGTGCTTGGTAGCAATCCCTCAGTGCCAGGGTGGCTCATCCCTGGGAGTCATGTCCCACAATGGGGGGAAGGTAATGTATTTATATGCTGAGTTCCGCTTAGAAAGAGGCCATATTTGAGCAACAAGGAGGCTCCCAGTAGGCAACTCTTAGGCACTTTATAATACTAGGCTAATTTTCAATTTCAAGAGTAAAGGTTCATATGCAAATTCATCAATATCAAGAGACCATCAATGGACCATCCTGCTTCACTAGTCATTCACCTGTACTAGGAGGATTCTTGCTGATCCATTAGAGAATGTGGCAGAACCCCCTGGATGGAAATTTGATATTCCTTCGGTGAACTTCCACCCACCCTAACCATGCCCCATGAACAATTGAGCACATTAATATGCCTTATATGTATGCCCAGGTGAGCTTCCTCCCATGTATCCCCTGTCACTGACACTCTGCACAAATGATCCTCCACTGCCACAGTTGTAACCCTTCTGTGATCCAAAAGTTCTTGAAAAATGAAGCCAATAAAATTGACAAATACAATTAATAAGAAAATGAAACAATAATGATAGTTTTAAAAATAAGAAATAAAATACAAAAAAATTAGAAATAAATTAAAAAAATAAAAGTTTTGGATAATAAAAAATAATGAAAAATATAAATTTTTTTGACATTTTGCCTTTCATTACTGTAATGACTGTTGTCCTATATGTACAGTGACATTTTCTTCCACTTAATTTCCCAGTGTCTTACTTTTTTCATTTTGTCCTTAAAGAAGTTTTAGGTCACAAAAAAGTCACATACTGAATACAGGGGTCTCCCATATACCCAACATTCTCCCCCTTTTTCCCCTTCCTCTATTAATAACATTTTATATGTGGATGGTACATTTGTTACAACCGATGTACAAATATTGAAACATAGTTACCAACCATGGTAAATGATTTACATTATGGTTTACATTTTAGATCATACACTTTTATAAACTTTGATGCAATTCAACATGGCCTGTATCCATCATAGCAAGATCTTATAGAACACTTCCATCACCCCCCAAATGCCCCCTGTTCCATCTATTCTATTCCTCCCTCTCCCTCCCCTCAAGACACATGACAACCACCAGGCTTCACTCCTTGAAGGACAAGATTCATTGTTACTTGCAACAACACTGAGGATTTGACACACTGGCCTGTCCTCCCCTATTAGGCCCCACCCATGCTCTCAAGAGACTTCTGCCCCTCTTTTTGAGAACATAGAGGACCTCCCTAGGATGGGAGTCCACTGCCTTGCTGCTCATTATGTGGGTCTCCACCCACTGATATAACACACTATGAAAAGATGAACACTCACACACTCCCTAGAAGCCTGCCCCAGTTGCCCCTGTTCCAAATGCCCCCACATCCAATACCCCAAACCAGCAACCCTCACTTTCCATATTGCCAAAGGAGCATTTCCAACACTGTAGTTTAAACCATGTACCCACCAATCCCTAGTGTTTACCTGACAAGTAGAATTTATTATTATTTTTATAGGATTAGGAAATTCTCTAGCATTCTTTCTTGTATCAGTTTTAAAAAATCCAAGAATTAGGGACATTTCTGGTGCCTGTTATGAGAAGTGACATTTTAATCTTAATTGCTGTATTAGTCAGAGTACCAGTTCAATGTAGTCAACCTGCCACCAGGTAGCAGGCTGGTCACCTTGAGGAATGGTGCCATATCAGGGACTGAGTGTGGGTCTCTGCTGCTGGCAGATTGGGCATTCAGCAGTGACTGTAGCCAAGTCAGCCTTGGTGAGGGAAGTCCATGTTGCTGAGCCCATGCATAACCTCCATCCCTACCTCCATGGCCTCTTTGTTCATGAGCCCATTGGGCAATGATAGGAGCATTAACCACAGAGTGGGTCTTCTTATCCACTTGATTATTAAAATATTCCTCTGCTAAAATTACCGTCTGGTGGGCATTCATGTGGGACACAAATAGTTTCATGATTTTTGCCCCCTCAAAAAGGTCTCTCCACATACCTCTTCCTCAGACCTTTTTGTCACCAATTTTTCAACGAGGTTCCTTCCAAGCCCCTGACCATCTAGCCAAACCATTAGCAACAGTCCATGAATCAGTGTACAGGCACACCTCTGGCCATTTTTTCTTCCAAGCAAAATTAACAACCAAGTATACTATTCAAAGTTCTTCCCCCAGGAGGATTTGCCCTCACCACTGTCCTACGGGGATGTCCCAGAAAGGGGTTGCAGGGCTGTAATTGTCCACTTACTGTGTGTAATTGTCACACGGAACCATCTGCAAACCAGACCTGTGTTTTCTCTTCCTCAGTCAACTGATTGTAAGGGACTCCCCAAGAGACCAAAGCTGTGGACTGGGAAAGAGAAGGTGGCATGGGTGGTGACCATGAGTATTTAGTTAGGGTTCTCTAGGGAAATTGAATCAATAGGAGATATCTGTCAACAGTATGAGATTTTATGAGTCTTTCATGTGACCGTGAGGATGAACTAGTACAGGTACCACAAGCAGGCTGAAAACCAGGGGCTCTGATGAAAGTTCAATAAAGGTCCTTGATGAGTTTCTGGGAGATGTTAGTTGTCCAAAGATGAGCTGAGTTGAGAAATTCTCTCTGAATGCTGAAATCCCTTCCCCCTTTTAAGGCATTCAACTGATTGGATAACGCATCACTCATTGCTGACAGCAATCTCCCTGACTGATGTAGATGTAATCAGCCTTCTATGCAGTAAAGTCACTGGTGACTAAAGTCCATAAATGTCATTGTATTACAATTAGCCCAGTGCTTGCTTAACCAAACAACTGGGCACAATTACCTGGCTGAGTTGACACATTAGCCTAACCATCACAATTGTCAATATAGGATCCTGATCACACACAGTATGCCAAGAATGTTTGTCATTATTTTAGGAAAAATGAGTTATTGTGCAGAATAAAAAATACTTTCTATAAATACCTTACCTCACAACGTACAGCCAGTTGGATGATTCTCCTGCCTAGCAAAGTTAGAATGGCAATTATAAAGATAATTTAAATAAAGTTAATTAAGAAAATTATTAAAGATGATTTTCCTCATACGCCATCAAGGTGGTAAATAGGTTAACAAAGTTTTCATTTGATTGAGTGAGGAAGTGTGGACATTGTCTTGAGAAGACTTAGGCTGTACTCAGCATCTGAGGGAAGGAAAGCCACAAGTGATTGGTGATTTCTAACACATGTAGAAGGGAGAGAGGCAACATGTGTGCTAAATAATTGCTAAATCTGGATCAGTGTTTTATTTCTTCGAAGTGGGAATGGTTTCTCCCTGACTCATGATTTTTTCCACTTTTCATTTCTTGACAAATGGGATATGGCTATGATTTGCTCTAAGTGTAGTTAGCAAAGATCAAAGCTACCAGGTATTCCCAGCAAACTCCTGACCTTAGTTTCGTTGTGACTGAACTTTAACCACCTGAACTCAACAGCCAGAGATCAACAAAAACAATATATTCAAGAAGTTGAGGAGGGGAGTTGGATCACAAAATGGCACCTAGAAACAACATTTGCCTGTGCTCCATGTGTCTTGGAAGTCAGCTTTATAGTCAATAAAAATATTTTTTGATGTTGAAAACCACTGTAGAATCAGTGTATTGTAGTAAAAATTGGGACAAGAATAAACTGTGCAGTATTCTTTTTGTGTTTGATTCAAAAGCAATTGTCATCCAAATTCAATTTCAAAATTATTATTTTTGTTGAAAGAATACTAAATAAGAAAGGAGGGGTCACAGCTTGAGTTTCTGATATAGTGCCAGATTTACCCGGCAGAGTGTAGACATGACATTTGGAAATGTTCTTGTTTACTTGTCTACCTAGAAAACTGTCCTCTGGAAACTAATGGCAAAGGGGCCATACAGTCCTCAGTCATTTTTTGATGGCAATATTTATGGTCCCAGTAAAGATTCATATCCAAGATTCTAAAGTAACTAGAGCTATGTAGGAATAGAAAAGATTAATTTGTCTTTTAACTTTATTCAGAAATTTTTTTTCTTTTTCCGTCTCATTCTTGACATGTCTTTGATTCTCTGAATTTCTTGTTTTATGGTAATTTCAGGCAATTTACTATCAGCCAAAACGTTTTCCATACTTAGCATATGTATTTCTGTTCTTCCAAAACTCTACTTGAAATGTGTAATTATATCTCATTGACACTCTAAGGAGGCAATGCACTCCTGTCCTGACATTCCTTAAATATTTTTAGCTTCTTTCTTGTGCTCCTGATCTTCCCTGCCCTCCTCCCATCCCAACACTTTGCTTTCTCAATTAAGTCTAATATACTGTAAACTTACTACCTTAGGGAAATGGTTTTTAAATGTTAGTGTACATCAGAGTAACTACAAGTGCCTGTTAAGAGACAGATTGCTTGGCCACACACCTAGAGTTTCTGATCCCATATGCCTGGATGTACCTGGAAATATGCATCTGAAATGAGTTCCCAGGTGATGCTGCCGCTTCTTCTCCAGGAACCACACTTTGGGAAACACTGTCTTAGAGACTCATTGCAGTGCTGAACAGCTATTAGTATGAGTGGGCTGGAGAAACTCCCTCAGGTGTGTTGGGGGCATAGCCCACCAGAACAGTGCTCCTCCAGCTTGAATGTGCATCACCTGAGGAATCTTGCTAAAATACAGATTCTAGTTCAGTACATTCTGGATGGGCTCTAGATTCTGTGTTTCTAACAAGATCTCACATGATATCCATGTTTCTGGTCCACAGAGAGAACACTGCATGTATTAGTCATGGTTCTCTAGGGGAACAGAACTGATAGGAGATATCTATAAATAGTATGAGATTTTATAAAATCATCTCATGTGACTGTGGGGGTGCACAAGTCCAAATTCCGTAGGGCAGGCTGCAAACCAGGAGCTCAATGAAGGTCCTTGAAGAGTTCCCCAGGAGATGCTGGCTGTCCAAATTTGAGATGAGAATTTTCTCTCTGACTGCTGTAATCACTTCCCCTTTTAAGACCTTCAACTAATTGGATAGATGTCACTCACTGCTGACAGCAGTCTCCTCAGTTGACTGTAGATGTAAGCAGCCGTCTATGCAATCAACTTACTGATGATTAAAGTCCATGAAATGCCCTTGTATTACAATTAGCCCAGTGCTTGCTTGACCGAACAACTGGGCAACATTACTTGGCCGAGTTGACACATTAGCCTAACCATCACACTGTATAACAATGAAATTGAATAATAATCTGTAAAGATCATTATAAGCCTAAAACCAGCAATTTGGGGAATTATGGTAAAAAAGAAGAACTATGGTTAAAAAAAAAGAACTGCATTTAAGTTAGCAATATGAGCAGGATTGAGAAATGACAAGTGGTGCTGGAATTAAGTGATGTATTTACAGGAGTTGTACAATAATGGTGTTGCCATCTTGCACACTAAATGCTTTTTAATGTATAACGTTCCTTGTTATGAAATGTGTTATGTATGATGTACATGAAGGCCATGAAAAAGATACAGAAAAAAACAAACAACAAATATAGCTCTATTTGGAAAACTACTTTAACCCAGTATCAGAAAAAGGAGGTGAAATGCCCATTATTTTTGAGTAGTTGAGAGGCTTACTAACTCTTAAGCCTCTATTACTAAAACAAAAGTATTCCCACCACACATGAGGCTTTCCCTGATTCCTGAAATACTACTAGAGATCTTTGCATTATGGAATATTAACATGCAGATGCTGCTGGAATGATCATTGTTATTACTTGATTTGTGGTCTGAACCAGATGCCATACCAGAAGTGGACAGATGTGGGGTGCTCTTAGAAAATGCATGTCTTGTCCCTGTCCTTATAGATACAGATATAATACATTTGATGGGTAATGAATCTATATTTAAAAAACCTTCCTGAGTGATTCTTATGTGCAGCCCCAGTTGAGAACTACTGCCTTAGTGGGACTTAGAGAACAAGATCTTTTCCATTTATCAGTCTGCTGAGAATAGCATTGGATAGAATGAGGCCAAGTGGAGCAGAAGGCAGGGGAAAGAACATGCGATATTGAATCAGAAGGCTTTGATTTCAGCCTTAGTTCTTTCCACTAGAGCAGGGGTTCTTAATCTCTTTTGTTCCACGTACCCCTTTGCCAGTCAGGTGAAAATCATGGACCCCTTCTCAGATAGTTTTATGACACGCAACATCAGCATGCCTTTAAATCAAATTTTAGGATTATTCAAAATTATGTTTTACCACTTTCCCATAATTTCAATACCTAGTAACCCAATATGGTTCAACATCTCTTCAAACATTCATTTTTGGTAAACATTTAGAAATTCAAGTTTTCCTGCAGAGTCATAAAACCATCTCCACCATCCTTACCAAACTTTTTGTAGGCAGTTATCCACTGCACTCAGAACATGATACATCAAAACAAAAATCACACTAAGTCCACACTGTACTGTATATTATTTAATAAATATATCACACCCACACCAACACATCCCCACAAGAATGTTTTTAAAAGTATAAAATAAAATGAAAAGGAAACCGGTTATAGATATTGAAAGTTATTAAAATAGAAAACATGTGCTATTATGCTATACATATATGCCTCTTTCTTAATACATTAAATTATAACCCAATACATCAAAAATATAGGAAAGTTAAAGTTAAATTTTATTTTTTAAAGATGTGTGAATGTGAAGACTGTTGTTGTATATCTTGAATAAGAACATTAAACTGTGGTGTAGTATTTGACGAGGCAACATGCATATCATGTTGGGCATCTAACTGAGTTGATTTTTTTCAATTCAAGCTCATGGACCCCCTGAAGACTTTCCGTGGATCCTGGTTAAGAACCCTGGACCTAGAGTATGATCTTGGGTAAAATATCTAAACCTCATTTTCAACATCAGTAAAATGGATATTAATAATTATACATTTCTCACAAGGTTATTACCAGGGTTGAGAAATTATATAAAAGCACCTCATAAATTCAAAGCACTTCATAAAAATCATTATTTTAATCATAGAGTTATACAGCACTGAAGTCTACAGTGGCTGAGAAGACAAATTATGCCATTAGATTTTTTTCTGTGAGTTATGTTTAGCATGAAGAAATGAAAAGAGAATAGGGATTATTTGGCAACTTCAGAACTACTGACATTTTTTATTGGACAATTCTTTGTTATGAGAAGCAGGGAGGGAGCCCTGTACATTGGAGGATTTTTAGCAAGATTCCTGGCTTTTACACAGTAGAAGCCATATCCCCTACCCCTCAGCTGAGAAAACCAAAAATGTTTCCAGACATTACCAAATGTCCACTGGGAGACAAAATTTCCTGTCCCCTCCCCGCATTGAGAATCACTGCTGTAAAAGCAGTTATCAGCTTTTGGTTAAGAGATAAAAACAAATTATCATGAGTACCTGTTTTCTAACTCTATTCCACAAAACAATAGAAAACACTCTTCAAGAGTGTTTAGGAAGGAACTAATGGCCAAATATTCAGCCCTTCAAATAGTTTATAATGTGTAGCTCTGAACAACTTTAATTGACAGGTAATGTCTCAGGAAATCCCTTCCTACTCCTTTTTTCTTGTTCCTTGTAGAGCTCAGAGAAGAGAACATCCCATATTTGATGACGATAAAAGGAACTAATTTTTGTTGAGTACCTGTTATGTTCAGATTCTCTAGATGTTTATATCACTTCATCCTCATATAACCCTGCAGGGCAGACAGTTCAATTTCAAAGATGAAGAAGCTGAAACTCACGGTATGCAGAAACTCCCAGTACCAAACAGCATATGGCAGAGCAAGTTTCAGCTCTAGGTATCTCTTCATCTATAGACTGCACTCTTGCCACCACGCCACTTCTCACTAGTGGTCTTGATTATCTCTGAAGCCATAAGTTGCTCTCCAATTCTCTAGGATCTCAGAAAAGTGCTTCTTTCTTTCTTTTTTTTTTAATTAGAGAAGTTGTGAGTTTCCAAAACAATCATGCATATACAGGATTCCCATACATCACCCCACCACAACACCTTGCATTGTTGTCCAACATTTATTTCAAATGATGGAAGAACATTATCAAAATATTACTGCTAACCAAAGTCCATATCTTATATTTGGTGTATTTTCCCATAAACCACCCTATTAACAACATCATGCACTAGTTTTGCATATTTGTTACAGTGCACTGAGAGATTGTTCTCATATTTGTCCTGTTAGCCACCGTCTATCATCCACCACAGAGTTCACTGTTATACAGTCCCATGCCTTGTCAATCCATCCAAAGTGAACACTCAGTGGCTCTCACATTCATCACAGAGTTGTGCCATCATCACCTCAGTCAATGTCAGAACATTTTCACAACTCCAAAAGGAAAAAATCCCATGCCCATTTTGCCCCCCTATTGTTGACCCCTATAAATGATATAGTATCTTATTTGCCATTACTGCAAAAATATTATAATATTACTGATAACTCTAGTCCATAAGTTATAATAGTTGTATTTTCTCCATGTATCACCATATTCTTAACACCTTATAATAGAACATTTAAAAATTTATACTATTAGCCACAATTTTCATCTATCACTGAAATCACTTTGTTATACAATCTTAGATAATCTTCTAGCTTTCTTTCAATTGCCATTTATGTCACTAGACTACCCCTTTCAACTACAATCACATTCTTAAATCAGCATGTTAGTTATACTCACTATAATGTGTTACCATCAATTGTATCCATTTCCAAACACTTACAATCTATCTTATTAAAATCCTATATAAATAGAGCATCAGCTCCCCCTTCTCAACCCACATTATAACTCCTAGTAAACTATACTTTAAATTTAATTTTTATTGTGTAACATACATAAAACATAAAATTTCTCATTTTAGCCACTTTCAAATATACAATTCAGGGGTATCGATTATATTCAGATTGTTGAATTATCACCATCATCACTCATTACCAAACTTTTTCCATCACCCCAAACAGAAACTCATTATCCATTAAGCTAAGTGGCTACACAGTAGCAATGATGGTAACTATAATAATAATATCTGCAGCATCCCTCCATTAAGGCTGGGTGCAGCTTCCTGTGTGCTCCCAGAGTATCTTGCCTGCATGTTGCACCCAACATACTATTTATTTATTTATTTATTTTACACTTTAAAAAATTAAAGTTAATAGATCACAAAGAACATTACATTAAAAACATAAAAAAATACATAAAAAACATAAGAGGCTCCCATATACCCCACTACCCACCCCCCCGCCCCATCATATTTGTAAATTGTATTTTTTGGAAGATATACACATCACACACAAAAAATGTTACATTAAAAAATATAAGAGGTTCCCGTATGCCACCCACCACCCACCCCAACAACCTCCCTAATCATTGTGGCACACTCATAGCACTTGATGAACACATTTTGGAGCACTGCTGCACCACATAGATTATTATTTACCCTGTAGTTTACACTCTTCCCCAGTACATTCAGTAGGTTATGGCAGGATATTTAAAGTCCAGCATCTGACAGTGCAATATCATTTAGGACAACTCAAAGTCCCAAAAATGCCCCAAAATCACATCTCTTCTTCCTCTCCCTGCCCTCAGCAACTACTGTGGTCACTTTCTCCACATCATTGCTACATTTTCTTCTATTACTAATCACAACAGTTTTATAGTAGAATATCAGTAAATCCACTCTAATCCATATTTTACTCCTCCATTCTGTGGACCCTGGGATGGTAATGTCCACTCCACCTCTAGATAAGGAAGTGACTTAGATTCCACATGGATGATGGATGCAATTCCTCTGCTTGCCATTGTTGGCACTCTTGGTTCCCTGGTGTGGTATTTGACCAACTTCACCTTCCTGTTAGTTGACCTGGTTAAGTCCAATGAACCAGAGAGTAGGAGTTGAAACTGCTGAGGCTCAGGGCCCAGCAGGCACATGGGCAGTCCAGAAATTCAAGTCCCTTGAGTATGCACCAACCCTAGCACCAACCACAGGTTCAGTAAAAGTGACAGGAGGGGCATGTGTAGGAAGGCCACTTCTGAGTCCAGCTCCGTCACACTCAGGAGCACAGATTTCAAAGTAGAGTCCTCTGCCATGGCACAGAACTCCAAATCCATCTGCCATGACCATATACCCTGTGGATCTCCATAGCCTTCAGGAGAACCAACGCCTATGGGTGTATCTACTTTGGCTCTCTCTGGGATCCTGCTGAGGTGTGCGTAAGCATGACTCCTCTGATGACCTCCCAACTCTTTTTGGAAGACTCTTAGCCATATAAACTCATTTGTCTTTGCCATTTCCCCTTTTCATTCAAGGACAAAAAGCAGTTTTAACACTTGACCCAATATATAGGCTGAAATATTCTGCTGGTCTGAGTTGACCCTTTTATTCAAGGCCTCTTTCTAGTTGCATCCCCAGTTAGTGATTGGTAGTAATCCCTCAGTGCTAGGGAGGCTCATCCCCTGGAGTCAGGTCCCTTGCTGCGGGGGAAGGTAATGCATTTACATGCTAAGTTTGGCTTAGAGAGTGGCCACGTTTGAGCAACGTGGAGGCTTTCAGGAGGTAACTCTTAGGCATCCTGCAACTCTAGACCTAGGTCATATTTCAGGCACACAGGTTCATAAGCATAGTCATCAGTATCAAGGGCTCATTATTGGACCATCCTTCCTTGTTGGTCTTTGCTATTGCACTTGGGGGATTATTGTTATTCCATTGGGGAATGAGACAGAGCTCCCCTGGGTAGGAACTCATCACTCCCTCAGTTGATGTTTGTAACTGTAACTGCTATAAAATACCCAACATATATCAGAATATTTTTATGTCTCCTATGTACATGCCCTGGAGAACTCCCCCCACTCATGAGCCCCCCATCAATAAGACCCCACACCAGTGTTCATTCCCTGCCATAGTTGAACCTTTCTGTGGACCAACACTTCTTAAAAAATGAAGCCTAATATATTGCCAAATTCAATTAATAGGAAATTGAAATATAGTGATGGGTTTAAAGTTTAGAACTAGATTACATAATAATTTAGAAATACTAAAGTAAAGTAAAAATAAATTAGTACATTTAAAAAATGAAAAATATTATAAAGCTTTGTTTCAAACATTTTGCCTTTCATCACTGTAACAGGTGGTGCCCTGTATGTATAGTGGCAAGGCACTTTCTTTCATTTCTTCCTCAGTGTCTTCATCCTTTCTTTTTTCTTTTTTTCCTAATTTTTAATTTTGTCTTCAAAAGACTCCTGGATCACAGTAATTCACATATGCAATATAGGGAACTCCTATATATCAAACCCTTTTCCCCTTTCCCCAGCAATGATCTTTTTACATGTTCATGTTATATTTGTTGCAGCTGATGTACAGAATTTGAAACATAGCTATCAAACTTGGTTCCATTTTGGTTTACATTATTGTTTATATTTTAGACTGTACAAATTTCTAAATTTTTAGCTTCCTTGTGTTTTACATTATGGTTTACATTTTAGCTTATAGACTTTTGTACAATTTTGGTGTAAGTTGCATGATCTTACCACAAGATCTTGAAGATGTCTCTCTATATTTTCTTCTAGGACTTTTATGGTTGACTCTTTTATATTTAGGTCCTTGATCCATTTTGAGTTAATTTTTCTTTAAAGTGTGAGATGAGGGTCCTTTTTCTTTCTTTTGGTTATGGATATCCAGTTTCCGAAAACCATTTGTTGAACAGTCACTTCAACCCCAGCTCGTTGTCTTTGACAGCCATCAAAAATCATGTGACCATAGAAGGGTGAAGGTCTATTTCTGAGCTCTAAGTCTGATTCCATTAGAACGTTTATCTTTATGCCAATATCATACTCGTTTTCACCATTCTAGCTAAGTAATATGCTTTGCAGTCTGGAAGTGAGAGTCCTCCAACTTTAAAAGTCTTCCTTATAAAGATATTTTGACTATTTGGAGTCCCTTATCATTCCAAATAAATTTGATAACTTGCTTTTCAATTTCTGCAAAAAAAAAACTGTTGGAATTTTTATTGGGATTGTGTTGAGTAGTAAATCTTTTGAGTAAAACTGACATTTTAATGATATTTATTCTTCCAATCCACAAATGCAGAATAACCATTCATTCAGGTATCTTTGATTTCTTTTTTTTAAAATTTATTTTATTTATTTCCTTCCCATTTCCCTCCCACCCCAGTTGTCTGTTCTCTGTGTCCATTTGCTGCGTGTTCTTCTTTTAGTCCACTTCTGTTGTTGTCAGCAGCATGGGAATCTGTTTCTTTTTCTTGCATCATCTTGCTGCGTCAGCTCTCCGTGTGTGTGGTGTCATGTTACAGGTCCTTTATGTCCTTGGTTAAGTTTATTTCTATTTTATTCTTTTAATCATTGGATGTGAATGTTTTTTTTCCTGACTTCCTCCTCAAATTGCTCATTAGTAGTGTATAGAAACACTACTGATTTACTGATTTTTGCATATTGATTTTGTATCCTGCCACTTTGCTGAACTCGTCATTAGCTCTAGTAGCTTTGCTGTGGATTTCTCAGGATTTCTAGGTATAGGATTGTATTAGTCAGCCAAAAGGGGTGCTCATGCAAAGTACCAGAAATCGGTTGGCTTTTATAAAGGGTATTTATTTGGAGTAGAAGTTTGTAGTCACAAGGTCCTAAAAGTCTAACTCAAGGTACCATAAGAAATACTTTTTCACCTAAAGTCATTTGCCACATATTGATGTCTGCAAGGGTCCAGTCTTCCCTCTTGCTCCTAAGGCTCCATGATCCCAGCTTCTTTTGATCTCTCCTGTAGGCTGGCATAAGGCTTATCTCTCAGGGTATCTCAGCTGCTCTGTTCTTGTCACAAGGTCAACTGTAGACTGTCAGGCTCATCTTTCTTCCTGGGCCTCTGCCATGTCTAAGAAGCTGTCTCTCTTCCTCTGTGTTCTTCTCTCTGTATCTGTTCTCTGTGTTCTTGATTGAGCATTCATTTATATAGCCCACAAAGGGGACAGGGACTCAACCCTGCACATTCTAATGATGTGGTCAAATCAAAGCCCTAATCTTAACATAATTTAATCAAAGGCATCTCAGCTAAATCTTATGTAATCAAAGGGAGTCATGCCAAGAGGAGTAGACCATGTACAAACATAATCTCTCTTTTTTGGATTCATAAATAATATCGAACTGCTACAAAGATCATATCATCAGCAAATAGTGAGAGTTTTGTTTTCACTTTTTCCTTTCTTATTTGGGTGACTTTTATTTCTTTTTCTTGCCTAATTGCTCTAGCTAGAACTTCTAGCATAATGTTGAATAACATTGGTGACAGTGGGCATCCTTGAAGTGTTCCTAATCTCAGCAGAAACTTTTAAGTCTTTCACCTTTGAATACAATATTACCTGTGAGTTTTTCATATATGCACTTTAAGATGTTGAGAAAGTTTCTTTCTATTTCTATTTTTCAGAGTGTTTTTTTATCAAGAAAGGATGCTGTATTTTGTCAGATGCCTTTTCTAGATTAATTGAGATAATCATGTGATTTTTCTTCTTTGATTTATTAATGTGGTGTATTACACTGATTGATTTTCTTGTGCTGTACCGCCCATGTATACCTGGGATAAAACCCACTTCATCATGATGAATAAATCTTTTAATGTGCTGTTGGATTTGATTAGGGAATATTTTTTTGAGGAATTTTACATCTATATTCATTAGGAAAATGGGTCTGTAATTTTCTTTTTTCATAGTATCTTCATGTGCCTTTGTTATTAAGATGATGTTGGTTTCATAGACTGAATCTGATAGTGTTTTCTCCTGTTCAATTTTTTTGAAGAGTCTGAGTAAGATTAGATTGGTATTAAATCTTCTTTGAATGATTGCTAGAATTCACCTGTGAAGCCATCTATTCCTGGGCTTTTCTTTCTTGGGAGGTTTTCAATGACTGATTCAATCTCTTTACTTGTGATTGATTTGTTAATGTCTTCTATTTTTTTCTAGAGTCACTGTAGGTAGTTCAAGAAACACTGTAGGTGTTTCTAGGAAATTGTCCATTTCAGCCAGGTTGTCTAATTTGTTGGCATATAGTTGTTTATAGCATCCTCTTATGATCACTTTTATCTCTGTGGGGTCAGCAGTAAGATTTCTGAGTTTATGTATTTGCATCTTCTCTCTTTTTTCTTTGTTGGTCTAACTAAGCCTTTGTCAATTTTGTTGATTTCTTGAAGAACCAGCTTTTTGTTTTGTAGATTCTCTCTATTGCTTTATTTTTCTCCATTTCATTTATTTTGACTCTAATCTTTGTTATTTCTTTCCTTCTTGCTATGGGATTACTTTGCTATTCTTTTTCTAGTACTTCCAAATGTGCAGTTAGATCTTTGATTTTAGCTTTTTCTTCTTTTTTAATGTAAGCACTGAGGGCTATAAAGTTCCTTGCTGCATCCCATAAGTTTTGATATGTTATGTTCTGATTCTCATTCATCTTGAAATATTCACTGATTTCTCTTGAAATTACTTTTCAAGAAATTATTTCTTGAATAATGCGTGATTATTTAAGAATGTGCTGTTTAATCTGCATATCTTTGTGAATTTTCCTCTTTTCTGATTTTTTCTATTGATTTCCAGGCTCATTCTATTGTGATAAGAGAAAGTTCTTTGTAGAATTTAAGTCTTTTAAAAATTTTGGAGACCTATTCTGTAAACCAACATATGGTCTATCCTGGAGAGAGATCCATGCATGCTTGAGAAGAATGTATCTACTGCTGTTTGGGGTGTAATATTCTATACATGTCTTTTAGGGTTAGTTTATTTTCATATTATTTATGTTCTATTTTTCCTTATTTATCCTTAGTCCAGATGTTTTATCTGATGATGAGAGTGGTGTGTTGAAGTCTCCCAACTATTATTGAAGAGATGCCTTTTTCTCTCTTCACCTTTGCAATGTTTGCTTCAGGTATTTGGGGCACTCAGATTAGGTGCATAAATATTTACTGTAGTTATTTCTTCTTGGTGAATTGTCCCTTTTATTAATATATAATAATCTTCTTTATCTCTTATAACAGTTTGACATTTAAAATCTATTTTGGAGGGGGCAAGATGGTGGCTGAGTGAGCTTGACGGTCTCTCCTGCAAAGAAGTGGCTGGGCAGCGTTGGAGGTTCTCCAGGACCAGGCTGTTTCAGGATTTTTGCAGGGCAGGAAGTGTCTGGACATCGATTTGGTGGGAAGGTAACGGAGAGGATCAGTCTATAAGATATAATTGAAACTCTATTGTAGGGAGGTGAGAGCTGCACGCTGGATGCTCCCTCCTGGGGGGGGGGGGTGGAGCCACAGAACCGGCACTGCGGTAGTGCTTTTTGGAGGCTCTGTGGTACTGGGGAATTAGGGAGCCCTGGGCGGGCTGTTAGGGGGTTGACAGGACGGGATGCTTTTGCAGACCGATTTGGGGAGACAAACGAGGGTTTCGTTGTGAAGCAGGGAATTTTTGATTGTGGACACAAGTAATAGCGCTTCTGCTTGGACCCCCGCCCCCACAAGCCCGGCTGCTGATCTGCAGCAGACTTAGATTGCTGGCAATAAAGGGATGTAATTGGGAGGCTGTTACAGGGTGTATGTGGGGGGTGGGGAAGACACGTCTGGAAGCTGATTGGGGAATATTTTGCGAAGCTTGGGAATTCCGGGTTTGGACTCTGCTGTCGGCCTTTCCGGCTGGAGCCCCCCCCCCCCCCCCCCGGGCCTGGCTTCTGCGTCATTAAATTGGCTGCAGTGTAGAGGCGCCCTCAGGTGGCCATTCCAGCGGCTCACAGGGTGGGAGCTGTCCTGAAGCCAAATTGATGATACATCCACAGAATAGACCCCAGTGAATGAGTGAATTGCGGGGTTCAGACATAAGATAGAGTTTGTGGATCTGACTTCCCCCATAGGGCTGGCACGCAGCTGCAGGGATCCCTGAAGGCTGTGTTACACTGCGGTGCTCCCAGGCTCCCTGTTGACCAGATTTGAGGTTGTCAGGTCTGAGTCCCCTAAACCCTGGTGGCCCACACCCCAGAGACTCACACGTCTTGAGTCTTCAATATCTCAGACTTTCCATCCCTGAATCCATCACTCCCTGAGGTCCATCTGAGGTCCTTGAATGCCCTAGCCCTCAATGTTTGCGTTTTTTCTTTTTTGTTTTGTTTTTATTTTCATTTTATCTTATTTTTTTTTAATGTCCTGATTGCTAACATTGCATTATCCCCTAGTCTTTTCTCCCAGCGTATCCCCCAAAGTCTTTTTTTTCTTTCAGTTATTTAGGGGTTTTTTTTTGTTGGTGTTGCTGTTGAGGTTGGTGTATGTCTTTTTTTTCTTTCCCCTACCTGTTCCCCGCCCTTTACCCACCCCCTTTTTCTTTCTTCCTTTCTTCTCTTTTTTTTTCTGTTTTTTCTCTCTCTTGTCCCTCATTTTCTTCTTATTTTATTTTATCTTAATTATACAATAGGTGCTGCAGGGAACACCTCACATTTGCTGGGTTTTCTCATCCTCCACTGCCTCATTTCTGTGTGAATTGATTTTGGCTACCTACACTATCCCCTTTCCCCTACATCTTGATATCCTCCATCATCTACTGCCTCTCCTATATTCCACCTGCCTTTCTTTGATCCACAAAGTGTCTAACTCTTAATTTCTAATACCTTTGTTTTGTTTTCTGTCTGTTATCCACTCATGAAACTACTACCTTTCTTTTCTCTTTCCCTCTCTCATGAAAATACTAGCTTTTTAATTCGTACCATATTCCTCCCATATTCAGTCGACTACCTCATTATAGGTACTATACCTACTGCTATAACTCTACACAACTTACATGAATCTAATATCCATCCTCCCAGATCTCATATTGTTGCTCTGTTAACATTTATCACCAATAATACTTTACACCTTTTCCTTGCTTACACAATTGCATTTACCTGGCCCTAATACTTTCCTTTAAAGTGAACTCAACCAGCAATAAGAAGTTAGAATAAGAAGAACAAAGTGACAAAGAGAAGATATAACACTTACGCGAAAATAACAGCTAATTAATCCCCAAGACTAGACAAAGAAGCTAAGGAACTGATTAAACCTGTCAAGATAAAATGATGACCAGACAGCAACAAAAATCTACAAACCAAACCAGTAATCAGGAAAACATGGCTGAATCCAATGAACAAACTAAAAATCAGGAAAGGGAGCAGAATTTCACACAAGAAATGAAAGATCTCAGAACATTTATCACCGACAAATTTAATGAAGTAAAGGAAGAGGTTAACAACATGAAGACAACACTTGGAGGGGAAATTGCAGACATACACAAAAAGATAACAGATATGATGGGAATGAACACCACAGTTCAAGAAATCAAAAATACACTTGCAGCAAATATCAGCAGACTAGAAGAGGCAGAGCAGAGAATTAGTGATGTGGAAGACAGTACATCGGAAATCAAACAGATAGTAGAATTGGTCGATAAAAAGATAGAAAAAATCCAGCTAGGACTTAGGGACCTGAATGATAATGCAAAATGCTCAAACAGATGTATTATAGGCATTCCAGAAGGAGAAGAGAAGGGAAAGGGGTCAGAAGGAGTGTTGCAGGAAATAATGGCTGAAAACTTCCCAAATCTACTGAAAGAGACAGATGTACATATCCAAGAAGCACAGTGCACTCCAATTGTCATAACCCCCAACAGGCTGACCCCAAGACATATACTTGTCAAATTATCCAACGTTCAAGACAAAGAGAAAATTCTAAAAGCAAGAGAAAAGAAAACCATCACATACAAGGGAAGCTCCATAAGATTAAGTGCCCATTTCTCACCTGAAACCATGGAGGCAAGAAGGCAGTGGTATGATATAGTCAAGGTACTAAAGGAAAAAAATTTCCAACCAAGAATACTCTATCCAGCTAAACTAGCATTCAAAAATGATGGAGAGTTCAAAATATTCACAGATAAACAGAAACTGAAAGAGTATGCCAACAAGAAACCTCCCTTTCAAGAAATTCTAAAGGGAGTTCTGCAGGAAGAAAGGAAAAAACAGGACAGGCAGAGTGGGAGGAGAGTGTAAGAGCAACAAAAAAGACAAGAAGAGGAGGGAAAAAAGAAAGCAAACAAAATATGACAAACACAACTCCAATCAAAATATGGCTAACACAAATAATTCCTTGAAAGTAATAACACTGAATGTCAATGGATTATACTCACCTATCAAAAGATTCAGACTGGGACATTGGATAAGGAAATATGACCCATCTATATGCTGTCTATAAGAGACACATCTTAGACCCAGAGACTCATGGAGGTTGAAAGTGAATGGCTGGAAAACAATCACACAAGCAAACAATAACCAAAAAAAGGCAGTAATAGCTATATTAATATCAGACAAAATAGACTTTAAGTGCAAAACAATTGTGAGAGACAAAGAAGGATACTACATTTTAGTGAAAGGGAAAATCTGTCAAGAAGACCGAACAATCATAAATATGTATGCTCCTAACAAGGGCGCCTCTAAATACGTGAGGCAAATGCTGGAAAAACTAAGTGAAAGAATAGATGCATCTACAATTATAGTGGGGGATTTTAATACACCACTATCAACTCTGGACAGAACATCTCAAAAGAGAATCACTAAAGAAACAAAACATTTGAACAGTATATTAGAGGAGCTGGATCTAATAGACATATATAGATCATTACACCCAAACACAGCAGGATATACATTTTTCTCAAGCGCACATGGATCATTCTCCAAGATAGACCATATGCTAGGCCACCAAGAAAGGCTTAATGAATTCAGAAAGATCGAAATCATACAAAATAATATCTCTGACCACAGTGGAGAGAAGCTGGAAATTTGCAAGGGTCAGAGGCCCAGATTTCACACCATGATTTGGAAATTAAACAGCACACTCTTAGAAAAACAGTGGGTCAAAGAGGAAATCTCAAAAGAAATCAACGACTACCTTGAAACAGATGATAATGATAACACAACATACCAAAATTTATGGGATGCAGCAAAAGCAGTACTGAGAGGGAAATTTATAGCCATAAATTCATATATCAAAAAAGAAGAAAGAGCAAAAATTGAAGAACTAACTGCACATTTGGAGGAATTAGAAAAAAAAACAACAAAGTAATCCCACAGGAAGAAGAAGGAAGGAAATAACAAAGATAAGAGCAGAACTAAATGAAATAGAAAATAAGAAAGCACTTGAAAAGATAAACAAGACCAAGAGCTGGTTTTTTGAGAAGATCAACAAAATTGACAAACCGTTAGTGAGACTAACAAAGGAAAAAAGAGAGAAGATGCAAATACACAAAATAAGAAATGAGAAAGGAGATATCACCGCTGACCCCACAGAAATAAAGGCTATCATAAGAGGATACTTTGAAAAACTATATTCCAACAAAAATGACAATTCAGAGGAAATGGACAAATTCCTAGAAACACTTAAGCAGCCCATATTGATGAAAGAAGAAATTGATGATCTCAACAAACCAATCACAAGTACAGAGATAGAATCCATCATTAAAAAACTCCCAACTAAGAAGAGCCCAGGGCCAGACGACTTCACAGGTGAATTCTACAAAACATTCCAGAAAGAACTAACACCAATCCTGCTGAAACTATTCCAAAAAATTGAAACAGAAGGAACATTGCCTAACTCCTTCTATGATGCCAACATTACCCTAGTACCAAAGCCAAACAAAGACAGCACAAGAAAGGAAAATTACAGACCAATTTCTCTAATGAACCTAGATGCAAAAATACTTAACAAAATACTTGCTAATCGTATTCAACAACACATTAAACAAATTATACACCACGACCAAGTGGGATTCATTCCAGGTATGCAAGGATGGTTCAACATAAGAAAATCAATCAATGTAATACACCATATAAACAGATTGAAGGAAAAAAATCACATGATTATAGATGCAGAAAAAGCATTTGACAAAATACAGCACCCTTTCTTGATAAAAACACTCCAAAAGATCGGAATACAAGGAAATTTTTTGAACATGATAAAAAGTATATATGAAAAACCTACAGCCAACATTGTTTACAATGGAGAAATCCTAAAATCCTTCCCTCTAAAGTCAGGAACAAGACAAGGATGCCTATTGTCTCCCCTTCTTTTTAACATTGTCTTAGAAGTACTTGCTCGAGCACTGAGGCAAGAACCAGATATAAAAGGCATTCAAATTGGAAAGGAAGAAGTCAAAATTTCATTATTTGCAGATGACATGATCCTATACATAGAAAACCCTGAGAGGTCTACAACAAAGCTTCTAGAACTCATAAATGAGTTTAGTAAAGTCGCAGGTTATAAGCTCAATGCGCAAAAATCAGTAGCATTTCTGTACACCAATAATGAGCAAGCTCAGGAGGAAATCAAGAAACAAATACCATTCACAATACTAAATTAAAAAATCAAATATTTAGGAATAAATTTAACTAAAGATGTAAAAAACTTATACACCGAGAACTATACAAGACTGTTCAAGGAAATCAAAGAAGACCTAAATAATTGGAAGAATATTCCCTGTTCATGGATAGGAAGACTAAATATTATTAAGATGTCTATCCTACCAAAGCTGATCTACACATTTAATGCAATCCCAATAAAAATCAACACAGCCTTCTTTAAGAAACTAGAAAAACTAACTATGAAATTTATTTGGAAAGGAAAGAGGCCCTGAGTAGCCAAAGACATATTGAAAAAGAAAAAGGAAATTGGAGGAATCACACTACCTGACTTCAAAACATACTACAAAGCTACAGTAGTGAAAACAGCATGGTATTGGCATAAGGAGAGACACACAGACCAATGGAATCAAATTGAAAGTTCTGATATAGAACCTCATATATATAGCCATATAATATTCAATAAAGGCACCAAACCCTCTCAACTGGGAGAGCATGGCCTATTTAACAAATGGTGCCTGGAGAACTGGATAGCCATATGTAGAAGAATGAAAGAGGATTACCATCTCACACCTTATACAAAGATCAACTCAAGATGGATCAAAGACCTAAATATAAGAGTCAAGACCATAAAGACCTTGGAAAGCAGTGTAGGGAAACATCTACAGGACCTTGTAATAGGAAATGGCTTCATGAACATCACACCAAAAGCATGAGCAGCAAAAGAACAAATAGATAAATGGGACTTCCTCAAAATTAAAGCCTTCTGCACCTCAAAGGAGTTTGTCAAGAAAGTAAAAAGAGAACCCACACAATGGGAGAAAATATTTGGCAACCATATATCTGATAAGAAACTTATAACTTGCATATATAAAAAACTCCTATATCTTGAAAATAAAAAGATAAACAACCCATTTAAAAAATGGGAAAATGATTTAAACAGACACTTCTCCAAAGAAGAAATACAAATGGCTAAAAAGCACATGAAAAAAATGCTCCAAATCTCTAGCTATCAGGGAAATGCAAATCAAAACTACAATGAGATACCATCTTACTCCCATAAGATTGGCAGCTATGAAAAAAACAGAAGAATACAAATGCTGGAGAGGATGTTAAGAAAGGGGAACACTCATCCACTGCTGGTGGGAATGCAGAAGGATTCAACCATTCTGGAGGACAGTTTGGTGGTTTTTCAAAAAACTAACCATAGATTTGCCATATGATCCAGCAATACCACTGCTTGGTATATACCCAGCAGAACTGAAAACAAGGACACAAACCGATATATGCACACAAATGTTCATAGCAGCATTGTTCACTATCGCCAAAAGTTGGAATCGACCCAAATGCCCATCAACAGATGAGTGGATCAATAAAATGTGGTATATACATACAATGGAATACTACTCGGCTTTAAGAACAAATACACTACAAACACACGTGATAACATGGATGAATCTTGAGAACATTATGCTGAGTGAAGCAACCCAGGCATTGAAGGACAAATAGTACATGACCTTAATGATAAGAAATAAGCAAGCTGCCTCAGAGAGCTAGAGACTGGAAGATAGGCTTACAGGAAATCGGGGGGTGGAGGAAGGATGTGAACCGACGTCTGCAGGGGTGGAATCTATGATGAGCTGTTGGTAAGTATGAGCACAAAGAAGAGATAAAATAGGGGCAAGGGGTTGCCTTTGGGTGGGGCTTTGTGGGTCTGAGGGGGGCTGGGGATGGGCGGATGGGTAATAGTGCCCAAAAAATGGGGGGGAGAGAGGGGCAACATACGAACATAGGAGAGTGTCAGGTGTTGGTTGAGAGTAAAATGCTGAGAAAACCGTATCAGAATATAATTAAGAGGGTTACCTGTTTTGGATGCTCAGAAGGGATGGTCTGACACGGGACGGACTCCAGGGGAATGTCTGAATGCTCATTTTGCCAAGGTGGGTTGTACCATTGGATAGAGACCCAAGTAGCGAGAGTGGGGGTGGGCCCACATCCTGGGGAGGACTAATGCCATCAAAAAAGAGGGAACTGTATCTCTCGAGAGAAAGGATGGTTCCCAGGGCAGTAGGGCAGTTGAGCAAGTCAGGCCCTGAACACTGTTGCCAGTATCTCTGGATGTGGCTCCTCGGGAAATGGAGATTGGCTGTCACTGTGGGTCCCAAGGGGAGGGGAAAATAGGTGTTAAATGGATGGAACCAAGGTAAATGTGGGGGTAAAAGAGGAGTTTCGCGAGAGTACACAAGGATGGATATAAAACATGTAATATTACACCATAAACATATAGGGGATGACAGACTAATAATGTAAACCATAATGTAAAACATAGGATAACTAAAAATTTAGAAAACTGTATATCCTAAAGTATGGACCACAATGTAAGCACAGATGTCACCTTGTTTGAAAACTATTGTCTCAGAGTCTGTACATCAGTTTAAGTAAATATGATATGAATAAGTTATAAGAATATCGCTGTGGAAGGGAAAAGGTTTTATGGTGGATGTATGGGAATACTGTATATTGTATATATGAATTACTGTGATCTAGGGCTCTTGTGAAGAGAAGCGCAATAATTAGGAAAAAAGAAAAGAAAAAGATAGGATGTAGAATTTTTCCAAATCAATACGTATTCTATATCTAACCTTTAAACCCATCGCTATATTCCATTTTACTAGTAAGGGATCCTGACATTATATTGGGCTTCACTTTTCAGGAAGTTTGGATCACAGAGTGGTTCAACAATGGCAGTGGAGGAATACTGGTATAGGATGTTATTGACAGGTGATATATGGTTGACAGGGAGTTATACAGGGCATATGTCCAGGGTGCATGGTAATATTTGGATATACTCATAGTGGAAACAATTAAAAACAACAGCTGGGGGGGTACTGGGTTCCTGGCCAGGGGTGCTCTGTCGTGTTCCCTAGGGGAGCAGTGGCAGTCCCCCAGGTGCAATGGTAAGGACCAGGAAGGAATGAGGGTCCAACAGTGAGCCCCTGATACTAATGACTATGCTTGTGAGCCTATATGCCTGAAATAAGAACAAGGCCTACAGCAGCACTGTGCCTAGGAGTTTCCTCCTGACAGCCTTCATGTTACTCAAATGTGGCCAGTCTTGAAGCCAAACTCCGCATGTAAATGCAATGCATTCCCCCCAGTGTGGGACATGACACCTGGGGATGAGCCTCCCTGGCACTGAGGGATCACTACCAAGTACCAGTTGACGTAACTAGAAAATGACCTTGAATTAAAGGTTCAATGTGGACCAGCAAAATATCCCTGTCTACATATAATAACAGGAGTTTAAAGTGTTGTTTGACCTAATGTAAGGGGGAAATGGAAAGGAGAAATGAGTTTATATGGCTATGAGTCTCTAAAAAAGAGTCTGGAGGATATCAGAGGGATTGCCCTTATGCACACCTGAGCAGAGTCTCAGAGACAGATAAAGTAGATACAACCCCCGTATTGGTTCTTTTGAGGGCTAAAGAGACCCACAGGTTCTATGGTCATGGCAGATGGGGTTCACTGCCATGTCAGTTGGCCCTTCTTTGGAGCTGGTGTTTCTGCGTGATGGAGCTGGACACAGATGGGATCTCTTTTCACAAGACTTTCATGCTACTTTACTGGAATTGTAGTTGGTGCTGGGGTTTAAGATATATCTAGGGGATTTGAATCTCTGGACTGACAATATGATAGCCAGGCCCTGAGCCTCAACAGACTTCAACTCCTACACTCTGATTTATTGGACTTACCCCACTCAGCTAACATGGAGTTGAAGAATGTCAACCACCACACCATGGAGCCTAGAGTGCCTACAACTGAAAGCAGGAGGATTGCATCTAGTATCCATGTGGAATCTAAGCCTCCTCTTGACATAGATGTGCAATGGACACAACCAATCCTAGGTCCACAGAGAAAATGTGGCATTGGTGTGGGAAAAGTGGCCATGGTGGCTGCTGGGTGCGGGGAATGGGAGGAAGAGATGAGATATAGAGGCATTTTTGGGACTTGGAGTTGTCCTGGGTGGTGCTTCAGGGACAATTACCGGACATTATAGATCCTCCCAGGGCCCACTGGATGGAACATGGGAGAGTATGGGCTATGATGTGGACCATTGACCATGAGGTGCAGCGATGCCCAGAGATATACTTACCAAATTCAATGGATATGTCATGATGATGGGAGAGAGTGTTGCCGGGGGGGAAGTGGTGGGGTGGGGGCAGTGGGGTTGAATGGGACCTCATATTTTTTGAATGTAATATTTTTTTCAAATGAATAAAAAAATTTTAAAAAAATCTATTTTGTCTGATATTAGTGTAATTTTTCCAACTCTTTTTTGGTTACTATTTGTGTGGAATATCATTTTCCAACCTTTCATTTTCAGCCTGATTGTGTCCTTGCATCTAAGGCAAGTCTTTTGTAAATACATATAGATAGCTCATATTTTTTAAATCCATTCTTCCAGTCTGTATCTTTTGATTGGGGATTTCAATACATTAACATTCAATGTTATTACTGTAAAAACATCACTTACTTGTCCATTTTATCCTTTGGTTTTCTCTTGTCATATCTTACTATTGCATTTTTGTACTCTTTTAGTTACCCTACTAATAATCTTTATTTTTACACACTCTCCTCCCCCAACCTCTCTCTCCTGGCTTTTCATTCCATGTAGCAGCATTCCCTTTAGTATCTCTTGTGAGTCTGGTCTCTTGTTGACATACTCTCTCAGTTTTTATTTATCCTTGAAGACTTTAAAACCAGCCTCATTTTGAAGGACAATTTTCCTGGATAAAGAATTCTTGGCCAGCAATTTTTCTCTTTCAGTACCTGTAATATATCATACAACTGCCCTTTTGCCTCCATGGTTTCTGATAAGAGATTGGCACTTATTCTTATTGTGCTTCTTTTGTATGTGATGGAATCCTTTTCCTTTGTTTCTTTGAGAACTTTCTCTTTATCTTTAGCATTTGGCATTCTGATAGTAGGTGTCTCAGAATAGGTTCTGTTTGGATTTATTCTGTTTGGGGTGTGTTGTCCTTCTTGGATATTGATATGTATATCTTTCATAAGGACAAGAAAAATTTCAGCTATTATTTCCTCAAATATTCTTTCTGCCTCTTTTCTATTCTCTTCTCCATCTGGGACACCCATAATGAATATATTTGTGCATTTCACTTTGTCATTCAATTCCATGAGACCCTGTTCAATTTTTTTCCATTTTTTCTCTTTCTGTGCTTTTCTCTTTTCAAGTTCAGATGTTATTTCAATTTGCTTATTCATTCCTTAGCCAATTCAAATCTGCTGTTATATGTCTCTAAAGTATTTTTTATCTCATTCATTGTGGCTTTCATTTCAATAAACTCTGTTGCTTTTCTTTGCAAGATTTCACATTCTTCTTTATGCTCAGCCATTGTCTTCTTAATATGCTTTATCTTTTTAGTCATATTTTTCTACAACTCCTTGATTTAATTTAGGAGATTTGTGTGAACATCATTGATTAGTTGTTTCGAATCCTGTGTCTTGTCAGGAATTTATTCCTTTGGCTGGGCCATATCTTTCTGTTGCTTAGTATGGCTTGTAATTTTTTGCTGATGTCTAGGCATCTGATTATGCTAATGTGTTTACTCTGATGGTCAATTTATTTCTCTTGTCTAGGGTTTTGTTTCACACCTCTTTTTTTATTTTTGTTTCATCTTATTCTAAAAGTTTAAAATTGTTATCAAAACTGGGCCCAGAACCTTCTAATGCAGTGCAGAATAGAATCAAGGGGGTCTTGGTAAACATGAGAGACTCCAAAAAGCATTTTTTCCCCTTTCCCTTTCCCAGCCTGCCAGAAGATGGCACTCTAGAGTGAAAATTTCCCGTGAGGCGATTTCTTTCAACCTCTACTGGCCTATGTTTCTGAACTGTTTAGTGCCACATTTCAAAGTGGGGCCCTGCTGCTTAAACTTGCTGAAGGGAAGCCACACTCAGCCATTTGCTGCCCTCTCTCTCTTCCCAGACAGGAATATATTCATTACCCTCTCAGTTGGCCACCATCAGCCACTGGTTTTACTGAGGCTGTTCACTTCCAGGGTGGGGGATGGCTGCCATTCCCAGCTACAGGGGTAAGTAACTCACGGTTTTCTTTTTGGCCTTGTGTTAGTCAGGTAAGGTGGTGCTGAATCAAAGTACCAGAAATCTGTTGGCTTCTATAAAGGGGTGAAATTTATTTGGGGTAAAAGCTTACAGTTACAAGGTTCTAAAGAGTTCAACTCAAGGTTGCTTTCTTACCAAAGTCAGTTGCCATTGTGTTGAAGCAAGATGGTGGGAGATCTCTGCCTGGTCTCTCAGGGCTTCCTGACTCAGACTCTAGCATAGGGCTTGTTTCTTTCTGGGCCTTTTCAGCCTCTTAGCTTCAACCTATCAGGTGAATGGCTCATCTCTCCCCAGGGCTTTAGCTGCTTGAGACTTCCCCTTTCTGTGTGTCTTCTTGAGTGAGTGTCCATTTATATCAGCCCACCAAGGGGACAGGGACTCAATCTGAGTTAGGCCTTACTGATATGGTTGAATCCAAGCCCTAATCTTAGCAGGTAATTTAATCAAGACATGTCACCCAAATCTAACAGATTCAAAGGATATCATGCCTAGAAGAACAGATAAGTTTACAAAGATAATCTCTCATTTTTAGGTCTGCAGATCCCGAAAGCAACTCCTTTGGACAGTTTCTAATCTTCCTCTGCTGTTTTTTACAGAGATCTGTGCTCTGCCTACCTACTGTGATACCATCTTCCTGGAACCTGAAAAGTGCTTCTTAATGAAAGGTGTGGAAAAACAATTTCTAGCCCAACAGCCTACTATAATTGAACTGTTTCCAATATTAGAGTTATTAAGAATAAAACCCTTTATCTTCTTGCTTGTCTCCCAACACTACAGCATCCTATCCTTTAAATAGAACCAAGTTCAGAGCTGCCATTAGATTTGATGTTCACTAGAGATCCAAAGACTACATTCAGTTGAAGTTCCATTAGATTTAATGAAACTGCAATTCCATCTAGCTCTCTAGGTTAGGGAGTGATATTTGTGTTTTTTAGTGTATCTTGGTTAATTATATTGCACAGTGTATCTGTCAATTGTATTGCACAATGTATCTGCTATAATAGATACATTGATTAACAGCAAAATTATATTAGAGATGTTAAAAATGTTACTATGTTAGAAATGCCATTATCTGTCTCAGTTCACTCTAGAGAGCAGTCACTTAAAATTGCTCTTCAGTCATGGATGATGAAAGGTGGTTAGGATAGTAAGAGATATGTGGGGAAGTAAATCATTGAATATAACTAAAGGATCTGGAATGTTAACTAAAAATGTCTGAATATTTCTAAAGCCTGCATCTGAAATCAAAGAAATCACAGAGTTGCATAAAACCTTTGTAGAAGTGGCATTTCTACAGTTGTTTATAAGAAAATAAATGATAATCTAAAAATGTTAACTTGTCCTTATTAATTGAGCATGGCATGTCAAAGAGGCTAATTTGCTTAATAAAGTCAATTCTTTAAGAATAATGTTATATCTCTCAAATGTTTAGGGAGACCTATAAAAAGAATAAAACTGAGATGAGTAGAAATCTATAATGTATGGTATTCTCTTCATATAATAAGAATACTTTTCAGCATTTTGGAAATTGTTCCATATATTGGACATTTAAGGTAGACTAATGTTCCATATTGCTACATGTGTTTTAATGTCGAAGTAGCATATTAGCAGATTCTAGCTGCATTGACCTTTTGTTCATATTGTCATGGTTAGGTTTTTGAAAACAAAATAATGGGTTTGTGAGTTCTTAATTTTTAGGTGGGTTTTTGAGGAACTCAAAAACACATCATGGGAGGGAGAGTTAAGATACTATGAAGATTGGGGAAACACGATTCAGGGAACATGAGAATCACCAAATATTTGAAGAAGTTTCAGGTAGATTTTTTATAAGTAGCAAAGATGTACATAACTGGGATCTTGGGTGGAAGTTACAGGGAAACAGAAATCAAGTTCACCATAGGGCAGAATGTTCTGCTAGGCTGCTCTAAAATGGAATTGGCCCTCTGATGGGATAGTGAGTTTTCATGCACAGCAAATACATATGTATTTGTGCATTCATCCATTCGTTCATTCACTCAACAAATAATTACAAACGCCAGACACTGTTCTAAATTCTGGGAATATAATTAAAGATAAGAGACAAGTTTCTGGATATCATGAAGCTTATAATCTAGAGCAGGGATTGGCAAAATTTTTGTATAAAGGGCTAGGTAGTAAATAGTGTAGGTTTTGCCAGCTGTATTGTCTATATTGCAACTATTGAACTCTGCCACTGTTGCACAAAAGCAGCTATAGACCAAAGCTGGCTAACTACTGGTTTTTTGAAAATTAAGTTATAGTGAAACACAGTTGTACTCATTCATTTCTATACTGCCTGTGGCTGCTTTAGAACTGTGATGGCAGAGTTCAGGAGTTGTGATAGAGATCATATGGCCTTACCCTTTACAGAAAAATTTTGCTGATCCCTGACATACAAAATAAACAAATGACTGTGGCTGTGTTCCAAATAAAGCATTACTTATGGAAAACTAAATCTGAACTGTACATAAGTTTCATGTGTCACAAAATACTATTCTTAATTTTTTTTTTCCCAATGAATAAGAAACATGAAAACCATTCTTAGCCCTTGGGATGTACAAAACCAGAGGTCGGCTGGATTTGGCCTGTGGACTGTAGTTTGCCAATCCCTGTTTCTAAAATATTTTAGCCAATCCAGGTATCTTGAATATTACTATTTTCACCAATGAAAGCCTACTTCTAACATCCATTATGCTGATAAATAAGGGAAAATTTTGCCTTTATGTTAATTAACAAACTGTCTTTTGTTGAGCAGGGAAGAAGCTTGCCTCTATAGAGTGGCCTATCTGGTAAAATTCTAGCTGCTTTTTCTTCCACATCCCTCACAGCTCCAGTGTGAAATTCTGACTAGAATATCTGAATGTGCTGGGGATATATTTCAACCTAACACATACATAATATCAACCTGTCTATGCTGAAGTATATTAAAGTAAATTACAGATATCGAACTCTTCTTTGCTTCAGTATTAACTTTTTAGGCCTTAGTGTGATACTTTGCATAATCATAAAAAGACCCATGAATGCGCCAAACAAAAGAACTGTCCAAATGGGAGAAGATGGCTGCAATTTTTCTTTTCTTTCCTCCCAAAGAGCGATTTTATCTTCATGTCATATATTAAAACAAGCTACTAAATGGTCAAATGAAAAAAAAAGTAAATGTATTTGGATATGTACGACTAAAATGACTAATAAATTCGATCTTAAATGGTTGATCCAATAATCACTTTAAAGTACCACCTAAATATTTTTTTTCAGAAAAAATTCCATGTAGAAAATCTTTTTACCCTGGTCTTATTTATCTCTTTTCCCCAAGCCATCACTCTCATAGTTGTTAGAAGATATCTCAAAGTTCCCTTCAGTTTAAAAATCTTGTTGTTGCTCCTTCAGGCATTAATAGATTAACTGAAAACTCTGAGTTACCCTTTCCACCGTTTTATAGAGTAAAAGTAAATTTTCATTTTGTGCTTTTGAGGTGCTAAAGCCAATATTGTCTGGCTAAGAGAACAAATGCTTTTTATTGGAAACAAAGATAGCAAAAGCTTATTATCAGAAACTCCCAATGAGAGGCAATTGTGACATATAGGGAAACCATGGCATGATCTAACCCTTGGGGTAACCTTAAACTAAATCATTTAAAGCAACATGGTTCTCAAACATAGAAGGTGAAATATCTTGACCTGAAAACTTGTTTATTTGCTCTGAGATTTTTAAAAATCTGTTTTGTGAAATAAAGGATGGGTCTGGGGCTTCCATTGACTTCAAGCACTGACTGCTTGCCATTCTCTGCCAAGAAGCTTGCTAGAGAAGACTGAAGTCACATTGACTAAAAGAATTATTGCTTTATGTGGCCTACCCTTATCTAATGCCCTTCACAGTAAAATTCTTGTTATTTTCTCTTGAAAATGGGAAATTTTATAAGTCAAAGTTTACTTTTGTAAGTTGTGTATACAAAGAGTACAAGCAAATGTAGTGTCCAATGCTTACCCTAGCAACACTTCCCTCTTTACTTACTATAAAAAGGGATATTTAATTTTGAAATTTGAAGGATGAATTATCTTTGGAGGCCATAGACACAAATCCTCTGAAATTGATGTTGATTCTGGAGCACAGACAAATGCAAGGACAGTGATTTCATAATTTGTAAACAATGATTACTGTTATGTTCACTACAATCACTCTTTTGTATGCAGCATCAAGTCCCTTGACCTACCCTTGCAAGGTGATGCACTTCAGCAAAACTCAAATCCTGGTTAAATCCAGCTGCCCATCAATTCTGCCTGATTGTGTCAGCTAATTGTGAGTGGCTAAAAGCACATAGCCATGAGAGCTGGTGTCACTTTCATTTCATTGCCCTGACTTCTAGTTGGTTCTTAATGCTGCCCAGTGATTAGTACTGCACTTCTTTCTTCCTGTCACTATTATCCTATCTCAAATTATTTTCTTACACCCAGAACTGCACTGAGAAGTGTTTAAGAGTGTGTACGGGATGGAGTGGGGAATAGAGGAAGGCTCAGAAAAACATTGCAATGAAAGACACTATAGAGAATTTGTGTGATAGACCCTAGAGTAAAATTGAAAACAACAACCAGCCCGAAATTTAATGAATGATCTCAATATATAATTTTTACAACATAATATACTTGCGTTTCAAATTTTCAAAATATAAAGGATTACAATAAAGTGAAGTTCTCATAATTATAATACTGTATATAAAAATAATGCTTACTAATAAAATTATGGGAGATCTCTGCATTTTAAATGGTTTTGGCAATATGGCATATTACGTATTTGTAATGAGTTTCATTATCTTTACGGTAGCTACACTAAATATAAACTAGGAAACACTAAGATAATATTTTTGTCTCTTTCCACGGAAGTATTTATATAAAAGTTGATAAAGTGTTCCAAATACTTTTCAGAAGACTTAGTCATTCAGTAGGGTGTTGGGATTTCATTGAGGCCTTTAAATGGAATCACTCTTTAGAAGTGGCATCTAAAAAAGTGTAATTTTTCAAATTAGTACTTTTAAGCCTGTTTTCCCCAATTGTTGCAAAGGTAAGAACTGAAAATTCTCAATGAACAAGATTATTTTTAAATAATGTGTTTTTGATAGTTCCCATGATAGTTTCTTTTAAGTTAATTCCCTTGTAGCTTGATTACTCCATTTACCTTTTCAAATAGATCTAAAAATTATGCCACATCATTTTGTAGTATTTTGGATTTAGTGTTTATTTTTTATTCTTTGAGCTAAAAATTCTATAGTAGTATCTAAAAATGAAGAAAATTTATTAAACAATATGTATAGTTATCTTACTTCCATGTATAAGATAATAATACTAAAACTCTTCATTGATCAACTTATAAAATAATATATTATTCAAGACATTAGTTTCACTTTACTAACACTTAAGACAATAATCTTTGATTTGTGAAGACTTTCACCAAGATTCTTGCCAACTAAGCCTTGTTTATGAATATGTGTATGCTAAAACACTTGGCACTTTTTGCAAAGGTTATAAACCCAAATTGCTAAGCACCTAAAGCTGTGCATTTTTTGTGCAAGCAAGGAAATTGGAAAAGGGTAGTGCTGTAACTATAAAATAATTTAAAATGTTTTAATATGGACAATGCATTTTAGTCAATATCCATAATTTTAAAAACATTTTTCCTTTGACTTTTTCATTTCATATTATACTATATATGCAAGGAAAAATTAATCTTCCCACTTTATCTACTAGTAAATCAAATTTGCCTAATTGCTATTCATTACACAGCCTATTTTGACATCTTTCACAACTCTTGATTTTTAAAAATCGATTACAGTATTGCTCAACAAAATAGAAGGAGTGATTTCATTTGCATTTTTTTGTCAAACTAACACCTCTTGTACATCTGGTAAGATGATGATGATGATGATTTTAATTAGAGAAGTTGTGGGTGTACAGAAAAATCATGCATAAAGGTAATGGGTCCCCTGTACCATTCTATTATTAACACCTTGCATTGGTAAATTTGTTACAATTTATGAAAGCACATTTTTTAACTGGGCTGTTAATTGGAGCCAGAGGTTTAATTTAGGGATTACTATTTGCATGTGCAGTTCCATGTTTTTAAAAAATTATTCTTATAGCATATATATCTAACTTAAAATTATCCCTTTAAAACCACATTCTAATATGTAATTCAATGCTCTTAACTATGTTCATGATGTTGTGCTACCATCACCACCCTACATTACAAAAGCTTTTCCATCGTTCCAAGTGAAAACTCTGTACATTTTAAGCCTTAATTCCTTATGCCTTATTCTCACCCCACCCCTGGTAATGTATATTCTAGATTCTGACTCTATGAGTTTGCTTATTCTAATTATTTTTATTTTTTAGTATTATTTTTAATATTGTATCTTACTATATTTTGTGATAATTTGTGTTATTTGAAAAGAAATAAGATGTTCATTCTTCTGATTGTAAGAGTTTTACAAACAGGTCCCATTATCCTGATGACTTCATTTTTTCATTAAAAAACATGTTGGTGAGTAGACATCTTGATGAACGCTTATTTGTGAATGAGCCCAGAAACCCAATTTCAAATTTCAATGAACTATTGTTGACATGTTAGAAAATATGTGTCCATATGAATATGTCAGTCACAAATTAGGACTGAAGATATGTTATTAATGTTTCAAAAAAACAAGTGGTGTTCATATTACTAAAACGTTAAGTAGGTTTCCTAACATTTTCAACAAAACAAAGAGTAATCTTCCTTTCATTTTCATTGTGACTGCTTTCCAGGAAAATTCATCATAAATTAATACTGTGAAGTTCCATTTATATGTAAAATGGAATTAGGTTCTAGGTTCATGTAAATATAAACTGACTTTTCACCTAAATATATGTTCAGGGGATGAGTCATTCAAAAGTCATTTGAGCAGAGTTTCTGGGAAAGTGGAGAATTAGAGACACACAAGACTCATCCCTCTCCCCATAAATTATCTGACGGCAGGCAGAAACTGTTCAGAAACCTGTTCTAGGGCTTAGGACTCCAGAGGAAGCCTGGGCACCACCCAGAAGAGAGGGGTAAGTAAAAAAAAGTTTGAAGGGGAAGGTTTGTGAGTAAAAGCTGCAGCTGCAGGTGCCCATCCCCCTACCCTTAGAGGAGACAGAATTAAGTCCTCTGACCCTTAGCCAGCAGCTAAGGATGGAGGGTACTGCAAGCGTCCACTTCCCCATGGGAGGGGAGAGATGGGCACAGCCTATGTCAAGTTCAGCTTACGGCCAACACATTTGGACTGCTGTGTTCCATGAGTCACAGTCTTCCAGACCAAGTGGAGCTCTGCCATTGTTTGCCCTGGGAACCAGCAGGGGACTAAAGAGATCCTACCTTCTTAAACACTCTCTCTGCTGACCTGGACTGCTTGGTGAAGATGCAGAATTTATTTCCTCCCTGGCAGAAGGGAGGGGATGGCTGGCCAAGGGAAGAGAGCAGCTTCTGTGAAAGTGTGATATAGCAGGTTTAGCCCTGAGGGAGGATTTTCCTCATTGTTTCCACACTTTCAGCTTCCTTGGAGTCACAGCATTTACACTTAGACCAGGATTTGAGTGGGATGGTCTGCTGAAGAGTGCCATCTGCTGGCAGACCAAAAAAGTGCACACAAAGACTTAAAAAAGTAAATATTAATACATATGAGAGGCTTTTTCAGGCCTTCACAACCTCCCTCCCCAAGACCCTTGGAAACTAGACTGAAACCCATTACTGGGTCCATGACCCTGATCTAAGCAACTAAACAGAGACAATCCTAAAAATATAGAACAAGCTGAACCAAGAATCAAAGAACAGTGGTAACACACAGCCACCCTCCACTAAATCCATATGCAAGAGAGAGAAAGTGAGCATCAGAGAAAATTCACCACCATAACCAGGTGCCTAAACATCAGCAAAAAATAACAACCTCTAATAAGAAAAATGAAGATATGGCTCAGGCAAGGGAACAAATTAAAGCTTCAGATGAGACATAGGATTAGAGAAAACTAATCAATGATGTTCATACAAATCTCCTAAATCAAATCAAGGAGTTTAAAGACAATATGGCTAAAGAGATAAAGGACATCAAGAAGACACTGGGTGAGCACACAGAAGAATTTGAAAACTTGAATAGAAAAATAACAGCTTATGGGAGTGAAAGACACAATAGGTGAGATAAAAAAATAGATATATTAGGGGCATACGATAGCAGATTTGAAGTCATAGAAGAAATAATCAGTGATGTAGAAGACAGAAGAGCTGAAATTAAAGAGAAAGAAGGACAGGGAAAAGAATAGGAAAAAATTGAGTAGGGGCTCGGGGAGTTGAATGATAGCACAAAGCCTAACAGCATATGTGTCATGGAAGTTCCAGAAGGAGAAGAGAAGGGAGAATGGAAATAAAGAGTATTTGAGGAAATAATGTCTGCGCATTTCCCCAATTTCATAAAAGCAATGAATTTACATGTCCAAAAAACATAGCATACTCCAATCAGAATAGACTTACTCCAAGACACGTGCTACTGAGAATGTCAAATAACAAAGAAAAAGAGAAAATTTTGAAAGCAGCAAGGGAGAAGCAAACCACCACATACAAGGGATGCCCAGTAAGAATTAATATGGATTTCTTATCATAAACCATGGAGGTGAGAAGACAAAGGTATGATATAATTAAAATTCTGAAAGTGAAAGATTGCCTGCCAAGAAGTCTTCAGTAAAATTGTCCTTCAAATATGAAGGTGAGTTTAAAATAGTCACAGATAAACAGAAACTAAGAAAGTTCACAAACAGAAATCCAGTTCTGCAGGAAACACTAAAGGAAGTTCTGCAGCCCAAAAGGAAAAGACAAGAAAGAGAGGTTTGGAGGAGAGTGTAGAAGTGAAGACTATCAAAAAGAATAACCAAAAGGGTAAAAGGTCAGGTGAAAATAAGATATGACATATGAAAGCCAAAGAATAAAATGGTGGAAGTAAATAATACATTTACAGTAATAACAATTTGAATGGATTGAACTTCCCAGTCAAAAGACATAGGCTGACAGAACTGAAAAAAAACCTGAGCCATCTATATGCTATCTATAAGACATGCACCTTAGACCCAGGGATAAAAACAGACTGAAAGTGAAAGGTTGGAAAAGTATATTTCACTAGGCCACTTCCATCAATAGGTAGAACAACTAGACAGAAGATCAACAAGGAGATAAAGAATTTGAACAATATTATAAACGAGCTAGACCTAGCAGACATTTACAGACAATGCACCCCAAATCAGCAGGTTATACATTCTATCAGAAAGGATAACCAAAACTATCTTTCAAATATGAAGGACATGCTCATGGATCTTTCTTCAGGAGAGAACACATATTGGGTCACAAAGTAGGTCTCAATAAACATAAAAAACAAAAAAAGATTGAAATTATACAAAGTGCCTTCTCAGATCATGATGGAATGAAGGTGGAACTCAATAATAGGCAGGAAAGGGAAAATATGCACATGTGGAGACTAAACAACACATTCCTAAACAATCAATGGGTCAAAGAAGAAATTGTAAGAGAAATTGTTAAACATCTCCAGGCAAATGAAAAGGAGAAACACAACTTGTTAAGACGTATGGGATGCAGTGTTGAGAGGGATATTTATATCCCAAATGCCTATTTTAATGAGAAAGGAAGAGCTAACATCAAAGACCTTACTGAACACCTGGAGGAAACAGAAAAAGAACAGCAAACCAATCCTAAAACAAGCTAAAAGAAATAACAAATATTAGAGTAGAAATAAATGAAATTGAGAACAATAAAACAATAGAAAAAATCAAGAAACCAAAAGCTGGTTCTTTGATTAGATCAATAAATTTGACAAGCCCTTAGCTAGACTAACAAAGGGCAAAAGAGAAAAGATGAAAATAAATAAAATCAGAAATTCAAGGGGGGTCATTACAACTCACCCCACAGAAATAAAAAGGATCATAAGAAGATATTATATAAAACTGTATGCCAACAAACTAGACAACCAAGATGAAATGGACAAATTCCTAGAAACACACAACCTACATTGACTCTACAAGAAATACAAGAACCCAACAAACCAATCACATTTAAAGATATTGAATCAGTCATCAAAAATCTCCCAACAGGCAGCAGACTTGGCCTAGTGGTTAGGGCATCCGTCCACCACATGAGAGGTCCACGGTTCTAAACCCTGGGCCTCCTTGACCCATGTGGAGCTGGCCCATGTGCAGTGCTGATGCGTGCAAGGAGTGCCATGCCATGCAGGGGTGTCCCCTGTGTAGGGGAGCCCCACGCACAAGGAGTGGACCCCATAAGGAGAGCTGCCCAGGAATGGTGCTGTACACACAGAGAGCTGACACAACAAGATGATGCAACAAAAAGAAACACAGATTCCCGTGCCACTGACAACAGAAGTGGAAAAAGAAGATGCAGCAAATAGACACAGAACAGATAACTGGGTGGGGAGGGGCGGGGAAGGGGAGAGAAATAAATAAATAAATAAATAAATCTTTAAAAAAAAAAGTCCCAACAAAGAAAAGCCCAGGACTTTTCATTCACAAATGAATTCTACCAAGCATTTAAAGAAAAATTAACACCAAACCTATTTAAACTCTTTCAAAAAATTGAAGAGGAGGGAAAAAAGTCAACACATTTTATGAAGCCAACATCACCATAATATCAATACCAGATAAATATACTATAAGAATAGAAATCTATAGACCAATATTGCTAATGAGCAAAGATGTAAAAATTCTCAACAAAATAATTGCAAATCAAATCCAACACCATCTTATAAGAATTTTTTTTGGTCTTTATTTTTTTAATGTGACAATAAAAAAATATGAGGTCCCCATATACCTCCTGCCTCCCTCACCCCACTCCTCCCCCATAACAACAACCTCCTCCGTCATCATGAGACATTCGTTGCATTTGGTGAATACATCTCTGAGCACCACTGCACCTCATGGTCAATGGTCCACATCATAGGCCACACTCTCCCACAGTCCACCCAGTGGGCCATGGGAGGACATACAATGTCTGGTAACTGTCCCTGCAGCACCACCCAGGTCAACTCCAAGTCCTGAAAATGCCCCCACATCACATCTCTTCCTCCCACTCCCTACCCCCAGCAGCCACCATGGCCACTTTCTCCACACCAATGCCACATTTTCTTCGATTACTCATCACAATAGTTCATGAAAAGGATATCAGTAAATCCACTCTAATCCATACTCTATTCCTCCATCCTGTGGACCCTAGAATGGTTGTGTCCACTCCACATTTATATCAAGAGGGGGCTTAGATTCCACATGGATGCTGGATGCAATTCTCCTGCTTTCAGTTGTAGGCACTCTTGGCTCCCTGGTGTGGTGGTTGACCTTCTTCACCTCCATGTTAGCTGAGTGGGGTAAGTCCAACATCTTCTAAGAATTTTACACTACAATCAAGTGGGTTTTATTCTTGGTATGCAAAGGTGATACATTACAAGAAAATCAATTAACTTAATATATCACATTAACAAATTGAGGGGAAAAAACCCTTGCCTGATCCTCTCATTCAAAGCAGAAAAGGCATTTGACAAAATCCAGTATCCTTTCTTGATAAAAATCACTTTGAAAGATAGGAATAGAAGGAAAGTTGCTCAGCATGATAAAAGACATATATGAACAACCCACAGCCAACATCGTACTCAATTTGAAAGCTTTTCCTCTAAGATCAGGAAGAAGACAAGGATGTCCACTGTACCACTTTTATTCAATATTGTGCTGGAAGTTCTAGCTAGAGCAATTAGAGAAGAAAAATAAATAAAAGGCATCCAGATTGGAAAAGAGGAAGTAAAACTCTTGCCATTCCCAGATGACATGATGTTATATTTATAAAATTCTGAAATATCTATGACAAATCTACTAGATCTAATAAACAAATTCAGCAAAGTGTCAGGATACAAGATTAACATGGAAAATTCAGTAGTGTTTCTATACACTAGTAGTGAACAATCTGTGGAGGAATTCAAGAAAAAATTCCATTTACAATAGTAACAAAAATATACAAATATCTAGGAATTAATTTAATAGAGATATAAAGGACCTGTACTCAGAGAACTAAAAAACACTAAAAGAAATCTAAGAAGACCTAAACAATAGAAAGACATTATGTGTTCATGGATTGGAAAACCAAGTATGGTGAAGATGTCAAAACCACCCAAACTGATTTGTAGATTCAACACAATCAAAATAAAAACTCAAATAGCTTACTTTACAGAAATAGGAAGTCAATTTCCAAACTTGTTTGGAAGGGAAAGGTGACCTGAATAGCTAAAAACATCCTAAAATGGAAGAGTAAAGTAGGAGGGCTCATACTTCCTGATCTGGAAATGTATTACAAAGCTACAGTGGTCAAAGCAGCATAGTATTGGCATAAAGATAGACACATTGATCAATGGAATAGAATTGACAGCTAGAAATAGACCCTCACCTCTACAGTCAACTGTTTTTTTACAAGCCTACTCTACTGGGACAAAAACAGTCTCTTCAGCAAATGGTGTTGGAAGAACTGGATATCCATAACCAAAATAATGAAAGAGAACTCTTTCTCACTCCCTATACAAGAATCAACTCAAAGTGGATCAAAGACCTAAATATAATAGCCAGGACATAAAACTCATAGGAGAAAGTGTAGGAAAATATCTTCAAGATCTTGTGGTAGGCAGTAGTTTCTTAAAACTTACACCCAAAGGATGAGCAATGAAAGAAAAAGTAGATAAATGGGACCTCCTCAAAATTAAACACTGTTGCACCTCAAAGGATTTTGTCAAAAGGGTGAAAAGGCAGCTGACTCAATGGGAGAAATATTTTAAAATCACTTCTTCCATGATAAGTAAAGAGATTCTACAACTCAATAATAAAAACACAAAGTGCCTGAATAAAAAATGGGCAAAATACTCGAATAGGTATTTGTTCAAAGAAGAAAAACAAATGGTGGGAAAACACATGAAAAAAAAAGTTCAACATCACTAGTGATTAGGGAAATGCAAATCAAAACATTATATAATGCGATATCAATTCACACCTATTAAAATGGCCACAATTAAAACTACAAGAGTTGGAGAGGATGTGGAGAGATAGGAATGCATATTCACTGTTCATGGGAATGTGGAATAGCACAGTCACTGTGGAAGTCTGTTTGGCAGTGCTGAAGTAAGGAAGTTAATATAGACCTGCCCTGTGATGTGGCAATACCACTACTAACTATATACTCAGAAGAACTGAGAGCAGTGACACGAACAGACATCTGCACACTAATTTTCATAGTGGCATTATTCACAGTTGTTAAAAGATGACCACATCCCAGGTGTCTATCAGCCAATGAATGAATAAGTAAATTGTGGTTATACATACAATGGAATATTATGCAGCTGTAAGAAAAAGGAAGTCATGAAGCATATGGCAACGTGGCTGAAGTAGGAGGACATTATGTTGAATGAAGCAAGCCAGACACAAAAGGAAAAATATTATATCATTTTGTTATTATGAATTAAATATAATGAGTAAACTCATGGAGTTGATACCTAGAACATAGGCCACTAGAAAGTAGAATGATGTTATAGAGCAGGAAACTGAAGTTTAATCTGGGCAGAATTGGTAAAAAACCTGTTTGTAAATTTTGGAAATGGATAGAAACAGTGAAACCACATCATAGTGTATGTAATTAGCAGCACTAATATATCGTTATGACAGTGGTTCAAAGGGAAAATTTAAGGCTCTGTACAACACTAGAAAGAAAGCTAAAGAATAAAACAAACCATCATGTGAAAATGAGAATGGTTAATAGTGCATATATAAGAATGTTCTTCTCTAAAACAGAACAAATGTATGTTAATGTTACAAGGTGTCACTATCAGGGTGATGGTTGGGCAAAAACACAACCAAAGCAAACTATGGTCACTAGCGTATAGTAACATGTTAATAATCTTCCATCAATGGTAAAAAAGGAAACAAGTTAAATGAAAGAAACTAGACAAAAAGTACTACAGACTGTTTGACTCCATCTATACAAAATATAAATGCAAATAAATTAGAAAGATGGAAATAGATTAGCAATCGTGTATGCCAGAGAAAAGATAGAGAGATTGAGAGGTGACTCTAAGGGCTAGCATTTTGTTGTTTTTTGTTTGTGTGTTTGCTTATTATTATTTTTATTGGAGTAATGATAACACTCTTATATTGATTGACATGATGATGAATGCACAAATCTATGATTATACCAAATGCCATTGCTTTGTATGGATTATATGGTTTATGAATATGTTTCAATAATAGTTATTTCTTTAAAAATAACAACTTGGGACAGTTGTTTCTTAGAAAGGACAGTCCAATCTAAGGACTGTCTGTACTTCTTGACCCATTCATTATTTGCCTATAGCAGAACTGTCTTTTCAAATTGAGAAAACCCAAACTGTTCTCATATTTTTCCGACCCTTCTTGGTTCAGTACTGCCTCTGGTTTTTGACAAGCCTACCATGACCACTATACTGAGACAAAAGAGTAAACTGAGCTAAACTACAGTAAAAATTTTATAAACTTAAATTATCTGCCCAGAAATATGTTCTGTGGGCTAAGGACAATGATGAACACTTCGTATTTCTTCTTTAGGAGGTAGCTTTTGGAAGTTTAGTTATTAAGTCTGATTATCTCAAATTGTTGTGTAGTAATAATTTTACAGTTTTTAATAAACTATTTTACTGTAGAATAATTTTAGATTTATGGAAAAATTGCAAAGAGAAAACATTTTCCATATATCTCATATCATTTTTCCCTATTAGTTACATATTTTTATTAGTATGGAACATTTTTACAGTTGAGTTCATATGACTAAAATTCATACTTTATTCACAATTCCTTAGTTTTATCCTAATGTCTTTTTTCCTATTCCAAAATCCAACTTTGCTCTTCTTCTTCAGTGTTGCATTGGCTCTTCTAGCCCTTTTTGCCATTCCATTCCATACAGACTTTAGAATCAGTTTGACAATATCTATAAAATAGCGTTTAGTTTGCTGAAAACTGCTGGGAGAAATATACCAGAAATGGGTTGGCTTCCAAAATGGGAAAATTTTTTAAGTTAAAAGCTTACAGTTCTGAGGCCAGGAAAGTGTTCAAATCAAGGTCTCCTCAGGAGCTGCGGCTCTGGGTGATCAGGCACTTTATGGTTTCTGCTCATCTCTTCCCTCTCCTCTGGGCCCCGTTGCTTTCAGTTCTGGCTAAAGTGGCTTCCTCTCAACTTCTGTGTTCCATTGAGTTCACCTCTCTGTCTCTGCAGCTTTTCTGTATCTGTGGCTTTTTATTCCTCCATTAATAAAGGACTTCAGTAAGAGGATTAAGACCTATCCACAATCTAATCAAAGGCCCTGAACTGAAGTAATTTTTATCAAAACACCCCATCTACAACAGGTTTACATGCATAGGAATGGATCTGCATTAAGAATAGAATTTTCCTCCCTTCTCTTCCATATGTATATACACTGCCTAAGATCCCAAAACTATGGCCCAGACCCACGGAGCAGGAAGATAATCCAGGAAAAACTGAGTATTTTTTAGCATTTAGATTGGTAAAATGGAAGTTTGGTACCAAACATTTAAGTTGCATTCCAGAAAATTCCTTTTGTAATGGGGACTGGAGTTACCCTATTACAACAACATATTTTATTATACACATCTTTTAGAGTTTCACAATAACATATTACAGATTTAGGGAGCCTTGGAGTAAAGAAAACTGCTTAACATTTTTTTTTTAATGTGAGCATTTCATAGTCTTAAAACGACTATTAAAAAACAACAACAAAAAAATTGTTCTCTCAGCATGCTGGAGAATTGATTTTAAAACAAATTTTGGGAAACCCTGCTGTGATTTTTCCATTCATTTGCTATATATAACTAGAAACATAAACTTTATAAACTAAGGATTATAATGTTCCTACTATTTGATAACTTTCTTTTTTTACTTAATTTATTGAGTACGTGTCCTTTGATTTTTAATGAAAGATTTTCCTTCCTTTAAAACATTTCTGGGAGTAATTTGAAGAGACTCTAAAGAATTAGAGGTATGATGGATGCTTTCTCCCCCCTTTCCATTAATCATAGCGCAGACTTGGAAATAGCTCCTCAGCTACCTCAGTCGAGCATTGAAAGAAGAACTGAGTAAGCTGGCAAGCAGAAGAAGTTGTTCAGTACTGGTGAAACCCTAGGAGGGAGGTTTTTAGTTGGTAAATTGAGATTTGTTGGTAGATTTTTAAGTCTTTTTTAAAAATTTTCTCTAAGCCGGAAGCTTCTGTCATCTCTTCCATTTCTTACTATTTGTTGAGATTTTCAAAAAAGTGGATAAGGTTAGTAATGATCTCCTTTCCCCACAACACACACAATTTCTCTCCCTCTCCCTCTCTCTCTCTGATATGCACACACACATTCACATCCCCAAATACACAACACATACCCGTTAGTATCCTAACATTCTGTATCTTTCATGCCTTTTAGAAAGTCACTATAATTATTTCTGTCCAGGTAAATCGCAAATTCTTAAGTCTATAATACAAGAATATTAAAATGTAGACCGCCATCCCTAGCAAATATACTTTATACAGATTGTCAGATCAAGGGGTCTTTCATTTGCGTGTGAGAGACTCAAGCAACAATATGAAGTCAATACAGTTGAGACCAGAATGAAGGGTTAAAAGCAGCAATGCTCAAGACTTAGTTCACACCCTACTCAGAGGTCCAGCAGAGTCCAGCAGGTAGATCAGCACTGGAAGCTCTGCTGGAGGCAGGGACCTAAAGTGATTTGCTCAGTTCATTGAATGTTTCAATTGCTAGGACGCCAGTGCTTGGTGTAAATGTTCTGGTTGTAATTGAAAGAAACTGTGGAGTGGTAAAAAGCACATTAAGCGGTGCTCAGAGATGTATTCACCAAATGCAATGAATGTCTCATGATGATGGAGGAGATTGTTGTTATGGGGGGAGGAGTGGGGTGAGGGGTTTGGGGGGTATATGGGGACCTCATATTTTTTTAATGTAACATTAAAAAAATAAATAAAGACCAAAAAAAGATTACATTGGTTATTCTGCTCATATCTTATTTTTATCATTGTTTAATAATTATACTACATATCCATGCTTTATTTTCTTAATAAAACATATATTTAATTTCCTTTAACATAAAATGAGGGACGCAGACTTGGCCCAGTGGTTAGGGCGTCCGTCTACCATATGGGAGGTCCGCGGTTCAAACCCCGGGCCTCCTTGACCTATGTGGAGCTGGCCCATGTGCAGTGCTCATGCACGCAAGGAGTGCCCTGCCACGCAGACGTGTCCGCCACGTAGGGGAGCCCCACACGCAAGGAGTGCACCTCATAAGGAGAGCCGCCCAGCACGAAAGGAAGTGCAGCCTGCCCAGGAATGGTGCTGCACACATGGAGAGCTGATACAGCAAGATGACGCAATAAAAAGAAACACAGATTCCCATGCCGCTGACAACAACAGAAACGGACAAAGAAACAAGACGCAGCAAATAGACAAAGAGAACAGACAACTGGGGTGGCGGGGTGGAAGGGGAGAGAAATAAATAAATAAATCTTTAAAATAAATAAATAAAATGAGTGCTCTAGTAACTCTCTATTCCATTTACATTGTGAGATATAGATTGCTGGCTTAAGAAAGAAAGCAAAAAGGTTTAAAGTAGGTATTCAAATTGAGGGTACCAAAGAGGTTTACTCCAAATTTTCTAGTGTTGTGGCTAAGTAATTTAAACTTATCCTGAGTGTCATAGGAGCTCCTCTTTCCAGTCCACATCAAACTACAAATAATCATACTATTTTCTTTTTTTAGCCTTAGGGCCTGGGAGAAAGTTGAAATTTTATTATATTTGGAGGTGTCAAGCCACTTTAACAATGTTCAGTGAAAAACAAATTTAATTAAGGAGGTTGCATATTAGTCCCTTAGGCAGCAAAAGCTATGTTTTATTTGTTTTATTATGAACAGCTAAACATACTGCCAAGCTCTTCCTGGCACTCTATTTATAACTATAGAAAATGTAGACTTAGGAATAATTTTTCACAATGATTACAAAATCTTAGGTCTGGAAGGGATGTAGGGAAAAACCCTAATCTGTCTTCTTGGATTTACTTGAAGGGCAAAATACATTTTTAAAAATAGACTAGGGTAAGAAATTTTAGAACATTCCTCATTAACCAGTTTCTTCACATAAAGACAGTATGATACAGGCTGAATTGGTGATGTGTAGATTGCCTCAAAAAGCACTAACTCATGTTGACAGACTTAGATTTGTTATCTTATAATTACAATAAAACTCCCACCCCAACTAATGTTTTTTTATCTGCCTTTAGATTAGAAAAAAGTTAATTATATAAAAAAAACTTTCACCAAGAATCTTTGAAAATATACACTGAAATATAGTTTAAAAATAAGTTCTTTCCTACCTCTATTTTTACTGTATAGTGTCATCATGGATTATATATGTATTGAATTATTATTCATTAATTTATCATATCTAGTCATTAATTTAAGTACTCATTCATAATAATTATTTACTGGCCACTCTTTATATGCCAGGCACTGAAACAGGCATGGAAGAATACAAACATGATTTATAATATATGGTTTCAAAGACAATAATACATATGTCAACAAGCCATAAAGAAACAGAAAAGAGCAAGTAATAATCATGAGATTCACAGGATTGATGATCTGGACAAAGAATTAGATCAGGAAACCAATGTTCAGAGAATTAAAGTGCTGAAATTCACACAACTAGTTAAGGGTAATAATGAGTTTTTCTTTATCATCTAATACTCTAAAATGTTGAATATCCCAATCTAAACTTACAGTCCCCAAATATGAATATACTGAAAGGTAAATTTTTAAGTGACCAGCAAAGAATATCCTTAGATTCCTTATCTGAAGCATTCTAAAACCAGTGAAACAATTTATGAAGTCAAATTTCTAGTAGATATTTGAGGTTGGGAGTGATTTCTTTGAAACTATAAAATCACCCAGGACAACATAGTGCCCAGGAAGAAAGCATAAGGAGATTTGAAGACATCTTTTCTCACTCAGTTTTCGGATGTCTTACTGTTTTGGAAGGTGATGGAAGATAATTTTCTCTATTCTCAGTGTCAGGACAAGTTGTTCTACTCTGAAATAGTTGGTTTGGTTTTAGCTTATGTACATTATGCACCTTGTAACTGATATCATCCCCTTTACCAAAGAGTTACAAATGCACAGCCCGCCTCCATCAACTGTACTGGATGGCATAGCACGCATTCCCGTGGGTGATCTTACTCATGACCTTATTTTATTTATGAAATGATTTCCCCACAATTTTTTTTTGTTCTTTTCTATTGTATAAATTTGTCTGAGCAGCCTTAAGTCCTTTAGAGAATAAAATTGGGTGTAAATATATAAGTATTTTTCTCCCTGAACTGTACTTTATAGATTGCTTGTTTTTATGATGTGGAAAAGTACTAATAAGGCCAAAGAAACGTGCCACAGTTGAATGAAGAGTCACATGTACAAGCTGTTTAAGGCAAACTTAAAAATACTTTCGTACTGATTAAATCAACAGAGTAGTTGGTAGAGACTGGGGAAATTTCCCTGACATGAAGATCCACATCCTAACAGAGGCTGTATTGCATAGTGAGTACGCCTATGGACTTGGTATACAGCTGACTTGCATTCCATCCCCTGATACACCGCTAACGAGCTGAGAGACTTCAGGAAACTTTGTCCTTCCTCCCTCTCTCTCTCTTCCCTCATCCCTCTCTCCAGCTCTTTCTTTCTTCTTCGGTTTCTTCTTATTTAGTGTCTTATTATTATCATAACATAATTCAAAATTTCCCCTTTTAACCACTTTCAAGTGTACAATTCAGTGGTATTAATTACATTCATGACATTGTGCTACCAGCACATATATATCTTTTTTTTTCACTTTTTAAAAAATTTATTGAAGTTTATCACTCACACATAAATGTACATAAACGATAAGTGTATAGTAATAGTTGTGAACTTACAAAACAAACATACATAGCATTATACAGGACTCCATAACTTCCCCTACCACCAATACCTTGCATTGTTTGCATTGTTGTCAAACATTTTAAATTAATGATTAAAGAGCATTGTCAAAATATTATTACTAACCAAAGTATTTCCCCCCAACCTCCCTACTATTTTTCATTTATATATGAACATACATAAACAGTAAGTGTATAGTACAAGTTGTGGACTTAGAAAGCAAACATGCATAACATTATACAGGAGTCCCACACATCAATCCTCCACCAACACCTTGCATTGTCATGAGACATTTGTTACAGATTTTGGAAGAATAATGTCAAAATATTACTACTAATTATAGTCCTTATCCTACATTTGGAGTATTATTCCCCCCCACCTACCCTATATTATTTTTTAAATAGGTATTTTTATAACAGAACTTGTAAATTTATAAAACAATCATGCACTTGGGCAGAATTCCCAAACAGCATCTATCAACACAACACACTGTGGTCGAATATTTGTTACCAATAAAATAATATCATCAGATTGTTACCACATCCATAGTGTATATATGGCACACATTCTCCATTATGCCCCATTATCAACACAGTACATCTTTGGCATAGATGCAAGCATATTATATTATTACCGTTAACCACAGTTCATAGGTCACTCCAGTTGTATTTTTCCCATGCTTCTCCACATTCCCACCATCCTGCAGTAGTGATGTACATTTGCTCTAGCTCACAAAGGACACTCTTGCATCTGTACCATCATCCACAATTCTCATCCACCTCTTGGTTTACTGTGCTAGTCAGTTCCTAGATTATTCTCTAGCATTCTGTCAATTGGCATTTACATCCCTAGACTACCATTTTCAGCCACATCCCCATTTATAAACTAGCTGTTATTCACTATTGTTATCATCCACTCTATACATTCCTACACTTTTACATTAAAGCTATTTAAAACTTGTACATACATTAAACATCAGCAGTCCATCTCAGTCCTCCTCTAATCTCCTTTAAGAATCTACCACCTACCACCAGGTCTTGAAGATATTTTCCTATAATTTCATCCATAAGCTTTATGGTTCTTGCTTTTATATTTAGGTTTTTCATGCATTTTGTGTTAATTTTTGGATAAGGTGTGAGATAGGGGTACTCTTTCCTTCTTTCAGCTATGAATATCCAGTTCTTTCAGGACCATTTGTTGAATGGACTGTTTTGCCCGAGCTGTGTGGGTTTGACAGGCTAGTCAAAAATCACTTGACTGTGCATATGAGGGTCTGTTTCTGAACCATAAATTTGGTTCCATTGGTCTATTTGTCTGTCTTTATGTCAGTATCATGCTGTTTTTACTACTATAGCTAGATAATATAAAGTCTGGAGATGGGAGTTTGCTTTTCCCTTTTAAGATGTTTCTGGCTATTCAGGACCCCTTTCTCTTTCAAATAGATTTGATAATTATGTTTTCAATTAAAAAAAATGCTAGTGGGGAAGCAGCTGTGGCTCAATTAGTTGGGTTCACATCTACCATATGGGAGGCCCTGGGTTTGCATCCCAGAGCCTCCCTGTGAAGGCAGGCTTGTCTGCACACTGTGGAGAGCCACCAGCCAGGGTGCAGCAGAGTACTGCCTGTCCCGCCAGTGCCGTGGAGAGCCAACTCAGCAAGGTGATGCAACAAAAAGGGAGACAAGCAAAAAAACACAGAAGAGAATGCAGTGAGTGGGCAGAGAGAGCAGACCACAAGCAAGTCACGAGGGGGCGGGGGATAAATAAATAAATAAATAAATATAAGACACAGAAGAACCCACAGTGAATGGACACAGAGAGCAGACAGCAAGCAAAAACCACAAGGTGGTAGGGATAAAATATATGTATAAAAAATGCTTGTGGAATTTTTATCAGGATTGCATTGAAACTGTTTATCAATTTGAGTAGAATTGATGTCTTTATGATGTTTAGTCTTCTATCCATGACCATGGAATGTTCTTCCAATTATTTAGGGCTTTTTTGATTTCTTTTAACATTGAGTCACTGTTTTCTGAATATAAGTGCTTTACATTGTCGGTTAAGTTTATTCATATTTGAGTTTTATCTGTCATATTTTATTTTCCCCACTCTTTTGACACTTTTGGTTATGTTTATTGATATAATCTTCAATCTAGGCTCTCTTCCAGGCCTTTTTCTCCTGTCTTTTCTTTTCACTCTAGCACACCCTTTAGCATTTCCTGAAAATCTGGTCTCTTGGTTAGAAATTCTCTCGGTTTTCTGTTTATCTGTGAGTATTCTAATCTTGCCCTCATTTTTGAAAGACAATCTTGCAGGATATAAGATTCTTGGCTGGAAGTTTTTGTCTCATAGTATCTTAGATATATGATACCACTTTCTTCTTGCCTCCATGGTTTCTGGTGAGAAATCAACACTTAATCTCATTGGGTATCACTTACATGTTATGCATTGCTTTTTTTTTGCTGTTCTCAGAATTCTCTCTTTGTCTTTGGCATTTGACATTCTGATGAGTATGAGTCTTGGAGTTGTCTATTTGGATTTTTTTGGATGGGAGTATGCTGTGCTTCTTGGATATGAATGTCTATGGCCTTCAATAAGGCTGGGAAATTTTCTACCATTATTTCTTCACATATTCCTTCTGCCCCTTTTCCCTTCTCTTCTCCTTCTGGGACAGCCATGACACATACGTTTGCATGTCTTTTGCTGTCTTTAAGTTTCCTGAGACCTTGTTCAATTTTTTCCATTCTTTTCTTTATCTGTTCTTTGGTATGTTCACTTGCAGACGCCATTTCTCCAAGTTCACCAATCCTTTCTTCTGCCTCCTTAAATCTGCTATTATATAATTCCAATGTTTTTAAAATTTCATTTATTGTGCCTTTTATTCCCTTAAGATGTACTATTTTTCTATGTATGCTTTCAAATTCTTCTTTGTGCTCAGTGTCTTCTTAATATCCTTAATCTCTTTAGCCATCTCATTGAGTTTATTAAGGAGATTTGTTTGAACATCTATGATTAGTTGTCTCAACTCCTTTATGTCATCTGGAGACTTATCTTGTTCCTTTAACTGGGCCATATCTTCCTGTTCTTGGTGTGGATTGTAATTTTTTATTGGTGTCTTGGTGTCTGGCTTACTAGAATATTTTTTCTGGGTGCAGTTTTTCTCTTTAGTTTAAGGCTTCCTTTCCTTTTCTCCTTGCTTGTTGTGCAGTAGGAGCCAAGGATGTAGTTGGTCCTATAAGATGTGGAGGCTCAAACTGCCCCAGGGACCGATGAAGCATCTCCCAACTTTCTCCTTTGCCAGGGGTAGGACAGAGTCACAGCTATGCAGAATAATCCAAGTCGTGCAGTCCTAGACTGTAGTTGCCCAGAGAGACTGATGAGGCTTCACACCCCTTTCTCCCCTTCCTGGAGAGGGGATGGAGCTGCAGGTGTGGGTAGCAATCTATGCAGTGTGCATCCAAGATGACCACAGTTGCCCCAGTAGACTTCTGACTATTTGGTCTGTGCAGTCAAAAGTACCTGCTGTTACCTGGATAGGCTGGTGCAGGGTCCACCAGCCTCCTCCCTGTCAGGTTGGGGCTGAAGCCTAGGCTAGGGTTGCAGGCCAATCTGGGTGAAAGAAACCAGTACCTATCTGTGATTTTTGGTCCTGGCTTCCCCTCAGGATAGGGGCTGAGTCAAAATGGTCACCACTGGCCTCTTTCCGACTTGGACAGATTCATACCCTACCTGTTCCTAGGGTTACACATTAGCCAGCTGAGTCCACTAATCAGTAGCCAAAATCAGTGGCCAACCATCTCTCTCTCCCCCACTTCTGGGAAAGGGAGCTTCCACTTCCAGCCACAAAATAGCTCCTGCGGCGGCTTGCACTGTCAAAATAGGATAATCACAGACCTTCACGGCCTGGCTGGTAATTTCTCAGAGAGACTGGCATAGGTCCCTGCAACATCCTCCCTGCTGGAGATAGCACAGGGGTCTAGGATAGAGCTGCAATCTCATCTGGATAGAAAGAAGCCGGTCCCTACCAGCACTGTGATTTTCAATATGTTCCACTTCCCCTCGTGCCAAGTGTGGAGTTAAGATGGTGGCTACTGGCCCCTTTCTGACTGGGACAGTTTCAAACTTTAGCTGTTCTCAGGATTATGCTTTAGCCCAGTGAATTTACTCCTTAGTAGCTGAGTTGGTGCCCAATCATCTCTTCCTCCCCCATTTTTGGGAAGTGAAACTTTCAATTCCAGCCATGGAACAGCTCCTGAGGCTTCTTGTGCCTGTAGTGGAGGACGGGCCCTGGCCTCCAGGGTGTGGAGTGCTCTACTTATGAGTCTTCTCTGCAGATGGGCAGTCTCCTCCTTCCATTCCTTCAAGGGTGTGGCAGGATGCTCTTCTGGTCTCCTGAAGCCCCCAAACAGGTGCTTCGGCTAGCTCAGATAGCTCTGGGTGTTTACTAACTGCTCTGTATCAGAAGCTGACTCTAGGAGCTCCTTACTCTGCCACCATCTTGCTAGTTGTTCCATATATATCTTTTTTATTCCTCACTTTTTATCTGTAAAATAGAACTAATAATAGTACCCACTTTATATGGTACTGAGGGAATGAAAGAAAATGCTATTTAATGAATTAATGAGTGTATTAGTCAGCCAAAGAAATGCTGATGCAAAATACCAGAAATATGCTCACTTTTGCAAAGGGTATTTATTTGGGGTAGAAACTTAAAGTTACCAGGCCATAAATCCTAAGTTACTTCATTCACCAAAGTCTGTTGCCATGTGTTGGAGCAAGATGGCTGCTGACATCTGCAAGGGTTCAGGCTTCGTCTTCCTCTCAAGGCTCTTCCAATAACAACTGTAGGTTGGGATATGTCTTGTCTCTCTCCTGGGGCTCATTTCTCTCAGGGTTTAGCTGCTCTGCTCTCTCCACAAATCCAGCTATAGGCTATCAGGCTAGTGGCTCGTCTCTCTTCCCAGGGCTTCTGCTGTAACTAATGGAGCCTTCTCTCTTTCCTCATGTATTGGCCTTTCTAGGTATTTACTTCCCAGGGCTCCAGCATTAAAATTCCAACTAACTCCTCTGCCATGTACTTTCATCTGTGAGTCCCCACCCACCAAGAGGCCCAATCAAAACCTTAATCATAATTTAATCAAGTAAGAGTGAAACCTCTGAATCCAATACAACATAATATGCCCAGAGGAACAGACCAGTTTACAAACACAATCCAATATCTACTTTTGGTATTCATAAACAATATCGAACTGCTATAATGAGATAATGCATATAGGAGATTTGATACCTGGTAATATTTCAGTATGTTAGTATTGCTATTATTTTTTATGGTATATCAGTTTTATCAGTTTGGTATAGGCCACAAAATTCTCCTCTTCCTTCCTCACTTCTTCCTCCTCTTCTCCCACCTCTTCCTCCTTTCCCTTCTCTCCTTCCCCTCCTTTTACTCCTTCCTCTTTTCCTTCTCCTTCTGCTTATTCTTCATAAGAACCCAAAAAACTTTAAATCTACCTCTTTTCATTTTGGTGAAAAAACATTAAATAATCAATGGCATAACTGAAACAATGCACAAAAGACTTTTATTTTAGTAATATCAAACAAATGGAAAACTAGATTATGCCTATATATAGCAAGCCTAAGACCACGTGAATGCACTTTAAATCTAAGGATTGATGATATTTGGAATAAAAGAAAGGTCAGGATAAGGAGGGTTTAGCCTGAGAAAACTATGGATGAGATGATTCTTGAGCATCAGTGAATAAACCATGGGCATTTAAATAGGAAAGAACATTATATAGAGCATTCTACAAATAGAAAATAATCAGTGAATATATTGAGAATGAAGATTGAATATAGTGTGACTAGTTGAATGCTCTTCTCACCTTTTTTTTTTTTTTAATTTTCATTCATTCCTCAAAACTCAATTCAGTTCTCTGGCCTCCAGAATGCTTTATTTAATCTCCAGTATTTGACTTTATGCCCACTTTTTGAGCTTCCTTATTTCCCTCTATATTCTTTTACCATTTACAGTATTACATGTATGTTACAGCTTGTATGTCTATTGTATTCTACTCTTTTTAGGGCCACAGGATGTTTTATTCTTTTATGTTAATTCTGGTTTACTGGCCTGAAGGGCTTTAAATGCCAGAGAGATAATTTGGGTTCAATTTGAAGATCAAAAGGAGTCATAAATTTTTATACTGAAAAGCAATATGATCACAAGAGTATTTTTGGAATATTAATTTTGAGGATTGGGCATTCTGGAAGCAGGAAGACAGGGGAGGAAGCTGATCCAATAACAATAATGCATGAGTAATTCTGCTTTATATGTACATTGCATTATTTTTGTGGAAGATGTTTTATTGGGATTTCTTAGAGATCTATGTATTTTAGTTCTAAGTACATTAACCCTGTGAGCAGGTATTATTAGTCTTTTTTGATTAAGGCTTAAAATGTACAGGGATCCTAGTTGGAATGATGGAAATGTTTTGTTAATGAATGGTGGTGTTGGTAGTACAACATTGTGAATGCAATTAACTGTAGTGAAATACATATCTGAATATGATTAAAAAGGGAAATGTTAGATTGTATATATGAAAACAGAATAAAAAATTTTTAAAAATCTATGGAAATACACTTCATAAACAGTAAACCCTAAGGTAAATTATAGAATTTAATTAAAAGTACAATTGTAAAAATGTGTTATCATCAGTTGTAACAAATGTTCCATACCAATGCAAGGTGGTAGTGGTGGGGTGGTATATGGGAATCTTGTATTCTATGCATCATGATTGTTCTGTAAATGCACAACTTCCCTAATAAAGGAAAAAAAGAATGAGGGAACTTGGAGATAGAAAGAAAAATGACAAGAATTGAAGCCTCTTCAAGGGTAATTTCAGGATTATTTGTGTTCTATAATAAGGAGATGACAGAAGATTTTATCAAAGTGGTTGGAAGTGATTAGAGCGAAAGGAATACGCCTGTCAGGCCATGAGATTGATTATCCTGCAGGACTGGATCACTGTTTGAAGACAAAGTGTGAAGAATTGAGTGAAGTCAAAGATACTGCCAAGAGTGCAACCCTGGAGGGCCTAGAGAATGATGCTCCTCTTAGGAAACTGGGAAGAGCAGGAACAGCCATGGTTAAACCCATTACTTCAAAGTAAAGTAAGCTTTTGGAATTGTGTTCAGGCAAAGCTTTACTAAGCATGGGTAGGACTTTGTGATAAGAACCCTGAAAATCTGTTGCTATAATTTATTCTAGATCTACCGGGTGATAATCAAGCATAATGGTACACAAAGAATGTTTCAAATAAACTGTGTTTCTAAGCAGGTTTCTCATCTATAATAGGTTTCCCACCTCTGCAATGTTAACTTTTTAAAATCTATTTTTAATTTATGTCATTCTCACATAAACATATATAAACAGTAAGTGTGTAGTAAAAGTTGTGAACTTACAAGATAGACATGCATAACATCATACAGGGGTCCCATACATGAACCCTCCACCAACACCTTGCATTGTTGTGAAACATTTGTTACAAACTATGCAAGAGCATTGTCCAAATACTACTGCTAACTGTAGCCCATATCTTACATTTGGTGTATTTTCCCCCAACCCACCCTAATATTTTTTAAAATATATTTTTACTTACAAAACAATCATGTGTAGAATTCCCATACAACACCCCTTCACCAATACACTACATTGTGGTAGAATATTTGTTACAGATTATGAGATAATATCATCAGACTATTACCACCAGCTGTGGTCCATAGTATAACAGGTTTTTTAAGGTTCCAGGTAACTGTTTTTAATTTTTTTAAAGATTTATTTATTTATTTTTATTTATTTCTCTTCCCCTTTCCCCTCCCCCACCCCCAGTTGTCTGCTCTCTCTGTCCATTCACTGTGAGTTCTTCTGTGACCGCTTCTATCCTTATCAGCGGCACTGGGAATCTGTGTTATCCGTGTTTCTTTTTGCTGCGTCATCTTGTTGTGTCAGTTCTCCATGTGTGTGGTGCCATTCTTGGGCAGGCTGCACTTTCTTTCATGCTGGGCAGCTCTCCTTATGGGGTGCACTCCTTGCGTGTGGGGCTCCCCTATGCGGGGGACACCCCTGTGTGGCAGGACACTCCTTGCGTGCATCAGCACTGTGCATGGGCCAGCTCCACACGGGTCAAGGAGGCCCGGGGTTTGAACCGCGAACCTCCCATGTGGTAGGTGGATGCCCTATCCATTGGGCCGAGTCTGCTTCCCAAGGTAACTGTTTTTTATCCTGCCCTTTGTGGTGTCCAGGAGAGTATTACCAATACTCCTAAAGCTAGAGGTAAAAAAATCTTGTAATCTATCTTTCAGGTCAGAGTGTATTATTTTTCTATTTTAATTTCAGTTGCCTGAATCCAAGAGTATTGCCTGCCAGGGAGAGAGTTTGGGCATGATTTTAGAAATAAAAAGGAGTCATAAATTCTTGACTAAAAGAATATTTGGGAAAGATTAATATTTAAGCAATGGACAGCCTGGGTTAGGAAAGAAAGAAGGTAAAGATAGGAAGACAAGATAATTTTATAAATGGGGGTGCAAATCTGAGAAGAGCACAAAGGGAAACTGAGATCTTTGTGGCCAGGACCACAAATTCATTCAAAAGTTGAGTGCCTAGATCCAGCCAGGCAGAGTGTTATTTTCTGCACGCTAACCTGGCTAGATCCCAGACATGATAAACTGCAGATGCCTTGAGTGAGCAGGACTCATTTTCACACAGTATTCATAAGACTCTCATCTGAAACCTCTTTTTTTGATGTGTGAAGTAGAACAAGTTAGAAATACATGTGGCTTGGGAAATTGAATCGTGTTAATTGGATATTTTATTTCCTCCCTGGGTTTTCTTCGGCACAGTCTCTTTTTTTATCTGCCTAACCCCAGAGATTATCTTCTATTCCAGCACCTGCTATAACAGCTGGAGGTGGGCTTCACTAAACTTGAAAAGTCCTCAGTGGACATGTTGGAATCATTGAGTAGAATGAACGGAAAGTTTGATCAGCTGTTTTCCCCATGTCATTTTATAAAGTATGACTGAAGTCTTTGTCTTTATTCTGACCCAGGTGGAAAGATTATAGATGGGATTTAGCTAAAGGTGACGGATATTTTCACACCATTGAATCTTTCCACTCCTGTCTCTATAATATGGAACCTCCACTTTTTATGGTAGATGTGTGGATGGAGTTGGTTGATCCTCCAAGAAAATGAATAGGACTTGATAAAATTCAGCCTCACACAAAATCAAATAGTTGGCCTGTGAAATTATCTGCCAGGTGAGAAAAAATATGGATTAATATGCACTTTACTTGGATCTCTGTGGATGTCACTCAGTCCCTCCTTCCTTTGTCCTCTCTTCCACCTCTGACTCTTCCCCCTACTTCCTGCCTAATTCAGAATGCCCTCACAGGGCTGAGGGCCCTCTACTTGGCATTCCTCCAAGGCTTTCCCTTGTTGCCATGATCCCATGTATCAGGTAATTCCTACCTGGGAATCATATACTAATGTAATACCATCCCTTTGAGTCAGAGATGGACCTCCTGTCTACCTTCTAGTGAATAGAATACAGCAAAAGGAATCGTTAATCACTTCCTTGGTTAGGGAACAGAGAAAACTCATTACATCATAAAATCTTTGAAGCAATGGATTTTCCTCTCCTTAAAATGTCAGTTATACAGATTATGACTGAGGCATGATCTCAGACACACAGTGAACAATAGATAGGCAACAAATAGATAACCACCTTAGAATGCTGATTATTACAGGCAGCCAGGGCCATAAATGGGAAATTTCCCCTGGCCCCCAAATCAAGGTACAAAGAGGAAGTAGATAGGAGAAAATCTTGTACCCTTTGGTTCAAGCAACTATTGGGTACCCTGTGCTGATGTTTAAGATGGAAAGACTGTAGAATTTCCTCTGAGAAATTTTGACTTTTGGGGCCGACTTGGAAAAGTAAAGGAGGTGCTTTTTTGGACCTAACTAACCTTCAAGTAAAAAGCGGCATTTTACTTGAAGGTTGTGTTCTGAAGTCAGAACATAGGACAAAATTTTAGTACAGGCAAAATTACCTTTGGGAGTCCCTTTGGAAAGATGAGGGTTGTAGATTAATATGCTGAGGTGGACTAGGTCAATTGTTCTTCAGTTGAGCACAAGATGAAGTATTGCTTCCACTTAGGGATCAAGTTGTATGAAATATATGCTATACATATACATATATACTGAAAATATATACATATATATGTATTCAGTAGGGAAAGACAATTAGAGACTCATGAAAATTGTGCGGTAGAGCCACATCATCCACCTCATGAACAATTCAGTCATAAACTCATTGGGTGGCATAGTGGGAAGAGTTACCAGCACAATTAAATTTTTCCTCTCTGTTTCCCCTCCTCCTTCATTCCCTCTCTCTTTACCTCTCTCCCTGTCTCTCTGTCTAGCCTTTGTTTTGGTTTGGTTTGAGGGTATTCAGTAGATCCTGAGAGAAATTCTTCTGTGACACAGTTCGTCCCTTGAAGAGACCTTGCAGGTGTCTGTGGAGGAAGTCGCTGGTCAGGAAACTATTGTGATTAATAGCAATTACAAGATGGGCTAAGGGAGAGAGGTAAAAAAATCTATAGGAGACCATATACATCATCCAGTGAGGCAGGGGACTTGTGCAAGTCCACACAGCTGTATCAGGAAAACAGAATAGCACTAGATGTTTCAAAGAAAGGGGATTTAGTACAAGAAACCTGTTACACGTATTTGGAAGGCTGAGAGAGCAGAAATGGGATGCAGAGAAAATAACAGATATGAGAAACTGCAGGAATCATTTATGAAATGAATGGAAAGGAGGTGTTAAAATGTTTTTGGAGCTTGGAAGAAGTGATCCCACAGAGCAGGGGCTCAGATCTTTCAGTGGGGTGTCCTGCAGTTAGTGCTGGGACCTTTAAAAAGGGCCATGTGCTGCATGGCTAGTGATAGGGAGCCTCATAGCTGGTGGTTTAGACCTCTCAGTGGCACTCTGAGGCTGGTAAGTAGACTGCTCCGGGCCTGTGTGATGCGCTGGGCAGTGCTGAAAGCATCTGGAGTGCTCTCAATTTGCAATTTCCTACCAGAGCCACCTCTTAGAGAACTAACAGATAGCAAGTTGGCAAGGCAGTCCGGGAAATGAATATTACAGAACTACAGCTCTAGCATCATGGCACAGAGTACATGGCACAGAAGAAGGATCTTGGGGAAGAGATAAAAAGTTAACAAGAAGCACAGTGGCCCAGTCAGGACATGAGTCCAGATCATAGAAACTGTAATGAGGATTTATAAAATCAATTAGCAAAGGAAGGAAAGGAAGGAAGAAAGAGAAGGAAGGAGGGAGACAGGCAGGGACAAAGGAAGTTAAACATAACTTTTAATAGAAAAACTTTTATGTAAATCACAGATTCAATTTTCTTGTGTCTAATCCCTTTGTGTTTAAATCAATGAAAAATGACTATATTTTATTATAACCCAGACCATAAACCTAAATATGAAACCTTATACCTGGCATCTCTAACCTAATGGGATTCCACTAATAGTAAAACATAAAACAGAAGACTGGTTTTTATACTTTACCTCATGAAACTCCTAGAGATCCCAGGAACACTACTTCCTCACTCCCCCTAAACTCCCCACCTTCCAGCTGGACCAAAATCATCTCTCTCTCTCACTTGTGTAATTTCTTATCCATACTGGGTCTCTGCCTAATATTTGCTTCCATGAATGTTCTGCTAAAAATATTTTGACAATTTTTGATATAGAAGATTCTTCTACCAACACAATCTCTACTGAGGAAGGAATAACAGAAAATGTGCTTAAGATGTAGAATAATATTTAAATAAAAATAATGAAAGTTGATCATCATATTCACCCCTTAGAAAAATTCTGTTATATGAGTATTACTATTAAGTATGAGCATAGATTCTGGAGTCAAATCATCTGGGTTTAAATTCCATCTATGACACTGTTTCCAAGCTGTGGGACCTCAGGCTATTTAGTTAACCTCACTGTAGTTCAGTTTCTTTGCTGAGGTATTTTAAATATCACCTCTTAGAAAATAGAGTTCCCAGGTACCATTTTCATGTATACTGTAGTTAAAAAGTAGTTTATGCTCACTGCAGAAAAAAAGATATAAAGAAGAAAAGTGGGAAATTAATTTAAATCACCTGGAATTCCACCTCTAATAACAGGGTGGTGTATTTTTTCACACATTGCCCCAAGTTTGTTTTGATACTCAAACACAGAGTTATACTGAATCAAACAATATGGGCTAGATTATGCAGTACTAATGAACACCTTCAAGATATCGGTTGCTTAAGGCAAAGATTTATTTTTTCCTATCTTTCTTTTATAGATTCAGGCTCTGCTCTCGAAATCACATTATTACTCTGGATGGACCAAGAATAGCCACTTTCTGGTATGTTGCTAGTTGCAGTGGCAGAGATAAAATTCTGCAGGATCTCATTTTAGCAATTAAATGCTCTGACCCAGAAGGAGCTCCCTTCCACTCACACGCAGAGGTAGTCACACAACCCTCCCCAACCATAAGGAGAGCTAGAATGTGCAAATCCACAGTGACCAGTCTTCAAACTACAATATTTGGCAAATAGCATGTACAAGCAGTTCTATAGCCTGTCCTTTTCACTTAAGGATGTATTGTGAATATCTTCCTATGATCTTAATGCATTAAAATATGAATTTTAATATATATAGTATTTAATTGCTTGAATTATCATTTTACTTATTGCCATCTGTTTAATTCCTTGCTATTATAGACAACATTGAGTGAAAATTCTTTTCTCTTTTCCCAATATTTCCCTTTAGTATAAAATTTAGCAGTGATATTTTTCATTCCCAAAATGTGCATATTTAAAGACTTCTGCTATATCACCAGATTGTTATCAAGAAAGTTTCCAGCAATTTACAGTTTAGCTAGTTAAGTATATAGTATTTTCTAACTCCTTGTCAGTGCTAAATATGAACATTTTTAAAAAAACCTCTCATCATTACATACATGGAAGATGATTTGTCCTTCTTAAATTTTCATTTGTTTATGAGTAAGATTGAGTATTTTCTAATCTCCTATTCGTGTCCTTTAACCAGTTTTCTATTGGGGAATTCTTTTTCCTTTCTTGATTTGACAAAGCTCTGTAAATTAAAAATACAAACATTTGGCAATCACCACTACATCATGCCTGTTTGTCATTTTTTTCTCTATTATGTTGACATACAGAGTTTTAAATTGTTACATAGTTAAACTTAGGGTTTTTCTTTATGTATCTTTGAATGTAGTGAAATGTTAGGAAAGTGTTAACTATCCTTTAATAATATAAATATTCACCTGTATTTTCTTCTTGTACTTTCATGTTTCAATTTTTCATTTCTATTTATTTTGGTAAGGTTTAAGTTAGAGATAAGATATTACATGTATTTTCTCAGATTGTTTGCCATTTGTAGCAATGTAAAAATTTCAAAAAGCATGTTCTATGAAAAGCTAAAAACACAACTTGCTCTGAAAAAAAGTTTCATAGTCAAATATGTTGGGGAACTATTACATCCTGGGATGGTCAAGTTTCCCTTCAACCTCCTAGTGAGCCTTTCTGCACTACAATGGTTGAAAAGCTAAAAACTACATTTTAAAGATTCTCTTATAACTAACCTTCTAGTTGCACGTTAGATTCCACCTGAAAATGAATTTGCCCAAGATTTAGCAGGCAGAGGTGAGACGGGTGCCAACTTTCTGTTCCTTGGGCTGTTCCCACTGACAAGTACTCTGTGGGGAGGGCTCAGTTTTTCTACAGCAGCATTCCAATACCCAGTCACAAGCTCATGGGCATTGAGAAGATGGTTTAAGTCTTCCAGTGGGTGGGATGGCATTACAGCATTGCAGGGGTTCTCAGATTGCTGGAACACAACCGAAGATGTGTCCCTGAGGTCGCCAGCTCCAGTCACAGCCTCCTGATTCCTTGTCTTCTGGACTCTTCTGCTCTTCTAAAGCTTTCTGACCAACTAGTCTGTTGTGTTCTGGGATCTTTCCTGAAGGCTAAACCTAAACTCAATTCTTCTAATCCTTTCTATAATTTAAAAACAATGGACTTTGCTGAGCTATATTTTACACCCAATAAAATGCAACCGCTTTAAGTTCACAGGTTGAAGGAATTTTGAAGCATCTATAAACCTGTGTAATACAATCAAGATACCCCACAAAGTTCCCTTATGTCTCTTAGCAGTCAAAAAACTCCAACCCTGGCTGTAGGCAGCCACTGATGTGCTTTCTTTCATTGCTTTGCCTATTCTAGAATTTCATATAAATAGAATCATGCAGTATAATGACTTCTATGTCTGGCTCCTTTTAATCAGCAAAACGTGACTATTAAAATTTATATAAATTAAAATAAAATGCAATAATTCCTCCATTGCATTAGCCACATTTCAAGTGCTCAATGAGTAATAATATTGGGTAGCACAGAATAGAACATTTCCATTATCACAGAAAGTTCAATTGAACAGTACTGTTCTAGAGCCTTTGCATTTTCATATAAATTTTAGAATAAACCTGTCTAAAAATTCCTGTTGGGATTTTAACTGAGGTTGTTTGAATTCACAGGCCAATTTTGAGTAGAATTATCTTTAAAATATTTTGTCTATTTATCCATAAACATAGTATACCTCTATTTATTCAGACCTTCCTTAATCTCTCTCCGCAGTATTTGCAGTTTTCAGTTTATGGGTCTTACACTATGGGTCTTACAATATGTTAAATTTATCTATACATATTTCATGTTATTGATGGTATTATAAATGTTATTTTTCAATTTCCAATTGTTGCTCTTGGTATAGAAAAAATAATTTTTGTGTATTGACCTAGTATCTGGTGACCTTGCTAAACTCACTTATTAGTTGGAGTAGAATTTTTGTTTCCTTAGAATAGGGCTTCTTTTTTGTTCCACTGACCCCTTTGCCAGTCAGGTGAAAACCATGGACCCCTTACTAAGTCCACACTATACTGTGTATTATTTAATAAATATATCACACCCACACGAATATGTCCACACAAGAATAATGTTTTCTTGAATTAAATGCAAGCTCATTGACCCCCTGTTAAGAACCTTTGCCTTCAATGGTTATGATTATGTCATTTGAAAATAAAGATGGTGTTGCTTCTTCCTTTCAAACTATATGCTTTTACTTTTCTTACTTTGTTCACTGGAGAGGACTTTCCAGTATTATGTCGAATGGAAGTAGTGAAAATGAACATCTTTTCCTTGTTCCTGATCTTAGGAGAGAGCATTCTGTATTTCACCTTTAAGTGTGCTGTTAGCTATAGGGTTTTTGTAGATTTCCTTTATCAGGTTGAGAAATTTCCCTTGTATTTCTATTTTGCTAAGAGTTTTTTTCATACATGAGTGCAGAATTTTGTCAAATGCGTATTCTGAATTTATTGAGATGATCATATGGGTTTTAAAAATCCTGCTAACATGGTACATTTATTGACTGATTTTCAAAGACCATGGTATATTACACTATATATAAACACAAACACAAACACACATATGTTACTGGATTTGACTTGCTAATATTTTGTTAAGATTTTTTGGGTCTGTATTCATGAGATATGTTGATCTGTATTTTTATTTTCTTTTAATGTCTTCATCTGGACTTCATGTAAAAGTGATGCTGACCTCATAGAATGAGTTGAGATATATTCCTTCCTCTTGTAATTCCTGAAAAACATTTGTACAGTTGCTGTTATTTCTTCCCTAAGTGCTTGATAAAATTCAATGAGTGAAGTCTTTTAGGTGTCAAATTTTTTTGTTTGTTTTGTTTCATCTGTTGTTGTTCTTACAAAGCTTACTACATACTCAATTTCTTTAATAGAAATTTCTTTTAATATATATAAAACTGAATCTTCTAACACTTCTTGAATTAATTTTGGAAATTTTTGTCTTTCAAAGAATTTGTTCAGATCATTGAAGTTGTCAACTTTTGGGGCATAAAATTGTTCCTAATGTTCCATTATTATTCTTTTAATATTTGCGCCTGCATACATATCCTTTCCTTCCTGATACTGGCAAGTTTGTCTTCCTTCTTTTTCTTGACAAGTCTACCTAAGGATTTACTCCTTATGTTGATTTTTTCATAAAAGTATTTTTCTGGCTTCATTGATTTTTCCTATTGCTCGCCATTTTAAATTTTGCTAGTTTCTGTTTCTATCTTTATTATTTCTTTCTTTTATTCACTTTGGCTTAATTTGCTCTTCTTTTAGCTTAATATGGTAGAAACTTGGATCAGTGATCTGAGTCCTAACTTATTTTCTAATATAAAAATTTAAAATTATCATTTCTCTCTAAGCATTTGCCATAACTGTTTTTGACAGGTTTTAATATATTGTGTTTTTACTATCATTTAGTTGAAAATGTTTTCTAATTTCCTGTGATTTCTTTTGTTTCACTATATTTTCATCTCTAGAAATTCCATTTTTAAAATATCTTCCATTTCTTGCTTCATAATGCTCATATTTTCCTTAAAATACTTGAACAAATTTATTATTGCATCTTTAATGTCCATTAATGCTATTTCTATCATCTTGGTTTTATCTGGGTCTATTAGTGCTGATTGATTTTGCTCTAGGTTATGTGTCCCATCTTCTTCATATGTGTAACAATTTATAATTGAATGCTGGACACTGTGAATGTTACATTTTTGACTGTCTGGATTTTGTTGTCTTTCCGTATTTGTAAGATGATGGTATTAATACCTGTTCCATGAGTTTATTTGTATGAAATTGATAAGCTCAAGTATATAAGTGCTCAGCCAAAGCTGCTGGACGTGCTCAATAATTGAAGACTCAAAGAGCTCTCCAGTTCTTGGGAATCTCAAATCTGGAGCAGTTGTTTCAACCCTGGTTGTCTATTTGAATAACGTGGGAAACATTTAGAAAAATATCATACCCTGGCCTCCCTCTGAGATTCTCATTTGATTCTTGTTTGGGATGGGCTATATTACTTTATATAAGTTTCCCAGGTGATCCTGATGTGTTAAGAACTACAAGTTTAATGGACAGACAGGTTTGTGAATAGAAAAATCTCAACACAACTTAAAAGTTCAATATCGGATAAAGCTAGATACAGGCATACATGGGACTAGGAGAAAAAAGTCTAGATGAAGGAATTCTGAACCCTGTCAGGGTATAACCCAAATCACAATGTCAGTGGATATATGTCAAACTTGTGCTTTGTCTGCGATGGAACCCATCATTGGACAAGGAGTCAGATCTTGCAGGTGATGTTTTGTGAAGGTGTCACTGGGCAAATGTTACCAGAAATCAGATAAATGCCTGCACCATGACTCCTGGTTTAGATGTGACCCCTATCCCAGGTAAGGGTAGAGGAAGCAGGGTTCAGTTGGAGGGCTAGAGATATTTGGTTGTTTATTAGACTGCAGGCCAGCAGGCTAAGGTTTCAGAATAGGACTCTACACTTAGCAGGGAACAGGCACAAATCAATTGTGGAAGCAGAAACCCTGACCCAAGACCTGGAAATGTATATCAAAGGTTAAAAACAACAGCCTTCCAGACTTTTCTTTTCTCAGAAGTTACTGAATGTTGAAGGAGATTTACAAGATTGTATTTAGATAAAAAAGTTTTAGGAGGAAAAATCTCCATTATTCAAAGGAAAAGTTCATGTGAAGTTTCAAACATTGTGTAAAAATACCTACAATATTAAGTTCAAATGCCCTCAAATAAAAAATTCTCAACTGCATTTTGAATTCTATTTTATGGATTGCCTTCATATGCACAATATTAAGAAGATGCTTAAGTCATAAAAAAATATTTTCTCAGTGTGCACCATGCTGAAAACAAGTAGAAAAGAAAAGGTCCTTTTGCCAGTACAAATGGTTTTAAGCCAGATAATTAGATCTGAGTTTTAGATAAGGTTTGATGCCTGTGATTTTAATTTCATGGATATGCTTGAAATACCTTTTAATGAAAGGCTGTCATTCAGATTACAGTTCAGCCTCATAACCCATCAAATTAAGGAGGATGGAGGTAGAAAAATAGTTTTAGATGTGGATTTAACAGATGTGTGTCTTTTAACTCTTATTACATAGCCATGCTTGAAATACCTTTTAATGAATGTCTGTCATTCAGCTTACAGTTCAGCCTCCTAGTCCATCAAATTTAGGAGGGTAAAGATAGAAAAATATTTTTAGATATGGGTTTAGGCAAAGATATGTCTTTAAACTCTTACTATGTGGAAGAAAACTCCCCAAAAAATAATTTTATAGATTGCCTAAAAGTAGAATTTCTTTTCAGTGTTTGAAAAGTAGTTTGTCCAGATACCCATGTGGTCTGTACCTTTCAACCACATGACCTATGGCATTCTAATCGCACCCAAGAGTCAATGGAGTTCTTCTGGATGTATTTGGTGGCTAAAGATGTTGTATGGAAAGGTGTTTTTACCTTTACCTGTATTACCTATTCTTCTCTATCTCCTTTGCTACTTGAATTTAGTCTGATTTGGGCCCTAGATTTCTCACTAAGAAGCAAAGGGACCCAAGGAGCTAAAAGCAGTAAGCAGACTCAGAGTGGGAAGAGCCCTATGCTTGGGACAAGCTGGTGCTATTATGTAAAAATTGAGCAACAGCTCGAAGCAAGGCCAGGTAAGTGGAGGAGGCTTTAAAGCTGATATAAAGAACAGGAAAAGAAGAAAGTGCAGAGGAGTGCGCTGCCTTTAGCAGAGAGGTGTTTTTTTTTTTTCAATTTGCTTTTTTTTCTTAGAGAAGTTGTGGGTTTACAGAACAATCATGCTTAAAATACAGGATTCCCGTATACCACCCCATTATTAATGCCTTGCACTGGAATGAAACACTTGTTACAAGTGATGAAAGCACATTCTTATAATTGTGCTATTAACTATAACCCATGATTTAATTTAATGGTTTATCTACATATTTAGCTTTTACCATATGCCAGATATATCATCGTTTGTGACTATATAACCTTATAATGCATAATTGTATATCAACTTAAATTGCAAGAAGAGGGAGAATATTTTTAAATATTTTTAGGTATACTGGAGCAAAAGCCAGAGGGTGATGCTGTGGACTAGGGCTGTTGTACATTCCTCACTGAGAGGAAGGGCGAGTGAGGGAGCCTTCAGCTCTGAGCACACTTTTCCTGATGTAATTACAGCTTATTCCATCCTGTGTTTCCCTTCCATTGCTAGGAATCTCCAGTAAAGTCTTGATAAATGTTACAAGGCAGATATGGACTGTGCTAAGGGGAATTAATGGAAAGGACTGTCCTATGCTAGAGTTATTGTAGCAATGGAAGAAAAATGAGTAGCCATGGTTGTCACTGGGGGAGAACTGTAGTCTGCAAAGGAGCCAGGACAGCAGGGAGGCAAAGCAAAGAATCCAGGCTGTTTCAGAGCAGGTCTAAGAGAGCACCTGGAAAATGGTCCCATGTAACCAGAGGGCACATTTTAGAAGACTAATGTCTGGCAACCAAATTGGTGTGTCTCCAGCACTTAATTTTGGTGTATAGTGGAAATATTACTTTCATTTTTAGACTGGGCCAGTGGGGCCAAGATATTTGGGTTATATTCAAATGAAGGAATTATGACCCACCAAGATTGAACAATCACATAGCATCCTAAATGTTATAGTTCATACTAAAATTAGCTGGTTAAGTCTGGTGCTACTTGTCAGTGAAACTAAGCATACTGCTCACAGAGCTAGTCTCTCTTAGCTTATTCCCCTAATGATCCTTTTTAAAATTTGGAATAATCACATAGTTGTGCATTCATCACTTCAATCATTATTGGAGCATTTTTTATTCCAGTAATAATAGCAATAATAAACAAAAACAAACAAACAAAACCTCGTCACTTCTCAGTCTCTCTGTGCTTTTCCTGCTGTATATAGCTGCTATTCGGTTTCTACCTCTCTAGTTTATTTGTATTTATATTTTGTAAAAGCCACCTTATAAATGCATTATTACCCATATTAATATATCACATGAGGTTTCACTATGTTATACAATTCCATGTTATATATTTTTAGTTTTGCTTCTAGTAATATAATTCTTCAGACTTTCCCTTTCTACCACAGTCATACCCATAAAATAACACAGTTACAAAACTATGATGTGCATTTACCATTCCTTTTCATTTCCAAAAATTTACAAACAACATTTTAACCAGTTCTGCACAGATTAACCCTCAACTTTGCATTCTCTAAACCTCATTCTATTTTCTGGTGACCTGTATTCTAGGTATTAATTCCATGAGTTTACGCAATATATTTAGTTCTTAACAGCACAATCATGTAGTATTTGTCCATTTGTTTCTGGCTTGCTTTACTTAACAAAATGTCCTCCAGTTTCTTCCACATTGTCATATGCTTCATGGCTTCATTTATTCTTACAGCTGCATAATATTCCATCACAGAAGTGGACAAAGAAAAATATGCAGCAAATAGGCACAGAGAACAGACAACTGGGGCAGGGCAGGACGGGGTGGGGAAGGGGAGAGAAATAAATAAATAAATAGATAAATACTTTTCCATCTTGTGTATACACCTCAGTTTGTTTTTCCATTCAATGGTTGATGGACACCTGAGTTGTTTCCATTTTTGGCAATCATGAATAACTACTATAAACATTGGTGTGCAGGCGTCTTCGTATTGCTGCTCTCAGTTCTTTTGGGTATTTACCTAGTAGTGGTATTGCTGGGTCACATGGCATGTCTATATTCAACTTCCATAGGAACTGCCACAGTCCTCCATAGTGGCTGTGCCATTCTACATTCTCACCAACAGTGAATAAGCATTCCCATTCCTGTCTCTCCACATCCTTTCCAACACTTGCAGTTTTCCAACGTTTTAATAAGTGGTCAGTCTGATAGGTGTGAAATGATATCTTTTAGTTTTGGTTTGCATTTTCCTAATCATTAATGATGTTGAAAATTTTTTCATGTGATTTTTTTGCCATTTGTATTTCTTCATTGGACAAAAGTCTATTCAAGTCTTTTGCTCAGCAGTGGACTTGGCCCGGTGGTTAGGGCGTCCATCTACCACATGGGAGATCCATGGTTCAAACCCCGGGCCTCCAGTTTTTTTTTTTGTCTTTATTTATTTTTTTAATATTACATTAAAAAAATATGAGGTCCCCATATACCCCCCACCCCCTTCACCCCACTACTCCCCCCATAGCAACATTCTTCTCCATCATTATGAGACATTCATTGCATTTGGTGAATACATCTCTGAGCATCGCTGCAGCTCATGGTCAATGGTCCACATCATAGCCCACACTCTCCCACGTTCCAAAAGTCCCCAGGCCTCCTTGACCTGTGTGGAGCTGGCCCATGCACAGTGCTGATGCACGCAAGGAGTGCCGTGCCAGGAGGGGTGCCCCCCACATAGGGGAGCCCCACTTGCAAGGAGTGCGCCCCTTAAGGAGAGCCGCCCAGCGCGAAAGAAAGTGCAGCCTGCCCAGGAATGGCACCGCACACACGGAGAGCTGACACAACAAGATGACACAACAAAAAGAAACACAGATTCCCGTGCCGCTGACAACAACAGAAGCGGACAAAGAAGATGCAGCAAATAGACACAGAGAACAGACAACCGGAGTGCAGGGGGAAGGAGAGAGAAATAAATAAATCAATCTTTAAAAAAAAAGTCTTTTGCTCATTTTTTAAATTGGGTAGTTTGTCTTTTTATTATTGAGTTGTAGTATCCCTTTATATATCATGGATATTAAACCCTTATTGGATATGTGATTGCCAAATATTTTCTCACATTGAGTCGGCTGCCTTTTCACCCTTTTGACAAAGTTTTGAGGTGCAAAAGTATTTAATTTTGAGGAAGTCCAATTTCTCTATTTTTTCTTTCATTGCCTGTGCTTTGGGTGTAAGGTTTAAGAAACATTGCCTACCATAAGATCTTGAAGATGTTTTCCTACATTTTTTTTTCTAGGAGTTTTATGGTTGTTACTTTTATATTTAGGTCTTTAAGCTATTTTAAGTTAATTTTTGCATAAGGTGTGAGGTAGGATCCTCTTTCTTTCTTTTGGATATGGCTATCTAGTTCGTCCAGAATGGTTTATTGAATAGTCTGTTCTGGCTCAGCAGGGTGGGCTTAGCAATCTTGTTAAAAATCACTTGACTATAGATGTGAGGGTCAATTTATGAGTTCTTGATTTGGTTCCATTGGTCAATCTGTCTATCTTAATGCTAGTACCATGATGTTTCTGTTTTTGTTTTTGTTTTTTTTTACCACTGTAGCTAAATAATTTGCTTTACTGTCAGAAAGTGAGAATTCTCCAACTTCATTCTTTTCTTTTTAAAGACATTTTTGGCTTTTTGGGGCCCCTTATCCTTCCAAATAAACTTGATAATTGACTTTTTCCTTTCCACAAAAAAAGGCTTTGGGGATTTTTATTGGAACTGTGTTGAGTCTGTAATTCAGTCAGGGTAGAATTGACATCTTTATGATATTTAGGCTTCCAGTCTATGAACACATGTGAAATGTCCTTCCATTTGGTCAAGTCTTCTTTGTCTTCTTTTTAAAAATATTTTTGTTGAAGTGTATCATTTACACATGAAAATATATAAACAGTAAGGAAAAGTTGTGAACTTACAAAATAAACATGCATAACATCATACAGGGGTCCCATACATCACCTCTCTACCAAACACCTTGCACTGTTGTCATATATTTGCTACAAACTGTGCAAGAGCATGGTCAAAATATTACTACTAATTATAGTCCATATCTTATATTTGTCGTATTTTTCCCCAATCCATGATGTTTTTTAAACAAATCAATTTTATTGATACAAATTATTAAAGCATACAATTTATCCAAAGTGTACAATCAATGGCATTTGTTATAACCACATAGCTGTGCATTCATCACTTCAATTATTATTAAAGCATTTTCAATAATTCAATAATAATAAACAATTTTCTTTAGTGATGTTCTGTAGATTTCTGAATATAGGTTCTTTATGTCCTTGGTTAAGTTTATTCCTAAATATTTGAATCTGTTAGTCATTATTATAAAGGAATTTTTTCTAATTTCCTCTACAGATTGCTCATCAGTAGTATATAGAAACACTACTGATTTTTGTTTTTTGCATATTAATCTTGTTTCCTGCCACTTTGCTGAACTCATCTATTAGTCCTAGAAGCTTTTTTGTGGACTTCTCAGCATTTTCTAGGTATAGGATTATAACATCAACAAATAGAGAAAGTTTTACTGCTTCTTATCCTGTTTGGTGACTTTTATTTCTATATCCAGCCTAATTCCTCTAGCTAGATCTTCTAGCACAATATTGGATAACAATGGTCATCCTTGTCTTTTTCCTGATATCAGGGGGAAAGTTTTCAGTCTTTTACCATTGCGAAGACAGAATAGTGATTTTGAAGACAAAGCATCTGAATTGGAAAAGACAGGAGAACAGAAGAGAATGGAAAAAATGCAACAGAGTCTCAGGGAATTGAATGACAATGTGAAATGTACAAACGTTTGTGGTATTGGTGTCCCAGAAGGAGAAGAGAATGGAAAAGGGACAGAAAGAATATTTGAGGAAAAACTTCCCAACCCTTATGAAAGACATAAATATCAATACTGAAGAAGGACAACACACCCCAAACAGAATAAATCTGAACAGGTCTACACCAAGACACCTACTGTTCAGAATGACAAACAGCAGATATAAAGAGAGGATTCTGAAAGCAGTAAGAGAAAAGCAAAGCATCACATACAAGGGAAATTTGATAAGATTAAGTGCTGACCTCTTATCAGGAACCATGGAGGTGAGAAGAAAGTAGTATGATGTATTTAAGGTACTGAAAGAGAAAAACTGCCTGCCAAGAATTCTGTATCTGGCAAAATTGTCCTTCAAAAATGAAGGTGAATTCAAAGTCTTCACAGACAAACAAAAACTGATAGAATATGTTACCAAAAGACCAAATTTAGAAGAGACACTAAAGCAGGAGCTGCAGCCTGAAAGGAAAGAATGAGGGCAAGAGATTTGGAGAAGAGTTTAGAAAAGAAGATTATTAGGAAGGTAAACTAAAGGGTAAGACACAGACAATAGAATAAGACAACAGAAAGGTAAAGAAAATGGATGAAGTAAGTAATCCCTTTACAGTAACAACATTGAATGTTAATGGATTGAAGTCCCCAATCAAAAGACATAGACTGATTGAATGTATAACAAAATGAGCCATCTATATATTGTCTATAAGAGACCCACCTCAGACATAAGGTCACAACTAGGTTAAGAGTGAAAGGTTGGAAAAAGGTATACCATGTAAATAGTAACCAAAAAAGTTGGAGTAGTGATACTAATATCAGACAAAATAGATATCAAATGCCATACTGTTGTAAGGGATGAAGAAGATCATTATATATTAATAAAAAGGGCAATTCTTGTGTTGAGCCCCCAGCTTGGGGGATTCAAAGCAGATTCTGCTGGCCAAATTCATTGAAGAAAAGCACCCCGACCTTCCCTCCCTTTTTTCTTGAAACAGCTGACAGAGAGGAAGATGCCTGCTCCCCCCTCAGTTGACTGCAGCGAGCCAGGCGTTTTAACCTAGCTTAATATCTTGTGAGTGGGGGCGGGGAGGCCTGCAGCCACCATGGGGACTTGATAATTGACACTTGTTGTTTCAGTTCCTTTGTCTCTCTGTCCCTCACCTTCCTGGGAGTTGTGTAGCACTGTCCTGGGCTGCTGACTCCCATAGCAGTTCCCTTGGACAGCTTTTGGTTCTTTCTCCATTGTTTTTGTGAGAGCATTCAGCTCTGCCTGTTAACCCCTCACCAACTTCCAACAATCCTTGTCTAATGTATTTTTAATCTCTTCCTTTGTGTCTTCCATTCCAATAAGCTCTGTTATTTTCTTTGCAGGCTTTCAAATTGTTCTTTATGCTCCTATATCTAATGACCTTCTTCATCACACATAACATATTTTCTTAATATCCTTTATCTCTTTAGTAATTGATTTAGGAGAATTGTGTGATTATCATGGATTAGTTTCTTAATTCCTATATCTCATCAAGATATTTGGTTTGGTCCTTTTGCTGAACCATCTTTTCTTGTGTCCTGGTATGGCTTGTAATTTTTTGCTGATGTCTAGGCATGTGAATATGTTGGTCAATTTTCTCTACAGTCCATTTCTCTCTTTTGTCTGATGTTTTTGTTTGTTTTTCATGGCCCTTCTTTGATTTTTGGTACAACTTGTTCTGGTCTGTAAAATTTCCCAGCTTTAGCTATGAAAATCGGTCCAGGGATTCAGTAATGGGGGCAGATTTCTCCAAGGAGTTGGGACTAAAGAAAGACACCTAAAAGCAGCTTTTCTCCATTCAGTTTCTGCCCTGGCCAGCAAATGCCGCTAATGGGAAAATCTTTCCTGGAGGTGTTTCTTTCAACCTCCCCTCCCTGTCTTTCTTGTCTGACCAGAGTCAAGATTCAAAGTGGGCTCTGCTGGGTGAATTCATTGAAGAGAAACCACTCTCCATTGTTCTTCACACCCTCCCTCTTCTCAGGGAGGAAGTTGTCTGTTCCCTTCTTAGTTGGTGGCAGTGAGCCAAGGGTTTTATCCAGGTTGCACATCTGAAAGTGGGGAGAAATGCTCTTTCCCACCCTGGTGGGGGCAGGAGGGTGTTAGTAACTCACATTTGTTGGTTCGGGTTCTTCGTTTCTCTGTCCTTGGCTGCCTGAGTGTTGCACAACACTGTCCTGGTCTGATAACCCCCAAAGGAGGTCCCTCAGACAGATTTTGGCCCATTCTCCACTGTTTACATGATAGAGTTGAGTCCTTCCTGCCTACTCTGACACCATCTCCTCAGATCTCTTTAGCAGAGATTTTTTTTTTATTTTTAATTTTTAAAGAAGTATCAGATTATGTAAATATTACATCAAATATATAGGGGATTCCCATATCCCCCACCCCTCCTCCCCCCACACTTTCCCACAATAACAACATTTTTCATTAGTGTGGTACATTTGTTACAATTGATGAACATATATTGAAGCATTGCTACTAACCATGCTTTATAGTTCACATTATAGTCTACACTTTGTATTGCACAATTTTAAAGGTTTTGACAAAATGTATAATGACCTGTATCCATCATTGCCATTTCATGCAGGATAATTCCAATGTTCAAAAAATGCCCCATGTTATGCCTATTCTTCCCTCTTCCTCCCCTCAGAACCTCTAGTGGCCATGGCCTTTCTATCAGTGATACATGTTCTTCCATTGCTACAAAATAAAAAGTCTACTTAAGTCCATAGTTGCATTCCCCCTTTATGTTTGTTCATTCCTCAGTCTTGAGGATTTTGGGATGGTGATGTCCACTGTTTCTGACTGAGTGGGGGCTTAGATTGCATGGAGCAGATGGATGAAAGTGTCTTGCTTGCAGTTGTAGATACACTCTGTTTGGGGGGATGGGCATTGTCCATCATCATCCTTTGGTTAGTTGTCTTGGGTGAGCCCAGTGATCTAGAGACTAGGTGTTTCAACTCGTTGAGATTCAGGGCTTAACCAACATATGAACAGACTGAAGATTTAAGTCTCTGGGACACATATTTAACAAATATAGTGCTAAGCATAGGTTCAAATAAAAGGGGCAGAAGAACCATTTTTAGGGAAATCATAAATGAGTCTATCTCTGTTACAGTAGGGAGCATAAATTCCAAAGCAGGGCCCACTGACAGGGTGCTGAATTCCTGAGATTGTTTACCCTGTTTAGCAGAGATTTTTGACAAGCTTCTGGGCCCAGATGAAAGAACAGTTGTGGCAGGTTTTTCCTCTTTGGTTTGATTCAGCTTAGAGTTGTTGGTAAGTCTATCTTCTATGATATTGCAGGACAATAAAATATTAATTAGGTAATGTGGAGCAAAGATCTAGGCCAGGATTTTAAGGACAGAGTGGAGATTTAATTCTGAGGTTACCTTATATGTTTTCTTATGCTTGATTGCTATGAAAAGGAGTGTTACAGAAATTGCACGTCAAGAAAAAGAATACATACAATAATCAAGGATGAATAAAAAGCCAGTCATCCCAGATTGGACTCCATCTAAGAGTGTTATGGGATGGATGTCTGATGGAATTGAAGCATGCTAGCTTAGGGAATGAAAAGATGAATCTGGGACATTGGAGAAAAACACGGCCATGAGATACATGACCATGGAAACCCCCCCCTCCCCCCCAGGCTGCTGGAAAAATCCCATGAGAACTCTCATTTAGAACAGGATTTCTTCTGGGATTGAGGAAAAACCCCTGATATTCCCAAGGGGCCTTATCATTGGGACCCCCAGGGGAATTGATAGGTGAGGTAACCAATCAAAACAGCAAATAACTGGAACCCCTCCTCGAAATTAGCAAGTGGAAAGAATAATTAATAGTTTAAAAAGCCAGCGCAGAAGCTAAATCAACCCTTTTTTGCCCTTTCTCACTCTCAGCCTGGACCAGCTCACAATAATACCTGGGACTCATAATCTGTTATTTCTTTCTCTTCTCTCATTTTCTTAGTAAACTACTGACCTAACTAAACTGGCATGTCCTTAAATTCTTTTTTGTAACATAGCCAAGAACCTTGTGAAAATCTGGCAACATGTTTTTGTGAGTCAGCAGGAGAAAGGTATTGGTGAGTCTAAACTCTGAATTACAGCCTATTTAATGCCCTCTGTTGGTTATCTATTTTAGGCAGGTTCCCCTACAGGCCCCCAAAGGACATAATCCTGGTTGGATCATGCACCCAGGCTTATTGGACCTGACCCTGGACAGGAGGGCAGGGGTGCAGGGAGGGGCAGCAAGGCAGTGTCCTGCCAAGAGAGGGGGTCCTGGGCCAAGCTCCAAGCCACTTCTTTCAGCCTGGATGGGGCATCTACATGCTGAAGCCCTGGCCTTGCTAGCAGCCTCAGGGCTTACTTCCAGTGCTGGGTGCCACTGCCTTTTCCCACCATCACCCCTTGGTGGCAGTGGCAATGGCAATGGCAAAGAGCCAGGGGCTGGGTCTCCCCAGGCATCTGAGCCTCCCGCCTTCCTACTGACCACAGCTGGCTCCCAGTCTGGGACAGGATGGGAGGGGAGAAGTCAGCAGGGCTGAGGTGGGTGCTGTGGGGCAGCCTGCATTCCATTTCCCAGGGGTTTTGGACCAGGGGCTGTGTCCATAATTCACCTTGACTCCACATTTAATCTTCCTGCTTCCTACTGTTGAATTCTCATTTCGGGTTTGTAAAATGCTTTGGAATGTTTTAGAAACTGAAGATGCTTATGCTAGTGAAGCTTTGGTCCTACCCATGGTGCAAGGAAGTTATTGCTGCAGGACCCCCAAGAGTAGAGGCTGGAACAATTGATCTCTAATCTCTTAATGGGCCTTTGATATCTGGTTGAACTAGGAAACTCCCAGGCAGTAGAGCCATAAAGGGAAACTGCTTCTTAAGACCGCTACATGAATAGGTGGAAAAAGGAGATTTCAAGCCCCTTTTCCAGAATACTGTCTTGCAATTGGATTTGATATATAAATCACAAGTGGAATTGGTTCAACTGATAGAAAAGCAGATAAACTTAGCACATGTCAGCTTGGTAGAATCTAGTCCAGATATCTCCCAAGTCTAATTCGCTCTGGGAACTCCCAGGGGCAAGGGCTCTGTGATTCCTGGGTTGGTGAAAACCAGAGCAATAACTCCAAATGTCCCCCAAGATTTAAGAGGCTTGAGAGCTTTGGTTCAGAGAGCAGCCTAATGTCCTCCAAGATTTGAGTGGATCAAGAGCTTCAGTATGGAGGTTAAAGAGTTTTAGTCAGACTTGGACTCTGGGATGCCAGCTGACTAATAAAAGTGTTTTAGTTGCTTGGTTAACACTGTTTGGTTAAAATTGTTTTAGTTGTTTGGTTAAAATTGTTCTAGTTGCTTGGTTAATAAAAGTGCCTCTTTTCTCTTAGAATAATGTGCATGGTCTCTAGCCTGCCAGCAGACTCCCTATAAGGATGTCTTCTCAGAAATTGGAAAAACTTGCCTACTGCTGGTCTATGTGGCCACAGTATAGCTAGAAGCAGCCTCTCTATGGGACCCTGAATTCCAGTTAAACCAGTGTAAGAGAAAAAGGAGAGGACAGGTAGATCTGAGGGCCAGAAACCATGTGGCCATGACTCCTTGAAGAGACGAGAAAATGCACCTTAAACTTCCATTAATTCCCTTTTAGAAACAGTCTTCTCAGTTTTAAGCTCTGTTGTTCCTAATAAGGGGAATGAATAGGGATCAAGATCTAGGCCATTTACTTAACTTCTCATATGCCTTCAATTAAGATTAAAAAGTTCCTAGAAAATGCTAAGGGCATAAAATTCTGTTTTAATCTGTGCTTAACTTTGTGTTTAACTTTTAAGTCAGTCTTTAACTTTGTCAGTCTATTTGTACCTAGGATATGATATCAAATTTGGGGTCCACCTGTTACAAATTGGATAATGGTGAAAGGTAATCTAAAAATGAGTCTTTAAATGTCAGTACTGTCTTGCAATTGGATTTGATGTATAAGTCACAAGTGGAATTGGTTCAACTGATAGAAAAGCAGAAAAACTTAGCAAAGTTGTTACTAATTAAATCTTTAAGATGAAAGTTTTAAGTTTATTCTAATGAAATTAAGTTAAAGAAATGGACATCTGCCCTCTTTTAAATGGATAAAGTAAACTTCATTGGTTGATAACTATAATTTAAATAACTTTATTTAAGGTAAAGTAACTAGTCTATGTAATTATGGTTAGTTATAAGGAATTTTCTTTTAAACTGAAGCATTTAAATGGCTAATTCTAGGAAGCAATTACTAATTAGAAACCTATATTGATATTAATGGCAAAAAGTAACTTTGTAGCAAGGACACCTGTCAGAAGCCACCCCAATCTGCATAATCAAGTGGTGGTAAGGAAAGATAACCTTGATTCCATTGGGAATCTCCAGTTTTCATAAAATTACTGAGAAAGCAGTTTTTTCTATACTGCTAAAGTAAAATACCTGTTAATTAACATCTTCATAGTAAAGATGTAAAAGTAAAAAGCAAGGTACTAAAATTTTTAGTTAAATTCATTTGGCATGTTCCACATTGCACTGGAAGTATTTAAAAAGTATATAAAAATCAAAAGAGATAAAGTTCAGTATTATAAAACTCTCTTGTGCATTCAAACCATGCCTTCAATACACTGCATTGTCTGTCCAATTGAGTTATTGGTTAGGTTGTTCACTGACTCCTAAAACAATAAAGTATCTACTACATTCTAGTTTTGCCCCTGTAAATGAATGGAGACTATGTTGTGGTTTCACACTCCTGCAGCAGCCAGTGATGGCTGGATATGGCCAGATGTACAATGGACATTGCCTCCAGACTGGCTTTGTTTCATGGTGGCAAAGGGTGCTATGCACCAGGCCAGTGAAATACTGGAGCCTTACTTTCCCAGCTTCTCTCTAGGGTTAACAGTGCTGCAGCATGGTGGCTGTGTGAAGGGCGTATCAAGTGGAACAATGATTACCAGAGTGACGTAAGTAGAACTTAAACACAATTGGGATTAAGGCCTGTTCCCATGGATTGATAACATGTATGGTATTGCAAACCTGGAGCTCAGATCTATTAAATTGCAGCTCAAAGAGAAACTTATGCATTGGCTAGTGCAGTGATTAGTGTTGAGTACCATACCTGTTTGCCTGATGATTATGACGATATCTTTTCTATTCCAGATAATATACAGAGGGATACTGAACATGTCAAAAGTCCTGGTAAACTTCATTTTCTAAGTTGCTAATGAATTTGCTTAACCCGGGTCTCCCTCCTGGCTCTATTTCAGAACCTGTCACACTCATACCCAGGGCAGAACTGGCAGACCCACATGCCATCCTGCCAGGGCTAAGCATTTCCCACCAGAAGGGAATCAGCAAACGAGGTGGCTAAGACCCACTTCAGCTTTGCCCCTTCAAGATAGTCTATGGCCAACCTTTCCTCACACAGGACCTGAAGACCAAGTTCTGATCAAAACCTGGCAAGGAAAAAGTGTCACTCTCAATTAGAGCCAAAATGGAAGGAACCTTAATCTGTAGTTCTGATCACTCCCTCACTCCCACAGCTATTAAAGTTAAAGGCCTTGCCAGCTGGGTACATTTATCCCAAGTGAAGCCAGCTGCCCAAGGAAGTGCCAGCTCACCAGAAGCACCCAATGGGATGTATGAGAGTCACTCATTGGATGGCCTGAAATACCTCTTCAAGAGACAAAGCTAAGTAGTGTCTGTGTCAGAACCAGCTGTTCCGTCAAACTCTGGTCCAAACACTTATTGTTAGAGGGAGGGCAAGACAGGCTCCCCTTAAGAAATCTTGTCTGTTTCCATTTCCTGTAGTTTCTCCCTATATAATAACTAAAGGGCAGTGCCTCTCCATGACTCTCCCAGCTGTCCTAAACTTAATTACGCTATGGGAACTGGGGTTGGCAATTTATACCCAAACCCAGCAGGTCTACCACAATCTCTCCTCAGAGTTAACCAACAGCATGAAATTACTCTAGGAAGAACGCTTTTCCCACCAACTTTGGGAGGATGCAGCCTCTGCAGACACCTGGCCTTTCCTACGCTCGTGGTCCAGTGTCCTTTTAGTAGGACCATATATCTTCAAAGTTCTAATTCAGTTTGTTTCTTCCAGAATCAAAGCCTTGTTAGCCACAGAGGGATTTCATCCAGCTTCACTCACAGTGCCAGATTTGTCTTCCCTTAATTGCAATAAAGCAATAGCAAGAGGGTTTTATACCTTGTAGATAGGGCCAACTACCGCTAACCAGGAGGAAGCAATTACAGAGGAATGACCATCGTTCTTCAGCACTCCTTTAAGAATAAAGGGGTAAACTCTCTGAAGGGAAGTTGAATCAGGCTAGTTTAGGGAATGAAAAGATGAATCTGGGACATTGGAGGAAAAACCAAGCCAAGAAACACGAGGCCAAAAAAAAAACCCCCAGAGGCGCTGGAAGAACCCAGCAAGAACCCTCATTTAGAAAGGAATTTCATCTGTGATCAAGAAAAAGCCCGATATTGCCAAGGGGCCTTATCATTGGGCCCCTTGGGGGAACTGATGGGTGAGGTAACCAATCAAAACAGCAAACAACTGGGACCCCTCGCTGAAATTAGCAAGTGGGAGGAATAGTTAATGGTTTAAAAAGCCAGCGTAGAAGCTAAATCAACCCTTTTTTGCCCTTTCTCACCTTGTTGCCTCTCTGCCTGGATTAGCCTACAAGTATACCTGGCACCCAGGTTGTTTTAATAAACTACTGGCCTAACTAAACTGGCATGTTCTTAAATTCTTTTTTGTAAGAAAGCCAAGCATATAGAGAAAATCTGGCAACAAAATGTTTTGAGATAATGTCATCACTGTGCACCCATGGGAATTGGGGCTAATCTGACATGGAGAACTATCAACTGTGTGAGAATCACAGAAATACATTAAAAGGGTAAATTTTGAGTCATTTTGGTACCCTATATGTGTTTCACAACTAGTATAAAAGAAATGGGGATAAAAGGTTTTTTAAAAAACTCACTGCAGTTTGAGGATAAAGACTTTTTTTTTTTAAACTCTCTGCAGTGTGAGGATAAAGACGTTTTTTAAAAAACTCTCTGCAGTGTGAGGATAAAGACATTTTTTTGGAACAAGAATCGATATTCTGCTGGAAGAAGCACCTTAAATACAATGTATGGTTTCGAAAGGCATAGTCTAGGTGAGAAAGTTATGAACAATTAGAAGGTAAATAGTCTCACATAATAAAGAACGAATGTTAATTACTAGCAGTTGGAAAAGCAACTGGTGGGTTGGTAGAGAAAGCAGACCTCAGCAAGATGGCATCTGGCAAGGCTCTCAAGAGAAGGATGACCAGAGACAAATTCCCCCAAGAAGGGAGGGTCATGGTGCTTTAGGACAATGAATATGCATCACTGTCTCTTCTGAGTTGTGATCCAAGACTCCCATTACCCCCTAATCTTTGGGGGTGCCTTACTACACAGGAAATCCAGTGTTTATAAAGTCGTTGGAAGAAAAATGATTACGGGAGACTGGTAAAGAAAAAGTAGTCATGAGAAGTAATCTAATGAATTGAGGGGTTAAGAACTCAGTAGAAGCAGGGATTTAGAATAATCCGCATGGTTAGATCTAGGGGTAGACACAGATTTTGCACAGTACATGAGATGAAGCTGCAATGATGTTATTTGGATATTGAAAGAAAAGGTGAGCTGAGAAAGCTAAAGGTTTGGGGCATTCAGGCAGTAGACATTTGGATCACAGAAGTTTATGGAATGCAGTTGTGGGTCAAAACGTGGATGCTTTGGTGAACCATAGAAGCTAGGATTTTGGGGGATAGACACCATGTCTTAAGTTCTGCTATATTCTTACTGTATTGTGCTTAGGGACAAGTGCCCATTACTGTGACTGTGACAAAGTGCTCTATTAAGTTTGAGTTTAAGTCTGTAAATCCTTTGTTGTTGTTTTCAACCAACTTGATACTGCTTAGCCTCCCAGATCCATCAAAATGAAATTTCCAAACATGTTCAGCTATAGATGGTGGGAAAACTGGAGCTCTTTTTGCCCTTAATGTAGTGCTTTTTTCACGATACAATACTCTCGTAAGATTAAAGTTCCTTTCTTTTACACAGAGTATCTCATAACTTCATGTATGTGTGCCTATATGTATATTTAGAATAACTATATTAGTTCCATTTATTGAGCATCTACTATATGCCAGGCACTAAGGATACAAAGACAAAGAGGATACATTCCCCATACTTAAAATAAACACGATATGATCATGTTGGTGAAGTTAGACCAATAAACCAGTATCACAAACCGTTTTGGTATGTATCACAGTGAAGGTATATAGACAGTATTTGAGGAGCAGAAAGAAAGAAACACTTAACTCTAGAAATTGAAAAGGCCCAGAGGTAGATGATGAATGAATGAATAAATTTTACACAAGCATGTTTCTTTACGAGTATCTTCTGGTATATAATAGAGCTATCATTTCAGTTTTACCTGATGCATGCAATTATGTGAAAATATGCTTTGGTAGAGATTCTGTTAATTTTCAGACATTTATAAATTTTTAAAAATAACAATGACTTTTAAAATGGCAGTGACATTTTAAAATAGAGACTTCAAATTCCCTTTTCTCCAGTCTGGGCTTCTAGAATTTAAACTTAACTCCAGATACACCTTTTATCTCATGCTAATAGGGTTTGACATGTAAAAGGAAAAAAAGTTATAAGATAAATTGAAAGTTATTATGGAACTTATTAGACCAAACTTATTAGCCCAGAGAGAATATAATTCCATTTTTAAGACAATTAAATGGAAATATTAATGATCTTTGGGCCCCAGAAATCACTCTCACAAACTTGTTAGCTGAAGGGACTTCTAGAAATAAGTCAAAGAGATCATGTTTTTAGGCTCGAATGATCATCTGTTGACCTGATTACTCAGTTATCTTAATATAAATTATTACAAAATCATTTACTTTCTTGATTGTAATTTATTGAAAAGGCTGTTATTACTATCATTGAGTTGTTTAAACATGAACATTTTGTGCTCAGATATAAACCTGTCAAAAACTACCAGCTGTAAAATAAAGTCTTTAATTTTTCCATATCAGCACAATTAATTTGAAATGTATATCATCATTAAACTAGATTGTGTAAAATAATTTTCAAAGAAATCCAATTTTTATTTTTATTTATCAAAAGAGCAAACAAATAAAATGGAGGAATAAATACACCATTATTTCAATATACCACAAGTAATTTTTATCCATTGCATAGGACCAAATATCACAAAACATTTTGACACCAATTCAATTCTTAGCCCAAGAAAACACACTGAAATTCCCGCATACAGTATAATAAGCTATGCAATATGGAACATTTGAAAAAACAGTTCTAAAAATGAAATAATATTAAATATATAACATTAATTATTAATAAATTTGACACAATAGTGTAATAAGTCATCACAGAATATACTTAAATCAGAAATTCTGTGTATTTGGACATTATAATTCTTTTATATTCTTAGTATTTATTTTGAAATTACTATCAGATTTATTCTCAAATTTCCTTTTGTATATTTGCTAATTTGACCCTGAAACACAAAAGTATTTAAATCACTCTACAATAGTCTGTTTTTATTTCTATTTAGAATATAAATCTACGTAAAAAGATGTGATTATATATATAAAATGAAAACTAATGCCAGTTAATTTTTAACCATAATAATATATGTTTTCGACGCTAACATACTTTAGGTCACATATATTGTTTGAATCATGGTAATATGGTGTACCTAAACATTGTGTTTAAATAATATTCTTAAAATGCTTATATGGGTAGTGGAATCACACAATCTGTGTGATTCAACCCATTAAGGCTGTCTTGGGGACCCTTCTTCTGGACATTCTTTAAATTTTTATTCAAATTGGATAAGGTTGAATTCTAACCAAGAATCATTCTCTATTACTTGCTGTCCTATGTTACTCATGATTCTAAATGTTGCCAATGGCACTGAGAGATACTAAAAGGGCTACAGCGAAGGCAGAGAGGGTCAAGCAAGGTGACAGTGGCTGCTTCTGCACCTCCAGGAATAGCATCCCAAATGGTCCTGTACTAGTCTTACTCTATATAGAGCTGTAGCCTCCACTATGAAAATCTATAAGGGTCCAATTCACATAGGTTTAAACAATTCTAGTCTATGATATTTGGTCTGATGAATTTGACTCATTGATTCTAATGCTTTAGTGGTAGAGACAACCTTTAAGAACATAGGGTAAAGCTCTGAGTGTCCAATTAAGTAGCAAAATGTTGGTCTTTTAGAGTCTGAAAAACATAAAATTTTAACCACATTGGATTACTTTACTTATGCAATGCCAGATTAAAGTTGTACTCCTTAATTATCAATTGTTGTCTATTCTAGGAATAAGTTTGGGAGTTGCATATTACTCTACTTTATCCCACTTTAGGACCACATCCTTCCCTTAATCATGGTGTAAGACTTTGATGATGATGCTGGACATTCTTTTTATAGAGCAAGTATATAACTGTCTAAAGAATTTCACTAACTTCCTTCACAGTTTTGTTCCAAATAAAATTTCAATAGTTTTACACTTTAAAAAGACATGTTCCGTACGTTACCTGGTAATACCTTACATGTATCTAAACATGTTTTCACATCAATTCATATTTATCAGATGACCAATAGATAATACCACCAGTTTCCCCTTGTTGGTGGATTTCTTATCAGCCACATTCCCCATACCACACAGATGCATAAATATTGTGTACCTGAAGGATCTTCCCAAAGATAATCCAGCAGAATAAAATCAGTGATGCAGCACATACATTCTTGGCTGCAAGCCCTCATTTGGCCTGCTTCAGGTCTTTTTCTTTGCTTAGGTAAAGGAAATCTTCCCTTTCCAGCACTTTTCCTCTTTATCATCCACAGCTTCCTTTTTTTTTTTTTTTTTTTTTTATACACAGGAAGAAGGACTCTTTCAATTTTGAATTTCATTTTGGTATTTGTGAGTGCCAATTCTTTTTGCATAACATTAAGAAAGTTAAGCAACTTGGTAGGTTAAGCTTCTCAGTCTAAACCACAGAAAATAAAATCACATACTTCTCTAGTATAGAACTGTCACCCATTTCTTCCATTTCTTTAGCCCCTTTTCTATTATTTTGTCTCTTAAGCACTTTAAAAGGAGAAAATAGTTGGTCAGGGTGATATGCATATAATTGGGAGTATATTCACAGAATAAGATTCACATTGTTTTATTTGGGGGTACGTGTTAACATTTTAAAACAGAATCTATCCAAGAACCATGAGGTTATATTTTTAGGATGGGATTTAGAAAAAAAGTAGGCTAATCTTTGTCCCCAACCAAAAGGCTTGAGTTGCTAAAGTATCAAAAAGAATTTGTCACAGATTGGTGGTGTTTCAGGGGACAGAGTTATCAAAGTGATGCTGTGACTCAAATAATGAATTTATTAATTTGGTTGATGGCTCACATTTGATCATCCTGTTTTAGAGAAATATTAGTTATTTTTAGAAAGCAGTTCTAAAATGTAAGGGCTTAATCTTTATAAAACCTCTACAAACATTTTTAGGATATATCAATTCAAGGAGTGAAAGAGGTGAGAATCTGGAAAGACAGAGAATGAACAGGAGTGATGTTAATTGTTCCAAGTGCTCTTAGTACTATCTGGTCCTCTTATCTATAAAGGAAAAAAAACACACAAACCTTTCCTCATATTTAATGCCCAGGCATGTGCATGTGCAATAATACTACCAAAAGCAAGTATTACTTCCTCTAAGAGATGCAAAATATTTATGATATATTCTGAAATCATCGCATGACCTCTATGGAGGAGAAGGAGCCAGACAAAGGATCTTGGAAAAACTCAATGGAGATCCACTAATGAAAAATGTCTAACCGCAGCAAAGTAGAATTTATTTGTCTGTTTAGAAATGTTTGAAATTGGTACTCTTGGCTAACTTTGATTTACCTGCATTTGAAAGAAAGCAAGTTCTGTTTTTAAATTAGAAAGCTTTAGTTGGAAGAAGTCAGGCTTAGTAGCTGCTGGAAATGCTTTCCAATGAATCAGCGGAGCTATATTTAAATTTTAGGATTTTATATCCCAGACATGAAGTGAACCAATTCTGATTAATGAAAAACAAACAGGAAAGAACACTGCAATTCTGAAAATCCCAAGACTATAATAAGAGCAACTGTCATCATTTGTCCAGGACTCTACAGTTTATGAAGCTCTTTTCACACACTTGGTTTCCTTTTGTCCTTACAACAACACTGTGAGGTAGAGCTTATCAATTCTGTTTCTACAGCCAAGGAAACCAAAGCTTTATATATTTAAGTAATTCCCTAAGTCATGCTTTTAAAAATGGAGTCCAGGCAAAGGGCAGAACAGTTTTTCCTTTCCACTCACCCTATTCCTCTCTACTTTGAAACTATAAGATGGGTAAGAGATCAAAAGTAAAGACAAAGTCAATTTTAAATAATGGGGTGGGAGAGATTCTATATCCTGAGTCATTCTTCAGGACGACTATGAATTTAGATCCCCCAGACATGAAGATAACAGTTCCATTAATACTCAGTATAGCAGAGGCCATCTTATAACACTGGTTTAATATGTTTACCATGTTGAGAGAGTCTACAAAGTACCTTAGGTTATCCTTTCTTGTGCTTCTGGAAAAACACGTGGCATTCCTCATACAAAATTGTCTTGAAAACCACTTTGTAGTGGGAAGCATTTCTTCATTTTCTGCATGTTAGTAATAATGCTTTTCACAGCCAATAAACCATGAGGTGCTAAAGGAGGGCACTGTCAGTTCTAAAGTTACTGCTTCAAAATTTAAGATAATATATAGCTTCTAAGAGAACTTTCCCGTTTTCATTCTGTACTGGATACCTCCTCTTCAGCATGCCACAGGCACTCATTCCTTCTTCAAGGCACCCATCTCCAGGCCACCAGTAGAGATTGCATTTTCTGATGCCTCAATTGACTTTATTGGCTGAAAATATAATTTCTCTGAAGTCTCTCCAAATTCTTTTAAAACACTAAGGCTGACAATGGACTAAATTTGATCAGTAATGGTGCCCCTAAATTACATGACCTTTAAATAAATCAAGACTTAGTTATGCCAAAAATTAAAATTAAAAAAGAAAAAAAAGGAACCCATAACAAAATACAAAGCCAAGGGTAGCTGGGATTTTCCTTTTAGAAAAAAACAAACAAACTTTCCTTATATTTCTTGAGAACTAGGCCTGAAAATTTTAGAGTAGTGTGTTTTCATTAAGTTTGTATATAAAATAATTCATAACTCTTGATCACAGCCATGTGTAAATGCATCTGGAAACAGTCTTATACACGATGGGTTATTTTATGCTTATCTCATAAGTTCATTTGTTCTCATGATTTCTAGCTGCATTCAGCTAACTGTTCAAAAAGTCAGTTCAAAAGTCTGGCCGCATGAACGCGCGGTTCAGGTCGAAACAGGAATGAATTTGATGGACTTGGAAATTTTAGGAGAGCCCTTCCAGGTACCCAAACTATTTGTTGGGCTTCGGTTGTTAGTGTAAGAAGTCTGTCTCCTGCTCACGCTGTCAGTATCTTCTTTGTTGAATTTTTGCTTCATGTTTCGGCAGCACGGAAAACTTTGGATACAGTCTTGCAGGAGATGGCCGCTAAAAAACATGTATATCCAAGGATTGCAGCAGCTATTCAAGGAAGCCAGCAATGCAGTGATGGTAATGGCAGGATTTTCTGAATCTGTATGAAAAACATAAGGCGGAATTATTTAAATAGTCAAATTCAAGTACCTGAGCAATGGATAAAATCATTTCTTCTAGTGAGTAATGAAAGAGGAAAATAATTTGTGGTTTAGTATAGAAAATGAACTATTTTATTTGTTGACTAGAGAAATGGGTGATATACAAGTTGGCTTGGCTGTAAAACATTTTCCTAAGCCAGAAGTCTTGAAATTAATTCAAATATCTTTAAAACTGCTGTTAAATATTTAAATAGAATGAGCAAAAACCACAAGAAGGTTAAACGCAGATTAATATAATTAAATCGCTTGTTTTAAAAAAATCTTTGAGTTCTTTACACTAGCACTAGCATAATTCCTTGGACACAGCATTTACAGAATGATTACAACTTCAATGAAATTTCAGGAGTTTACAACCACATATACCAAATTGGATTCATCCTAATAAGTCAGGCAAAAATATAACATTATGGACCATGCCTAGTGGTTTAAGAGTTTTGATATTAAACATAATCTTATAATATGAAAACTGTACAGAAGGGGACAACTGAAACAGGTCCCTATAAGATTCGTTTAGCAGTTTTCATTTCATTGGTTAGAAATTTGGTATGATTTAAAAAGAAAACCATCTTTGATTTTAGTTTAAAGAATTAAATTATATTAAGAATAGCTGAAATAGGAAATTCCAACTGGAGTTTGAAATATTTTGTTATCTAGCACTGGTCATACTGTGTAAATATTATAATCATTCACATTAGAATTATTGCACTGAAAATACAAATTTTCTAGAAATAATAATAAGGCAGCATTATTTTCCCTTGATTATTAAATATAAACTTGGGTCTTTTCAGTCTTTTTACACCAGAATTAGTTATTCAACTGTATTCTGGCCTTGTAAAATGCTGCTATTCAAGGTGATCAAAATCAAGAAGAAAGTGAAATCAACATACCCATGCACAAAGGAATAAATTGTTAGTAATCATGCCTAAATCCTGATAAAGTAGTAATTACACTTTTTAAAATTTCATTGGTAATATTAGGAGGCTGCTAAGATAAAGCAAGATAGGAAATGGTAAGCCAAAAAAAAAAAAAAAAGCAAGAGTGTTTATGTTGTATTTTTCATAATCTGTAATAAATGTTATAGCCATGCAAAAATTTTAAAATTCACTCACATCTTTTACTTGCAAATGTAACTTCCAAAGTATATCAATATATTCTCTACTCCATTCCCAAATAAAAAGAAACAGCCCTTCTCAAACACCTATTTTCCATCTACAGTTGTTGGCAGTAACATTCCTGTAACATATTTGATTTGAAAACATTTTCTTTTACTTAAAAGAAATTTTTTTTTTTCAAGATGCAATATTAAAGAATGCTTTTTTGGGTAAATTTCTGTGAAGTCAGTTTTTCTAGATTTGAAGGAATTAAAATCAAGCAATCCAGTAGATGTATAGAACATTCTCAGTATACTACTGTGCAGATTGTGTAGAGAGATGTATGGTCAAATTAATGCTGGAAGACTAGTGACTTTCTCTAACATATCTAGAGTTTATCAATGAATCTGCTTTGAAATAATGGAAAGTGTTAAAGTGATTGTAAAGAAAAATAAAAAAGATTATGATGAGAAATGGAACATTAACTAAATACCAAATTAGAATTCTTAAAAATCTTTCTCTGCTTTTCTCCAGAAAACTAGATCCACTTTTACATTTGTCCTTTTAAGCATTTTACACTTGGTACATTTTTGCAAAACTTAGGTTATTTGTAATACTTTTCAGAATTCTAAAGGAAAGCAGTTTTGACTGTAAAAATATTTCCTGAGTCCAATGGATTTGAAAAGCAGGGAATTAACAAGGCCAATGGCTAGTGATTTCACAAAAAGTCATTTTCCTGTTTGATAATTGTGTGGCTGACTCTAGGGCACATTTCCTGAATTTCTGGATTTCTGTGTTTTAAGATATTGCATATTACAAACACAGAAATTATTCCTGGGCCCGCCCCATTCAAATCTACTAAATCAGAATGTTTGGGGTGGAGGTCCCATCAATTTGCATATTTTCACAATTTCCCCAAGGTGATTTTTAAGTGCGCAGAAGTTTAAGAACTACTGCCCTAGAGGATATTATAAAACGAAATAATCCTTCTCTCTCCGTCTTTCACACACACCAAGTCCCACCCCTGCCCTTCCCCCCATTGTCCCGGCACCTACCGATCCAGACAAACTTCTCATCCCAGACCGACCACATCTGGACAATGAAAAAGGGCGCCCAGCACACGATGTAAGCCGTCACGATCACGAAAGTCATCTTCACCGTGCGGATCTTCGCGCGGGAAATGCTCTTCACGCTGCTGACACACGGCGCCAGCAAGAGCCCCTTGTGCAAGGCGCGGCTCGCGCCCTCGGTGCCGCCGTCTTTGCGCGACGCTGTCTTCCCGCGGATGTTGCGCCAGATGTGATAGCAGATGAAGCCGTAGCAGGTGCCCAGGATGACCACTGGCGCCACAAAGATGCCGCACGTCATCCAGGTCACATAGGCGCGGACCCCCCAGGGCTGGATGAAGGTTGCCCAGCAGTCGTACGTCTTGGTGACATTGTTCACCTCGATCATGGAGAAGATGAAATACTGCGGCGTGCTCAGCGCGAAGCTCAGCGCCCAGGCGGCCGCGATCATGAGGCGCGAGCGGCGCGCCGGCTGCTGAAGCGTCTTGAGCGGGTGGCACACGGCGATGTAGCGGTCGGCGGTCATGACCACCAGCATGTAGGCGGACGCGAACATGCCGAACACCTGCAGGTGCTTCACCACGCGGCACAGCCCGTCAGGCCCGCGGAAGCGGTAGGTGATGTCCCAGCACAGCTGTGGCAGCACCTGGAAGAAGGCGACGACCAGGTCTGCCAGGCTGAGGTGGCGGATGAAGAGGTGCATGCGGGACGTCTTGCGCGGCGTGCGGTGCAACGCCAGGAGCACGCAGCTGTTGCCCAGCACCGCCACCACGAAAGTCACGGCCAGCAGGGCTATCTCCACCTTGGCCAGCTCCTCGTTCCGCACGTCTTGCTCCGGGCTGCTGGCTTCCCCGGGGTCTTGCGCCTCCCGGCTCGTGTTGACGCCGTCGGCGGCCAGAGGCCACCACCTGCTGGAGTTCTCCGCGCGCCCCATGCCCGAGCCTTCGGCGAAATGCATAGTGTCCATCCCAGCGCGTTGGCCCGCTGGGCGCTCCCTGTTCTCGCCTCTGGCTCGGGTCTCTAGCCCGGAGCGAGCTTATCCTTCGCGCGCTCGCGGCTCCCTCGGCTCCTCTGTCGCTGGGCGTCACCGGGTGCCGCGTCCCTCCCGCCCACTGAACCGCGTCCTGCCAGGTGCTCCGAGCCCCTGAGAGCACTGCGCTTGGAACTCAATTATATACGCGGGGCTTGTGTTCCCCAGACGTACTCCTCTCGCCCTCGAGGCTGGAAACTGCTTGGTGCCTGCTTCCCCGTCTCTACTCCCCCGGGGTCTTGCCCCCCGCCCCTCCTTACGTCGGTGATTTGTCCTCTTTTCATCACGGCTGCAGGGGTGGGGCTGGGAGACTCGCGGATTGCTTAGCGTAATAGGCGGGACCGTGGAACTGTCCCGCTCTTCTCTTGCAAAAACTTGGTGAACTGGACGTGCCATGTCTTTTCTGGGCTCAGCACCATTTCCCGCGGGACTCCCTCCCTGGCCGCCTTGACCCCCGCAGTGCGTCAACAAATCGCTAAATATAGTACCTAAAAATCTCGGGTCTGCGGACAGGCACGCGCGCTCACGCACCTGCATTTGGTGCTTCTGCACAATCTTGATTTTTTCCTCCGCAGCGGGCTCACCCGGAGGCTTGCCAGTCTGTCTAATTTTATTCCTCGAGCACATTTGCTCCGGAAATTGCATTCCCTCAGCCCCTTCTTTGCAAGGTGACACCTGGAAGACTTTTTAAGTGTCTCCAGCCCCGCCCTGCTCTTTGTTACCCTGCCTATGTTTGCGGACGGGAAGGACGAACCCACTTGTCCCCACCGCGGTCCCCATGCTACTGTGCTTGCATCTAAACCCGAGAAAAGGAAGGTCTTTCTGATTTTACATTTTTCCCGTGGGGCCAGGGGACTTAGGAAGTTTTTTCTAAACTAGATTCCTAGGGTTCTCTCCAGAAAAAGTCTGATTCCCACAGCGGGAATAGCGGGAAGTGAGCCGCAGAGGTCCGTGGGGGCGTAGTCTGATTGATTACTAAGGAATCGCCGGAACTGCTCTTCGGGTGGACAGAGAGCAGCTGCTCGGCAGCGGCCACGCGGGGAGTGCTGTCCAGGGACTGGAGCGAGCAGCCGCCGGCCTCCTGCGCCGGGGCGGAGAACTAGGAAATCTCGAGGCAGGAAGGAGGCGCTCGGAAGGAAGAGGGAGACGACGACTAACCTACTAGTTAACTCTGGCCGACTGGAGCCCAGCCGCGGGGCTGAAGCCAGACAGAAAAACTGACTCCCACCGTCAGTCCGGCGTTTTAACCTTGGTAAAGACATACTTCGGAGGACAGCAAGGGGGAGCTGTTTTCAGGCTATTTTGTGAAGAAAGAAAAGGGAGGGGGGCAGAATTTAATAGGGCTATGTATCTATGTAGATACAGAAATACGACTTTGCTGGTCAGATCGTGTGTATTGAGGTTATGGTATAAATTTGATTGTCTCATAAAAATATCGTACTTGAAATGTAGACAAACCAAAAGATTGTCTGGATTTTGCAATTTCCAGTTGATTAACACACAACCCGCAAGGTTGTTGCCAATGTTGGCCCTGAAATCTGTTAATTCCAGTCCTTCGTCCGTGGAACTGTGTCTCAGTTTATACGTCTTAAACACAGTAATGAAAAGCACTGGCCTTACCTATTTACAAGGTTAGTATGAGGATCAAGTAAGACAGGGTCAGGGGGAGAATGCTCCGAAAATTGCAAGCTATGTTGCCTTTTGTCTGTTGCCATTGTCTCTTTGTTTTCAATTTAGCTAGGAAGCAAGATTAGAATGATTCAGAGATGCAAATAAGCAAAAGGGTTCCAGACTACCTGTCTGTAAAGATCCATTAAACATTTGGGAAATAGTTGCTAGCTCAGAGAGGTGACCTTTTAAGTCACAAATTATATCATTAGTTCTCATGAGAAATAACGTTGCTTGGCCCTGGTGTCCCTCCATGTTGCAAAAGAGGTCCATTGACTAGAACCGGCAGGTTTATTGCTTTTGGCCTATGCCCTTGAGCTATTAGGGGAGGGAGGGACCTGGGTGGCAGTCTACTGTACCAGGTTCCTTCACGTGTTCTTATTCCAGAGAGTGCTGGGGCTTCTCAGGAAATCATTCATCTATGTCAGATGTCCTCTAAACTACGTCTTCTGTGTCCTCTGATTCAATGATCAAAATATAATATATAAAAACAACCTGCTAGTTGCCATCTATGGTATAGTTGGAAGATATTTTATTCAGCGAAAAGCAGTACTGATTACTAATACATATCAAGCACCTGATTTCATAATATATGAAACATATATAGCACTTGTGCTGGGTGCCATGGGGCCTAGAAAGCAGGAAAAAATGTTCGTTGAAGATTCCAGAACTCAGCCCCTCTTTTAAAAACCCACATAGTTTAAAAATATCTCTGTCTTAATTTTATCGACTCTCCATTCAAAGGAAAAGCTGGACCACTGAAATGCAGACTCATTATTCATGAACCTCAGTGGATCTGCTTTCAGAATTACCCAGTAAAGGAACTGCAATCCAAAGTAAGAATACAGTCAACATTTTCTGTGGCATGCCGCGCTTTTTCTTCCCTTTTTTCTCAGTGGGTTTCATTTAACATATTTTTGGGGGTGGGGCAATGAACAGAGAAAGATGGAAAATGTATATCCATATCCTGAAATATCTTTCTCTTTCATTTGCCAGTCTTTCTTTTTCCCGCTTTACAATTCCAGATGTTTAAGAAGCATTTCGATTAATGGAAGAAGAGACCTCTTTCTCTTTTTAGCTGTTTGGTCTTGTTTTAATCTTTGAACTTGAAATTCGTCATCTGTAAAATCTTAGTATTAAAATGTAATTTATGTAGTTGCTACAAAGATTATATAAGCTGTTGTATATTAAGTTTCTGTCATATCATGGGTGCTCAAGACATTAAATCTCCCCCTTTTCAAATACATAATCCTCCCTATTACCTGTTATTTTGACATTAAAGTTTTTCCTTCCAATTAAGGCAGCAAAATCTTAAGCCATTTTCTATGCATTAGAAAATATTGATTGATTTTCTATGAGAAAGTGTTCTGTAGTCACTTAAATCTCATTCTCTCCTGGAGATTTACACATAAAAAATCTCTGAGAATTCTCAGGAAGAAACTTGCTTAATTTAGCTTATCAATTTTCCCTGAAGTTATTTGACCATGAAAGCCTCCCCCTTTTATTTTTCTCCATGAAACATGTTTCTCCTGTAACATGTCACAGGACAAGGGACACGGTTTGAGGGCACCAGGTAAAGGTACTTGGAGGTCTGAAACTCTCAGTAGTAACCACTAGTCAATTCAGAAAGTTGGGGGTTCGAGTCAAGTTTAACCTAGCACCAGGGGCAGGGAAACCCAAGAGACTTCTGGGTTACATTTAGTTTATCAGATTACTTTGTGTACTTTTCATAGCTGCTATTAAAAATTTTCCACATCCTCGCCTTAAGTTGTCAGTTTCCTCTTCTTACTGAGATAATGGAAGGAATGAGGTATAATGTATAAGCAGCCATTTTTCTGTTGGTCGCCCACATGGATTCCTGCTTCAGTTTTAAATTAAGAGCACTATAGTTACAAGAGTGTGGTTTAGTGTGTATGCCATTGCTTCTAAAAAATCGGCATATGTTTTTACACACCACTGTGCTAGGTCCTGTGCTGGTACAAAGAAGTATAGAATAATGACTGCCATTAATAAGTACTTCACCTATGCCAAGCATTGTCATAAGTGCTTTACAAGTATTATGTCACTTAATTCCCCTCCAAAACCCTTTCCTTTCAGGAATGTACTGTTATTATTTCATTTTACGTTTGAGGACACAGAGACACAGAGAGTATAAATAACCAACCCCCGGGGACACAACTGATAAGTGATAGAACAAGGATCTGAACAGAAGCAATTGATTCTATCAGAGTTTACAGTCCTAACCACTACACTGCACTGTCACCTGTGAACCCCAGAACAACCCCAGAACAAATTCTGGATCTTACAGACTTATCAGTGAGACACTTGATTGATTGTTTAACATTCCGTCTATGTATGACGTTCTTTTAAGACTAGGGGATTCTGTAGGATCCGCATTGGTTATCATATATCTTTGGTTCCTTCTTAGGTAAACCAAGGAAAGTACTATAGTAATACTAATAATTAATAATAATAATGACAGTGTAGCACTTACCAATACAAATTAGGCTCTTATTTCATGAACTAAGTGCTTTAAATTCATTATCCCATTTAATCTTTAAAATAACTGCATATAGGGGCACATTTATTATTATTCCACTTTATAGATGGATAAACAAGGGTTAGAGAGGTTAAGCAACTTAACCAAAATTGCAAGGTTCCAAGTGGCTGAGCCAGGAGTCTAACCTAGGTCTTTTTGAAACCAAGGGCTAGGTTCTAACCTCTGTACCCTACTGCTTCCCACACATTTTCAGAATGAAATAACAAATTTTGTAATAGGAACTTATTTTTGAGTGTTGAAGTAATTTAGAATTCAGAAGGTTATTGGTTACTGTGTGAATTAGGAAAGAGTTCCTGGGGAAGACAACTTCTGAGCATTTAAACCTCCATAGTATCTCACTGAAAATGAGAAGAGTGTCAGCATTTATAATTGGAAGGGACTTAAATGGTAATAGGTTATAACCATTTAAGTCCATCCTGGACTGGTAAGTGGATGTTTGATTTTAAAGGTTATCCAGTGGGTGAGCTTCTTTAACACACACACAACCACACACACACACACAATGCACACACAATGTACACCCATATACGGGCTTCTAAAATGTGCTGTGTGTGAAGCAAGGAGAAAAATCAGGTGTTCACTATAGTAGTATTCACTCTATAGGGTAAAATTAAAAATGAGAACAGTGTTTGGTGTTAAATTTAAGGAGTATTATTTTTTGTGATAAAACGGGCTTGTGTGTACAAGTCCAGAGCTATGGCATTAGAAGCGGCCATGTTAAACAAAACCTTAAACTTCCTGATGTTTGTTGATGAGAACTTAGAATTTCATCACTTATGTAGAACAAAAAAGCATTCTTAAGTCAGCCCATAAAGCATTAATAGAAAAATTCCTCCGAAGGAAAAGCTTTTTAAATTCAGTATTATTTATATGTTCAAAAGTCAGTTTGCATCTAAAAATTTAGATGATTGATGGTGAGGTCAATTAAATAAAAGACTTTTGCTCCTAATGAATTAATATTTATTTTGAGTACTATGCATTTTCATAGTTCAGCATCTTTGATATTCTGCCAGGAATTTAATAATTATCAAGATTCATTCTTTTAGCAAGCTGGCAACATTGAGTCTGCCTTGCATTCTTGAAGAGTGCTAGGAGATGTGATACTGTCTTTGTGTTGTTGTTGTTCATCTACTGTGAATACTCTTTTTGTAAAATAAACAAATGTGTTTTTTTTATACTTTGCTTCACCTTTCCTTTCTCCTCTATTATTGAGAGGAGTTAATTTTGAAGAAATATATTCCATTTCTTTTCTTTACTCCACATTTCCTGCCCTGCTTCTGTCTGCCATCTCATACACACTTGCCAGATGCTTCAAAGTTTTCTGAAAGTCTCTTCCTACCACGTGCAAGAATTGTGGTTAACGTGGAATTGCTACGTTTTATATTGTAAGAATTTATGCAGTTATAATTACCTGTTCACGACTAATTTATTAAGGGTGAAGGAGAAATGTTGCCTGAGTAGAGGTTAAGTCTATTTGGACAGTAACCTCAATGTATATGAGGGTATATCTAAATTCTCGTTTCTCCAGCTATATTTAAGGTATGGGTATAAAGTAGAATAGGCTTGAAATATGTGAGGCTTTACCTCAGTTTCTTGAACAGAATTTATCTGAAAATGTTCTCTGATCAGATTGTAAATCAGTAAGATGAAATAACTATAAAACCATGTTTTTGAAGTTCCTTCAATCAGATGAAAGTCTGATGTTCCTCATTCATGCCTACAGGGAACACACTATTAAAAAGAAAGAATTAATATGTAACTGATGTTCAGAAAAGGCTCTCATACTTTTCAGAATCTCTGTTTAACCTCATATTTGAATAGTAAGTCCATCTTCTCAACAGCTTAACTATTCCTTCAATGATCAGCTCTCTCACATCTGTACAGTATTTTAGAATTATGTGTTAAACACAGAAAATCCTGCCTGGATTTATTTTATAATGGGATGATAACTTGGCATAATAAGCCATAGAAAACTGGAGTGGGAAAATGTCTATGTACATTTCTAACATTATTTCTACTACGTTTACAAATCAAGGGGAAAGGGGAAAAAAGGAATATGTGTTCATTTATAATAATGGCTATCAATATATTTCAGTTCATTTTAATGTGGCTAATTTATGATTTTTCCCTTTTTGATTAATACTTCTCATGGCTTGTATAAGAAATACTTCCCAATCTCAAGACCATTAAAGATATTTTCCTCTACTAAAAGTTTAAAAGTTATGCCTATAACATTTAGGTCTTTAACCCACATGAAGTTGGTCCATATTTATAGTGGGAGTTAGGAATTTGCTCTCATTTTTTATTCTATATAGTTAACAATTGATACAGCATGACATTGAAAAAAATCTTCCCTTTCCCTGTTTCTCTGCAATGACAAAGCTCTGTCCAAAACAAGTTTCATATATGTATGAATTTTTCTGGATCTTTTTTCCTACACCAAATCCACACTGTCTTATTATTATAGTTTCATAGCAATTCTTGATATCTTTTTGGACAATTATCCCTTCTTTCTTTTTCTTCTTCTCCTTGTTTTTCAGGAAAGACTTGCAAATTGCCATTCTATGTACATTTTAGAATCAATATGTCACATCTTTCTGTAGAGCTGAGTCCTGACTCTCCATGGATCACTATGGTCATTATCTGTTATTAAGAATTTTCAATACATTGTAGTTTTTTTCTCATCAAATGTGGCATTGGCTATCCAACTGCCAAGCCGAAAACTTTTTTCAATGCAAAGTCCTGTGTACCACCTCCAGAGGGTCAGTGGATTTAGGGCAAAGAGCAGAACTCTCCATTTTTAACAAGTATACCCAGGTGATCTGTGGGTGATACTTTCAAAAACATTGAAATACTCTACAATACCTTTCAGAGCTCATCCTGTTTGAGTTATTAACAAAATATAATCCATTAGGTGACTATATGTCCTAGGTGTCATGCTACCAGATACATCTTCTCCCTAAAATGGGTGCTTCTTCAAAAAGAATATTTTCAAATGTTTTCTCTATTTTTCCTGGGAAACTGAAAAAAAATATACATGGAATGAAAAGAATATTGCCTCAAGATATTGTTTCTGATTTTCAATGAAATGTCTTAGCATTTCTGAGCATTCTGGCAAAAAATACATTTTTTTTATTCTTTTCCTGAAAGTAAATAAAAGATGAAATTTGGGGATAATAATGATTTCAGGGTGATTGTTCTACCTGTAAGTGATTTTTTTTCAACCTTACTATTTCAAGGCTAATTACATAACTTGTACCAAATTGGTGAAGTTAGCCCTATATAAAATCCTATTCTTAAGGATCCAGATAGAATAAATTTAGTAGTTCATGTATTTCCCTTCTTATTAACAAGAAAAGAATATTTTAGAATGAGCTTTCATAGAGACAGAGATTAACAGATGATTAAATTGATAAAACAACAGATAAAAACTTTTTTTACCATATTGACAAAAATTTTCAAGAGTGGATTGAAGGTATACTTTCAACATGCTGAAAAAAATTTGTCAACCTGATACTGTAATAAGCTAAATGATAATAAAAGCACAGTAAAGATGTTCTTGGGCATGCAAAGCCTTAGAGAGCTTACTATCCATGGTCTCTCCCCAAAAGAACTGTAAAGGACATACTTCAACAGAAAGAGAAGTAAACCCCAATGAACAGAAGACAGTAAATTTATTGAAGAAGTCAGTATATTTGAATGGTTATTATCTGTAAAACAATAAGTCTTATTTTTATGTGTTTAATATAAAAACTAAAATAATATCCCTGAAAACAAAAATAATTATAAGGATTGGGTTGTTCAGGTGACTGGGGTATAGTCATGTTTAGAAGGAGAGTAGAAATATAGAAAAATTTAGATGTTTTCCATGGTAGGCAAAGTTTCTAAAATGGCTCCATAACAATGTCCTGCTCTAATCCCTGGAACCTGTGAATATGATGAGTTATCACTCCTGTGATTGTATTACCTTGTATGGAGAGTTGACTTTAAGATAGGGAGAGTATCTGGGTAGGCCTGATATAATCACATGATCTAAATTCAAGAGCTTTCTCTGGCTAGCAGCAGAAGAGGAAATCAGAGAGAGTCAAAGCACAAAGGATCTTCAACGTGCTGCTGCTGACTTGAAAATGGAGTGGGTCTCATGAGAAAGAATGTGGGTGGTCCTAGGAGGTTGGCTACAGCCAGCAAGGATACAGTGATCTCAGTCCACAAAAGCAAGGAACTGAATTTGGCTAACAGCCAGAATGAGTTTGGAAGCAGATTCTTCCTTAGAGCCTCCGGATAAGAGCCCAGCTGGCCAAGACCTTGATTTTGCCCTTGTGAGATTCTAAACCAAGAACCTAGTTGAACCAAGTGGGACTTCTGACCTACAAAACGGCAAGCTAATAAATTTGTGTTGCTCTAACACTCTACATTTGTGGTAATGTGTTATTCAGTAATAGAAACTGATACTAATTAGAAATATTCATAGTTAAATATAAATTAAGAATATTTATAATTAAGTTAGAGACGTTTATAATTATGTAAGATACATAATTATAATTTTATAATTAATGTTTCAAACATTAAGGAAATCAATAAAAAAGAAATAAAATCTACAGCTTACAAGATAGCTGAAGTTAGGAAAGGAATGTAGTAAGCTTTATCAACACAGCATAATGGGAAGGAGAAAAATTTTGTAAAGTAAATGTAGGAGGTACAAAAATAAATAGAAACAGTAATAGAATTTAAGTAGTTTCTCAAAGCCTGTTACAAATTAAATATATTAAAAATAAATGATATAGAAAGCTAAATAACCTTTAAAAAGTTATAACTACTTGATATATATCAAACATATCTTAAAATAGAAAATATACTTTTTTTCAAATGACTATGAAATATTTACACAAAATAGAAATTATACATGCAACATTTTCTGATTAGAGTATAATGAAACCACATCTTAATAAAGAACCAGAAAGCCAAATAGCCTAACTAACTGGATTTAAGACAAAGTAAAACTGAACAAACAAATAAAAAAAAAATTCCCTCCTAATTGACTCTCAGATTAAAGAATATCCCAATCAAATTGCAGAGTATCTAGAAAATAATAATATTTTAAAAATAAATAAAATGGTATTCTTTTTATCATCATTTTATCAGAAAACTTGGTAAGAATGTTTTTTATGTCTTTATAATGGTCACTGAGAGAAACAATGGATGTGATATGAAAAAGAATGGACCTCTATCACATACCACTGGAGACTTCTGGCTACTGTCTAACCTTAACTTGCCATTTTTTGTGTCTATTTCGAGTAGCCAAAAATTTGTGTCCAGTACTTGTTTTTCACCTTATTTACCAGAATATTATAAGAGACCTAGTTCAAAATCTTTTGAATACCCATTTCTTTTCTAGAAAGAAAATGTCATTAGTCTCATTTGACTTCTTTCCAGTCGGCAAGTGTAGCAGTTTGGTATTACTGATGAATGCAAAAAGAAATATTGGATTATGTTTGTAAACTGATCTTTTCCTTTGGGCATATTAGATTGTATTGGATTCATAGGTTTCCTTCATTACATAATCATGTAAACCTCTTGTGCCAGTAGGGCATGGAGTCCCCACCCTTTGGTAGGTGGGAACTCACAGATAAAAGGTGTGGAAAAGGACAGAGGTGAGGGCTTTTAATGTTGGAGTTTTGATGTTGGAGTTTGATGCTAAAGCTGGAGCTGCAGAGAGAGAGAGACAGAGCTGTTCCCCTGATAATCTACTGCTGACCTTGTGAAGGAAAGAGAAGAGCTGAACCCAGAGGAACTCAGGAAGCCTGAACCCTCACAGACATTGGCAGCCATCTTGCTCCAACACGTGAAAATAGACTTTGGTGAGGGAAGTAACTTATGCTTTATGGCTTGGTATCTGTAAGCTCCTACCCCAAATATATACCCTTTATAAAGCTAACCAATTTCTGGTATTTTGCATCAGCACCCCTTTGGCTGACTAATACAGCATGTAACAGCTAGCTATCACAAATTCCTCTTTAAGGAGCTCAGAAACAATTCCTCTAGCAATCTACTGTATATATTTGTTTAATATGAATATCAAAGTCACTTTCTGTGGTTATGCTCTAAATGTTTCAAACTAAAATTTCCATTGTGTATCTCCAGTCTTATGGCCACTGTTGTTTTTCATGATTCCCCTAAAATCAATATCAACATTTCAGTCTTCTCATTCAATTTACAAGTGAGTGCCCACCACAGGTCAGTGACCCTGCGAAGAAGCAGTGATCCAAATAGATATTGTTCTTGCTCTCATGGAGATAATATTAGAGTGAAGATAAAGGGACAAGAATAATAATGACAAAGTTCTAATAACTGATCTGAGCGACATAAGTAGGGCACTCAGAATAAAATGATGGAGGGAGACCTACATGTGGCAGTAACAAGTTGCCATAAAATTCTTTCTAAGTGCCTGAACTGTTTCTATACTTATCCCATTGTAGACCAGAAATAAATAGTTTGCATACTGACCCTAGCCCTCAGACCAATTTTTTAAAAAACCATCCATATTGAGGTATAATTTACACACAATAAACTGCAATACTGAAAGTGTACAACTTAATGTCTTGACATACGTATATACCCATGAAACTTTTACCATGATCAAGATCATGAAAGTGTCACCCCAAAGATTTCTTGTGTCCGTTTGTAGTTCTGCTTACCACCCTGCCCAGCCCCTTCCAACCCTTGCTCCCACACATTTGTCTACTTACTCTTACTATAGAGTAGTTTGCACTTTCTAAAATTTTATATAAATGAACTGTGCAGTTTGTAATTGTTTTTGATCTGGCTTCTCTCACTCTGCATAATATTTGATGCTGCATGTATAAATAGTGTATTTCTTTTTACTGAGGTGTATTAGTCAACTGTATGGATATATCACACTTTGTTTATTCATATTTTTTTTAATTAGGGAAGTTTTAGTTCACACATGCATTTAATGCAGAGTTCCCATATACCCTCTTCACATATGGCGTCTTCCCTATTAACACTTCACTGTTAGTGTAGTACCTTTCTTGAGAGTAATGAAACACTATTATTATATTTAGACTATTAATTATAGTCCATGTTTTATATTAGGGCTTACTGTTTGTTTCATTCAATCTTATGGGTTTTTTTCCAAAACCTTTACTCTAGTAACACAAACATAACTTATATAACATAATTTCCCCTTTTAATCATATTAAATATATAATTCAGTGATGTTAATTACATTCACAATGTTGTGCTACCATCACCATCATCCATTATCAAAACTTTTATATCAACCCACAGAGAAAGTCTGTACCAATGAAGCATTAATTCATCATTCCCTACCCTCACCCCAGCTCCTGGTAACCTTTATTCTAATATCTCTGAATTTGCTTATTCTAATTATTTCATGTAAGATCATACAATATTTGTCTTATATCACAGAGCACAATATCTTCAATATTGGTTGCATGTGTGAGAACTTCCTTTTTATAGTTGCATAATGTTCCATAGTATGTATATGCCACCTTTTGTTTATCTACTCATCTGTTGATACATACTTTGGTTGTTTCCACATTTATGCTATTGAAAATAATGTTGCTATGAACATTGGCACACAAGTATCTGTTTGAGTTCCTGCTTTCAGTTCTTCTGAGTTTATACCTAGGAATAAAATATTTGGACATACGGAAATTCTATTTAACTTTTTATGAAACCACTAAACTGTTATCCAGTAATGTACGAGGGTTCTGTTTTCCCACTTTATTAATAACTCTTACATCCAAAGTTTCATCACAATTAGTTATGAGTGTCATGATTCTTATTTAAGAAATCATTGTCAAATTCAACATTATGAATAATTTCCCCTGTATTTCCTTCTAAGAGTTTTATAATTTTAGCTAAATTTAAGAATTTATTTTTTGTTCCATTTTGAGTTCATTTTGTTTATGATATAAAGCAAGGGCCCAACTTCATTCTTTTGCATGTGGATCCAGTTTTTCCAGTTCCATTTGTTAAGGAGATTGTTCTTTCATCATTGAACGGTCTTAGCACTCCTGTCAAAAGTCAGTTGGCCACAGATGTATGGGTTCATGTTAGGGATTGAGTCTTGTTCCCCATAAAAGCCATGTTCAGATCACAACCCCTGCTCCTATGGTTATGAATCCAGTTATAAATAGGACTTTTGAAGATGACGTTAGTTAGGGTGTGCTCAAACTGAAAGGGAGTGGGCCTTAATCCGATATGGCTGAAGACCTTATAAGCAAAGGAAATTGCACACAAGAAGCCATAGGGAGAAGCCAGAAACTGGAAGTCAATGGAACCCAGGAAAGAAAGGAGAGAAGGCCTCCAAGTACATTGCCCTGTGACGGAAAAGGAACCCCAAAGATTGCCAGCCAGCAATAAGATACCAACCTCAGGAGGAAGCAAGCTTACTAGCTTCTGAAAACTGTGAGCCAATAATTTCCTTTTGTTAAGCCAATTCATTGTGTAGTATTTATTTTAGCCGCCAGGAAACTAAAACAGTTCATTTATGGCATCTCAGTTCTATCGCATTTGTTTGTATGTCTATCCTTACACCAGTGACACACTGTTTTGTTGTAAGATTTGAGATTGGGAAGGGAAGTGTAAGTCTTCCAACTTTGTTCTTCTTTGTCTCTTTGGTTTTGGCTTCTGGCTTCCTTGAAATTTCATGTGAATTTTAAAATGGGTTTTTCCATTTCTGCAAAAATACTATTGGGATTTTGTTAAGGATTGTGTTGAATCTGTGGATCTGTTGGTACTATTGTCATCCTAGCATTAATACATCTTCCAATCTATGAAACAGACTATCTTTCCGTTTATTTAGGTCTTCTTTAATTTATTTCAGATATGTTTCATAATTTTCAGGGTACAATCTTGTGACTTGTTGGTTAAATGTATCCTTAAATATTTTCTTCTTTTTTATGTTATTTTTAATGATACTGGCTGAATGTCCTTTTTGGATAATTCACTACAAATGTATAGAAATATAACTTATTTTTGTCTGTTGATTTTGTATTCTGCAATTTTGATGAATTCTAACAAGGTTTTTGAGGGGTTGCAGATTCTTTTTGTTTTTTTTTTAGATATAAGCTCAAGTAATCTGTAAAGAGAGATATATTTATTTCTTCCTTTCCAATTTTAATGCTTTTTGTTTCTTTTTCTTGCCTAATGCTCTAACAGCTCAGCAGTTTTTGAGAAGAAAAGTAGTATGGAATTTTGGATATATTTTGATAATTACTGTTTTAGAGTTTGAAGGGAAAATAGAATCCCTAGTGTGAAAATGAGATAGATAACAGTGTGCAAACTAGTATTGATTTGATTTAATCTAGACATATATAAGCTGATTAAAAATAATAGTTATTATTTCTCTTATATCAACTCCAACATTTCCTTGCTTGGCAATTAGCCAAGTCCCTTGTCAACTTGTCATCATTTCTTCTTTCATCACTCCAGCACCTTTCACTGTTGTGTTCTGCTGTATCACACTGTTCATCCTTAGGTTATGCATTTTAACACTATTTTAACACTATGTAATCCCCCAGGCCACCTCATTTACTATTATAGCTTCAATCACAATTTATTTGTGAGAACCCCCAGATATGTATCTTCAGACCAGATTTTTTTTGGTCATCTTTAGTACTAACCTCATTATTTTATATCTCCATTTTTCTTGCAGAATTCTCAAATTGAACATCTTTGCAACTAACACCAACTTCCCCCAAGCCTCCTCTTCCTTCAATATTTGACCTCCCGTGTGTGGTACCACTCAGTGGCCCACTATCATGTATTCCTTGACTTCTCCCATTCCTCGATGCACTCAATCACCAGGTAATGTTAACACTGAATCCATCTAACTCTTTTCAGGTTGAGGCCTCAATGATCTTTTATCTGGAATATGTATCAAGTTAGCACAGCTTGGACATCACTCTTCAAACTTTCATTCCATCATCCATTTTTCAGGCACTATATCAATGACATCTTTCAAGAACTGAAGTTTTCAACAGGCCTGAGCTATTGTACTCTGTACTCTGTAGGGTGGTGGTATACCTCAGAATGGGGTTAAATGTGATTGGCAGGAACAGTGGGGAGTATTTATGTTTATCAAAGAGTCTTACGTTAAAAAGATGACATTGAGCTTTGGAGGAAACATTTTTAAGAATTTTATCCACAAAAGAAAAACAACAACAACAACAACAAAAGAATTTTATCCACAATTTGGTGATTTTTTTTTTCTATGAGAAGTATTTTGGGAGGCCCAAGGGAGAAATGCTTAATGTAAACTAGGTTTTGCAGTTATTTGTGTATTTTCAATGACATAAAGCTTCTATTTGGCTTGAAGATTTTGCATGAATCCCAATATCTTCCCTGAACTTTGGGCCTTAGGAACATGGTTTGACTTGAATGCAGAAGCATATCTGGTGTTGATTACAGAAGCAGGAGAGGGTTCAAATAGATTTAGAAGCATGTTTGTTCGGCTACTTGATCAGCCTTAGAAGTGATTTCTCTGGGGTGAGTCCACCTGATTGATGACTTTCAAAGTATGAATAATCACTGATTGGTTGGCTTTCAGAGGCATGTTTGCAGAAGTGAGTAGGCATTGAACAATTACACAGATTAAAACCACTTCTGGATTTGTTTCCATGGTTACAAAATTGTTATTGATCAATTAGAAATGCTTAAAATAACCACATCTGTGGTTATGTTTCCCTGCTATAGTACAATGTGATACAATAGTATACAATAGTATAGGACAATAGTTTTGCCTAGGAGTGTGGAGACATTTTTATTTTCACCTATGAAAGCATTTTCTCATATTCTATTGCTAATTGTTTATTAAATTTCCTGTCTTCTTCCCTGTGAGAACTCTGAATTCAGAAGCTGTTGCTCTCTTATAGATACATGTTTAGTATCCAACACAATGCCTGGCATACAATAGTTGTTCAATAAATACTTGTTGAATAAATAAATGAAAATTATCTATAGCAGAGTTTCTCAGCCTTGGCATTATGAACATTTTGGACCAGATAATTTTTGGTTTTGTGGCACATATTCTGTGCATTGTAGAGTGTCTAGCAGAATCCCTGACCTCTACCCACTAGATGCCAGTAATGTTCCCCAATTGTGACACCCAAGGATATCTCCAAATATTGCTAATTGTTCTCTGGTGTACAAAATCACCCCAAACTGAAAACCACTAGGTTACATGATGCAATCCTTGGGCTTTAGGAGATTTAAATATATAATTAGAAATCTTATTCTATTTTAATGTCTGAATCACCTTAATAACAAAGTACCAATTATGATTAGTAAAATTAAAGTGAGAATGTGTTTAAAATGGCCATAAAGTCCCTTCCAACATGGTTTGGAATGTTTGTTGTCACAGTGGAAACTAACTCCTTTGCTAGAAATTTACACAAAGAAAATGTTCTTTTTGACGACTTAGTACTTAGTATGGTATGTTCTGCTGTGTATATCATTTATTCACGCTTCCTTCACAGATAAATATTTAAGGAGTTATTATCATCCTCATTTTAACCAGTGAAAAAACTAAGGCTCACTGTTATTATGGGACTTGCCCAGGATTTATCTGTCCATGAAACTTGTGCCCTTTCTACTTCATAAGGCCCGCCTCTCTCTGAGGGCTCTGGATTCTCTTTCTCAGGAAAAGACAAACACTGTTCATTGGAACAGTCCTAGCTTCAAGCCCATCTCACACAAACCTTAAGCAAAAGGCTGCATACCTTCTATCCCACATGCCCAATACCCTCAATGGAAGTGTTACATTGCTAGAGAATAGATTGTAGAAGACATTTGGATAGCAGTATCATTCAGCATTTGACATTAAATAAAAATATTTGCTTATTAAATTGATTTTCTTTGATTTAAGAAAAAGCTAATATAACCAGTACCTTGGAGAATGAAATATGTGCTGATTCAATTTTTACATTTTCTATTGTTTATTATTGAAAATGATGTAAACTAGGAGAAAACATTAACGATTTTTCCTATGTTTTTGTCACTTTTTTTCCCCTATGAGCAGTGTTTTGAGAGGCTCAAAAGTGAATTGATATAAAAAAATTCTGCTGTGATTTATCTATTACCCAATGATAGACTATTTAGATTTTTTTTTCAGGATTTTAAATGTATCCCAGGAACTTCCTTGAGATTTGGGCCTTAGTTATTTGAGCATAATTAGCAGTATAATTAGAAAAATTGTGTACAACTTCCTGCTTGTGTAGCTATCTTGAAATTCAATTGAAGTAAAGGTATACCAAGAACAATATTTTATTAATAACAGATATTCTGATAAAACTTTCACTTTGTTAAAGGTACACGTAAAATGCTTCATGCTACTACAGAGTAGAGCATTCTAGAATTATTGTCACCTATCATTGATACCACCAGGGGCAATCTACTTAAAGCACTATTTTATTTAAATAAATTGCATTTACATAGGAATGCACAAGCCTCTATTTCTGTGTTTTTTATCCCACAAAGTTATTTCCCTTTTGTGTTAGAACTTTTGTTTTTTAGGAAAAAAAATCATGAAGCAAGACCTGAAAAGTAGCAGGCTGTGTGAATACTGGTCTAAAGACTAATGAGGATAAAGAAGAGTAATGACTAGTGCTTGTTTAGCATTTCATATTTCCAAAGCACTTCCCACACACATTTCCACATTTTATCCTCACAAAAATCCTGAGATAGATGGGTTTTCATGTAAAAATAGCTTGTATCTACACAGTTATTATCAAGCTTATTTTTTAAACTGAGATTCAAAATAGACACATAGTAAGGACTGAGACTGAAGGTAAGCACTTCTGATCCGTTTCCATGGCGATACCTGTGGAGGAAAGGCTCTATTTCATCTATTATTGTGGCAGCCAATGGTGTATATAGGATTCTGTGTGCCAGACACTGTGTTGGTGCTACAGTTAAACTTACCACATCTTTTAATTTTTAAAACACGTTGCAAGGCACATATTACTAGCTCCATGTTACAATTCTGGAAACGAAGGCTCAGTCACATAGTTAGTGATGTGCCCAAGATCATCGAACTTATAAACTACAAAGCACAAATTCACTTCCAGGTCAATCCAATACTAAAGCTTATTCTCATTGCTTTCCGAGCTCCTAGGAGAAGTTATCAATTATTAGCTAATATTATTTAATGCTTTTGTAGTCTGCTAAATTTTGTCTTGTCTAAATTTTGTTTTTTTTCCATTTAATATTGAATTACTTCTTATGAGTCTTTCATTTTATTCTCACCCTTAATAATTATTATTTTCATTATTTGTTAATGAATTAAGTAATTAAATAATTTTAATATTAACTTTTCTTTCTAGTTTTTATTTTGCTTTCTATGCAAAAGCAGCAGGAAGGAAATGTGGTGGGATGGACAGTAGTAACATGGTACAAGGAAACACTGCTGAATTTTGCATGTTGCTCCTGTACTGTGCTACTTTGCTGAATTCATTTATTAGTTCCCATAGCTTTCTGTGCATTTTTAAGGCTTTTTCTGCATATAGGATCATGCCACCGGCAAACAGGGAAAGCTTTACTTCTTCTTTTTCAATTTGGATGCTGTTTATTTATTTATATTGCCTAATTAGTCTAGCTAAAAATTCCAGTACAGTGTTGAATAACAGTAGTAGCAGTAGGCATCTTCGTCTTGTTCCTGACCTTAGAAGGAAAGTTGCCAGTCTTTCACCATTAAGTATAGTTAGCTGTTGGTTTTTCATAGATCCCTTTTAATATGTTGAGGAAGTTTCCTTCTATTCCTATTGTTCTAAGTGTTTTTATCAAGAAAGGATGCTGAAGTTTGTATTGTGCTTTTTCTGCATCAAATAAGATGACCATGCTTTTTTTAATGTGGTATATGACATTTATTAACTTTTTTACATTGAACCAACCTTGCATACCTGAGAAGAATAGCTCTTGATCATGATATACAATATTTGCTACTATTTTGTTGAAGCTTTTTTACATCTATATTCATAAGGAATATTGGCTGTAGTTTTCTTTCCTTTTGGTATCATTATATGGGTTTAGTATGAGGGTGATGTTGGCCTCATAGAATGAGTTAGGGAGTGTTCCCTCTTCAATTTTTTGGAAAACTTTCTGTAGTATAGGTTTTATTCTTCATGGAATATTTGGTAAAATTTGCCGGTGAGGCCCTCTGGATCTGGGCTTTTCTTTGTTGGAAGTTTTTGATTACTGTTTCAACCTCTTTATTAGTTATTGGTTTTTGAGATCTTCTATTTCTTCTTGTGGCAGTATAGATAGTTTGTATGTTTCTAGGGATATTTCCATTTGATTTAGGTTCTCCAATTTCTTGGTGTACAGCTGCACAAAATATCCTCTTATAGTCCTTTTTATTCCTGTGTGGTTGGTTGAAAGTTTTTATTTTCAGTTTTTATTTAGTTATTTGTGTCCTCTCCTTTTCTTTGTCAGTCTAGCTAAAGGTTTGCCAATTTTATTGATATTTTCATATTATTTTGCTTATGTTTTTGTTGGTTCAATTGTTTTTTTATTCTTTATCTCATTTATCTCCACTCTTATCTTTGTTATTTCCTTGCTTTGCTTGCTTTTGGTTTAGTTTGGTCTTCTTTTACGATAGCCTCTAGTTTAGATTAAGGCCTCTAATTCGAGATCTTTCTTCTTTTCTTCCCTCTCAGACTGCCTTTGCTGCATCTCATAAGTTTTTGCTATGTTGTGTTTTCCTTTTCATTCTCTTCAAGATATTCCCTAATACCTTGAGTTTTCTTCTTTAACCCATTCATTTTTTAAGAGTATGTTGTTTAATTTCCTTATATTTGTGAATTTTCCTGTTCATCCTCTGTTATTGATTTCTAGCTTCATTCCATTTGTGGTCAGAGATATAGTGTAAGATTTCAATAATTTTGAATTTTTTGAGACTTGCTTTGTGACCTAATAGATGATCTATCCTGGATAATGATCCATGTGCAATAGAGATGAATGTGTATTCCTCTGCTGTTGAGTGAAGATACATATATCTGTTAGGTGTAGTTGGTTTATATATTGTTCAAGTCTTCTTTTTCCTTATTGATCTTCTGTCTAGATGTTCTATACACTATTGAAAGTGGTGTATTGAACTCTTCTACTATTAATGTAGAACCATCTTTTTCTCCCTTCATATCTGTTAACATTTGCTTCATATATTTTGCAGCTCTGCTGTTAGATGCATATATATTTATATTATTATGACCCCTATATCAGTAAATTTTGACCCTTTTTTGCCCCCCATAACAAGTTTTTTTCTTGCAGCACCCTCTCCTGGTCCTTGTCATTGAGCAATATGATTACTGTGTGTCTGGGCATGGTTCTCTTTGAATGTATCCTTTTAGGGTTTGTTGGACTTCCCGAATGTGCATATTCATGTGTTTCATTAATTTTGGGATGTTTTCTGCCACTGTTCTTCTGCCCTTCTCTCTCTTTCTTCTCCTCCTATAACTCCCATAATGTGTATATTGAGTATACTTGATGGTGTCCCATGGGTCTCTAAACTGTTCATTTTTTTTTTTTCCTTTCTATTCCTCTGCCTGAATCATTTCAGTGGTATTGCCTTTGAGTTCATTGATTCTTTCTTCTGTCACCTCCAATCTGCTGTTGAAACTGTCTAGGGAATTTTCTATTTCAGTTATTTTATTCTTCAATTACAGTGTTTCTCTGGCAAGTTTCCCATATTGTTCATTCATCCTTTAGTTCTTCCTCCTTGTTTTTCTTTATCATCTTGAGCATATTGAGGATCATTATTAAGTCTCTTTTCAGGAAGTCCAAATTTGGTCCTTTTCATTGATAGTTTCTGGATTTTTATCTTAATCCTTTGGATGGGCCATCATTTCCTGTCTTGCGATCTTTTGTTACACACTGTACATTTTAGTATCTTAGTGTGTTAACTCTGGGATTTAATTCCTAGGCCGTCCCTTATGTATTTATCCAGCTACTGACATGACAGGTTTTTTAAAATGCTAAGAGCTAATAAAAAAAAAAAAAAACCTAGGCAAAAAGCACCTTTCATTCTCTTTGTATATTGCCTCTTCTTTGACTTGTGGTCTCCTTCAGGGCTTAGCTCTCCTATCAAGCAAATCAGCCTGAGGCAAATGGGAAGTGCAGAGCCCTTTCTGTCTTTTCTGAGTCTGAGTGGAGCCTGAGCCAGGAGCAGGGAACCTGCATCTTCCACTTGGCCTGTTCTGTCTGGAAGCCTCAGAAATTCCCAGTTTATACTCCACAGGAGTTTGAGTGAATGCCCTTTACTCTCTTTGGAGCAGATATCCTCCCCATTCTTTGTGCTCTTTCAAGTAACCTAGTGCAGGTAGTCCTTTGCCCCTAGCCATTTCAACTTGTTTCTTACACAGTCCCACCTATCTGTGGGTGGTTTCTCTGCTTTCAGTGCAAACTCTGGAAAGAGATACCTTCCCTGGCTCAGTCTCTAACTTCCACCAATTATATTGGCACTAACATACATACACTCCAGTAGGTACACAGGGGCCACTCTGCTCCTTCTGTAACAGGGCCAAGGACCCACAATAGCTAGCCCCACCTTGAGTTGTGGAGGAGGTATGGCAAGTGTCAGCAAGTACACCAGGGGCTTTTTCTTTGGCTTTTATTTTTAAATAGATTTTTTTTAAAAAAGATAAATAGATCATACAGAATTTTACGTTAAAAAATATAAGAGGATCCCATATACCTCCACTCCACACCCTCCCCACTCCTCCCACATCACCAAATTCTTTCATCAGTGTGGCACATTCTTTGTGTTTGACAAGTACATTTTGGAGCACTGCTGCATAGCATGGATTATAGTTTACATTTTAGTTTACACTCTCTCCCACTCCATTCAGTGGGTTATGGCAGGATATATGATGTCCTGCATCTGTCCCTGCAATATCATTCAGGACAACTCCAAGTCCCGAAAATGCCCCCATATCACTCTTCTTCCCTCTCCCTGCCCTCAGGAGCTCCCATGGCCACTGTCTCCATATCAGTGATACAGTTTCTTCCATTGCTAGAGTCACAATAAATCTATGGTAGAATACCAGTAAGTCCACTCTAATTCATATTTTATTCCTCCATTCTGAGGACCCTGGGATTGTGATGCTCACTCTGCCTCTAACTTGAGAAGGGGCTTAGATCCCACATGGCTTATGGATTCTTCTTTGGCGTTTGAAGCTTCGTTTTCTTATTTCGTCACTTGCTGTATTAACGCAACTCTTTAAGCATTTTCTGTAGTTTTGAGGAAGGTTACTGTACTGAAGATTCCTTTGCCACCTTTGCCCCACGGGGATTGGAACAGGGGCTGCCCTCAGAGCGGGTGCCAGTGATATGAAGTAGTTGATCAGAGGTAGAGATCTGGGATCAGGCCACACATCCCCAGAGTTTGAGGGACTAGTTCTTTATGTCCCACCCTGATGCCAGCAAGCTTAATCAGGAGCTGGAGCTCCAGTCCCCACTGCTGCTGGTCATGAAACTGGGGGAGGAGGATGGTAGCCCCTGCTGGGAGGGTGAAACTCACCAGTCTTTATCACGCTTTGTTAATACCAGCCTCTTCCTTCTGCTCCTTCCTGGGTGCTGCATAGTGTTCCACTAGCTGCTTGAGTTTCAGAGTAGTTGATTCCAATAGTTCCTGCCAGTTCAATAGTTGTTTTGGTGGAAAGATGGATGTTGGAGCTTCCTACTCTGCCACAATCCTCACTATTTTAATTTGCTCACAGATTCTGTGGAACAGGAATTAAGAGAAGGAAAAGTGGGAACAGTTTGTTTCTTTTCCACAATGTCCAGAATGGCAGCTGAGAACTCTCTAAGGCTGGTTGTGTTTGATGGCTGGGGGCCAGAATCATCTGAAAATTCACTCACTCACATTTTGGGGATTGAGACTATTCATTGGAAGGGGCCTCAGATGCAGCAGGTGACTGGACGTGGCTTCTCTATGCAACCACTTAAGCTTCCTCACAGTATAGCACTTGGTTGCAAAGACAAGTATCCCAAGAAAACTAGGGAGAAGGTTTATTGCTTTTTATAGCCTAGCCCCAGAAACCACATTATGTCACTTGTAACATGGTCACAAGTCCTTCCAGATTCAAGATTAACTACCATGTCTGGATGGGAGGAACATCAAAGATGAGCATAAGGGACAGGAGATATTGTGGCTATCTTTGGAAATGCATTGTGCCTCACCTCCCTCACATCTAAAATATACTAATCCCCTCCCCCAAGACCTCAAGTCTTATTCCATTATGGCATCAGAATGAAATTCAGGATTTGTCATCTGTATTAGGTCCTGGTGTGGCTGAATCTCCTTAGGTGTTGTTCCTTGGGTATGGTTTCTTTATTTAAAGATCAGTGAATTAAAGGGAAAAGTTATCTGAATCTCCATGCCTCCATGCTCCCCAAACATACAATGGTGTCAAAGGCATATTATAACCACCACAGACATTTCTTTACTAAAGGGGGGACATGGAGGGCAAGTAATAGCCATTAGCTCATAGCAATCTGAATTCAGCCAGGCACGTGCCGTCAATTCCTTGATTAGGGCTTAGTCTTACTGGCGAGAAGTTAATCTCCATGGCTCTTGACTTCAACATCTAGGCCTTTTTTTCTGCACTTTGAATCATCCTTCCTTTTCCATTAAAAGGAGCCTATGCTTATACCTGTAGTTTTCTTACCTGTTTCTGCCCTAATAGTTTAGGGATCCAAAGGCTTCCCTTCATTTTGCATAGTCTCTTTCCCTTTCCCTTTTAAATCAAGTTTATATCATTTATTTGTGAGGTTTTTTCAATTATTAATTTATAATTTATTCCTTGAGACAAATATCACCACATACACAGATCACTTTGGGATAAGCTTTTCTTTACCTTAATACTCTTAATGTTTCTTAGAAACCCAATTGTTTAATGAAAATCTATGAGGCATGTGCTTAAGACATTTAGAAGGCCTTCTGTCTCTTTTTTTCAAATGATTCTAAAACCACCTTAAATCTTTCTGAGGTCTTTTTCTGGATTTTATCCTTTCTCTGATGCCTTTTCCTAATCTAATAACAATTTAAAGTCTGGAGAGGCCAGGGATGAGAAACGATTTTAATTTTGAATGCAGCAAGTCGTGGCTCCTTTACATTCTTTATCTCCTCTCCCTCATCTCACCTTTTAACATAGGCACCAAGAAGGAACCAGGATTCATTTTCAGTATTTTGCCTGGAAACTCCCTTAGCTATGTCATCACGTTTACTAGGCACATTTCTTATTTTTCGTGTTACCCTAGGGACCGGTGTTGCCAAACTTTCTGCTATGATGTAAAGGATTCCCTTTCCTCAAATTCCCAGTAACATTTCCCTGAATTTCATTTCCAGCCCTCACTGACAGCCGCCTTTCAGCATTTCAGGCTGTCATTGACACTCTTCTCAGGGCTTTTCTAGCTATTATTTTTTTGAAGATTTATTTTATTTTTTTCTCCCACCCCTCATTGTTTGTGCTTGCTGTCTGCTCTTTGTGTGCTCATCTTCTTTTTAGGAGGCACTGGAAACTAAACCTGAGACCTCCCAGGTGGAAGGGAGGCCCCTAACGGCCCAAGCCACCTCTGCTCCCTTTCCTAGCTTTTACCCGATACTTCTCAAACCAGAACCTCAGCTCCCAGGTGCCAAATATTTACTGGTTACTATTGCTACATAACAAACCATCCTAGATTTAGTGGTGTAAAACAACAACCATTTTGTTATATTCACACATTTTATTGTTCAAGAATTTTGGAGAGGTCTTGACAAGGATGGCTTGTCTCTACTTCATGGTGTTTGGGGTCTTAGCAAGGAAAACTCAAAGGCTGGGAATGACTGAAGACTGGAGTCTAGAATCATCTGAAGCTTGCTTACTCACCCAGTTTGGTGGCTTGTTCCAAGAATAAATGTCCCAAGAGAATCAAACAGTAACTACATTGCCTTTTATGAACTTGTCTCAGAAATCACATAACAGCCCTCCTGCTATATCGCAAGCCCATCAAACCAACTTTGGAAAATGCATTCTCCCAGACTAGATTTACCTTATATTGCCTTGACCAATCACTTAATGAAGAAGCCTTTGGATATAGGATAACCTTATCGATACCATACTATATGCAGAAATGAAAGATAGACTGGAAGTACTATCTGAGAATTGAACCCTCGTGTATCATCTCCAGGCCTTCACAAGAAACCAATTGCTATTGAACCTCTTGACAAACATTTACAGAAGAAGACATAGTGGAAAATCAGTAGTTAGGGTTCCATTAACTCCCTATTTAAATTGGTCTGACTCAAAGAAATTTGTTTCTGATTTGGTTTACATTTCCTTTCTAGGAACATTTTGGAATGTAGAGCAGCAATCCTTCCTAAAGATGACACCTTGGAATATAGTTAATTAGAACTGGCCCTCTGATAAGCAGCTTCTTTATAAATCACCTCCTGCACTTAGGAGGCCCTATCCTAGTCACTGTCAATTTGAGGATCCTCATATTTCATATGCTTTATTTGTGTGTAATATTAATATACAATATGTATTTTTTCATTTTACAATCTCATGGTACTCTTTATTTCCCAGTTTTATGTTTTTTGGAAGTAATCTGCTTATTTCTTTGATGCTTCCCTGGCTGACAAAATTTCAAGTATGCCCTTAGGTTCTATATTAAGTAATACAATCCCAAATGTATTTTCAGTTTTTCATGAAATTTTGCCCAGCTATTTTTGCAGCTAGAGGTGTGATTTCCCCTAAAAGCATGAAAAAAAAAAAACCCTCTACTTCATGGAAGAGATTTTCATAAGACAAACCATACTAGTTAGCTTAGGCTCCCTTAAACTGTTGGGTCTCTAAAAATGGTGAGTAAGTTTTGGTCCCTTTGAGAAAGTTTTCTTAAGCATAGGGAGGAGTTACAGTTGAATTTCTCCAAATCTATGTTTATCCTCTAATTGGGGAAAAACAGAACATTACTTTGGGAATATTTGAATTTCTGAAGAGTACAATTGATCAACCTTCAGGGCTTAAGTAGTGATGATAACTCTTAATTTATGGAGGATACATCCTTGGGAGCTTCAACTCAATAAAACTTCTTGCTTCTCCACAATACCTGACACACCATTGCACAAACTCATTGATGTCATTTCTCACCTAGCTCTGTGAAATAGCACTTCTCCCAAGTCACCTCCTAAGTAAGTCCTTCAGTCCTGAAGTTGAGATTGCCTGACTCATTTCCTGACTCCACTTTCTCTGGTGATAAGTTATTAGCATCTTCGACCTTCAAGTACCATTGCTGATAATTTACAATATCTGCCTATTTCAAGTATAGCCTAGATGAGAGATTTCAAATAGGTGGTACCCATGATGTCACACATCTTTCCGCTCCTGTGCCCACAACACACACTGCTGCTGGATCAGTGTACTTTTTCCAGCTGACTCCAGACCAAGCACCCAAAGAAAAGACTATGAATTATTTAGAGATGGCACTCAACATGATTCCTGTTTGCCAAACCAAGCCAAGATTATGCTATATTTTGAACAGCATGAACTTGACATGCCAAATTGATGCTGAGCTGTCTAACCCAGCAGTTACAGTTTTAAATGACCTGAAGTTTCATACTATGTCTAAAGGTTTGACTTACTCTTTTTGGTCAACTTTAGAACACAGTCACACAACTTCCTAGCTCATCTGTTAGTAGGTCATTGCTTTTGGTTCTGCACAGGTTCCCTAATAAATTATATATAATTTACCTTATACTTGTAGCTGTCAAATTTGGGTCTATGTTGATGCTTAGGTTCCTGGTACCATTTGGATGGACTTTTAAATTTTATTGGCTATGATTACTCTTGTCAGAGTCATTATTTCTGGAGGACTTGAAAGGCAAGGTTGGTAGTTCAAATGACCAAGCTTTACGAGGAACTACTGAGGAATGAGAGAATTAATCATCATTTGGTAAGCCATTCTTACAGGGACAGATGTGCTGTTTTAATAGAAATATACTTTTCCAAATAATTTAGAAACAGAATCTGAGAGAGCCTAATTGTGACCCAGGAACCACCTGAGGACAAATTTTACTTTTACTTCTGCTCTTTGAGTGATTATAAATTATACAGTAAAAATAATACATGGTATTCATGTACCATAAATAACAGGAGCTATAATTAGGGCTTTGCATATATTATCTTATTTAATCCTCACAAATCCATCAAGATGGGTTGACCACTATTTTACAAATGATGACCCAGGTTAATAAATTGGTTACTAAATTGTCCAAGAACACAGAGGCAGTAGCAGTAGCAGCCCTGTGAGGATTATGTTATCAGGGTTTCTCTCTCCTGATACTATGCGCTTAACCCCTCTACTAACTTGTCTTTCATAGAATAAGCCTTTCTATGTCTGCTTTCTTCTTTAGACTGGGTAGCCTGATGTAGGTACAAGGCAATTTTTTCTATACCATAATTCTTGATATGGTTGATAGAGTCCATTTTTCCTCATAATTGGACAGGACACAGGGAGCAGGAGGCTTCAGATTTCACTGGTAACTCTTTTCTGCCTGAGCATCTCTTGAAATTCTCTTTCCTGGTCTTTGAAGGAGATGCTTCCCCTTTCATCTCTTAACAGTTGTTGACAAATTAAAAACCATTTTATCTTTATTGTGTGGGCAAATTCAGACTTCACCTTCTTTTTCCTCCTGGTTTGACTTGGACAAGAAAAAAATATTTTTTTTTTTGGTGAGTTTAGTTATAAATTATAAAACTTATATCTTATATTAAATCTCCTATTGTCTTTGTAAAATTCCAGAATCAGGCTTCATGGCAGGATATACAGAGTGTGACAATTAGTTTTGGTAATAAGGATATATTCTGGGATGCAATCATCACATTATAAGATAGAACTATTACTTTTTGTGTTTGTTTTAATCAGTTAGTTAAAAACATAATTTATAAGCCCAGTGATGTGGCTTAGGGGGAATATGACTTTGGATAGCAAAAGCATCTGAATCATTGAAAGCAATATGACTAAAACTAAATTGCAGAGCCCAAAATAAAAAGTATTTTGAAATAAAACTGGCTATGAATAAATAAAAAAGTAAAGAGGATACATTTATTCCTGATATGTTTAAGATATTATAATTTACTTTTCAAATTTCACAACTGAACCAATACATATATATAAGAATACTTATAAGTTGTCACCATGCAAATGTAAAAAATATTTTTGTTGTGCATTTGTGATTTAAGTTTTGAAGTGCTGTGCTTATTGGAAGTGGCTTAAAATCAAGAAAGTAAATTGTGACATCATTTGAAAATAGCTCAATTGTATGAAACCTTTTAACAACCTTTGCTTTGTATTTTAAAGTATTTAAAACACATTATTTGATGTGAGTCTCAGAATCATCTGTGGATTAGAATATAATTTCTATCTTATATTGGATAATGTTTTCTGTCACAATGCTTAAGCCAAGTTTTACAATATGTGCCTTAAATTTTTTTCCTGGAAAAGGTTTTAATAATAAAATATCAAAATTTAGTAAATCATAAGAAGAATCATAGAAAACTAAGAAAAGCCAGAAGAAAGTTAGCCTTCTATTATCAATCTTATGGTACACATTCTATTATAAAATTGTAATTATATATCTATTTCCTGGGTCATCTTGTATGACATGTAAACTACATGAAAGAGACCATTTCTTAGTCATCTTTGTTTTTTTTAGGTTACAAATAAATTCTATTAAACATTTGAACAAATAATAGAATAAACATTTATTATTTCTTTCTTATTTTCACATCAAAGAAGCTGAAGGAGGAGGATTTTCTAAAAGTGGTAGTCATAATTTTCAAAAGCTAAAAGAGGCAAATAAAATAAGAATGGAAAAGATATTTAGTGGGATTTGACATATAAGAGAATGGCTAAATTAAAAAAAAATTTCTATGTATCCTCTGCCTTCCAGTTATTGATTAAATATTGGAATTCTTGTATCAAAACATTTTCCTTTGAGTTTCATAGGCCCAAACTTGGCAACGTAAAAATGCAATTGTGTCAGGTTTTAGGAAGTAAATAAATAAAGCTTTGATACAATGATACATTTTGTTTTCCATATATCTGACACTTGTTCTTTTGCTCAATTATTTATTTGTAATTATCTGTGGTTTCAATCTTAAAATGTGGTGGGCAGAAAATATCTCTAAGCTTTCTTGATCATCTCTCATAGTCTTTTCCTAGCTTCTCCCCACTATCTAGAAGGGTTCTTTTGAGGTGAGAAACTCTTCTTCAAGCTTATACTATGGAATTCTTTTCAATTTAGTGATCCAAGGCATGGTAAACTCTATTCTCTATAACAGCCAGGTTTTGCTTTTAAAATGAAAACTAAAGTTTTAGAATACCTAAAAACCTTATCTTTCAAGAGCCTGGCTTTTGCAAATCAAACGTTCTTTGAATTTTAGACGATTTATCTGCAAAGCTGAACAATGACTGCATTATTTCTGAATAGATTTGCATCTCTCCTCTCCTCCCATATTTCCTTCCTCATCCACATGAAGAGGAATATATTATGTTTTTACAGTAGGCAGAGAGCTGCTGGGCAACCTGGGAGAGCTAGGAGTTACTGAGAGTCAAAAATACATCAGACGCTATATTCAAGTTCTTTCACATACATAATTACAGTTCAAAATAGGAGGTAGTATTCATGCACTTTTCCTAATAGCTGTTTTAAATGTATTTCAAACATGATCTTTTTGAACTTTATGTGAAATAATATTTCTCTCTCATATTCAGAAATAATTGAGAGACAAGAGCAAGCGTCAGCTATGTGGAAAACAAATCATCATAGTGTTACCTCATGGAAGCGTGATGCCAGCAGAATGTAATCATCCTTATCCTACTGTAACTGCATAGAACATAGTTCGAGAATGACTACTTCTGCTGAAGTGAGAAAATTTAACCCAACTAATCCCAGGTAATGCAGTCAACTCTAGTTTAAAATTTAGGTTAGCTTACCATCCATCTTCAACCCTACCTGTGCCCCACATTCATTTCTCTTTTTCACTTCTGCTTGAGGTAATCTAATGTCTTCGGGGACTTATATGCTTTTATGGTATCAGAGGCAGTCCATCTGCCATGAACCCTTGCTGTCTTCAGCTCAGGAGTGGCAAAAACTGTCAGGAAGAATTGTCTAAGTATGAGGAAGTACTGGGTGTCCTTTCAATAGAGTGGTAGGCATTGCCATGGTATACACCTTTACTGACTTTCTATTTTTTTGTCTTCATTTTTTTTAATGTTACATTAAAAAAATATGAGGTCCCTATATATCCCCCACCCCCCTCACCCCACTCCTCCCATAACAAAAACCTCCTCCATCATCATGGGACATTCATTGCACTTGGTGAATACATCTCTGAGCACTGCTGCACCTCATGGTCAGTGGTCCACATTATAGTTTACACTCTCCCCCAGTTCACCCAGTGGGCCATGGGAGGACATACAATGTCCAGTAACTGTCCCTGCAGGACCACCCAGGATAACTACAAGTCCTGAAAATGCCCCCACATCACATCTCTTCTTTCCACTCCCTACCCTCAGCAGCTACCATGGCCACTTTCTCCATGTCAATGCTACATTTTCTTTGATTACTAATCACAATAGTTCATGAATAGAATATCAGTAAGACCACTCTAATCCATACTCTATTACTCCATCCTGTGGATCCTGGAATGGTTATGTCCACTCCACATCTATATCGAGAGGAGGCTTAGATTCCACATGGATGCTGGATGCAATTCTCCTGCTTTCAGTTGTAGGCACTCCTGGCTCCCTGGTGTGGTGGTTGACCTTCTTCACCTCCATGTTAGCTGGCTGGGATAAATACAATAAACCAGAGGGTAGGGGTTGCAAGTTTGTTGAGGCTCACGGCCTGGCTATCACATGAACAGTCCAGAGATTCAGGTCCCCTGAGTATACACTAACCCCCAGTGCCAACCACAGGTCCGGTAAAAGTAACAGGAGAGGCTTGTGAACAAAGATCACATCTGAGTCCAACTCCATCACACTCAGGAACACAAACTCCAAAGTAGGGAAAAGTTAACTTGTAGGAAACCGATAGTAATGCAAATGATTCTTCTTCATAGCAATGCTGATGACAAGATAACCCAAATATAACATTTTATTGTCTTATTGGATATTAATCCTTCTTACATCTATTAGCAAATTCATTTCATCATTCCTGACTGCATGTATATATATATGCAATTGTATATATATGAACAAATCTTAACATCTTACTGGGTCTCTCAATTAATAAGTTGCATAAAACTTGAGCATGTGTTCATTTTATATTTGCCTAAGAGTTATGATTTTATCTTTTAAAATTTTTAGTTTAGGAGTCCCATGTGGTCTTGGAGTCTGCCTCTCTCTTTGTTGTATCCCTTCCTGAGGTCCATAGTTGTTATAGCTGATCCTCTGTTCTGCCACCAGCACAACATGGTGATTGCTTTAGGATTGGCATGGGGAAGAAAAATGAAATGGTTTTCTCTTGCTGTGTTCCTCTCCTCTCTTGCTGGCACTGGTAATCCTCTTAGATTTACCCAGATCCATCATTTGTCACCAGCTTCACTGTACACTTTAGTCTTTGGGGGTCTCTGCCCTTCTTCATGAAGTTCATCTGCCCAGCCTCTTTCTCTAAGTGTTCAGCTACCTCTCTACCTCCTTGGACATGTGGGAACTTTTGTATCTCCTTCATGTTCATAGGGAGCCAAGCGGGGTGGTCTATCTCAGGTCTTCTCTGCCTATGCCTACTTTGATATCATGTATACTCTATTGCTACCAGTTTGAACAAAGAAGAAACTACAAGGCTTTGTCCTTCCAACATTCCAAACAGGAAGCAGGACAAGAACTTCTTATGCTTTTGCACTTCCAAATATATCTAAGCATTTCTATGGCCTCCTCCCTGTAGTTTCAATCTTAAAATGTGGTGGGCAGAAAACATACCTAACTTTTTTTTTAGGAGGTACTGGACATTGAACCCAGAACCTCTTACATGGGAATCACATGCTCAGTCACTGAGCTACACCTGCTCCACATATCAAGGCTTTCTTGATCCTCTCTCCTAACTACTCCCCACTATCTAGAAGAGTTTTTATGAAGTGGGAACTCTTTCTCAGTCTTATACTTTTCAGGTTGGTAACCCAAGGCATGGTAAACTCTATTCTCTAAATCAGCCAAGCTTTGCTTTTAAATTCAAACCAAAGTTTTGGAATACCTAAAAAACTTCTCTTTCAATCTCCCAACAGCCTAGCATTTGTAAATCAAATATTCTTTGAATTTTAGATGATTTATCTGTGATGGACTTGGTTCTATTTTAAGTTCAAAAATGAACAATGACTGTTTTATTTCTGGATAGATTTGCATCTTTCCACTCCTCCCCATATTTCCTTCCTCATCCACATAAAGAGCAATGTATGATGTTTTTACAATAGGAGGAGAGCTGCTGGGTAAACTGGAAGAGCTAGGAATGTATTTCAAACAAGATCTTTTTCTTTTTTTGAGATTTATTTTCCTTATTTATTTTTCCCCACCCCCTCGTTGTTTGCACTTGCTGTGTCTGTTCATCTTCCTTGTTTCTTTAGGAGGCACTGGGAACAGAACCCAGGACCTCTGATATTGGAGGGAGGCACCTAATCACTTTAGCCACCTCCACTCACTGCTTTGTTGTGTCTCTCAAGGTTTTTTTTCCTTCTTGTGTCTCTTGTTGTGTCATCTTGTTGTGCCATCTTGTTGCATTGGCTTGCCACACCTGTCCATGGCGTCAACTCGCTGTCTTGCTTGCCCTCTTTAGGAGACACTGGGAACCTCTGCTCCTTGCTTTGCTGTGTCTCTCATTATATTTATCTTCTTGTGTCTCTTGTTGCATCAGCTTGCTGCACCTGTCCATCATGCCGGCTTGCTGTCTTCCTTGGGAGGCACTGGGAACTGAACCCAGGACCTCTAGTGGTAGGCAGGAGCTCAATCACTTGAGGCCCATCTGCTTCCCTAAACAAGATCTTTTTGAACTTCATATAAAGTGTTGTGGAAAGTCTGTCAATATTATGTCAGATAAAGAAATTGAATTATTAAGCATCCGGTCTTGTCCCCCATGATTCTTTGCATTTCGATCCAGATGTCTGAGAATATTAATGTTCTTACTGCAAATGATGTAATTGAACTCTTTCAAGAAGATGAAATTTTAAAATAATCCTATTTTAAGATTATAATTAGATGAATAAAAAGTAAAAACTCTTATTAAAGAGATTATCCTCTCTTCAAGCATGTTTCTTATTAAGAACCAGGGAGGGACTTCAATATTTAGATATTCTAAAACAATTTGGGGGATAGTATAAGCCAATGATTTCTGGCTTTTCTTTACCTGCAATGCACCAAGGGACCTGACATTCACCAAAAAGTGACAATTCCTTTAGGACTGTGATTCTCCAGAAAAGGAAAAAAAGTAGGAATAGCAGAGTTTCTGGGCGACTGTGGAAAGAGAGACATTATGAAGAGGGAGTCCTGTGCAATTTGAAAATTATCCTGAAATATTTTTGAAACTTCCCCCACATATATCTTTTAACTTGTGCATGTAGTGCTATTTTCAGAAGTAAAACATCAGAACCTACAGGTTTTAAAAATTGCCTTTTAATTAAAAGCAATCTGACATTTTAAAAAGCCTATATCCCCAATTTTTCCTGACATTTGAAATTCTCAACAGTGTTATTTCTGAAGCATTTAAATAAACCTCCAACATTAAGAGGATTCCTTTCTTTGTTAGTTTTTGTAAATGTGAAGCACAGAATAAACCAGAGTAAAGATATATTTGCTAATCTATTACTATTCAATTTTGTTCCCCTATCTCCTGTTCTCCTACTTTTACTCCCTCCCCCCATAGTTACTGTGCCAAGGAAATCCTATTATGAGTTAAGATCCTGCCTTAATTAATTAATTAACTAATTAAAACAGGAAAATACCTTCAGGGGCCGGCAAGTGACATATATGTGAGCAGTAGGAAATAGGGTAATTTGTGGTTAGCTAAGTAAGTACATATTCCATAAGAATGTTCATATTAAAATTGAAAAGCTATATTATTCTGCTCAAATGAAACAAGTGTGCAAGGGTACCTATTTTCACCCCCATTACAGAGTGCATTCAAAAAATAAGAGAACATCTTAATGCTTCTGAATTTTGTCATTGCCAGAACAGCTCTTCTTTCTTTCATATTTTTCTTTCATAGTTCTAGTGACACTTCTTAAAATTCAGTGGTATGTTTATTTAGTGTTTTAATGAGCCCTTGAACTTTGAACATTTTGGTTTGATTCCTTGTATCTAAAATCCTTAGAATAGAGAGCTAACCTGTATGATATAACTGCCTTATAACATGTCTATGTGTATTTATCCAAATATAGGGAATCTTCCTTTCTCACTGCTATCTGATGGTTTTCTAAATTTCTCTTCTTTTTCTGTTTCTTAAAAATTTACTCAGTTTAGTTGCTTAACATTAGTCCTAGTTTTGTAGCAGTAGTTAGAGAAATTTTTGTTTATCTCTAACAATTACTCTGTGATTGATTTGCTGCTGCTGTTTTTCAACAAGATTGGCATGATGGAATGTCCTCTTTGAGTGCTGCTCCTTTCTGTGCCCTTGTCTTCAAACCTCTTGATCTTGTTAGAGTGCTGCACTAATTTTAGAAAGAATTTGAAGTGGTTGTTATGAAGGAAAAAGAAGATTTTATTTTGAATTACTCATTGAAATGTTCTTTTAAAAAATTTTTTCCTCTTGGTATTTTCCTACTTGGAATTACTTTATTTATTATTGTGCTTCCTGACTGGCTGCCTATCTTAAACTCCAGCTGTCTCCTTGGATCAATGGAACAATTTCTTTCTCATTCATCTTCTTGAATTTTAGCTCATTCTAAGTAGCCTTCCATTTTAGAACTATCATCATATAAAAGATTTTCACATTTACATAACACCTTTCTTAACAATGCTAACCATTTAGTCAATTAATATATGGCTTTTTATTCAGATACATTTGCTTTGAATCCTCATTCTGGCCAAATGGTTTTTAACAATATCTTACATATTGTGAAATGAGGATACTAATACCTATTTCATAGTAAGTGAAGAAAGACTTAACCAAGCACAAAGCTGTTGTTTATAATATGAGAAAATGTCCTTCCAATCCCTACTTTAAATATGGAAAGCACTCTTCCCATGTCCATCTCTTCATGTATGCTATTTATCTGTATAGGCAGGGTTACAATGCTAAAGTATCAAACAACATCCTAATACAGTGGCTTAAAACAATGCAAATTTCTTTCTCTTTTATTTTTTAAGATTTATTTATTTATTTATTTCTCTCCCCTTCCCCCCGACCCCAGTTGTCTATTCTCTGTGTCTATTTGCTGCAACTTCTTCTTTGTCCACTTCTGTTGTTGTCTGCGGCATGGGAATCTGTATTTCTTTTTGTTGCATCATCTTGTTGTGTCAGCTCTCTGTGTGGGTGGCGCCATTCTTAGGCAGGCTGCACTTTCTTTTGCACTGGGCGGCTCTCCTTACGGGGCGCACTCCTTGGGCGTGGGCTCCCCTATGCGGGAGACACCCCTGTGTGGCATGGCACTCCTTGCGCGCATCAGCACTGCGCATGGGCCAGCTCCACACGGGTCAAGGAGGCCTGGGGTTTGAACCGTAGACCTCCCATGTGGTAGACGGACGCCCTAACCACTGGACCAAGTCCACTTCCCGAGATTTATTTCTTATTCATGCTACCATTCATCCTGGTTTGTTGGAGCTTTACTCCATATGGTCCTTATTTAGGGTTCCAACAGCTGATGAGGGTTCCATCATCTGGAAGGTCAGCATTCACTGTAGCAGAGAGAAGGGAAGATAGAGAATCATGCACTAGCCCTTAAATAATTCTACCTGATATTTTATTGACCATAGCTAGTGACATGGTTAACTCTACCTAACTAATAGGAATAGGGAAGCCATAGACTTCTTTGTGTCCAGAAAAGGAAAGAGGGCTACAATGATACTAGCATGATTGTATATCATGAAATATTTCTGGGTTCTCCTTTCTGAGGCCAAATGAGATCTTCCCTTACTGGCATTCTTGTATCCTTATTAGTGAGTGTCTTGAATTGTAAATGAAATAAAATGGAGCCAGGATGGATAACTCTGCTTTTTATATTATTCTTTGAAATTACCTCAGAAGATGCAAAGTGGAAAGTTGGCCCTTGTTCATGGAGATAGCCTTCTAGGCATTTGAATTATCTGACCCCTGCACTCTTTTCTTTCCCAGGAAAAGAGAGGTTGGAGAGTAAACAAATCAAAATCATTGGTTTTCTCCTAGAAAGTGCCATTAAAAGTGTCTCTTTTTTAATTACAAAAGAGAAGGACACAGCTTTTGACCCACAAACACTTGTGTCCCACGAACACTTCCAGGCTGGGGCAGGGGCACCAAGACACCAAACACGGGAGTGAAAATTCTGAAATGTCTATGACAAAGCTACTTGAGCTAATAATGAGTTCAGCAAAGTGGCAAGTACAAGACCAACACTCAAAAAGTAGTAATGTTTCTGTACACCAGTATTGCACAATCTGAGGAGGAAGTTCAGGAGAAAATTCCATTACAATTGCAAGAAAAAGACTCTAATACTAGGAATCAATTTATCAAAAAAAAAAACAACAACATAGGACCTGTAAACAAAAAACTACAAAACAATGCTAAAAGTCAATGAAGACCTAACCAAATGGAAAGACATTCTGTGTTCATGGATTGGAAGACCAAATATTGTGAAGGTGTCAATCCTACCCAAACTGATTTATAGATCCAATACAACATCAATCAACATTCCAATAGTCTACTTTACAGAAATAGAAAGGCAATTACCAAATTCATCTGGAAGGGAAAGTGTACCCAAATAGCCAAAAACATTCTAAAAAAGAGCAACAGTGTGAGAGGAATTTCACTGCCTTACCTTGAAACTTATTACAAAGCTTCAGTGGTCAAAACAGCATGGTGTTCACCAAATGCAATGAATGTCTCATGATGATGGAGGAGATTGTTGTTATGGGGGGAGGAGTGGAGTGAGGGGGTGGGAAGTATATGGGGACCTCATATTTTTTGAATGTAACATTTGAAAAAAAAATAAAGACAAAAAGAAAAAAGAAAATACAGCATGGTATTGGCATAAAGATAGATACATCAATCATTGGAATAGAATTGAGAATCCAGAAACAAACCCTCACCTCCATAGCCAACTGGTTTTCTACAAACCTCCCAAGTCCATGTTAATAGGGCAAAACAGTCTCTTTAACAAGTGGAGCTGGGAGAACTGGATATCCATAACCAAAAGAATGAAAGAGGATCACCATCTTACTCCCTATATAAGAATCAACTCAAAATGGATCAAAACCTAAATACAAAAGCCAGGACCATAAAGCTACTAGAAGAAAATGTGGGGAAACATCTTAAAGACCTCATGGTAAGTGGTGGTTTCTTAGACATTATACCCAAAGCATGAGCAACAAAAGAAAAAATAGATAATGGGCTCTTCTCAAAATTAAACACTTTTGTACCTCATAGGACTTTTTCAAAAGTGTGAAAAGGCAGCCAATTCAAAGGGAGAAAATATTTGTAAAATCACATATCTGATAAGGATTTAATACCCATGATATAAAGAGATGCTACAACTCAACAATAAAAAGACAAAAGGCCTGATTAAATAATAGGCAAAAGACTTGAATAGACATTTGCCCAAAGAAGAAATACAAATGGCAAAAAAACACATGAAAAAATGTTCAACTTCACTAATGATTAAGGAAATGCAAATCAAAACTGTAATGAGACATAATTTCACACCTATTAGAATGGCCACTATTAAAAAGACAGAGACCTACAAGTGTTGGAGAGGACATGGAGAGATAGGAACACTTATTCACTGTTGATGGAAATATAGGATGGCACAGCCACTGTGGAGGGCTGTTTGGCAGTTCCTAAAGAAGTTGAACATAGATTTGCCACATGACCCTGCAATACCACTACTGGGTATATATCCAGAAGAACTGAGAGCAGTGACATTAACAGACATCTGCACACCTATGCTCATAGTGGCGCTCTTCACAACAGCCAAAAGTTGGAGACAACTCAAGTGTTTTTCATCTGATGAACAGATAAACTGTGGTATGTTTACATGATGGAATGATATGCAGCTTTAAGAAGAAATGAAGTCATAAAATGTGTGACAACATGGATTTATCTGGAGGATATTATGCTGAATGAAGCCAGCCAGACACAAAAGGACAAATACAGTATGATTGCACAACTATGAACTAAATATATTGTGTAATTTCATGGAGTTAGTAACTTGAATATGGGTCATCAGAGAATAGAATGAGGTTAGAGATTAGAAAGCTGAGGGTTAACTTGTGCAGAATTGGTAAAAAGGATGCGTGTTAATCTTTGGAAAGGAATGGAAAAGGTGAAAGTCGCCCCCCCCCCAAAAAAAAAAGTAATACATTGGAAATTCATATGCAGATATTGCATATATGTAAATTGGGGCCTCACATGATTCATTCTATGCATGGTATTATTTTCAAAGAAAATCAGTCTATCAGTTAAAATGAATTACATAGGAATTCTAACTACATAGGATTTCTAACTTTGCCTCTGCAACTTAAAGGAAAATTAAGTGTTCTAACTCAAATGCCATAAGAACATTTTCCATTGAAGTTTCCTTCCATTTTTTATTTTATAATTCTGTGACGACATGTTTTTTTCCTTGGAGTATTATTACAAAATAAATTAAGAGCAAGCTTTTATGTTTAGGAAAAATAAGTTCAAAAGGAGTTTGTACTGTCTAAATCTCATTAGACAAATTCCAGTTCAATTCCGGAATTTCTTTTTTTGAGGCCCCATTGTATTAATAAGTACTTTTATGCCCTAAGGCAGAAACTCAATACTAACTTAGCAAAAAAAGAAGTGCAGAGGCACAAAGATTCAGGCAAGGTTAGATCCAGGGGCATATACAATGTCATCAGGCCTCCATTTCTCTTTTTATTTCTTAGGACCTCTCCATGTTTCGGTTATAATGACCCATAGAATCACAAGTTTCATATCCTACTATCTTGGTGAACCCAATGAAATTGAGGTATATTTTTCAATAGACCTAACACAAATTCCCTAAGGAGAACTCTGATTATTCAGTTTGGATCACAGTAGGCAGCAGGATGGAATCCTGAGGTTGGCTTGGCCTGGGTTACATGTATGTCCCTGTGGCCAGGTAAAGGGATGAAAATGATCTTACGTGAACCATGTAAAATTGGATTCTTGATAGGAAAGAATGTTCTTGTTACCAGAAAAGAGGGAAAGGATGCTAATGTGGCTTAAAAAACAGTTGTTCACCTCACTTATTAAAACTTACATGTTGATTTCAGACTTGCAGTAGACAGATGAATTTTACCCAGGTCTTCCTTTATATGAATGAAGAGAGGAAAGAGACATAACACTTCTCATTTCAGAAAATTTTCAATGCTTTTGTATACTGCGTATGCTACTTAATTAATTTGAATGAAAGAAATGGCTATATTTCGAAGTTTTTCTTTGCCTCAGTAATAGCCAATAAATGTTTCTGGAAAGAAATACCTACCCAGGACCAGTGTGGGTACTGTAATTGAATCTTTTATTTAAACTTTCAGCAATTTGAGAGCAATGGTATCATATCTGGCTGCCAGCAAATCACATCCTATTCTCATCCAGCATGCATAACATCCATGTTGGCTATAATCAGAAAAAGGGGAAAATAGTGTTAGCTAGCATTGTCAGAGAATTATTAATACAGCCTTTAAATGACAATGAATACGATTCGAAAACATTCCTGAAGGGCCACAGATCCAGCATCAGAATCTGGACTATGTAACTGAAAGATAGAGGAAAGACCAATGTGTTGAGAATAATTTGGGACAGATCTGAAGTCCAGGGCAGTCCTAGGAAAGTTTTACATTTTAACCCAGGGAAGTTGTTTGAGTGCTCATTTGAGAAGACTCTCAAAAGGCTGTTCCCAGCCATGTGTCCAAGGTAAACCAAGTTGACAGTTTCCATACAGAAGCCTAGTTTTATAGGAAGCTGATAAACCCATATGGTAGAATTTAAAAGGATGTAAATCATTGATTTTCCTCCTTTTGAGATAAGAGGGGTCTGTGTCCCCTTCTTTTGAATGTGCGTGGCCTCCTATGGCTGTTTTGACCAAACAATTCAATCGATGGGCTTCTGTTTAAGTTTCAGGCCCAGACCTGAAAAAACTAATACTTTCCACTTCTTTTTTCTTGGAATATTCTTGGAAACCAATGGCTCTGTAAGCCCCCTGACTATCCTGAGGAAACCATGCTGTAAAATCCAAGTCATATGGGGGAGCCCTAGAAGATGAGGTATCATTTATAGAGAAAGGCCAGGGATCACCAAGACGACAAACATGTGAGTCTTCAAAGAAGACTTGAACGTGGGGTCCTCAGCTCCAGCCCCAGTCAGCATCACACAGGTCTGAAACAAACTGCCCTGCTGAGCCTTTCCAGTTTTCCTGACCCACAAGATGGTGAGCAAAATGAAATTGTGGTTTAAAACTACTAAGTTTTATGTAATAACAGTTAACCCAAACAACACAAATCACAGTATGCTGTTCATTCTGGTATAAATGTGATGAGGAACCGTTGGAACTGTTTTCATCACTGAACATTTTGTTTTCACATAATAAAAGCACATGCACAACACTTCTTGGAAAACATATTAAGCAGAACATCTGAACTCTATTCATGTACAAGTGGCCTTTAGTCTCGTTATTACTTCCTCTCTAAGATGATTCCAGCTGTGTCATATCCACATGAAGAGTGTCACACTTCATGCTATGTTGTTATTTGTCTAACTGAATTCTCTGACCTTTATTTAGGGCCTACTACATTTGATACTGTGGAGAGAATAAAAGGCAGTACTGTCCTATTTTCAAAGGACATAAGCCTTTGAACCTAACACATTAAAGAATCATATTTTACAAGATTATCAACATCTCAAATGTGTAGGATTGGTAATAAGCACTTTGTGTATGTAAAATGGATACAAGGGGTGCTATAATAATGAAAATAATAATTATTACACTTCATATGAATTAGTAGGAGAGGCTTAGGGTGAGGAATAGATGTGAGATGAGACTTGAAGAGGTTTGTAGAATTGCTGTAGGCAGAGTACTCTCTAGAGCACTGCACAAGAAATGCTGACTTTGGCGAACATTGTTTACTTATTTAGAGATAAAGTTGATTATCTTTCTTTTAGTTGCATCTGCTCTAAAACACTTTCTGTTTGGTATAAAAAATGTTCTAGTTTAGCTTAATGGTTTAAAAAAAAGGGAAAAAGTCCTCTAAATTTCATGTTCAAAATGATTAGTCAGAAATGTTCTTTCCCTCTTGGAATTTCTAAAATCTTTTCAGCTATTTTGTTTCCACCAAACTTAGTATGTTCTACTTATGCTTTATTGATTAGGGTGAATCCAAAGATATTCTACAAACCAATGCTTCCCTTTCAGTTCCCCACTTTTCATCTCCTTTTTTCATTCATTAACTCAACAAACATATAATGAGTCTCTATTAAGGAAGTACTTTCCCATTAAATAGAAATATTTGTCTCACCACTTGGTAAACACTCTCCATCCCAGCATTGTCTAATAGAAATATAATGCAAATGTGAGCTACATATGTAATTTAAAAATTTCTAGTTGTCACATTTAAAAAGTAAAAGAGAAACTGGTAAAATTAATTAATTTAATGTATATTTTATTTAACCCATCATATCCAAAACAGTATCATTTGAACTTTTTATGTAATCAACATAAAAAGTTATTAATGAGCTACTTTGATTATTTGTCAGACTAAGGCTTCAAAATCTTGAGTGTATCTTATTCTTGGTACATCTATATTTGGGGAGGTCATGTTTCAAATGCTCAGTACTGCTTTTGACTGGTGACTATAGTACTGGACAGCATGATTATAACCCATATGTAAACTTCCCCCCAAAAGTTTAAAAGGACTTTTCTTGAAGTTTGCATGGAGCTTACAGGAAAGGAGGGAAAACCTAGCTAAGTGAAATTCAAAAATCTTCATTTTATACCAACTTGTCTATATCAACCAACTCTAAGTTAAATTCTTTTAAAGAGGAATTTATGGATTAAGCGTACCCATTAAATACAGCATCTCTTAATTTCCCTTTGCATACAGTTTTGTCTTTGATTAGCAGATCATCCACTGGTCATAACCCAGGGTTACCTTGGGCAAACCTCCCAGTCTCCAACTCTCTCTGAGCATTGATTCCTTCCTTTGACAACCAAGGACAAAGATGAGCCCTAAGATTGCTTCTAGCTCAAACATGCAATAATTTATGTTCAAAGAATATTGTGTAAATTGAATTTTGGGAAATCAAGTCATAATTTACATCAAGCACATACTGTTACTCAAAGAAGAAACCTGTTGTACATTCTATTGTGAAATAAATCTTCAGTATTGTAAAAAATAGTTCTTCAATTTTATCAGATTTTTTTCCCCTTCTTTTTATATGCATGGGCAGAGAATTGTTATGAACTGTGAACTGGGAAAGTTGTCAAGACAAAAGCTCAATCACAATGAGAACGCAGTAATCCAGTCATCAGAAACTGTCCACAAGGTTAAAACGAGATAGTAGCGAAGGTCTTGTTACTGATTTATCCAAACAAGTTTTTTTGCTACTTGACTTTATTAGAATCCAAGGGCTGTCTTAACCACAAGCTGGCGGGCTTAAAATAACAGAAATTGCTCCCACAGGCCTGGATGCTGGAAGCCAGAAATCAAGGTGTTGGCAAGGTCGTGCTCCCTCGGAAGGCTCGAGGGGAGAAGACTTCCTGGCCTCGTCCAGCTCCTGGTGGCTCTCGGTATCCTCTGTGTCCCTGGGCTTGTAACTGCACCCTCCGATCTCTGCCTCTGTTTTGGCCTTCTTCCTTCTGTGACCCTGTGTGTTTCCAGATCTTTCTCTCCTTATGAAGACACCGGTCATTGAATTTATGGCCCACTCTAACTCAGTATGAGCCCATCTTAACTTAATTACATATGCAAATACCCTATCTCCAAGTGGGTCACATTTACCAGTACTGGGGGCTAAGACTCCAAAATATCTTTTGGGTGACATGGTTCAACTCACAACACTTACCACATGCACAGTACTATGGAAGGAGCTGAGGGATATAGCAGGTCCTGCCCTCAGCCCACTTATGTTCCAGCCAGGGAGACAGATATTAAGCAGACTGGAGGGAACAAGCAGTGATAATTCTTGAGGAAAGAAGGGAGAAGGATTATTATTTTTTTCTTTAAAAATTTATTATTTATATCCATGTTACAAGTTACTCAATAAACACAAGATAATCACTACAAAAACAATAAATCTGCTTTGGTCAGTGGTTACCCCCACACCCCCATTTTTGTTCATTTCTAAATCTTCTGGTATTTGGGATAATGTCTGCTCTGACTGCTTCAGGCAGAGAGGGGCTGTAGAAATGACGGGGAAGAGGAATGGAGTTGTTTTGCTGCAGTTGAAGATACTCCTTGTTTTTGGGGTGGAGCTGGTTCATCGGCAACATTTTGTTAGTTGTCTAGAGCAGGCCTGGAGAACTGAAGGGTAGGAGTTAGCTACATATCTGCTGGGTTTCAGGCTCAGCCAGCAAATGAACAATTTGAAGACTTTAAGTTTCTGAGAAATATACTTAACAAGTAAATTGGTTCAGATAAAAGGTGTAGAAGAATCATGATTAGGGGATTTATAAATGGGTATAACTATATTAAATGGAGAAGGATTACTTTTTGAGAACAAAAAGAAAGCCAGTTTGACTGTGGCGTGACAGCAGAAGGGAGCCTGGAAGATGAGGCTGCAGAGGTAGGCAGGCAAACCATGCAGTCTTGCAGGCCACATTAAAGATTTATCTACAAGATAAAGTTTATCTACAAGAAATAGAGTTGAGGGGATTTTAACAAGGGAGAGACAGAATCACACGTGTGTCCTTTGAATAGATTATTCCGGATTTAGGTGGAAAATGGACTGGAAGAGGGTGAGAATATGTGCAAAGACACGAGTGAGGAGGCTGTTGCAGAAGCCGGGCGGCTCGAGCATTATAGTCAGGAAGGAATGGAGAGTCCTGGTCTTGATAATTTGTTTGGGAGTTGCGGGCCCAGTGATGCTTAAATCTCTACTGCTTGAGATGAGGATTCTTGGCCACCCATGCCAGGACCAAACCCCTGGGCACAGGCTCATGGAGGCCTTCTGGATCAGGCTCTTCCTGTACAAATAAGGGGTCTAGGCAAACTGACTTCTCTGAGCCTCATAGATGATAAGAGGCAAAGTTATACCAAAGTTCTTAAACCAATGCCGTGTCCTGCCTTCCACAATCAGCTTGGGCTCCTTTCACCCTTTCTTTCCACCTCACTAGGCCCTCTCCTTTAGAGATATGGGATTATGCTCCATGTTCTAGATATCCATGGCCACCCCAACTTTGTTCTTCTGTTCATTCTGTAACTTTTTAGTTCACCTTTAATGTGTGAGAATCACCCCACCAAATAATTATATCCATCTATGTTTGAGATCAGGGAGTTGCTATATAAAGCCAAAGCATTTTTTGTGTGTGTGAGAGATGGTGACATTTCTCCCTACTGCTTTAACTACTTTGTTAGGCCATACATTTCTGTGAGTGGGCAGAAATAGATAATGAAAAAAACAAAAGATAACTGTGGATTGTTCAGAAAGAAGATTGTAATAGCCTTTCCTCCTTTTCTTTCAATTGAAACACAGAATGGAACATAAGGAAACACAGAGTCAGCAGGGAGATAATATAAAATGAAAAGGCAGAGTTATCTCTGGTAGAATTTCTTTCTGAATAAAGGAGATTATATTTCCAAAAGACATATGTAGATTTTTCTTTAAATATATGGGCCAAATGAAAGAATTTACTCCTTTTTATGCTTATTTTAAGCAATATTTGTATATAGTTGGATGTTTAGACTAATGCAGTTTTATGCTTTATTATTTATTTATTTAACATGTTCTTTTTTTTTTTTTTAACTTACTTTCCCCCCTTTCCCTCCTCCTGCCCTGTTGTTTTTGCTGTCTGTGTTGTCTTCTCTTCTCATTTTCTCTCCTCTAGGATTCACTGGGATTCAATCCTGGAGATCTTTGATGGAGAGAGAGGCTCCCTGCCAATTGCACCACCTCAGTTCCTGGTTTCTGCTGAGCCTCACCTTGACTCTCTCCTTGTCTCTCCTTTGATGCAGCATCATCTTGCTGCATGACTCCTTGTGTGGGGCACTGGCTAACTTGTGCAGGCACTCATGTGGGCACTGGCTCATCACGTGGGCACTCGCGCAGACACTGGCTCACTGCATGGGTACACTCTCTCTTCCTTTTCACCAGGAGGCCCCAGGGATCAAACCCAGGTCTTCCCGTATGGTAGGCAGTAGCTCTATGACTTGAGTCATATCCATTTCCTGTTTTATGCTTTCTTAGTGCCAGATAATAATTCCAGATGTCATTAACCTCTTTTTTAGCATTTCTAAGTAGATTGAGTGTGTTGGTTGAATAATTTATAATAATAACTAAATTGAGCCTATGGACCAGTTTAGGCAATTTACCACTGGAATTGAATTCCAAATAAAATATGAAAATTATTTATTTCACTAAATAGGAATACGGTTCCAATTTCCCGGCAAGTCTATTTAAAGACTTGCTTCTGTTTATTATACATAGCAATTATAATAATGCTATGCAAAGATACTACTCACCAGGTATAAAGGAAGCACGGGAGAGTGTGTGTGGATCCGATGAGGAGCCCAGAGCCCTAACCTCTTTTAAAAATGGGGAGCAACTTGCCTGTCCAATTTATACTGCAGTGAGGACCAAATCAATAGTACTGAGACAATACTTTGAAAATGAGAAGTGCTAGAGAAAGGTAAGCTATGAGTATTGAGGGTAAAAGCAAATGGATTTTCAGATTGGACACAAGGTGAGCTGTAAAGCTTTAGTGAATCACAAATTTGAATTTCCTCCTCTAAGTTCCATCCTTTAACATGTTAATGGGTATTAGAATCTCAGGCCAGAATAATGGCTTGGGAACCTACAGCAGGTGCATATATATTTAGGAAGAGTTTTGTTGCTGATTTTAATAAGTATCTATTGAAGCCAGAGAGTATTCTAATACAGAAAATATGAATTTTTAGGCAGACAATAAAGCTGCATTCTAATTTTTATTAAAAGACCTCACCGCTAAAAGAAACAGCTCTCCTTCATCTTCCTTCTCTGATAGTTTTCCTGAAGTGTATATTGAAGAACAATAGTTCTGCAAAAATCTGCAAAATAAAAGGTCGATGGTCAAATGAGTTTGGGATATTTAGAAACTCTTCAGTTCTAGGATGACATTTTAAATATTTTGAGAAATCCTTTAATATGCTCTTCTTATGAATGTATCTTTACTGTATTCATGAAGTCTGGGCATTATATCAATATTCATATTGATATAAGAAGATAATCCATAATTTTCAGGATGTGTTTTTCTTTTGTGCCTCTATCTGCCGATCAGTCTACCTCTCTGAATCCCAATCTCAGTTCCAGTTCCTGTTTTTATCTGCACCATTGAGGATTTTAGGCACAGAGAAAATAAATATTTCTTAAATGCTTTTGTGGTGAGAAAACAAAAATTCAGTTAACAAAACATAATTAAGAAAATGTAAAAATTAGTCTTTTTACAAACTTGCTATTAATAAATTGTCATGCTTCCAGAGAAGGAACCTGTGAGTGCTCCTGCATGTCAAAGGAGGGAGCTCCAGTGGGCTGAGAGGCGAGATGGCCCCATGACCGAGGATGGACAGCCTAAGCCAGGGGTCAAATGGAAGATGAGCCTGAGGTTTGGAGCATCTGAATGCCAGTGTAAGCCAGGGTGAAGGCAAGGTGAGTTGGCACAGAAGCTGGATTTCCCTCACCACGCTGAGAGGACATGCTTCAAATGCCATTAGCTTCAGAACTTTAGTAGGAGACCCATCAAATCTGGCATAGAGAGGTATGGGAGATGAATTATACTTCAGCCAAAGACCAGTGGGAACCAGCAGAGAATGACCTGGGGTCCCCTTTCCCCAAGGTTAAACATATGGCATATTGGCTTCCCTGTGCAGCCGGACATCATCTTGGGGAGGAGAAGAGGAAGGGGAGAGCTTTTGAGAGGTGCACACATCCTTGATAGGAAACTTGAGCTTTAAATTAATGGTATATTTATCCAAAGGGCTGTTAATCCAATAAAAGAAAGTCTACCAGCCTACTTACATGGTATTAGAGGAGACAGCAGGGACATTAAGCTGCTTAATGCTCAGCGTAGAGTTCCTCATATAAAGCCTGATATACCACAAGCTTAAAATAAATATTTTCTGACTTTGTGATAAAGTAGCTCAAAATGAATTTCTAGATCTAAAAGGTAACCAATTGCCTTTATTCAGGTAGATTCTTTCCCAGTCAACAGGATAAGTATTTTGAGAAACTTTAGTGTTGCAGTCACCTGTCACTTCCTTTGAGGCAATGTCAGATGAGCTATTCTGACATTAGGTAAAGCTCATTTTCTCCACATCGCAGATTAAACTGTCACATGGTTTATCTGTAGTTGGAAAACAAAACACCAAACACCCATAAGGGAATAATACTTAATATATGTGGTGGACTGAATTGTGTTCCCCAATTTAGATATGTTCTTGGTCTTGATCCACATTCCTGGGTCCTTTGTAAAGAGGACCTCTTGAAGGTGTTATTTTAGTTAAGGTGTGGCCCAACTGAATAAGGGTGGGTCTTAACTGGGATTACTGGAGTCCTTTATAAGCAGAAGAAATTCAGACTTAAAGGGAGAAAGCCACGGGAGGAACCAGAAGCTGGAAGTCAATGAAACTTGGAAGAGAAAGAGGAGGACAAGGTCATGTGTCCAGAAAGCCAAGGTACACAAAGATTGCTGGCCAGCAAGGATGCTACCAATCCCCGGAGGAAGCACACCTCTGAAACTGTAAACCAATACATTCCTGTTCCTGAAGCCAAGACCAGATTGTGGTATTTGTGACAGCAGCCTAGCAAAGCTAGGAAAATGTACCTTATAGAACTCATGGAGTAGTTTCATGAAAATCAAAGTTAAGGAGAAGAGATTAGTATTTTTGTACCTGAACTCAAAAAAAGCTGCATTTATTATGACCTTATGTTTTCACTTGCCACAGATAATAAATATGTTGCCTGCTAGTTTTATACTGATGTTCCACATCCCAAGGGCAGGTTTTAAAATGTTATTCAATTCACATTAGGGATTTTCTCTTGTATTAGAGGAGTTGGAATTTTCTACCATCCTATAAACTTTCCTATGATGAATTATTGTAACATGGTGTGATTAGAGAAGTACTGGCAATCAACTATCTCATGATGTTTATGTTTGTTTGCTTTTTCCTTGGGTGCCTCAGTCTTTTCTGATTCCTTCCAAATCCCCAAATCTGTGACCTTTCCAATAACGGTGTTCTCTCTCCAAGAGTTGAAGCCAATTTGGAATTTCTAAAACTCCTTTCTGTCCAGTGCACCATAGATTAGGTTAGGGTGCACCTGGGTAGCCAAAGGACACATAATTCTGAACCCTCGTTGCACCTTAGAATCACCTAGGGAGCTTTTAAAACTACAGCTCTTTTTTTTTAATATTTTTTTTAATTTTTAAAGAAGCTTTAGATTACATAAATGTTACATTGAAAATATAGGGGATTCTAATATCCAACACTTTCCCCCACTAACAATGATGAACACATATTCAAGCATTGCTACTAACCATGGTCTATAGTTTGCATTATAGTTTAGACTTTACACTATCCTTTTTAAAAAAAAAAAATTATTTCTCTCCCAACCTCATTGTCTGCTCTCTCTGTGTGTATCCATTCATTGTGTGCTCTCTGTGTCTTTTTGTTTTATTTTTTTAGGAGGCCCTGGGAACTAAACCTGTGGGAGAGAAGTGCTCAGTTGCTTGAGCCACCGCCAATCCCTGCTTTGCTGTGTCTCTCATTGTGTTTCCTCTTTGTGTTTTCTTGTTGCATCCTCTTGTTGCATCAGCTCACTGCCAGCCCATTGGGCCAGCTTGCTGTCTTGCTTGTCTTCTCTAGGAGGCACTGGGACCCAAACCAGGGTCCCATGTTGTAGGTGGGCATCCAAATGCTTGAGCCACATCTGCCTCCCTGCACCATCCAATATTACAGGTTTTGGTAAAATGTATAATGGCCCGTATCAGTCATTGCAATGTCATGCAGGATAAGTCTAATGTCCCAAAAATGCCCTGTGTTACACTTATTCTTTCCTCTCCTTCCCCTCAGAAACTCTGGCAGCCATTGCCTTTATATCAATGATACAAGTTCTTCCATTGCTAGAATAATTATACGTCTAGTTAAGTCCATATTTGTATTCCCCGCCCCCCATGTTTGTTCATTCCTCAATCTTGAGGAGTCTGGGATGGTGATACCCACTCTGTTTCTGATTGAGAGGGGATTTAGATCCCATGGGAAGATAAATGAAACTGTCTTGCTTGCAGTTGTGGAAACTCTATTTTTAGGAATGGGTGTTGTCCATCATTATCCCTTTGTTCATTGTCCTGGGCAAGTCCAACGAACTGGAGAGTAGGTATTGCAACTCTGCTGAGATTCAGGCAGAACTCAACCAATCTATGAACAGAAAGAAGATTTAAGTCTCTGGGACATATATTTAGTAAGTATAGTTCTAATTATAATTGGTTAAAATTAAAGGAACGTAAGAGCCATGCGTAGAGAAATTATAAATGAGTTTAACTCTGTTAGACATTTGGGAGAATATATTCCAAAGTAAGGACCACTGATGGGGACCCAAATTTCTGGGATTGTCTCCCCTGCCTATAGTGTCTAGATATCGCTAGAACTCTCAGGAGCCCCACTCTCTGAAGTACAGTTTACTGTGGTGGTCAAAGAGATCCTGCTGAGACATGCAAAAGCATAACCTCTGGAATGACCTCCTGACTTTGAAATCTTTTAGCCATAACAACTCATTTATATTTAATATTTCCCTGTTTTTCTAAATTCATCACTAGTTGATGCTTGGTAACAATCCCTCAGAACCAGGGAGGCTCATCCCCAGGAGTAATGTCCCATGCTGGGGGCGGGTAGGGGTGGGGGAGGTAGTGTGCTTGTATGCAGACTGTGGCTTAGAGAAAGACCACATTTAAGAAACAAGGAGGCTTCCAGGAGGTAACTCTAAAGTGTTCCAGGGAATGAAACCTATAGTTAAAATAGTCTAGTCTGCTACCATCTGATCTCCAAGTAGAAGGGACAAAAGTCACTGAGCTGCATGTTCTTTCCTCCATGTTCATCTTCCTTATTGAACTTTCTCCCCCCACATTATGGGCCTCTTATATGTTTTCTTTGGAGTCAATGTATGGAGGTATGGTAAAAAATGAGAGGGGAACTAGCATGGGTAGAAGGCTCCCTCTTCTTACCCTATCTTGGAGTAGAATTTTAAAGTTGAAGAAAATATGTAAAGCTGAAGAAGCAAGGACTAAATTTGAGAAGCCCTAGGAAGACAGCAGGTCCTTGTGATCTAATAAGTGAAGGGGAAAGTCATCCTTGGCAGAGGATGTCACCATGGAAAGGGCTTGCACTGAGGGAGGGCCTTTGCAGTGGTGCTCAGTCAAAACAACCACATGACCCTGGACAGATGGTTACTTGGAGCACTGCAAATGGGAATAGAAAAAAAGCAGCTACCAAGAGTTGTAGAAGTAACATCAGAAAAGTTCTAGAGGTCTGGCTGAGGTGTGCAGGTGAGTAGCCAGCCTCTGAGCTCTCTGATCTTACCCATTCCTCTATCTCCTGCCATACCCTAGTAAGGACATTGAAGTTTTGGAGAAGAGCAATTAGTGGGTGAATATGAGGTTCTCTGAGGGAAGAGCACTTCCCCACACTGGCCATTTAAGGTCTCTAGGGATGGATAAGCTAGGCCTTGTGCAACCCCTACCCTGTTACCAGCATGAGTGGCTGAGACCCACACAGGAAAAAGTAACTATACAAATGAGAAACACACCACAGTATAAATGAGGTAACAAATGAACAGCTTATGCTAGATGAAACAAAAGTATTGAATCAGACCAATGAAGAATTTAAAATAAATGTAATAAATTTCCTCAAAGAGACAAAAGAAACAGGAATAAGCATTTACATAAAAAAGAACCAATCTGGAAATAACAGGTATGAAAAAGGTAGTAGAGGTAAAGAACTGAAAGATGGGCTAAATATTTTTAAAAATATATAGTTCAAGTATGGTAATGATCTGATCAAATAATTCTCTCAAAAGGCATCATAAAGAAAAGATATTTTCTTAAAGAAAAGTTAACAAACATGGTTTTAAAAGAGGGTGTATGAACGTCTATATATTGTAAGAAATATGTAAAGAATGAAGAACAAAAATTTCCCAAAATCTAACTGGATAGAAAAAGAAAAAACTCTCATAAACAGATAATTACAATTTTTTTCAATCAAAGAGAAAATTCTTAAAGCTTCCAGAGAGAAAGAGTAAAATACATTCATACATACATGTAGACAGACTCAGACTGAAATAAAACTTTGGAATAGAGACAAAGGGAAGAAGAAGAAAATAGAATAATATTTTCTAGGTGTTGAAAACAAAATCTTTGAATGTAGAATTTTATATTCAGTTAAACAATAATTTAATTTTTAATTGCTATTAAGATATTTTTAGGCATATGAACCTCATGAGGTTTTCCATGCAAAGATGAAAACATTTTTTACAGAAAGTATTTCAGCATAAGAGAAATTCATCCAGGAGGAACCAGTGCAACATCTGAGAAGGAGGGGATGAGTAAATAATTTAGTGAAGATTAGCGAAGACCCAAAAAAAAGTATATTCATAAAATTCCAGGACTATCAATATGGCAGGAAGTAATGGAGGCAGGAAAGGGGAAATTGAGCATGCTAAAGCTCCTAAAGGAAAGAGCTCCTTGAAGGAAAGAGAGAGATATTGATAAGTTTAAGAAATTGATAGGAAAAATTCAAAGCATGGCTTTCAAAAAGTAGAAATGTTATCTCGCCAAAGGAAAGTGGAAAGGAGAAAACATTATCATAAATAATATATTAAAAATAATTTAGTAGAAATAAATTCCAGCATATTGGTAATAATCCCAATTGCCAATAATGGTTTAAAATACAGAGTTTCAGATCAGTTAAAAAAAATAAGGATCAACAGTATGATATATACATAAAATGGAATGTTACAGAACCTTGAATTAAGTGGGTTATTAAAAACAAATAAGAAAAATATGAGTACCAATTTTGTATCAGACAAAGTAAAATTAAAAGGCTTAAAAACATAAAAAAGTCATTATAAAATGGTAAAAGGCATAAGAACATATAAAATAATAAATATATTCTTAAAGTACACGGTATAACTACTAAGAGAAAAAGATAAATCAGTAATTATAGTTGAGGGTTTTAAAAATCTTAGAAATTGATAAAGCAATCAGACAAGATAAAGACAAAAAAGATTTCAATAGTATTGTTAGCTGAACTATTAAAACTAAGTAGGGGGAAGCGGACTTGGCCCAATGGATAGGACATCTGCCTACCACATGGGAGGTCCACAGTTCAAACCCCAGGCCTCCTTGACCCGTGTGGAGCTGGTCCATGTGCAGTGCTAATGCACGCAAGGAGTGCCCTGCCACACAGGGGTGTCCCACGCATAGGGGCGCCCCACACGCAAGGAGTGCATCCTGTAAGGAGAGCTGTCCAGGGCAAAAAAAGTGCAGCCTGTCCAAGAATGGCACCTTACACACAGAAAGCTGACATAACAAGACGACACAACAAAAAGAAACACAGATTCCTGGTGCCACTGATAAGGATAGAAGCGGTCACAGGAAAACACAAAACGAATGGACACAGAGAGCAGACAACTGGAAGGGGTAAGAAAGGGAGAGAAATAAATAAAAATAAATAAATCTTAAAAAAAAAATAAGTAGGCATTTACACATTTTTGTTATGTTTTGAGCACACATTGTGACTGTTCAATAACAGTCACAAAAAAGGACCACATGCAAAACCATAAAGGATTTAGCATCACATTCAAAGAAGTAATATACAGATTATATTCTCTAATTATAATTAAATAAAATTCAATTTTAATAGCAAATGTGTAGTTAATAAAATCCCAGAAGTCTCAAAACTAAAAACTAAACAAAGCATAAATCTGTAGAGCTTTGATTTTAAGAGGAAAGCATTAAAGAAATAATGAAATATTTAGAATAGTGTGACAATTAAAGCAGTACATGTCAAATTGCATGGGACAGAGCTAAAACAGTGCTAGAAGGAAAATTATAGTGCTTTTAATAAATCATCTTTGACAAGGTTAATAAGGTGGATAAATGCCTTAGATAACAAATCAATATAAAAATACAAATAAAAAATACAAAGTGAAAAGAGGAAATAACTGGACAAAACAAATATCTAAATCTAATTTGGAATTATGGACATCTATTTTCAAACAGATATTATAGTCCAGATGAAATGGTTAAATTTACAGAAAAACAAAATTTGAAATTAGTGCAAAAATAAACAGAAAATTATTTTCTATTGGATTTTATCAATGAATTAGACTACCCAATTAATTTCCATTACATATATTTTAATATACTTTTTTTTTCAAAAGATACTTAGATTTCATAAATGTCACATTAAAAATATAGGGGATTCCCATATGCCCCACTCCCTACTGTTCCCACATTTTCCCACATCAACAACATCCTTTATTAGCATGTTGTGCAATTGATGAACACATTTTGGAGCATTGCCATTAAGCATGGAGGAATTCAACAAACTCACTCTAAGGTTCATGAACAGTTAATTTTGAAAATAAAATCATATTGAATGAATAAGTTAAATGAATAAAGAATGACTGTAGAGAACCACCTTGACCACATGAAACTATTAACCTTGAAGATAGCGTGTAAACGGTGCATATATGAACTTGGTGAGGCCTGAACCAAAAATAAAGAAAATTTTAGAGATTTTTATTTGAGTTCAACTGAGAAAACAATTTGCCCTTGCTTTCTATCTGAGTGAATACAAAGGTTGACAAGGACGAGTGCAGGCTTTCAAATGATATTGGAAAAGATCCTATCGTTAGAGTTGTTGTGAAAATATAACTAGGTGATCAGACAAGGCCTAGGCCAGGCGGCTGGAAACCGAAAGCCATTACACAGGCAAATGATTTCTCAACAGTCAATCCACACGGACTTCCTATACAAAACAATTCTTACCAAGGGCACCATACAGTCTTCAGTTATTTGAAAACCTGAAAAACCCCTAAATTTTAAATATAGTCAGACAATCTGCCATGCTTTAGAGACAGAGTTAATACTTGGATGAAAATCTAAATGCTTAAGGAAATGTTATTTTTGATTCAGAAGAAAGAGAAACAAAATTTTCACTCAAGCACAGCTGTATGTTATTTGTTGGAATTAGAATTGCTACTTTAAAAAGAAATGTGTTCTTATATCATCACAATATAAAGGATACCTGGGAAAAATTATTTAAGAACACCTCTAATAGACTTTCATCCAATGAACATGCAAGCAAAATACTAAAATAAGAGAAGCATAAATAGCAGCAGGACCATCCATTACCAAGCATTATAAAATACCAGAAAAATCCACTCGTAAGTCTAGACTTAATTTTATAATATGTATAATGAAGAGAAAATTATAGCAATAGAGAAGATATTGATGACAAACTTCCTTTTCTTTCCATATGCCTACATTCAACTCAGAATTTAGCAAACACTGCATCCTTTACTAGAAAAATGAATAATGGGTGTTTAAAGAACTACTTTTGACACATAAAACAAGTAAGGAAGAGTGTAGGTGATTTCCAATGTTTGGCTCAGAACATTCTTCTGTTTATTCTAATGCCCTCTTTCATTTTGAAATTTTAAAAAAGAGCTGCACATATTGTGTTTAGTACTTAGCTGATCGCGGCAGTTTTACCAATGGCATTTGCTGATAAGAGATAGTGAAGTTTTAGTTATTGGTGGAATTATGCTGTTCTCCTTTATGAAGCAGCCTGTAATTAGAGGGTTCTTGTGCTGTTGTGTTCTCCCTGCTTCCAATCCTTTATCTTTATAGTCTATTATCCATGTAGTAGCCAAAGTGATTACTAGAAAACAAAATCAGATCAAGTCCCTCCAATATCTTCCCATTGTACTCAGGATAAAAGCTAAAGTCTTACCACAGTCTGCAAGGCCCTATTGTATCAGTTATCAATTGCTGTATAACAAATAACCCCCAAGACATGTTGACTGACAACAAGAATAATCCTTTACTATCTGACACAGTTTCTGTGAGCCAGGAATTTGAGGGTGACTTATGTAGGTAAGGCTGGCACAGCATCTCTCATGAATTGCAGTCAAGAGGTCAACAAGGACTAAAGTCATCTGAAGCTCACTTACATGGCTGGCAAGTTAAGTGATGGCTACTGGCAAGTACATTTAGGTCCTTGCCTAGGAGGCATCTCCTGAGGGCTGCTTGAGTGTCCTCAAAACAGGACAGCTGGCTTCCTCCAGAACAATTGATTTAGTAGAGAGCAAGGCAGAAACTCAATGCATGTAATGACCTAGTTTCAGAAGTCACACACTGTTATTTGCAGGATACCTCTTGATTACAAGGGTCCTCTATTCAATGTAGGAAGGGGCTATATGAGGGTGTGTTTCTATCAAATCACTAAATAAATTTAAAAGACATCTAGTTCTATACAATTTCCATTTGGGGTGATGGAAAAGGTTTGATAATGGATGGTGGTGATGGTAGCAAAACATTGTTAATCTAATTGGTAGCATTGGAATATATATTTTCATGTGGTTAAAAGGAGAAATTTTAGGTTGTATATATGTTAGAATAAAAATTATAAACCCATAGGACTATACAACACAGTGAACACTAATGTAAAGCATACTATAGTTAAGAGTACAATTATAAACCTGTGCCTTCATCAATTTTAACAAATGTACCTCATTAATGCAGTGTTAATCATAGGGTGGTACATGGGAACTCTGTATTTTATATATGATTTTTCTGTAAACCTACAGCTTCTTAAATCAATTAATTAATTAATAAATCCTAGCTTAGGATAAGGAAAATCAAGTACAAGTCTGTATGAGAAATGTAGTAGAATGAGAAGAATTATATATTGATTTTGGTCTACGATTATTTCCCTTTTATAAAGTAATAGGACTTCTGGTTTCAGTGAATTATTTAAATAGATTTAAGGAATTATTAATAACATAACAGTCAGAAAATTAGAAAATTTGGTGTTATGTACAATATTTTATAGAACACAAAGATGTCTGTTTAATTCTTCCATAAATTCCCTATGACATTGTCAACTGTTTTTACAATTATGATGATGAAGAAACTATCAAGCAGAAATAAGGGCTTCTATGGAAAGTGCAAGGAGACTGAGATGACACCATCTGCATTATTAGTGGAGATTTATTGTTTGAAGAAGTTACAACATTTGTCTCCTCTGCTTAAAATCTTCTGTTGGCCTCAAGTTTTATGTAGGAAAGTTTATTCTGAATAATCTGAGTGATTTTGTATCAGTCCAAAAGGAAAAGTTCCCTAAAATTACAGTGTGCTCTTTTCATCTCTAATAGAGAAATTAAAATATTGGTAGTTGAAGTAATTACAGTTTTCTCTGCTGTTATCCTCATTTTAGTCTGAAGAGCATTTGAAATGATCTTGAGCATAATACTACCCTTGAGAGAAAACTAAATGGGATGTTTGGAAACCTCTGCTCAGTTTACAAAATATTAGGTTGCATAGTCATGCGTTTCCATGGCTCAAGTCTCTTGATTAAAAAAAAAAAATCTGATTTTCTTAAAAGAGCTTTTAGCTAAATCATCTCCAAGTTAAATCCTCCCTTGGCAAAACTATGACAAGGTCTGACCACCATCACCCTCCACTTCAGCTTCCTCTACTTCAACGAGGGCCCTGAAGCTGACAGGGCACAGACACCTCTGGCCACCTCTGTACCAACCCTGGCTGGTCCAGAAGAGGGGAATGGCCATACAGGGCTTCTTCACTCTTCAGCATCTCACCTGTCCCTCTGGGCAGAGGTGGATATTACCTTTAACCCTTTGGACCCGGGAGATGGGGTAGGCGATGAACTGTTAAAGCTGGTTGAGGGGAGGTTAGGATACAAGGTGGGCTCCGGGGCTACACATTCTGATAAGAGGCAACGCATAAAGGTTTTTAAGCTGAATGATCACAATGAGGAAGGCCCCATGTCCCACTCCTGTTCCCGAACTCCAGTCCTCCGAGTAGCCCTGGACTTGAGCTCCTTCATGTGAATCTCTGTTCTGGTGACATGCTGATATCGGTGACATGCTGATATTGGTGAGATGATCTCAGTGTGTTGGGAGGCAAGTTCAGCTGATAGAGCACAGATGTCCTAACTCCTAAAGCATAATTTGATGTAATCTACAATGCGACTACCCTGCTGACCTCCTCCTGCTGTCTTAAATGTGGTTGGACTGCTTCTCCTTAATCATCAGTTTATCTAGGACAAAATAGAAGTTGACTTAGATTCACCTTAGAAAACCTAAATCAGGAAAACAAATGTCATGCAAAAAATTCATACAATGCCTTCCAGATTCAACTAAAATGATAATTGGTTGCTATTTGTTATTCGACGTCAGTACCCTGTTCTGGACCACAGCTAATTTACGGTTAATCCTTTCAGCAAGCTGTCTTGATAATTGTCTAGGTCATTTCAGAATCAGTTCTCTACTTTATTACCAGTTGGCCTTGCACATTCATACTCTACCCTCAAATTTACTCTAACCGTTTATTTATAGTCAAGATTTCCATAAAAGCATTGCATCTTGATTTTGCCTTATATGTTTTCTGCTCTACATGCAAATTCAGAGTTAATTAAAGAAACTGGGAATAAGAAATACCATAAATTCAGTCACAAAATTAAGGTACCTAACTTTTTTCTTCTCAGATGCTAAATTGTGGATTATTTTTAAAGCAGGAACTCATACTACTTATATAATTAAATCGTTTCAATCGCCATTTACATATAGGCCAAATTAAAGGATTGTATTCATAATTTACTAGTCTATGTATTTAAAATATGCTGTGGTATAAATTCTTGACATAATATATATTTAAAAATACATGTGAAAGTTGGGATTATCCAAAGTTAAAACTTTGGTCAGTTCTCATCACCTACGAGAATCAGTAAAGTGGGCACCTGGGCTAAAACTCCAGCTCTACCACTTACTAGCTTTGGTCCAGTTACTTAATCCTTTCTGAGCCTTGGTTTTTAAAAAAAATATTTTTTTTCTGTAAAATGCGGGTAATACTAGTATCTATATCACTAGAATGTTGTGGAAATTAAATGAAACAATCCATATAATTTCTTAAAAGTTAGTTTTACCTAATTGTTGTATGTTACTTGAAACCCTTACTTTAATGAGTAAATATTTGAGAGCAATTTCATATTAGTAATGCAAAAGTGAACTTTACATTAAGACCATTTTCCCCACTGGCTTAAAAGCATCAAGAATTGAGGGAATTAAGTGGATGATTGCCCCTTCTTCCTAAAATAAATCAAACAAACAACACCCCTGACTTAGGATCTTGTAAAAGTGACAGCCCTCTGCTCTTCACAGCTGTGTAGGAATTATCTGAATCATTACAGAGAAGATAAGAAACCATAAACCTAGTTTATTGGAAAGAGCTCAGAATTTGTAAGCCATAAATTTGAGTTTTACTTGAGTCGTTCCCTCTTAATAGTTGATTGACTTTGATACAATTTCATTAAATTCCAAATGTGGTAATAAATTAGTGCAGGACATTCTCCATGCAGTAGGCACTCAGTATATAGTAGTTGATATGGAGCCAGGGATTCAACCCTGAGGGAAAGAGAAGCTAGAATCCATGCTAGGTAAGCCAAGAGATGAAATGGTTCAAGGTAATGGTGTTCCTTTTTGAATTTGCTGCAGTAATTTAGAAGGGGGTTAATCTTAAGTAGATCATGTCCAGTAAAAGACTGTTAGCTTGTTCACAACAAAATCAAAGTTTATCTTGAAAAACATGCCATCCGTCTAGGTATTTCTCAAATGCATAATAACATAATCATGGATATGCCATTCATGGAGACATCCTTAAACAGCTCTTTCAGTGAGCCAAATTTGGCGTGTGTAACAATCCATAGAAAGGCCTGTGAAATTGTGTCATTTAGTGAATGATCACTTAGGAGCCATTTTTCCATACATGCTTTCATTAACAGAGTCTTTGAAGAACAGGAAATCATAACCCCATGTAATTAGCTCTTATTCCATACCAGCTCCTGCTCAGGGAGAGAAGTTGTGCCAACGATCCATTTGCAGATCCAAGCATTGTCTCAGAGAAATGCCACTTTCAGAAACTATGACTTTTGTAAGCCATTAAAATGAAATCTAAGAGATTGAGTCAATGTTGTACATTGATTATAAGCAGAAATTTTAAAAATGTAATGCTTGCTACATTATTAATAAATTATAAGCCCATATATACACCGATTCTGGTTATCATGTTTCCACTCTATTTTCTTGCCAAAATCTTTGCTAAAGGCATAAGGACTAGCATGTATTATTAACTTACCATAATTACACAGCTGATGTTGTTAGAAGCTTGTTTGTGAATAATGCAGTACAATACTCTACTATAACTTCCATGCAGTAGAGTATTTAAGGAAGCAACTGATTTTTATCACTAGTTAATGGTGTCGGAGGCATTCACTTCAATTAAACCAACTCTTGCTATCTGAAGGAAAAAGATACACGACCAAAGGAAACTGACATTACTATTAGGGATAAGTGTTTAAAATATCAACCACATAATAATGTATAAAAATAAAATTAAAAAGCTATTCCCTGGTTGGTGAAGCAAGACTCATACAAGGAAAACTTAATGATGCTAAAATCATGTTGTAAGAATAACAAAATGCTAATCTCGCTCCCTTCTCATATAAATTCATTAGCCAAATTTTAATCCTTGCCCTCCCATATGTATTTGTAGGAAAAAAAAAAAAAAGAATTAAGTTTCCTTACCTTACCACACATAGTCTTGATTCATATGCCTAAAACTGAAACTGCTTCTGTAAATCATAAATCTCTGAAGTTATCACCAAGCTACTAGATTATTTAAGCATTTTTTCTAATATGAAAAATTATATACCCTCATTGTGGAAAGACTGAAAAAAATGGAAAAGTATAAAGGAAATGGAAATCATCCATTAGCCTATCATCTACTGATATCCAATACTGCATTTTTAAAATATTTGAAATATTCTTTTTTCTTTTTTCTTTTTTTCTTTTTCTTTTAAATGTTACATTACAAAAATATGAGATTTCCATATACCCCCCACTCCACCCACGCCACCCCTCCCACATCAACAAACTCTTGTATCATTGTGGCACATCCACTGCACCTGGCAAATATATTCTGGAGAACTGCTGCAGCACATGGACAGTAGTCCACATTGTAGTCCACACTCTCCCCCAGTCCACCCAGTGGGCCACGACAGGACACACAATGTCCAGCATCTGTCCCTGCAGCACCACCTAGGACAACTCCAAATCCTGAAAATGCCCCCACACCATATCTCTTCTTCCCTCTCCCGACCATCAGCAGCCATTGTGGCCACCCTTGCCACAACACTACTACAATTTCTTCCCTTACTAATCATAATAGTTCCCCAGCAGAACACCAGTAAGTCCACTCTAATCCATACTCTATTCCTTCATCTTGTGGACCTGGGATGGCTATGTCCAGTCCCCCTCTACATTAGGAGGGGGGTTTAGATGCCACATGGATGATGGATGCAATTCTCCTGCTTGCAGCTGTAGGCACTCTTGGCTCCCTGGTGCAATGGTTAACCCTCTTCGCCTCCCTGTCAGTTGGCAAGGGTAAGTTCAAGAAACCAGAGGGTAGGAGCCACAAGTCTGCTGAGGCCCAGGGCCTGGCCGTCACATGGACAGTTTATAGATTCAGGTCTCCTGAGTATACACCAACCCAAATGCCAACCACAGGTCTGGTAAAAGTGACAGAAGAGGCATGTGTAGAAAGGTTATATCTGAGTCCAACTCCATCACACTCAGGAACACAAACTCCAAAGCAGGGCCAACTGACATGGCCCTGAACTCCAGAACCATCTTCCTTGACCTTAGAACCTGTGGGTTGCTGCAGCCCTCAAGAGAAGCAGCACCTGGGTTTCCATCTACCTTGGCTGTCTCTGGTACCCTGCTGAGGCATGCATAAGCATCACCCTCTGATGACCTCCCGACTCTTTTTTGGAGACTCTTAGCCATATAAATTCATTTGTCCTTCCCATTTCCCCCTTTTTATCCAAAGTCAAAATGCAGTTTTTAATACCTGATATTATGTGTAGATTGAGATATTCTGCCGGTCTGAGTTGAACTCTTTGTTCGTGGTCTTTTTGTAGTTACATCAGCTGGTGCTTGGTAGTAATCCCTCAGTGCCAGGGAGGCTCATTTCTGGGAGTCATGTCCCACGCTGGGGGGAAGACAATGCGTCTATATGCCGAGTTGGCTTAGAGAGTGGCTACATTTGAGCAACATGGAGGCTCCCAGGAGGTAACTCTTAGGCACACCACAGCTATAGGCCTAGTTCATATTTCTGGCACACAGGCTTATAACCGGAGCCATCAGTATCAAGGGCTCATTGTTGGGCCATCCATCTTTATTGTTTTTTGCCATTGCACTTGGGGGATTGTTGTTGTTCCATTTTGGGAATGTGATAGAGCGCCCCTGGTCAGGAATTCAGCACCCTCTCATCTGTCGTTTCCGACTGAAACCACTATGAAGATATCCAAACCTTTCTATGTACCCTGTATACATGCCCTGGAGAACTCCCTCCCATGTGCATCCCACCAATGACACCCCACACAAGTGCTCCTCCCCCACCGTAGTTGAACCTCTCTGTAGCCCAAACTTCTTCAAAAAGGAAGCTCAATATATTGCCAGATTCCCTTAATAGAAAAATGGAATATAGTGATGGGTTTAAAGGTTAGGTATAGAATACCTAGAAATTTAGAAAAATTAAAGGAAAAATAAATGGGGGTATCAAAGAAATTAAAAAAATAAAAAAGCTTTGTTTTTGACATATTGCCTTTCATCACTGCTACAGGTGTTGCCCTGTATGTACAGTGGCAAGGCAATTTCTTCCATTTCTTCCTCAGTGTCTACCTCCTTTCTTTCTTCCTTTTTCCTGATTATTAAGTTTCTCTTGACATAAGTTTTAGGTCACAGTAATTCACATATACAATATATGGTACTCCCATATATCCAACATCAAACTCTTTGTCCCTTCCTCAACAGTAATCTTTTTACATGTTCATATTATATTTGCAGTAGCTAGTGTACAGATATTGAAACAATAGCTTTCAAACATGGTTCCATTTAGGTTTACATTATGGTTTATATTTTAGACTATACAATTTTCTAAATTTTTAGTTATCTTATGTTTTACATGATGGTTTACATTTTAGCCTATAGACTTTTATACATTTTTGGTGTAATTTAACATGACCTATATCCATCATGGCATGATCTTGTGGAACACTTTCATTGCTCACAGTTACCTTGATTCCATGCATCCAACACCTCTTTCCCCTCCCCTCAGGGCCCACCAGGACAATCAATCTTCATTACTTGAGGGACCATATTCAGAGATACCTGCAAAAATGTTGAGGGCTTCACATACCTGACTGCCCTAACTCACTGGGAGCCACCGATTCTCTCAAGAGATACAATTCCCTCTGTTTGAGAACATCAGTCCTCCCCAAAATGTGGGTATACCTTCGCTTTCATTGTATGGGTCTCCACCCAATGATATAATCCACTATGACAAAATGAGCACTCACACACTCCCCAGAAGTTTGCCCTGTGTCAGATGCCCCCCCCCTTAAGCATCCCAAACAGGCAACCTTCCATATTACATTCTCTAAAGAGTTTTCTCTGCACCACAATTTCAACCACATACCTGACAATCTCCCATGATCAAATGTTCCCCTCACCTTCTCCCCAATTTCTTGGGCAATCTGACCCATCCTCCCATCCCTAGCACCCCTTAAGCCCATGCAGCTCCACCTTAAGTTATCCCTATGCCCCTATTTTATCCCTTCCCTGTACAAACACTTACCTCCCACTTATCATAGATTTCACCCAAGTAGCTGTCAGCTCACTACCTTCCTCTACCCTCCAATTACCTTAAAGTTACCATCCAGTCTCTAGCTTTCTGAGGCAGCTTGGTTTACTTACTTCATATCAGAGAGGTCATGTAGTATTTGTCCTTCAATGCCTGGGTTGCTTCACTCAACATAATGTTCTCAAGATTCATCCATGTTATCACATGTGTTTGTGCTGTATTTGTTCTTATAGCTGAGTAGTATTCCATTGTATGTATATACCACATTTTATTTACCTATTCATCTGTTGATGGGCATTTGGGTTGATTCCAACTTTTGGAAATAGTTAATAGTGCTGGTATGAACATTGGTGTGCATGTATCAGTTTGTGTCCTTGTTCTCAGAACTTCTGGGTATATACCCAGCAGTGGAATTGCTGGATCATAATGGCAAATCTATAGCTAGTTTTTTGAGAAACCACCAAACTGTCCTCTGGAATGGCTGGATCCTTGTGCATTCCCACCAGCAGTGGATGAGTGTTCCCATGCCTCCACATCCTCTCCAACAAGTGTAGTTGTCTGATTTTTTGATAGCTTCCAGTCTTATGGGAGTAAAATGGTATCTCATTGTTGTTTTGATTTGCATTTCCCTAATAACTAGGGATTTTGAGCATTTTTTCATGTGTTTTTTAGCCATTTGTATATCATCTTTGAAGAAATGTCCATTCAAATCTTTTCCCCATTTTTTAAATGGGCTGTTTGTCTTTATTTTCAAGATATAGGAGTTCTTTATATATGCAAGATATAAGTCTCCTATCAGATATATGGTTACCAAATATTTTCTCCCATTGTGTAGGTTCTCTTTTCACTTTCCTGACAAACTCCTTTGAGGTGCAGAAGGCTTTAATTTTGAGGAGGTCCCATTTATCTATTTGTTCTTTTGCTGCTCATGCTTTTGCTGTGAAGTCCATGAAGCCATTTCCTATTACAAGGTCCTGTAGATGCTTCCCTACTTTGCTTTCCAAGGTCTTTATGGTCTTGGGGCTTACATTTAGGTCTTTGATCCATCTTGAGTTGATTTTTGTATAAGATGTAAGTTGGTAATCCTCTTTCATTCTTTTTCATATGTATATCCAGTTCTCCAGGCACCATTTGTTGAAGAAGCCATTCTCTCCCAGTTAAGAGGGTTTGGTGGCCTTGTCAAATATCATATGGTTGTATATATAAAGATCTATATCAGAACTCTCAATTTGGTTCCGTTGGTCAGTGTGTCTATCCTTGTGCCAATACCATGCCATTTTCACTACTGTAGCTTTGTAGTATGTTTTGAAGTCAGGTAGTGTGATTCCTCCAATTTCGTTTTTCTTTTTCAATATGTCTTTGGCTATTTGGGGCCTCTTTCCTTTCCAAATAAATTTCATAGTTAGTTTCTCTAGTTCATTAAAGATTGATGTGTTGATTTTTATTGGGATTGCTTTGAATCTGTAGATCAGTTTTGGTAGGATAGACATCTTAATAATATTTAGTCTTCTTATCCATGAACAGGGAATATCCTTCCATTTGTTTAGGTCTTCTTTGATTTCCTTCAACAGTGTTGTGTAGTTTTCTGTGTATAAGTCTTTTACGTCTTTAGTTAAATTTATTCCTAGGTATTTGAATTTTTTATTTACTATCATGAATGGTATTTAATTCCTGATTTCCTCCTCAGATTGTTCATTATTGGTGTATAGAAATGCTACTGACTTTTGTGCATTTATCTTGTAACCTGCGACTTTACTGAACTCATTTATGAGTTCTAGAAGCTTTGTTGTAGACTTCTCAGGGTTTTCTATGTATAGGATCATATCATCTGCAAATACTGAAATTTTGACTTCTTCCTTTCCAGTTTGCATGCCTTTTATGTCTGATTCTTGCTTCAGTGCTTGAGCAAGTACTTCTAAGACTATGTTAAATAGGAGGGGTGATAGTGGGCATCCTTGTCTTGTTCCTGTTCTTAGAGGAAAAGATTTTAGGATTTCACCATTATAAATGATGTTAACTGTGGGTTTTTCATATATACTCTTTATCATGTTCAGAAAGTTTCCTTCTATTCTGATCTTTTGCAGTGTTTTTTATCAAGAAAGTGTGCTGTATTTTGTCAAATGCTTTTTCTGCATCTATAGATATGGTCATGTGATTTTTTTCCTTCAGTCTGTTTATGTGGTGTATTACATTAATTTATTTTCTTATGTTGAACCATCCTTGCACACCAGAAATGAACCCCACTTGGTCATGGTGTATATTTGTTTAATGTATTGTTGAATATGATGAGCAAGTATTTTGTTGAGGATTTTCACATCGTTTCATTAGAGAGATTGGTCTATAATTTACCTTTCTTGTGGTGTCTTTGTTTGGCTTTGGTACTAGAGTAATGTTGGCATCATAGAATGAGTTAGGTAATGTTCCTTCTGTTTCAATTTTTTGGAAGAGTTTAAGCAAGATTGGTGTTAGTTCTTTCCGGAATGTTTTGTAGAATTCACCTGTGAAGCCATCTGGCCCAGGGCTCCTTTTAGTTGGGAGGTTTTTAATGACTGATTTTATCTCTTTACTTGTGATTGGTTTGTTGAGATCGTCCACTTCTTCTTTTGTCAATGTAGGCTGCTTATGTGTTTCTAGGAATTTGTCCACTTCCTCTAAATTGTTTTTGTTGGAATATAGTTTTTCAAAGTATCCTCTTATGATAGTCTTTATTTCTGTGGGATCAGTGGTGATATTTCCTTTCTCATTTCTTATTTTGTGTATTTACATCTTCTCTCTTTTTTTCTTTGTTAATCTAGCTAAGGGTTTATCAATTTTATTGATTTTCTCAAAGAACCAGCTCTTCGTTTTGTTTATTTTTTCGAGTGCTTTCTTATTTTTCTATTTCATTTAGTTCTGCTCTTATCTTTGTTATTTCTTTCTTTCTTATTTCTTTGGGGTTAGTCTGTTATTTTTTAACTAATTCCTCCAAGTGTGCATTTAGTTCTTCAACTTTAGCTCTTCCTTCTTTTTTGATGTATGAATTTATGGCTATAAATTTCCCTCTCAGTACTGCTTTTGCTGCATCCCATAAGTGTGGATATGTTGTGTTACCATTTTCATTAGTTTCAAGGGAGTTATTAATTTCTTTTGGGATTGCCTCCTTGACCCACTGTTTTTCTAAGAGTATGTTTAACTTCCAAATCTTTTTGTCAAATCTGGGTCTCTGGCCCTTGCAGATTTCCAGCTTCATTCCACTGTGGTCAGAGAAATTATTTTTTATGATTTCTATCTTTCTGAATTCAATGAGACATTTTCTGTGGCCTAGCATGTGGTCTATCTTGGACAATGATCCATGTGCACTTGAGAAGAATGTATATCCTGCTCTATTTGGGTGTAATGTTCTGTATATGTCGATTAGGTCCAACTCCTCTAATATATTGTTCAAAGTCTTTGTTTCTTTATTGATCTCTTTTGAGAGGTTCTGTCCAAAGTTGATAGTGGTGTATTAAAGTCCCCCACTATAGTTGTAGAGGCATCTATTTCTTCACTTAGTTTTTCCATTGTTTGACTCATGTATTTGGAGGCTTCCTTGTTAGGAGCATAAATGTTTATGATTGTTCTTTCTTTTTGAAAGATTATCCCTTTCACTGATATGTAGTGTCCATCTTTCTCTCACAATTGTTTTGCATTTAAAGTCTATTTTGTCTGATATTAATATAGCTACTTCTGCCCTTTTTTTGTTATTGTTTGCTTGTAAGATTGTTTTCCAGCTATTCACTTTCAACCTCCTTGAATTCCTGGGTCTAAGATGTGTTTCTTGCAGACAGCATATAGATGGGTCATATTTCCTTATCTAATCTTCCAGTCTGAGTCTCTTGACAGGTGAGTTTAACCCATTGACATTCAATATTATTACTTTCATGGATTTACTTATATTAGTCATATTTTCTTTGAACTTGTGTTTGTCATATTCTGTTTGCTTTTATTTTTCTGTTTTTGTCTTTTTAGTTGCTCTTAAACTCTCCTCCAACTCTGTCTCTCTTGTTTTTTTTCTTTCTTCCTGCAGAACTTTCTTTAGTATTTCTTGAAGGGCAGGATTCTTGTTGGCATACTCTCTTAGTTTCTGTTTATCTGTGAATATTTTGCTCTCTCCATCATTTTTGAATGCTAACTTTGCTGGATAGAATATTTTTGATTGGAAATTTTTTTCTTTTAGTTGCTTGACTATGTCATACCACTCTTTTCTTGCCTCCATGGTTTCAGATGAGAAATCAGCACTTAATCTTATGGGCCTTCTTTGTATGTGATTGTTCTCTTTTTTCTTGCTGCCTTTAGTATTTTCTCTTTGTCTTGAGCATTGGATAACTTGACAAGTATATGTCTTGGGGTAGGCCTGTTGGGATTTATCCTATTTGGGGTGTGTTGTGCTTGCTGGACATGTACATCCATCTCCCTCAATAGGTTTGGGAGTTTTAGCCATTATTTCTTCCAACAACCTACTGTCCCCTTTCCCTTCTCTTCTCCTTCTGGGATGCCTATAATACGTATGTTTGTGTATTTTGCATTGTCATTCAGGTCCCTAAGTCCCTTCTGAATTTTTTCTATCTTTTTATTTTTTTGGCATTCAGACACACAACATTTATTTATAAAGTTTGCCATCATATATGGGTGCAGCTGGTGGCACCCCAAATTAATTACAATATAATTTCAATGATCTTTGATCACAGATCACCATAACAGATATAATAATAATGAGAAAATGTGAAATATTGAGAGAATTACCAGAATGTGACACAGAAATACAAAGTTGAGCACATGCTGTTGGACAAATGGTGCCAATAGATTTGTTCAACACAGGATTCCCAGAGACATTCAATTTGTAAAAAATACAATATCTGCAAAGCACAATAAAACAAGGTATGCCTGTATCTGTTTGTGACACTGTTTTTAACTGTCTTTGGTTATATATCTAGAAATGGGAACCTGGACCAAATTTTAATTCTGTATGAGCATCTTTGCATGTGTTTATTGGCCATTTGTTTATAGTCTTTGGAGAAATGTCTATTTGAGTCCTTTTCCTATTTTTTTTTCTATCTTTTAATTGACCAGTTCTACTATCTGTTTGATTTCAGATGTACTGTCTTCCACATCACTTAATCTCTCCTCTGCCTCTTCGAGTCTGCTGTTATTTGCTGACAGTGTATTTTTGATTTCTTGAATTATGCTGTTCATCATCATCATATCCATTATATTTTTGTGTATGATTGCAATTTCTTCTGTATTCTCTCCAATTGTTTTCTTCATATTCTTAATCTCTTCCTTCACCTCATCAAATTGGTCCCTAATATATATTTTGAGATCTTTAATCACTTGTTCGATGTTCTGCTCCTCTTCCTGGTTTTTAGTTTGTTCATTGGATTGGGGCATGTTTTCCTGATTATTGGTTTGGTTTCTAGTTTTTTGTTGCTGTCTGGTCATCATTTTATCTTGACAGGTTTAGTCAGTTGCTTAGCTTCTTTGTCTAGTTTGGAGTTTAATTAGTTGCTGTTTTTGCGTGTGTGTTAAGTCTTCTCTTTATCGCTTTGTTTTTCTCATTCTATTTCTTTATTGTTGCCTAAGTTCCCTTGAAGGAAAATATTAGGGTCAGAGAAAGCAAAAGGAGAAAGAAAAGAAAATGAATAATAGTAGTATTGATAGTAAATATTAACAGAGGAACCATGTGAGATATAGGAGAATGGATATTAGACTCATGTAAGGTATGTAGAATTATAACAGTAAGAAAAGTAGAGTATGTAAAAATCTGAATATGGGGAGGAATACAGTGTGAATTAAAAGGCTTGTGTGTTCAGGAGAGAGGGAAAGAGAAAAGAGAGGACAATAATATAAAGAGCAAATATAAGGCAGAAAACAGAACAAAGGTATTAGTAATAAAAAGTAAAAAAAGGGGGGGGCAAACAAAGAGAGGTATAATGTAAGAGAAACAATCAATGGCAGAGGATAGAAGGACATAGAGGAAAGAGAATAGTGTTGGTGACCAAAACCAATACACTCAGGAAAGAGTAAATGGAGGATGAGGAAATACAGCAAATATGAAGCTCTCCCTGCAGCACCTAATGTAAGAAGAATAAGGAAGCAGAGAAAGAAAGAAAGAGAAAAAAATAAGGGACAAAAGGGAGTGGAGAAGTAAGCAGGAAAAAGAAAAAGAGAAAGAAAGAAAAAAGAAAGGAAAAAGGCCCTTGGGGTTAAAGAGAAAGGAAAAACAAGGAAAAACCAACCAAATACTAGGGAAAGTTTCAAGCAAGGAATCCTGTTTGTAGTTAAGTAAGATGCTTAGGGATCTGATGTTCCTGCTTTTATCCCTTCCTCACTTCCCTCTCCCAGGCAGCATAGAGCTGCCTGAGAAGTCTGGTAGGAGATTCAAGTGCGTCCTTGCTGAATCAGCTCCACAGAGAAAACAATGACTCAATTTCCAGAAAGAGAGCACCCACACCCTCAGGGTGGAACCCCAAGTATGCTATTGGAGGCTGGAAAGCACTCCTACAGTCCCTCTCCTTTAGGTGTGCTATGAAATGGCTTGTTGATTTTCTGACTCCACCTTCTCCCAGGTCAAGTTTCCTATCCCAGGGTATTTAGGTGAGTGAGGCTTTCTCAGAAGATTTGCCACTCCTCCCTTCCCAGACTCTCCCCAAGCCAGCCAGTATGCTCCTCCAAGCACAAAAAAAGAAAAAAGGGAAAGAAAAAAAAAGGGAGGGGGGAAACACCAGAAAATTGAACCCACACTAGCCAGGCCCCCCAACTGCACCCCCCAATGAATCCCTCCCACCCATGGAGTCACTCCAAAACAAACTGGAGGGCTAAGGCAATCCCAGAACTCCGGGAGCACTGGACTTGGGAAAGGGAAGTCCGGGCCTCTGCAGACACAGGGCATGTAGGTCCGTGGAACACAGGCTATGGGGACTCAGGGGACACTGACCTGGGGACCACAGGGTCCAGGAACACCACCACACAACCGACAGTTCTCAGGAAACCCTGCAGCAGCCAGCCCCAGGGAAGGGTCCCACCAGTCCACAGATTCCCACCTCTGTACTTGTAAGCCGCAATTCAACCTTTAGCAAGCACCACTTCCGTCACTCTCTCTCCAAATTGATGTCCACACACCCTCTGCCCTGCAAGCCCCAAGACAGCTTGCTCCGGCAAGACTCCAACCCCACTCGGCCGCCTCTTCACAGGAGAGACCATAAGATGCACTCACTCAGACGACATCTTGCCCCGCCTCTCTATTATTCTTTTTTTATTAAAGAGGTTGTAGGTTTACAGAACAATCATGTATAAAATACAGTATTCCCATAAACCACTATACAACCAATACCTTGCATTGGTGTGGGATATTTGTTACAATTGATGACAGCATATCCATGGCATAATTCCATGGATTTTTTGTTGTTGTTGTTACTGTATGTACAATCTAGCATTTCCTGACAAATCATATTCAGGCATATATTCCAGTGCTGTTAATTGTTTTCACAATGTTGTGTTTCCATCACCATCATCCATTACCAAAACATTTCCATGATTCCAAATAGGAACCCTGTGTATTTTAAGTCTTAACTTCCTATTCCCTATCCCCACCCCATCCTCTTGTAACCTATATTCTAGATTCTGGTTCTATGAGTTTGCTTATTCTAATTGTTTCAAATTAGTGAAATCATATCATATTTGTCCTGTTGTGCCTGGCTTGTTTCATTCAACATGATGTCTTCAAGTTTCATCCATGTTGTTGCATATATCAGTACTTCATTCCTTTTTAATGCTAAATAATAGTCCATTGTGTGTATATACCACAATTTGTTTATCCATTCTTTGGTTGACAGACACATGGGTTGATTCCAGCTTTTGGCAATTGTGAATAATGACTCTGTGAACATCAGTGTGTAAATATCTGTTTGAGCCTCTGCTTTCAATTCTTTTGGGTGTATACCTACTAGTGGGATTGCTGGGTCATATGGTGGTTCTATTCTTAGCTTCCTGAAGAACTGCCAAAATGTCTTCCACAGTGGCTGCACCATTTTACATTGCCACCAGTAATGAATGTATTGCTTGTATTCTTTCCAACACCTGTTATTTCACATTTTTAAAAAATAGCAGTCATTCTAAGGTTTGAAATGGTATATCATTGTGGTTTTGATTTGCATTTCCCTGATGGCTAATATTGTTGAGTATCTTTTCATGTACTTCCTGGTCATTTGCATATTTTCCTTGGGTTGTTTGTCTTTTTGTTGTTAATATGAAGGATTTATTTGTATATACTGAGTATTAATCCTTTATTGAATATGTGGTTTCTAAATAATTTCTCCCATTGTAGGTTTTCTTTTTTACTTTCATGATGAAGTCCTTTGAGAAACAAAAGTTTTTGTATTTTGATGAGGTCCCATTTATCTATTTTTTTCTTTTGTTGCTAGCGCTTTGGGTGTAAAGTTTAAGAAGCCATTGCCAACACAAGATCTTGAAGGTATTTCTGTATGTTTTCTTCTAGGAGTCTGATAGTTCTAGCTCTAATACTTAGGTCTTTGATCCATTCGAGTTGATATTTGTATACAGGGGTCTTCCTTTTTTTCTTTTCTTTTTTTTTTTTTGGCAAGTGGAGATTCAGTTTTACCAACACCATTTGTTGTTGAAGAGACTGTTCTTTCCCAATTGAGTAGTCTTTGCTACCTTGTCAAAAATCAGTTGGCCATAAATGTAAGGGCTGTTATCTGAACTCTCAAATCTGTTCTATTAGTCTATATGTCTATCCCTGTGACAGTGCCATGTTGTTTTTAAAGAGGGCATTTGTTTATTGAGCAATAATGTTAGCACTTTTTTAACTATTCACTTATGGGTGAATGTCAGAGGACATAATGGAAAATATTGCACAGAAGTCAAGAATGGAAATAATAATTAACAAAATATCTAAGTAACAAGCATATGTTTTTTTTAAATTTTTTTAAAAAGATTTATTTATTTTATTTCTCTCCCCTTCCCCCCCACCCCAGTTGTCTGTTCTCTGTGTCTATTTGCTGCATGTTCTTCTTTGTCTACTTCTGTTGTTGGTGGTGGCAAGGGAATCTGCATTTCTTTTTGTTGTGTCATCTTGTTGTGTCAGCTCTCCGTGTGTGCGGCAACATTCCTGGGCAGGCTGAACTTTCTTTCATGCTGGGCGGCTCTCCTTACAGGGTGTACTCCTTGCACATGGGCCAGCTCCACACGGGTCAAGGAGGCCCGGGGTTTGAACCCTGGACCTCCCATGTGGTAAATGGATGCCCTATCCATTGGGTCAACTCCACTTCCCACAAGCATACGTTTTATGTTTTAAAAACTAAGTCAAACAAACAAAATAATTGCTCCTCTGATTTGAAAGTCTTAAAATGTTATCTCACATTTTATTGGAGATTTATTTTTGCAAATTGATATTGTGTACAAAGAGTTCAAATGGCCAATAAATCTATTGTCTTAAAATTGTTGACTTTAAGTAACAGAGATATAATTTAATTTACATCAGAGCTTATTAAAATGGCAATAGTGCAATCATATGACTCTCTCTAGTGCCCAAAATCTGTTCTTGCTCTCTCGGCTAAGAAAGAGAAAGCAAGACAGACTTTTAAAGCTGCCACAATTTCCTGGAATGCTTTGACAAAGTTCTCATACTTCATCTCTCTTGCTTACCTTGATAACATTGGGCTAAACCGAAAATGAAGGAAATTCAGTCAAGAGTAATTCAAATAATAGCTATTTCTGGACCTGGAAGCTTTGATACAGTTGATGGGCATTCAGTTGTGGATTCTGAGAAGACAAGCAGTTTTCCAAAATTAGGCCAAAAACCTATGTTTAAAAAATTGCCAAGAATGAATTGAAAATAAAATTTTACCTGTTCCTAGAAGGCTTTATACAAGAACACTATGGAAGCTAAAACACTACATATAGATTAGAATGCGTTTTCACAGAGCAAGTTTATGGAATTATAGACTGATGGCCTTCTTTAAATCTCCCCTTGAGGTTTAACATTTAATAAGTTATTTATTCTGTCATCATTACTGAGCTAATTCAATTAACTTCATCCAATAGGAATCACTTCAGAAATGCCTTGAAAAAGGACATTGAAAGAAACTATAAATATGAAAAGCAACTAATCTTTGCAAAGTTTATCTCTAAACTTAAAATGTATGTTATCTATCAATTCTTCTTAAAAGAGAAGACCCCTGCATTCTAGTCATCCTATCATATTCAAGGATAGCATTAAGATACAAATTTTATTGCTTGCATTGTTGCTAAATACTGTCAATATTTCTCACCATCATACTCATCACTTAAATGCTACCTCATCTTTTTACTGTCCTTATAATATTAAAATAATGAAAAAATATGGTCCTATAATTAAGGTCTTAAGTGAAATTTAAAATAGATTAGTTTTATTTGTTAGAGTTGGCTTAAAAGCCATTTATCAAATAAGAAATAGTATTCCTACTTTGAAAAAATGTTTAGCAACAATGTAAGGTATTGGTGGTAGGGTGATGTATGGAAGCCCTGTGTGATGATATGCATGTTTGTTTAGTAAGTTCACAGCATTTACTATATATTTATTGTTTATATATGTTCATGTATGGATATATGTTTCAATTAAATTTTATTTTGAATAAAACAATGAATCTGAAAATGGTCCAGAAATGGGGATTTTAAGACTAAAAGCTCTGGGCATGTGTTAAGATATATCCCCAAGGAGGGTGCAACAGACTTCAAGCCACATAAGTATAAGGTGTCAGTTTTCTTAAACCTGCTTCAAACTCTGACTTTATAGCCCCAAAGTGCTAAAAAAAAAAAAAAAAAAAAAAAAGAAAGGGTAAAACCATGGAAAATAAGAAAAGAAAAGAAATATCAAACTATGTTAAGTTTTATCCAGAAAGCATATGTATTCTGATCTACTCCTACTATCTACTAAAATATTTCGTTTTAGCATAGTTTATAATATTTTTCTTGGAATAGTATTATTGTTGCACCTCAGAAAAAAGTCCAGTCACTCAACTACAGAAATGATGATGAATTATTAACCTTTGTAAGAGGAAAAAAATCTTTAGGAAATCATAAAATAACTTGAATAACAATTACCAGTGCTGAAAAAGTCATTAAAAATTGAAGAATGATAAATATGCTATATGTCACCCATTAGAATGCAAAAATGGGATGGCGAAATTTCTGAATGAAATATGTTAAGTAATAAAAACTAAAAAACTAGTAACATTTCATTTTCTTTCCCACACCAACATTTTCCAGGAAGAAAACAGTGACATAGTTTGACAGAATTTGAAATTTTAAGTTAAAGAATGGAATGAAAATTCAACTTTAGGGGGAAAAGCAAAATACGGCTACTGGTATCCAAATTTCATATAAAATCTCAAGGGTAAGTAGGGCTGCTGCTTTCTTCCAAATAATTATTATTCCATAAAATGTTGGCTGGGTCATAAAGAATTTCCTGTGCTTTCTATCAGTTTCAGCCTGTCAAAATAAAACACATCTCCCTTGTAGATTCAGCCTCAGCTGAAGTGTCGAGCACGGTGGGCAGATGTATAGTCAACACGGAGTTGTATGAAGGTGTGAAGTACATTCTTGTCCAGATTAGCAGGTAGTTCTCCTTAGCTGACTTGCTTCACGTTATCTGGAGCAACTACCGGAAGATTAAAATGTGCACTTAAAGTATCAAAAAGCTGTAATACCAGTGGAATCTTGAAGGCTTTGACATACTTCTTATATTTAGCTACATCACAAATTGCTAACATGCCTCCCATACAACTATTGGAATATGGTTGGAAGATGTTCATAAATAAGTCGATGAAACCCTACTCCAAGTTCCATCAAAACTGTATCCATTTGACAGAAAGCCAGAGAATAATCTGGGGACTGAATAACCTAGCGAACCCAGAGGGGGATGAGAATTGTGGTTAATCGTACAAATACCCGGATGTCCTTCTATGAATTAGAACAAATGTTCATCACTATTGTAAGGTTGTAAGAATGTGGAGAAGCATGGGAAAAATACAATTAATGTAACCTATGGAGTATAGTTAACAGCAATACTGTAATATTTTTACATCAATGCTGAAGATGTACTGTGTCAATAAGGGGGGTGTGGAAAAAAATACCAAATACACATTATAGATCATAGTTAATGATACTAGTCTGATATTATTTCATAATCTGTTAACAAATGTTCCACAAAGGTGTGATGTATTGGTGAAGGGGTGTTATATGGGAATTTCATACATGTGCATGATTGTTTTTTTAAGTTCACAACTTCTCTAATAAAAATATATTTTTAAAAAAATGGAATAAAGACAGTGTCAGAAAACAAAACAAAACAAATACAAAAAAGCTGTATCTAATTTTTTTCATCCATGGAACATTCTTCAGCTGCAATATCTATTTAATATTTTATTATGGAAAATATTAAACATCAGTTATTTAACAAATCAATTTTATTGATACATATTAATAAAGCATAAATCCATCCAAAGTGTACAATCAATAGTATTCTGTAAAATCATATAGTTGTATATTCATCTCTTCAGTCATTTTTAGAGGATTTTCATTATTCTTGTAGTAATAATAATACTGAAAAACAAAAACCAAACAAACAAATAAAACTCATCATCTCTCAATTTCTCTATGCTTTTCCTTCCATACCTAGCTGCTATTCTGTTTCCTTCTCTCGTTTATTTGTGTTTATATTTTGTGAAAACAGTTTTATATATGCATTATCATCCATATTCATATTTTACACGAGGTTTCACAGTGTTATACAGTCTCATGTCACGTTTTTTAGCTTTCCTTCTAGTAATATAAATGTCCTTAGGTTTTCCCTTTCAACCACTGTCATACCCATATATTTGCTCTGCTAGTCACAAACATAATGATGGGCTCTCACAATTTCCATCCATCTCCAAAGATTTACAAACAACCTTTTAACCAGTTCTGTACAGTTTAACCATCAGCTTTCCGTTCTCTACCCTTATTCTATTTCTGGTGACCTATATTCTAATTATTAATTCCATGTGTTTATATATTTAGCTCATAATAGTGCAATCATACAGTATTTGTCTGCTTGTGTCTGGCTTGCTTCACTCAACATAATGTCCTCCAGATTCATCCATGTTGTCATATGCTTCACAAATTCATTTCTTCTTAACACTGCATAATATTCCATGATGTATATACACCACAATTTGTTTATTCTTTCATTAGTTGATGGACACCTGGGTTGTTTCCAACTTTTGGCAATTGTGGATAACGCTGCTATGAACATCATTGTGCAGATGTCTGTTCATGTCATTGCTCTCAGTTCTTCTGGGTATATACCTAGCAAAGATATTGCCAGGTCACGTGACAAGTCTATAATCAACTTCTTTAGAAACTGTTAAACTGTTCTCCACAGTGGCTGTACCATTCTACATTCCCACCAACAGTGAATAAGCATTCTTATGTCTCGACAGCCTCTCCAACATTTATGGTTTTCCAACTTTTTAATAGTGACCAATCTAATAGATATGAAATGATATCTCATTGTAGTTTTGATTTGCATTTCCCTAATCACTAATGATGTTGAATATTTTTTCATATGTTTCTTCTCAATTTGTATTTTTTCTTTGGACATTGTTTTTTTCAAACCAACTGCCCAGTTTTTAATTGGGTAGTTTGTCTTTTTATTGTTGAGTTGTATGATCTCTTTCTATATCATGGATATTAAACCCTTATTGGATATGTGACTGCCAAATATTTTCTCCCATTGATTCGGATGCCCTTTCACCTTTTTTACAAAGTCTTTTAGATGTAAAAGTGTTTAATTTTGAGTAGGTCCCATTTATATGTTTATTTTGTCATTCATGCTTTGGGATTAATGTTTAAAAAATTACCGCCTACCACAGAATCTTGAAAATGTTTTCCTACATTTTCTTCTACAAGTTTTATGAATCTGGCTTTATATTTAGGTCCTTACTTCATTTTGAGTTAAATGTTTATAAGGTGTGAGATAGGGGTCTTCTTTCTTTCTTTTGGATATGGCTATCCAGTTCTCCCAGCACCATTTGTTGAATAGACTGTTCTGACCCAGCTGAGTGGGCTTAACAGCCTTGTCAAAAAATCACTTGACTATAGATGTGAGGGTCAATTTCTGAGTTCTCAATCCAGTTCCATTGGTCTATCTGTCTTCATGCCAATATCATGCTGTGGCTAAGTAACATGCTTTAAAGTCAAGAAGTGTGAGTTCTCCAACTTCATTCATCTTTTTAAAGATATTTTTGGGTATTTGGGCCCTCTTACCCACCAAATAATTTGATTATTGGCTTTTCCATTTCTGCAAATATGACTGTTGGAATTTTTATTGGGATTGTGTTGAATCTATAAATCAGTTTGGTTAGAATCAACATCTTAACAATATTTAGTCTTCTAATCCATGAACACAGAAAGTCCTTCAATATATTTAAGTCTTCTTCAGTTTCTTTTAGCAATGTTTTATAATTTCCTGAATATAGGTCTTTATGTGCTTGGTTAAGTTTATTCCTAAATATTTGTTTTAGTCACTATTATAAATGGATTTTTTCCCTGATTTCTTCCTCAGATTGCACATCAGTATGTATAGAAACACTGTTGATTTTTGCATTTAATCTTGTATCCTGCCACTTTGCTGAACTAGTCTATTACTTTTAGCAGCTTTTTTGTTGATTTTTCAGGATTTTCTAAATATAGGATCATGTCATCTGTGAATAGTGAAAGTTTTATTTCTTCCTTTCCTATTTGGGTGTCATTTATTTCTTTATCTAGCCTAATTGCTCTAGCTAGAATTTCTAGCACAATATTGAAAAACAATGGTGGTATTTGCTGAATTCCAGTTTAATCTCCATTTGTTCAATTATTTCTTTTTCTTCTGAAAGCATTTGGATTACTTAGGAGAAAGCTAAGTAGTGGTGTAAAATGATCGTTACATTGCTTGTCAAAAGGTGAAACATAGTATTGACTTGTTGCATAACATCCAAAAATAGAGATTCACTTTCCTAGAATCCAAAGGAGGAATTTTAGCAAGTCCTGCTTTCTAGTGCATAATCAACATGCTCCATCAAGAATGGTAAAAATTCTAAAGGTATTCCTTGGTAAACCAGAAGGATCAGAGAGCCTGAAACATCTTTTAAAGGCTTGTTTGGTTTCCTGTGAAAGATTAACCACGACTTCTTGGGGCAGGAAAGTTTCCCCATGAATCACATGTGTTGGTACTTGATCCCAGTGGTAAGTTGGTACCTTTTCTAATTCTTTCTTTCAAATCTTGAATATCTGCTGTGCCAATGGATCTCTTTTGATGGTTTTTTGAATCATAATAGTATTGTCAGATCAGCGTACTTCTGCTTTACAAACAACAAGTCTCCACCTCGATATAGTTCTCCAAATAGAAAATGAAAATAACTTTGATAAGCTTAGGCAAGAAAGTCTGTTTATCATTACCTACTTTAAATTCCATTAAGTTGCTGGAAAGATTGGTGTTTCTTGCATACAGATCATAGAGATTTTTGAGATACAGCTCTGGCAATAGACTTCCTACATTCTTCTAATTGGTCTGTCACAAAACTCTGTAGCTTGATTTCAAACACATTTTGAATAAGCTTAGCCAGTACTATTTCTGGATTATTAAAGATATCTCTAGCTTGTTTTTTCACCCATTGACAGAGTACTGCTGCATCTTTAAATATATCGTTTCTCGAGAAACCACCCTCTTGGCACTGCTTTATATAAACTTTAACACAATGGAAATAACACTTAAAGTAAAACGGTTGTGTCTTTTTTTTCTTCCCCCCCTTTTTTTTTTTAGATTTCACCTCTTATTTGAGCACTGGTAAACTTCTGAATGAATTGGCCTTCTAAATCATGGTACTTATTTGCAATCTTGGATTTCACTTTGGAAAATCTATCAAAAGGTAATTCCTGTGCAATTAGGTGCAACTTTTGGATGATATCTGCTGCCTCCTTTATCTTTGCAGAATTTGTGAAAACATCAGATTCAATTCTCCATCTAGAAACTCATTAATTATTTCATCAGTTTTCAAGCCACCACTGCCCATTGTCTGGTGTGTTTACGCCCTCCAACTGGTCTCTATGGTGACAGATCTTGATTGCTACAAAACTCATGTGCTTATCTAGTTCTTGGAAATGTTGGAAGGCAACCTGATTTCTTTTCCGGAGCTCCTGTACCTTCTTGGCAAATTCCATGGCTTCTTTCTACATTGCTGTTCTATTCTCTCTACTTTACTTTGAATCCTTTTGTCTATTATCTGAAGTTCTTGAATATGATTTACAAATTCTTCTAATAATCTTTTTTTAATCAAAAGCTTCTGCTCCCCCTCTAGAACCTTCTTTGGAGGTTCTCCATACAAGATGTTCAATATACTCATCTGCCACAAAAGGTTCCTTGAAGAGTTCAGCTGGCACAGCCATCTAGCCAGCTGAGAGGCTCACCTCACACTGAGTGCTGACCCCTTTTCACATCTCAATGGCACCCAGCACAGGTCCCAGCTTGGCTCTCCCACTTCCTACAGAACCCAGGTGGGTCTGGAGAGCAGTCATAAGGAAGCTGCAGATGTCTGAGAGCTGCCATTGCACTGTTTTGATTACTGTGGCTTTGTAATAAGTTTTAAGATCAGGAAGTATGAGTCCTCCAACTTCGTTCTTCTTTTTCAAGATGCCTTTAGCTGTTCATGGCCACTTATTGTTCTATATAAGTTTTATAATTGATTTTCTACTTCTGCAAAAAATGTTGCTGGAATTTTTATCAAAATTGCATTGAATTTGTAAATCCATTTGGGTTGAATTGACATCATAACAGCACTTAGTCTTCCAGTCCTTGAGCATGGGATTTCTTTCCATTTATTTAGGTCTTCTTTAACTTCTGTTAGCAATATTTTACAGTTTTCTGTGTATAGTCCTTTACATTCTTGGTTAGATTTATTCCTAGATATTTAACTCTTTTACTTGCTACTGTGAATGGAGTTTTTTTTGTTGTTGTTGTTGTTGTTTGTTTTTTAAATTTCTTCTTCTGACTCTTCATTGCTTGTGTATAGAAAGACTACTGATTTTCTGGTGTTAATCTTGTAGCTTGCCACTGCTGATTTCATTTATTAGTTCTAGGAGATTTGTTGTGAATTTTTCGGGATTTTTGGTATATATATATAGGATCATAGAATCTGCAAATAGGATAAGTTTTTATTCTTACTATCCAATCTGGATGTCTTTTATTTCTTTTTCTTTCCAAATTGCTCTGGCAAATGTTGAATAACAGTAGTGACAGTGGGCATCCATGTCTTCCACCTGATCTTAAAGGGGAAGCTTTCAGTCTTTCACCATTCAATAGGATATTAGCTAGGGGCTTTTCTTATATGCCTTTTATCATGTCAAGGAAGTTTCCTTCTATTCCTAATATTCTAAGTGTTTTTTAAACAGAAAAGTTTGCAGTATTTTATAAATGCCTTTTCTGCCTTGTTGAGGTGATCATCAGGTTTTTTTCTCCCTGCATTTTGTTAAAGTGGCATATTACATTGATTTTCTTATGTTGAACCACACTTGTATACCTGGGATAAATCTCAATTAGTCATGGTATACAATTATTTTAATATGCTGGTGGATTTGGTTTGCTAGTAGTTTGTTGAAGATTTTTGCATCTGTGTTTTTAAGAGATATTGTTCTGTAGTTTCTTTTTTTTTTTTTAGATTTATTTTTTTTACTTATTTAATTCCCCTCCCCTCCACCAGTTGTCTGTTTTCTGTGTCTTTTTGCTGCATCTTGTTTCTTTGTGCGCTTCTGTTGTCAGCGGCAAGGGAAGTGTGGGCGGCGCCATTCCTCGGCAGGCTGCTCCCTCCTTCTCGCTGGGCGGCTCTCCCCATGGGTGCACTCCTTGCGCGTGGGGCTCCCCTACGCGGGGGACACCCCTGTGTGGCACGGCACTCCTTGCGCGCATCAGCACTGCACATGGGCCAGCTCCACGCGGGTCAAGGAGGCCCGGGGTTTGAACCGCGGGCCTCCCATGTGGTAGACGGACGCCCTAACCACTGGGCCAAAGTCTGTTTCCCTGTTCTGTAGTTTCTTGTGGAATCTTTATCTGGCTTTGATAGGAGGGTGATCTTGATTTCATAGAATGGGTTAGTAAGTGCTCCCTCCTCCTCAATTTTTTAGAAATGTTTGTGCAGAATTCAGTTAAATCTTCCTGGAATGTTTGGTAGAATTCTCCCATGAAGCCATCTAGTTCTGGGCCATTCTGCTTTACTTTGTTAGGAGGTTTCTGACTAATGATTCAATTTTTTTATCAGTTGTTAGTTTATAGAGATCTTCTATTTCTTCCTGAGTCAGTGTAAGTACTTTGTGTTTCCAAGGATTTGTCCATTTCATCCAGGTTTTTTAATTTTTTGTCATACAGTTTTTCATGTATCCCTTTAGTCCTTTTTATTTCAGCAAGGTCAGTAGTAATATCTTCCTTTATATTTCTGATATTCATTACTCATATCATTTTTCCTTGTCAGTCTAGCTAAAGGTTTGTCAATTCTGTCCCCCACCATTTTTATGTAATTGTTATCACTTACATCTTTGTACATTGCATATCCAAAACCCTAAATTTATTATTACTTTTTATGCATTTGCATTGTAGCACTTGTAGGAAGTAAGAAATAAAATTACATACCAAACAATTCAATGCAATAATACTGACAATTTATAATTACCCAAATTGTTACCTTTACCACAGGTCTTTATTTATGCTGCTTTGAACATGTCCTTTCATTTGAGCCTGAAGAACTCCCTTTAGCATTGCTCTCTCAGCTTTTGTTTATCTGAGAATGTCTTAATTGCTCCCTCATTTTTGAAGGGGAGTTGTGCTGGATAGAAAATTTTGGGCTAGCAGTTGTTTTCCTGCAGTGGCTAGCCAGGTACTTGACCCTACAGCAACCTGCTGCAAGCGTGGAAGATGGATGCCAGTAGCCAACATATTGAGTGAGCAATTTATAGTTCTTTACTGTAATTTATCAACCTCTTCTTCTTGCTCTTACCTGGGTTATCTTTGGGCCTTCAGAATTTCAAAATAGTTTTTTCAGACAGGTTCTGTCTGTTTAATAGTTGTTTTGGTGAAAAGACTGAGTCCTGGAGCTCCTTACTCTGCTATCTTTCCTGGAAGTATGCAATATTGCATTTTGACATTTTCTTTTCAGTCTTTTTTTAATGTATGCATTTTTTTCTTTAATAGGTTGAGATCATGCTGTATGTCTTTTTTTAACCTTGTAGCATTAGAAATATTTTCCATGTCATTAAATATTCTTTAATAAACTGATTTATAATAGCTAAAGAGTATTTCATTATACAAATGTACCATAATTTACTGAAAATTTCCCTTCATTAAATTTTTTCTATTACATATATTGGTGCACTGAATAAGGCTATACATAAACCTTATTTGTAATTCTAATGATTTATAAAAGAAATGTTTCTAAAAGCAGAATTATTAATAAAATATGAATGTTATAAAGGTTCTTGAATAAGGAGGGATAAACTGACTTAGAACTCTTATGTGAGAAGTTGTTTTTGTATTTCTTTCTTTCTGAAGAAAGCGCACAAACAAAAGACAGTGCTAAGGGACCCAAGGGGAAAAATTCTTTATGAATCTGAGTTCCTCTTGCAGTGGCTTCTTTATACTCAAGCTCTCTCTTCCTGATGAGACCCTAAATAAGTTGAAGCTCTATAGACCTTAAATTTGAATGAGGCTTATTCAGCTTGATTATAATGCAGCAGCTTGAATTTAGTCTCATGTACTATATTTAAAATTTCAGGGTGTGATTGATGTAGCAGCACAGTTTTAAAAAGAATGGTGATTAATCATGCTTGGGCCCCTTAGCCTCTGAACGCTTAACCAATCTCACAATTAGTTAGGACTACACCCAATTAGCCCTTCAATATTGGGCATGTGTTCTCTCTGGGACAGCCTGACTCCAATGCTATAAAACGAAAACCACGTGTGCATATGGCACATTCTTCATCTACTGGTTTTCTGATCAGATGTGCCAGGATAGTTTTTTCCAGGAAATCATGGGATGCTTCAACACACTCTATCCTCTTCTCTCCTGGGAGCATGGTCAATCCATGACCTGGAGGGGCAAGAACTGTCTGGGTTGTCTTCCCTTTCTTTCTCACTGCACCTAGGGATGACAGGTGTTGGTATCAGAGAGCTCTGTTCTTTGTGTAAACTCCACTTACTGAGCTCCTGGGCAATGGGTGGCTGTGCTAGTTAAGCACATGTTTATTCTCTCATGCCAGGTCACATAGGTTCATGTTGAGACCATAAGCACTTTGCTTAACACAGCAGCCAAACTGTGCCACAATTTCCACATTCTTAGAAAAGGGGTCATGATAATGAGATCTACCTAATAAAGTTGCAGTGAGACTGAAACATGTAAAGAGTGTAGAATAGTACCTGCTATATAATAAGTGTTTAATTAAAGGTAGCTGTTGACAATTGTACCTGTAGAAATTTAAAACCTGTGATATCAAGTTTTTGTGTCTTAATCCATACCTTCATGTATGCATGCATTCATTCCATAAACATTAACATCTATTCAGTTCTAGTTACTCTGCTAAGTATTCAGATAAGAGAGGATAAGACAAAATGAAACAAGTATAGTGTAAAGAAGTTAGGGATGTGGCTCAAGTGATTGGGTTCCTGCCTTCCACACGGGAGGTTCCTGATTTGGTTCTCAGTGCCTCCTAAAGAAGACAGCAAGCTGGAGCGACAAGCAGGTGTGGCAAGCTGATGCAACAAAATAATGCAACACAAGACACAAGAAGAAAAACATAATGAGAGAGAAAACAAGGCAGGGAACAGAGGTGGCCCAAGTGATTAGGTGCCTCCCTCCCACATTGGAGGTCCCAGGTTTGGTTCCCGGTGCCCCCTAAAGAATCAAGGAAGACAAACAGACACAGCAAGTGCAAACAAAGGGATGGGGATAAATAAATAAATAAATAAATAAATAAATAAATAAATAAATAAATAAATAAATAAACAAACAAACAAATAAATAAATAAAATCTCTTAAAAAGAGAATTTAGCATGATGTTTGTACTAAATAAATAACATTAAAATGTTATAAAGATTATAACTGATCTCTAATTATGGTTAGTGACACTGTGAGTTAAAATTTATTCATAAGTCAAAACTCATTTTGGAATGAACTTGGACCTTGTGGAAATGCAGGTTCAGTAGAACTAAGAAAGTTTGTATCTTAGCCTGTACTCTTTGACTCAAGTATTAAGACACAATATGTTTTAATGAAGTTAATGAATTTCAGACCTGAGAAAAATTTTCATGTTTGAGAAAAAAATATAATGTTTTAATGAAAGTACATATTTATTAGTTGCAGCACCTGGTTCGCAAGTCACTATTGCAGGTTAACCTCGGGTTGGTGTGGGGGAGCAGGGGAAGAAGAAGCAAGCCCTTTTGTGGGAAATATTCCAACAGGATTGGTGAACTTTTAAAATAAGCATCAATGGAAGGTAAAAAGTCAAAATAGCATTACAGAACATAGCAAGCATGTTGGGGAGTGACCAATATATATCTGATATTCTTTGTAGGAATGGAACTTTAGATACGGAAAACTAAAAATCTATAGGGATATAGCCTCTGTATGAATTCAACCAAAAGCGTAATGTGTTTACTTTTCCTTAAGAGAATAAAAGAAAAATGTTTAATCAAACGGAAGAGTTACTGTATAATTGCTTCGTTATGAAAATCTAATGGTCAAAACACATCAAACAAATTTTTAAAAATGTAATATTTATAAGATTAGATTTTGAGAAGGGAAATTAAAACAGGTACTAACGGATTCAACAACAGATGCAAGATTTATTAGATGTTCTAATTCCCTCACACAATCCAGCAAAGTTATTCCCAATTTTATAGCTGGTTCTTGTTTTTATTGCAGATGGTAGCATTAGCCAATAGCCAGGGTCTTGCTCAAACTGAAAGAAAGGACAGCAGAAGTTTATCTTCATAGCTAAAGTCACTCTCGGCTCTTTTCTGTGATCTTCATTGTCATATGTTTCCTCAAGCTAATATGACTTCTATTGTCCTGTGATTCTGAACTTTCATCATATCCTATCAATTGCTTTGACTGATGTTCTGATTGTTCTTTTTGAAGAGAACAGGATCTTCTGCCAAGTTAAGCAATGCTCTCATTTCCTCCGTGATCATTGCTCAGCAGTTGGAATTCTCTCATGCTAACTCCCAGACTCCTTTTCATTAGAAACATTTTGATGGGAAAATTTCTACTCTCTTGTCCTTTTACCCACTTTTCCAATTGTTCATTATATCAGTCATATTTACAAAACTTTAAATATTTTTCTACATAACTAATATTTTATGCTAAAATAATCTTTGCCTGTAGTGTTAATTATTAAACCACAGTGCTTCCCAAATATAATTACTCAAATTATTTATAATTTTAAAAATAATCATTATCATTTATGATGTCATGCTTCATGATGAGCTGTTGGCATGCATGTTGTATTAAATTTTTTTAACCTTTTATCACAATAAAAAATTTACTCTGAAAACTATTGAGGTAAATGTGGCCTAATTTAAACATTAAAACAAAATATGATGTTATAGAATGGTTAAAACTGGGCAATATAATACTTTTTTATTATATACTATATATACTATATATAATATATATATAATATTATATATTATATATTATTATACTTTATAATACTGAATCAGGGAAGGACTTCCTTAGCAAGACACAAAAACTTAAAAGCCACAGAAGATAAGATGGACAAATTTGATTACATAATGAAAATTTCTGCTTGATCATTAAACGAAAAAAGCCATAAACTAAGTGGAAAAACATTTAGTATTAATTTCTTTAACTGTAGCACATTTCCCCCATATGAAAAGTGAAGTGTTTAATAAATCAATTACTAAAAATGGGTGAAGGATTTGAACAGAGTTCACAGCCATGCAAATACAAATGGTGTATAAATACACAAAATGTTTTAAAAAATCATTTGTAATTTTTATTTTTATTTTTTTTTAAGATTTGTTTTTATTTATTTCTCTCCCTTTCACTTCCCCGCCCAGTTGTCTGCTTTCTGTGTCCATTCGCTGTCTGTTCTTCTGTAACCGCTTCTATTCTTATCAGCAGCACTGGGAATCTCTTGTTTATTTTTGTTGTTGTCTTGTGTCAGCTCTCCGTGTGTGCAGCGCCATTCTTGGGCAGGCTGAACTTTCTTTCATGCTGGGCGGCTCTCTTACCAGGCAAACTCCTTGCGTGTGGGGCTCCCCTTTCGGGGGACACCCCTGCATGGCACGGCATTCCTTGCGCGCATCAGCACTGCGCATGGGCCAGCTCCACACGGGTCAAGGAGGCCTGGGAGTTTGAACCGTGGACCTCCCATGTGGTAGAAGGACGCCCTATCCCATTGGGCCAAGTCCACTTCCCTGTAATTTTTAAATGCTAGTAAATAACGTGATAACATGTTAACCTATCAATTAGTGAAAATGAAAACATTTATAATACCCTTTGCTAACACAAATGTACAGAATCAGACTCATTCACGCACTGCCCATCAGACCTCTTTTGAGAGCAATTTTGTACAGCTATGAAAATTTAAAATGCATGTGCTCTGTTCTTTGAACTAGTAATTCTTCTTCCTGAAACCAATACACTCATGGGAATAAAAAGATATTGTATAAGGTGTTAATTGCAGAATACTGAAAATACTAAGTGCCCATCAAAATCAAATTGGCTAAATAAATTAGTGTGTATTCATTCAAAGGATTTTTAAAAAACTATTAGGCAAAAAGATATTTATAAATTATGCTACTATTTCTTAGAGACTTTTTACACATCAGCACCTAGAGATTTACTTTATTTTTAATGACTTGAGAATATTTCTTTGTGTAAATAGACCTCATTTATCTATCTCTCTATCTATGCTCTCACCTAATGAATTAGAGCTGTGCTTGGTGACAAAATGCCCCAGGTTGTGGGAACACCAAGTGTTTAGTACTTAAGAACAGTGAAAATTATATTATCAGCATATGTAGCAATATCTTTTCACCAGCTCTTTGAGGGCTCCTTACTCTTTCTTATGCCATCAAATGGGCAGACACAGATGGCTTAGCACTTAAGACAACATTCTTATCCAGAAGGAGTATGACCTATTTAAAACTGATGGCCCTTGGATATTGTCGACTGTAGACCCCACGTTAGATTGTGTCAACTTTATTAGAAATTTTGAAGGTGGAAGTTATCTCAATCCAGTTCTTCAAGCTAATCAGTTTATGTGATTAGGTGCATGTAATTCTTGATGGATCAACATGAGGTATAGACGGGAGTGTCATGGATGAGCAAAAACCAACTAGAGATAGGTTCTTTCCTGTTTTTTTTCCCCTGACTACTCTAAAGTCAACAGGATTATGGAGATATTCTTGAGAAAGGAATAAATTTTTATGTCTTCTTTTCTACAACCCTCATATGAGAAGAAGGAACAAAGTGTGTTCCTAAAAACCACCTGATCAGCATTACAGGATCTGAATAAATAAAACTTTCCAAGTTGGAATTTCAGAATCTGACCCGTGCAGGGCACCAGTAAACAGTTTGTAAGTACAAATTTCAGCAAGGGCATAGGGTACAAAGAAAAACAGATCAATGATTTCAAAGATGCCACACAAATTGAAGCACAATACGTAATAAGAATGGGAAAAAAACCTCTTTTTGACCTAATTTGAAATCATGTTTAATGCTCAATATAAATGTAGCATGGTGTTAAATTAATAATTATATGGAAAGTACACATGGCAATGGAAGAATTAAAACACTCTCAGTAAGTAGCATACTTTTGAATGAACTAGGTCACTGAAGGTTATTAAAATTTGCACTGTGTAAGGCTGTTGTGGTGTTAGGGTAAACATTTATCACATGTGTTGACCAAACACATTTTGGAGCCCACATCAAACAAAATGGGCATTTCAAGGACTAGCCAGAACTAAAAATAGGTAAAGTTAATGATTATGCAAATTTAAACCTTTGGTTTCCAGAGGTAGAAAAAAAAATGCAGTACTGTCTCTCACCAGCCTGTTTTAGTATCTACTCTTTGGCTAAGAATTCTTAATTTTATTTTTATTTTTTAAAACAAGCACAAGCCATGAACTCACAATCAATTTTAACTGTTTGCTTTTGGTGTAAGGTTTGTTTGTTTTTTAAAGAAAAGGAAGTGTACAACTTGGTATTTGGTGACAAAATGAATGCTTATTAGGTTATATTGAGAGGTAATTGAAAAGTTTTTTGCCAACTAAATTAACTTTTTCTCCAAACAATTCTTGGCCAGGGATGATTGAAGGGGTCATCTTTGGAGTTACAAGGCATTTATAAATCCAGTAACACTTTCTGATAAAAGGCAATTATTTAAAACAAAGTGTATGAGTAAATTTTTGTTCCATCTTGGAAGATGACCAGAAACCTAACATATTAGCTTAAAATAAAATTTTTAAAAAACCATTATATTAAATTCAACAATGCTCTCCTTTCCTAACCCTCATGTTCTTTCTAATTATCTTCCACCTTCTCTCAACATATATTGAAACGATTGAGATTTGTGTTTTTCATTTAAATGAATATTCTGAAGGATGCCAGGTATCTATATTTTCTTTAAGAAATACAAAGTTATTTGGCCATGGCTGAAAAACAAAGTGAATCCTGTTGGTAGATAAGTAGGAACTAATTTTGAAATGTGAAGTTATGGCTACCATCAAATCCCTGCCTTTTGTGGTTTCTGCCTCTGTAGGCTACAAAGAGTTTTGCCTTTATTTACCTCAAAGCTGTTTATGCAGTGTTCCCAAGAAAAGTACTCAAAATGGTCAGGACATCAAACAAATTAGAGCTAAGGCAAAAGAGGAGGCTGAGGGAGATAATCTTCAGGACAAAACAGCATTTATCCAGAATTTATAATGTTATTCACTTTTTGCAGTTCCATGTACTCACCAAGAGAAGTTAATATTTTAGATGCAGCTTGGTTGATAAGTACATCTGAATAGTGACCTCAACAACAAGAACCTTGTCCTAGTTCACTGAAAAGTCAACATAAAAATCGGGACAGATCTTTTGTATTTTGCAATGCATCAAAAAACGATTTATTAAGGACTTTCCAAGGCAACATGTCTGTTTGTATTATAAGCCAAGAAGACAATTCACTGGAATCTGAAACCAGAGTTCAGATTACTAAGTGAGTCTGATAAAATAGGTTGCACTTAAAATATGTAAATTTTTATAAAAAGAAAATTGAAAAGGACTTTATTATTATTAAAGAAGCTTTAGATTGCATAAATGTTGCATTGAAAATATAGGTATTTTTAATGTAGCATTTTGTGTGATCTATGTATTTTTTTTAAAAAGATAATAAAAAAATGAAAAAAAAGGAAGAAAATATAGAATATTCCCATATATCCCTTCCCTCTAAAAAAAAGGACTCAATTGGTATGAAAATGTATGGCAGAATTTTATTTACCTTTTTTAGTGGGAAAATTTAAATATATACAAAAATAGAAGAGTATAATAAATCTTCATATATCTATCACCCAGCTTCAACACCTATCAACTCATGGGTGATATTGTTTCATCTATGTCTCCACCTTCATTTTCTCTCACATTATTTTGAAGCAAACCCTAGATAGTGATCATTATTTCAGTATATGTATTTTTAATTATACACACAAAATAAAACCATCATTACACCAAAATTTAAATTCTTAATATCATAAAAAATCCAGCCAATGTTAAAGCTTCCAACTATTCCATAAATGTCATTAATTTTTAATAGGTTGTGTGAATCAGGACCTGAATAACGTCCATATTGACAGTGAATTAATATGACTTTAAGTTTCTTTTAATCTAGTTACTGTCAGACTCTGCTTATAAACTGATTTAGAGTTCACTTTGTAAACAGTATATCAGAGCGATAAGGAGGCCTTGAATCACTATAACATATTTTGCAAATCCTGGCACTAAGCAGTTAGCTAGTTCCTGGGATGAATAAGTACAATTTCTATTTAAGAGGCCCAACTGCAGGGCTGTGAGTGGCAAGTGTTCCAGCCTAAACACATTTTTTTCTTTCTCTGCTACTTGAAGGGAGGAATAGGATGTTGCGAGCTGTTTTTCTCATAGGAAGAGCTACTTTCTAATAGAGGCTTAAGTTAAAAATTGATTCCTCACTGGGAAAATATATGAAGCCCTTAAGATTTTCCATGTAACAACATTAATTTACTATCTTCCTCATGGTACACAACTTCAGTGACTGTTTCTGTTTAATCATTTCATGACTAATACTGGTCAAATTATATTTTAGTGTCCAAAGAAAATCACACATCATTCTGATACATTTCCTTACCATCTTTTCAGAAGATTTTTGTTGGTTTAAATACTTGTTATATTATATATCTATATTTATATATCCATCTATATCTATTTTTGTATCCTGCCTGATACAATTAATGGTTTAATAAATATTTTTATTTGAAATAACATGATGGTAGTTTCTTTTGGACTTACAAGAAAAGAGACAGCAAAGATATTAGGCATGATATTCAGGTTCTGAATTTATTCTCAATACTGAAACATATTTAGGGAAATGCTTTACAAACTTTGGCATGGTTATGATGAACAAAGGATCTTGTTAAAAAGAAGATTCTGATTCAGTATCTCTGGGGTGGGGACTAAGTCTAAGCTCAGATCCACCATTTCTAACACCCTCCCAGGTGATGCTAATGATGTGGTCTTAGGACCACACTTTGAGTAGCAAGGTTTTAGATAACGTCCTTTAAATACTAAACTGACTGCAATATCAGAAAAACCTAATTTTCTTTTGCCCATAAGGATGGTGTAATAGTGTAGGCAGTGGCTCTGCATTTCAGCAAGATATTTGATAAATTCTTTGGATTCTTTTTGGAGTATTGAAGGAGGCATTATGAGTGAAGCAGATGTGGGAGAAGAGGGTGGTAGAAGGATTCATAATTGGTTGATTGAACAGAACCAAATAATTTTTATTAATGGATTGATGTCTCTATGAAAGGAGGCTTCTAGAGTCTTGTTGAAAGCCTCCATCTTTGATTCTATCCAGTTCAATAGTTTTAGTATTGATTTGAGTAAGGACATGGATGATATTCTTATATAATCTGAAGATAAGATGAGCTGGGAAGGAACCTAAGAATTTCAGTGATGACAGATAAGTGAGAGCACTGTAAACCATAGAGTATAATTCAAAGAAGTTAATGTTATTTTATTTATTCACTTATAATGATCAAAGATAACCAAATGAACATGGCAAGGCTAAACTTCCCATGAAATACAGTATAATAGAGACAAATATAAGTGTCCCAATACTTCATACTTGAGCAGGATGGTGAAAAGTATACAGTAAAAGGAATAAGGGGTCTGTGCTCTAGTAGTCTCAGCTATGACAATATCTAGCTGTGTGATAACTAGCAAGAAATTCCCCTTTTTGGACCTTGGTTTTCTGTTGTTGGACCTAAAATTCTATAATTCAAGAGTCATAGATGAAGAATGCATTGATTTCGTTATTTATATGAAAAAGACTAGGGAGTTTTAACTGACAGGGCTTCAAGTGAGCCAGTAAGACAGTTTTATGCTTTTCATAAGAGCTGAAAAGCAGATAACCTCAAGAAAATATGGGTCAGAACTTTGATGTAGGTGCCAAAAAAGCTGGTGTGATCTCATAAGCCATATGCTTGATATAAAGACAAAGTTGAGAGTGAAGGGGAGGAAAGTCCTGCCTTAACCTCCTCTGACCCAACCATTTCCAGAACTGTGTTTTGGCTATGTGCACTATACTTTTAAAGACACATGGAAAACCTGTTTTCAGAAGATGGCTAAAATCTAGAGTATATCATTTGAAGAAAGGCCGAAAGTAATGAGAAAGTTTAACAAAAGTAAATAGAAGATTTGATTATATGTGTGGGTGTGTGTAGGCATGTAGGCATTTAATTAGAATTTGGAAACATTTTTGAGGAGATTGAAGCACTGAATTGACCATGTTCTAATTTTTTTTAAAGATTTATTTATTTTTATTTATTTCTCTCCCCTTCCCCTCCTCCCCTAGTTGTCTTCTTTCTGTGTCTATTCGCTGTGTGTTCTTCTGTGTCCACTTGCATTCTTGTCAGCGGCACTGGGAATCTGTGTCTCTTCTTTGTTGCGTCATCTTGCTGCATCAGCTCTCTGTGTGTGTGTCCCCACTCCTGGGCAGGCTGCACTTTTTTTGCATGGGGCGGCTCTCCTTGCAGGGTGCACTCTTTGTGTGTGGGGCTCCCCTACACCGGGGACACCCCTGCATGGCAGGACACTCCTTGTGCACATCAGCACTGTGTGTGGGCCAGCTCACCACTTGGGTCAGGAGGCCCTGATTTGAACCCTGGACCTCCCATGTGGTAGGCGGATACTCTATCCATTGAGCCAAATCTGCTTCCCTGACCAGGTTCTTATATCATTTACTTGTTTGTGTAAATAAGGATTTTGCTGCCATGGTATCCACATGAGAGGTTTTAAAGGAAAAAAAAAAAAAAAAAATCAGTCCACTCTAATTAAAAGGGCAAAAATAACACACAACTAAGAATTACCTTAGATTATTAAATTTATCTTTTAAAATGATGAATGTTGCATAATTTTCCATAGAAGTGCTTTTGGTTTTATGGAAATCCTGGCTGAGTGATACTGCTGCTTATTAGTTGCAACCTGTTAAACTACCACTAAGGACCATAAATGTAACAAGAGATATGTGCAGGGAAATTACCAAGTGATATTCCCTGAGAAGGGATTTCTGAAGGCAAAGAATCCAAGGACAGACCTTTTTTCTTATGCATAGTAGAAAGAAGGTAGTAGATACTGGAGTTATATGAGAAAAGAGCATGAATTAGTAAAAATTTGGGAACTACCAAATTTTGCTACCAAAAAGATATGTAATTTTTCACATATAATTTTTAAAACATTGAATTGAAAATTGTAATAGCTATTTCAAAATATATTTACTAATTAATGACTCCTTTTTCCATTATGCCTATCCTGTGTTTCAGTCTGATGACCTTGGGTTGCTATCTTTAAAACTGAAGAAGGTTGCTTCTGGTCAACCAAGGTGGAGGTATAAGATACGCCAGAGTCCCCACAAAATCTTGGAACTGTTATTAAGAATTGGCAGAACCATCATCCTGAATATAGTTAAAGGGTTGCAGTAACTGGAAAAGTGCCAAGTCAAGGAAACAAAGCTTTTCAAAATGGTGGGAGAAGCTTGTGGTGCCCTTGCTGACCCCCTCCCACCACTACCTGGCATAGTATAGAGCTAACCTGTGCTCCCACTGTGGGTCCCTGGCCCTGTTCTGGAGAGAGACCTTATGTGTATACTTGTGCCGGTATGTGGGTGTCAGACTGTTGGGTAGCTGCCTGAAAGACTGAACCAGGACATTTCTCTCTGGCTTCCCCTCACAGACCTTGTCCTGCAAGCAAAAGCAGCTTGCAGATAGCTAAAGTGGTGTAAAAAAACAATGAAATCTAACTAGCCTGGAGCAAAGGATTACTGGCTTTAAGATATATAATACAAGGAAACGGACTTTGGCCCAGTGGTTAGGGCGTCTGCCTACCACATGGTAGGTCCGCGGTTCAAGCCCCGGGCCTCCTTGACCCGTGTGGAGCTGGCCCATGCTCAGTGCTGATGCGTGCAAGGAGTGCCATGCCACGCAAGGGTGTCCCCCACGTAGGGGAGCCCCACGCGCAAGGAGTATACCCATAAGGAGAGCCGCCCAGCGCGAAGGAGGGAGCAGCCTGCCGAGGAATGGCGCCGCCCACACTTCTCCTGCCGCTGACAACAACAGAAGCGGACAAAGAAACAAGACGCAGCAAAAAGACACAGAAAACAGATAACCGGGGGAGGGGAGGGGAATTAAAATAAAAATAAATCTTTAAAAAAAAAAAAGATATATAATACAGTACCCAGAAGGGGAAGAAAGTCTACTTTAAGATTGCTATAAGAATTCCTAAAACCATTAGCAAGCAAGCCCAGAAGAGGAGGCAGTCTCAGAAGAGATGGAAAGGACCCTGATTTCACCTTGGGCTGATCCTCTGAAGGAGGGCTAAACTCTGAAGGAAGCACTACCCAATGCAGAGTTAATCTTCAAAGACTGTGAAAAGTGTGTTTTGCTTTTTTTTTTTTTTTTTGCATTAGTTTGTTTTTGTTAGCTCTTGGCACTCAAGGAAATCCCTGTCATATCACAGCTGGATACAAAGTTAAGGAACCGACAGCTCAGGGACCAAAACCCAGAGTAAACATGTTAAACTATTAAAAGGTACAATGTGCAACAAAATATTACCAGACAGACAAAGAAACAGAAAACTATGGCCCATCCAAAGGAGCAATTCAGAAACCAACAGCAAATAACACCAGACTTTGGACATACCAGACAAAGACTTTGGAAAAAAAATGATATTCAATATGTTTAATAGATACAGGAAAATATGAAGAAAGATCTAGAGTATTAAGCAAATAATAGGTGAGCAATATGAGAATATAAAGTGATAGAAAGTTTAAAAAGGAACCAAACAGAAATACTGGAGTTGAAGGCCACAATAACTGAAATTTAAAATTCCCTAGAGGGTTTCAACAACAGATTAGAGTTGACAGAAGAAAGATTTAGTGAACTTGAAGACAAGGAAATTAAAATGATTTAAGCTGAGAAGCAGAAAGAAAATAAGTGTACCAATTCAAGTGTACCAATGTATACATTATGGAATTCCCAGAAGGAGATAAATAGAGAAAGGAACAGAAGGAATATTTGAAGAAATAATAGCAGAAAATTATCCAAATTTAATAAAGGACATGAACATACCCTTTCAAAAGTTCCAAAGAATCCCAAGAAAGATAAACTCAAGGAGAACCATATCTGGACACATAGTAGTCAAACTGTCAAATACTAAAGACAAGGAGAGATTTCTGAAAGCTGCAAGAGAAAATATATTATGTACAAGGGAGCCCCAATATGATTAAGTTCCAATTTCTCATCAGAAACCATGGAGGCAGGTAGAATTAGGACAAAATTTTTAAACTGTTGAAAGAAAACAGTTGCCACATAAGAACTTTATATCCAGCAGGGCTGCTATTCTAAAATGGGAGAAAGATTAACACATTCCCTGATAAACAAAAGCTGAGGGAGTTTGTCTCCACTAGATCTGCCCTGCAAGGAACGCTACTGGGAGTTCTTCAGACTGAAAAAAGAAGGACACTAGACAAAGGGTTGAAGTAGCATAAAGAAATAAAGATCTCGAGTAAAGATAGCCATATGTATACTTATAAATACCAGCACTATTGTTTTGTATTTTTGTATATAACTCCGCTTTTTAATCGTACAGTTTCTAAAATGCAAATGGACAAGGAATACAAGAAAAGTAACCAGGAAAACAAAAACAGAAGAGTAAAGGAACAGTTTGTACCTCAAAAGAATTGAGGTACAAAAAGGTGTAAGACTTGCAAAGAACAAATAGCAAAAGGTCAGAAGAAAACCCTACATTTTTAGTCGTTATTTTAAATAGACAAATGGATTAAAGTCTCCAGTCAAAAGGAGGGGACTAGCAGAATCAATAAGAATGCATGACACGACTATATGCTGTTTATAAGGGACTCACTTTAAATTCAAAAATACAAGTAAGTTGAACATGAAAGGTTGGAAAAATATTTTCCATGCAAATAATAACCAAAAGGGAACTAGGGTAGCTATATTAATATTGGACAAAATAGGCATAAAGTCAAAAGCTGCTACAAGAGACAAAGAAGGACCACATTTATTGTTAAAAGGTCAATATACCAAAAAGAAATAACTATCATAAATATTTGTGCACCTAACCACAGTGCCCCAAAATAACATGAGGCAAACACTAGCAAAACTAAGAAGTGAAAGAGACTCCTCTAAAATAATACTTGGAGACTTCAATATTCTCATAAATGGATATAACATCTAGACAAATATCAATAAGGAAAAAAGAACTTGAATAAAATGATAAATGAGCTAGACCAAATAGGCATGTACAGAACACTACACTGCAAACCAATAGGATACACGTTCTTCTCAAATGTACTTGGATAATTCTCCATGATAGGCCACATGTTCAGTCACAAAACAAGTCTCAATAAATTTTAAAAGATTGAGATTATACAAAGAATCTTCTCTGACCACAGTGGAATGAAGCTAGAAATCAATAACAGAGAACTGGAAACTCCATAAATATATGGAAGTTAAATAACACACTCAAAAACAATTAATGGGTCTATGGCAGTTTGAAATTATTTTATGAATTCCAAAAAGAGGAAGATTATATTAGTGAACTAATCCATTCCTGTGGGAGTGAAACCCTTTCAATTGGTCTATGTGAGTGAGCCATAACTCAGGTTGACTCTCTGCCCTCTTGCTGGGTCTGATATAAACAGAAATACAGGAAAAGAGAGCTGTGCCAGGTTTGATCCTGCCATGTGAGAGAAAGGACTCCAGTTTTACCCAAAGCTGAGCTGCAAGAAGTGGAACCCCCAGAGAGGTTCAAGGAGTTGAGGCCCAGGGAGAGATATGCCATATGCCTGATAGTTACAGCTAGACTCTGAAAGAAAGTGGAGTCACCAAGACTGAGGGAGGAGGCCCAGTAAGAGACAAACCAAGGCCGGGTTTGCCTACAGCTGCAGAAATGTGTAAACCTTGGCAGAGAATAGCAGCCATCTTGCATCACCACATGGCAGCTAACATTGGTGAGAAAGCACCTTTTATAGTGCCTTGAGTTTTCATAGCCTTGGATGTAAGCTTTTATCCCAAATAAATCCCCTTTATAAAAGCCAGTCTATTTCTGGTACTTTGCATAGGCAGCCCTTGGCAAACTAAAACAAGGTCAAAGAAGAATTCATGAGAAAAATCACTAAATGTCTTGAGAAAAATGAAAAAAGAGAACACAATATATCAAAATTAATGTGACACTGCAAAGGCAGTGCTCAGAGGGAAATTTTTAGCTCTTATTGCTTTTATTGAAAGGTAGAAAGAGTGTATTATCAAAAACTTAACTGCACACTAGGAGGAACTAGAAAAAAGAGAGCACACTAAATCCAAAGCAAGCAGAAGGAAGAAAATAACAAAGATTAGAGGAGAAATGAATGAAATAGAGAATTTAGAAACACCAGAAATTTTTAAAAAACGTGTTACTTTGAAAAGACCCAATAAAATTGTCAAGCTGTTAGCTAGATTGACAAAGAAAAAAAGAGAGGACACAAATCATTAAAATCTGAATGAAAGTACAGATATTACTACTGACCCCACAGAAATAAAAAGGATTATAAAAGGATACCATGAACAACTGTATGTCAACAATAAGACAACCTAGATGAAAATGGACAAGTTCCTAGAAACATAAACAACCTGCACCGACTCTAGAAGAAATAGAAGTTTTTAACAGACCAGTTACAAGTAAAGAGATTAAGTCAGTATTGGGTTGAGGTGGATGGTGGGAGTAAGCATAATTTTAAGTGTTAAACGTCACATCAAAAAATTATAAAAAGGCATTCTCTATTGTTTGCTATATTAACTTAATGTTTATATAAATGAAATGTAAAAGAGCAAAGTTAGAGGACTTACACTTTCCGATTTTAAAACTTTCTACAAAGCTAGAGTGGTCAAAACATCATGGTTTTGACACAAGGACAGACATGTAAACCAATGGAATTGAATTGGAAATTCAGAAATAGACCCTCACTTCTATAGCCAATTGGTTTCTGACAATTGGGAAAGAATATTGTCTTCAAAAAATGGTGCTGGAAATATGCAAAAGAATGAAATGGAACTCCTATCTCACTGTATATAAAAATTAACTCAAAATAGACAGAACACCTAAATATGAGAATCAGGACTATAAAATTCCTGGAAGTAAAAGTAGGGAAGTAATTGTGTTAGGCAATAGTTTCTTAGACCTTACACCAAAAGCATGAGCCACAAAATAATAAATAGATAAATGGGGCCTCATCAAAATTAAAACTTTTATGTATCAAAGGACTTCCTCAACCAAGTAAAAAGACAGCCTACACAATGGGAAAAAATATTTGGAAACCACATATCTGATAAGGGTTTAATTTCCAGAATATATTAATTCTGCAACGAACAACAAAAGAACAGCCAACGCAATTAAAAACTAGGCAAAATACTTGAATAGACATTTCTCCAAAGAAAATATACAAATGACAAAAAACACAAGAAATATACTCAACATCATTAGCTCTTAGGGAAATACAAATCAAAAGCATGAGATACCAGTCCACATGCCCTTAGAATGGCTACTATTATTAATAAAATATAAAAAATAGCAAGTTTGGAGATGTTGTGGAGACATAGCACTCATTCATTGTTGGTAGGAATGTAAAATTGTGCCTCCATTGTGAGAAATAGTGTGGCAGTTCCTCAAAAAGTTAGGTACATAATTACATATGCCCAAGCAATCCCACTTCTGGTATATACCCAAAGTAAGTGAAAGCAGGTAATCAGGCAGAAATTTGTACATCATTGTTCATAGTGGCATTATTCAAAATTGACAAAAGATGGAAGCAACCTATGTTCATCAACCTATGTTCATCAACTGATCAACAGATAAATGTAGTAAATACACACAGTGGAATGTTATTCAGATGTATAAAGGATAAGAGTTCTGATACATGCAATAACATGGATGAACTGTGAGGACATCATGTTGAAATGATGAGGACATCATGAGTGAAATAAACCAGATACAAAGGACAAAGATTGTATGATCTTACTTTTAAGAAATACTTACAATATGAAAAGTCATAGATTCAGAAATCAGAATACAGGTTACCAGAGGCATAGGTGGGTCAGGAAATGGGGAATTAATGCTTATTTGGTACAGAGTTTCTGTTTGGGATGATGGAAATGTTTTGGTAATGGATGGTGGTGATGGTAGTACAACTTAAGTACACCACTGAAGTGTATATTTGAATGTGGTTAAAAGGGGAAATTTGAAGATGTATATATATTATCAGAATAAAAACTAAATAAAAACCATAAGTATAGCTAATTGTTATAAGTTTGTTTATTGTAAAATCCCCTTCAGCTTTTTAAATCATTTTGATATTTTGCTTAGGCAATAAGGTGCAAATATTTTCAAAATAGTCTAATACCCAATGGCGAAAAACAAGAAAACTGATTCTAGGTTCCAGGTTTGTTTTTGCTTTTGTTTGAAAAATATTTTATTTCATTTAATATCTTTTACAATGTCAAGTTAAATAATATCACAAAATAGTTTTATATATTTGTTTTGTTTTGTTTATTTCAGAAACTGTGAGTTTACAAAGCAATAATGGATACCGTACAGGATTCCCATACATTGCCCCACCACCAACAGTTTACATACAGTTTACATAGTTGTGATACATTTGTTACAATTTGTGAAAGGACATCATAGTAATATTACTAGTATCTATAGTCTTATATTTAGTGTATTATTTCCACACACCATCCTATTAAGTGTAAATATAGCTTATATTTAGTGTATTATTTCCACACACCATCCTATTATTAACACCATGTGTTAGTATTGTGTGGGGGGATCTCTTCCTGACGGGGGCGGCTGGAGGGGTCAGGAGAGCCGCACTTCAGCAAGGTTCGAGGTCGCAGCAGACGGCCTCGGGGGCTCTCAGGTGTGGAGGACGCAAGGCGGGGGAGAAGGAAGAAGCCACGGAGACCAGGTCTGTGCGCAAGTCCGTTTTATTAAGGAAGTACAGTGGGTTATATAGAGAATGAGGAGGGCGGGGGGAGACGTGGCGGTAGGGGATTGGCAGAAGCATGGGCGGACTTGTGGTTGGCTGCCGTAAGCAGTTACTAGGGATGGGGGCGGGTATTAGGTCTATAGGGACGGGGATTGGTGCAGGCGGGTACTGCCTTCCGATAGGTGGTTGCTAGGCAGAGGGCAAGTGGAGAGGCTGGGGGGGGGGAAGGAGGGGGGGAAGCGATCCGGCGGGAGTCCACTATCCAAGCCTCCAGGACAGCTGTTTGGGGAGATAGGCCAACATTTGCCCCTTCAAATTTTTTGAATTGAAGGAGCGCGATGGGGTAGCAGGGGAGGGGGAGTGGTGCTGGACATGATTGGTTGTGGGCTGTTTCCTCGCCTTACATGGTTTGGCGTATGCCGAGTGTAGTATGGCTTTGCTCGCAGCGCGGGAGGGGGAGCGTGAGCGCGGGTGGCCCAAACGGCTGCCGGCAAGCAGGTGCCTGGGCGAGACTGAGGACAGTACGCCCGTTCCATGGCTGAGGGCAGTGTGCCCGTTCCAGCCGCCCTACACCCGGGTGGTGGGCTGCGCACTTCCCCCACCGGGCGTGGCTATGCTTGCCAGCCAAACTTGAGCCTGTCTCGCCTCATCTCCCCTTCTATTTTTGCATATGGCCAATGTCGCTGCCGCTATTAACTTTTGCCGATCCTGGGTGGTTTGGAGGGACCGCAGAATGTGGCGCAAACCATAGAAGACGAGGGAGAGGAGGATACAAAGGAGTCCTATAGACCCATATGCTATGAGGGAAGAAGGGGAAAACAAATTAGCAATTTTTGATAAGACATCATTGAGCAGGTTAGCTGATAAGGTGGGAACGCTCATGGTCTGTAAACTTTCAGTGTCCACTTGGAGGCTTAGGGTATAGTTCCAAAAAGAGTTACTATAAGAGGTAATAAGCCAATTCCGAAGCTGCAATCTGGTGGCGTTGAGCGCGGAGACTGGCGTTGTGCAGATGGAGGAGAAGGGGAAGCGCCCATCGCAAAGCGTGGTAGACACTTGCCACAGGGCGGCAGTTTCTTCAGCTAAAAGATCAATTTGCTGTTGAAGGTTGAGGATAGCCTGATGGGTGACAAGGTTGATGTGCTCCTGCTGCTGTAGCGCATGGGAGACGGTACTGGAGATGTTGTTGAGGGCACTCACAGTGAGACTTTGTTGAGTGAGAGCCAGGGCAGCGGTCGTTGCGGCTGCTAAGCTTGTGATGAAAATTAGGGAAAGAATGGCGGTTAATCCAAAATCTCGTTTTGAGTGCGGTAAGGAAAGAGCTTGAGAGGGATATCACGGAACACAGGGGCAACCCATGAAGAGATGTTGATCCGGAGCCAGAGAAGAGTAGGCTGTTGTATGAGGAAGGCATAAGGATGGGATGTGTTCCAAAAGTTGGAGATATTGCAGTTTGAGTCAGAAAATTTGAGGGATGAACAGATAAAGAAGGCAAAAGGGGGGTTAACATAGACGTGAGTGGAGATTTGTTTGATTTTTTGGGGCATTACATGGGTGGCTTCTTCCCAAGAAGAAGAAGTGTTAGTGGTATAAGTTCCATTGCTGAGAGAACAGTTGTTTAAACAGAGGAAGGCGCGGAGGTCAAAGCATTTGAAAGGTCCACAGAGCTGGTGTCGGCCAAAGGCTGTAAAGAGATGTTGGTTTGGGTTTCTGTGCATATAGTGCTTTGATGTTGCATTTGTCATTGCTGGAGCAGAGGCTAGGGGGGATATCCAGAGATTACCGGGGTGAGGATGAAACACTGCTTCTCCCTGAGAGGTGGAAAGACAGGGGAACCAGCGGAAATCTTCTAGCCATGATGATCGATTGCATAAGGGGCTGCAAAGAGGAAAGCTAGGGCGTGGGGTAAGCACCCGCTCTACACTGGCGTTTCTTTTAAACGCTCGGAAGGGCCAAGTACCATTAATCATTAAGAAGGATCCAGCTGTTTCATTGTAGCGATAGAAATCTCCTGTCGGGTAAGGAAAAAGAGTTAGGTTATTGAGGAAGGAGGGGAGACTTGTTGTATCATCTGAGTTGTTTATGCTGTTTCTGAGAATAAAAAGTAAAGCGTCAGCAGGGGGGGTTAAGGTGGTGTTGAATATGGCAGACGCAGGAATGAATGTCGGGTTGCAGAGTAGTCCGAGGGAACAATTGGAGTGATAGAACTTAGGGAAGTTAGGGCTTTCACTGGTTAAGAAGAGAAACCCAGGGGGGTGACGGACTGCGGCCCATACTGGCTTGGCATTTGCAGTAGTGGCTGCGGAGAGAAGAAGGATTAGTAGGGCCACAAGGTTGATGGGCTGGTTAGGTGGGCGGGGAGTGTGTGCTCGAACTCGGCGGTAAAGATTGAGGAGCAGTTGTTCTTCTGTTGGAGGAGATGGGTCGTCAAGGATGAAGCGAGTCATCTGATGAGTCAGGTGCCTCAGTCGTCGGCATTCCCTCCTCGTCAGGCACTGGGTCAGCGGGGGCTGGGTGGATGTTGCGTCCCGGGATCCAGATGGGCTGGGCGGCGTCATCTGGGAAAACACAAGCAAAACCCCTACCCTGGGCAAGGAGGGGAGCTGGCCCTTGCCAAGTATTATTTTTGGGGTCTTTCCAACGAACTAGAGGGGCTTGGATGGGGGAGTATGAGGGGCCCCAGTGCTTATGGACAGGAGATAGCCCCTTCTCATCAAAAGAGAGCAGATTAAGATGGATAAGGCAGGAAGTGATGACGTCTCCTGGCGTCTTTAAGGGATTTTCCTGTCTTTGTGGATCAAGAGCTTGAGTTGCTGGTTGACACGCTCGACGATGCCTTGTCCTTGCGGGTTGTGTGGGATGCCGAAGTGATGGGTGATCTTGTAGAGCTGCAGGAAGGCCGCTAAGGCAGCACTTCGGTAGGCAGGGCCGTTGTCTGTCTTGAGGTCCCAGGGCCCTCCCATGAAGAGAATGGCTTGGCGCAGAGCTCGGATGGCGTGCTTTGCTGTTTCTCTAGGCAAGGGGACGGTGTAGCACATGTGCGAGAAGGTATCGATGGCCACGTGCATGAATTTGAGCCGTCTGAAGGAATTGACGTGCGTGACGTCCATCTGCCATCGGGAGTTGGGGCGGAGGCTGCGGGGGTTGACTCCTTGTGGCTGGAGAGGCCCGAGGGGCAGGAGAGGTGCACAGGTGCAGCAGGAGCGCACTAGATGCTTACAGGTCTCTATGGGTAAGTCTGGAAAGAGTCGGTGGATGGAGCGCACGGAGAAGTGGAACTGTGGGTGTAGGAGCTTGGCTTGGTTGATGGTATCCCCAGGGTTGAGGGGCCGAGGCGTCGTGTGGTTGGTGAGAGCGGCTGATGGGGTGTTTGAAGGTTGTACAGCTTGGTCTGCTGCCTTGTTTCCAGCGGTCAGCGGGCCTGGGAGGCCAGAGTGGCTTCTGATATGTGAGATGAACCACGGATGACATCTCGACTCCAATTGGCGCTGAAGGAACTCGAGCGCCCTGTCGATGGGTGAGTCCGTTGGGAAAAAGGTGGCGAGGGGCAGGGCATGGCATGCCTGCAAGGTATACAAACTGTCCGTGAAGATGTTCAGTGGTTGATCTGCACAGGTGTGCAGTGTGATGGCGACTGCGAGCAGTTCTCCCACTTGGACAGAGAACGCATTGGCAAACAGGAGAGTCCGTGGTTTCTTGGTTGTGGGAGCATAAATGATTGCAGCATAGCTAGTTTTGGAGGCATCAGTGAAGATGGTGATGGCGTGAGGAATGGGTTTCCGAGCAGGAAGCGGATGGAAGAGGGGGGAGAAGGGCAGTCAAGTGATGCCTTGCAGGAGTCGGTGATGCGGGTAGTGGTTGTCAAAGGAACCTCTGAACACTTCAGCGAGGACTTGCATGTCTGCATCATGCTGGAGCAAGTTGTTGGTGGCTTTGGCGTCAAAGGGCCAGACTATTCGAGCGGGTTGGACGCCATAGGTGTGCATACTTTGGTAGACCAGGTCGGTGGCGAGAGCGATCCATGCCTGAGTGAACAGGCAAATTTTTGGGAGCTTGCTGTTCGCCGTGTGAAGCCAAAGTAGCAGCCCATCTTGCCAGAGGAGTCCGGTGGGTGTTCCCCGCGTAGGGAGAACAAGAGCTTGAATAAATTTGCCAGGATCATGGCGCTCGAGTCGGCAGTTTTTGAGCGCTTCATTAACAGCCTGTACAGCTGCTCGGGCTGCTGGGGTGATGACGATTTTCTGGGCAACGGCTTCTGGAGGCTGGCCCTTTGTCTGCAGGAGCGAAAAGAGAGGTTGGAGCTGGGCGGTGGTGATGGGGAGCGCAGACCGCAGCCAGTTGATTTGCCCGCATAATTGCTGCAGCTCCGCGAGCGAAAGTTTTGGCGGGATGGTTAGCTCTGGTGCTAATGGAGTGATGGTGTGATGGAAGCGGAATCCCAGGAAGTTAAAAGGCGGTTGAAGATGAACCTTGTCCGGCTGAACAGCCAAACCGATTTGGGCGAGGAGACAAAGAAGGTCTTGAAGGACACTTTGTAGTTCTTGAGCGTCCTCGTGGGCAACGAGCAAATCGTCCATGTAATGGATGATAAATTCCCATTTGCGCAACGGAGCAACAGCATGGTCAACATAGAGCTGACAGATGGCAGGGCTGTTGCGCATCCCTTGTGGAAGCACTCTCCATTGGAAACGCTGCGCTGCTCCTTGGTGATTTGTCCGTGGCACGGTGAAGGCAAACCGTGGGCAGTCGTTCGGGTGGAGAGGAATAGAGAAGAAGCAGTCTTTGATGTCGATGGTTGCTGCATGCATATACTGAGGAACTGCGGTGGGGTGCGGACACCCTGGTTGTGGTGAGCCCATCGGCTTGATGTGTTTGTTGATTTCCCGCAGATCATGGAGGAGGCAGTATTTTTCATTGCTCTTCTTCAGGATGACAAAGACAGGTGAGTTGTATGGACTGGTGGAAGTTTCAATGTGTCCTGCTTGTAGCTGCTCCTGAACGAGAGCCTCAAGAGCTTTCAGTTTATGGGACGGAAGAGGCCACTGCTCAACCCAGATGGGTTCCTCTGTGTTCCATTGTAGAGGAACGGGTTCAGGCGGTGTAAGACGAACAGTGGTGCTTAGTATTGGGGGGACTTTTGGACTGTGGAGGCTGCCGTGGTGAGAATTGCTCCCGTCTGTTCGAGGATGTCTCCGCCCCAGAGAATGTTGGAGACGGTGGAGAGAATGAGAGGGCGGAAGCGGCCATGGCGGCCTTCTCTGTCTTCCCACTTGATGGCAATGGTGCACCTCCAGGAGTCGGAGGAGCCCGTGGCTCCAATGACTTGCGGCCCTTGCTGAAGGGCCCAGTGGTTGAAGGCAGCAATTTCAAACGGGATGCAGGAGATTTCTGCTCCGGAGTTGAGTAGACCTTCTAGCCATTGGCTTTCTACTTTAAGCTCCATGAGGGGCTTTGTCCCTCTAATGGGAACAGTCCACATCACGGCTGAGGCGGGCATGGCATTTTGGCCTCTTGGGTGCGGGGCTGAGGCCTGCCCCGGGAGGCGTTTAAAGGCGGCTGGTTGGCATTGGTTGAGCGGCAGTCACGAGCCCAATGGTACCCTTTCCTGCACCTGGGGCACGGGGTAGGTGGTCCTCGGCGGCGAGGTGGAATAGCTGGAACAGTGATCGCATGGGGCAGTGCGGTGGGCCGAGCGTGAGGGCATTCTCAGGCGAAGTGACCTGTCTCTCCACATCTGAAGCAGTCAGAAGAGATGGCGAGGGCTGTAGCTATAGCCTTGGCTAGAGAGGTGGCTTGTGGATCAAGGCTGCGACAGGCCAAGACCCAGTCATGCACCCCCTTGTCTCTCATAGTGAGGATGACCTGTCTGCAAACCTCGTTCGCTCCCTCTAAGATGAGCTCTCTGGCGAGAGCTAGCTGGGCTTGCTCCCCGACGACTTTACGCTTGCAGGCTTCAGTGACTCTTGAGACAAAGGTAGAGAACTCTTCATCCTTGCCCTGTGTCAGTTGGGTGAATTTCTGAGGCCGAGAGGTGGCGGCGCTGCGGAAGGCTCAGAGGGCGACTTCCCGGAGCCGGAGCCAAAAGCCAGGTGGGGCATTCCGGTAGCGATTGGGGTCAGCGTACCGTCCGGTGCCAGTGTACGTGTCCGTAGGGTCTTGGATGCCTGCCCTGGCGTTCTCAGCGACATGCCTTTCTGCCTCTGCTTGGAAATGTGCTCTCCATTCAATGAACTGTCCTGGGGTTAGAATGGAATGACCCAGGGAGACCCAATCATACGGGAGGACCAGCTGCGTGCCGAGCTCCTCTAAGAGTTGCTGGGCGTATGGGCTACCAAGACCATCCTCCTTCACTGCGCGCTGGAGATTCTTGATTTCATCGGGAGTGAAGGGATACCAGTCATACGGGTGCTGCGCTGTGGGGTTGGCATTCAGCGGATAGAGGTGCGGAGTGCACGGAGCGCACTGAGGCTGGCCCCAGCCTGCGGGACTAAGCTGATCTCGGGGGAGAGGCGGCGGCGCTGCGAGCGGGTGAGCGGTGGGCCCCCAGAGTCTGTCCAAGTGTCAGCGTCCACCCATGATGGTGCCGACTGCCTCGCTGCCTCTGCCTGTTCCCAGGATGGCGCTGGCCCTCCTTCCGGCGGACCACCAAATGGCAGCCATGGCACTTCCAGCGGCTTATAGGATGGCGGCGGCCCGCCCTCTGGGTCGCCCCAAGATGGCGCCATGACAGGAAGGGGCGGGTATAGGGAGCTGGAGTTCCCGCCCACCTGCCCCTCTGGCGGGGGCTTCCCCCTTTCAAGCGGAGAAGAAGGAGGAAGTTTGCCATCTTGGCGCCCCGGCGGGGACTTCCCCTTTTTGGGCGGAGAAGAAGGAGGAAGTTCGCCATCTTGATGGCCACAGTCCTTAGGGGGATTCTGTTCGAGATCGGCGTTAAGCTGATCTGACAGAGACACGTTGTCGGAGTCGTCGGGATCCGACTCCCCCTCTCCAGAGCCGCAATGGAGGGGCCGTTTATTGCCCCGTGCGTCACCATAATAGGCGCCTTTCGGAGCAGGTGCGCCGAGAAGACAAGCGCGGATGGCCATGAGCGTGGGCAGAAGGCCCGGGAGGAATGATCTGCCGTCATTCTCCATCGAGGAGCTAACGCAATCAATTAGGCACGTGTAAGTTTCGGGGCTCCAAAAGTGGCAGGTAGCCAGCCACGGATTGAAGGGTAGGAGGAGGTCCCAGTACTTTTGCAGTTGGCGCAGGGAAACCCTGACGCCATTAGTGTCTAAGAGGCCGGCAAGTGCCCTGACTTGCGGCACTTGGTGGGAAGATAGACGCCTGCCCATTTTGCTGCCGGTGGCCAATCAACGGGGGGTCCTTACCTTGAGAGCGCAGCGGAGTGGTGGGAGCGGGATCCCACGGGGGTGAGGCGTTGGTCGCGATGGACCGGCCCCACGTTGGGCACCAAGGTGCGGGGGGATCTCTTCCTGACGGGGGCGGCTGGAGGGGTCAGGAGAGCCGCACTTCAGCAGGGTTCGAGGTCACAGCAGACGGCCTCGGGGGCTCTCAGGTGTGGAGGATGCACGGCGGGGGAGAAGGAAGAAGCCTCGGAGACCAGGTCTGTGCGCAAGTCCGTTTTATTAAGGAAGTACAGTGGGTTATATAGAGAATGAGGAGGGCGGGGGGAGACGTGGTGGTAGGGGATTGGCAGAAGCATGGGCGGACTTGTGGTTGGCTGCCGTAAGCAGTTACTAGGGATGGGGGTGGGTATTAGGTCTATAGGGATGGGGATTGGTGCAGGCGGGTACTGCCTTCCGATAGGTGGTTGCTAGGCAGAGGGCAAGCGGAGAGGCTAGGGGCGGGGGGGAGGGGAAAGGGGGGGGGGAACGATTCGGCGGGAGTCCACTATCCAAGCCTCCAGGACAGCTGTTTGGGGAGATAGGCCAACAGTATTGTATATTTGTTATAATTCCTGGAAGAATGTTCTTATATTTGTACTGTTACTCAAAGTCCATTATTCACTACAGGGTTCACTTTGTTATACAGGCCCTTGCCTTGTACAAACCATGCAAAATATACCCTCCATGGCTCTCAGTTTCATGACAGAGTGGTGCTGTCATCAGCTCAGTCCAATTCAGAATGTTGTCATTACTCCAAAAGGAAAAATCTCATCTTCTTATACCACTCCTTTATTGACAGCATTGAAACAGTACCTTCTTTGCCATTCCTGTAAAAATATTACAGTACTGCTGTTAACTATAGTCTATATGTTACCTTAGTTGTATTTTCCCATGTTTTCTCCTTATTCTTAAAACACCTTGTACTAGAATATTCTTGTATTTGTACTATTAACCGCAATCATCATCCACCACTGAAAAATTTGTTATACAGTCCCAAGATTATCTTCTAGCTTTCTTTCAAATGACATTACCTTTCCTAGACTACCCCGTTATACTCACTATAATGTGTTACAATCAACTCAATCCATTTCCCCACATTTACAACCCAGTTTATTAAACATTCTAGATACACTCAACATCAGCACCCCCTTGTCAATACTCATCATATTTACTTCATTTTAGTGAGCAATACAATATTTGTCCTTTTGTATATGGCTTATTGCACTCAACATAATGTCCCCAAGGGTCATCCACGTTGTCCTATGCATCCTGACTCCATTTCTTCTTACAGGGAAGTAGTATTCCATCCTATATATACCATATTTTGTTTATCCAGTCCTAGGTTTCCAGGTATTTGGGTTGTTACCATCTTTTAGCAATTGTGAATAATGCTGCTATGAATATTGGTTTGCAAATGTCAGTTTGTGTTCTTGCTTTCACTTCTATTGAATATATTCCTAGTAGCAGGATTGCTGGACCATATGACAATACTTAATTAGCTTCCTGAGGAACTGCCCAACCTTCTTCCACAATGGCTGCACCACTTTACATTCCCACCAACAGTGAAGGAATGTTCCTATTTCTATACAGCCTCTCCAGCACTTGTAGTTTCCTATTTTTTACAAAAATAATGGCCATTCTGTAAGGTGTGAAATGATATCTCATTTTAGATTGATTTGTATTTACATAAGAGTAGTAATGCTGAGCACTGTTTCATGTGTTTTTCTGGTCATTTGTATTTCTTCTTGGAAAAAATTCTGTTCAAGTCTTTTACCCATTTTTTGGTTGAGTTGCTTATCTTTTTATTGCTGAGTTGTATGATCTATTTATATAACATGGAAATCAAACCGTTATCTGATTTTTGGTTTCCAAAAATGTTCTTTCATTGAATAAGCTGCTTTTTCACTTTAACCAAGTCATTTGAAGCACAAAAGTGTTTACTTTTGAGGAGGTCTCATTTATCTGTGTAGCAGTTTGATGTGGTTATGAATTCCAAAAATAGATATTGGATTATATTTGTAATCTGGTCTGTACCTGGGCATGATTAAATTATGATTAGGGCTTTAATTGGGCCACATTATTAAGGCATTGAGTTCCCCCACCCTTGGTGGGTGGGGATTCACAGACAAAAGGCATGGCAAAGGACAGAGTTGAGGGTTCTTAATGTTGGAGTTTGATGCTGAAGTCTTAAGCTGGAGTCCCAGGGAGAGGTCAGAACCATTCACCTGATAGTCTATAGCTGGCCTTGTGGAGAGAGGCAAAGCCTAGAGAGCCTCATAGTCTACAGTTGGTCTTGTGAAGAAAGGAGAAGAGCTGGACCTAGAGGAACCCAGGAAGCCTGAATCCTTGCAGACATCAGCAACCATCTTGCTCCAACATGTGAAAATACACTTTAGTGAGGTAGGTAACTTATGCTTTATGGTCTGGTATCTGTAAGCAACTACCCCAAATAAATACCCTTTATAAAAACCAACCATTTCTGATATTTTGCACCAGCACCCTTTTGGCTGACTAATACAATCTGTCTTTTTCTTTCCTTTCTCTTGCTTTGAGTGTAAGATTTAGGAAGCTGTTTTATAATTTTGTATATGGTGAGAGACAGGGGTCCTTTTTCATTCTTTTAGCTGTGGATATCCAATTCTCCCAGCCCCATTTGTTGAATAGACTGTTCTGGCCCAGCTGGGTGGGTTTGACATCCTTGTTGAAAATCACTTCACTGTAGAGAAGATCTATTTCTGAATTCTCAAGTCTATTCCATGGTCAGTAAGTCTATTTTTATTACAGTACCTTTATTGTTTTATTTTATTTCTATTTTATTTCATTTAACTTCTTTTCTTTAATTTATTTTATTTTATTTACTTAATTTACCACTGTAGCTAAACAATATGCTTTAAAGTTAGGAAGTAAAAGTCCTCTAACTTCATTCTTCTTTTCAAAGACATTTTGGCTACTCAGGAAGCAATAATGTATTATCAGGGTCCTCTAGAGAAACAGAATCAACAGGAGATATCTGTAAATAATATGTGATTTTATCGAAGTCTCTCACATGACCATGGGGATGCACAAGTCCAGGTTCCACAGGCAGGCTGCAAACCAGGGCTCCAATGAAAGTCCAGTAAAGGTCCTTGATGAGTTCCTAGGAGACACTGGCTGTCCAAAGATGAATGTGGAAATTCTCTCTGAATGGAGAAATCACTTCCCCTTTTAAGGCATTCAACTGATTGGATAAAGCATCACTCATTGCTGATGGCAATCTCCCTGATTGATGTAATGTAATCAGCTATCTGTGCAGTAGTCACTAGTGACTAAAGTCCATAAATGTCCTTGTATTACAATTATCCCAGTGCTTGCTTGACCAAATAACTGGGCACAATTACCTGGCCAAGTTGACACATTAGCTTAACCACCACAGCCCACCCCTTGTCAACTCAGCAACCATACACATTACATTAAACCATACTTAGTCTCTAAGTAAAAACAATAAGAGACATACATATGTATACATTTCCACCTAACAATGTTTAACTGTCTTGCATGCAACCAGAAATGCATTAATTCTCTACAGAATAGGGTGCAAGTCCTTGGGTAATATTCACTCTTAAACTTGACATCCTTAAATATTATGACATGAAATTAATACAACTTGTCATACGATTGGGAAAAGGTTGGGGAAGAAAACAAAGAAATTAGTTTTGTGTACATATACAATTGTATTCATAATGAAACAAGGAAGAAAGATTCATGACTATTACATTCTTGTTTTTGTAACTAGTCATGTGCCCAAAGTTTATATTTATCACTATCTTCTTCCACTACCCTTTCCATATTCCTATTACCCTCAGCAAGCACTTCAGCTTGCTGTGGTTCTTTGCCTGGTGGGATGACAAACATTCATTCCTGAAGATTCTGGGCCATTGTTAGTCCTGCTTGGGTTGGGTTGTTGCAATTTTCCATTAACTTTAATCTAGGACCTGGCAGTACTTTATACTAAGAGATGCCCCAGAGGATCTCTTGTATTCCAGGCAAACTCTCCCTTCCCCCATTATGCAGATGCAGTCCTATTTCCCATTGATATTCAGGATCAATCATCCCAGCCAGGAGAATAATTCCTTTCTTTGCCTGTTGATTCAGAGGTAAGAGAAGCCTAAAGTGGTCACATGACAGTCTTAACTTTCTATTTAATGGAATCATTTTCATATTTCCTGGTGGCAGTGCTCTTCCTTTAGGGACTAAAACCTGTAGACCAGCAGAGCTTGAGGTTGCAGGGACAGAAAGCAAAAATGGTGCCATTCCCATTTCCACTCCTTGATCACTGGGCTCATCAATCTTGGTTATGGGAGAAACAGCACCATAGAGTGGATGCTGATTTAGAGCATACACAGTCTCCTGGAGAACATTGCCCCAGTCCTGCAAGGTATTGCCACCTAGTTGGTGCCATAATTGAATCTTCAAAAAGTTATTCCACCATTCTATTAATCTCTCTGCTTCAGGTTGATGGGGAACATGGTAAGACCAGTGAATTCCATGGGCATGTGTCCATTCTCACACATTGTTTGCTGTGAAATTAGTTCCTTATTGAGAAGCAATGCTATGTGGAATGTCATGGTGGTAGATAAGACATTCATAAGTCCACAGATGGTGGTTTTGAAAGAAGCACTGAAATGCAGAAATGCAAGCCCATATCTGGAGTATGTGTCTATTCCAGTTAAAAAAACAAATTGCTGCCTCTTTCATGATGGAAGTGGTTCAATGTGGTCAACCTGCCACCAGGTAGCAGGCTGGTCACCTTGAGGAATGATGTCATATGGTGGGCTGAGTGTAGGTCTCTGCTGCTGGCTTTGGGCACTCAGTAGTGGCTGTAGCCAAGTCAGCCTTGGTGAGGGGAAGTCCATGCCACTGAGCCCATGCATAACCTCCATCCTTACCTCCATGGCCACTTTGTTCATGAGCCCATTGGACAATGATGGGAGTGGCTGGGGAAAGAGGCAGTGCATTAGCCACAGAGTGGATTTTCTTATCCACTTAATGATTAAAATCTTCCTCTCCTCAATTCACCCTCTGGTGAGCATTTATGTAGTACACAAATATTTTCATGTTGTTTTGCCCACTCAGAAAGGTCTATCCACATACCTCTTCCCCAGACCTTTTTTGTCACCAATTTTCCAATCATAATCCTTCCAAGTCCCTGATCATCCAACTAAAACACTGGTAACAGCCCATGAATCAGTGTACAAACATACATCTGACCATTTCTTCATCCAAGCAAAATGAACAACCTGTGCACTGCTCAAAGTTCTGCCCACTGGCAGGATTTGCCTTCATCACTGTCCTTCAGAGATGTCCCAGAAAAGGGCTTCAGTGCTGCACCTGTCCATTTTTGGGTGGTACCTGCATATTGTGCAGAACCATCTGTAAACCAGGCCTGAGTTTTCTCATCCTCTGTCAAATGATTGAAAGAGACTTCCCAAGAGGCCAAAGCTGTGGGCTGGGAAAGGGAAAGTAACTTGGAAGGGGTGGTGACCATGAGCATTTGGGCTACTTCCTCATGTAACTTACTTGTGTCTTCAGGACCCGCTTGTATATACCACTTCTACTTTACAATAGAGTGCTGCTGTGTATGCCCAACTTTATGGTTTGGTCTCCTTGGAGAAAGGTGGGAGGAAGGTTAACAGTAGACATTTTGGACAGTTTAATAGTATCCTTCCTCAGGGGGACCTGGCCTTCTCCTCATTCAAGGGGCTCTGGGTCTGTAAATTGTCTTAAGTCTGGGAATTGATTAAGGGGCCATGATTCTCTGCATCTGTAATTTGAGTTAGTGTTTTGCTTACTTGACCTAGAACTCTTCTGTTTATATATATCCAGAAGAAATCTAGTAGGCTTCCCATTTATTTCATTCTAAGTATCCCATGATGTATGAGCCAACACCATAACTCCATGCAACTCAGACTATTTTGAGTGCTGCTTTGAATCTGCCTTTCATTGTGGTAGCCATGCCCACCTAGTCTTTGGTAATTAACTGCTGATATTTGACTATTACATGACCAAGATCCAATCAGCTCCATAATGTTTAAGGATTCTAATTCCATTTCATCCCCCCCTACAGTAATATCTGAACTACAGTGAAGAATGATCACAGAGCTCTTCAAAGAAGATGAAGTTAGTCTTATAAATGTATTCCTCACAGTCCTGGTTAAAGATGTGTCCTTTGGACATTTTTGGGGTCGGTGGGCAGGTCTCAAATGTAAATCCATTCTAGCATGGCAATCTCTCTAAGCCTTTGAAGACTCTCTTATACTGTATACCAGGGAAAATTGGGCATCTCAAGCTCAGACATGCTAGGCCATCTTTTGGTCCATGTTTCAGTCAGCCACCCAAACACACTTTTAAAGCCCTTTCTAATGCCTCGAGCTACAGCACTGAATCTAGAATTTCTTCTTAGTGGGTCCATATCAATAAATTCTGCCTGATCCAACTTTATATTCCTTCCACCATTATCCTATACCCTTAGTATCCATTCCCACACATATTCCCCTGATTTCTGTCTATATAAGGTGGAAAACTCATGCAGTTCTTTCAGAGTATACCATACTTCCTCATGGGTCACACTTTACATTACACCCTCAGGGGCTTGTTGTGATTTTAGTCTAGTAATAAGTCTTGAGAATAAGAGGGGTGGTGGGGGTGGGTAAGAAGAAGGATTAGAAATGCCTTGCAAGCTACTGACCTCAGGGAATTCCTTTGCATTTTCTTCTGGTGAGACAGAATTACTCTATTCAGACAGGGGTTGGAAGGCAGATTACTCAGGGCAGACTGAAGGCTCAGGCATGCTAGAATTTGACTGGTACAGCCTCAGGGCTAGGAGGAGGCCCAGACTCACTGGGTCAGGCTGGATGCTGGGTGATACAAGGTTGACAAGGTGTGGTCCCCACAGGGCAGGCCATCACAGGTTTATCTGGTAAATTCTCAAAAGAATTTAGGGTTCCAGTGTCCCCACCAATATTATCATCCCATATGTCTCCATCCCAATCCTCTGGAATCCACTCCTTTCCAATCAATGCCCTCACTTTAACTGTAGAAACCCTGCAGGATTGAGATTTTAGTTTCCTTTGTAACTCTGCTAGTCATACAATGAGAGTCTGAGTTTGGCTCTAAGATATTTCAAGCCTATGGCTACAGGAGACAAGATTTTCTTTCAGAGCATATATAGAAATTATTACATCATTCATGTGGTGTTTAAGTTTCAAATTTGAAGGCTTTAACTCATCTCTTTCTTTTGTAACTGTTTCCAGAGTATCTAGGAGGAGCCAGCCAACCTAATTATAAATTTTGTCTCAACAAAACTCTGTTAAGGTGTTGAAAACACACTCACCCAGATCCTTGCTTCTTGTAAGTGAGGAAGTAGGGGAATCCAGTGATGATATTTTGTGTATCTCTATTGCCATTTCATGCCATGGACTGTTAGTGTCCTCTTCATTTTTGGAAAGGGAGTCCTTAGTACCCTGATTCCAATTAGTGTAGAAAGTCAATTGTAAAACTCCCAGAACTACCTCAGACATTCCATGTTTAAGACTCTGTTCCTCAAGAACCACTCCTGATATCAAGATGTATTAGTCAGGGTTCTCTAGGGAAACAGAAACAACAGGAGATATCTGTCAATAGTATGTGATTTTATGAGTCTGTCATGTGACCATGGGGATGCACAAGTCCAGGTTTCATAGGTAGGCTGCAAACCAGAGCTCTGATGAAAGTCCAATGCAGGTCATTCATGAGTTTCCAGGAAAGGTTGGCTGTCAAAGATGAGCTGGGAAATTCTCTCTGAATGGTGAAATCACTTCCCCTCTTAAGACATTCAACTAATTGGATAAAGCATCACTCATCGCTGATGGCAATCTCCCTGACTGATGTAGCTGTAATCAGCTATCTATGCAGTAAAGCCACTGGTGACTAAAGTCCATAAATGTCCTTGTATTACAGTTAGCCCAGAGCTTACTTGACCAAACATCTGGGCACCATTACATGACCAAGCTGACACAGTAGCCTGACCATCATAAATACCCTTGCAAATAAATTTGACAATTGGCTTTTCCATTTCTGCAAAAAAAGGCTGTTGGGATTTTTACAGGGATTTCATTGAATCTGTACATCAGTTTGGGTAGAACCGACATCTGAATATTTAGTTTTCCTATCTACGAACATGGAATGTCCTTCCATTTATTGAGGTCTTCATTGGTTTTAATTAGCAATATTTTGTAGTTTCCTGAATACAGGTCCTTTATGTCCTCAGTTAAGTTTATTCCTAAATATTTGATTCTTAGTCATTATTATAAAAGGATTTTTTTCTGACTCCCTCCACAAATTGCTCATTAATAGTATACAGAAATACTACCGATTTTTGCATATTAATCTTATATCCTGCCACTTTGCTGAACTTAGCTATTCTAGTAGGTTTGTTTGGATTTTTCAGCATTTTCTAGCTATAGGATCATATCATCAGTGAATAGTGATGGTTTTACTTCTTCCTTTCTATTTGTGTGCATTTTATTTCTTTTTCTTGCCTGATTGCTCTAGCTAGAATTTCTAACACATTATTGCATAATAGTGGTGATAGTGGGCATTCTTGTCTTGTTCCAAATTTTAGTAGGAAAATTTTCAGTCTTTCACCATTGAATACAATGTTAGCTATGGGTTTTTCATATAGTGTACCTTAACATGTTGAGAAAGTGTCCTGCTCTTCCCACCTTTTACACTGCTTTTATCAAGAAAGGATGTAATATTTTGTCAAATGCATTTTCTCTGTCGATTGAGAAGATAATGTGATTTTTCTTCTTCAATTTATTAATGTAGTTTATTACAATAATTGGTTTTCTTGTGTTGACCCACCTTCATAAAAGTGAGATAAAACCCATTTGATCATGGTGTATAATTCTTGTAATGTGTTTTTTAATTTGGTTTGCAAGGATTTTGTTGAGGATTTTGACATCTATATTCATTAAATGAATATATTTGGCTTTGGTATTAGAGTAATGTTGGCTTCATAGAAGTTTGGTAGTGTTCCCTCCAGTTCAGGTTTTTGGAAGTGCTTGAGCAAGGTTGGTATTAGATCATCTTTGAATGGTTGGTAAAATTCATCTGTGAAACCCTCAGGTCCTGGGCTTTTCATTTTGGGAAAGTTTTTAATGACTGTTTCTCTTTACAGATTGGTTTGTTGAGATTTTGTATTTATTCTAGGATCAGTGCAGGTCATTCATGTGTGTCCTAGTATTTCTCCATTTCTTCTCCACTGTATACTTTGTTGGTATACAGTTGTTTATAGTATCCTCTTATGATTTCTTTTATTTCTGTGAGTTTAGTGGTAATGTCCCACCTCTCATTTCTAATTTCATTTATTTTCATCTTCTCTCTTTTTTTTCTTTGTCAGGGTAGCTAAGGGTTTTTGATTTTGTTGATCTCAAAGAATCAACTTTTGTTTTTGGTTGATTCTCTCTATTGTTTTTGGGGTTTTTTGTTCTCAATTTTATTTATTTCTGCTCTGAACTTTATTATTTCTTTCCTTTGGCTTGGTTTGGAATTAGTTTGATATTTTTACCTAGTTTCTCCAGGTGTGCATTTAGGTCTTTGATTTTAGCTCTTTCTTCTTTTTAACATAAGCTTTGAATCCTATAAATTTCCTCTCAGCACAGATTTTGTTGTATCCCACAGGCTTTGATATGTTGTGTTCTCATTTTCATTCATCTCAATATATTTGCTGATTTCTCTTGCAATTTCTTCTCTGACCCACAACTAATTAAGAGTGTTGTTTAATCTCCATATTTTTTGTGAATTTTACCTTTTTTCCACCCCTTACTGATTTCCATCTTCATTACATTATGATCAGAGGAAGTGCTTTGTATAATTCCAATCTTTTTAAATTTATTGAGACCTGTTTACACCAAACTTATGGTCTATCCTGGAGAAAGACCCATGATTACTTGAAAAGAATGTATATCCTGCTGTTTGGGAGTGTAATGATCTATAAATGTCATTGAAATGTAGTTCACTTACATTACTCATGTTCACTGTTTCCATATTTATCCTCTGTCCTGATGTTCTGTTCAATGCTGAGAGTGGTGTATTGAAGTCTCCTACCATTATCATATATACTTCTATTTCTCCTTTCAGTTTTGCCAGTATATGCCTCATGTTTGTTTGGGCACCCATGTTAGGTGCATATATATTTATTATAGCTATTTCTTCTCTGTGAATTTCCCTTATTATTAATATATAATGCCCTTCTTCATCTCTTATAACTGTTCGCATTTAAAATCTATTTTGTCTCATAATAGTAACACTACTCCAGTTCTTATTTTGTTTCCATTTGCATGGAATATATTTTTTACTTTCAGCCAGATTGTGTCCTTATGTCTAAGGTGAGTCTCTTGTAGACAGCAAATAGATGGCTCATATTTTTATCCATTCTGTCAGTCTATGTCTTTTAATTGGGGAATTCAATCCATTAACATTCAATTTTATTACTGTAAAGGCATTACTTAATTTACCCATTTTATCCTTTTCTTTCCATAGTCCTATATTACTAGTCACTGTCTTTTTACTCTTTAAGTTATCCTTACTAATAACCTTCATTTCTACACTCTCTTGCACTTGTCCTTTTTTTCCAGGCTGCAGCACTCCCTTTATTATCTCTTGTAACCCTGGTCTTTTGGTAACATACCTCTCAGGTTTTGTTTGCCTGTGAAGACTTTCAACTCACCCTCATAAATGAAGGACAGTTTGCCAGATAAAGAAATCTTGGGTGGCAGTTTTTCTCTTTCAGTACCTTAAATATATATAACCACTGCTTTCTGGCCTCCATGGTTTCTAATGAGACTTTGGCATTTACTCTTATTGATCTTCACTATATATAATGCATTACTTTTCTCTTGCTGCTTTCAGAATATTCCCTTTATCCCCAATACTTGACATTCTAAACAGTAGATGTCTCAGAGTAGATCTATTCTGACTTATTCTATTTGGGGCATTGTCTTGTGGGTGGAAACCCACACAGTAACCAAAAGAATATTGAATTCCCATCTTGAGGAGCCTTGCTACATTCTCTAATAGACCAGCAAGAATCCCCTGTGTATATGGGCAGTGCCTAGGGAAAGAAGACAGACCATTACATTAGGCCCTTGATTTGATGATTGTACTTATGAACCTTTACTTGTGAAATTGAAACATAGACTAGTATTATATATTGCCTAAGTTTACCTCCTGAAAGCCTCCTTGTTGCTCAAATGTGGCCTTTATCCAAGCTGAACTCAGCATATAAATACACTACCTTCACCCCTACATGGGACATGACTACTGGGGATGAACCTCCCTGGCACTGAGGAATTATTACTGAATGCCAATGAGTGATGCTTTTGGGAAATAAACCTTAACCAAAATGGGAAAATATTAAATACACATGAGTTTTTATGGCTAAGAGATTTCAAAGTGAGTTGGGAGGTCATTCCAGAGGTTACATTTATGCATGTCTCAGCAGGATTTTATTGTCTGCCACAGTAAGCAATGCCTCAACCAGGGAGGGTCTTGAGGGTTCTAGAGATGTTTAGATGCTATTGGCGGGACACACAATCCCAGAAACTTGGCACCCTGTCAGTGGACCTTACTTTGTCATCTATGCTCCCTAGTATAACAGACTTAGACTTCTTTCTAATTTCCCTGCACATGGCTCTTATGCCCTTTTTATTTGACCTATAATTAGCACTATACTTGTTAAGACTTAAATCTTCAATCTGTTGATATGCCAGTAGAGCCCTGAATCTCAGCAAGACTTCAGTTTGTTGGAATCACCCAGCACAACTAAGAAAAGGATGAACAACACCCATCCCCCCAAGAAAGGAGAGTATCTGCAATTGCAAACAAGACAGTTACATTCATCTGTTCCATGGGATCTAAGCCCCATCTCAGTCAGAAACAGAGTGGGCATCACCATCCCAAAATCCAAAATTGAGGAATGAACAAACATAAGGGAAGAATGCAACTATGGACTGAAGTAGACTTATGATTATTCTAGCAATGGAAGAACTAGTATCATTGATATAAAGGCAATGGCCACCAGAGGTTCTGAGGGAAGGGAGCAGGAAGAATAAGTGTAACAAAGGGTATTTTGGAGACATTAAAATTGCCCTGCATCACATTGCAATGACAGATATAGGTCATTATACGTTTTGTCAAAACCTATAAAATTGTGCAGTGCAAAGTGTAAAGTAAAATGAAAAAAAAAACCTTAATGTTAGGGCTTTTGATTTGACTATGTCAGAGATTGTGGCTCAGGTTGAGTCCCTGCCCCCTTGCTGGGTCTGGTATAAATGGACAGTCACTCAAGAAGACACACCAGAAGAGAGAGCTCTCTCATTTTTGTCCAGCCAGAAAGAAGAAAGTTCAAACAGCTAAAGCCCGAGGGGAGAAATGAACCATTTTTCTGAATAGTTTACAGTTGACATTGGGTGGAGAGCGGAGACTGATATAGGAAACCCTGAGAAACAAGCTGTATGCCAGGAGGTTAAGCAAGAACCTCAAGAAGCTTGGCCCAAAGAGCCTCAAGAGGAAGAGGAAGCCCAGAGGAGAAGGCAGAGACCAGCCAGAATTCAGTAACTATCTTTCTTCAACAGCTGGCAACTGACTTTGATGAAAAAGCAACATTGAATTGGACTATTTACGGCCTTGCAACTGTAATATTTACCCCAAATAAATATCCATTATAAAAGCTGACAGATTTCTGGTACTTTACATTGGCTCGCCTTTGGCAGACTGAGACAATCCCTCTCTCCATTACATTGCAGAGCATTCATTGGGCAGCAGTCTAATGTGGCTGTGTGCATAAAGGTCCGGGAGCAGGGGCAGGGAGGGTTTATGGTTAGCACAAAATAGTGTTTTCCACCTTCTGCACCCTTCTGGGAGCAAGGGCAGGGAGCAGGGGTGGGGAGGGTTTATGGTTAGCGCAGTGATATTTTCCACCTTTTGCATCCTTCCACAACATATTATAGAATCATTTCCAAGTTAGTTTTGCTAGAGTTAGGAATCTGAAATTTCCTTGTCTGGGAACTTTCCAACCTTGATGATAAAAGTCATTGGCATGCAGTTTTAAATTTAAGGAACATTGTTTTCCCTTTGATTCATTGCTTCTAAAAACAATGTTAAATATAGAATTATAAATATGAATAAGTTATGCAGGCTTCAGGGTTACCCCTTCAAATACTGCTGTTTGATTGCCTTGCTGTCAGCCACAGACTAACTAAATATTATGCTTAGAACCAGTTTCCCTTCCTGCATTTTCACTGATGTTAAATATTATCGAGAAATATTGTCAGATATTTCACTGCCTTTAAAGTAAAAATTTCATAACAAATGATCCAGCTACATATTTATCTTTATCTTGGAAAATCCGAATTCAAATGTTTCTTTACATCAGTTTTATTTTAAGGTAATTTTATTACAAACTTTATAATACTGAAAACAAAAATATTCTTGATTTTTAGTATAAAAAATTTATTAGAACAAAAGAATGACAGAATATATCTAGTGAGAGCACATCTTAATTTGTTCTTTATTTTAAAGGGGAGAGATAAAATGTATTCTATTTTGAACAGGAAAGTTTTATAAAAATGTAAAATAATGTGCATTTAGAAAGTTATGGACACTTTCTAAGCTTAACTAAATGTATGCAAATATGGCAAATACAGTACAGGTGGAAAAATATATATGAGCTTATCCTTTAAAGGTTAAATGTTTCATAAGTGAGTTTAAGAATAATAGTATACATCACAAAAAGTTGTGATCTATATATCTTCAAAAAAAATAACATTTACAAAAATGATGAGGGTGGGAGTGGGGAGCAGGGTGTGTGGGAAACTCTTATGTTTTTTATGTTTTTTTTTTAGTGTTTTTTCATGCAGTGTTCTTTGTGAACTATTAACTTTAATTAAAAAAGTGTGAAAAATAAATAAATAAAATTGAAAATTTAAAAGAAGAATAATAGTAATTTTCCTACAGGTTGTGCCCCTGAAGAACTTAGAATTAAATTTGTGCTCTGAGGGTTAAATTATAAAATTAACCCAGAACTGATCATGGCACACATTTGCAAACTCTTCCTACAAAGCCTGAATAAATTCTTGGCCAAATGAGATAGTAATCAGTCTGGATATATTAAAGTATTTAGAGGAATAATATCTCATTCAGAAAATGGCTTGCATAGCAATAGAAGAAAGAAACATTAAGCATAAAGGCATACATTGGCAGGGTCTACCCAAGCATTTTCCAGGGAAGAAAGAGCCCAAGAGTAAAATCTGTTTAGTATTTAGGGCCACTATATTCTTTTATTTAATTATTCACTCAGTTAAAATAATTTATTGAGCACCCATTATGTACCAGGCATCATTTAGCTTCTGCAGATGCCAACAGTGAGGAACACAGAAACTAATCCATGGCTTTGCAGAGCTTAGCTTGTAGTAGGGGGCATGAACACCTGATTCTTCCAGATAACTCCACGGGCTCTGAACCAAGTGCATCATGCAAACTTCTAAATTTAAATCTGATTTCCACGTAATTTATCCATGAGAGAGTAAGAACCAGCTATACATACAGGTGTCCTGGACAATTTTATTTCTTGTTGTAATAGCTACAAGTTTTTGAGCTATTAACAGTTTTTGAGCCTAACCCTAGCCTAACTGCTTTCCAAGCCCATTCACTCTATACTCTCCAGTTACCCAGTGACTGATAATAACCACATCTTTATGGTTTGGTGGGGATTAAGGAGTTGAGAGTAAGACTCTTTAGAAAATGTCTTATTTTCTAAGCTAGCTGCATCCCTTCCTCTTCCCTCCTCCATGATCTACCGCTGTGGTAGTTTAAGATGTGGTTAGGTTTTGAGTTCTGCAACCAACACATAGACCTCCATTTTTAAAAGCACCTCCTTTGTGCTGGGGCCTGGTTTAGGCACTTTATATCACTTTATAACTCAGTCATACAAATACAGAGCTAAGTCTGTATCAGGTATACTGTTCCTAAGCAACTTGCACATGTTTAATTGGCTTAATCCTCAAAACACCTCTGTGAAACAGAGGTTATTATGATCCCCTCTTTCCAGATAGATAATCTAGGCCATATAAAATTTCAGTGACTTATTCAAGGTCACACAGTTAGTTCACAGTAGGGGCAGGATTGCAACTCAAGCAAGTCTGATTCCAGAGCTCCTGATCTTAAGCTCTATGCTGCCCTGCCCCTGGGTCTTATGTTGTTTCAGGTAATCCTCATAACTATTCTGTCTAGCAGACATAGTTATATTCATGTCATGGGCAGGAAAATGAAAACTCCAAGAGATAAGAAAATCTTTCAAAGGTAATACAATTAACAAATGGTGACGATGGGATTTGAACCAAAGTAAGTTGTCATCCAAAGCCTGCACTTTAAGATCCTTGTTTATATGTCAGTCTCAAGTGAACCCTTCCAAGTCCACTCAGCTCTGGCACCAATATTATTAAGGCCCTGGACTTGCAAGGTTGAGGGGCAGATGAAATTCATACTAATAATTTGGAGCGTTGAGTGCATCCTCAGATCAACTTTATAAATTTAGATTTGCTGCAAGTGAATATTAGCAATGAAACACCTGGTGGCTTCCTATTTTAATGAATTATCCTCAAAAACAAGATTTTAAACTTTTGTTTATTTCTGAAAAAGTGCGTGGAATGTAAACTTGTAAATAGCAATATTTTAAAATTCCACAATTTAAAGAATTAAACGTGGTGCTCTAGCCACGAGGGAACAATAGATAAAGAATTATTCTTCTGCTGCAAAAAAAAATTTTGAAAACTAGAAAAAAAACCATAGGAAAATAACCATTTTTTGCATGTTGGACAACAAGCAATGCAGAAATGTGATCCAGGAGAGAATGGAAACATATTAGGTGAGATTTATGAGGCTTTCTGCTTGGAGGCAATTTCTGGACTCTGTTACAGGGGCAGGAAATGCCAACAGAGCCTAGCAATCACAGTTGAGGATATAGAGACTGGAGTTTGGAGAGGCTGTGGTGCCTAGAATTTGTGGGCAGAATATATGCGAGGAGAAAAATATTCAGAAACAGAGTTCCAATAATCTGCACTGGGGACCCCTTGAATCTTCTACTGAAAGTCTGTTTGCAACAGGTTGGGCAAGAATATCTTCCAGGGAAAGAATAATGTTGGGAAGCTGTAAGCAAAGTATTCCCAGGTCAATACCAGGCCTGAAGCATTCAAGTTCCTATCAGCCAGAGTGGAGAGAGTTTTTGACCAATATCACAACTATATACTAGCAATAAGCCATTTACAATAGCATAAAAAACCATGAAATATTTAGGAATGCATTCAACAAAATATGTATAAGAATTGTACATCAAAAATTACAAACACTGCTAAGAGAAATTTTAAAAGACCTAAATAAATGGATATGCATACTGCATTCCTGGGTACGAAGACTCAATATGATTAAAATGTCAATTCTCCCCCAATTTATCCATAGTCCATATATTCAATGCATTTGAAAACAAAATTCCAACAGGAATATTTTTAGAAAATGGTATGCTGATTCTAATACATTTGTGGAAATGCAAGGACCTAGAATATCAAAAGGAAGAACAAAGTTAATAGACTTAAACTATGTGATTTCAAGATTTACTCTAAAGCTGCAGTATTCAAAACTGTGATACTGGCATGAAAATAGGTATATAGTTCAATAGAACAGAATAGAAAACCCATAAATGGACCCACAAATGTATGTCAATTGAATGGTGACAAAAGTGCCAAGACAATTTATTTTTTCAAATGCAGCTGGAACAATTGTACATGGAAAAATAAAACATTGATGCTTATCTCACATTATACACAAAATTTAAATGAAAGTGTAGCATAACCTAAATATAAAAACTTAAGGTATAAACTCTTGGAGGGAGTGGATGTGGCTCAAGCAGTTCAGTGCCCTCTTCCCACATGGGAGATACTGAGTTTGGTTTCTGGTGCCTCCTGAAAAGCCAAAAACAAATAACAAGAAAAACAAATAAAAAACCAAATGTGGTTGAGTGCCAGCTTCCCACATATGAAGTCTTGGTTTCATTCCCCAGCGCCCAGCACAAAAAACAACAGAAACAACAACAGCAACAACAAAACAAAACAAAAAACAAAACTCTTGGAAAAGAAACAGGAAAAAATCTTTTGACTTTGCAATTGGCAACAATTTCTTAGAAAGGAAAAAATCATGAAACGTAAAAGAAAAAAGATAAATTGAATTTTATACAAAAATAATCCAAATTTTGTTTTTCAAAGGAAACCATTAAGAAAATGAAAAAGTAAGACCCTAGGGAAAAATATTCACAATGGCACAGTGCACATATTTTCTAGAAGACTTGTATCTAGAATATATAAATAAATATCTAACTCAATAATAAGATAAAAATTTAAAAATGGGCAAAAGATTGGAATTGAAACTATACAAAAGATATCTGAATGGCAAATAATCACATGAAAAGAAGCTCAGTGTCATTATCAAAAGGAAAACTGCAAATTAACACCACAGTGGTATAGCACTTCTTCCAGGATGGCTAAAAGTAAAAAGATGAGCAATACCAAGAATGTGGAGCAAATGGAACTCTCATACATTTCTGATGGGAACGTAAAATGGCACAACCATTTTCGGAAACAGTTTTGTCATTTCTCCCAAAGCTAAACATCTCCTATTCAACCCTTCAATTCCATTCCTAGATAGTCACCCAAGGGAAATGAAAACATATGCCTACACAAAGGCTCATATGTAAATGCTAGCTGAGTTTTATTCATAATGACCCCAAACTGGAAATAATACAAATGTCCATCAACAGGTAAATGGATAAACAAATTATGGTATATTTCAGCAATAAACAGAAATGAAAAATTTCAAAAACATTATGCTTACCAAATGAAACTAGACATAAAATAATAAATACTGTATGTTGGGGATTATATCATTTCCCCCCTTAAGCCATGTTCAAGTCTTAATCCACATATATGTGGGCATGAACCCATTTGTAAATATGACCTTTCAAGATGTTATTATTAGTTAAGACGTGCACTCATTTGTAGATAGGATCTTTGAAGATTCTATTTAGATTAGGCTAAATTCACTCAGGGTGGACTTAATCCCTATGATTGGAGTCCTTATCATCAAAGAATAGTCATATGCACTCAGTCAGTAGAAGCCAGATGTCAGAAAAAGCAAGAAGTTAGTAGAAGTCAGGAGATAGCAGAAGTCAGAGGACCAGACACAAGAAGAGAGATGGCCATGTGACGGTGGCCTGCCTGAACGCTACAGAATCCAAAGACAGCAAGTCCTTGGTCTTCCAGTTTCCAAAACACTGAAAGAATAAATTCTTTTTGTTAAAGACAACCCAGTGTGTGGATTTGTAAGAGTAGCCTGGCAAACATATTGAATCCTTCAATCATGCCCACCCCCCCAAGACCTAACTCTGGTCCTGTGGGTATGAATTTGTTTGTAATTGTGATTTTCAAGTCCTAACCCTAATGTGTAGGTGTGGACTCATTTGTAAATAGGATCTTTGAAGATCCTAATAAGATGAGGCCAAATTTGATTAGGGTGGCCTTAACCCTACTTGACTGGACTCTTTAAAAGCACAGGAAATTTGGACATGGAAATACAAGCCAAAGGAGGATACAGAAAGAGACAAGTTACTGTGTGACAGAGGCAAGCCACCACCAGAAAACTACAGACTTCAGAAAAGATGTGACCTGCCGACACCTTGAATTTGGACTTCCAGCTTCCAAACTGTGAGACAATGAAGTCCTGTTGTTTAAGTCAATCATTTTGTGCTATTTTGTAATAGCAGCCCTGGCACTCCTAGACGTTCTCCATAATCTCAATTTAAAACATTCCACTCTCTGACTATGGTCTGCAATCTTCCATTTTATACCTCCTTACACTTCAATTCCAAAATCATTCGACTTCTTTGAGAACTCGAATCCATTTAACCTATTCAATATTTTTTAGATCCTTATTTTATGCCCTCTCCTATATTGAATTCCATGGGCAATGATTGTAATTACTTCTCTGTATGCACTCTCAACACCGTTGTCCCCTTCTTGATTTACTATAATCATGCTTATTTTGCTAAATTGTACCTGGCTAATTTCAACTCTCCACCTACTCCAAGTTTGCGCCCTTGCAGCCAAATGTAGCTTGAGGAAAACACTTACATTTGGTGATAGAGTTTATTTAAACTAATGATAGCAAGTCTTTAACACTCCTTTGCAATCAAATCATATCTCCCTTTTCTATTCACTTCTCATTCTGCTAGATAAGCATTTCACACTTACTCTTTCCTCAAACCTCCAATATCTCCACTTCTATTGTCATTCTCAAATAATGATTTTTCTTGCAAGTTCACTGACAAAAAAATGAAGCAACAGAAAAGAATTTCAGTATTCTCCCCACTACCTCTAGTTCCTTACTTGAATCTGTGCTGTACTCTGCCTTCTCTGCTCTTACTGCAGATGAGTTATCCATTCTCCTAGCTAAGACTAACTTCTCCAGTTGTACAATAGATACTATGTCTTTTCATCCCTTCAAGGACCCTGACTGAGCAATTCTTCTCTCCCTCTCCCTCCACCTCCCCATCTCCCTCTGCTGGATCATTCTCATTAGAATGCATGACAAAAAATCCTCTCTTGGCTCCACGTTCCTTTCCATCTATTACCATATCACTCCCTTCCATTTTTTGGTAAAACTCCTTGAAAGTATTGACTATTATATGCTGCCTGTAATTTTTTTCTTCCCATTACCTTTGGTTCCACTACCTTTAGGTTTTTGCTTCCAACATTCCATCAAAACCTCCCTTATAAAGATCACTAATGACCTTACAATGCTAAATCCACTGGTTAATTTTCTGTCCTTTTACTTAGGTTCTCAGCAGCATTTCACACAGTTGATTCCTCTCTCCTTCTTGATTTGTTTTCTTCATTTGGCTGCCCTTGGCTCCTAGCCACAAGCCTGGTTTCCCTCCTATTTCTCTGACTTTTATTTCTTATTCTCCTTTTTTTTCCCTCCTCTTCTCCCAGTAAATGCTGGAGTTCCCAAGGCTCAGTCTCTCTTCCTCTTCACTCTTGATCTACTATCTCTGCCTTGTTGATTATATCCAACCCTTCGGTATTAAATACTATCTATATGCTGATAGTTCCAAATTTATATTCCCATCTCATCTTTCATTCCTGTCAAATCACATATCCAATTTCTCCATTTGTATGTCTAGTTAATATCTCAACCATCACATGTCCCAAATGAGCTCCTGATATACAACCTAACCCACAACTTTCTTTCACAGCTTCTTCACTTCAGTAATTGGCAATTTCATCTTTCTTGTTTCTCAGGTGAAACTCTTTGGTTTTATCTTTAACTTCTTTTATGCCCATATCTTATAGGTAAGCAACTTCTTTGGGCTCTACCTTCAAAATAAACAGAATCCATCTACCTCTAATTACCTCCATTGTCTGGGCCAAACTGCCATATTTCTCCTGTAGAAACTTGCATGATTGGTTCTCTACAGATTTAGCCAGAGTGATCCTGTCAAAGAATTTTACTCTATTTACTTTCCCTCTTTTTTAGATGTTTACCTCCAAAACCCCCTCCCACATCTTAACCCTCTACTAATGACCTTTCATGTTATTAGATCATTTCACCCCTCTTCCCAAAACTCCCCAATGGCTTTTCATCTCACTCAGAATAAAAACGAAAATTCTTACAAAGACCTACGAAGCCTATTTCTTCCTGATTGCATCTCCAACCACCCTTGATACTGCATTATTTAAAACCCTAGCAAGTTTCTACTTCAGGCACTTTGCAGTAGCTGTTTCTCCTTCTTGGAATGCCTCTCTCCCAGATATCTGCATGGCTCACTCCTCACTTCTTTCAAGGATTTACTTGAAATGTCCCTTTCTCAGTGAGGCCTTCTCTGGACACCTTATTTAAAATTTCAACCCTCCTCTGACACATCCTTTCCCTTTTTCTTTTTCTCCATAGCACTTATCACCATCTGAATACAATATACAATATACTTTCACTTTTGATCATGTTTAATGTCTGACTTTCCTTCTAGAATTAAAATCTATGAGGACAGGTATTTGTCTTATGTTTACTGCCTTAACTCCAATACCTAGAACAGTCTCTGGAACATAATAATTTCTCAATAAGTATGTGTTGAGTGACTAAATAAATATTTATTATTAAGTAACCAGTAGAAATTCAGCATAATGTTTGATATTATTTTACCCAAGCCACATTATTCTGGAAGGAGCAATGGAAGCATGCACTATTTACTGTTTATTCTCAGCATTTCTGTATGCTTAAACTCACCAATTCTTTTTTAAAAATTTCTTGAGTGTGGAGCCTGTATCTACTACATTTCCATAATTAGATGTTATGCCAACAATGATTTTCTTATTCATTTCCCTGTGCTGAGGATACAGGATATACTAAAATACTTATTTACTCTTTTAAAAAGCATTCTTCATTATGTCTCTTGTTTTCACACCCTTTTAATCATGGGAACTTTCTTAAAATGCGCTCTCTGTTTTAAGCCCTACCATTCATGTAGCACATAATAATGAGTAAGATTATTTTAGGTTCCGTTGGATGAAGACAGATGTGGATCCAGCCCTCAAGTAGAGGAAATGAGACAGCTACACATTAGATAGAAAAACAGTATCACCTAATACAACCTCAGCACATGGTAAGTACTTTGAGGGATGGAGAGATCCTTATCTCTGGCTTTGGGTGGTCAAGAATAGAGAATTTGGAAGCAAAGTTTGAGGGTGTTCTTGAAACCTAACGTGGATGGGCTATCCGAGCCTTGATGAAGAACAAGATTAGAGTTGAAATGGGCTGAGAGAGGTTAGTTACTAATCAGTTTTAAATTATGCCAATCCAAAGCAAATATGAGCATTAGATAAATTTAGATGGCAGCAAAGAGAAAAAAGGGAGGTAGTATGAATGTAATAGGTCCTGGTTAATCTGTAAGGGCACATTCTGTAGCAGAAGGCCAATTTTGAAGCTAGGTAATCTAGCTCTCTATTCATAAGATGCTCTTTTCCTTTTATTGGTTCCTGTTATTTGTAGCTATGCTCTACTAAAATCTGATCATTTATCTTATCACAATCTTTACATGGCAACACTAAGAAAGAGTGATATTTCTCAGGAATATGTAGTAGATGATTGAGGACCACAAAGCTAAATCCAGTCAGCTGCCTATTTTGTAAATAAAGTTTTACTGGAACACAGTCAGGCCCATTCATTTACGTATTATCTATGTTGACTCTACAGGACAACAATGAATTGAATGGTTGCAGTGGAGATAAGAGACCACAGGGTCTACACACCTAAAATATTTATTTCCTAGACCTTCACAGGTAAGGTTTGCCAATCCCTCATCTACGTGTTAGTTTCCATTTTCCATTGACTCTTCACTGAAGACCCAACTAAAGATTAGGAATACTCAAAAAGGGTAGAGAGCAATAAATAGTGGAATCTTACTTATTTGGGTCTTGTTAACTATTTGATTTACATACTTTATACCATGAGCTATACTTACACAAATTCTAAACAAATGAATATTGTTCTGAATATTAGCCACCTGGAAAAATGGCTACAGTGCAATTAAAATAGAACTGGAAATGGATTTTTTTTAAAGTCCTGCTTTATTTTGGAATCTGACTTAGAACCTAGCTGACTTCACCATGTCTTCCAATCTTGGGGTTCTGGTGATTTCTCCAAACAATAAATGTGATCAGTCCTCATCTACTTACACTTTTATAAGTCCTGACTATCTTCAGAAATTTTTATACCAAAAAACTATCATCCATCTTGGAAATGGATTTTGAAGGTCTGACTTCAACTTTCCCTCTTTGTTTAGACAAAGTTACTGAAAAATCAAAATCTCTGAAGCAACAGTATTTTAATAAATAAAACAAGGCAAAAGATATTCTTTACAAGTTCTAAAAATTGAATGAGATAATGAAAGCAAAAGAACTTTATAAATTAAATCACTATACCATTATCAGATATTGTTCACGATTCAAAAAATATACACCATGTTTGTTATGAGAGTAGGATCTGTCATCAGAATGATTAGAATAGTAGGTTATTATAAAGATTTATAGGAAGATAATCTTTATAAAGCATATAGCACAATGCCTGGCAGTAGTTTATTATCAGCATTATAATAGAACTAACATTTATCCTTCATAGATGCTAATCTTTGAACGCTCTCAGCCCTTAGCCAATCTTTGATTGCTCTAACCTGGGTTAATGAGAGGATGAAGACAATGGAGAACACAGGGCAAATAAGCACATTCCAGAACTTGTGTATGTGTGCTTTGACTGATTACCATTCCCTGATACTAAAGGTTATCTAGTAAGTCTCTTTAAATCCTAATTTAATCTTCTGGTCCTCAGTTGTTATGATTCACATATTTTTACTGATATTTATTTTTATGCACATATATATCTTTTTTAAAATTATTTTTTAAATCTCCCACCGTGTTTCATTAATACATGGGAAAATGAGTTAGTAGATTTTTTCTTTTTACCCAGAACTTCATACATGTTGTTACAATTCGTGATTTAGTATGAAGCCAATATTATATACTTTTGGTAAGTCTAAGAGAAAGTCTGTTTAATTTGTTGAATTGTGGTGGAGATGGAGGGACATTAATTAAGAGAAAGAAAAAATTGTACATATTACCGTTCTAAGGAGAGCAAAGAATACATTTAAACTCTTCTCTAAGAAGTATTGCAAAATGTAATGCTAATTTTACAACTATTTTGGGATTTCTAGCAAATTGAAAACTAGAAACTTCCAGTAATTATTTTGATCTTATTGTAAAAATTAAGAAATCCTGGTATTCTATCATTGATAGCATGGTCAAGCAAGGACTCTTCTCTATTCCTGAAGTGTACCCTCCAGCTCTTGCCAATAGTGACTCTGTATTATGGTCTACTCCAAAGGGCCAGTGAATTACATTCCCTTCCCAGGAGAATTTGAAAAGAAATTGAGGGAACCTGGCCTGTCCTTCAATTGATGTGACCAAACATTAAAAAAACTATGTAAATAGACAAAGGTTTTTGTTTTTTTTTTTTTTAAAAAATTTTACTGAAGTAAAATTTCAGAAATTTTACAATGGCAAAGGGAACAAATATTGAGATTCTACTTAATGCCTTAAATAGTACAAGAGAAAACCTTTCCAAACTTAGAATTTAGACTTTAGGAGGGTATCATCCAATAAGTGATTCCTCCATGCTTAATCTCTTTCTTCAGTCTCCTCTGATCCACGTTTAATCCCCTCCTCACGACTTCTCTTCTCGGTCTTTCCTCCCTTCAGAATCTCCATACCTGTTGATCCTTTTTTTATGAAGTAAATTAGAGCAAAACCTCAGCTTTAGGTAATGTGTTGCAGTTCTTTCTGCTCAATCTTGACAGACTGGGTGGTGGTCAAAGTGTGGTGGACTCATCCCTCAATGTGGAGAGAATGGAAATTTATTTATAACTGATCTCAGTTTTTCACAGTCTCATCTTCCTGCTCAGTGGTAACAAGACAAACAAACAAAAAATAAAATGACTGCAACAACAAAAATGTTTAACCTTTCCTGTTTTAGGTTACACAGATTAGGGTCTTAAAGTTTCTTTTGCATAATATTGAGTCAATTTAGGCTTTATATTCGGTGAATTCTAAATTAAAATTTCCTTCCAGTGTTGTTTTTTTTTTTTCTTTCATTGATTTTCCCTATCCCCTTTTTCTACCTGGATGGTGTTTGAGTATAGTGGGAAACTGGTGAGAGCAATAGAGCAGAATACGTTCAAACTGCTGTTTACTGGTATTGACTTTCACTGAAATAACTCATTCCAATTTGTTTTAGGATGACAGCTTCCATCCCTGTTGTATCCATTGCTGACATAGGTCTCAGCATAGGTGAGCTCATGATTATTAGGAAGGAATTCAGCTGGGGACTTTGGCTAATGGGTCAGGAGGAGGCCAGGCAATCTCTCCCACAGATAGCAATCATAAAACTGGACAAAATTACAGAAACTTGAGAAGAATTTACTCTTGAAAGACTGCTACAACATCTGGTAAGAATTGTGAATTTGTGGCTTTCTTCCATGAAGAAATTCCCCCAGCTACCTCCCAATTCATAGCCGTACAAATACAAGGTGTCAAATAGAAGAGTTCAGAATAACAGGGTAACTGGATATTTAAGGAAAATATTTTGGAAATAAGAGAACTTCAGTCAGGCTAAATGAAAAATCTGATGTACACTCTGCTCAAATTCCCTGCTGTCTACTATGTGTGTGTGAGAGACTCCAGGAAGACTGTTAAAAAAAAAACAGGAACTAGATTAATCAATTCTTGCAAGACAGGATTGCCCCAGTTAAGATTTACAAGTTTTCTGGCCTTTCACTGACGGAGTTCTCTAATATACAAAGAACTCAAGCAGAAAGTTGAAAAATTTACAGGCTTGTAGTAGCAGACTTATCAAAGGACAAACTTGGATCTGTTAAGACAACTTGAAATTTTAGGAGAAGAAACAAAGAGGCAAATGAATCAAGAAGAGTGAGCTTCAAAATATGAATATAATCTCTGAACAAATGCTTATGGATTGCTAAATTATGCTAGTGCAGAGGAGACCTCAAGGGTACTAGGATAAAATATCAGCAGATGGAAGAAGAGAAATACTGAGCAGGGTCAACTGCTGCACACTACAGGGGAGACATATTTCATAGTTTGATCCCATGCAAGTTAACTGCACAGGAGTAGAAAAGCCAACAATCTTCAGAACAAAGCAGAATCCAGAGTTGTATAATACATGATATATTAGATTAAATACACTGTTTCAATTAAAAATTAGAAGATTCACATAGGAAAGTGTGAATCACACTCAGAAAAAAAGAAGTCAATAGAAACTGATTCTGAATAGGCTCAGATATTGCAGGCAAAGATTTTAAAGCAGGTATTATAAATCTGTTCAAAGAAATAAAGGAAAATGTGTTTAAAGAATTAAAGGAAATACATTATTGAGGAAACAGGAAAAGAGAAGTGGAAACTTTTTTTAAAAATCCAAATGAAAATTCTAGATTTAAAAATTTTAAACTGCTAAAATGAAATACTTAGCATCTGGACTCAATTGAGATGACTGAAGAAATACTCTATTATCTTAAAGATAGAGTAATAGACGTCATTTAATCCCAGAGAAAAAGGAAACTGAAGGAAGCCTCAGAGACCTGTGGGTCAATATCAAGCAGTTCAAAATACATGTAATTGGAACACTAGACAGAGAGCAAACCAAGGGGTAGAAAAGTATTTCAGGAAATAATGGCTGAAATTTCTAAAATTTGGTGGAAAACATAAACTTACAGATTTAACCATATGAATTCCAAGTAGGAAAAACACAAAGAAATCCATACCTTGTTATGGATCATTGTTAAACTGTTGCAATAGAGGTAACATAGGGGTAAAAATCTTGAAAGAAGCAGAGAAATATTAAACATCATGTAGAGAGAAACAATTTTATGAAAACTAGCTGATTTTCCATGAGATGTAATGGAGCCAGAAGAAATTGGAGAGATATATTTAAAGTGCTGAAAGGAAAAAAAAAAAGCTTATAACCAAAACTTCAGAAATTCTATATATAGATAAACTATTCTTCCAAAATATGGACAAAATAGAGATATTTTCAAATAAACAAAAATTGAAAGATTTGTTGTTAGTAGGCATGCACTAAAAGATATATCTTTAATTGATATAGATGTGTTAGAGATTTTAAAAATTTCTTCTAGAGTCAATTTGGAAATTGGTATAATTTGTGCCTTTCAAGAAGTTTGTCCATTTTACCTCAGTAGTCAAATTGATTGGCATGAAATTGTTACAGTGTTGCCTTATTATCCATTTGACATCTGTACAGTGTATGGATATTTCACATCCTTCATTCCTGATACTATTAATTTGTGTCTTTTCTCTTTTTTATTGATCAGTAAAGTTAGAGATTTATACATGTTATTGACCTTTTCAGAAAGATCAATTTTGGTTTCATTGATTTTTCTCCACTGATAAATCATTTTCTATTTCATTGCATCTGCTCTAATCTTTATTATATCTTTACTTCTAACTCCCTTTGTTTGTTTGTTTTCCTTTTCTTAGTCTAGGTTTTTAAAGTGGAAGCTTTCATCATTGGTGTTAACCTTTTGTCTTTTTCTAATATAAGCATTTTTTTAAGATTTATTTTTTATTTATTTCTCTCCCCTCCACCTCCCCCCCCCAGTTGTCTGCTCTCTGTGTCCATTTGCTGTGTGTTCTTCTGTGACTGCTCCTATCCTTATCAGTGGCACCGGGAATCTGTGTTTCTTTTTGCTGCGTCATCTTGTTGTGTCAGCTCTCCGTGTGTGCGGCGCCATTCTTGGACAGGCTGCACTTTCTTTCACGCTGGGCAGCTCTCCTTACGGGATGCACTCCTTCCACGTAGGGCTCCCCTATGCAGGGGCCACCCCTGTGTGGCAGGGCACTCACTCCTTGTACACATCAGCACTGCACATGGGCCAGCTCCACACAGGTCAAGGAGGCCAAGGGGTTTGAACCGTGGACCTCCCATGTGGTAGGCAGATGCCCTATCCATTGGGCCAAGTCGGCTTCCCATCTAATATAAGCATTTAAATACATTATATACATTTCCCTCTAAGCACTTCAATGGCATGGTCTATAAATTTAAATATGTGGTATTTTCATTTTCTTTTTGTTCAAAATAATTTCTCATTTTCTTTGTGATTTCTTCTTTGACCCAAGTGCTATAGAGAAGTATGTTCTTTAGTTTCCAAAAATTGGGGGATTTTTTGTGTATCTTTTGCCATCGATTTCTAATTCAATTCTCTTGTAGTCAGAGAATGTTCACTATATAAGTTCAGACCTTTAAAAGCATTGAAACTTACTTGATATCACTGCATACAATGTTATTCTGTAAATGTTGCACAAGCACTAGAAAAAAAATTGTATTCTGCTGATGTTGGGTAGAGTGCTATATATATATCAATTAGGTCAAGTTCATGATAGTGTTGCTTTAGTCTTCTATATCCTTACTCTTTTCTACCTAGTTCTATGTTACTGAGAGAAGAGTATTGAAATCAAGTGTAATTGTAACTTTGTTATTTTCCCTTTATACTGAAAATTACAAAACACGGTGAAAAGGAACTCAATTATTTCCCCTTTCTGTCCAGGTCCACCTCTGTAGTTTATAGTGTTGCATATGCCTCCTTAGTCCTCTCTTTCCTCTGGCCCTGGGCTCATTCTGCAGCTTAACTAGATCCCTCACTTGAACCACCCACAGAGATCTCCAAAAGATAGAATTAACCCAATGATTTTCAGCCACCTTCCAAACCTTCTCAGGGAGCTATGAGAATTTTTCTAAATCTTCTTCAAAGCTTGCTGTGCTGGCTGAGACCATGAAGGAATGACCAAGATTTATTTCAAGCTCTTTCCTCTCTTTGTAGAACTGTTCTATTCTACAATTTCATTGTAGTGGTTCCACACTGAGGGCGAGGAGAGGTACTCTATAAGCCTTTTTCCTCCCAGTGTTTAAAGAAGTTGATCACATGATTTCTCCATCCATGAATCATAATCTGATGCCCTCCCAACTCTACCCCAGGTTTTCCACTCTTGGAGTGGAGTGGAAGAGGCCAAAGCCTCTTCAGGGACTCCATGTACACCTAATTTTTTTCTCTTTTCTCCCTGCCCCTGACCCCAGGTGCTTTTATGTAGTTCAGCATGGTAGTGGCATATTTTTTTTTCTGTACTCAAAACTACTCTTGTATATCCTATTCTTTCCTATGTTATGTTTAATTTTTATGACCTCTGTGCTTTAAACCTCCAAGCTTTGGATTGATTTCTCAAGCCAGGTACCCCCGGATTTCAAAATATATTCATTTCTCTTTTAGGCTTTCGGTTCTTAAAAATTAAAAGACTTTTAGTTTAAGAAAAATATTAAATTATTTTACTGTCTAATCCCATATTTTAGTTTTGGTTTTCTTTTGTAATCATACACCTACCACCACCATCATACCATAATATTTTTAAGATGTTTTTAACTTTCCCTTTCTTGCCTGAGACTTGAATACATAAGTTTGTTCTCCTGGTATTCTGGTAATATCAGAAATTATGCCATTTCTAATGCACCAACTCTGACTAAATTCTCTTGATTCTCAGTATGCTGCTTTTTTTTTTGTCTTTATTTTTTTAATGTTACATTCAAAATAAAAGAGGTCCCCATATACCCCCCACCCCCGTCACCCCACTCCTCGCCCCATAACAACCTCCTCCATCATCATGAGACATTCATTGCACTTGGTGAATACATCTCTGAGCACCACTGCACCTCATAGTCAATGGTCCACACCATAGCCCACACTTTCCCACAGTCCACCCAGTGGGCCATGGAAGGACATACAATGTCCGGTAACTGTCCCTGCAGCACCACCCAGGACAACACCAAGTCCCGAAAACGCCCCCACATCACATCTCTTCCTCCCACTCCCTACCCCCAGCAGCCACCATGGCCACTTTCTCCACACCAATGCCACATTTTCTTTGATTTCTAATCACAATAGTTTGTGAATAGAGTATCAGTAAGTCCACTCTAATCCATACTCTATTCCTCCATCCTGTGGACCTTAGAATGGTTGTGTCCACTCCACATCTATATCAAGAAGGGGCTTAGATTCCACATGGAACTGGATGCAATTCTCCTGCTTTCAGTTGTAGGCACTCTTGACTTCCTGGTGTGGTGGTTGACCTTCTTCACCTCCATGTTAGCTGAGTGGGGTAAGTCCAATAAACCAGAGTGTAGGAGTTGCAAGTCTGTTGAGGCTCAGGGCCTGGCTTTCACATGGTCAGTCCAGAGATTCAGGTCCCCTGTGTATACACTAAACCCTAGCACCAACTACAGATCCGGTAAAAGTAACAGGAGAGGCTTGTGAACAAAGATCACACCTGAGTCCAGCTCCATCACACAGAAACACAAATTCTAAAGTAGAGGCCTACTGACATGGCACTAACTCCATCTGCCATGACCATAGACTCTGTGGGTCTCTGTAGCCCTAAGAGGAACCAATACCTGGGGTTGTATCTACTTTATCTATCTCTAGGACTCTGCTGAGAGGATTTTTCCAGTTTATCTTGCCTCTAACCTATATAAGTATTTCCCTCTCCCTCTCAAAGGCCCTAGAATTATTGCAAGGAAACTGAATTCATTTTTATTCCATGCATTCATTATAGGCTGAATAAGCAGACTGTTTCATGCATATAAATCTCTATCTTTCAAATGTATGTAGATTTTATTGTGAGTGATAATCATTTAAAGTATTGCTTAATTCATGGAAGCTGTTTGTCATTATGCATTTTCTAAATCAGTAGATACTAGAACTACAATTACCATCATATGAGATTTCATTATATTGTTGCTATTATTGATAAAGTCATTTTCATAAGCAAAAGTTTGGGTATCCTGGTCTGTTTTCATTGACTTACCTATTTAAAGCAGCAATTACACATTTTGCCATATTGGAAAGACTCCTTTATTGAAGAACCTTTTTAGTTCTGCATGCTATTCCTTCCTAGGTCTTAATTCCAACAGTATGACCTCCTAGTCTCCTTTGGCCAAAAAAACATTCTCTAAGAAGGCAATCTTGCAAGATTTATTGCCTGCAAGGAACTCTAGACAAGCCAAGTAATTTTTAAAAATCCCTTTCCCAAACAAGAACAGTTATTTTATTTAAGCAACTTTCTGTATTAGGAGCCTGCTTACCATGTCTGTCCACTTTGGCCACCAGAATATTTTTGTAGAGTATCATTTTTGTTATAAAAATACATTGGATACATTTAATGCTTTATTAAGAAAAACATAATTCTAGTAAGTGCATAACACCTTTTTGTTGTATACAGTGTATGATTGGATTTAAGTTTTATTGTTCATTTGTCAAATAATTAAGCTATTTTCAGTTTTTCACCATTATAAATAATGATACATATTCCAAAGTTACTCAAAGAATATAAACACGTTTGGCTCTTATCTAATTCCTAAATTGCTTTCTGGAAAGGTGGTGGTGCCTATTTAAACTCCCGCTAGGAGATAACTTCCCACAATGAACTTCACCTCCTGCTTACCTAAACTGATTATTTTCATTTAAAAAAAAAGATAACTTAGTGAAAATTGCTAGAAAGGCTGAACTTTTCAAAATTTTATTACCTATTTGCATTTCTTCTTTTGAGAAATGTTCCTGTTCTTCTTAGAGCGAAAACCTGATTTTCTTTAGCGTCTTTCCTTTTTAGAGTGTTTCTCATTCTGCATCATTTACCACCTATCTTCTACATCTTTGCATTAAAACTATCAATTTTATCTCAACTGTAGAGTCTCTCAATTCCTTCCAACTATAATTGCTTCAAGCTCACATATTAGAGAATATTCCTCCTCACCTATATCTGTATGGTTTTCTTTCATATTATAGTGCATAATTGGGCAAATGCTGGAACTGCTCTGCAAAATTTTTACTGCCCCTTTTACTCTGGAATGGGTTTCCTATTTGGACTGTATCTCTGCATCAGGTGCTTTCAAATTCTCCTTGCTCCTCCTGAGATGCACAGTGGTAGAGAGGAAATAGTGTTAAGCCACTAAGAGTGAGAACGCAGTCTCTACTCACATCCTTCTCTCACCCCTCACGAGCCCTCCTCACATGCACCCACCCTGACTCTCTTGTAGGGGGGAGATGAAAGACCCAGCCTCTGCCCTTGTCAAGCAGGAGACGGGCTCTAGAGGGAGAGAAGATAGAGAGGTCAAAGTAATCCCTGAACAGTGGGAGAGGTGCAGTGAAAGTGGTTCTGCCCCTAGTGTCCTGGCTGGAGTTACAAAGTCATAAATTCTTTGATTCTCATGATCTCACACTGTTAAACATCTCTTCTGACACAGCCACTGAGGTTTTACTATCTATTGTTTCATGGTTCACTTATAACTGCAGTCTGTAAAACTAGCCACCCAGTTTCTAGCCACTGCTATAAAACTTTTACATTCCCAGAAAAAAAACATTTGGCAATGAACATGACTTAAAATGCCCATCGTCTCTACTTTTGAGTCATCTGGATTCTTTTAAGAGGCAATTACATTTAAAACTCAATCTAATAATATATTCATTAAACTGGCAAAACGATGTAATAGAAAGAATGAGGGCTTTAGAATCAAATGGACGTATGTGCACCCCTAGTTCTGTCATTTACTAGCTGTGTAACTTTGGGTAGATTTCTTAACTTCTCTAAGTTTCAGTCTCTTCATTTACAAAATGGAATAAATACCTACCTTGGGGTTTGTAAGAATTAAGTAGACAGAATCAAATTGTCCCAACCAACTCACACAAATCATATCCAGTATTGAACTTTGCAAATCACTGCAAGTGTATTGGCATCAAGAGGCACAAAGCAGCAAGAGGTCTGGGAAAGACCACGTGATTTGTCTAGGTCCTTTCTTCCCAAGCCTAATGTGGTTTCTGCCCCAGAATAACAGGGATCTCCAAGGGATCTGCTAGGTTTTGCAGACTTTTTATCTGACGTAGTGGGGAGCATTTAAATTATGGAGCATCTTCATTTTATATGTCAGAGAGTTAGACTTATGTGACATTTCCTGAGGAGCTGTATCTCATAAATCCATAGATTCTGGGATTATTTATAAGTGATGTTTTAGTCAAAGACATCTTACTAAGGGCATTTTATAGTTAAGGACTTTTCCTCTTATCAAATGTCAGTAGTCTGTTTGCCTGGAGTCCCTTGCCTACTAGAAGACTAAACCAGTAAACTGCCTTCTTTTCTTTTCTTCAGAGGAGTCCTCAAGTTCCATTTCACTCCCATGAAGAAAGTGAATGGATCACAGGACAGGTGCTTTAGTGTTTTCCTGCAAAAATATTTTAAATATTTATTATAGTGTCAAGCACAAAGAACTTGCTCAATAAAGTCACATGAGATTTTAAAGGGTATACTTTAAAAAATAATGTTTAAAGGAATGCCATATAGTTCATGGTCTCAAGGCAATAGACTATCAATTTCATGTTGCCTAAAGTTTACAAATGTTCTTATACACAACCACCTGATAACTGATATTTTAAATTATTTCCTTTGCTTAAAGTTTTTGCTCCATATTATATTGGCAGAAATATTATCAATCATCTATACCACAGTGAGAATGAATTTATCAGTCCAGCATTTAAAAAATAAGGGCTTTAAGAAAACAGCTCTCATTTCTCAAGATAGGGACTATATTTGTTATTTTTCTCCAGTGTTTGTAGAATTTTGAGTAATGATGACATTCTGTGAAACCACTTCCTTAGGTGGCCATATGTCATCAAACCTTGCAGAGGGGGGTAATCTCAAGGAAATTTCAGTTTTCAGACATAGAGCCTATCAGCCATCTCTATTTCCTACACAAATTGAGACCCAGAAGCTTTCTTCAACCAGTACTTCATTGGTATTCCTAAAAGAAGTGTGAGTCTTCAAATTAGGAAGACATGGGGAATCTGCTTCAGGTTTTAGAGGGAAACAGATGGATTCAGGGAAGGAGGATGTCTGCCATTGAGATTACCTGGATGCTTTTAAAAGGTTTTACACGTTTCTTGGTAAATTTGTTCCTAAGTATTTTATCTTTTGTTGCCATTGAAGGTGGTATTTTCTTTTGTTATGTGTTCTAGTTATTTATTCCTTGTATTTAGGAATTAATTTCTGCATATTAATTTTATACTCTAGTTCTTTTATTGAAGTCTCTTTTTTCATTGAATCTCTCAGGATTCTCAGTTTCATCATCAAATATCTAGACACATAATCATTTTATCACTTCCAAATTTCATACCTATAATTTATTCCTATTGTGTAAGATCATTGGGTATTTTACTTTTGTATAAATGAAATTGTCTACTTTATTAAGTGTTGTTATCAAGATTGGGTTTTGAATATTTGTCAGTCATTTTATAATATGTGCAGAAGATCATATAATTTTCTTCTTATAGGTGTTATAATTTCTCCTTATGATAAATGTATTTTATTTAACATTGAATTATACTTACATATTTCTATGATAAACACTTATTTATAATATATTATCATTTTTAATGTGTTGATGATTTCTCATTGCTAATGTTTCACTTAGGATTTTGTCATATTAATAAATGTATTGTTATGGAATTATTAAAAATCTAGCCAAGATTTAGGGTAATTTGACCCAGATCATCCTTGGTTTTCCGCCCCCTCTGCTCAGGGTCCTACCTCTTGCTTTGCCAAACTCTGAACCTAGTTTTTTCTTGTCAAAATACAAACCTGCCCTACATCTTGTCTCTTGACCAACTCAAATTCTCATCTTACACTCAGATGTTTTGGAGTTTTTTTGCCTTTCTATGGATGGACTTCCTGTTTCTCTGCCCATTTGGGTTATCATCTCAGTGGCTTCTGTTCCAGGTAGTTCTTTTGATGCTATTCTGACTGACTTCCAAATAATTCACATCTGGCTTCTTTCCACTTTCTGCATTAACTTACCCCCTGGGGACCATCTGACAAATCTTTAAGAACCAAATATTAATTACTTCTACTGGTGGACTCTGGACAGCCAATCCTCTTCTGCCCCCTTGAGGGCCATGACCACTGCATACCTTGCAGTACATCTTGTCTCTAGAAGTACTCAACCTCTCTCCCACTGGACCATTCTGTCTACTCCTGAACTCCTGGCCCACAGAAATGGCATGAGATAATTAATGCTTATTGCTGTTGTAAGCCACTATATTTGGGCGTATTTTGTTATTGTAGCTACAAATAAATAACACAATTACCCTATATGTTAAGTATGCTGATATTTTTATGTAATTGAAAATTTCGTGACCTTTTTTTTTTTGCTAAATAATCAACTGGCAATCTCATCAGGATACCTATTACATTAACAAGATTCATGTAGGACTGAACTCTGCTCAGAAAGACTTGCTACCCCACAAAATTACCAAACAGTGGAAAGAGTAGCATATTGCTGGATGACAGGGGGATCTTTATGATATACTGATTGACTTAAGCAATAACAGTAGCAAATACCTCCACTGTTTATGTACAAAAACGTCTACCCCTGGTACACTAGTTTCACACTCACTTACCCACAAATGTATACATATACAAAGCAGTAAAGCAGTTCCGAAGGGTTTGTATAGTTTGAATACCTCCTACACTTTACAGAACATATTGCCAAAGGTAGAGATTGCGTCACTTGACTACTTATAGAATCTAACCCTGTTGTGTACCTCATAGTACATGAACGTGAAGATTCTGGAAAAAACTGTACTATCAACATTTTTCTCTCTTTCTCTCTTTCTCTCTTTTTTTTCCTTTTCCTGCCATACAACATTTTTTTCTGTGCCCTTTTCTCCCCTCTGTGCCTAATTGTATTCTTGTATTCACACCTCTAACCTCTAACCTCCAGACCTATTCACAGAATCTGCTTTCAGGTTAATTTTTATTAATGATGGGTCAAATGCTAGATTACTTAGCCAGCATTCAAATTCCTCTACAATATAGATTCAGTCTATCATTCTAGCCTTTTCTCTCATCCTATTGATATAAATCCTATAAAAGATATAAATCTTTTATTCTAGACAAATGTCCTCAATTTCTGCTTCTGATTATTTTAAGGATACATTTCTCCCTATAAGGGAATCTCTCCTCCTGGCCCACACATGTCTCTTTACTGTACAAAGACCAGCTCTGTTGCATCTTTACCCTCCATGAAGTCTTCCTCACTGCCAAGCGATCTTTCTTCTCACTTTTCTCAGCTACTGTAGCAATCTTTTGGACCACATGTTTGGCTCCTGGGACTTAACAGTTATCATTTACTAAGGGTTGTACCTGGTTTACAACATCCCCTCGGTGGGAGGCTTCTTGGAGTCTGGTTTCTATAGCAATTGTACCATAAAAAGGTGCTCTGCAAAAATAAAATAAAATTTTGTTCCTTGGTTAAATCACTCTGGTGAAAAAAAAGTAAGTTACATTAAGATGGGACATGTTAGTGTTTAAAATAATATTCTAGTCAGTATTTTAAAGGAAAAATGGAAATGACATTCTAAATAGACGCATATCCAAAGCTATAAAATTCCAGTTGTAGAATGATATTGATTTTAGACTTCTTTTAAGTGAGTTCATTTTTTGCATTTTGACTTACAATGTAAATCCTTTCACAAAGCCACATGAATAAGTTTTAGACTACATTTTCTAGCAATATTATAGACTAGATTGTCAGAGAAACTTCTCCTGCTCAAATTAAAATGAGTATTTTGATGCATGGCTGAGTTAATGACTAAATTAGTGAATTTTAGTGTTTTGATACATGACTGAGTTAGAGACTAAATTAATGGATTTTTGGAGGCCAGAAATCATATGGAAGTACAAATCCACGGGGTTGGGCATTTAGTTTGCAAGGCTCTGACAATCTCTAACATTCTGCAGTAGGGTTCTAATGGGCTGCTGGTATCTGAGAGGTGATAGGGCAGGTATGAGTCCGAGATCTCTACTGAAAGGCCAAAAACCTAAATGGTAACACCCTCAGTGTGTAATCAAAAAACTCCTCTCTACAGAGAGAGATAGTTTGCCTGTATCTTCTTTGGCACTAACTAGATAGTAGAAAATGTGTCACCTGAAAATTCCTAAACACCTCTCCCAACAGTTTTGGAACTTGAGACTGCACTGCTTGTATGGCACCCAAAACCTCAGGCCAAAAACTGAATTTAAAGCAGCCCCAAGATGATAGTGCTTCCAGGTACCTGACAAAAACTAACACTAATCCTTTCTGGGAGACGAGCTTTAAACAGAAGCTTCAAAAAATGCCCACTAGTGAAATTCTAAGGAACAAGGGCTCACAATAAGATCTCACCAAACACTTGAGGAAAGTAGCTTTCCTAAGCAAGGGTCGGCTGAAGCAACACAATACAGATTTCAGACCCTCAGAAAACATGGACTTTTGAATTACCAGTTACAGACTATAAAATAAGTATGCTTAATATGTTCAGATAAGTAAAAGAAGACATTGGAAAGGAGACTATCAAAATTTACCTGGAAGATTTGAAAAAATAAAAGCAAATAACACTTCTTGAAATAAAAAATACCACAATTAAAATTTGAAATTCAATGTGACAGATTAAACAGCAGATAGCAGAGTTTGTTAAAGACAGTACTAGTGAATTGGAAGAGAGAAGTAAAGTTATATAAAATTAAACACAGAGAAACAATAAGATGGAAAACAGCAAAGATGGATAGTATGAGAAGGTCCAACTTATATCTTTTAGAGTTCCAGAGGAGATAATAAAGAAAATTGGAAGAGGCAGTATTCAAACAAATAATGGTTGAGAATTTTCCTGAATTAATGAAAGAAATAGATCCTCAGCAATAAACTTCAAGCAGGATAAATAAAAAAGGAAAAGAAAAATTCTCAATCCAAAGGACTGAAACCCCTCCCCCCCCAAAAAAAAACCTAAAGCGTAAACATTGAAAAAGCAGGACAAACAGAAAATAAGATGGCAGAAGAAAATACAAATATGTCTGTAATAATACATATTATGTATACAGACATAATACAAATATGTCTGTAATATAAAAGGATTAAATTCTCTAGCTAAAAGGCAAAGACTGTCAGACTGAAAAAAGGTTCAACTGTTATTTTCCTTAGAAGAGATACAACTAAAATATAAAGACATAGAAAAGTTGAAAGTAAAATTATGGGATAAGATTTACCAGGCAAATGCCAAAAGGTGAAGAAGGAAGGAAAGGAGGGTTGGACGGAGGGAGAAAGAGAGGGTAAGTCAATATAACTCTATCTCTAGCATTTTTAGAAATAAGAAGGTCACCATATGCTGATGAAAGGGTCATTTCTCCAGAAGATGAATAAAGTTACTAGATTTAGAAAAAAAGCACTGTATACACAGTTAAATTTTAATTTCAGATAAACAACAGATCATTTTTTAGTCTAAGTATGTCTCAGAGATTGCATAAGACATACTCATACTAAAGATTTTTTTTCATTGATTACCTTAAATTCATATTACCTGGGTGTTCTGTACTTTATCTTGCAACACTAGAAGATGAATGTATTTTATAACTATAGCCTTAAAATATATAAAGCAATGATTGACAGACTATGAGGAGAAACTAATAAACATACCAACATATTAGAAGATTTTAACACATCCTCAGTAATTGACAAATATAAAAGGTTTTTCTAGTGGACATGTATATAATTTTGTATGCAAAAAAAAGTCCTGTAAGATACCCATTTTATTCATGCCTATATGGAACATTTACAAAAACTGATCACTTACCAGTCCATGTAACGTCTTAATAAATTTCAAACAATATCTATAGTCTCTAACTACAATGAACATAAGTTAGAAATCATTAATACTAGAAAAAAGACATACATTTGAAAATAAAAATAAAACCTACAATTTTAAATGTCCTCTCCTAAAAGAAGACAATGTGTGAAATAGAAAATACCTAGAATTAAATGATTTTTTTAAAAACTCACCTACCAAAACTTGTGATATAACTAAGATGGCATTTAGAAGGCTATTTATGGCTTTAAATATTTATGCTAGAAAAGAAGAAAGGCTAAAAATAAGAGAGGTAGGTCTTCTGTTTAAGAAGTTAGAAAAGTAATAACAGATTACACACAACCAAAACAGATGGAAAGAAATAATAAACATAATAAATCAAAGTCAAAAGCTTTTTCCTTGGAAATGCTAGTAAAAATGACAAAACTCTGGCAAAATTTGTAAAGAGGAGAAGGAGTACCCTCTAAAAAGTATAAAAAGTGAAAAAAAATCTATAACTCTACAAAGAACAAAGGTTAAAATTACGGTTATCCCTTCCACATCATGGGGGTCAAGAGCATAGTGTCCCAGGATCCAGAAAATCTCCATAAAATGTTGAAGTCTCCCTTCATACCAGAGAAGAAGTCTGAATTTTTTCTTTCTTTTACAGGGTGTTTACAGTACCTTTTTGTAAAATTTGGGTTAAGTATTTGGTCATAGGCTATATGTAGGTTAATATTAAGTAAAAACACTATATGAAAATGAAATTTTAAAAATACAAAATAAATATCAACATTTAAAAAAATGAAACAAATTTGAGGAGTATAATACTGAACACAATGCATTTATAACAAAAGATATTTTTTTAAAAAAACCTTTGAAATTCCCTAACTTTTTCTGTGTTGTCTATTGGCCTTTGCATGTCATCTGTGGCTTCTTCAAAACTTCCCCCAAATTCCCATTTAACTTTCTTATGCAGATCTGCAATGTATTGAAACCATGATGGGGAAAGTTGCAACGTGGATGGAATAACTGTATTGTGGCTGAGTTTATAGCAATAAATTTGAAAACTTGGTAGAAATGGAATATTGCCTAGAAAAATATAACTTCCAAACACTCAAGAAGAGAATACTTGAATTTGTTCTATATTCATTATGAAACTGTGTAAAAATAGACCAAGGAGGTCTATTGGAACAAAATTCCAATGTTACTCAGACTCTCAGAAGATAGTAAAAGAAGCGGTTCTCCCCAGCTTTGATGTCCAAATCAGACAAAGATAGTATAAGAAAGGAAAATTACAGCCAAATTCACTCATGACTTATTTGCAAATATTAGCAACCTTAATATAGTAGTGAATAAAAGTGATAATACATAATAAAAAACTTGGGTTTAAGCCACAAATGTAAGATTTATTCAACATTAGAAAATCTGCTACTGTAATTCATAGCATTAACAAAATAAAGAGTAAACATATTATCATTAAAATAATGACAAAATATTTGATAAAATTCATCAATTTTACATGATTAAAATTCTTAAATTAGAAATAGAAGGAATCTGAAAAGGGTTTTTATGAAAAAAGTAACTGTGCAACTAATTCATAAAGGTGATATAATAAAAGTATTTCAATTAATTAAGGCAGCAATCATGACTTCTAGTGAACATTTTACTGGATTTCTTGAAGAAAGAAGGATTGAAGAGATGGAAACTCAAACGCTTACATTCAGAGATGTTATCACCATCTACATAAACCTTTCCAAAGCATGATTTTAATTATATCTATTATTAGAATTAATATAGTTTAGCATGGGTGTTGAATTTAAGATCAGTTTGCTACAGCCAAATACATTTCGATATAATTGCATTCAACCATTTAAAAATATAAGCTTTTGAAAAAATGCTTTGCAATAGCAACCAAAAAAATTTATAGAAAATCTAAATATATGAAGGGAAATGGACTTGGCCCAATGGATATAGGGCATCCGTCTACCACATGGGAGGTCCGCAGTTCAAACCCTGGGGCCTCCTTGACCCGTGCAGAGCTGGCCCATGCACAGTGCTGATGCATGCAAGGAGTGCTGTGCCACGCAGGTGTGTAGGGAAACCCCCCACACAAGAAGTGTGCCCCATAAGGAGAGCCACCCAGCATGAAAGAAAGTGCAGCCTGCCTAAGAATGGTGCCTCACACATGGAGAGCTGACACAACAAGATGGCACAACAAAAAGAAACACAGATTCCTGGTGCTGCTGATAAGGATTGAAGCAGTCACAGAAGAACACACAGCAAATGGACACAGAGAGCAGACAACTGGGGGGAAGGGGAGAGAAATAAATAAAAAAATAAATCTTAAAAATATATATATGAAGTTATAAAAAAGTATTAAAATGCATTAAAGAATACCTTTTTAAAATAATATATGAGAGTTATACCACGTCCATTGACTAGAAGACAATATTATAAAGATGTCAACTCTCCTCAAGCTGATCTGTAGATTTAATGCAACTTCAATAAAAAATGTAACCTTTTTTGAAAATTGCAAAGCTAAATATGAATGCTATAGAATAATTAGTGAAAAAGAAATATGATGCTCCTTAATAAAAATAACCAGGCAAAATTATTTCTTACCAGATATCAAGTCCTATTACAAAGTCATGATTTAAGAAATGCATTTTTGGTGCAGGAGTACATGAATAAATGAATATAGAACCCAGAAACAGACTCACAGGTAAACATAGACTTGTAATTGTTGACCAGAGTTCACATTGCCAATCAGTGAGGAAATGGTTGTAGGACAATTGGTTAATACAAAAGAAATGAAACTGGATCTTTGCAACATACACAAAATTCGATTCCCATGTATCAAAATTTTAACATGAAAGGTAAAATTTTTAAACTTTTAAAAGAAAATATAGCAGAGTACCTATCAATTTCTAGTAAGTTTAAGGCATTTTGAAGAATGTATAGGAGGATCTACTTATCATTACCTGGTAGGGAAGCTTTCTTAATGCAAAAACTGCAAACCCTAAATGAATAATTATTAGACTACTTTAAAAGTAAGAACTTTTGTTGATAAAAAGCCATAACAGAGAAAAGATAAAGCCAAGGCTGGTAGAAAATATTTATAACACAAATAATGGACAAATGAATAGAAATTGGAAGATACAAAATATTCCTGAGTCAATTAAAAGTAAACCATTACCAATCCAATAGAAAATATTGGCAAAATACATGAATAATACTTAACAAAAGAGGCCTAAATGTTATATAAAGGGTTGATTAAAAAGGTTGATTAAATATGTAATATAAAGAATTGGTCATTAGCAATCAGAGAAATGTTTATAAAAACCAAAATGTGCACCCCCTAATGGGTAGGAGGGACAGTATGCCCTCAGCCCCTCAGAGCAACTGCAGGCATATTTGGCCCAACCAGAGTAAAATGTTGGGCACTCCAGAGGGTCCATTCCCACCCCCAGCAGAGAAGGGACCTGGTGCTATGTCACTTTTTCTGGGCAACTGTGGTCATTTTGGACCCATATGGCATAGATTGTTGCCCACAGTTATGCTCCATCTCCACCGAAGGAGGGGAGGAAGGGGTGTGAAACTTCATCAGGCTCTCTGGGCAGCTATAGACAGTCTTATCCTGCCCAACTTGAATTATTATGCATGGCTGCAGCTCTGTCCCTACCCCTGACAGAGGAGAAAGGGGGAAGAAGCTTCATTAATTCCAGGTGCAACATGGACAACTTTAGCCTCCATAGCTTATAGCACCAACCACACCCTTGGCTCCTACTACACAATAAGCTAGAGAGAAAATTCAAGAAAGCTCTAAACTAAAAGGAGAAACTTCACCCAAAATAAATACATCTAGCAAATCAAATGCAAAAACACCAATAAAAAATTACAATCCATACCAAGAAACAGGAAGATATGGCCCAGTTAAAGGAACAAGATAAGTCTGCAGATGACATAAAGGATTTGAGACAACTAATCATAGATGTTCAAACAAATCTCCTTAATAAATTCCATGAGATGGCTAAAGAGATTAAGGATATTAAGAAGACACTAGATGAGCACAAAGAAGAATTTGAAAGCATACATAGAAAAACAGCAGATTTTATGAATGAAAGGTGTAATAAATGAAATTAAAAATACACTGGAGACATATAACAGCAGATTTGAGGAAGTAGAAGAAAGGATTGGTGAGCTTGAAGACATGGCCTCCAAAAGCAAACATACAAAAGAATAGATGAAAAAAAGATTGGAAAAAATTCAAGAGGGTCTCAGGGAACTAAATGACAACAAGAGACAAGCAAACATATGTGTCATGGGTGTCCCAGAAGGAGAAGAGAAGGGAAAAGTGGCAGAAAGAATATTTGAAAAAATAAATGGTGGAAAATTTCCCAACCCTATTCAAGGACATGGATATCCATGCCCAAGAAGCACAACATACTCCCATCTGAATAAAATGAAATAGACGAACTCTGAGTCATATAATAATCAGAATGTCAAAGACAAAGAGAGAGTTCTGAAAGCAGCAAGAGGAAAGCAATGCATAATATAGAAGGCATATCCAATAAGATTAAGTGCTGATTTCTCATCAGAAACCATGGAGGCAAGAAGGCAATGGTATGAATATATTTAAGATACTGCCAGCCAAAAATTTTATATCTGGCAAGATTATCTTTCAAAAATGAGGGCAAAATTAGAATATTCACAGATAAAAAGAAACTGAAAGAGTTTATAACAAAAAGACCAGCTTTGCAGGAAATAGTAAAGGGAGCATTACAGCCTGAAAAGAAAAGGCAGGAGAGAGAGGCTTGGAAGAGAGTCTAGAAATGATGACTGTATCATCAAAAATAACTAAAAGTGTCAAAAGACTGGTGAAAATAAATGACAGGTAAAACCAAAAGATCAGAATGAATGAAATAAGAAGTGCATTTATGGTAATAACATTGAATGTTGATTGATAAACTCCCTAATCAAAAGAAACAGACTGGCAGAATGGATAAGAAAATATGAGCCATCTATATGCTGTCTTCAAGAGACTCACCTTAGACCCAATGATACCAATATGTTGAAAGTGAAAGGTTGGAAAAAGATAGTCCACGCATGAAGTAACAAAAACAAAATAAAACAAAACAAAAAAAACCAGGACAGCTATACTTATATCAGATGATATAGACTTTAGAAGCAAAACTATTATTAGAGACAAGGAACGTGATTACATAGTAATAAAAGGGATGATTCACCAGGAAGAAATAACAATCATAAATGTATATGTACCTAACCAGGATGCCTCAAGATCCATAAGGCAAACATTGGATAAACTAGAGGGAGAAATAGACATCTCTAAAATAATAGTTGAAGACTTCAATACATCACTCTCAGCATTGGACAGAACATCTGGGAAAAGGATCAGTAAAGAAACAGAGCTTGAATAATATGATAAATGAACTAAACCTAATAGACATAGAAGAACATGGCACACCAAAACAGCAGATATACATTCCTTTCAAGAGCTCACAGGTCTTTCTCCAGGATAGACTATATGTTGGGTCACAAAGTAGATCTAAATATATTCAGCAAAATCAAAATTTTACAAAGCACTTTCTCTGATCGTAATGGAATAAAGTTGGAAATCAACAAGCAGCACAAAAAGGGAAAATTCACATATATGGAGATTAAACAATACACTCTTAAACAATCAGTGGGTCAAAGAAGAAATTTCAAGAGAAATCAATAATTATCTTGGGATGAATGATAATGAGAACACAACATATCAGAACCTATGGGATGCAGCAAAGGCAGTGCTGAGAGGAAAATTTATAGCCCTCAATGCTTACATCAAAAAAGAAGAAAGAGTTAAAATCAATGACCTAACTATACAGCTAGAGGAATTAGAAAAAGAACTGCAAACTAATCCCAAAGCAAGTAGAAGGAATGAAATAACAAAGACCAGAACAGAAATAAATGAAATTGAGAATAAAAAAACAATAGAGAGAATTAACAAATCCAAAAGTTGGTTCTTCAAGAAGATTAACAAAATTGACAAACCCTTAGCTACACTGACTAAGAAAAAAAGAAATGAGATGCAAGTAAATGAAATAAAAAATGAGAGGGAACCATTACCACTGACCCAAAAGAAATAAGAGAGATCATAAGAAGATACTTTAAGTTGACATAAGAGCAACTTTATGTCAAAAACTTTTTGACTTTATGTCAAAAAACTAGGCAATGTAGATGAAATGGAAAAATTCCTAGGAATGTACAAACAACCTACACTGACCCTAGAAGAAATAGAAGACCTCAACAAACCAATCATAACAGATTGAAACAATCATTAGACAGCTCCCTAAAATGAAAAGCCCAGGACCAGACTGTTTCACAGGTGAGTTCTACCAAGCATTCAAAGAAGATTTAATACCATTCTTACTCAAGCTCTTCCAAAAACCTGAACAAGAAGGAATGCTACCAAACTCATTCTATGAAGACAGTATCACCCTAATAACAAAGCCAGATAAAGATATTATGAAAAGAAAATTACAGATCCATTTCTTTAATGAATACAGATGCAAAAATCCTCAATAAAATACTTGCTAATTGAATCCAACTACACATTAAAAGAATTATTTATTATGGTCAAGTTGGTTTTATACCAGGCATGCAAGTTCAACACAAGAAAATCAATCAGCAAAATACACCACATCAATAACTCACAGAGGAAAAACCACATGATCTTATCTATTGATGCAGAAAAGGCATTTGACAAAATACAGCATCCTTTTTTGATAAAATACTACAAAAGATAGGAATTGTAAACTTTCTCAGTATAATAAAGGTCATATATGAAAAATCCTCAGCTAATATTGTACTCATAGTGAAAGACTGAAAGCTTTCCCATTAGATCAAGGACAAGACAAGGATGCCCATTGTCACCACTGTTGTTCAATATAGTGCTACAGGTTCTAGCTAGAGCAATCAGGCAAGAAAAAATAAAAGGCATCCGTATTGGAAAGGAAGAAGAAAAACTTTTACTATTTGCAGATGATATGATCCTATATCTAGAAAGTCCTGAAAAATCTACAACAAAGCTACTAGAGCTAATACATGATTTTAGTAGAGTGTCAGTATACAACATCAGTAAGCCAAAATCAGTGGTGTTTCTATACAATTGTCTGTGCAATCTGAGGAGGAAGTCAGGAAAAAATTATGTTTACAGTAGCAACTAAAAGAATCAAATATTTCGGCATAAACGTAACCAAGGATGTAAAGCTCTTGTATTCAGAAAACTATAATGCATTGCTAAAAGAAATTTAAAAGAGGCTAAATAATTGGAAGGACATTCCATACTCATGAATTGAAAGGCTAAATATCATTAAGATGTCAATTCTACCCAAACTGATGTACAGAGTCAATGCAATCCCAATAAAATTCCACCAGTACTTTTTTAAAGAAAAGGAAAACACAATTATCAAATTTATCTGGAAGGGTAAGAGGCCCCAGAAGACAGAAACATCTTAAAAAGAAAAGTGAAGTTGGAAAACTCTCACTTCCAGACTTTAAATATTACCTAGCTACAGTGGTAAAAAGAGCATGATGCTGCATAAAGATAGACACATAGACCAATGGAATCAATTGATCATTCAGAAACAAATCCCCATATCGATGGCCAAGTGATTTTTGATAAACCCATCAAACTTGCCCAGCTGGGACATAGCCAAAAGAAAGACAGAAAGAAAGGAGACCTCTATCTCACATCTTAACAAAAATTAACTCAAAATGGATCAAAGAACTAAACATAAAAACAAGTATCATAAAACTAGAAGAAAATGTAGGGAAACATTTTCTGGTGATAGGTGGTGGATTCTTAAACCTTACACCAAAAGCACAAGCAACAAAAACATGGATAAATGGGACCTCCTCAAACTTAAACAGTTCTGTGATTCAAAGGACTTCATCAAGAAGGTGAAAAGGCAGCCGAGTCAATGGGAGAAAATATTTGGAACCCACTAATCTGATAAGGGTTTGATTTCCATTCTATATGAAGAGATCATATAACTCAACAATAAAAGAGCAAGCAATCCAATTTAAAAATGGGCAAAAGATTTAAATAGACATTTGTCCAAAGAGGAAATACAAGTGCCCAAAAAGCACATGAAAAAATGTTCCATACCACTAACTAATAGGGAAATGCAAATCCAAGCAACAATAAGATATCGTCTAACACTGTGTAGAGTGGCCATTATTAAAAAACAGACAACAATAAGTGCTGAAGAGAACACGGAGAAATAGGAACACACCTTTATTGTTGGTGGGATTGTAAAATGGTGCAGCCTTGGTGGAAAACAGTTTGGTGGTTCCTCAGGAAGCTAAATAGAGAACTACCGTATGATCCAGCAATTCCTCTACTAGGAATATATACAGAAGAACTAAAAACTATGACATGAACAGACATTTTCACACCATTGTTCATAGTGGTGTTATTCACAATTGCGAAAAGATGAAAACAACTTAAGTGTCCATCAACCATTGACTAGATAAACAAAATGTGGTATATATATATATGTTGGAATACTATGCTGCAGTAAGAAGAAATGAAATTGGGACACATATGATAACATGGATGAATCTTGAAGACATTATTCGAAGTGAAGTAAGCCAGATACAAAAGGATAAATATTGCAGGAGTATCCTTAATATGAACTAAATACAAAGAATAAACACATGGAATTAAAACCTAGAGTATAGGTTATTAGGAAATAGGAGGGTTGAGAAGGACTACTGATGCTTAACAATGTAGAAGTTTTAATTAACTTGACTGTAAAAGTGTGGAAATTGATAGAGTTAATGGTAACATATTATAGTAAGTAGCAACTTGTTTATAAATGGGATTGTGGCTGAAAAGGGTAGTCTGGGGAAGTAAATGTCAATTGAAAGAAAACTAAAAATAATCTAGGACTGAATAACACAGTGAACCCAGAGGTGGATGAGAATTGTGGTTGAGGGTACAAATCCAAGTGTCCTATGGGCTAGAGCAGATGTACATCACCATTGCAGGGTGGTGGGAATGTGGACAAACATGGGAAAACTCTAACTGGTGTGACCTATAGACTGTGGTTAACAGAAATACTATAATATTCTTGCATCCATGCCAAAGATGTATTGTGTTGATAATGGGGGTGTATGAAAAAGTGTGCCAAATGTTTTCTATGGATCATATTCTGATGATAATATCTCATAATTGCTAACAAATGCTTCACCATGGTGTGGTGTGTTAATGAAGGAATGTTGTATGGGAATTCTACACATGTGCATAATTGTTTTGTAAGTTCACAACCTGTGTACTAAAAACATATTTTTTAAAAATAGGAAGAGTTGGGGGAAAAATACACCAAATATAAGATAAGAACTATAGTTAGTAGTAATATTTATTTGATGCTCTTGCATAGTTTGTAACAAATGTTTCACAATGCAAGGTGTTGGTGGAGGGGTGATGCAAGAGACCACTGTATGATGTTATGCATGTTTATTTTGTAAGTTCATAAACTTTACTATACACTTATTGTTTATGCATGTTCATGTATGAATGATATACTCCAATAAAAATATATTTTAAAAACAACCAAACTGTGATACCATTGCACACCAGATGGTTTAAAGTTTCAAACTCTAAAAATACCAAGTATTGACAGGTAGATTGGGCAACAGGTACTTAAAAACACTTATGCCCTATCATTCAGTGATCTCAATTCTACTCATGGATCCCTGAGAAACCCTAACATATGTACACCAGGGTACATATTACAGCACTTTCTTTAAGGAAACTCTTGAAAGTATGATATATTTCAAATTGGGTAAGTAAAAGTGATTCATTACCTAAATGCTATAGAACATACATATTTATATACATATATATATGTAAACATAAATAATGAAATAGTATTTTGGTTATAGCCTGATATTTTATAAGTTGTTTTTTTTTTATTTCTCTCCCCTTGCCTCCCCCCCCCCCCACCACCACCCCAGTTGTTTGTTCTCTGTGTCTATATGCTACGTGTTCTTCTTTGTCCACTTCTGTTGTCAGCGGTACGGGAATCTGTATTTCTTTGTTGTGTCATCTTGTTGTGTCAGCTCTCCGTGTGTGCATCGCCATTCCTGGGCATGCTGAACTTTCTTTCATGCTGGGCAGTTCTTACACGCGTGGGGCTCCCCTATGCAGGAGATACCCCCGCGTGGACCGGCACTCCTTGCGTGCATCAGTACTGCACATGGGCCAGCTCCACATGTGTCAAGGAGGCCCGGGATTTGAACCGTGGACCTCCCATGTGGTAGATGGATGCCCTAACCACTGGGCCAAGTCCACTTCCCATTATAAGTTGTTTTTAATTTGCTTTTCTGATAGAAAAATAAAATGTGGAGGTTTAAAGTATAGCAACTTGTCCCACATGGATAATAAATTAGTGTTTCAGCTTGTAACCAGAATTATATTTTCATCTTCCCATAATTTTTCACTCTGTTCTCACTGTCTTCCAATAAATTAATCTGGTAATTTTCAGTTTCAGGATTTTTTAAGTATCTATTTCCAAAGATGTTGTTGGTTCCATCAACAGTTTCTTTTTTTTAATTTTCATATCTCAGGGTGAGGATGGCATATGCCTTCAACTTCATTAACATATTATGAATTATTTCCCTCAAATACTGAAATGAAACTAACAAGGAAAAAGAAACTTTTAAATGAGCAGGCAGAAACCCCAGACAAGCAAAGCTTTTGAACTTTTAGTAGAACACTTCTTCAATTTGCCATGCCTGCTTAGAAACAGAGGAAAAGGAAAATTAGCATTTATTGATAATTTACTATGTACCAGATGTTTTGCTTTCATTGTCTCATTTAATCCTTAGAATCCCAAAATGTAGGCATTATTTGATCTTGTTTACTGAGACATGGAGAGAGATATTTCTCTAATTCCCTAGGATCACCTCTGGGAAGTGGTAAAGCTGGGTTATCTACCCAGGTCTCTCTGGCTCAATCCTCATGCTCTTTCCTTCAAACCATGCCCTCAGCCCATGCTGTCAATTAGGAATATCCTCCTATTCCTATTCAAGAAACTTAGAGCTAAGTTTTAGGATCCAAGCTTCAGGTCACGGCCAAATTGAGAAGAGGATGCAGGGCGTCTTGATCTTGGAAAGTTTCCATGGCCCCTAAAATGGGTAAAGAAGTTAGCTAAGAGGGAAACAGATGTGGCTCAAGCAATTGGGCTCCTGTCTAACATATAGGAGGTTGAGGGTTCTATACCCAGGGCCTCCTGGTGAGGGCAAGCTGGCCCATGTGGAGAGCTGGCCCATGGGGAGTCCTGCTCCACACAGGAGTGCTGGCCCATGCAGAAAGCTGATGTAGCAAGATGACAAAACAAAAAGAGACAAAGAGGAGAGACAATAAGAGATGCAACAGACCAAGAAGCTGAGGTGGCCTAAGAGAATGATCACCTCTCTCCCATTTGGCAAGTTCCCAGGGTCGGTTCCCAGAGCTGCCTAACAATAATACAAGCAGACACAGAAGAACGCACAGTGAATGGCCACAAGGAGCAGACAATGGAAGGAGGGGGGAGAAATAAATAAATAAATCTTAAAAAAAAAAGAAGTTGGCTAAGAAAATGTCTGCCTGGGAATAACTGAGGCAAAAGAGGGGTTCCTTAAGCAGAGACTGTAAGTGGGCATCCCTTAAATGAAATTTTGATGGAGAACGAAGCTGCACTTGGGAGCAGCAGAGCCACTGTGGGGCCAATCAACAGAGATATAACTGCATCATTGTGGGAAGAATAATTGGGTACAGTCCATGCCAAGAGAACAGATGTCATGCTACATCATCAGAAATGAGTGAGCATAGAGCCCAAAAACACAGAAAGGCAAGACATCTCAAGAACAGTCAATAAAGACTTGGAGGACACAGGTGGACTCACAGGGTCTCCAAATCCATGACCTTATATGGGCTTTTTCTTGCCTCTGGTACCCTAGAATGGAAGAGGGTAGGAGAAGAGAAGAGAGAAACCTTGAGAGGAAGTTCAAAATTTGAAATGAACCACTTTAAATCAAACATTGTTTGAATAATCACTTGATATAGATTGTTTTAAAACGAAATAGGCTGACCTTCCTTGATTACATATTTTCTGCCACTAAACACAAATGTGGGCTCATGAACAAGATGAGTTTAGTTTCCAAGAAATGGTTACATATGTACATATATGATTTATGTCTATATGTTTAAGACCCATGGTATAGGTATAATTATTCCCGTTTCATAAATAAGGAAATTGAGACTCAGAAAAGTCAGATGTATTCTCTATGGCCAAACAGCAGGTAAATGGGAAAGTAGAGGGTTTATTCAATATCCATGCGCTCCAAATCTCATTCTCTTTCTTTCTCAGGAAGACCTGACCATCAATACGAAAATGGCAAAACAGTTCTTCTGTTTCTACAACTTAATATTGTATGGTGCAGAGTCTTGTTCTTGTTTCGGTCCCCTTATGATTGCTGCAGGACACCCATACAAGGTGCATAATGAATATAATCATAGCAGCAAGTTGATTGTTACTGAAATTTCATGCAAGGACAACACATTCCCTAAAATTGTTATGTTTGATGACTACTTAGTGAACAAGAACATCTCATCATAAATGAATGTCAGCCCTGGTAAGATGTAATTATTTTCTCTTACTCTGCTCAAAAAATAACAGAAACTCTCAGGTCAAATGCAGCTTAATTTTTTGAGTCAGCAGTCAACACAAAGTACCCGTTTTAAGTGCCCTCATTTCACAAAGCTGAATCTCAGTAAATAAAAGCACACACCCCACACCAATGCACAGCTTATTCCTCTCCTGTAGGTGAAGCAAAAGTCCCCAGCAGGGTGCTGGACTCAAATATACAGTGCTAATCCAATCCTAAAATTTTCCCATGGCTTGTCCAGTTTTTTTGGGTTTGGCTCCTATGAGGAGGGAGTGGGCATGAGTAGATGGGCTCACTTCCAGCTATGTGCAAGGGAGCTCAGAAACAAACAGAAGCAGAATTTTTGGTTCTGGGTCTGCCACTCTATCCATAAGCCCACCATTGCTCTTATCCATGATATTCCCACCCTAATAGCATGACTGGAGCCTGCCAATCAAGCAGAGACTTTCTCTCACACAAAGAAGAATACAGTCATAAAGAACAATAAAATGTTTTATTAAAGGGGTAACTGAACATTGGTTCATTTTCTAGAATAATTTATATTACATATATCCATTCCACTTTGTACTCATAGATACATTTGTGCTCATCAATATGTGCATTTCATGTACTCATTTTCATATCATAGTATTTTGGACTAATTCATTGGGGAAGGAGTTGCTGATGAAACTATTAACAAAATATATGTTGTTTCTTTCAAACCCTATATCTGCACCATAAATGAGTTGAGACATGGGATTCCCCAGGCAGGTCTAACATTTTAGTGCCCCTTAAACTGAAATCTGTTACATATTTGTTCAGCATTAATGTAGATGTCAGAATGGGTGCTGCTTAGGTGGAAGGAGGAAGTAGGACTGCTGATGGTATAGGAATTAGCATCTGCTTTTCTGAGCAAGTCAGCCCTGGTTCCAAATTTGCATCCCTACTGAGCAAAGTGAAAACCGAGCAGTTAATTACTGAAGAAATGAAAATATCTCTTGCTGCCAATCAGATTGTAATGTTCCTAAGAAAATTTGATGTTTCCAACAGTACACAAAGCCAAGATAATCAATGCTATTAGCATTTAAAAATATTTCTAATGGAGCATGGACAAGGCTAAGTTGCTACCACTAAAATGATTAACATCCCTTTTTTAGTGATTACTACTTCCTTATTTATTATGAAAACCCTAATTCCACTCTAATCTGGCTGCTTCTGGGGCCATATTTTTGGTGATTGACCAATCACCAAATTGACCATGTTTCTTGACAGCATCCAGTTCAGAACTAGCCCTTAATTCCTAGTCTCTTTTGGGAATCTTCCACCATATTAAGGAACCTCTCTCAAGTGACCCTTAAATTACCCTGGGTATAGGCTCCCTTACTGCATTGTTAATAAATCTAGGTCATAAATAAACTTGTGAATACAAGTGTATTCTTGCTGGTCTTCACTGGGTGAGTTTGACTCAGATGATCTATCTTACAATTTAGTAATCCATTTAGAATCTTGCCTCCAACTTTGTCTCCACTTTAACATTTTCAGTTTTCAGTGAGTAACTTCCCTTTTAGAAAAATAACTTAAATTCAAAATTTTTAATTTATTTTTTCTTTTTTGGAGAAGTGGTGATTTTACTGAACAATTATGGACAAAAATACTAAGTCCCTGTACACCACCCCACCACCAATACCTTGCATTTGTGTGGAATATTTGTTATAATTGATGATAGGACATTTTTGTAATTACACTATTATATTAAAGTCCATGGTTTAATTTAGGGTTCAGTGTTTATGTAGTATAAGTCCATGGACTTTTAAAAAATGTTTATTCTGTTATCATATATACAATCTAACATTTTCCTTTTTATTCATATTCAGATATATATTTCAGTGCTGTTAATTATTTTCATGATATTGTGTACAATCAGCACCATTCATGACCAAATATTTCCCTCCTTCCAAATAGAAATGTTGTATGTCTTAAGCCTTACCTTCCCATTCCCTATCCTCACCCTGTACCTGGTAACCTATATTTGAGATTCTGACTCTATGATCTTGCTTATTCTAATTCTTTCAAATCATTGAGATCATACAATATTTGTCCTCTTGTGTCTGACTTGTTTCACTGCATTCATGGTTCATCCATGTTATCACAGGTATCAGGACTTTATTAATATTTACAGTTGAATAATATTCCATTGTATGTATATATCACATTTTTAAAATCCATTCATCAGTTCATGGATGCTTGGATTACTTCCATCTTTTATCAATTGTGAATAATGCTACTATGAACATCAGAGTGCAAATATCTGTTCAAGTCTCTGTTTTCAATTCTTTTGGGTACATACCTTGTAGTTATATTGCCAGGTCATACAGTAGTTCTGTATTTAGCTTTCTGAGGAATTTCCAAACTGTCTTCCACAATGGCTGCACCATTTTACATTGCCACCAGCAATGAAAGAGTGTTCTTGTTTCTCTTAATCCTCTCCAACACTTGTTATTTCCTGATTTTTTAAATAGCAGCTTTCTAATGGATGTGAAGTGATATTTCATTGTGGTCTTGATTTGCATTTCCCTGATGGCTAATGATGTTGAGCATCTTTTCATGTGCTTTCTTAACATTTATATATCTTCTTTGGAGTGATGTCTGTTCAAATATTCTTCCAATTTTTTAATTGCATTGTTTGTCTTTTTGTTGTGAAGTTGAATATTAATCCTTTATTGGATATGTAGTTTCCAAATATTTTCTCCCATTGTGCATATTGTTTTCTTACTTTCATTATAAAGTCATTTGAGGAACAAACGTTTTTAATTTTGGTGAGGTCTCATTCATATATTTTTCCCTTTTATTTTGGAATAATGCCTAAGAAACCACTGCCTAACACAAGGAACTGAAGATGCTTCCCTATGTTTTAGCCCAGGAATTTGATAGTTTTAGCTCTTACATTTAGGTCTTTGATCCCTTTTGAGTTGATTTTTGTATATGGTGTGAGGTAGGTTCCTCTCTTTTTTGCAAATGGTTATCCAGTCTCCCCAGCACCATTTTGTTGAAGAGATTATTCTTCCCCCATTGAGTGGTCTTTGCCACCTTGTCAAAAATCAGTTGGCCATCAATGTGAGGGTTGATTTCTGAGCTTTCAAATCTATTCCACCAGTTTATATGTTTGTCCTTGTGTCATCATCATGCTGTTTTGATAACTGTAATTTTGTAATAAGTTTTAAGATTGGGAAGTGTTAAGTCTTCCAACTTCATTCTTCTACTTTAAGATGGATTTAGTTCTTCAGGGGCCCTTACCATTCCATATAAAGTTGATGTCTTCTCCATTTCTGCAGAGAAGGGTTGCTGGAATTTTTATTAGGATTGCATTGAATCTATAAGTTGCTTTGGGTAGTATTGACATCTTAATGATATTTAGTCTTCCAATCCATGAAAATGAAATATCCTTCCATTTATTTAGGACTTCTTTAATTTCATTTCGCAATGCACTGTAGTTGTGTGTGTATGTCATCATTGGTTAACTTTGTTCCTAGATACTTGATTCTTTTACTCGTTATTGTGAATGGAGTTTTTTTTCCTTGACTTCTTCTTCCAATTGTTTATTGTTTATGAATAGAAACACTATGAATTTAAGGGTCTTGAATTGTAGTTCACCACTTTGCTGAATTCATTCATTATCTCTAGGAGCTTTTTTGTGCATTTTTCAGGATTTTCAGTATATAGGACCATATCATCTGCAAGGGAAAGCTTTACTTCTTCCTTTTCAATTTGGATGCCTTTTATATCTTTTTCTTCCCTAAATGCTCTGGCAAGAACTTCCAATACAATGTTGAATAACAGTGGTGACAGTGGAATCCCAGTCTTATTCCTGATCTTAGAGGGAAAATTTTCAGTCTTTCACTATTACGTAGAATGTTACATATGCTTTTTTTCATAATTGCCCTTTATCATATTGCAGAACTTTCCTTCATTTCTAACATTCTAAGTGTTTTTCTTAAGAAAGGGTTCTGTATTTTGTCAATGCCTTTTCTGCATTGATTGAAATGATCATGTGTGGTTTTTCTACTTCATTCTGTTAGTGTGGTATAATACATTAATTGATTTTCTTATGTTGAACCAACCTTGCATACCAGGGATAAATCCCACTTCGTGATAATATATAATTGTTTTAATATGCTGTTGGATTTGGTTTGCTAGTTTTTTCTTGAGGACATTTTAAATCCATATCCCTAAGAGAGATATTAGTCTACAGTTTTAATTTCTTGTGTTATCTTTATCTGGCATTGGTATGAGGTTGATGTTGGCCCCATAGAATGAGTTAGGGTACATTTCCTCCTCTTCAATATTTGGAAGATTTTGTGCAGAACTGAAGTTAAGTCTTCTTGGAATATTTGCAAGAATTCCTCTGTGAATGCATCTCTTCCTGGGATTTTCTTTTGGGGAGGTTTTTGATGACTGATTCGATCTCTTTCTTAGTAATTGGCTTCTTAAGATATTCTATTTCTTTTTTAGTCAATATAGGTAGTTTTTGTGTTTCAAAGAATTTGTCCATATCATCTAGATAATCTAATTTATTGGCATACAATTCTTCAGAGTACCTCTTATAGTCTTTTTTTTCATCAGGATTGGTTGTAATGTCCCCTTTCCATTTCTGACTTCAGTGATTTGCATCCTCTTTTTTTCTTTGTCAATCTTGCTAAAGGTTTATTGATTTTTCCAAAGGAAAAACTTTTGATTTTGTTGATTCTCTGTTTGTTTTGTTTTATTTCTTTTGTTTCCACTCTTGTGTTTGTTCTTAACTCCCTTCTGGTAGCTGTGGGATGTTTGCTCTTCTTTTTCTAGTTTTTCCCTTATTGAGATTCAGTCTCTGATTTGAAGTTTTCTTTTGTTTTTAAGGTAAGCATTTAGAGCTCTAACTTCCCCTCTCAGCACTGCCATTTTTGCATCCCATCAGTATAGCTATGTTGTGCTTTCCTTTTAATTTACCTCAAGATATTTCCTAATTTTGTTTCTGATTTCCTCTTTAACCCATTGATTGTTTAAGAGTATGTTGTTTAATTTCCGTGTATTTGTGAATTTTCCCTTTCTCCATTTTTCATTTCTAAATTCATTCAATTGTAGAAGAACATACATTGTATGATTTCAATATTTTTTAATTTATTGAGACTTATTTTGTTATCCAATATATATGGTCTATGCTGGAGAATGACCCATATGCTCTCAAGAAGAATGTATAATCTGTTTTCATTGGGTACTGTGTGCTATATATGTCTGTTAGTAATAGTTGGTTTAGTGTATCATTCAAGTCCTTTACTTCCTTATTGATTTTCTGACTACATGATCTATCTATTACAGAAAGTGTTATGTTTATGTTAAAGTCTCTTAATATAGAATCATCAGTTTCTTTCTTTAAATCTGTCAGTATTTTTGCTACTTACATTTTGAGTTTCTGCTGTTAGTTGCATATATATTTATAATTGCTACATTTTCCTGTTGAATTGTCCACCTTATTAGTACATTATGACCATTTGTGCCCTTCATAACTGTTTTTGATTTAATGTCTATATTATCTAATATTAGTATATCACCCCAGCTTTCTTTTGGTTACTCCTTGCATGGTCTATATTTCCCATTCTTTAACCACCAAACTACTTGTATCTTTGACTTTAAGGTGAGTCTCTTGCAGATGTATATAATTGGGCCATGTTTGTTTGGTTTTTTTAAAATCCATTCTGTCACTCTCTGTCTTTTCTTCTGGAGAGTTTAACCCATTTACATTTAAAGTCACTACTGAGGGAAGTAGATTTGGCTCACCTGATAGAGTGACCACCTACCACATGGGAGGTCCGGGGTTCAAACTCAGGGCCTCCTGACCTATGTGGAGCTGGCCCATGTCCAGTGCTGATGCACGCAAGGAATGCTGTACCATGCAGGGGTGTTCCCCATGTAGGAGAGCCCCATGCACAAGGAGTGCGCCCTGTAAGGAGAGCCGCTCTGCATGAAGAAAGTGCAGCCTGCCCAGGAGTGGTGCTGCACACATGGAGAGCTGATGCAGCAAGATGATGCAACAAAAAAGGGATGCAGTTTCCCAGTGCAGCTGGCAAGAATAAAAGTGGACACAGAAGAACACACAGTGAATGGACACAGAGAGCAGACAACTGGCAGGGGTGGGAGGAAGGGGAGAGAAATAAATAAAATAAATCTTTAGAAAAAATAAAATAAAGTCACTACTGATAATATGCATCTTTCTTCTGCCACTTTTCCATTTATCCTTTGTAAATCTTATGATTTTTTATCCCTTAATTTCATATTTATTTGGTTTCTTGTGTCATGCCATATTGAGTGCCTACTCATTCCTATCTGGATATATTGTTCATCTGTTTTCCTTGAGATTACCATAGGACTAAAATTTAACATCCTAAATATATAACAGTTGTATTTGGTTTGCACCAGATGTTAACTTTGATAGCATGCACATCTACTTTTCCTCTATCCCATGTCTCCCTACCATTTTTTGTACTTGTTTGTACTCATATCTTTGTACATTGTACATCCAAAAACCTAGATTTTTCATTTTGCTTTTTCTGAATTTGCATTTAAGCACTTGTAGGAAGCAAGAAGTAGAGTTACATACCAAACAATACAGTAAGATAATACTGACATTCATAATTACACACATGGTTTCCTTTATTGCAACTCTTTAATTCTTAAGCTGCTTTGAACCATTGTCTATTGTCCTTTCATATCAGTCTAAGAATTCCCTTTAGCATTGCTTGTAGGACAGGTCTGGTGTTGATGGATTCCCTCAGTGTTTGTTTATCTTAGAATGTCTTAATCTTACCCTCATTTTTGCAAGATAGTTTTGCTGCATATTAAATTCTTGGCTGACAGTTGTTTTCATTCAGCACTTTAAGTATTTCAACCCACTGCCTTCTCATCACCATGGTTTCTAATGATAAATCATCATTCAATCTTATTGGAACTCCCTTGTACATAGCAGGTTGCTTTTCTCCTGCAGCTTTCAGAAATCTCTCATCCTTTGCACTTGGAAGTTTAATAAATGTATGATGGTATGTATTTTTATTCATGTTTATCCTGTTTGGTTCTCTCTGAGCTACTTTAGATGTGTATATTAGCATCTTTTCCTAAGTTTGGGAAGTTCTCTGTCATTATTGCTTTGACTATTACTAATGCCCCCTTTTTTTCTTTTTTCTCCTTCTAGGACCCCCATAATGCACATATTGGTCCACTTGACTGTGTCCCATAGCTGTCTTATGCTATTTTTACTTTTAATATTTATTTTTTCTTTCTGCTACTCAGCCTGATTCATTTCAAGTGTCTTGTCTTCAAGATCACTGTATTGCTTTCCTATTGATATTTTAAAAACAAAGCAAAACAAAAGTATAGCAAATAAAATACACTTAGAACTCGAATTACTAGAAAGGGCATCCTATTATACCCAAATCTGAATATGTAAAAACCTACTGCTTGGCCAATATAACCTCAACAGAGGCAGAGTCCTAGTGGATGGTCTCCTAAATTTTAGTTAAAATAATAAAGGGGTAGAAAGTAATTCCTTGACTGCTGATCTTATCAATACAAAGCATGGATTTTGGACCCAGATGGAAATGATGTCAAGATGCTCTACCTCTTCTTAGTTGATAAATCTTGGATAAGTCACTTAAGATTCCATGCCTTAGTTTCCTTATCTATAAAATGGGTATAATAAAATTATCTATCCTCATACGTTTGTTATGGCAGTTCACAAAGATAATGAAAGTTTTAGTGTAGTGCTTGGCACTTACTAATGTTTTATTGTTGGTTATTATTACAACTATTATTATACATGGTATCACCATGAATGCCATAAACCACCAAAACTGCATTAATAAATAAGAAGCTTCATAGAGCATGAGGAAGTCACTAAGTTATATAAGAGGAGAATCCAGAAAAGGCACTCTATATTCTCTATCCTAGTTCCTGAAGGTCCTCAAAATGGCTCTGAGCACACACACAACTGTGTTTGTTCTTATAGTTTCTGTCCCAGGGATTCAACATAGCAGGAAAGGCTGCTGTGGAAACATGTACAGTTTATAATTCTTATTCTTGGAAATAATTTCCATAAAACCTGATTCTTCTTCGCTAGATGTCAGTTTTCATTCCATACCTCTATCAGAATGCCTTCCAGTTCTGTGCAATTCCCATCTGCAGTGTGGCAAAGGCTTTGAATGAAAGCAAACCACAGCAGGCTAACCATGCTTCCTTTTATATTAGTCAAGAAATTCTTCCTCCTGTCCCTGTGGTTGACATCTGTTGGCATAAATCTGGCACTATAGGCAGAAATGTAGGCAAAGAGTGTCATGAAAAGGAACTTTTGGTCTTGATCATGATGAGCCTATTTTCTCCTTTCTGTGACAACTAATGGTACCTTTGGGTAACAGCTAGAGATTCTTCTGAAGCTTCCAAGATTTGAGTGCATGTTTATGCATTTAGTGTCACTGTGAATTGTGGAAGAAATTAAAATGCATGATGTGCCTATATAAAATTGTAATAAAATTTCATTGCTTGATGCATGGATATTTGCAGTTTCCATCTACTTTAAGGGTTTTGGTCTAATGAAACACAGCAGAATATTTCAGAAGATGTGGATTAAAACCAGAAAGATGCATTTTCAAAAAATTGTGACCAAGGTCCAAGGAGTAGGAATAAATAAAGATTACCATAATTAATGAACTCATTTTTCACATTTATCCTACTGATTCTCTATGTATGTTTCTACATTCCTGTAATTATATAGTGATTATAAAATGTAAGCCATCATATTCTTATGAAGGTATGTGTTTACTTCTGAGTTACATGGTTTATTCTGAGAAGTGGGACAAGATAAGCCTATCCCATGCCAAAGATAACTGAATGTTGAACAAATGAATGAGAAAGTACTTAAATGATTTAGTGGTATATACTTGACAATTTGGGATACTCAAGCTTACTAGGAGAAGAAACAATGTTTCTGTTTTGACTTGTTTTGTCTTGAAGAAGAGAGACCTTCATCTAATAATTGATAAGTAGTGGTACCTTTTAGCATTGTTGAATATAAAAATGGATTTATTTTGTTTATGCTTAACTGCAAGCAAATTGCCAGGGGATAGGATGTTTCTCCTAAATCTAGTTAAGAGGCTCTGTATAGTGAGATAATTATAACCAGACATACTGGGAGGGTATATTAAATAGATTTAAGAGTAAAGAATTAGAATAAATTAAACTAACAGGGACATTAGAGTATTTAAGTATGCCAAGAGAAACTTTAGAGTATAAAACCTTGTAATTTTGGCCATGGTTATACTGAATTTCAAATGATAATGTTTGAGATCACATCCACGGGAAGGAGCTGAAGAATCAGTCAGTCCAAGTGCTGGGAGGATTAGGTTTGCATGTTTCCACAGAGGCCATAGTACTGTATATCACATAGGCACTTACTTTTTAACCATCATAGTTTACTGGTAAGTTTGTTTGAAAGATTTCATGGTCTAGAAAAACAAAGCAGCAGTGTGTCATGGCTCAGTCAGCCAAGAGCATAGTGCTAATGTGAGAAACACACAACAAAACCTCCATTCCTAGTAATACAAAGTGGGTTTCCTTGCTTAAAAGACACACTTGAGATATATTTTGGATGAAAACATCACATTTTGAACAGTATAAAAAATGGGATCTGGTAGTGGATGTGGCTCAAGCAGCTGAGTGACCCATCTGCCTCCCCCATAGGAGGTTCTGGGTTTGGTTCCTGGTGCCTCCTAAAAAAGCCAAACAAACAACAGACAATGAGCAAACAATGAGCAAAAACAACAAGGAGACAAAGAGCAAAAAACCAATAAGCATACAACAAGCAAAAACAGTGAGCAAGACAATGAACAAAACGAAGAGCATACAATGAGCAAAAACAAAAATGAGCAGGGAGTGAATGTGGCTCAAGCAGTTGAGCACCCACCTCCCAAATGGAAGGTCCCAGTTTTGGTTCCTGGTGCCTTCTAAAGAAAATAAACAAACAAACAGGAAATGAGCAGACAATGAACAGAAAGAATGAGCAAACAGACGAAGGAGCCATCTTGAGGGGGAGTATGGGATCCATTTTGCAGAGATAAAAATGTTTATATATTATCCAACAAAACATAGACTGAAGGTACCTCTGAGTGGTGAACGTATTGGAGATTTTCTTTTTGTTTCTTTATCTTCTGATTATTCAATAATAAATATGTGCTTTCATGTAATTTTAACGATGAGATTTTTTTTAAAAGAAAATGTAACCAAGCTGTTATAGAAGCTCAGAAGTAGGAATCTGGTGAACTTGGACTATAATAAGAAATACTAGCATAATTGATGGACTAGAAGGCTGTAAACAGCAAGGCTATATTTGGAGCCAACACATCTGTGTTTAAATATCTGACAGTCTCATTGTTCATCATTCCTGTTTGCAAAAAGGCAAAACTTTTCTGTTCCTTTTTGCATTTTACTTAAAAGTGAAAATAGTACTCATAGAATTGATTAAAACATGCCTGCTAGATGAAGCAAAACAGTAGATTAAGTGAAATATGTATTCTGTCAATGACACTTAGCTAAGAATCTAAATAAAACAAATCTTGGTAAATACTCCATGTGTAGGTTGCCAAATATGAGCAAATGATTTTAGAGATTTTTAATAAGGAAAACATTCTGATGACTTCATTCATTAATTCAGCAAAGATTTGTTAAGCCACAAGGTGGCTTACTGTAGGTGATGGGTATAAAGCAGTGAACAAAACGGTCATGGTTCACTCTCATGGAGCACACATCGTAGTCACAGAGATGAGCAAGAAAAAGATATACAAATACATAATTATAGATGGGAGTGTCATAACAAAATTTGACAGGGGGCCTTATCTTACATGGAACTGTCAATGAAGACATCCGAGAAACACATTTAATCTGGGCCCTACAATGAGTCGGAATTGATTAAGGCAATGGTGGTGGGTTTGAAGAAAAGCATTTGGAGAAGGGGTAACGCAAGTGCAAGATACCTGAGGCATTGACAAGTGTTAAGAAACTGGAAAAAAGGCAATGAAGCTGGAGGATGATGAGTGAGTGGGGCAAAGGTCTCAGAGGTCAAGTTAAGAAGTTGAGATATGATCCTAAGATCAATGAAAAGTTCCTGAGTCAACAATAAAGTCAATTCATTTTTTTTTTAAGTAACAACTGCATAGATTGCATATATATTAAATTTATTTTTAATCTCTTGAATTTATCTATAATGGAGCCTAGAATTTCAGATCATATAAATTGAAGAATAAAGTAAACAATCCCTTCTTGAAATGGATTAATACATTTATATTAGTCCTGATAAAAAATGAAAAAAGAATTTTTATAAGCAGAAAACTAGTAGTAGTGTGGACCATGACCCTGGACTCAAGAGTGGGATCTGATTCCAAACTCAATAAAAACGTGTGTGAAAATGGAAGAAAATTTTGTCATGCAGTAACACATAGCTAAGTGGAAAAGGTTTGTTTAACTCTTAAGGTACTTGTTAGTTTGTCTCTAATTACAAAATATACCAAAGATCCTTTTTGCCATTTTTAGCTTCTCATAATTGAGTGATAAACTTTTTATTTAATAAAAGAAGATATATTAAAAATGTACAGAAATCTCTTCTAATGACATCTAATAGGATGATTGTAAAATCACATTTTAAGCTTCATCTGTAATATGGTCCCAGACTTTATCAGCCTTTCACTAGGGGAGGAAGTTATTTGCCTTTATTTTGCAGATACACCTCTTTTAGTCTAAATGTTCACACTTTGTCCTCTAGTTGTTCTCCAGTTATTTCTGAGTTTCCCCCCAGGGTATTACCTCTTGTGTAAGCCCTCTTGACTACCTATGCCTATTACCTTCCCTCACCTTGACAGAGAGAAGTCACGTGTTTTGTACTGCTTTGCACCCCCATAAAAGCTAAGTTCTATTGCGCTACAGACATGCTACTAGGATAAAGCTCTAATTTTTAAACTTTAAATTTTGAGGCTTGAGAACATGATGATCATGGAACCACCATATAAGCCCTGAGCTACCCATCACCAGTCTTCTTTATGCAAAAAGAAATAAATTCTATCTTATTGTTCCTATTGAAGTTTGTGCTAGGCACCAAGACACAATAAGGTGACATTCCAAAATGAATTGCCAATCGTCAAAGGAAATGCTCCCAAACTCATTCAGCAACTCTTGGGCCCTGCCACCAATATGAGAATATAAAAGAGTTAAAGAGTAGAGAATGACAGATTTGGGGAGGAGCTCTTGGGAACTGTACTGTAAGCCTCACCCTCCTTCACCTGCTGTATCCTCAATGAAGAGGGGCTCGTGGCTCTGCTCAGGGAGTTCATTATTTCTAGAGCTGGGGGAGCAGAGTGGGCCAGGATTGATTCCATGAGAGAAAGAATCAGTTATGAACACCCACCAGGCTGAGAGCACAAATGCAGGTAGGGCAGTATAGTTCAGGTGACTTCTTTCCTGCTTTATTCCTGTCAACTCTGGGGAAGGCAGAGGGAGAAATAGAGAAGTCAACCTTGCTATCCTCCTCTGCCCACTGCAGACTTCTTACCAGGGGCAGGTCTGAGCTACAGGAGGGAAGAAGAACTGAAAATAAATCAAGTTCTGGGTTTTGATTTCTATCTCAAACTAAACATTCTACTTTCCAAACTAAGACTATGCTTTTACTGTGTCCTTACTGTGGGGCTGCCTATTATCTAAGAGTGAACAGAAATATCCACTTGCAAAGTTTCCATCCAGAGTTAGGGAAGGTTACCTCCACTGAAGAAAGTTTCAATGAAAAGTAAAAGAGAAAAATAATGAAAACAACATTGTATGTTCATTACATACTAAGTCATGTTAGTCAACATACTGGTAACAGCTAGTTACGGTCTAACCTTATCTTACTTAACATGCCAGACCATTCTCAAGACTGGGAAGTTTCATTTGGTGGTAATGCACACATGTTTAAAATCAGAATGCCAGGGTTTGACCCTGCTTCCACTTCTATTATTTGCTAAAGGGGTAATCTTGGTCAAGTTATTTTACCTCTCTGCTCATCATCTATAAATGAGTGTTAAAATCATACCATCTTTGACATTGAAGTAGGTAGGCAGGGCTGAGTTCTTCCACAAAAACAACAGAGGAAGGGCAAAAAGCCATTTGAGGAGCTGCTTTGGGGATCTGCAGAGCAGGAGAGTGCTGCACATCATCAAGGAGGGAGAGGGACAGAGAGACAAAGAGGCCAAACTAAAACCACAAGTTACTCGCCCCTGTGGCTGGGAACAACACATATACCCCACCTTCAAGGCAATTAGCCTTGGTAAAACACCTGGTTCACTGCAGCCAATCAAGTGGGAAAGTACATTCCCTGAGAAGAAGAGGGTTTCAGCAGAAGGTGGAGAGTGGTTTCTCTTCAGTAAGTTTGGTCATCTGAGCCCCGTTTGAATCCCAAAAAAAGACTCCAGTCAGCACTGAAGCAGTCCCAGGGAGAGGGGAGGGGGGTCTGATCAGGCAGGCAGTCACACCCAGCCCTGCTGGGAGAGAGAGGAACTAGGTCAGTAAGGGGGGGTGGGGGTGGAGACAGGTGCCTAACCAACCTGGGAGAGAAGGGAGCCCAGAGAGATAGCAGCCAAACTGTTAGAAGCACAACTTACCTGAGGGAAAAGGGGTGAGGAGAGCCAGATAAATGTTCAGAAGCCTACCTAACCTGTGGAGCGCATGTAGCTCAGTGTAGAGGTGCCTGCCTCACATATACTAGCTCCCTGATTCAAGTCTCCATACCTCCTAAGAGAAAGGATCCAGAGAGTGATCTACCGGATTGCCAGGCACTCAGATAGTATCTTCTAACAGAAAAGTTATATTGGGATTTTTATTGTTTTAGGTTTTTTGATCTGTTACTTTTTATTTTAATTTGTTATTCTTTATTTTATTTGCTAAAACCAGGTATCTTACCTGTGGAGGGCAGCCTGCAGGGTAATTGATTTATGAGCTCTGGCAGCCTGAGATGGTTCCTAGGGGCCTAAGAGGAAAACCTCTTTTTCCTGGGTTTTTTTGTTTTTGTTTTTTTCTTTTCCTCCTTTACTTCTTTATTTCTTTTCTCTATTTAGTTTTTCCCTCTTCCATTGTTTTTCTTTCATTCCACTATTTCTTGTTTGATCTTCTTTTTCTCATCTCATCTTTCCACTTTTTTACTTTATTCTATTTTTTTCTTCTTTCATTTTTTTGTTCTACCTTTTAAATTCTTATTTCTTTGTATTTTTTACGATTTTTAACTCTTCTTATTTATTTTCCTAGATTTTTTATGGTCCCTTTCTATCATTTTATTATTATTATTATTCTTTTCCTCATCTTCTCTCTCTCATTTTCTATATTCTTAATATTTTTTCAAGAGAACACAGATAACCACAAGGATATAAAATAAGTAGAACCAAGTGGCACAAAGGAACCTTAACACAAAACAAAGCAAAATAAAACCTTAGGGTAGGAAAGAGAAGCTAACAATATTAATAAGCCGATCAAGATAAACAGATGCCTAGACACCAACAAAAAATTACAAATCATACTAATAAACAGGAAGACACAGTCCAGTCTAAAGAACAAACTGAAATACAAAAGGAGATGAGGTATATGAAACAACTAATCAAGGATGTCCAAACAAATAAATGGAACTTCTCAAAATTAAAAACTTTTTCATTTCAAAGGTATTTGTCAACAAAAGAAAAGGCAGCCTACTCAATAGGAGAAAATATTTTGTAAGAACTTATCCAATAAGGGTCTAATATCCAGCATATATAAAGAAATCCTACTTCTTGAAAATAAAAGGACAAAAAACCCATTTAAAAAATGGGCAGGATGTGAAGCAGATTTGGCCCAACGGATAGGGCATCCACCTATCAAATGGGAGGTCCAAGGTTCAAACCCAGGACCTCCAGACCTGTGTGATGAACTGGACCACCCACAGTGCTGGTGTGCACAAGGAGTGCCGTGCCACACAGGGGTGTCCTGCACGTAGGGGAGCCCCACGCGCAAGGAGTGCACCCCATAAGGAGTGCTGCCCAGTGAGAAAAAAGTGTAGCCTGCCCAGGAATGGCACTGCACACACAGAGAGCTGACGCAGCAAGATGATGCAACAAAAGGAGACACAGATTTCAGGTGCTGCTGACAAGAATACAAGCGGACACAGAAAACATACAGTGAATGGACACAGAAGAGCAGACAAATGGGGGGGCGGGGAAGGGGAGAGAAATTTAAAAAAATGGGTAGAAATTTGAGTAGACACTTTTCCAAAGAAGAAATACAAATGGCTAAAAAGCACATGAAAAGATGCTCACTATCACTAGCTAATAGGGAAATGCAAATCAAAACTAAAATGAGATACTATTTTATACCTACTCGACTGGTGGCTATTAAAAAACAGAGGACTACAAGTGTTAGAGGGGATGTGGAGGAACAGGAACCCTCATTCACTGCTGGTGGGAATGTAGAAGGGTGCACTCATTGTGTAGGACAGTTTGGCAGTTCCTCAGCAAACTAACTATAGAAATGCCATATGATCCAGCCATCCCACTTCTGGTTGTATACCCAGAAGAACCAAAGGCCGAGACATAAACAGATATATGCACACCAATGTTCATAGCGACATTATTCACTATTGCCAAAAAATTGGAAACAACCCAAGTGTCCATTAACAGAAAAATGGACAAATTGTGGTATATACATACGATGGAATATTACTGAACTATAAGAAGAAATGAAGTATTGACACGTGTGACAACATCGATGAATCTTGAAGACCTTCTGTTGAGTGAAGCCAGTCACCAAATGACAAATATTACATGACCTCATTGATATAGCTTAAGCAAATTGAAAGGACTCACAGAGCTAGAGTCTGGAACATAGGTTATTAGGAGTTGGAAAGGGAGTAGAGAGTGGTAAGCCGATGCTCAATATAGGCGAAATCTATAATATGGTGGAAGGGAGTGGTTGGGCAGTGGATGGGGGGATAGTGGTGCCGTGATGTGATTGGGTTTAACAGTGCTGGAATCTGAGGGTGAGTAGGGTGGGGGCTTGGAGAGGGACTATCCATGGAACTTGGGGGAGGGCAGGAGGAAGGAACAGGTGAACTCTGAGGATTTGTAAGACTGTGGTTAAAACTACAATGGTGGGAATGTTCTTTTGGCAAATATGGTAGAGTTACTGGTGCAGTGTGTTGGGGGTGGGGGATATGCAGGATAGGGTGCAACTGGGGCATGCTTCTATAGAATATGAAAGTGTTCATCTTTTCATAGTGTGTTATTTCAGTGGATGGAAACCCACAAAATAAACAACGACAAAAAATTATTACCCTCCCACCCTGGAAAGTCCTGCTGTGTTCTCAGTTAGTGGGGCAAGAATCTCTTGAGAATGTAGGCAGTGCCTAATAAAAGAAAACAGATCAATATTTCAAGCTCTCAATGTTATTACACATAACTGTGAACTTTATCTTCAAAAATTGAACTTAGTGTTTACCATAGGTTCCAAGGGGAGTGGGAGGAAAGAATAGAATAGATGAAACACAGGGCATTTTTAGGGCATTGGAACTGTTTTGCATTATCTTGCAATGTTGAATACAGATCATTTTAAAAATTTTGCCAAAACCTATAAAAGTGTACAGTGAAAAATGTATCCATAATTTAAACCACTGACCATGGTTAGTAGCAATGCTTCAATATCTGTACATCAATTGTAACAAATGTATCCTAACCATTTAAAATGTTATTAATAGGGGAGAGTGGGAGAGGTGGAGGGGGTTAGGTATATGGGAATTCCTTATATTTTCTATATGGCTTTTCTGTAACCTAAAGCTTCTTTGAATATAAAGGAAAACATAATAATACATTGGGGGAACATACAGAAGAAATTGTCACTATACATAAAGAGAACAGATCTTGTGATGATGAAAGACACATTGAAAAAAATTTTTTGCTTTTAAAATTTTATTTATTATATTATTATTATTTGCTTATTTGGCTTTGTTTTTTAGGATATTTTGAATCCCAAAAGGGTCACATCTATAGCAGGGGATAATTACTGGTGTGGCATGTCAGTGATGGGGGATGTGTTGGGAGGGTTACATTTAGGGCATACCTCTATGGTATATGACTATGTTCAAGAGGTCATGGGGTATAGTCTCGGTGGGGTAAGACCCACACAATAACCAAAAAAAATATTGAATTCCCATCCTGGGGAATGTTACTACATTCTCTAATAGAGCAGCAAGAATCCCCTGAGAACATGGGCAGTGCCTAGAGAAGGAGGACAGACCGTTACCTGAGGTCTTGATATTGATAATTGTACTTATGAATCTTGTTCTTGTGAAATTGAAACTTAGCCTAGTATTGTAATGCCTAAGAGTTACCTCCTGAAAGCCTACTTGTTGCTTAAATGTGAACTCCCTCTAAGCAAAACATACTACCTTCCCTCTGATGTGGGACATGACTCCTGGGGATGAGCCTCTCTGGCAGTGAGGGATTACTACCAAGCACCAACTAGCAATGCAACTGGAAAAAGATGTTGATAAAGGGAGAAAGGGTAAAGACAAATAAATTTATATAGCTAAGATACTTCAAAGTGAGCCAGGAGGTCATTCTAGAGGTTATGCTTATGCATGTCTCAGCAAGATCTCATTGACTGCCATAGTAAACAGTACCTAAAACAGCAGGGCTTCTGACTGCTCTAGAGACATCTGGACACTATAGACAGGACAGATAATTTCAGAAATTTGGCACCCGGTCAGTGGGCCTTACTTTGGTATATGTGCTCCCCAATTCAACAGAGTTAAACTTATTTATAATTTCCCTATTCAGGGCTCTTCTGCCCCTTTTATTTGAGCCTATAATTAGCACTATGTTCATTAAAAATATGCCCCAGAGACTTAAATCTTAATTCTGTCAATATGCTGGTTGAGCCCTCAAACTTATCAGAGTTGCAATACCTTCTCTCCAGTTAATTGGACTCATCCAGGATGAAGATGGACAACGCCCACCCCAAAAAACAGAAAGTATCCAAACTGCAAGCAAGACAGTTCCATCCATCTGCCCCATGAGATCTAAGCCCTCTCTCAATCAGAAATAAAGTGGGCATTACCATCCCAAAATCCTCAAGACTGAGGAATGAACAAACATAAGGGGGGAATGCAACTATGGACTAAAGTAGACTTATTATTATTCTAAAAAGGAAGAATTTATATCATTGATATAAAGGCAGTGGCCACTAGAGGTTCTGAGGGGAGGAAGAGAGAATAGGTGTAACATGGGACATTTGGGGGACAATGGAATTGTCCTGCATGATACTGCCATGATGGATACAGGCCATTATACATTTTGTCAAAACCTATAAAATTGTGTGATGAAAAGTGTAAACTATAATGTAACCTATAGACCATGGTTAGTAGTAATGCTTCAATATGTGTTCATCATTTGTAACAAATGCACCATACTAATGAAAGATGTTAATGGGGAAAGTGGGGGAGGGGGATGGGTGGGGTATATGGGAATTCCCTATTAATATATTTTTTAATTTATTGAAATCTATCACTCATACATAAACATAAACAATAAGTGTATAATAGTTGTGAACTTACAAAACAAATATATATAACATCTCACCCTACCACCAATAACTTGAATTGTTTTTAAACCTTTTTAACTAATAATTAAAGAGCATTGTCAAAATATTACAACTAAAAGTATTTTCCCCTAGCCAATCCTATTATTATCTTTATATCATTTATATATGAACATACATAAACAAGTGTATAGTAAAAGTTGTGAACTTACAAAGCAAACATCCATAACATCATACAGGTGTCCCATACATCAACCCTCCACCAACACCTTGCATTGTCATGAGACGTTTGTTACAAATTACGAAAGAATATTGTCAAAATCTTACTACTAATCACAGTCCTTATCTTACATTTGATGTATTTTTCCCCCAACCTAGCCTATTATTATTTTTTAATATATTTTTATGACAGAAGTTATAAAACAATCATGCACATGTGGAGAATTCCCAAACAACACCCTTCCATCAACACACCACAATGTGTGTCATTTGCTATAGATAAAATAATACCATCTGATTGTTACCAAGTTCATAGTGTACAATTGGCTCACATTTTCCATACTGCCTCAGTATCAACACAGTACATCTTTAATATAGATGCAAGAATATTATATTATTACTACTAAGCACAGTTCATAAGTCAGTCCAGCTGTATTTCTCCCATGCTTCTCCACAATCCCAAGACCCTGCAGTAGCAATATACATTTGTTCTAACAAAGGACACTCTTGTATCTGTACCATCAACCACAATTTTCATCCACCTCTTGGTTTACTGTGCTATCCACTTCCTAGATTATTCTCTAGTATTCCGTCAATTGGCATTTACATAACTAGACTACCATTTTCGTATCCTCGTTTATAAACTAGCTGGTACTCACTGTGTGTTACTATCCACTCTATATATTTCCATACCTTTATAGTAAGGCTAATTAAAACTTCTACATACATTAAACATCAGTAGTCCACTCAGTCCTTCTCTTATCTCCTTTAAGAATCCACCATCTACCACCAGGTCTTGAAGATATTTTCCTACAATTTCTTCTAGAAGTTTTATGGTTCTTGCATTTATTTTTAGTTTTTTTGATCCATTTTGAGTTAATTTTTGGATAAGGTATGAGACAGGGGTCCTTTTCCTTCTTTCAGCTATGGATGTCCAATTCTTTCAGCACCTTTTGTTGAATGGATTGTTCTGCCCAAGTTGTGTGGGTTTGACAGACTAGTCAAAAATCACTTGATCATACATGTGAGGGTCTGTTTCCGATCCATAAGTTTGGTTCCATTGGTTTACTGCGTCTGTCTTTAGACTAATACCATGCTGTTTTTACCACTATGGGTAGGTATTATGATTTAAAGTCTGGAGATGAAGGTTCACTTTTCCTTTTTATGATATTTCTGGCTATTCAGGACTCCTTGCCCTTCCAAATAAATTTAATGATTGTGTTTTCAATTTTTTCTTTAATGTCGGTGGAATTTTTATTGGGATTGCATGAAATCTATATATGAATTTGAGTAGAATTGACATCTTTATGATATTTAGTCTTCCAATCCATGAGCATGGAATGTTCTTCCAGTTATTTAGGGCTTTTTAAATTTGTTTTAACATTGAGCTGCAGTTTTCTGAATACAAGTGCTTTACATCATTGGCTAAGTTTATTCCTGACTATTTGAATTTTATCTGTCATGTTTTCTTTTCACCACTCTTTTGACACTTTTTGTTACTTTTATTGATATAATCTTCATTTCTAGACTCTATTCCAGGCCCCTCTCTCCTGTCTTTTCTTTTCAGGTTCTAGCACATCTTTTAGTATTTCCTGAAAATCTGGTCTCTTGCTTAGGAAATTTCTCAATTTCTGTTTATATGTGAATATTCTAATTTCACCCTCATTATCGAAAGACAGTCTTGCTGGATATAAGATTCTTGGCTGGAAGTTTTTCTCCTATAGTATCTTAAATATATCAGACCACTGTCTTCTTGCCTCCATGGTTTCTGGTGAGAAATCAGCACTTAATCTTATTGGATATCCCTTATATGTTATGCATTGCTTTTCTCTTACTGCTCTCAGAATTCTCTCTTTGTCTTTGGCCTTTGACGTTCTGATGAGTATGTGTCTTGGAGTTGTTTTATTTGGATTTTTTCAGATGGTAGTATGTTGTGCTTCTGGTACAGGGATATCTATGTCCTTCAATAGGGTTGGGAAATTGTCTACCATTATGTCTTCAAATATTCCTTCTGCCCCTTTTCCCTTCTCTTCTTCTGGGACACCCATGATATGTATGTTTGCATGCCTTTTGCTGTCATTTAGTTCCCTGAGACCTTGTTCAATTCTTTTCTTCATCTGTTCTTTTGTATGTTCTCTTTCACAGGCCATTTCTTTTTTTTTTTTTTTTTTTTTTTTTTTTAATTTTTTTATTTTTTATTGACTTTGTAATATTACATTAAAAATATATATGTGAGGTCCCATTCAACCCCACCCCCCCACCCCCCCTCTCCCCCCCCCAACAACACTCGTTCCCATCATCATGACACATCCATTGGATTTGGTAAGTACATCTTTGGGCACCTCTGCACCTCATATACATTGGTTCACATCATGGCCCATACTCTCCTCTATTCCATCATGTAGGCCCTGTGAGGATTTACAATGTCCGGTGATTACCTCTGAAGCACCATCCAGGGCAGCTCCATGTCCTGAAGACGCCTCCACCTCTCATCTCTTCCTGCCTTTCCCTATACCCTTTGTCCATTATGTCCACTTTTCCCAATCCAATGCCACCTCTTCTATGTGGACACTGGATTGGTTGTGTCCATTGCACCTTTATGTCAAGAGGAGGCTCAGATTCCACCTGGATGCTGGATGCAATCCTCCCATTTTCAGTTGTAATCACTCTAGGCTCCATGGTGTGGTGGTTGTCCTTCTTCACCTCCATCTTAGCTGAGTGTGGTAAGTCCAATAAATCAGATTGTAGGTGCTGGAGTCTGTTGAGGCTCAGGATCTGGCTATCACATTGTCAGTCCAGAGATTCAAATCCCCTAAATATATCTTAAACCCCAACATTAACTGCACCTCCAGCACATTAGCATGAAAGTCTTATGAAGGGAGATCCCATCTGAGTTCAGATTCATCACACATAAACACCATTTCTAAAGAGGGGCCATCTGCCCCGGTAGTCAACCCCATCGGCCATGACCATAATTCCCATGGGTCTCCTTAGCCCTCAAAGGAACCAATATCTGGGGGTTGTATCTGCTTTATCTGTCTCTCTGACTCTGCTCAGTTGTGCATGAGGGCAAACCTTCTGCCAGCCTCCAGACTCTTTTTTAGAAACTCGTAGCCATATAAACTCATTTCTCCTTTCCATTTCCCCCTTACTTTAGGTCAAACAGCATTTTAAAGTCATGGTATTTTATGTAGACATGGATATTCTGCTGATCCGCATTGAACCTTCCGTATAAGGTCATTTTCCAGTTGCATCATCAGTTGGTAGTTGATAGTGGTCCCTCGTTGCCAGGGAGGCTCATCCCCGGGTGTCATGTCCCACGCTGGGGGGAAGGCATTGCATTTACATGCTGAGTTTGCACAGGCCATTTCTTTAAGCTCATCAATCCTTTCTTCTGCCTCCTCAAATCTGCTATTATATGATTTCAATGTTTTTTTAATTTCATTGATTGCACCTTTCATTCCCACAAGATCTGCTATTTTTCTATGTATGCTTTCAAATTCTTCTTTGTGCTCATCCAGTGTCTTCTTAATATCCTTAATCTCTTTAGCCATCTCATTGAATTTATTAAGGAGATTTGTTTGAACATCTATAATTAGTTGTCTCAACTCCTTTATGTCATCTGGAGGCTTATCTTGTTCCTTTAACTGGGCCATAGCTTCCTGTTTCTTGGTGTGAATTATAATTTTTATTGGAGTCTTTGATCTGGCTTACTAGAGTATTTATTCTGGGTGCAGTTTTTCTCTTTAGTTTAGGGCTTCCTATTCTTTCTCCCTTGCTGGTTGTACAGTAGGAGCCAAGCATGTAGTTGGTGCTGTAAGCTGTGGAGGCTTGAGCTGACCTCATTGTGCCAGGGACCAATGAAGCTTCTTCCAATTTTGTCCTTTGCCAAGGGTAGGGACAGAGTCACAGCTGTATGGAATAATCCAAGTGCAGGCCTAGACTGTAGTTGCCCAGAGAGACTGATGAAGCTTCACATCCCTTTCTCCCCTTCTTGGGGCAGGGATAGAGCTGCAGGTGTGGGCAGCAATCTATGCAGTGTGGGTCCACGATGACTTCAGTTGCCCTGGTAGACTTCTGATTTTCAGTCTATTCCAGCCAAAGTTACCTGCAGTTACCTGTATAGGCTGGTGCAGGGCTCCTCAGCCTCCTCCTCACCAGAGGTGGTACTGAAGCTAGGCTAGGGCTGCAGGCTGATCTGCGTGAAAGAAACTGGTTCCTGCTGACACTGAGAATTTCAGTCGCCTGGCTTCCCCTCAGGCTGGGGACAGAGTCAGAATGGCAGCTACTGGCCTCTTTCTGACTTGGGCTGGTTCACACTCCAGCTATTATCAGGGTTATCATTTAGCCAGCTGAGTCTACCCATCAGTAGCTCAAATCAGCAGCCAGCCATCTTCTCCTCCCCTGTTTCTGGAAAATGGAGCTTCCAATTCCCATCACAGAGCAGCTCCTGGGGCGGCTTGTGCTGCCAGAGTAGGATAGTCACCAGCCTCCACAGCTTGGCCAGTAATTTCCTGGAGAGGCTGGTGCAGATCCCCGCAGCTTCTTTCCTGCTGGAGGTGGCACTGGGGCCCAGGCTGGAGCTACAATATGATTGGGATGGAAAGAAGCCAGTCTCCACCAGCACTGGGATGTTCAGTCTGCCCCACTTCCCCTTGTGCCAGGCACGGAATTAAGAAGGCAGCTCCCAGCCTCTTTCTGACTTGGACAGGCTCAAACTTTAGCTGTTCTTAGGATTATACTGTAGCCCACTGAATTTACTCATCATTAGTTGAAATAGGTGCCTAACCGTTTCTTCCTCCCCATTTTGGGGAAGTGGAGCTTTCAATTCCAGCTGTGGAATAGCTCCTGAGGGGGCTTGTGCCTCTAGTGGAGGATGGGTACTGGCCTTCGCGGCATGGAGTTCTCTACTTACGAGTCTTCTCTGCAGATGTGCAGTCTCCTCATTCCACTCCTTCAAGGACGTTGCTTCTGGTCTCCTGGAGCCCCCGAACAAGGGCTTGAGTTAGCTCCAGAGAGCTCTGAGTGTTTGTTAACTGCCCTGTAGCAGGAGCTGTCTCTAGGAGCTCCTTACTCTGCCGCCATCTTGCTGCTTCTCTTTCCCTATATTTTTTATGTAACATTTATGTAATCTAAAGCTTCTTTAAAAATAAAAAATAAAAAAACATACCATCTTTTTATTGTTGTTCTGAGAATTAAGAGAATTAAGACATGTAAAGCATGTATAACCACTCTTGGCTCAAATTAAATAACCTATAAATATTTGCTATCTTTATTAGCATTCCAACCCACAAAGAGCTCCAAACTACTCCATACTGTTTAGTCTTGGACAAACTATTTCTGAAAGAGTTTGTTCTTCCAATACTTTCTCAAGCCTACCTCCTCAAGTTGTTATTTCCTGCCCTAACTTCGCAGGACAAACATAGCAGAAGTCAATTCTTTTCAGAAGTCTCACCTTCGCCCTTAGGATGAATCTCCTTACACTCTCCCAATATTCTGACATTTGTCCATTTCCCAAATCCTGGGTTATTCAGTCATGCTCACTTTGTTCTAAGTCTCTGTGAACCTGCATGCCCTGGTTTAGGTTAAAGAGCATAAATGAACCATTACATTCTAATTCTTCTTGCATATTCTGAATTTTTGAAACTTGACTGGATTTTCCTTCCTTCAGTTCATTATACTAAATAAATGCAACGTATGTTCACAGTGATCCCCCTTAAATAAAAAGAAATAATTCAGTTTAAATAAATAACATCAAGGGACTTTTCTCATATTTACATAGTATATATTAAAAGCAAGTGAGCATGCTCAAATGATCAAGTCATTGCAATGGGCAGATAGTTTATAGTTATAAGGAAAGAGGCAACATGAATTATTATAATAATTATTGTTTGAATAATTAAAAGCTTTCTATTTTTATTCTTTTTCTTAATTTGCCATTGTTGTAAATGGTTACTACCAACTTTCCCTTTGATAGTTCATCCTTAGAGAAGTAATGACATTCTTGTATTTTCACTAAAGTTGGCTGCTAATATTCTCCACTCACATATTTTTGAAAATTTAAAAACAAGCAGAAAATCTATTAGAATGATTAAAATTTTTTTTTTGGGTTAAATATACATTTTCAGGAAAATGGATACCTAAAAATGTATGTAGACTAAGAGGAAAAATTCAGTAGCGAAGGCTACTGAAAAGCCAAGAAAAAAAAATAATTATTAATAGATCTTGGGAAGTAAGAAGAAATTTAACCCCCGCCCCCCCCCCCCCCCCCCGCACATATGCACAAACCCACAAATACCAAGGAGCAGAAATCCAATATGATTCAGGGGACAGATTGCAATTCAGCTGACATAGCATTTGCTGCAGCAGCTATTTGTCTTTTTAGCCCTGACATTTAGATGAAAAAATAGAGGTTTACTATATGCTGTAATAAACAGCACTGTGCTTCTTGCACAATAAACTTTTAATTATCTGAACACCTAGAAACTAACCAAGTTGCTGGTTCATTCATGCCTTCTCCAGGGTAAAAAGTTAAATAAGTAGTTTGATATAAGGCCTTTCTTTCCACTGCTCCTCCTATATAAGAATAAACAAGAATTTGTGTCCAACAAAGGATTTAAATAGAAAGGTTGTTGACCTTAATAAAAATTCCAGAGCCAGGATTATTGGAATACATTGGCATACATATTATTTGCTTATGAAATGCAGGAAGACTTTCAAGTTGATATATGGAAGTAAATATATAGGTGACTGTTATTTTCATGTTCATTCTCTAAACAATAAACTCACCAGAATTAAATAAAAAACACTTTTTTAATGTCCAAATAGGTTCCATAATTTTCCAGAACTAAAAGAAGTAATGCCTCATATATGCTTTGCTGACAAAGAATGTCATATTATACTTATTTTTTAAAGTATTCTTAAAAGTAAAACAACAATTGTTAGATAGCTTACAACCAAGATTTATTATGATAGAAATTTTCTGAATAAATATTCTCCCACACATTCTGTATTCCCCTAGTGTCTTGGCCCAGAAACCATAAAGTGCAAATAAACAAATGAATATTGAGAACCACAAACTGGCATTGTCAATAGGAAAGAGTGTTGTAATTTGTGGCATATAAAAATAATCACATGATAAGTTAATTAATAGCATATTCGTCAGCGTTTTTTTTTTTTTTCTGCCTGCTTTTGAAATTGTATTGACTCTGGCACCTATGTGGTTCATTAATAAAGTCCAATGGGTAATGGGACATGGAATGCAAGTGGTTCCTAACTAAAAGTTAAGGTTAAAAAGAGATGAATGGCAGAGTGTGTTTCAGCTCAGTGGTTGAGCACCTAAGCACTGGCTTCACATGTACAAGGTCCCAGGTTCAATCCAAGGGACCTCCTAAAAAAAAGAGATGAATGCCCTAATTTCCCAGAGGTACCATGCACTACAAAAGAAGAATTTGGCACTTCTGAAAGCTGTGTGTAACAAAAACATCGACCATTGCTTTGGGGCATAAATTTGCCAACCTCTGTGTTGAATCCTTCTTTGGGCACAGGTTTATCTTATAAATACTTGAGGATTTGTCTTAGCAAGCATATATTTTTTTAAAGATTTATTTTTTATTTATTCCTATCCTCTCCCCCCCAACCCCCCCCCTTATTGTCTGCTCTCTGTGTCCATTTTGCTGTGTGTTCTTCTTTGTCTGCTAATATGTGATATTATTACTACGGTAGTGTGTGTTAAGTAAAAGGTTAGGGATCTCACTTTGAATTGCCACCTGATAACACATCTGAAGAAAGACACTTTTCATTCTTTATTTCCAATCATTAAGTGGTCAAAACTACTAACTTGCTATGACCCAAGCAGGTAAATAAGAGTCATGAATAAAGGGTGTTAAAGGTGATCCAGATGTTTCTCATAGTAATGCCGTTCTCAATATCATATTCTTCTTACATAAAATAATCAATATACATTTCATTAACAATTTCCACTGCCATGGGAAATTGTTATGGGGGATTCTAGTTTGTGTTTTATTTTGCACACTCAAAATATGATAAAATATTTCTGTGTCCTAGATATGAAGAAAATATTAAACTATTGTGGTTAAATAGATTTTTTAAAATTAATTTGATAAAATCAAATTAATAAGGCAGTTTATTTATAAAGAAGACTTCCTCTCCCCCAAAGTTGAAGGTTTTAAAAACTTGGCATATAAAACCTTCCCTTGGTATGAGATATGACTCCCAGGGATGAGCCTCCCTGGCACTGAAGGATTATTACCAAGCACCAACTAGTGATGCATTTGGAAAAGGACCTTGACACGAGGGGGAAATATTAAATACCTATGAGTTTTTATGGCTAAGAGGTCTTTAAGTCAGTTGGGAGGTGGGAGGTCATTCTAGAGGTTATACTTTGGCATGTCTTAGGAGGATATCAATGACTGCTGCAGTAAATAGTGCCTCAAGCAGGGGGTTCCTGAGGGCTTTACAAACATCTGGACACTATAGGCAGTGCAGACAACCCCAGGAATTCAGCACCCTGTCAGTGGGCCTTACCTTGGAATATATAATAACCTAACCGCCCCCCTCCAGTGTATTGGAGATGGACACACATGGTTCTTATACCCCTTTTATTTGAACCTATAATTAGCACTATACCCATTAAATATGTGTACCAGAGACTAAATCTTCTGGCTGTTCATATGCTGGTTGAGCCTTGAGTCTCAGCAGAGTTGCAGCCAACACCTACCCTCCAATTCATTGGACTCACAAAGGACAACTAACAAAAGGATGATGATGGACAACACCCATCCCAAAAATGAAGGGGTATCCAAAACTGCAAGCAAGACAATTCTACCCATCTGCCCCATGGGATCTGAGCTCCCTCTCAATCTGAAACAGAGTGGACATAACCATTCCAAAGTCTCAAAATTGAGGAATGAACACATATAAAGAGGAAATGCAATTATGGACTAAAGTAGACTTATTATTCTAGTAATGGAAGAATTTGTAACATTAATATAAAGGCAGTGGTCATCAGAGGTTGAGGGGAGGGAGAAGGAAGAATAGATGTAACATGGGGCTTTTGGGGGACATTGGAGTTGTCCTGCATGACATTGCAATGACAGATAAAGGCCATTATATAGTTTGTCAAAATCTATAAAATTGTGCAGTTGCATAGTATAAAGCATAATATAAACTATAGAGCATTGTCAGTAGCAATACTTTAATACATGTTCACCAATTATAACAAATGTACTACACAAATGACCCACACAAAAGAAAGATGTTGTTAATAGGTAAAAGTGTAGGAGGGGGGATCCCTATATTTTTGATGCAGCATTTATGTAATCTAAAGCATCCTCAAAAATAACAATAAAAAAATAAAAACAAAAATACAGAAGTTGAAGGTTTTAAAATAATTTAGTTTTTTGTTCTACTCTGTGCTTTTGAGGCAAGAACTGGAACACTAAAATTATTCAAAAATAATTTAACAAAAATTATAATTTGTAACAAAAATATGCCCTTGAAATCATTCTTAAAAATCAAGAAGATTGTTCATCTAAATCTTGTATTAATGTCTCAAATAAAATTTTTTTACCTAATCTTTAACATGTAGCAGAACAACAGGCATGGGGAGGAAAAACACTTCATCCAAATTTAATTCACAGTAAATATAATTCCCTTCAAAAAGAAAAAAAGTCACTCTACTGAATTATTCCACAATAGTGTTTCAAAGATTAATTGAACTTTTTGAGCATACTACCTATTGACCCAGAAAACTGGATATTCCAGAATCCCACGAGAAGGGCTTTTTATTTGCATTACATACATTAATCATGGTTTGAGGAAATGTAATTACTATTTTCTAACGAAAAGAGTGGTCAGAGTTGTAAATCAAGTTAATTTATACATCTCTGGATAAATAAAGGCTTAATGTGGTAGGGGAGCTAGGGTGGTCCCTTGTTTTTGTTTCCAACTCTGTCCCTCATTCATAATGTCAAATTGAGCAGTCACTTATGGTCTGTTTTTCAGTTTTCCCATCTGCAAAATCAGGAGAAATTCTGTGCTGTCTCGGGGGATATTATGTTGCTTCCTCTCCAGTCCTTAACACTAAGAATCAAAACAGGGCTGTTTCCTCCTAGCTGAGATTTGTGATCCTTGAGGTTTTGCAAGGGTGTTGCATCCTAAAGTATCTCTCCCATTACCACAAGAATCATTCCTGGGGGCTCAAAGCAAAGAAGGTCTCCCAGTTGTATCACCATCACCTGACCTTATTTTACCAAGAAATAGTTTAATCAAGAGAAACAGTCCGGAGGAGAATATAGTGCCAGAGACTAATAATCTCCACCAGAATACAGCAAAATTACACTGGTACCTGTGATGTATACGGTGAGAGGAAAAGTAGATTCTGCCCAAAGTTGTTTGTACTTGAAATTCAAACCCATGCCCTAGAATTCTGCACTCCATTGGCCCAAAATTGAGCAAATGAAATAAACATTTATGGAATCTCTCCTATGTGCCAGACACCATGCCAGGCCCTAAAGAAATATTCTTTATTTCTTTATTTATTGAAATATAATATTCAACTATGGGATATCAAGAAAGAATATTCTATTTGTTTACCTGAGACTACAAATAAAGTGATTTGGGTAAGTTTAGTATCTGTTAGGAAAAAGGGTGAAAAAAAGCATTTACTACCATAGCTACAATTTGGGAGTTCTTTTTGTCAGGAATCCTGGGAGCATCCTTTGTTCCCTATTTTTTAAATTTAATTTAATTTAATTTAATTTTATTTTATTTTTCTTCCCCTGCCTTGTTGTTAGCATTCACTGTCTCTCTCTGTGTCCATTTGTTGTGTGCTCTCTGTGTCTGCTCATCTTCTTTTTAGCAGGCACAGGAAACTGAACCCAGGACCTCCTGTGTGGGACAAAAGCACCCAATCACTTGAGCCACATCTGCTCCCTGCTTGTTGTGTCTCTCTTTGCATCATCTCATTGCATTATCTCACCAAGCAAACCTGTTGTATCAGCTGTCTTGCTTGTCTTCTTTAGGAGCACTGGGAACCAAACCCGGGCCTTCCTTGTGGTAGGTGGGTGCCCATCTGCTTGAGCCACATCCATTTCCCTCTCCCTATTTCTTTTTTATCATAGTACAATGTTGCTACAAGATGTGAAAATGTGGTCAGTTGGTTTTGTATCTGATGAACAGCACAGCAAGACTTACCAGCAAAATGCACACAATAAAGACATGCTTCTACGTCCTCTAATCAAACAAAACTGATTCCAACTCTTGGTAGACTTCAGAGCTGGGAAAGGGTTACTCCTGCCATTTCTCACGTTACTGGGGTCCATACAGAAGTAGAAGTAGGGACCACCACTCTGGCCGGGTAAATGCAAGCTCAGCTACCCCGTTCCCAGATTCATTTTCTTCGCTTTTTTTGCTCCTGTTAAAACTCAGAGCTCTTACAATTGCAGACAGTTCACCCATCTTGCCAATGCAGATGTGCTTTTGAGAAATTACCAGTCATGGTGCACAAATACATGGATAAGTAGGACAAAGTAGTCTAATCTGGGTCATGTAAAATCAAATGTCTATTTTTTTTAACTTTTCTATGTGATGTTTCTTAGTGATTTTAGTAAACACTATGCAAAAATAAGCTCATAATTCACTTTTTGAGAGAAGCTAGAGGCATAATCTGACCAAAAACTAAGAAAGTATCCTTCTAAAAAGTTCACCTGATTCGTATGTTAGAAACCAAGAAAAAAAATAGCAAACCCCGGTAGTACCAAAACTGTTGAAGAGGATAATTTCTTGAATAAAGAAATCAGATAAAGTCGATTTATTGTAAGCCTCTTTGAAGTCTGGATTCCCAAAAAGATCTAAGACTGATATTTCTTACAAAATGTCTCATATACAGATTCTTACCAGACCAGAAACTTTTTTAAGATGAAAATGTGAAAGTGCAGCCTTCTCCTGGGATTTTCAGTTTTTCTTGGTTTTTGCTTGATCAGAAACCTCATAGGGGCTTCCTTCCCAATGTTATTTCAGTATAAGTATTTCCATGTCAAGTTCCAGCTGGAAGCAGGCACTGTGGAACCATGTGAAAATTCAACAAAAACACACAAAATTAGAACTCAGTTTTTGAACCTTAAAAAGGCTTAGGTCAGGACTGAGTTTAGTCAGAATTATTTGCAAGTCCCTAAAGATCAACAGTGTCACTCTCTAAAAGGGTTCCCTTAAACCCAACCATCTATTTTCACATTCAGCCACAGCCTCATTCTCTCTTGCTCTCTGTTTCCTCTGACCTTTAGGAACCTAGATATATTTCAGACGAAAAATAAGAAAAACCAAAGCCTAGATAAACTATTTCATAGAGATACCTGATATGGGAGCTCCTTAGAACCTTAGATAATTTCAGGTGCTAAGGTTAATGGGTAAGATGTATAAGAAAACTTTAAGACCAATTTGGACTGAGAGTAAAATCAAAGCAAGTAACATTTACCAAAAATTTCATTAAATCACATTTTAAAGTGATTTGTCATTATAAGATATATTTATAGTCCTCAACATCCCAACAGGCTGGCTTCCAAAAGTTTGTTTGTAAGTTGTTTTTCTGGATCTGAAAAGATATTTCTCTTATAAACAATATTCTAAATTAGTAGTTCTTGAGTTTTTGAGTCACAAATGTCTCTGGGTATCTCAGGATAGCTGTGGACACACTCTCTAGACAAATTCTCATATGCATATATTCCCCAATTTTTAATATACTTTAAATGGCTTCACAGACCCAGTGAAGCTCTGAGAACATCTGCTCTCAGCTGCCAGGCTAGCTCAAATGCTGAAAACTATAGCCACAGAATGAATTAAATAGTCATTTATGCTCTGGTATAGAAATGTATAACGTTGTATTCAGCAATGCACTTATGATGATAGGTTTGGAAACAGGCATGACATCTACTCCATGCTAACATCTTGGCAGCTGCCTAATTGAGCTGGGGGAGGGGTGACTTGATAGCATTTGTACCTCATCGGGGGCAAGCTGCAACCTTTGGTTTCATGGGTTTGGAGAGGAGGGTTATATATTTTGTAGTGGGGGCAGATAATCGCCCCACTTCTGAAGGTCTCTTGTTGCTCTTTGAGAGCAATTCTTTCACTACTGAAAAGGGGTTAGAGGCAGACAGAAATTTGTTCATCAGTTTGGTTATTTATAAATCAGGGATGACTATACCACCCATTAAGCTACAAACAATGGAGCAAATGAACTCTGAAACCTATTTTTTTGGATTTCTCTTAGGAATCTGAAGGCTAGAAACCTCAAGGGTTTCTGAATCTGAAAGTTTACGAAGTCTTTTGAGAAGCGATCATTACCTTCCCCCACTTTCATTAACATTTATCATAATAACTAAAAACAAGCAAAATCTCTACTCTTTTCTTGAAGAGTGAAAAAAAAAAAGACTGACATCCTTTTTTTTCCCTGATGGTGACTGTTCTTATGGTATGGATAGTTAGAGGCATGTATATAGGAAACTCTTCTGGGTCCCATGCCTATCTATCTTGTTATTCTGCACAGTGAAGCCACTAAATCTGTTTTTGTGGTTCTTGTAGGCTGTCAGGGAAAGGCAAAATTCCATTCCTAGCACCCTAAATCTGACTGGTGTTCCACTGCTATTTCAGTGTCTCTAGAGGCCAAATTTAAGGCTCTTATTGAGGCTGCTGCTGAGAATGACCAGGGTCCAGGTCCCAAGAATACAACGGGGTCTTCCTCACTGTCCTCTCATGATCCCATTTGCTCTGTATTGTGGAGATATGGGGTCATATGGTAAGTTTTCCAGCCCTCCATCGAGGTTTTCCAAGTATATTATAACATAGACCCACACACTCAATCTCCTAGTAAAGTCTATATGTATATTCATAAAACTTGGCAACAACTTCAAATTCATTTTTATAATACCTCCACACAGGATACAGAATCAGAAAAACAAATTTGGAGATTGAGTCCAAAGAATAGCACCACAAAAGATGGGTGATTTAACAAATATGCATGCCCTATCCCCTGGGGTAAAGTGGACATCCCTACCTGCTGCTTTGACTGATTACCTGTGAGTGGATGTAAAGTGAGCAGTCTTTTGATGTATGGTTGCTCTTCTCTTGGGCTCCTCTGATCCACCATCAGAAGCCCTGGGGACTGCTGTTCCCAGATGAAGAAATGTGGGGAAAGCTGAGACCTAATACAAAACACAGTCAAGTACGGCTGACCTACAGCCTGAGCAGATCCATCCAACTGACCCTCAGGCCTGTAAGGGAAAGAGAATGTTTCCTGATGGAAGCCACTGAGTTCTGGAGCACTGTTTTGACAATTGCTAATGAATTCCCAGCAATTTAACTCATCAAATCCCCAAAGAAACATAAGAGGTTGGTAATGTTACTAACTACTTTATAGAGGAGGAAACCATGTATTGAGTTAAGAACAGTGTTTCCTAAATTGTGTTCATGGGATTAGGGTCGGCTTCATGGGCATGTGGCCTATGTAGTCCCACGGGCATTTTACTCAGAAGGGTCCTGCACTTGGCTTAATTCTGGTTTTGCCTTCCTGAAATTCTTAATAATTTTATCTTTGAACTTGTGGTTTTTAAGTGAAGTCTGATGGGACATGGGGATTGAATCATGTCCCCCACAAAAGGCATGTTCAAATCCCAATTCTTGATCTGCAGGTGTGAGCCCATTTGTAAGAGGACTTTTGAAGAAGTTATTAGTTAAGGTGTGCCCAAACTGAAGGAGGTTGAGCCTTCATCCAATATGGCTGCAGTCCTTAAAAACCAAAGGAAATTGGACATGGAAGAAGGAAGCTGGAAGTCAAGAGAATCCAGAAGAAAAAGGAGTAAACACACCATGTGCATTACCATGTGACAAAAAAGCCAAGGAAACCCAAAGATTGCCAGCCAGCCAGTCAGCCAGAAGATCCTGCCTGGGGAGGAGCAAGCTTTTTAGCCTCTGAAACCATGAGCTAATAAATTCCTGTTGTTAAGCCAACCCATTGTACGGTATTTGTTTTAACAGCAGGGAACTAAACAGGACAATAGCACATACATGTCAACAGAGGAGATACATGCTATATGCATGTCTGCTGTCCTTGCCACTTCATTTATATGTAATATATGCTTACATACAACATTCACAATGTCTCTTTGAGCACAGAATTCTGGTGGACCCATGATGTATGGGAGTTGAGCAGGACCCAAAACTAGTACATGCTAAGCATGTTACAAATATAACTGAGTAAGTGGGGGTACTGAAAGGCCTCAGAGGCCTTGCTTTCCCTTTGAACCAGAACTTATTTGAATACAGAAAGATGTTGTAAGAAACACAAAGTGCCTTTTCACATGTTTTTTTGTTTATGTTAATTCTCTGTATCACCAAATCACTTACTCTGAAAATGATGACATAGAAGTGAAGAGAAAGATTGGGCAATACCTATTTCCTTTCCTTTTTAGTCCTTCCTTACATATCAATAAACCTAAGGTAGAGAACATGTATCAACAAGTGAAATAAAACTAGTCAAGTTAAGTTTTGTGCAACAGTTCTACTATTCTGCAAAGAACAAAATACATATGTATGTATAAACTATGCAATATGAATTGTGCAATTTTGTAGTTTCCATATAAGAGCTAAGTGTTCTTATATTTGTGTTTTAAACTAACATTGAATGATATAAAGATAAACAGTACAATCCAAGAAAATAATCTATTATTTTACATAGTATGACATTAAATAGATAATAAAAAATTTTTGGAGCTGGTCCTGCATGGAATAATAATTCAGTGAGATGTAAAAAGAAGTGTTCTATAAAGAATATTTTAAAAGGCTCTATAAGTGTTTTGTCCAACACAAACAAAGCTACTAGTCATAAGTAAATAAAATTAAATGTTCAGTTCCTCAGAAATACTTCAAGTGCTCAAAAGCCACATGAGTTTGAATTATAAAACATGGCAAGCATGTTACTGATGGATTGGAAAATAGTTTGAATAAAGGGTGCAAATATTATCTTATAGAACTGGAGCTCCATGGAACTAGTTCACTAAAATCCTTCAAGTGGGCTACAAGGTAAGCTCCCTAGAATTAGTGTTGGCAACATTTAAAAGTGAGGGTAAACCAGAAATAAATTTGTCCTTGCAAGAACTAAAGCCCAGGTCAGAATTATCTCAATCTTAAAAGTGGATTAAAGTGAAGTGGGATTACTACTGCCCTTAAGCACCTGCTGGGGAGAAAAAAAAAAGTTAAAACCTCTTTGAAAGGAAATAACATATCATAGTCCTCATATGATTTCCAACAGTTTTTCATATATATAATGTAGGCTATTCAATCAGCATTAATTAGGGACTTCTGGTTTTGGTCAAGGTATAGAAACAGAAACTAGATTTACCTTCCCGCATGAAACAATCAGAAATATGGACAAAACATATTTTCAACATCCTGGACATTGACAACAACAGATAGTAATCCCTGAAAGACAAGAAATAAAAGAGCTAAGACCTACAATTGCCTTACAGGGTACTGCTTTGATGAAGTTTCTAGGATGCAGCACAAGTGGTGAAAGCATAGATAGAACCTAGAAAATGTCCTGAGTTAAGAAGACAAATGTGAAGATGGTCAACCACCACACCAAGGAACCGAGAGATTCTACAGCTGCAAGCAGGAGAACCCCATCCATCAGCCATATGGGATCTAAACCCCCTCTCAATTTAGAGGTGGAGTGGGCATCACCATTTCAGGATCCTCAGGATATAGGAATAAAATGTGGATTATGGTGAATTTACTGGTATTCTATTATAGAATTATTGTGACTCTAGCAATGGAGGAAAGTATATCACTGATGTGGAGACAGTAGCCATGGGAGTTGCTGAAGGCAGGGAGAGGGAAAAAAAGGTGAGATATGGGGGCATTTTTGTGACTTGGAATTGTCCAGAATGATATTGCAGGGACAGATGCAGGACATTATATATCCTACCATAACCCACTAAATGGACTGGGAGGAGAGTGTAAAGTACAATGTAAACTATAACTCATGCTGTGTAGCAGTGCTTCAAAATGTATTCATCAAATGTAATGAATGTAGCACACTAATGAAAGAAGTTGTTGATGTGGGAGGAGTGGGGGGTGTGGGGAATGGGGTATATGAGAACCTCTTATATTTTTAATGTAATATTTTGTGTTATCTATGTACCTTTTTAAAAAAGATAATAAATAAATAAAATTTTTAACTATGATGGTGCAGATGTTCTTTTGGCAAATATAATGGGAAGGGTTCCAGGGCATCGGGGTGAGCAGATATGTGAGATAGGGTGCTCCTGGGACATGCCTCTATGGAATATGTAAGTGCTCATCTTGTCATAGTGTGTTATATCAGTGGATGGGGATCCACACAATAAACAAGAAAATATTAAACTCCCATCCTGGGGAGTCCTGCTATGTTCTCAATTAGAGGGGCAAGCCTCTCTTGAGAACATTGGCAGTGTCTTATAAAAGAGACCAATATGTCAAATCCTCAATATGAACTTTATTCTTCAAAAACTGTAATTTAGTGATTACAATAGGTTCCAAGGGGAGAGAGAGGGAAAAATGGAATGGATAGAATATCAGGCATTTTTAGGACATTGGAGTTGTTCTCTGTGATCTTGCAATGATGGACACAGATCATTTTAAATTTTGGCAAAACCTATAAAAGTGTATGGGCAAAACATAACCATAATGTAACCCACTGACTACAGTTAGTAGCATGCTTTGATATTTGTATACCAATTGTAATAAATGTACCATCTACATGTAAAATGTTATTTATAGGGGAGAGTGGGAAAGGGGAAGGGCATTGGGTATATGGGAATCCCCTATATTTTCTATGTGAATTTTCTGTAACCTAAAGCTTCTTTGAAGATAAAATGAAGAAAAATAAGACAGTGGAGGAACATACAGAAGAAATTAGCACTGTATAAAATATGGCAGATCTTACAGTAATGAAAGACACCATGAAAAAAATTATTATTATTTTGTTTTCTTATTATTATTTACCTTTTGGTTTGGGTTTGGGGAGGTTTTGGAGTGCAGAAGTGTCACATGTGGCAAGAGAGAATCACTGGTGCAGGGTGTAAGTGATGGGGGGATGTGTGGAGAGAAGTATACATTCTATGGCAATGGTCAAGTGGTCATGGGGGCAGAAGCTGATTTGGCCCAATGGGTAGGGCATCCACCTATCACATGGGAGGTCCAAGGTTCAAACCCAGGGCCTCCTGACCCATGTGATGAGCTGGCCCATGCACAGAGCTGATGCGCACAAGGAGTGCTATATCACTCAGTGGTGTCCCCCATGTAGTGGAGCCCCACGCACAAGGAGTGTGCCCCATAAGGAGAACCACCCAGTGTAAAAGTGCAGTCTGCCAGGCATGGCACTGCACACACAGAGAGCTGATGCAGCAAGATGACACAACAAAAAGAGACACAGATTCTGGGTGATGCCTGCAAGAATACAGGTGGACACAGAAGAACACACAGCAAATGGACAGAGAGAGCAGACAACTGAGGGGGGTGGTAGAGAGAAATAAATAAAAAAATAATAAATCTTAAAAAAAGAAAGTGGTCATTGGGCATTGTCTCAGTGGGTGGAGACCTACAGAATAATTGAAAGAATATTCATTTTCTGTCCTAGGAAGTGCTGCTACATTCTCTAATAGACTAGCAAGAATCCCCCAAGTACATGGGCAGTGCCTAGTGAAGGAGGACAGACCATTATGCCATTGATATTGATGATTGTACTTATAAACCATTTCCTGTGAAATTGAAACTTAGCCTAGTGTTATATATTGCCTAACAGTTACCTTCTGAAAGTTTCTTTGTTGTTCAAATGACATCTCTCTGTAAGTCAAACTCAGCATGTAAACACACTACATTCCCTCCCCACCTCATCTCCTCCCAGCATGACTCCCAGGGATAAGCCTCACTGGCACTGAAGGAATATTACCAAGACCCAACTAGTGATGAAGCTGGAAAAAGACCTTGACCAAAATGGGGAAATATTAAATACAAATGAGTTTTATGGCTAACATGTTTCAAAGTGAGTTGGGATGTCATTCCAGAGGTTATGGTTATGCATGTCTCAGCAGTATCTCATTCATTGCCACAACAAATGGTGCCTCAAACAGTGGGGCTCCTGAGGGATCTAGAGACATGTAGATATTATAAGCAGGGCAGACAATCCCAGGATTTCAGCACTCTCTCAGTGGGCCTTACTTTGGAATATATGCTCCACAATGTAACAGATTGACTTGTTTATAATTTCCCTACACATGACTCTTCTACCCCTTTCATTTGATCCTCTAATTAGCACTATAATCATTAAATATATATGACCCAGAGACTTAAATCTTCAGTCTGTTCATATGCCAGTTGAGCCTGAATCTCAGTAGAGTTGCAACACCTACTCTCTGGTTTTTGGACTCACCCAGGAGAACTAACAAAAGGATGATTGGGGACAACACCCATCCCAGTAAGTGGAGAGTGCACCTGCAAGCAAGGCAGCTCCTTTCATCTGCTCCATGACATCTAAGTCCCACTCAACTGGAGTCAGGGTGAGAATCACCATCCTAAAATCCTCAAGATTGAGCAATGAACAAACATAAGTAGGGAAAGCAACTACAGACTAAAGTAGACTTATTATTATTCTGGCAATGGAAGAACTTGTATCATTGATGTCAAGGCAATGGCCACCAGAGGCTCTAAGGAGAGGGAGAGGGAAGACTAGGTGTAACATGGGGCATTTTGGGGACATTGGAATTCTCCTGCATAACATTGCAATGATGTATACAGACCATTATACATTTTGTCAAAACCTATAAAATTCTGCAGTACAAAGTATAAACTATAATGTAAACTATAGTCCATGATTAGTAGCAATGCTTCAATATGTGTTCATAAATTGTAACAAATGTAGCACACTAATGAAAGATGTTATTAATATGGGAAAGTGTGGGAGGGGGATGGTGTGGGGTATATGGAAGTCCCCTACATTTTTTTGTCTTTATTTATTTTTTTTATATTACATTAAAAAAATATGAGGTCCCCATATACCCCCCACCCCCCTCACTGACTCCTCCCCCCATAACAACAATCTCCTCCATCATCATGAGATGTTCATTGCATTTGGTGAATACATCTCTGAGCACTGCTGCACCTCATGGTCAATGGTCCACATCATAGCCCACACTCTCCCACATTCCACACAGTGGGCCATGGGAGGACATACAGTGTCCGGTAACTGTCCCTGCAGCACCACCCAGGACAACTCCAAGTCCCAAAAATGCCCCCACTTCTCATCTCTTCCTCCCATTCCCTACCGCCAGCAGCCACCATGACCATTTTCTCCTCACCAATGCCACATTTTCTTTGATTACTAATCACAATAGTTCATGAATAGAATATCAGTAAGTCCACTCTAATCCATACTTTATTCCTCCATCCTGTGGACCTTGGAATGGTTGTGTCCACTCCACATCTATATCAAGAGGGGCCTTAGATTCCACATGGATGCTGGATGCAATCCTCCTGCTTTCAGCTGTAGGCACTCTTGGCTCCCTGGTGTGGTGGTTGACCTTCTTCAACTCCATGTTAGCTGAGTGGAAAATCCCCTACATTTTTGATGTAACATTTGTGTAATCTGAAACTTTTTAAAAAATAAAAAAATATTTTAAAAGGTAGGAGGAATGAATGAGGGAAGGAAAGAATGCATTTTAGTCATACTGTTGTTGAAAATATTAAGAGAATGATATAGGATATTTGTTCAAAGTTAACAACTAAAATAAAAATACAAATCTCTTAAGAACTACAATAAATTAATTGAAGACAAACCAACTGACAGAAATACTTTAGTATATATGCATACATATAGAAAACTTTAAAAAGTCTGGGCTTTACCTGAATCACCCCTTCTGACTTTTCCACCTTCCCTATCCTGCTTATCTCATATCCTTGCTGGTCTCTCCTAAGAGCATTTCTTCAGTAAATCACTTGTATATGAGCACTTGTCTCTGGCTCTGACTCTGATATACCTGACCTAATACATTAATAAAATCAGAAAACAAAATGGTCTTCCACTTGAAAACTGAAAACTGAAAACTTTTTTTTTTTTTAAAGATTTATTTATTTCTCTCCCCTTCCCCCACCCCACCCTGGTTGTCTGTTCTCTGAGTCTATTTGCTGCATCTTCTTTGTCCGCTTCTGTTGTTGTGAGTGGCATAGGAATCTGTGTTTCTTTTTTTGTTGCGTTGCGTCATCTTGTTGTGTCAGCTCTGTGTGTGTGTGGCGCCATTCCTGGGCAGGCTGCACTTTCTTTCGTGCTGGGCGGCTCTCCTTACGGGGCACACTCCTTGGGCGTGGGGCTCCCCTACGCGGGGACTCCCCTGCGTGGCAGGGCATTCCTTGCGTGCATCAGCACTGCACATGGGCCAGCTGTGCATGGGCCAGCTCCACACACATCAAGGGGGCCCAGAGTTTGAACCGTGGACCTCCCATGTGGTAGAAGGACACCCTAACCACTGGGCCGAAAACTCTCTTAAACAATTTTTGTGTAAAAGGGGAAAAACAAACTAAAATTATAGAATTTATAAATAATACTTTTTTAAAAAAATGTTCTATATTGACGGATGGGATTCAACTAAAGCAGTGATCAAAGGAAAAGCCAAAGCCTTAACACTTATAGGTATTGTGTCAGAGGTCCCCAAGAGCACTCTCAGTCTTGAAGTTGCACTGGAAGGACTCACAGCACTCAGAAAAGCTTATATTCTTTGTTATGGTTTATTAGAGTGAAAGAATACAGATTAAAATCAGCAAAGGGAAAAGGTGCATATGGTGATCCCCAGGAGAAAACATACTGCTTAATTCTCCCAGCAGTTATAAGTGGGAATACATGTGAAGTGTTGCCCACCAGGGAAGCTCACACAAGCTCACTTGGTATCCAGGACTTTTCCTGGGGTCAGTCACTCTGGCATATAGCACCCGCATGACTAACTTTAACTACAGGGAGTCCAGCTCCTCCAGAGGTCCAAGTGAGGAGCGGGTTATATGGGAACCTCTCATATTTTTTGTTTTTTTCTTATTTTTTTTTTAATGTAACATTCCTAGTGATCTATTAACTTTAATTTTTTAACAAATACAAGCAATACAAAAAAAGTGATATAACATGGCCGATGGCCTCAGGAATTCAAAAATACTCAAATCGGGCAGCATATTCCAAGCCTCAGGGGTTATCTCCCAGGAGCTGATTAAGGGACTATCTTCCTGAAGACAGGTCTTTTGGAAGATGCAGAGCTTGAGCAACCTGGGTCTTATGATTGAATCACTTATTATTCAGCTATTTCAGAAAACAAAAAGAGTAGAACTCATAATTAAATATTAAACCCAGTTTTTGAACAAGTCATTAAAACAGATAAACTACTTACTAGTAACCAACTAAAAATTTGCAGGTGGAAGACCACATAAAAATACAAACTAGAAAAGGGCAAGTGAGAAATAAAAACAAAAAGATACCTTTGAATATCTCTATATAAATAAATATAAAACAAATAAATGAACACTTTTCAGTGATAAAAGCCGATCCCAGAAGGTTAGGAAAGTCTAAAACATCCTGCTTCATAGCGAAAGAGCAAAAGGTTTTAAAGAACTGAACCCAAATAAATCTTGGACTCGGTTTCACAAAATAATCCTACCAACCTTTAAGGAGCAAAAATGCCACTATTTAAAATGTTTCAGAGCCTAGAAGTAAAGGAAACATTCTATATTTTTATGAAGAAAGTTTAAAAATGAATTTTATTTACAGATATGAAGACGACCAATTTTATGCTTATGAATATCAATGCATTATAGTAAGTTAAATATCAGTAAGTAGAGTCCTACAGAACGATAGAGTAATGCATCATAAGCAAATTGAATTTTTGTGTGAAATACAAGGATTTTTAATATTAGATTACAAATACATTTTATCATAGTAATACACCTATGAAGAAAGTCCATGTGATCATTTCCAATGCTGCTGAAATGTATTTGAAAAAAACTGAACACTAAAATATTCATTCTTGACTAAAATAATGAAAACCACAAGATCATATCAATTGATGCAGAGAAAGCATTTAACAAAACATAGTAGGTATTGATGATAAAATAGCAAACTAAGAATATAAGGAAATGTCAAGCGTATCTTGAAAAAAGTCAAAAAACCCTATAGCAAACATCATAATTACTTGTGAAAGAATGAATGTTTTCCCCTGAGATTAGGAACAAACAGGCATGTCCACTCTTTCTACTATTCAATATTATACTGGAAGTCATAGCCAGTGCAATAGGTATAAAAAGAAATAGTCTTGCAGAATGGAAAGATAGTAACAAAACTGTCCCTTTTTGAAGAAGATAAAATGGTCTATAAGGAAAACCCCATGAAATATACCCAAAAATGCTCCTAGGACTAATGAGAGAGTTTAGCAAAGTTGCAAGATAGGTCAACTCAAAAATAAATTGTAATTCTCTACACAACCGATGAACAAGTAAAAACTAAAATGAAAACAACAATACACAAACCATTTACAATTGCCATTTAAAAGTGAAACAGGTATTTATCTAGCAAAGCATGTTCAGGGTGTGTATGCTGAAAACTACAAAACTCTGGGGAAAGAAATCGAAGGAGATATAAAAATAATGAAGAGATATATTGTGGTCATGGGTTGAAAGATTCAGTATAGACAAGATGTCAGATTTCCTGCAATTTGATCTATAGATTTAACACAATTCTAATTAAAATCCCAGCAATATTTTTTTTTATATACACACATACAAAAAAAATAGGGTGGGTTGGGAGAAAAATACACCAAATGTAAGATAAGGACTATAGTTGGTAGTAATATTTTGACAATGCTCTTGCATAGTTTGTAACAAATGTTTCACAACAATGCAAAGTGTTGGTGGAGGGGTGATGTATGAGACCCCTGTGTGATGTTATGTAGGTTTATTTTGTAAGTTCACAATCTTTACTACACACTTATTGTTTAGACATATTCATATATGAATGATGCACTTCAATAAAAAGTATATTTTAAAAAACCAGATTCTAAAATATATATGGTAGCTTCGTTTCCTAGGGCTGCTGTAATAAAGTACCATAAATTGGGTAGCTTAAAACTTAGTCTTACAGTTCTGGATTCTAGGAGCCCAAAATCAAGATATTGGCAAGTCCAAGCTTCCTCTGAAGTCCATAAGCTGTGGCTTACCAGCCATCTCTGCCTCCATCACATGGCCATCTTCCACGCCCAACTCTTCCTTCTTATTAGGACACAAGTCATTGGATTAGGGCCCTCCTCAACCCAGTTTGACCTCATTTTAACTAACAACATCTTCAAAGATACTATTTCCAAATAGAATCACATTCACAGGATGGGAGGTAAATAAACTAGAAAAGCCAGAATAATCTTAAAAAAGAACAAAGTTAGAAGACTCTCACTTTTTGAGAGACATAGAACAATGAAACAGAATAGAAAATCCAGAAATATGCCTTTACAAACATGATCAATTGATTTTTGACAATGTAAAGGGCAATTTGAAGGAGAATGGATAGTCTTCAAAATTCATAATGCAACAATTGTACTATATGCAAAAAATATGAATTGTAACCTGTCTGACCCCTTATACAAAAAGCAACCAAAACAGATCATAGACCCAAGAGTGAAATGTAAAAGTATAAAAGCAATTAGAAGAAAGTTAGAAGTAAGTCTTCATCTGGAGTTAGGCATGAGTTCTTGATATGATGTCAAAAGCAAGATCTGTTCAAGGACAAAATGTTAAATTAGAATTCATCAAAATTTAAAACTTTTGATTTGGCAAAAAAAAAAAAAGGACAAGAATGAAAGGACAAACTAAAGACTGGGAGAAAATATTTGTAAATCACATATCTGGCAAAGAAATTATATCCCAAATATATAAAGAATTTTCAAACTCAACAACAGGGAAATAATGCAGGAAAAAATTTTTTTTAAAAAAATGGGCAAGGGACTTGAACAGGCACTTCACAAAAAAGGATATAAGAATGATAAATAAGCACATGAAAAGATGCTCAACATCGTTAGCCATTAGACTGATGCCAAATAAAACCACAATGTGTTACTACTATACACCTATTAAAATGGCTAAAATAATTCTTTAAAAATATACTGACTGTAACATGTGTGTTCATGAAGATGTGAAAAACAAGAATTTCCATTCATTGTTGATGAGAATGCAAAATATTACAGCCATTTTGAAACAGTTTGGCAGTTTCTTATAGAGTTAAATACATACTTGCCATGTGGCCTGGTAATCCCATTCCTATGTGTTAACCAAAGATAAATAAAAATGATTGTTTATAACATCTCTATTCATAAAAACTGGGAAAACCAAAAGTCTGTCAACAGGTAAATAGATAAATAAATGAAATAGTACTCAGCAAAAAAAGGAAAAAAGCTATGGGTGCATACAACAACGTGGATGATTCTGAAAGATGCTATGCTGAGTGAAATGATCCAGTTACAAAAGATTAGTCCATTCATATGACATTCCAAAAAAATGAAAAACTGTAGTAACAATCAACACATCAGTGACTGCCAGGGCTAAGAGGTAGGCGAGGGTGTGGCCACAAAGGGGAGTAGGAGGGAGTTTTGTTTTGTTTTTTCAGCTGCTCTGCATCCTGATTCTCTTGTAAGTTACATAAATCCATTCATGTGTTAAAACTCATAGAACTGCACACCACACCAGTAAACAAATTAAGGTAATAAATTCTCAAATCCTATCACTATTTTACTATTATCTATGCTCTCAAGATGTTTTATGTCTATTATACCCGAATGAAGGAAATAATATAAAATGGCACTACTGCCCATCTTCTCCTATATTCACCTTGGGTAATGATACATTGTTAGCCTGAAATCGGCCATGGTGGTAGCATCTACACCATGCAAAAAGAAAAATGCTACTAATCAGGGTTAGGGTTGGGCTGGGGACATGGGGTTGAAGAGTCAATTGTTGAACGTTGACCAGCATACCAGCACACCTGTGTACCACGGGCCCACCCCCCCCATGCCCAGATTACTAAATATCCTTTTAATAGAATATTGGAGTCTCAATGGGAGCCTATAGACTATGTACCTTTATCTTTGACAAATCATTGGAAATTAGATTTGTAGAAATTAAACTTAACTTATAGAGAACCTTTGGCAATGCAAATGATTCTTGTCTATGGACCTACAAATACCCTATTTCCAGTGGAGGGACAACCCTCCCCATGGAAAGTTTAGGATAATTTGCAAGTTCATATCAATATTCCTGATCCATAAATGTGTCTGTTCTTTGGATTCTCCTTTGAAACAATTGTAGCATCTTTTATGGTTCTCTAATTTAATTAATTAGGTTAATAAAGTCTTTGAAACGTGTTCATTCCAAGTTTTGCCTTTTTTGAAAATTACCTTTAATAGTATGCTATTTTGACTGCTTTTAGGGCCTCTTGATAAGTCTGTACTATTTTCCTCCTCAATGTCTGCTTGTCCCCATAAAATAATTTAAACTCCAGGTTTTTCTACTATCCAGTTTCCCTCAGAGAGTTAAGTAGTCTGTACCCAGGGACATGATATTCTTCTTATGGGTTGTACCACAGTGCAACCAAACAGGTTTCTGTCTTAGCTTGTTAGGGGTGAAACTTTGGGAACTCCAGTTCTACAGAAGTGATATCATGGGGATGTAGGCAAGTAGCCAGAATTACAGATCGGGAAATCTTTGGGAATCTGTCTTTGATTTCAGTAAAGTACTCACAGCAGGGAAGAGAGCCCTGATTTATTTTACTTGTGTTTCTTGATAGCTAGAGAGTCTGTTCATGATCATGTTACCCTTGGTATCTTGTGGGAAAGGATATGCTGGCAATTGACCTGCTGAATTCTTTCCTAGTGTCATTCATTAACCAATAACAAATGACTCTCAAATTCTTCCCAAGTACATTGACAAAATTCTCATTCAGATATTGCTTTTGATTCTTTTTAATCATAGAATTTTAGTTCATATCTCCGAGGTCAGACAATTGAGTTTCTGACATTTGCTGCACCAAAAACTACTTAAAAAATAACTGTCCCTACTTCAGTCCTTTTATTTAACATAAAAGAAAAGGTGATTCTGAATGAATCCCATCACCTTTATTGGCACAAACTCTCCAAACATCGATTCTAACAATGAAACAATCACCCATCAAATTTTTAATATTCAGTTCAATAATCATGTTGGTTGTTTTGTTTTTTAACAATATTTAGAATATTGCAATTTATCTAGAGACCCCTGGCAATTGACACTTGGCCAAATAAATTTGGAACCACAGCTTTTTTTACTGATGCTATGTGGTTCACTTAATTTCTTCTGCATATATTCTTTTTACTTAATAATTTGGAGTTATTGTGCTCCCTAGAAAAGCTAGTCTAAGTAAAATGGTTTTATTCATAATATGGTGACACTATAAATTCCGAGAATTTATTTATTAGTCTATAGCTCTAATAAATTAGCACCTAAAATTTATCATAGTTTCCAAAATAGTATATATCTGGTAGTGCAAAGAGGATAACTATTTGTTATATGAGAATTGTTTAGGGGAATTTTCATCAGTTTTCTTCCAATTAAGCTAAATGACTAATAAAACTCCCTTCTGCACTGTTTAATGTTGTAAATCATAGGCAAGGCTAACTTTTCAATTAAAGAAAGCTCAATTTTTAATATCTTTGGATTGATGATCTGTATTTGTTGCTTCAAAATGACTAATTAAATAAATTTCCACTAGGGGGAAACACCACTGAGATGATTAAGAAAGTCACTCCTAATATGCATTTTTACAGTTCAAGGAGAGTGCATGTTCTTGGATCTAGGGGGAAAGAGGTTTAAACTCCATTACTTAAGAACATTTTGACACTAGTTGGTTTGCTTGAACTGTCTTAATTCTTTATTTTTTCATCTAGTAAAATAAGGTTGATCTCTACCTCTCAGGATTTTGTTCATTTATTTTGTTTTGGTTTGTTCTTGTTTTGTTTTTTGAGATCAGAAATATTACTTGTAAGCATATAACATTTATAATTGAAAAAGTTACTATGGAAATTTTAATTTTCTTATGGATTTATGAATTTTGAAGCATTTATGATTTTTCCATGTTATATGATTGAAAGCAGAAGTAATGAACTTCTTTAGAATATATTTCCCCTAAGGAAAAATGGACCCATAACTCTTATTTGGATTGCGAATAAAAGTATAGAATAACAAATAGATCTAGATCATAACTACATTACCCTGGGATCCTGGGGAAATCTGTTATAGAAGAACCCCAGGCTAGATCCACTGTCTTGGTAAAAACAGCATTCTCAGCACTGTGAGGGATTCCCCCCAAATGCTTTCTAACCTCAAAGAGGTCATTAAGCAAACATTACTAAAGAATTAATCCTTTAAAACACAGATGCCTGTTTACAGGTGCAAAGCACACTGAATAGAGAATACTCAGCCTTTTCCTTACCTGGCTTTTCCACCTTTGCCCTGAGGACATGAACCTCTCCATCCAAATGTTTGTTATCACCCTTGATATAGGGACAATGATGTACTGAAATGAGCAATTACCAGACAAATTTCAGATATCTGGTTGTGCAAACCCCAAGGTTTCCTTTTTATGGTAGGCACCAAAAAACAAGGCCCCAAATAAATTATAATGGCTTAGATGATTAGAAACCTCCGGTTGCCAACAACAGCTGCACCAGCATAGTTGGGCTTGGTACTTTATGCATCATTTTAATTGAGCCAGTTCCAAGCTCTTGATGGATATGGAGATGGGTGATACGCATAGCCAAGGATATTTGTAAACCTTATGATTTTTTTACCTTTTTAATTTTTTTCAGACTTTTAAAGTCATCTATTTGTTATGTGGTTACATGATAAAAAAAAAAAAGCTTCAGACTCTTGTTATATTATCCTCATCTAGAAACAGAAATTTGAACACATTATTCTGACCTAGGACTTTGCAAGACACAAATAATTTACATGGTTGACTACCATTTTATTAAAATTACCCAGTCTAAGACATTCTTATGATTTCAGCTAACAAAAAGACAATAACAATAATTACCAAAATGAGCAATAATTACCAATATGAGCAATGGAAAGTGAACATTTCAAAGACATACAACATTTTAATCTTATATTTAAAATTGCCATTGGTTAAAATACAAAGATAGGGGGGGGGGGAGAGGGGGGGGTGGGGGGGTGGGGTTGAATGGGACCTCACATATATATTTTTAATGTAATATTATTACAAATTCAATAAAAAATAAAAAAATTAAAAAAAAAAAAAAAAGAAAAAAAAAAAAAAAAAAAAAAAAAAAACAAAGATGTAGAATTCCACCGTTAAGAGCTCCTGGTCCAAATAACTCCCCTTCAAATGCAAATCCTAAACTAGTTCTCAGTTTCTTAAGAGAAAAATGTAACTTAGAGAAAAATACAATGAAACTGGCATAGTGCAAGGGTTACTTCATTCATCTATCACTGACTCAACACAAATTTAACTGAATATCCATCATATCAGACAGTTTGCTAGTAGCAGTTTTCAACCCTCATTGTTCATGTAGATTGCTGGATATCACCCCTTGGTAAACTGGGAAAAACGTCCAAGTGCAAGAATTGGTGGGAGAGGAAGGATAAAGCTGGGATCAGTATGATAGCTAGCAATAGGGGAATTACCCAAATTACAGTCTCTAACCCCTTCAGGCCAGTGAGGAGCCCCATGTCTTGATCTACTTTATACAGATATTTGATAGTGGAGCAAATTATGGGGTGTGGACTGTAGGGTCTTCACTTTGGCTGGTACAGCATTGCAGCTGGAGTCTGAGGAGGACAGGACTCTACCATAGTTATGGAAGGCTAGCTCATTCACTTAGGGCTTTGTGGGAAGTAAGCCCCAGGATCCAAATGAAGAAATGACAACAGATTAAGCAGAACAGTTTACCATAAAAGGAGGTAGATTATTTGGCAGAGAAATCAACAAAGATGTCTGACTGGACAGGCCTAACCTGGTTGGGCTAGAGAAGTAGAGAAAAAAGAAAGAATTATGAAAACCCAGAACTCCAACTCAGATCTGAGTTGGCAGAGAAGAACATCAATGAATGGTCAGAAAGTCAGGAGGCTGGCAATGGCATGAAGTCAAGATGTTTTTGTTTTTCAAGCCATCTCTAAGTCTAGTTGTTAAATGTTAATTTTGTTTTGCTTTTCATCAACTGGGATAATCTGCCTACCAGACTTCAAAGCAATACTCATTTTGTGAATTCCTTGTTGTAACTTTGCAAATATAACACGTACTACTGTTGTGGGAAGTCAAATAATAAGAGTGTCTGGAAATGTACTCCTAGCAACCAATCCCCATAAGTCTTCTTGTTTCTCTTAGAAATAATAATTTTATTAAGAGAAATTTTTTTGCCTGCTGGGGAAAAGTGCAGGATCCATCAGAAAGTAACCCTAAATTATTATTTGATTGCCATGTTGCTTTGAGGTGAAGTGCTTTGCTAGAAATCAACTCTTTCCTCATAAGATTAGGATTTTTGAGTGAAAAAAATCACCGTTTTAAAAGTCACTAGTTCTAAAAAATTGTAGGTGTTAAATTTTTATTGGCTTTTCCCTCACCTGAGACCTTTCTAACCGATTGAATCTATTGCTTTGCCCATCTTAGGGCAAAGGGGGTGTCATTATTTGTTGAAGCAGACATGTGAAAAGGATTTTCTACAGATGGGGCATTCTAAGAGAACAAATTACAGAAGATCATGTAGGAAACAGCTGTCCATCATTTTGCATCTATCTAGATAGATACAAAGGTGTGAACTCTTGTTAATATTCAGGTCCCTTCCACTGCGGTAGACTGTACTTCCAGTCCCATTGATTTGGGACTTGGCCATGAAATTTTGCCAGTTGGCTGTAGTTTCTTAGGAGGTTGTGAGTGGTTCACTTCCAAGCCAAGACCTTAAGAAGCATTGCATGTTTCATTCATTCTTATATTTTTTCCTTTTGCTGTGAGAATTTGTTTCCGGTAGATTCTGGGCCATAGAGGATGAGAGACATGGAGCAACCTGGACCCACTTCACAGATTAAAAACAAGCCCAGCCAATCCCAACCTCAGTCAGCTGAACCTCAGTCTCCACAACATGGCAGCAAGAAATAGATTGTTATTTTCTTCTGAGTTTTGTTTGTTGTTGTAGTTTAACAGCTTTATTGAGACAATAGCTTACTGATATAATATACATGTAAGCATGTATTTATATGCACAGATTTTTGCCTCATTTAATTTCTAAAATTAGGAAATAATTCATATTCATGATCTGAAAAACTGAAGACGTGAAATTTTCAGTTTGGTCCCACCATCCTGATAATTCATAATTATCGTTGAAAGGTGACTATTGACTATTTTTACTCAGATAATAGATTTATTCAGAGCCAAGTTCTGGGTCTCTGAGTAGAAAATTAGGAAGAAAAGAAATTCCAGCATCATAAAAAATGTTGATAGCGAATTAGAGAGACTGGGAATGTATAAAGATCTGTCTGGAGAACATAAGTCATCTTTCTTTGCATTTCAAGTATAAGATCCCAAAATTAGATCTCCAAATACTTTCCACTCATCCTAAAATCACAGTTTTAAAGCTTGAAGAGACCTGAGAAATTGTTTTGTTTCATTCCTTTTATTTTAGAAATAAGGACTTTGAAGATAAAATAAAAACCAAATCAATACAAATGAGAAATTTGTTAAAAATTGATTAATTTACTAATAATATATCCATGAATAGATTTTCTGATTAAAATTTTAATCCATATATTATATCATACCATCATCTTATTTATCAATACATATGGGAATATTCTTTTGTTGACAATTATTTTTTTCATACTCAGTTTTCATGGGAATAGTCTGATGAGGTATTCTATTTATGTAATAATGCAAAGTAGCTGTAAGATCTGTTTTACATGGGTCTATGATTAAATCATGTATGTAATAATCCACTGCATAATATAAAAATCAGTGGTCATCAATTTTTGCCACAAATGAGAACCACCTGGGAGCTTTACAAACTACTAGCGCCTGGGACCCACTCCTTGAAGTTCTGATTTAAATAGTTTGGGGTGTACCCTAGAAATTAGGATTGTTAAAAGTTGCTGTAAAGCAAGAAAAAAAAATTTTTTTCTTTTTCTTTTTAAGTCTTGACTCTTTTTTGCCTTTACTCTTATGGAATATCAGCATCTATATTATTCTTGTTGGATAGAAACATTAAATGCTCTAAATTTCCCCAATAGCACATTAGCTATATCCCACAGTTATGATGTGTGGTATATCCATTTAAAACTTTCTTCATTTAACCAATCACTATTTATTAGGCTAAAAAAATCTTACTTTTTCATTTGATTTATAACTAGTAAATTCACGTTGGGACAAATTTGCCTTTGCATTTTAAATAGCCTCCTTTTTCTAAACTATACATATTATTAAATAAAACACGATATTTGTATGATATAAAGATAAAAATAAAATAGGAATAATTTACTTACAAAATTCATATGAATAATATTTACAAAACATTATTTTTGAAAACTAGGTATCATCCACTTTTATTTGAGCATAAGATACTACTATTAAGTAGTATCCGTTCTTAAAATGATAATGAATGAGATTAAAATTCCTTTTGAAGAGAGATAGTTTTTTTAAAAGTCCCAAGTTTCTTTGTGTATTTCTGGAAGCCCAACAGCTGATTCATTTGAAGTTTGAATTAACTTTGAAGGAACTCTGTTTTCAGAGAATTTAGATCGACAAAAACTCCAGTATGGTAGGAGGTTCATAATCACTTCCCAGAAGAGGATAAAGTGGAAAAGAAAGTCTTCTCAGAACTGTCCCCTTGGATCCACAGACAACAATGGGTCTCATTTTCTAGAGGGAGGTGGTTAAAGGAGACTGGCAGTACAAGGGGTCTGAGTGGAGAGAAGTCTTCTTTCAAACATTTGGTAGAGGACAACCAGGGAGCAGGCTCCCAGCCACTGCACTGTTTACAAAAGCTTTATGTGCTGTGATGGCTTCTAAGTCATCTTCTAGTGACTGGATCATTTGTAAAATTTTAGCCAACATCTCCTCTTGTCTTGAGGGTCTGTATATCTCTTCATTTACTTCTCTTATTAGAGAAGTTATTTCCTCCTTTCAAACATTGTGGGCTCTTTTCCGTTTTATATATGTATGTCTCCCAGGGTTTGTATTTTTGAAGACTATTTTCCTAATTTGGTATCCTTTAAAAACAACTTATCTATATATTCTTTTTGAACAGAACCAAACATGTCAAGATGTTAATATTTCATCTGAATCTGCACAGCCAGTATTTATGCAAGCTGCATTTTCTTTTAACATAAAGTCATCTTCTAACCTAATGCATAAGTCGGAACAAATATAAGAGACCCACCAAAAAGCCAATGACAGATGCACAGACCACTGACTCCCATTGGAGGCTATGATGGACAAGACCTGGCCTCATGTCATCTGGCAATAGCTCTGCTACCACCTCTTGGGACTTCCTGAGGTTCAGCCCAAAGACAGACTCCATAGTGGTTCACAGTCCCTCCATAGCACTGACATTCACCACAGAGTTCTACTGGGTAACCATAGCTCCAACAGCCTGTAACAAACCACCTAGAATCCCACAGTGTTCTGCCTGGAATCCAACCCATGCTAACCCACAGGCCATCAACAGAGCAGGGCAAAGCAGAGAATAGGTACCAAAAAAAATTTTTTTTAATTAAAAATGTTCTTTCTGCCATGGTAGTTCCTATTTTCTCTTTATTACTTTTTAAATTATGAAATATTTCTAATAAGGTAACTACACATACTGTGAAAAACACTTAAGTATACAATTTGATGGCTTTTGAAAGGTTCTACCTGTGTAGCTACCATTCCAGTCTAGATTACAACATGTTTATCAATCTAGAAATTTCCCTCATGTCCCATTTGATTCAATCCCTACTGCTCTGAGACAACCACTGTTCTGATGCTATCACTGCACATTAATTTTGACTGTTCATGAACTTCCAATAAATGGAATCTTACAGAAAGTAATATTTGTATCTGGCATCTTTTACTCAATGCAATGTTTTTGAGTTTTCATCCATGTTGGTGAGTGAAACAGTTGCTCATTCTTTTTAAAATTTCCTAGTATGTCATTTTATAATTATTCCACAATTTGCCTATCCATTCTCCTATTGATGAATATTTGTATTTCCAATTTCTCTTAGGTAAATATTTAGTAATATTAGTAACTATCTCCTAATTAGGAGATAGTTAACTATTTAAGAAACTTCCAAGCAGTTTTTCAGGGTGGCTGTACCATTTTACATTGTATCTACAATGTATGAAAGTTACACTTGATTCTCATCCTCACTAATATTCTGTCTTAGTTTTTAAGGTTAGTTATTCTAGTACATGTGAATTGGCCCTAGTATTTTGTTGGGTTGCTTTGGGGTTTTTTGCCTTTTCATGTGATTATTGGCCATTGTATATCTTCTTGTATGAAAAGAAGTTTTTTGCCAGGTATCTTAAGAAAAAAAATTCATCTGTTTTCCTTATTCCTACTGATTTGTAGAAGCTCTTCATACAACGTAGTAATAAGGGTACATATTGGATATATGAATTGAAAACATGTGCTCCCAATCCATGACTAGACTTTTCATTTTATAAAGTGTGTCCTTTGATACTCATAAGGTTTTAATTTTGATGAAATCCAATGAAACGTTTTTCCCTTTTATGGTTAGTGCTTCTAGAATGTCTCTAAGAAATCCTTGCCTACTTCTAAGGTCATGGAAATATTGTTCTACCTTTTCTTCTAGGTGTTTTGTAGTTTTAACTTTTACATTTGTATCGTGATACATCTTACATCTGATATAGGATTCAAAGTTTATTGATTATTCTGTTGTCTGTCACACTTTTCTACTTATTTGCATGGCTACTAATTTTTTTAGACTAAGCTGGATATTGTGGATAACATTTAGTAGGAAGTCTGGGTTAGTTGTAATTTAATGACCAATCATTTCGATCAGGCTTGGTTTCACTCATTTTTGCTAGGGTGGGTGTATTTCACTTTTTGCCTTTAGTCCTAAGGGATGGCCCTTACTCCTAAGGTGTTGGCTTTCTGAGGTCACAATAGAATGTCAGAAGTGTTCCACCTGGTTTCTCCATTCTGGTGGGGCCGGCAAGCCAGTGTCCCTAGCACTGTGATCTTTTCATTATCTCCTTTCTTCATTTCTGTAAAGGCCCCTCTCCTCTAGGCTGCTTAGACTTTTGTCCTGTGCATGTGCAGCGCTGCTGGGAACTGCCAGGTAGACTTCTGTCCCCACCTCCAAGCCCATTCCACAGCACCCTCCACCCTCCTGTAATCTGCCCTGCAAATTCCAGCTACTTCAACAGCCCTGAAATTGGATCCATCTCTGCTCAGTTTGGGCTTGCCTTCACCCACCTAGGTCTGGAAAGCACCCCCACCTGAAAGCTGGGCAAATGAGGACTTATTTCCTATCCTTCCACTCTCTAGGGTCATAGTCTTGACCTGTTGTTCAATAACTAAAACCAGTCACATTTGTGGTAGAAAAGTAAGCCAAGCACTAGTAACTCAGCCTTCAATACAAATTTCTTCAGCTCTTCACTGGAGCTTTCTTCTGAGGCACTCTGGGTTTGGGCAGGGTCCTTCACCCCAGCTCCACCTTCAGCCTCTGGAGCTCCTGCTAAGGTACTGGTAGTCACAGGAGACTACTGGCTGCACATTAGAATCACCTGGGAAAGCTTTAAAACCTATCAGGATCCTATTTCTGGAGAATTTGCCTTAATTGGTCTTGTGTGGGGCCGGAGAATCAGTTTCTTGTCTATGCTTCCCAGGTGATTCTAATGGGCAGCCAGCCTGGAGAAGCCCTGCTTCAAGACTTAGAGTCCAAGACAATTGCTGGTTTCCTTTTCACCTGGATTCCAATGTATACTTATTCTCATGGCCAGTAAAATGTATTCATTACAATACCATTTTTTAGAATAATGTGTTGGCATAACTAAAAATATAAAGTAATACAAGATTGTTAATTTTATTCAAGTTGGCAGTATAGCAGTTTGATATGGTTATGAATTCCAAAAATAGATATTGGATTATGTTTGTAATCTGGTTTGTGCCTGGGCATGATTAAGTTATGATTAGGGCTTTGATTGGGCCACATCATTAGGGTTGAGTCCCTGCCCCTTGGTGGGTGGGGATTCACAAATAAAGGCATGGCAAAGGACAGAGTTGAGGGATTTTGACGTTGGAGTTTGAGGCTGAAGCCTTAAACTGGAGCCCCAGGAGGTAAGCTCACAGAGGAAAGAGAAGGCAGCCCCAGAGGGAGAGGAACCTGAGCCCAGGGAAAAGAAGTCTGAGGAAGGGAAGAACCCAGGAAGCCTGAACCCTCGCAGACATCAGCAGCTATCTTGCTCCAACACGTTAAAATAGACTGTGGTGAGGGAAGTAACTTATGCCTTCGGCCTGGTGTCTGTAAGCTCCTACCCCAAATAAATACCGTTTCTAAAAACCAACCATTTTCTGGTATTTTGCATCGGCACCCCTTTGGCTGACTAATATAGGCAGTAAACATTGCATTCCTCCACGTTCTAGGCCAGGGATTCTTCACCTTTTTTGTTCCATGGACTCCTATGCCAGTCAGGTGAAAACCATGGGCCCCTTACTAAGTCCACACTGTACTGTATATTACTTAATAAATATATCACACTTGCACCAACACATCCCCATAAGAATAATGTTCTTTGAATTTCAATTCAAGTTCACTGACCCCTTGCCAAGAACCCCTGTTCTAGGCATTGTTCTTGATACAGGTGATGCAGTAGTGAGCAAGACAGCTACTGCCCCTGGCCTCAGGAAGCTTAAATCATGGTGGACAGAGGCAGACAACGAGCAGGTGCACAAACAAATTCTTAGGTTATTTAGAGCAATAAATGCTATAAAGAAAAGCCAAAATATGGGATAGAGTGACTGAAGAATTGGGAGATAACTTTACAAGGAGGGCCTCTCAGAGGAGGTGTCATTTGTAAGACTGTATGATGAGAAAGAATCAGCTGTATGAAGATCTGGGGAGACAACATCCCTGCAATAGGCAAAGCAAGTGCAAAAGCCCTGAGTAAAAAACAGGCTTGGCATGTTCACAAAACAGAAAGAAGGCCAGTGTGGATGCAGCATACTGAAAAGGGGAAGTAAGGAAGACCCCATAGCCAATGGAGCTTTCTAAGCCAGAGTGGTTGGCAGAATGGCCCCCCAAAGATGTCCAGACCCCAAGCTCTGAAAACTTCAAAAATGGAAAAAGAGACAGCAGGCATAATTAAGGTTAAGGGCCTTAAAATACGGAGCATGTTCTGGACTATCCAGGTGGGCCCAATCTAATCACAAGTGCCCTTAAAAGCAGAAGACATTCCCCAGCTGGAGGAGGAGAGGTGGGGCAGAAGGCAAGTAGGAGAGACTTAAAAGTCTGAGAACCAGGTGACAGTGGGTTGAGACGTGCCAGGGCTGTAAGGAGCTGAAAGCCTCCCTGCAGATGACCGCAAGGCAATGGGAACCCCAACTGTAGAACCTCAAGGAACTGAATTCTGCAAGCAACCTGCATGGGCTTGGACGTGAATTGTTCTCCAGGGCCTCCAGAAAAGAGCCCAGGCTGCCAACACCTTGATTTTGGCCTTGTGAGACCCAGCACAAAGGAACTAGAGTCAGGCCTACCTGGACACCTACCTGCAGAACGGTGAACTAATAAATTTGTGTTCTTTTAAGGAGTGAAATAAGTGGAAATTTTTTATGGCAGCAATAGAAAACTAATATAGCAAGACAATGAGTTATTTGTTTGCTACTTTTATTCTTTTTTAGTTTTTGGTTAAGTACAAATTGAGTCAACACTGAAGTATTAATCTATTTTAATCAGTTTGTGGTTAGCTTAGGTACAGGCTGGATTCTAAGCATATCAAACTGATTAAACCAAAATTGTCATTAGTACGATAGTGGTTTAATTAATTTGCTCACTTATATTGGTCTGTGCGTATATTTACAAGTGGGGGTTTTTGTAATATCTGCTTTAATTTTATCCATAAATTTATGTTAATGCTTGTTTTGGCAACAGATGAATTTATATAGGTATTTAAGATGACTAAAAGAGAAGTGTTACGTAAATATGAAGTAGATATTCTCAATAAAAGAGCTGTAAACATGCTCTTAAAACTGATAGAAAAGCTGTACACTGAAGCTTTCTCTTCCACGTTTACAATTAAATTGGCATAAGATATAATTGCTCCAGGCAAGAAAATGCAAATTTTTATAAAGAAAAGTAGGACTTATAGTCTATATATTAACATATTACATATATTCATGTATATATAATCTATATTGGATTTCAACATTACTTCTCATTGTCACCCTTTAACTATTGTTTAACAAAGAAGAATTGGAATGTTGAAAATAGTTCTTTATTTCTTAAAGCCATCATGGTATTTGGGGGCAGAGAGGGTAACTACTTAAGTATAGTTTCATGAAAACAATATTAAAAACCACCCATCTGCAGTGGATCTCATATTTACTGAAAAACTCTCACCTCAGGGAAAATCAATTTTTCTTTCCAAAGAGATTTGGTTCTGTGGCCCATTATTTTTATTTATTCTCTCAAGCGCTTCCCTCTTGGAAGCAAAACTCAGAACCCTGCCTGGCCTCCAAATAAATTTATGGTAATCTTAAGTTTGTTGAGGGTGAGATGCCACAGACAATTATGAAAGCCAGCTAAGAGTGAGCAGTTTATGTTACAATGGAGAATAATGTCATGGGTTTTATATGTGGGTGCAAAAAAGGGGAGGAGATACTGAAAAGCATCTGATAGCTAGGCCTCCTTTTCAATGGGGTCTTCTCACTTCATTATCCAAGAAAAGCAACTGCAATTAAGTAAATATAGTCAACATTTCCCCAAAATAAAAGCAAGGGTGATAGGAGGGACAGATTATTCTCATTTCAAAAGAAACAGCAGTGAAAGTCACCAAATACATTTTTGCCTTTAAAAGACCACTGTTAAAGGTGTCAGACTCAGGGCATAAGGATATTTGGAGAATGATAGGAAAGGTTATCTTCTCAAGCTGGCATTTCCAGAATTCTTGAGGTTTCTAGATCATGCAAGGCTGCAGTAGAGTGTTTGATGGAAATGTTCAATCAGAGATTTAAAGACATCCATTGCATTCTTTCATTCAAGAAATATTTATTGAACACGCATTATGTGCTAGACACCAATGGAAGCACAAGGGTTACAGTGGTGAGCAGAACAAAGGCTCTGTCTTGTGGAGCATAAAAATAATTCAATTAACAAACATTAAGGTAATTTCAATGGTGATGAGGGCTATGAAGAAAATTAACAATTATTGAGCTAGAAAGTACTGGGAGATGGGTAGACCACTGTTGGATAGACAGGCAGTTTCTCTGAGAAGGTGACATTTGAGCTAAACTGGATGATGAAGAGGAGACATTCAAACCTAGATCTTGGAGCAGACCTTTCCAAAAAGAAAGAACAAAGATTTTAAGTTTGAAATAAACTTGGCATTTTCAAAGACCAGGAGGTTGTGCTTAATTGTAGGTGTGTGAGAGGGAACCTGAGAGATTGTTAGTTGAGGTTGAAAAAGAAAGTGGGAACCAGATTATCTGGAATTTGTGGAACATGGATAAAAGTTTCAATTTTTTTTGAAATTGCATGAGAAGTCCTAATAGAAGATTAAGCAAGTAGAGTTATGATCTGGTTATCTGTTGGAAAAAAATCTTTCTAATTTGGTATGGATAATAGATTGTAGGAAGATGGTAAGGAAATAGAATGTTACAGTAATTTATGTAAGAGATTATGGTGCTTTTGACTAGGGTGATAGCAGTGGAGATGACATGAAGTGGAAATTGTCAGATTTGGAATATATTTTGGAGATGAAGCTGAGGACTAACAGATGGGTTTTGGCATGACTTCTAGGTTTTCAGCCTAAAAGACTGGATACATGGGTGAACCCTTGACTTAAATGGGGAAAGACCAGCATAGAAACAAATCTGATGGGGAGAATTAAGAGCTCTCTTTTGACATGTTAAATTTGAGATGTTTAATGGATTTTCACAGGATACCTAAGTGAAGCTATCAAGTAGGCAGATGGGCATCTAATTCTGAAGCTTCACTTTATAGCTCTCCACTTCCCCCACCCCTCCAACATGTCACGTTGCAGATGTAGAAAGTATAGACCAGAAAGACTAAGATCAAGATTATAGTTTAGAAAGGTCATATATCTGGGCCCCAAATCCAATTCTCTTCCCTTTAGAAACATGAACCCTGAAATAAATACATCAACCCAGCTGTTCCTTTTCCACTGGGTTACATGTAAAGATTTGAGGAGGGAGCTTAGAGACTGAAGGAATTTTCAGAAATTATACAAGTACTATATAATTGTGGCTCATTTCATTGTTTCTACATCTTTTTTTGTTCATGGGGAATTTAGTAAGTGACAAAATCAAAAACAGACAAAAAATACAAACCTCCCCAAATGTCAAATGATTCCAACATAACTTCAGTATTGTATTATAGAATCATTAGCTATATAAAATTGCTTCCATATTTTAGTAATGTTTTATTGCATCTTCCGGGTGAAACTGTTATCACAGTGTTCAGGGAATTACAAAACATTGGGAGTCCATGTTAATGTTTATTTTGTTTATTTAAATGCCAGAGAGTCTCTTGATTCTAGACCAGAAAGGCATTCATCATGAGAAAATTTTAAGACATGCAATGGAAAGAGATGAAGACAGTGAGCATATTTGGTAGTGCCACTCAAGCTGGTACAGTTTGTAGTCACGTGTCTGTCCAATATCAGTAGCAATCCAGTAATTAGAGCAGTTCCAGTTTCAACAGATGTTCATAGCAGTTTAATGGAACTTACAGTTGTAATTGATACTCTGGACTACGAGAACACGTTGCTGGAAAGAAAATTTTAGGAAAAAAATACACGAATGTTGCATTTTTAATACAATAAAGTCCAGCCCAGCAGTAAACTTTTGAATTTGAGGACACACACATAAAAGGAATGAAAGCAGAATCTCAGCATGTACACAGGGATTCAGCATAGAGTGCTGAACTATAATAATAAGTTGGCAGTAGCTTGGTGTAGGCTCATAAAGACGGGAACATAAAGTGCTGCTAATAAAATGCTATTCTGGGAAGCAGATTTGGCTCAATGGATAAAGCATCCCCCTACCACATGGGAGGTCCAAGGTTCAAACCCAGGGCTTCCTGACCCATGTGGAGCTGGCCCATGTGCAGTGCTGATGCGCGCAAGGAGTGCCCTGCCACGTAGGGGTGTCCCCCGCATAGGGGAGCCCCACGCACAAGGAGTGCACCCTGTAAGGAGAGCCGCCCAGCGTGAAAGAAAGTGCAGCCTGCCCAGGAGTGGCACCGCACACAAGGAGAGCTGATGCAGCAAGATGATGCAACAAAAAAAGAGACACAGATTCCAGGTGCCACTGACCAGAATACAAGAGGATACCAAAGAACACACAGTGAATGGACACAGAGAACTAGGCAGGGGGAAAAGGGAGTGAAATAAATAAAAAGTAAATCTTTTTTAAAAAAATGCTATTCTAAACTGAGACAAGTGGCCATGTTCATGTTCACTTCAAGGATTCTGGAACAACATTTAGAACCCCAGAACTAAACTGACTTTCCAAGCAAGGTAAGGATAATGGGGAGGAAGAAACTGACAGGTGCTTAAAACAGAGGTCATAGCATTTGCCTGGACTTTAGTTCGTGTGTATGTGCATTCAAATTTTCTTCTTAGTATACTTTTATCAAATTCAAACACTTCAAAAATGATAAAGTAAAAGAGGAGACTTCTTCTTCCCGAAGTCCTGCTTCCTAAAGGGAAGCACAATTAACAATTGGTATACATTTTCACAAATGTTTTTCTCTGTGTTTTTACAGATACGTATATACTTTATATAAAGGTAAGAAGGGGACAAGAGAGTGTTTTATATTTCTTTCCAAAAATGAGATCATGCATACTGTAGTGTGGCTTTCTGCTTCCACTTAACACACTTTGAACACTATCCTATGCCCATACTTAGAAATCGACTTTTTTATTGTTGTTGAATACATAGAATAAACCTTCCATAGAAAGAATGTGCCATAGTTTATTTAAAGAACTCCTAATCAATGGATGTTCAGGTTGTTTCCAATTTTTAGCAATTGATATTGCAAGCAATGCTGCATGATAAATACACGTAATAACACATGCTAGCGTAAATATTCTTGCAGGGCCAATTATTACAAGAATTTATGTTGATGTGGTCTTTTACATTTTGAAAGCAGAGACAGAATCAGCCACTGCAGCCTGTTAACTTTTGCCTCTCTAGGGTCTGGCATCTGAGAAGAGGATTTCAAAACTCCTAGGCAGGGAAAGGGCCCTAAAGCCTTCCTGGTCAGAACTCATCTCTTTCCTAGCCTGCTCAAAAGCCTGGAATTCCCAGTATAAACTAAAGCCCTTAGTAGCCTTCTGCATCATCTCTTCAATTACTGAAGAGTAGAGTGATGGTCTTACAAACTTCGGGAGTGGTAACATTCTCCCTAACTGACATATTGGTAGGAATCTGTGTATCTAGTTTAAACAGCACATCTTTTTATTTTAACACTTAATGGAAACCTTTATCAAATATTAATCTATGTTTACCCCCTGGTTATTTTAGGGGACTTGGATTTAATTTGCTTTTTGAAGCCTGAGGTATCTTGTAATACCTAAGAACCATTCTTAAAATATCATATTTTGCCCAACATTTAATAGCTTGAAAACAACTCTTTCAGAGTATCTCATCTCTTTCCCAACTATCCAGTGAGTCAGACAGGGCAAAGAGTACTTGAGTTTTATAAGTGAGGAAATTGAGGCTCAGAAATGTTAAGGGATGATATTAGGTCACATAGGTAAGTACTGTTATCAATTATGAACCATGAATGTATCATATATTTTTTTAAGCCGTTGGAAATGGCTAAATTAGAGCCAATCTTATGAGAGCTCTTGAAAGGTTTGAGATTGGGAATTTCCTGGTGTTTTCTTTAAACTTCGTCTCTTTTACTTAGTCCTTAAAATATAATGGTGTCAATTTACTTTTTTCTTGAAAAAGTCACATGCTTTTTGAATTCTGTTAACTGGCAAATCTGTTTAGCCTCATGATGCTTAAATTGAGATTTTACTCTACAATGCACATTGTGACTAAAATTTAGATATTTTCCAGTTCTTTACTAGTAAAGGAGCCTTGGGCTGCCAGCAAGAACATTAACAGTAGCCAATCCATACATTTTGCTTTCTCTGTGGTAAGGCATCCCTCTAAGATTTACACATGAGAATTCATTTAATCCTCTCACAAACCCTATGAAGTGGCTTTTGTTACTACCCTCCTTTGGTATAAGAGATGGAAATACAGAGCCATTAAGCAACTTGTGCAGGGCAATGTAGCAAAGAAGTGGCACAGCTGGGTTATAATGTAGCTGGTCTCACTCAGCACCCGTGATCTTAACCACTATGCTATACTGCAGTGTTTTCTGTTGTGCGCTAGTGCTTTGAAGAGCGGGTAACTTCAGGAAGCAAATACTTCAAGCGGTAGCTAGTAGGTACTCAGTTCGGTATCAACTTAACTCCAGTCAGCCCAGAGAAGCCAAAAGGCCTAAGATTTCAGAAATGTTTTCAAGATCTGCACTCTTAGTTGTGACTCTAACATACTCTAGCTTTTATTGACTTTCCAATGGGCCAAGGAAAATAATGGAAGGAATTTATTCTGTTTTATTAGATTAATATTCCTGAGTGAACTGTGCAATAAGCCCTCATCCTTACCAGAGCAAATGTTGGCTAAATGTAACCTTTACAATGACAACATTCTCCCTTCATCTAATGAGGAAGAGTTGAGTTACATAGTTGTAAGAAACTTTTCTTTTTCCTTGAGGCTTAATAGACTTAACTACATTTTTATATTTTATAGTTATATTTTAAAGACATTTTCTTTATTTTATATACAATAGTTTAACAAGCAGAAACCTAATCCTGACAATGTCACTAAAACTTAACCAAAATTTCTCATATTTACTGGATTCCTTGTATACAATCTCAAAAGTTCCTGGGTTCAAAGTGCCATTTACCAGCTGTGCGCTCTTGAAAACAAATTACTTGTTTTGTGCTTTAATTTCCTCATTTACAAAGTAGGGATTTTGATAAAGCTTGCTTCTCAGGGTTGAAAATTTGAGTAATTACTGTGCCAGGCACTGGTCAAAATTCTGTACAACAAATCTGTGATGAGGTAGTAATATGATCCCCAAGTTACAGAGGTGGAGACTGAGGCACAGAATGGTTGAGGAACTTGTCTAAATTTTAAACAGCTAGTAAAGCAGTAAAGCCTGAATATGAACCCAGCTACCCTGGCTCTAAATCATTAGTCATTGCTACATAGTGCCTTTTTGAAAATTTGTTTAAAGCAAATGTTCAAACTCACTTTATAAAAGCAACCATGTGCTCCTGAGATTTTTTTCACTCTTACTTTCAGTCTAGAAATAGCCAAACCAACCCTAGCTGGCTATTCAGATGTTGTAGCCACCTAGGCCATGATTAAGATCACTTAAACATTTCATGTATTTCTGTGACTTCGTCTCATCCAAATTCCGTCATTTTCCACCAGATTCTAACCTCATGCCATTTGCTCTAGTAGATAGATGCTCAGGGTTCTGGGACAGAATAAAACTCTTTAGAAACCCATGTAGTACAATTTTAGAATCATTGAAAGTTGTCTTTATTCTGAGATAAAGTTTTATAACAGTTTAGAATTAAGAGAGACAAAAGTAAAATTATTTACTTTAACAATGAAAATTCTACATAAATAGTTTTAAAATCCAGTCATTTATGGTTAATTTTCTAGGAAGAAAAAAAACAAAATGGAAATTTGTATTTTGATTGTGGATGTGGAAATACTTTATTCTCATCAATCTTGAGACTTTAAAATACGAAGAGAACAACTTTAAAGGAAAATACTGTAAAATCAATTATACAAAGTGTAATTTCATACTGCTTTTCAAAATCAGAGACAAACATTTACTATTCTATTTCCAAGATTTCAAAGAATGACTTCAATTACAATAGTGCCCTAACTAGAAATTTCTCCATAAAGCAGCCTGTAAGTCTGTCATAAAACTGACACTTAGATCCTTGAGTTTTTGAAGGTGGCTTTTTCCTTCTTAGGGGTTTGCAGGGTTTTTATACATGGTTTGATGGAATTCAAAGGTTTTCATATGTCTTCCTCTTGGCTATTATTTTAAACCCATAAATATAACACATTGGAAACCCATTTAAAGGAAATACTATATTTATATCTCTCATGAGAATTTCACATTCTTTTTTATACCCAAGAGAGACATTAAATGTGAAAGTAAGTTATTGAAACCAAATGGAATCAATATATATGGTATAAAATATTAAATTTTAAAAAAAGACATATCCTTTCTGACAATATATGTATAAATCTATGGTGGAATGTTTTTGAAAATATGAAAGTTGATATATAATTATACATGTTTCAAATTCTTTCTCTTTAGTTTGGCTTGATGAAACAATACATATGCAAATAGAGAGGATAGGTTTTCCAGTCATTATGCTCTGGTGCAAATTCTGGGTCTTTTATAAATTAACTGGGTGATCTTGGACAATTTACTAAATCTCTCTGTGCTTTAATTTCTTCCCTGTAAATAGGACTTTTTGCTAATTAATACATACAAAGTATTTAACTCAGGTATAAGTGATCAATAATTATATGCTATTATTATTGTTTATATCCTCACAGAGGAATAGAGAATGACTATTGAATGAAAGAATGAGTTGACAGCACTATTAGGATGTCTCAAAAGCCCTCAGGAGCCCTGCCATTTGGGATAGTATTTACTTTGGCAGTCAATGAGCTACTGCTGAGACGTGTATAAGAGTAACCTCTGGAATGACCTCCTGACTCACTTTGAAGTCTCTTGGCCATATAAACTCATTTGTTTTTACCTTTTCCCCCTTTAGGTCAAGGTCTTTTTCCAGTTGCATTGCTGGTTGGTGCTTGGTAGTAATCCCTCCATTCCAGGGAGGCTCATCCCTGAAAGTCATGTCCCACACTGAGGGGATGGTAATATATTTATATACTGAGTTCAGCTTAGTGAAAGGCCACATTTGAGCAACAAGGAAGTTCCCAGGAAGCAACTTTTAGGTACCCTGTAATACTAGGATAAGTTTCAGTTTCACGAGTAAAGGTTCATACATGTAGCCATCAATATCAAGAGCCCATCAATGGACCATCCTCCTTTACTAGTCATTGCCCCTATACTCGGGGAATCTTACTGATCCATTGGAGAATGTGGCAGAGCTCTACAGGATGGGAATTTGATATTCCTTCAGTTACTGTGTGAATCTCCACCCACTGTGACAGTGCCCCATGAACATTTGAACACATGTGTATGCCTTATGTGTACGCCCAGATGAGCTTCCTCCCATGTGTCCCCCATTACTGATACCCTGCCACAATGATATTCCCCTGCCACAGTTGTAACAATTCTGTGACCCCAAGCCTCTTCAAAAATGAAGTCAATAAAATAGTCAAATACAATTAATAAGAAAATGAAATAATAATGATAGTTTTAAAAATGAATGTAGTCAGGGCAGATAGCTCAGGAGTTTGGTGCCTTGCCAGTGGATCCTACTTTGGAACTTGTGGTCCATATTGTGACAGAGTTGGACTCAGCTGTGGTTTCCCTACACATGGCTCTTCTGTCTATTTGAACCTATAATTAGTACTAGAGTTGGTAGGTGTACATCCAAGGACTTAAATTTTGGGCTGTCCACATGCCAGCTGGGCCCTGAATCTCAATGGAGTTGCAGTACCTACTCTCCAGTTAGTTGATCTTACCCAGGACAACTAACAAGGAGATTATGATGGACAACTATCATACCAAGGAACCGAGAGTGTCTACAACTGCAAGCAGGAGAGCCCCATCCACCGGCCCTATGGGATCACAGCCCTATCTCAATTAGAGGTGGAATGGGCATCACCATCCCAGAATTCCCAGGATTGAGGGATGAACTATGGACTAGAGTGGACTTGTATTCTACTATAGACTTATTTTGATGCTAGCAATGGAAGAAATTATATCATTGATGAGGAGGCAGTGGCCACTGGAAATTCTGAGGGCAGGGAGAGGAAAAATAGGTATAATACAAGCATTTTCAGGACTTGGGAATTGTTCTGAATGACACTGCAGCAGATGCAGGCCATTATATATCTTGCCATTACCTACAGAATTGGTTGGGAGAGAGTGTAAACTACAATGTAAACTTTAATCCACCCTTAGTGGCAATGCTCCAAAATGTGTTCATCAATTACAATGAATGTACCTCACTAATGAAGGATGTTGTTAATGTGAGAAAATGTGGGAGGGGAAGTGGGACATGTGGGAATCCCCTATATTTTTTATGGGGAAGTGGGACATGTGGGGATCCCCTGTATTTTTTATGTGACATTTGTATAATATAAGTATCTTTAAAAAATAAAAATAATTTTTAAAAAGCACTATTAGTATCATTTATCTGAGCAGAAACAGTATATGCTTTCAAATTAGTCACTCTACAAAGTTATTTACTTATTCAGGGAACATTGCCTTCACTCAAAATAATTGTGGATCTCCTTTTTCTAAATTATCTTTAAAAGCACTTTATGAGTTACTTGAAGTAATAAGATAGAATCTTAAAACCATCCTTTGCTTATTTTTAAAAGTAGTAGTACCCTGCTGGATTACTCAACTTATTCACAAAACTTGGCTATGAATTTTCATTGAGATGTTTAGAGAAATCTCTTTCCCAAAAGAGAGATATTTTACACTGTTAAAAAGAACCAAAACAAGTTTCCACAGGTGCAGAAGATGATTACAGATAATATTTTAAGCAATGGTATTATTGTCAGATATAGTTTTTGCTACCCTAAGGCATTTTTAAAGGTGAAAGCTATTTATTTGAAAATATATACAAATATATTGAATAATATATATTTTATTATGTATTTGGCTATCGAAAATATGTAGTGCTTCATTTTTATATTGTATTTTATTATGATGCTGAAAGCAAACAAAACCAGACAAGTAGTAAAGCTATGGATCAACATGAATGATAGGTGTGTTAGACCCTGTCTTGAGATCTCTCACCAGCGCTGACACTTCATCAGAGTGGTCCAGAAAGCTTAAGCAAGTGCTAGAATTTATCTTCCAGTCTTAAGACACACCAGCAAGGGTGCAAAAATGGCAGGGAAAGATCACATCTTCTGAGCAAGGCACTGACTTCCATTGCTTTCAGATTATCTTTTCAAGGACGTTTCTATAGCAAAGACAGGGTTGGTATCTCCACTTAAAGCAAAAGACGGCCCCCTCCCTCAGCCCCCTCCCTCAGCCCCCTCCCTCAGCCCCCTCCCTCAGCCCCCTCCCTCAGCCCCCTCCCTCAGCCCCCTCCCTCAGCCCCTTCTTCTTCCCTCCCCTCTTCTTCCCTCCCTCTCTCACACACACCCTTGCTTGGGCCTCCTCTCTCTCTCTGGCTCCATTTTCTCTGCTGCCCGGGGCTGGGGTCTCCTGTGGGGCCCCAGCCAATACCCCAGGTCTCCCTTCAGGTACAGAGTGAATCCCGAGGGGCAGGGAGGGTGGGGGCGGGGGCGAAGGGAACCACGGCCCCTGAGATTTTGGGGGGGGGGGGGGGTGGGAGTGAGTGAAGTAACCAGAAGTGGTGAGGAGCGGAGCAGGGAGGGGCCCAGGTTCCCCCAGCTATGGACAAGCAGCTGCTGGGGCCTTCCCCTCAGGCGGAGGTCGGGGAGGGGGGGACCTGGGGGGCCCTGGAGAACCTCCCGGTGGTGGAGACCCCGATGGGGGCAGCGGGGGGGGGGGGGGGGGGCGGTGTCCCGGGAGGTCCAGGGAAGTGAGACATCGGGGACATTCTGCAGCAGATAACGACCGTCACAGACCAGAGAGGCAGGAGCTGCAGGGCTGCAGCCTCCAGGGGTGGCGTGTCCCTTTGACGACTCCATCGAGCCCTCGGACTATGGCAGCAAACTTGCCCAGACCCGCCACATCAACCACTCGGAGCTGGCGAAGCATGAGCAGGCGTGTAAGGAGGCCACGGCCCACGTCCTGACCCGGCTGAGGGCGCAGAGGCGCACACGACCCGCGCACGCGAGGAGCTGGAGCGCAGCGCGCCTCCCGGTGGAAGGTCAGCGCCATCGCGACGCGGCTCGAGCAGGACCCCTGCGAGGCCGTCGGGATCCTGCGTCCCCGCTTCCTGGATCTGGGATGAAAACGCCGTAACTTGGGCAAACAGGCGGCTGAGAGCCCTGAGCGAGTATTTCTACTCCCACCTGAGTAGCCCGTACCCTAGCGAGAAGGCAGAGGAGGAGCTCGCCAACAAGTGCCCCGACACGGTCTCTCAGGTCTCCAACTGGTTTGGCGACGAGCGGATTCGCTCTAAGAAGAATATTGGAAAGTTCCAAGAGCAGGCAAACGTCTCTGCTCGAGACCGCCGTGTCAGCCACCCGGGGGGGCCGCAGCCGCCCCAGCTCCCCGACACTTCCTTCCGAAGGCTCTGGCGGTTCTTTCAGTCTCTCAGGATCCGGAGACGAGTTTCTGGGGGTGCGTGGGCTCGACGGAGATTCCTACTCTGATCCCAGGTGGAATCACTCCGGCACTCGAGAGCGCCAGGGAGCCCCAGGGATAACCTCGGGGGAGGCCAGAAGTACAGCCCCCGGGAAATGAGGGCACATGGTGGCTGGCAGGAGGCTGGGACCCCATCCTCAGTGACGTCCCCCACGGAGGGACCAGGGAGCGTTCATGCCAACACCTCCAGGGATCTCGCCCCTCAGGGCCACAGAGGCCGGGCTGATGAGAGGGCCCTTGAAGAGGACGAAGGCATCCTGAGATGAGCCCCAGGCACAGGAGAAGCACAAGACAGAAGGGCAAATGGGGTCATCCCATCCCCAACCGGACTGTCCTCAGTGCTGGGGGTGGTAGCTACCGGGCAGGGAGAATGGGGTCCCCTAAGGGGAGAGTGGGATCTGTCTCCTCCTTTTTCTTCCTTTCCATCTGTTCTCTCCCCCTTTCTCTCTTAGGCAGAAACACACAGAAATCTAGTTTTCAGACCTCTTTTTTTTGTCTGTGTCACACATGTACACATTACAACTATTATGTTCTCTCCTCCCTCCCAGCCCTGCCCTACCAGAGATGCCTAAAATGGGACACAACTTCTGTACAGAGGACATACAAGGATATAATCGCTTGGTGTGTGTGTGTGTGTGTGGCGGGGGGGAGACATATTTACTTATGTCTTAGAAGGTACAATATTTCCTTCCAGCTCAGAGGGCAACAGTATTGGTATCATCATGTTATCCTGTTATCCTGTAGGAACTGGGATTCGGGGAACTGGTCAAAAAAAGTGTTCGTACTCTGGCTACTCCTATTTCTCTAAATAATAACTGGCCTTCATTATTTGAGCCAAAATTCTTGTGTCTTAATGCAACATCTTGAAATTGTGGGGAGCTAACTTATTAGCTTGCAAATAAGGCAAAATCTCAGACTCTTTACAATTCTTTAAAAGAACCTAGAAATCAGAATACTAAGCAAATAGGATAGTCTTGAGCAGTGCTGTTTGAAAGAAATATAAGTTTAACTATGTATATAATTCTAAATTTCCAGAAATTGTTTAAAAATTTTAAAAGTAAAATTTATTTTTATCTTACCATAATGAGTATAAAAATTGAGATATTTTGCATTCCTGTTTTATACTAAGGCTTCAAAGTCAAGATTAAAAGTTTTGTGCTCACAACACATCTCAATTCAGAATTGCACATTTCAAATCCTCAGTAGCCACATGTGGCTAGTGACCACTGTATTGGACAGTATTGGTCTAGAGAATGGGACACACCTGGAGCAAGTGTCCTTGAATGTTCCAATGATAGATGTTCCATGATAAAGGTGTTGTGTGTTCAAATAAGTTTGAGAAGTGTTGAATCATACAAAATTGAATTGATTTCTTTCCTACAAACCTTCGTAAAGACTGTAATACTCTAAAATATTGTTTTTTCCATTTTGACTGTAAAAATGTTCCTTCAAAGTTTGTGGGAGTAGTAGTGCTCCATGTAATGCCCTTGGAGTTCTGACACAGATCAGGTTCTTGGGACAGCCATGATTTTACATTTTCTTCCTTGATGTCCCCTTAAGCATTCAGTGTCAAACTTTAGGTTTTGGAAGTATAATCATGGGAAATGGATGTAGCTCAACCAACTGGGTTCCCATCTACCATATAGGAGGTCCAGGGTTAGATGCCCAGGGCCTCCTGGTGAGGGCAAGCTGGCCCACGTGGGGAAATGGGGGAAGAAATAAATTAAAATAAATCTTTTTTTAAAAAAGTATAATCATAAAGGCACTCCTTGGCAAAATCGGTTATCTCCTGTTGTATCCCCATTTTACCCTCACTACTCTTCTTTTTGTCTTAACATTTCTACTGCTCACCCTCTAGACTATCCCACACACTAGCTGGTTAACTTATGTTACAGTTTTGACCTTTTCATATCTCCCCATTTTTTCTTAAACATATGCAACAAATGCATTTAGCAAATATTTGAGTGTTTGTTATGCACGAAGGAATGTACTCAGTTAAAAAAACAAAACCCATTCTCTTGTCCCAACCTACAGATTCAGTCCTGTATTTTATGACTCCCCACATTCAAACTTTACTAATTTGCTAAAAACCTGTCTTAGCTCATTGTATTAGTTTCCTACTGCAACAAATTACCACAAACTTAGTGACCTGAAGCAACACAAATTTATTATCTCATAGTTCTTGAAGTCAGTAGTGGATCCTAGACTAAAATCAAGATGTAGGCTGAGCTGTGATCTTTCTGGGGGCTCCAGGGGAGAATATTTTCTTGCCTTTTCCAGCTTTTAGAGGCTCCCTGCATTCTTTGGCTCATGGCCCCTTTCTCCATCTTCAAGGCCAGTTAAATAGCATCTTTAAAAACCTTTCTCAAGGAAGCAGGGTGTTCCCTGCATGGGGAAGCCCCACACGCAAGGAGTGCGCCTGTAAGGAGAGCCGCCCCACGTGAAAAAAAGCACAGCCTGCCCAAGAGTAGAGCCACACACACACACAGCTGATAGAGCAAAATGACACAACAACAAAAAAGACACAAATTCCCAGTGCCGCTGACAAGAATGCAAGCTGACACAGAAGAACACACAGCAAATGGACACAGAGAGCAGACAACGGTGGATGTGGGGGAAGGGGAGAGAAATGAATAAAATAAATCTTTAAAAAAGGAAACAATAGAATCAGCAAAAGCAAAACTTGGTTCTTTAAAAAAAATCTTTCTCTGACTTAAGTTTCTGCTATCATGTCTCCTTCTATGACTTTGACCCTCTGCATCCTTCTTATAATGACCCTTGTGATTACATTAGGCCCACCCAGATAATCCAGAATAATCACCTCATTTTAAAATTCTTAATCACATCTGCAATGTCCTTTTTGTTGTATAAAGTGACATTCACAAATTCCCAATATTAGGATATGGACATCTGGGGGGGGGGGGTGGTACTCTTCCCATCCCACAATCATTTATTGCCTGCACCTGAGATACCACCTCACCATTACCTCCTTCTGAAATAGTTCTCATTTTTAAAGGCCCAAATCAAAGCTACCTTTTATTTAAAGTTCTTTTCCAATTTCCTAGTTAAACTCTTCTTTCTCCTCCTCTGAGTGCTTTTCTACTTTTGGAGTGTAATAGAGTTATTTCTGCTCTTATCTGTCTTTCTAGCAGCAAGTTTGAGATGGCAGGAAATATATTTTACTCATTTTTGGACTTCCAGTATCAATTATTTATGGTTTTTTATAGTTCAACATTTTTTAATTGATTGATTATTAATGAGGCTCATGGGCCTGGATGGGACCGGATTTCATTCCCTTGGCAACTTTAGAGGCAATCTGTTTAATGGGTTCAATTTCAACTTACCTCAACTACCTCACCATTTTCTCACCTTTAAAGAGAGTCATTTGGCAAGAATAAAAGCCATAAACTAATGAGGAAAAAAAAAAAAAAAGAGAGGCAGTTGGTATAGATAAAGAACATGAACTTTAATTTCAAACAGTCTGACTATATGCTGTATCATTCTATTTATATAAAACTTTAGGAAAGACAAAATTATAGCGATGGCCATCTGATCAACTCATCAAATTGCACAATTTATTATATATACACTATATGTCAGAAAAGCACATTTCAAGAAGTTGAGCAAGAACAGCAAAGACAAAGGAAAGAAATACTAAAGTGGGAGAAAGGAATAGAGCAGGAAAAACTCAAATAACAAGCCTCCATTTAGAAAAAAGAAAAAAAAAAGTTGCTTTGGAGTGGAGCCTGAGAGCTCAAGAAAACTTTTCTGAACTCCATTTCATTCAGAAAGTTCAGAAAATTTGCATAAAACAAGCTACTAGGCACAAAAATTTGTACTAGGTAGTATATAGCAGTTTGATATGATTGATGAATTCCAAAAAGAAATATTGGATTATGTTTGTAAACTTGTCTTTTCCTCTGAGCATATGAGACTATATTGAATTCGGAGGTTTACTCGATTACTTAATCAAATAAACCTCTTGTGTCAGTAGGGCATTGAATATCTGCCCGTTGGTGGGTGGGGACTCACAGATAAAAGCATGGCAAAGGACATAGTTGAGGGGTTTTGATGTTGGAGTTTGATGCTGAAGCTTTAAGTTGGAGCCCCAGGAAGTAAGCACACAAAGGAAAGAGAAGCAAGCCCCAGGAAGAAAGCAACCCAGGAAACCTGAACCCTCACAGACGTAGGCAGCCATCTTGCTCCAACACGTGAAAATAGACTTGGTGAGGAAAGTAACTTATGCTTTATGGCTTGGTATTTGTAAGCTCCTACCCCAAATATTATAGAAACCAACCAATTTCTGGTATTTTGTATCAGCACCCCTTTGGCTGACTAATACCTAGTGAAAGAATGAAAGGGAAATAATATCAAAAAATATCAAATGAGCAAGGTGCTACATTCTTTACTCATTTAAGTTCAGCAAGATCAATACCCAAACTAAGGATATTTGAACAATCAAAATGCAAAATAGCACAATCAGATGGGATTGTTGAAGATGATAAAGTGCAAATGAATTATCAGGATGGGTTTCCTGGAAAGGTGGGTTCTGAACCAGATTTTGAAAAACAGTGATTTATTACATTGGCAGGAGGAATGTTCCAGATAGGAAAGGATGTCATTAACAAAGACAAAAATTAGGAAATAGTAAGTAGAATAAAATGTTACTGAAATAGGAATATTTCTTACCATAATCCTAAAATGACACCTGGGAGCAGATGTGGCTCAGGCAGTTGGGCACCTGCTTCCCACATGGGAGGTCCCAAGTTTGGTTCCCAGTGCCTCCTAAAGAAGAAACAGACAATGGGCAGACAAGGAGCAAACAGACAAAAGGGGCATCTGCGATCAGGGTGGGGTGGGGTCAGGGGAATGACACCTAATGTCCAATACAATCACAACTCTTGCCTGAAAACTTCCTTGTCAGCTCAACACAAATTGAATACTTACACTTCTTGTAATTCTTTGTGCCTCACAAATTGTCCTCCTGCTTTGTTTCCCAACTGTTGTGTTTGACTACATCATTCCTGATTCAGGCATCATGTATGAGTATCTTTTCTGCTTTCGAAAGGTCTAGTACATTTCAGGGCATATTGAAAATAAAATTTAAAACTTATCTCTGAAAGAAGTAATAACATGGTATTCCTTCAGCAAAAAGATTTCACCTTTAAGCAGAGAAGTTTATTTAATCCTATAGTTAAACACCAGAATGGCATTGCTGTACTTTTCCTCTTGAAACAATGATTTTTTTTCCCTCCCCTCTCTCTCTCTAAAAGGACTTTAGGTTGCTGGGTACCCTGTAAAGAGACTTAAAAAATCTTTGGAACCAGTTTGTTTAAAAGCATTTTTTTAGTATAATTTGTGCACAAACGGGTGGGAGAGGATTTGTTGTAGTCCAAAAATGAAAGTTTTGACCTTTCTGCCCTTCTCCTCTCTGCTTGTCTCCCCTGAGGAAAAATGTATCCGTGAGGTGGGTCCAGCTGAACTTCAGTCCTGCTGTGGTCCCTTTAGGTAGCTGCAAAGAAATACTCTTCTGTCCTTGTTTATTGGTCAGTGGTTGCTATCATGCCAGGGCTTTACAAGTTGAACTTTCTGTAACCTTGCAATCCATGGAGCAAAAGTATGTCTAACTTCAGTTAACCTCATTACTTTTGATGTTTTATGTTTGATCTGATTTTCCTTTTTTAATCATTATTTATTCCTATTTATTGGATTCAAGTTTCCTAGGAGTTACTAGTTTAAAAGACCTATTGGAACAGCATTTCCTTTGAACAACATTTAATGATACTGTTCTCTTGAGTCATTACCAAACTACTGGCTCTTTCTTTGAACTACCAGGGGTTCTTAACTGTTCTTTTCCGTGGACCTCTTTGCCAGTCAGGTGAAAACCACAGACCCCTTACTAGGTCCACACTATACTGTGTGTTATTTAATACATATATCACACCCACAGCAACATGTCTCCATAAGAATAATGTTTGTTTTTAAATTTTCAATTCAAGCTCACAGACCCCTTGAAATCTTTCCTGGTTAGACCAATTTAGGTGCAATATATTAGGCTTATTCTGCTCATGTGTTTTCTTACTTGGTCTCAATCTTTTCTATTGGCAATTGGTTTACCTAGATTTATTTGCCAGCCTTCACAGGAGTGCACAGGGGAATGCAGATATTTTTCTCCATAAAGGATTTCCTATGGCTCACATTTAGTTTAGAGCAATGTAGATACTCTGTTGTGTTCAGAATTTAACAACTAATTGCAATTTCCTCCCATAAATACAATTAGTAAATTATATTCTAAGGATTCCATAAAAATGCAAATAAGAGGTTCAAATATACCTTGAGTTAAAGGCAAGGCATTTTCTTTATAAAATCCCTCTCTTTGGATTCTTTAATACAAGATAGTCATCATTTGGGAATATTTTATTTCCTTTAGCATTAGTCCTCCACCCAGAACATCTGGAAAATATATCCAATATATTTGTGAAAATATCCCTTTGAAACCAATATTTTCAATCCTCCAAATATTTAGCATTACATAGAACCCACCTGACTTTCCCTGGAATAGCATGTTTTGTTTTGTTTTTTAAAAATATTTATTTACTTATCGCTCCCCTTCCCCACCCTGCCCCGGTTTTCTGTTCTCTGTGTCTATTTGCTGCATCGTCGTCTTTGTCCGCTTCTGTTGTTGTCAGCGGCATGGGAATCTGTGTTTCTTTTTGTTGCTCATCTTGTTGTGTCAGCTCTCCGTGTGTGCAGCGCCATTCTTGGGCAGGCTGCGCTTTCTTTCGCGCTGGGCGGCTCTCCTTATGGGGTGCACTCCTTGCGGGTGGGGTTCCCCTATGCGGGGGACACCCCTGCGTGGCAGGGCACTCCTTGCGCGCATCAGCACTGCACATGTGCCAGCTCCACATGGGTCAAGGAGGCACAGGGTTTGAACTGTGGACCTCCCATGTGGTAGGCGGATGCCCTAACCACTGAGCCAAGTCCGCTTCCCTATTTTTGAACTTATATATTGCATTACTGAACTTCTAAAATGGTTAGACACCCCAGAAATGGGGTTAGAAAGTGCTGTTTACTTTGCATTTTGGGAAGCAAAGGAAATAGATTGTCCCTAAATGTTCCCTCACAATTAATAAAGAATGATTCAGTGTTTCTATATTCATGCAACTAAGAACAGCATGGCCAAATGAGCAATAAATACAAAAGTATCCTATTCAACCATGTTGCTTAAAACATTTTTTCAGCTTGTCCAGGAAAGTAGGAGGAAATTTTGTCCTGACTCCATAGAATAAGAAAATTTTTTCTTAGAATATTGAATGCCATCGGTTGTTTCAGATTCTCTAATAATTTCATAATTTTGAAAGTGATTCAAGAGAGCTCAGAGATCATTAAATCACTCTTCACCTCTTACAGATATGGAAACTGAGCTCCAGGGAGGTTGAGTCACAAACAGTTACATAAAGGCAAACCCAAAATTAGAACCAGATTCTGGCACCTAATTCATTGCTCTTTCCTCTAACCGTATCGTCCATCCAATAGCCAGCTCCTTGTCTGTAGATTATTTTACAACAATGGAAAGTTAAACAGTATATCTAGAACATTTAGTAGCTCCACCCCATCATCATAACTTGAAAACCTTTCTTAAAAGAAATGTTTTAGCATTTTTTGGTATAATAAAGGTCCTGAAGTCAAAAGGCATGATATCAATTCCTGGTTGTATCACTTACTACCCGTTTGGCCTCAGGCCATTGACTTAATTTCCCTGAGCCTGCATTGCTTTATCTGTAAAATGGCATGAAAACATGAAAACTTTTTAATTCCTCTCTTCTACTAATATTCATTTATCACATGGCAAGGCACAGGCCGCATCTCTTGGTCTCTCCCTTCTCGTCTGGGTTCTATCAATGTCCAACCTCTTGCTTCCTGTGGCTTTCTCTCTCTGTCTGAATTTCACTCCATTTATAAAAGGACTCCAGTAATAGGATTAAGACCCATTATGATTGAGGCAGGCTACATCTTCTTAACTGAAGTAACCTCATCAAAAGTTCCTACTTCCCATGGGTTCACACCCACAGGAATGGATTGTATTTAAGAACACATTTTTCTGGGGTGCGTACAGCTTTAAACCACCACAATGTCCATGTCACAACTGAGACACAAGTTAATTAAATTACACAATATTATCCAAACAGTAAGCGAAGAGCCAAGATTCAAATTTAAGCAGTCCAGCTTTAGCACCCCTGCATTGAAAATGCAACAAAATCAGACAAAAAGAGATCAGACTATAGAGGCTGGAAAAAATTCACGATGGAACTTGAGTGGGTTCTTGAATGCCTAGAATTTTAAGGGAACTAAAAGGAAGACTTAGGATATTCCTTGGAGGAGAAATAGCATGAAGAAAGGAAACAACCATATGTTACTTACTTTGCCAAGGTGCTCAGAGAAAAGACTTCTGAAAACACCTACTTGAGGCATGCACTCATTCTATTTCTTCAGGTCTTATTTATTTTGTGTGATATTATTTAGCGTTTATGAAAAAAATTTTCTCACCAAGTGTTTTATGGATGTAGATTCATAAGTTCCTTGAAGATAAAGACTTCGAAGATAAAGACCTTGGGCTTTAGTCATTTCCTCAACTAGACTACTTCCTTTAAGGCTCTGTACAGGGTTAATCAATGACGAACCACCTCTATAAAATTGTCCATAACCTTCCCTAGCTATAAAACTAGTCCTTCCCTAAGAAAAAGGAATATTTTCAAATCATTTGACATTTAGACTGTGTGTCTTTTAACCAGAAGTTGAAGGAATTTTAATTAGGCTATTAAAATGTTTTCATTTGACTGATTGTTCTGAGTGTGAAGACAGACAAAAGTGATTCTAAATCTCAAAACTTAATAACAGTGTATGTTCCACAACTGCATTGCATAATTGTCATAAACATGTTTTCCAGCAAGTAAAGAAAATGAAAATAGCAAACTACTTTGCAGTTGTCTTTTGTAAATAGTTTTCCATTCTCCCATAACAGAACAAAAATAAGGATTAATATACTTCAAAGGGATATGCATTCTTGTAGATACAGCAGGAAAGTGAAGGGGGAGAGAAACTTTACCAAGTTCTACAAAGCAATAATTAAATTTTCTTTTTTCTTTTGAATTTTGGGTAAGGGCCAATTTGCTTGCTTAGGGTAAAATGTCAAGAGATCCATCTGTTTCCTGCAAGAATTAAACAACATACTTTTTTTTTTCCAAACAGGATTAAAATTCAACTTTACAGATAATCTAAAGAATTAAGAATTTATATATAATATATGTATATATCATATTTCTAGAGGTCTCTATATATAGCATATCACATTTCTAGATCTCTCTCTATATATATATAATTAAATATATCTTATCTTGGACTTGCCTGGTACTGTGTATCACTTCTCAGTACTCCAAGTGTGTATGTATTGTCTTCACAACTGAATTAGAAATTTTTGAAACTATATCTTCTTAAGATAGATGTGCACATAGAATAAGCACTCTGGAATTACTCGTTAAGGAAATGAGGAATTAACACGCTTATAAGCACAGGAAATATTTGTGCATGACTGGGCTCTTTCTACCTGGACATACTTCCCAGCCATTCCTTCTATAGGGTCTTTCCACCTTTCCTGGGGGTTCCTCTTAGAATGAGGGCTTGGATTCCCTCTGCTCCACATTTCTGAAAAATCAATTTGGAAATTCTAGCCTCCCCATGACCCTAAGACTTCCTGCCCTGTGCTGAAGGTGAATCTCAGGAGCCACCTTCTGCTACTCAGCAACATTTATCCTTTTCCTCTGACTCTCCTTCCTGCAACTTGGGATACTTGAGTCTCTAATGTGGGAAGCCTGACTTGATCGAGCTTGAGGTCTTCAAAGTCTCTCCCTTAAACTTGGAATCCTGCTTCCTTCAGGATCGAAACTTTTGACACTCAAACGTAAGTAAAAACTAACTCTTTGTTCTGAGACATTAAACCCAGACTAGCATACTGGATGAATTGCATGTGGGAAGGGTAAAAAAGAAAAAGAATTACTAACAGTAGCAGAAGGTTACCGTGAGTGTGTGTTTCGCAGGAAGACAAAATCCCTCATGAATAGGTGAAAAATATTCATTAGAGGTTGGAGGGAAGCAGACTTGGCCCAGTGGTTAGGGCATCCGTCTACCACATGGGAGGTCCGTGGTTCAAACCCCAGGCCTCCTTGACCACTGTGCTGTTCCATGCACAGTGCTGATGCGCGCAAGGAGTGCCCTGCCACGCAGGGGTGTCACCCGTGTAGGGGAGCCCCATGCGCAAGGAGTGTGCCCCGTAAGGAGAGCTGCCCAGCGCGAAAGAAAGTTCAGCCTGCCCAAGAATGGTGCTGCACACACGGAGAGCTGACACAACAAGATGACGCAACAAAAAGAAACACAGATTCCTGTGCTACTGACAACAACAGAAGCAGACAAAGAAGAACACGCAGCAAATAGACACAGAGAACAGACAACCAGGGCGGGGGGGGGGGGGGAAGGGGAGAAAAATAAAATAAGTCTTTAAAAAAAAAATTAGAGGTTGGAATATGGAGGTGATGTGACAGCGCATGTAAGAGAACCCTGGGATGTGCTTGAAGAGCCTTGTGAGGGGAGGGGCTCATTCCATTTTGTTCTTTGGACTATGGAAAGAGCCATATTAAACTTATAATTTAAAAACTACTCACCTTAGCCTTTGTCTTCTCTTTTCTGACTTGCATCCTTTTAAGAAAGCCTGATTTGCCAATACAGCCTTATTACTTGGGACTGAAGAGAAGGAAAGCACTGGGGGGAAATGAGGAAGGCCAACTGTACGTTCACCCCATGTGTGGGCACCATAGCTAATGGTGGCCCAAGGAAAGCCAGAAGAGTGGAAAAAGCATGCCCTGCAGAGAAGCCCCTGGTCAGCAGACGATGTCGGACCAAACATGAGACACCCTACTCACCCACAGACCAGAGGAAGTTGACCTGGGAACTTTTTTTAAAGACATATTTTGTTTATTTATTTCTCCCCACTCCCTCATTTTTGCACTTGCTGTGTCTCTTTGTCATTTTGGCTTCTTTAGGCGGCACTGAGAATGAAACCCAGGACCTCCAATGTGGGAGGGAAGCACCTAATCACTTAAGCCACCTCCGTTCCCTACTTTGTTGTGTCTAGTTATGGTTTCCCTCGGGTCTCTTGTTGTATCACCTTGTCGTGCCAGCTCATCATCCTGCTCATTCTCTTTAGGTATCATCCTGCTTGTCCTCTTTAGGAGGCACCAGGAACCTCTGCTCCTTGCTTTGTTGTGCTCTATTTATGTTTTTCTTTTGTGTCTGTTGTTGCATCATCTTGTATCAGCTTGCTGCACCTGCCTGTTGCACCAGCTCACTGTCTTCTTTAGGAGGTACCAGGAACCAAACCACAGATGTTCTGTGTGGTAGGTGCAAGCCTGACCTGGCAATTTTTTAAACGTGAGGTTGGGGAAGAGTCTGGTGTATAAAATACATAAACAGGGAAAAGTTCTTTCTTCTTCCCTGGCAACTTCTAGACATCTTTGAAAACTGAGGTCACCTCTTCCCTCCTTTTACATGAGTGTTTAACACTTCATTTACTGTGTACCCAAAACACTTAGCCTATTTCTCCATTGTAGCATATCGTATTTCTAGATCTCTAAGGAATAGATTATTTTCCTCCAGTATCTAGTATTTAGGAGGTATTTAATACATTCTGAATGAAAGAATGAGAGGCACTACTCTCTAGATTGCAGGGGACAATTGTATCTAGAGACAAAAATAATAACACTATAGCCATCACATGCATTACTTATACTTTGCTCACTACATGTGTATTCTTAAATTAGTTAAGTATTTCAAATACTGCATAAAGTTAATTCAACAGTGTTAGGTTCAATTATGCTAATCTAAACCTTTAATTATCCTTAGCTTCATAGTATCGCAGAATCCATTCTGAGGGAGTGTGATTACTTTCTGAAACAAACAACCCCAAAAGATTCATTGCACACCCATGCTACATTTCCTTGCCAGATATGCTGGTATTCACCATCTCACATTTTTAGTCACCTTAGAAGAGGGAAAGAGAGCTCCAGAGAGTCAAATGAGGCAGTTGGTATTAGAAGTGATTCTAGAAAACAGATCCTAGACCTGGTTCACTTTTCAGCCCAAGGGCAATAAGGACCCCAACTGCAGGTGATAAGTGGGCTGTTAATAAACCAGTAATGTGATGGAGTCAGCTCATACTGGCTCATGTAAGTTGATTGTACATCTCTCTTCTCAATCCCTCATTCTGTGACATCATAGAGATAGCCTGGAATTGGCCATGGTAGGAGTAGTTATATGATAGAAATTGGCAAGTTTGCAAATCAGGGCTGGGTTTATTTTGGGTTTTGTTTTTCCAGAGAGCTGTTTTACCAGCACACCTTTATGATAAACCTTGACATGCTGCAGCAAATAACGGCTTCAGCCTGGAAGTAATAAACATTTCTGTCTCTTCCCTTTATAACACATTGCCCAGAAATAGTCATATGGCCCTGCCCAATCACAGGGGAACTATAAAGTGAAATCCTGCTCTGCTCTCAGAAAGCAGAGTTGGAAAGATTTAGTTTGATGCATACTACTATCTGCCATAGCAGATATATCTGAAAAAGGTAGATACCATCAACATTTGTAGTCATGAGTCCAGTGGTTAGATTAGGTAGACCAGACAAGCAACATCTCCTATAAAGTACTGTATGAGCAGAGCTGATTTCTGCCTTTTTCTGCTATCCATTATACTAGCACTTATGTATGTACATGGGCTGTTTTCCTTTCTTTGCGACTTGCTTGCTGTCTGCTCTCTGTGTCCACTCACTGCGTGCTCTTCTGTGTTTTTTTTTTTTTTACTTGTCTCCCTTTTTTTGTCACATCACCTTGCTGAGTCAGCTCTCTGCGGCACTCCACAGTGTTTGTGGGCCAGGTGGCACTCTGTGGCACTTGTGGGCTGGCGGCTCTCTGCAGCGTGAAGGCCAGCCTGCCTTCACAAGGAGGTTCCGGGATGTGAACCCAAGGCCTCCCATATGGTAGATGGGAGCCCAACTAATTAAGCCACAGCTACTTGCCTACTGACTTTATTTTTAACTCATCAAATAATCTACTTTCACTTAAATTCTTATACCATGGTTCAATTCTTGGGAAACCCAAACTAAGACAGTTGATAGTAGAAGAGATCCTAGGAAGTGGATCCTCAGGATGATATTCTGAAACTCATTTACTCACTGGCCAAATAGCAGTAAGGACCCATTTTGATAAAACCTGGCACTATCTAGTATCGTAATTACTACAACTAACCTGTGGCAATTGGTATGGAATAGAAATATAAGGGAATTCATTAGCTTCTGCAATATCTCTTGTATTTGACAGATCTAGGGCCAGTGGTAATTTCAGAACTGTAGATGTGGTTGTTGGTTAAGTGCTGTTTAAGTACAGGAGGACGAAAATGACAAGGTCACATCAGCCACCCACTAACACAGAGCACAGTATGAAAGCCAGATGCAAGTAAAGAGAGCGCTATGTCCTGCAGTTGAAGAGTAAACTGCTGAAAATCATACCCAGGAATTGATTGTTAGAGAAGCAAAATTACTAAACTCTGTATTAGTTCCCTATTGATGCTGTAACAAATTTCCTCAAACTTAGTAACTTAAAGCAACACAGACGTATTTGACTTAAAACAACACAGGTGTATTCCACAGGTCAGAAGTATGACAAGGGTCTCACTGAACAAAATTCAGCAGGGCTGAGTTCCTTTCTATGTTTGTAGAAGGGGAATCTGCTCCCTTACCTTTTCCAACTTCTAAAAGCTGCCCAAATTCTTTGGCTCTTGATCCCTCTATACATCTTCAAAACTAGCAATATTGTAACTCTGATCATTTTGGAGTCACAGCCCCCTCTGACTACAGCCAGGAAAGGCTCTCTGCTCTTAAGGACCCATGAGATTACATTGGCCAACCTAGATAAACTAGAATAATCTCCCCATCTCAAGGTCTTTTTTTTTAAAACAGTTTTATTGAAAAATTCACATACCATACAATCTATCTAAAGTGTACAATAAATGGCTTTTAGTGTAATCATAGTGTTATACATTCATCACCACAAAAAATATTTTAGAACAATTTCATTACTCCAAAAAGAAAAACTCCATACCCCTTAGCAATTACCCTTAATCCCTCTATCCTTCCCAGCCCTACATAGCTACTAATCAAATTCCATCTTTATAAACTGATTTATATTTACAATTTCTTATAAATGGAATCATACAATATATAATACTTGGTGTTTGGTATCTTTCCCATAGCATAATGTGATTTTTGCCTGATTGTAACATCTTGTAACATAACATACATTTGTTCAGTTTCAAAGCAAAACAGTCTTATACATGCAATATTACCCATATTCATATTTCACATATTTTACTATCTATACAGTTCATGTTGCAATTTTTAGCTTTCCTTCTAGTAATATACATGTCTTTAGACTTTCCCTCTTAACCAGTGTCATACACACATAATAGCTCTCCTAGTTACACATACTATGTAGTACTTTCACCTTTTCTACTCATTTCAAAAGATTAATAACCAGCCTTTTTATCTATTTTGTACAGGTTAAACCTTAGCTTTCTATTCTCTAAACTCATTCTATTTTCTGGTGACCCATATTCTAGCTGTTAACTCCATGAATTTACACTATTTAGTTCATAATAGCACAATCATATAGTATGGGTCCTTTTGTGTCTAGCTTGTTTCACTCAACATAATGTCCTCCAGGGTCATCCATGTTGTCATATGCTTCATGACTTCATTTCTTCTTATAGCTGCATAATATTCCATTGTGTATAAACCATAGCTGTTTATCCGTTCATGGGGTGATGGATACCTGGGTTGTTTCCATCTTTTGGCGATCATGAATAATGCCACCATGAACCTCAATGTGCAGGTATCTGTTCATGTCACTGCTCTCAGTTCTTCTATGTATATACCTAGTAGTGGTATTGCCAGGTTACGCAGCAACTTTATATTCAAATTCTTTAGGAATTGCCAAATGATCCTCCACAGTGGTTGTATCATTCTATACTCCAACCAACAGTGAATAAGCATTCCTGTCTCTCCACATCCTCTCCAATACTTGTAGTTTTCTGTCTTTTTAATAGTGGTCATTCTAATAGGTGTGAGATGATGCCTCATTGTAGCTTTGATTTGAATTTCCCTAATCACTAGTGATGTTGAACATTTATTCATGTGGGGTTTTTTTGTTTTTGTTTTTGTTTTTGGCCATGTGTATTTCTTCTTTGGACAAATGTCTATTCAAGTCTTTCACCCATTTTTTAATCAGGTCATTTTTATTGTTGAGTTGTAGTGTCTCAAATATATCATGGATATTAAATCCTTATCAGATAATGTGATTACCAAATATTTTCTCCCATTAAGTTGGTTGCCTTTTCATCCTTTCGACAAAGTCCTTTGAGATGCAAAAGAGTTTAATTTTGAGAAAGTCCCAATTATTTATTTTTCCTTTAGCTGGTGTGCTTTGGGTGGGAACCAAGAAACCACTACCTACCACAAGATCTTGAAGATGCTTCCCTGTATTTTGTTCTAGCAGTTTTATGGTCCTGACTTTTACATATAAGTCCTTGATCCATTTTGAGTTGATTCTTGTAAGGAGGTGAGATGGTGATCCTTTCTCATTCTTTTAGTTATGGATATCCAGTTCCCCTAGCACCAATTGTTGAAAAGACTGTTCTGTCCCATTAAAATGGACTTGGTAGGTTTGTTAAAAGCCAGTTGGCCATAAAGGTGAAGGTTTATTTCTGGACTTTATTATATGTGATAAATATAATTACATTCCACTGATCAAGTGTGTCTGTCTTTATGCCAGTACCATGCAAGGTTGACCACTGTGGCTTTGTAGTATGTTTCAAGGTCAAGCAGTGGGAGTCCTCCCACACTGCTCTTCTTTTTAGAATGCTTTTGGCTATTCAGGTGTATTTTCCCTCCCAAATAAATTTTGTAATTCCTTTTCTATTTCTGTAAAAGTAGGCTGTTGTAATTTTGACTGGTATTGCACTGAATCTAGAAATCAGTTAGGGTAGGATTGACATCTTCATGATATTCAGTCTTTCAATCCATGAAGAGGTTTTTTTTTCATTTCTTTTAGCATTTTTTTGTTGTTTTTTGAATATAGGGCCTGTATTTCTTTGATTCATAGGTATTTGAGTATTTTGTTGCTTTTGTAAATGGAATTTTTCCTGATATCCTCCTCAAATTGTTTAATACTACTGTACAGAACCATTACTGATATTTGTATGTTGATCTTGTATCCTGTCACTTTGCTGAACTCGTTTATTGGCTCCAATAGCTTTGTTGAAAACATCTCAGAATTTTCTAAATATAAGATCATGTCCCTGCAAATAATGAGAGTTTTACTACTTCTTTTCCTCTTTGGATGCCTTTTTTCCCCCCTCTAATTGCTTTAGCCAGAACTTCTAGCACAATATTGAATAACAGTGGTGGCAGTGGGCATCCTTGTCTTGTTCTCAATCTTAGAGAGAAAGCTTTCAGCCTTTCCCCATTGAGTACAATGTTGGCTGTGGGTTTTTCATATTAGCTCTTGATCATATTTAGGATTTTTTCTTCTACTCCTATCTTTCTAAGTGTTTTCATCAAGAAAGGATGCTTTTGGTCAAATGCCTTTTCAGTATCAATCGAGATGATCATGAGGCTTTTTTTCCCTTCAGTTTGTTAATGTGGTGTATGATGTTAATTGATTTTCTTATGTTAAGCCACCTTTGCATACCAGGAATAAATCCCACTTGGTTGTGGTACATAATTCTTTTGATATGATGCCATTGGATTACTTTTGCAAGTATTTTTTTGAGAATTTTTGCATCTTTGTTCATTAGAGAGACTGGCCTGTAATTTTCTTTTCTTATAGTATCTTTATTTGGCTTTGGTATTAGCATGATATTGGCTTCATAAAATGTGTTGGGTAATTTTCCCTCCTAATCAATTTTTTTGACGTTTAAACAGGATTGGTGTTAATTGGTAGAATTCACCTATGAAGCCATCTAGTCCTGGACTTTTCTTTAGGGAAATTTTTGATGACAGGTTCAATATCCTTAAATGTAATTGGTTTAAGACCTTTTATCTCTTGTACAGTCAATGTAGGTTGTGTGTTTCTAGGAATTTGTCCTTTTCATCTGGGTTGTCTAGTTTTTTGGCATGTAATTTCTCATAATATCCTCTTATGAGCCATGATCCTTTTTATTTCTGTGGGGTCAGTCATAACATCCCCACTTTAATTTCTGATTTTACTTATATGCATCTTCTCTCCTTTTTTCTTGGTTAGTCTAGCTAAGGGCTTATCAATTTGATTGATTTTCTCGAATAATCAGCTTTTGGTTTTGTTGATTTTTCTCTATTTTTGGTCTCGATTTCTTTTATTTCTGCTCTAATCTTTATTATTTCTTTCCTTTTGCTTGCTTTGGAAATAGTTGCTACTCTTTTCCTAGTTTCTCCAGTTCAGTTAGATCTTTGATTTTAGCTCTTCTTTTCAATATAGGTGTTTAGGACTTTCAGCACTGTCTTCACTGTATTCCATAAGTTTTGATAAGTTGTGTTCTCATTTTCATTTGTCTCAATATATTTACTAATTTCACTTACAATTTCTTCTTTGACTCACTGACTATTTAGGAGTGTATTGTTCAGCCTCCACATATGAGCAAATTTCCCCACTTTCCTGTCTATTATTGATTTCCAGTTTCATTCCATTATGATCTGAGAAGGTGCTTTGTATAATTTCATTCATTTTGTATCGATTGAGACCTGCCTTATGACCTAACATGAGCTCTATCCTAGAGAAAGATCCATGAGCACTTGAGACAAACGTATAATCTGCTGATTTAGGATGTAACATTCTGTATGTCTGTTAGGTCTAGCTTGTTTATCATATTGTTCAATTTCTGTTTCCTTGTTGATTGTCTGTCTAGGTGTTCTATCAATGATGATGTGAGTAGTGTGTTGAAGTCTCCAACTATTATTGTACTGTCAGGGATTCACTCCATTAGAAAAGAGGCTCCTCCACAGCTCTTTCCTAGGTAATCCCATCTCTATCCTCAATTTGTGCTGAGGTAGCTAGCTGAAGGGATTAATGAGCCACAGGCCTTATCTCTTCAAAACTCCCTCTGTGATACTGAATACTCTATCCTTTTAATGTATCCAAGGCACATAGCACCCTTGGTGTTCTCTCTCAAGAGCACACTTACTTGACAGTAAATCACCAATTTTAGCATCTTTTTCAATCTGGATAATCTGAGGATTTTCAAAATCATCAAGTCCTGAGTCCTTTTTGCTTAACAGTTCTTCTGTC